>NC_134206.1:156533281-157783281 GCF_965140235.1 Caretta caretta | reverse complement strand
TTCTGCAGTACTCCTTCCTAGGAAGTCATTTCCCATTTTGTATATATGAAACTGACTGTTCCTTCCTAAATGGAGTACTTTGCATTTGTCCTTATTGAATTTCATCCTATTTCTTTCAGACCATTTTTCCAATTTCTCACAATCATTTTGAATTTTAATCCTATCCTCTAAAACACTCGCAACCTCTCCCAGCTTTATCTCATCCACAAACTTTATAAGTGTACTTTCAATGCCATTATCTAAATAATTGATGAAGACATTGAACTGAACCAGACTGAGAACTGATCCCTGCAGGACCCCATTCAATATGCTCTTCCAGCTTGACTGTGAACCACTGATAACTACTCTTTGGGAATGGTTTTCCAACCAGTTATGCACCCCCTTATAGTAACTCCATCTAGGTTGCATTTCCCTAGTTTGTTTGAGAAGGTCATGTGAGACAATATCAAAAGCAGGTTTCAGAGTAACAGCCGTGTTAGTCTGTATTTGCAAAAAGAAAAGGAGTACTTGTGGCACCTTAGAGATTAACCAATTTATTTGAGCATAAACTTTCGTGAGCTACAGCTCACTTCATCGGATGCATACTGTGGAAAGTGTAGAAGATCTTTTTATACACACAAAGCATGAAAAAATACCTCCCCCCACCCCACTCTCCTGCTGGTAATAGCTTATCTAAAGTGATCACTCTCCTTACAATGTGTATGATAATCAAGTTGGGCCATTTCCAGCACAAATTCAGGTTTTCTGCCCTCCCTCCCCACACAAACCCACTCTCCTGTTGGTAATAGCTTATCTAAAGTGACCACTCTCCTTACAATGTGTATGATAATCAAGGTGGGCCATTTCCAGCACAAATCCAGGGTTTAACAAGAGCGTCTGAGGAAGGGGCGGGGGAAGGGAAAAACAAGGGGAAATAGGTTACCTTGCATAATGACTTAGCCACTCCCAGTCTCTATTCAAGCCTAAGTTAATTGTGTCCAAGTTGCAAACGAATTCCAATTCAACAGTCTCTCGCTGGAGTCTGGATTTGAAGTTTTTTTGTTGTAATATCGCAACTTTCATGTCTGTAATCGCGTGACCAGAGAGATTGAAGTGTTCTCCGACTGGTTTATGAATGTTGTAATTCTTGATATCTGATTTGTGTCCATTTATTCTTTTATGTAGAGACTGTCCAGTTTGACCAATGTACATGGCAGAGGGGCATTGCTGGCACATGATGGCATATATCACATTGGTGGATGTGCAGGTGAAAAGCCATACTAAAGTAAAGATATACCATGTCTACCGCTTTCCCCCTATCCATAAGGCTAGCTACCCTGTCAAAGAACGCTATTGGGTTGGTTTGACGTGATTTGTTCTCAATAAATCCATATTGATTGTCATGTATCACCTTATCTTCTAGGTTTGCGCAAATTGATTGCTTAATTAGACTGACTTCCTCCCTTTCAGGTGTCAGGTGGGAGAGGTGTCACGATGTTCCATTAACATGGAATAAAATGTCATTGTAGTAAGGACCGTGGCCTCCTTCTGAGACTGATGGTGAAGAACCCCCCCACACCCCCTGCTGGATGGAGCCAGGATACCCAGGCCCTCCCCGCCAGAAGCAGAGGGTGGGACAGGAAGTATAAAAGGTGGGCACTGCAGCTCTGTTGGGCTGGAGCCGCCGGAGGAGACAGACCCCTCCCACCCACTGCTGGGGCTGGAGCCCAGAGAGGATCCCTGCAGTGCTGAGGACTTGCCTGAGCTGCCTGCCCTCAGGGACGCCAAGGAGCTTCTAGGACTGCAATTAGCAGTGTACCCCAGGGAAATGGAGGACGGCCCCGAGCTACAGGTACACTGTGAGGGGAGTATAGGAAGTAGCCCAGGTTGTGTTGTGTTGGTGTCTGAACCCTGGTCAGCGTCTTGTGGTGGGATCCCCGCTGACCCAGTGGCAGAGACCTCCACCACTGTTAGGGCCTTGGGCTGGGACCTGGTGGAGTAAGATAGGCCCGGGTTCCCTACCCGCTGCTGCAAACCTTATCCCTGGGGTGGCAGCCTCCCCACCTTAGGCCAGGAGGCCTGAGTTTGTCTTCCATCTGCCAAAGCTAGGAGAGACTGTTAGGTGCTCTGCCCTGCCTGAGGGCCTGAGCCCCTAGACTGTTGCTCTGGCCTGCCTGTAGTTAGGGCCCTGGACTACCTGCCACTTGGCCCTGCTTAGAGGGTTAGGGTCTTAGAAACTACTAATCCCCCAACAATCTTTGCCTAGAGAGGGACCTGAGAGCAAGGGGGCATGGCCTCCTGCTGAGCTTGATGGGGAGGGATGGCCACGCACTCCTACAGTCATCATAATCTATTGTGATGCAAAGGTGCACATGTCAAAATGCAATGTCAGGCTGTCACACTGCAAGTGTTCTGGGAGTCATGGTTACTGTGTTCAGTGACTCTTTGGCTGAATACTGCTGCATTACACATTTATTTTCAGCACCATTTCTGAAGCAAGGGAAACTATATTTTACAGTTAACAGTATAATTGCCAAAGGTATTTCCATGTGAACTTTCTCTTGATATTGTGCCATAAGGATAAGATTGTTTTGATTGCTTCCATTAAGGGCTCAGCTGATGGTTTAAGACAGGGTCAGCTGTGTCCCTCATTATGCAAGAATTAATCTGAAATTGTGTGCAAAGTATAGTGTCTGAAGACATTAGCAGTTCTGAAATGCTATCCGATATTCTGATTCAATATAAGAAGCCTTTCATTGCTTACCCCATCAAGATAAAATGTTGCTGAAGCACTTGTGTTCGTTCAGTATTTTGGAATGTATGTAGCTTTGCTCAGTGAAAGGGAAGCAGCATAGGCCAATGGACAGGATACAGGTCTGAAGGTCAGTTGATGGGGATTCTATTTCTGCCACTGACTCACTGTGTGATCTTGGGCAAGTCACTTAATCTTTCTCTCTGTTTTCCCCATCTGTAAAATGGGCATATTGATACTTGATCTCCTGTGTCCTGCATTTTGAGGTCTTTGAATGACTAGAACTATATAAGTGGAAAGAACAAGTCCATATTGTGTGTGTGTGTGGTTGGGGAAGGGATTTGAAGTGAATCGGAGTTGCATGAATACAACTGACAAGATAATCAAGCCTTGTGTCTGGGCCCGAGCCAGAATCTGGATCTGAACACTCAACTTTGGATCTAGATCTGAACTCTGCAATTCTGTCATGGTTTGAACCAAAATTCTGGATCTGAATTTCCCTCTGAAATTTAGGATCTGGATTCAGTACCGCACTCTGCATCTAAGGCCTGTCTCTACAGACGGCAATACTTTTAAAATCTGGCAGAAACAAACAGGTGAAAATTCAGATACTGCAGTCTGGCTCTTAGAGGTGAGACTTCGGGGGTTTAACTTCAGTAGGCGTCTAAGAAACTCAGAAATCTACACAACATTTATTTTAAACACTTTCTTTTGTTAGATGTTTAAAGTAGCATTCATTTCTAAATTGTAACAATTTTAAATAATGTACAATACCTTGTATTCAGATGTCTCTTTTTCAAGGAGCCATTTTAATTAATTGAAAACTACTGTCCCATACCGTACCAGATTAAATTTGTGCAGGACGGCATGTATAAAATATACATTGATACTGTTGTCTCTGTGGAATGCTAAGTAAGGATTGTGTATTGTATGTTGTTTGAAGAAGCTAGTTCATGAGGGCGTATGAGAACCCTTTTGAAGGTCAACAGTGAACTCGGAGAAATGCCAGTGTCTGCAGGGACCTAGCATTAAGGAACTCTGGCAACTCTACTTTCCCTGCTGGGGAGAAACCTTCAGGGGGTTCAAAATCCAGTAGAAAACTCCACAAGTTGAAACTTACTGGGCCAGTTGCTGCTGTCCGTCACACTGGTATAAAAGTGGTGCGACTTTGGAGTTACTCTGGATTGACACTAGTGTAAACTGAGAGCAGAATCCAACCCATTGAGTTTCTGCCTGTTTCTGCTCTCAAAGAAGGAAAGGATCTCGTGGTAACAATGGAAGGGGCTAAGGGTATGGCCTAGGTGTAAGTGTGAAGGGCTTACATAGGGGATGCCAGGGGAAAGGAAGGACAAATCTGCAGATCCCTGCGGCGGGTCTGTGTGTTCCTCTTTACTCCCTGATGCCAGCAATAACTACAGAGTTGGTTTCCATTTGCAAATGCCAGTTAGCTGGGAGACCACCCCTAAAGTGTGGATGCCCTCTGTCTTTGCCACAGCTCATTCCCTCAAAAGCCACAGAGCTGGAATGGTGAGGCCTTTGTATTTCTGGACATGGGGGCAGGGAGGCTAACGGTGGAGTTGCCCCCAAACCATGGAAAGTAGGAGCAGCTTTTATAATCCATTTTGCTCCCCCCTGTATCTCCTAGTGAAGGGGAGCATGAGGCCTAATAGCAGTAGTCAGATCAAGAGAGTTTGTGGGAAGAAGGTTCACTTTCTTGGTAGCTAGGGAAACCCCATTCCCTTCACACAGGGACCAAACAAGTTTAGAGCACTCTGTTACAAACAGTCCCCTTGAAAGTGAGGCAGTCACGGCCCTGTAGTACCAACAATACACTGGGGGATAACCCCTTGAGCCTTATAGTCTGTAATCTGTCACTGCACCAAAGTGCGAATTTTTATAGACAGGAAATCAGTGGAGAAAAATTTTAAATCCATGTAATGTTCACTGTAGACAGCCCCTCCACCAGTAGATGGTGTTATATCCTTATCTTAGTGTTAAGTTGTGGATCTGACCTGGGGAGTTCAGTCTTGCCGGTGTGTTCTGGAGCTGGTAATTGCAGTGTCCAAATAAACCTTTGTGATCCTAAAAGTGCAATACTACAACTAGTGGCTGTTGCTCTCTATGAATGAATGGACTGATGAGACAGCAGCCCAGTACCTAGCAGTGTGCTTGGATGGTGATGCCAAAGCATTACTTCCCAGTGCAGGTTTTGGGTCTTTATAGACAGTTATGCAAACACTTATATGACAGCTATGAGGGGGGATTAGCCCTCTTGAAATACCAGAAGAAATGGCAAGCCAGGAGGAGGCAGGAATGGAAATCTCTGGATAGTTATTTTTGTTCATTAAGGAGACTGTTTGATGGGGCTTTCCCTGTGCCGCCCTATCCGGAAGATGGCTTGAATGAAGCAGAATTTGGAACTGGCAATGCAGAGAGGGCATATGCCCAATGGCAAGACATGGGAGAATCCTCTGTGAAAAACTAGTTTATAAATGGTTTAGCGGGAGAACTTCATAACCTCCTGGGGAAGGAGGATAACATACTGGGTAAAGCCATGGATCAGATTACCTAGAGTTCAAAATGTGGAATTAGAAATTGGGATTTCTTTAAAAGTATCCGCTAGTAATTCCCAGCATCAGGGCGGCTCCTTTCTACTAGATGCAGCACTTCAGTAAACGATTTCTAGGGAAGTGGCTAAAACTTTGGTGGCGGTCTAAGTGCCAGCTATTCACAGGCTTCCCATAGGTCAGAAGGGGCTGCCTGTAATTTTATATCAACATCCTGTTCTCTCTGCGCCCCACCCCCACCCCTGCCGTGGCCCCTACCGAGCTCTCAAACCCGCACCCTTTCACCACATCCTGGCCAGGCAACGGCGGGGAAGAGGTGGAGTGCAGGCAGAATGGGGACAGAGCCGTGACAGAAGGGGCGGAACAGCAGAGGGGCTCTGGGCTCAGTGCTCCAGCCAGGGCAGGGAGCTCCGCTGCAGTCCCAGCCTAGCTCTCGGCCTCCGCCCCCCCAACCCTGGCCGAGCTCGGGGGAGGGGACTTTGCCAGAAGAGATGGGCAGGGGGCTAGCCTCCCCCAAGGGGAAGCTTCACCTGTCACCCATGGGCACAATTATTCAGAATGTGTTTAGTGTAGACATACCTTTGGTTGCAGTCAGAACAAAGGAGGTCACTCTGCACGGAGGAGATTGGTTTAAACAAATCAACTTGGACTAATGCCTGACTCCTTTGCCTCTTCCCCACACTCCCATTCTCTCTAAGTAGCGCCTTACTCCCCATTTTCTCCTGTTGATTTCAGTGGGACTACTAGTGGAGTAAGGCACTACTGAACGTGAGGAAAGGCAAAATTTGAGGCCTACAGTAGCAAATCCTATTTAAAAAAAATTAGGAGTCACTGCTGGCCTGTCTTTGGGTCTGAACATGAATCTTCAGACTTAGCTGCATCATAGGCCCTTTAATAGAGCTCATCCTAGGCACTCAATACACACAGCATGGTGAGAGAAATAAAGAGCAGTTGGGAGCAGATATGCTCCCGAGATGCTCAGCAGGTTATCCTTTAATAAACATAAGGTTGCTTCTAATTTTGAAATTGCAGTGCTACTTTTTCCAAGAGAGCTATGCAGGTCAGGACACATCTAGGGGGAAATCTGTGGGATGCCAGGAAGTAAACATGAGACTGAAAAGGAGGTTTCCATCCAGGCAAGCCCCATCTGAGTCCCTTTTGATTTTTAACTGTGATTAAGGAAATGCTGGAATGGAACTAAAAATAAGAGGCAAGCAAAGTTTCAGTGTAATGAAAACTGAGCAAACCTAAGTGAGGGTGTAGGTGCATAGGGTTTTTATTACACAGCAACACAGGGTGCTTCTCAGAGAAAGGCATTTGTAAGAGAAATAGAAGAAGACGGCTATAGCTTTAAGATGAGATGTAAAGCGCTCATTCACAGCTGTGACTACAGGGGAGGATTTTGGTGCTGCAAACACCTGTCATGCTTGTAATTCAGCCTGTGTCCCCGAGTGCAGAAGTGCTCACAACAATGTCCAAGAGCTGCTGTTGCTGTTACAATTGCACTTGCAAAACTCTCCACAGTTACACCCTACATCCAGTCACTATGCACCATGCAATGACAGTGGGGACAAACAGCTGTGGCATTTCCTCTGCTACAGTCACCCACTACCCCTCCCGTTACCTGAGGTGCTGAGATCTATACTTGAACACTTTTGGAGGCATGAAGGATTGATTTCCTGTTCTCAGGGACATCGGGGGCATGCAGGAATGGGGCTCCATTCTGGGAACTTCTGCAAATTTGCAGGAGTAGGGTTTTGGGGTGCCTTCTTCCCCAACCCAAGGTCTGAAAATGTAGGGCACCATTCCTGCATACCTCAGAAAGTGCACAGGAATTGACTTCTGTAAGCCAGTAGGAAGGGAGTATACCAGGGGACATGAGGGAAGGCATGGCAGGGATAGAGTATCAAGCAGCATGTAGTGGGGAGCAGAGGAGGCAGCTTCCCTCAGCCCCCAAGGAACTCCTGAGAACTTAACGCAGTTCAGAGGATAAATGCCTTAAACTGGGAACGCAGACATAGGGCAGTGCACACTACCAGGCTCAGGTCCCAGGAACTTGAAGGGTGTCTTCAGGGTAGAGTTAGCTTGGGCTCTTACTCAGGTGTTGCCCCTAACTGCCCTCTAGTTCACACCCACACAACCTTTTCACCTGACTTCAGTGGTGCTTTCAAGCCAGGCTAGCTGGCCTGGCTGGGGGTATATGCTAGAGCCCAAATTCTACTTTCAGTCAGGCAGGTAACCTGCCCACTTTGCATTGAGGGTGCAGGCTAACCCACTTGAGTGCTGAAAGTCCTCCAGTGCCCCACAGTTTCTCCCTCCCCCTGTGCACAGCAGAACAAACACATTCTTCTACAGTTCATTGGGAAAGAATCCCAGAGCAACTCAGTTGAATGCAGCACAAAAAACCATGTGATATGTCCCTCAGAAGTCCTCACAGCACACTTGGTGGAGCACAGCACCAGTGCATCCGATGAAGTGAGCTGTAGCTCACGAAAGCTTATGCTCAAATAAATTGGTTAGTCTCTAAGGTGCCACAAGTACTCCTTTTCTTTTTGCGAATACAGACTAACATGGCTGCTACTCTGAAATCTGTTTATAATTGGTTTCTTTTGAAAATGCCCAAGGTGGACTAATGACCTGCAACATTCTGGATGAAAATACCTAAACTCTGTTTACCAGAGGAACAACACAGAAACACATTTAAAGTTACTGTCGCAAACAACCTTCATCTTCCATCAAAAGTGCACACTCACAACTACTGCCCAGCCAAACCTTGCTGGACAGACTATATTCACAAGTACTTTCCTCAGGGGAGAAAGCCATTTTCAGACTCTCAGGTGTGCTAGATAGTCATCCAAAGAGCACATCACTTCAGGAGATTTAAACAAATTGTACTATAAAATTACTCTACTCTCTGATTATTATGACGTAAGCGTTTGCACACACATAGCCTCTCTTATCTAAAAGATCTCAAAATACTTTACAAACCTCATAACATCCTTGTATGATAGGTATGTATCATCATCAGACAGGTTACGTGACTTGCCCAAAGTCACACAGCAAGTAGTGGCAGGACTGGAATAGAATTCAGGAGTTTTGACTCCCAGTCCCCTGCTTCAACTACTCTATTTACAAATGCTAACACAAATATAAGGTTAAAATCCTTCAATAGGAGTACAAATAAGAATTTACAAAGTGCAAACTAATTCTCTGTCTAGACTTAGGCTTAAAGCCTCCTGAAAATGTAAACTATAAATCTCAGAGGTAAATAGAGACTCTTGCCAGATGAGGACATGTGTTGCCCAGTTCAGAAAGCCATTAGGAACTCTGCCCTGCTAGGGTTTCAGAGTGCACACAGATTACGGGGAGTAGCAGCTCTGGGCCCTGGTTACTGAGTGACTTTCTTCAGTTCGGTTTAGTTACATTTCCAAATTGGCACATTTGAGTTCAAAGATTCAAAGTTGTCCCTTAACTTCCCACAACTCTGAACTGCTCTGCACTGGTTCCTGAAGGCTGTACTGGTCTCTGAAGTTTGGAGGTCCCAAGGAGTTGTATGGCAGCTGGAAGTGCTATGATGCAAGGGAGTCCTAGCCACATCACCTGTACTAGTAGGTAGGAGGGAAGAGTACCATGGGAGAGGAAGGATGGTCAAGTCACAAGCCTGGGACTTGGGAGAGCTGAGTTCACTTCCCTGCTCCACCATAGACTTCCTGCATCACCTTAGGCAAGTAACTTTGTCTCTCTGGGCCCCAGTTCCCCATCTGTGAAATGGAGGTCCTAGCACTGCTCTACGTCACAGGGTAGATTGGGAGGTTAATACATTGCAGATGTTGAGGTGCCTAGATGCTATGGGTACATCTATGCTGCAATTAAATACCCACTGCTGACTTGGGTTTGTGGGGCTGTAAATTTGCAATGCAGACTTTGTGGCTTGAGCTGGAGCCCAAACTCTGGAACTCTGTCAGAGGGAGGGTCTCAGAGCCTGATCTCCAGTCTGAATGTCAACACCGCAATTTTACAGCCTTGCAAGCCTGAGTCAGCTGACGTGGGCCAGACACCGGGTGTTTAATTGCAGTGTAGACATACCCTAAGGGAATAGGGGCCCCATAAGTACCGCAGATAGAACCTCCAAGCGTCCCATTATGGAGGAAAAATCCAGGAGTTAGATCCACTGGACATATGTTTGTGCTGCTAGAATGGAACAAAATGCTTGTAACCGAAGTTTGGGGCCTATTGTATTAATTGAGATACAATAAAAGGCCCCAAGAGTCAAAGTTGTTAACGTGACCCTGAAACTGTCCAATATTAAACAGTGTTAAAGAAGGTTTGGGTTTGGTACACAGAGACCTGAGCCTTGCTTATACATCATTAAAAATTCTTTTAGACTTTTATTAAAGATACAGAAAAAGGATTAAAGCGTTTGAAATGTAAAGTATTAAATAAGGCTTCTATTTCAACAACGTTCCTTGTTCCCTTTCCCTTTAGCTGTAGAGAGTCTTTAAAGGAATCTCCACCCCTTTATTTGGTAGTTTTTTTAGAAGGTATTAGAGAAGGTAATACCTGTCCTTTTGTGGGGAAAAAGAAGTTAGATGGGCTGCACTGTCATTATTGCTGTCCGATCCCATTTCCTAGAAGGCAAAACAAGACAAACACACACAAAAGGGGAGAGAAAAGAACAGAGAGAAAAGGCAGCTTCTATCTCTGGTGCTGACTCTCACTTGCAACCTCACTGCTGGAGAACACAAGCAGTCTTATCAGCCACTCCAAAACCTGGCAAATGTATAGCATCAAGATTGTCCTATATCCCCCTCATCCCATCCCATCCCATGGTCAACTAGTTACATCGCAGTGTTGCCAACGTAGTTTTTGAACCCCTCCCCGCCCTTAAATTTTAACATCCCCTCAAATTTCAATTCCTGGGGAAGACTCTGCCTTTTTGGTCACAGGCTTACAGCAGTGTTGCAAAATGTAGAGTCTGGGCCAGCTAAGCCAGATTTTTATTAGACAGAAGGCAAAAGAAGAGGGATAGGAAAGAAGAAATAAGGTGGGGAAGGAAAAGAACACATTGGAGTTAGGGTAGAGGAGACAAAATCTCATATCCAAGGTGGTGGTCAGGTTTTGGCCAGAGCTGCTGGAGGTGGTGTGGATCATCTTGTTCTTTTCTCTGGCTTGGTCTGGTCAGGATGTCTCTTAGGATTAGGATGAGGAAGGTACAGGGTCCCAGGAGACAGTAGGGGTGGCGCCATGATGGTGAAGCTTGCTCCGTACCTTCTCTTGGCTTTCAGTCAGCCAGCATCATGGTTGCAGCTGTCAGCTCTTTTCTGCTGATGTCTCTTTATGAGGCCCCCAAAAGGGAGTGATGTATTGGACACAATGAGGATCTCTGCAGGAGGTACTCAATTTAAAAAGCAATTAAAGGAGGTTTTGGAAGGACTCGTCAGGTTAGAGTCTGATGATACTACAATCATCTCAGTGGAAATCTGGCTTCATCTAATCAACAACAAAGAACTGGAACCACATGAAGACAACAACAAAAAATGATTCAGGGAAGCAATGGGATCTTTCTATTACTTAGCTGATGTGACTGTTTCCAGATACAATGGTCATAAGCTGAGCACAGAACAGGGAGGAGAGGCAGAAACATATCAGATGGAATGTAGTCCTGAATTCCTTCCTGCTCTGTTAGCATTTAAAAACTGAAGATTCAGATTTCTGTCCCAATTCTGTGTTTATGAAGGTGGCAGTATCACAAGTTATTGCATGTCATTGGTGGAGCGGTGTGGCAGTAAAATCATGAAAGACAGGACAGGGAAATTTCAGAATTTTGTCAGATTTTAAAAGGTCTGCACTCCTGCCCAACTAACTCAGTATCAATCCAGCGTGGGTTTTGGCACAATGGTTTGGCTGAAAATAGGGTAGGTGCTAAAAAACCAAATTGATTGGTAAAAATGTATAGTTATTGAAGGGCAGATCAAGAAGAGTGGGAGGCCCAATTGGCTAGTAAACTGGGGATTCAATTATTGTGTTTCACTTATAGAATTGCAAGCTTTCATTCTGGACAATGTGTTTGAGGAGTAAATAAGCGTGTGAAGTGAATGACATACTATGTGTGTTTGTTTCATAAAATCCTGGTCGGTGTATTCAGTTCCCCCCCACCACCCCGTAACAGCCCTCCTTAAGAGCCTGGGCCCAGCCATCTCTGTTTTATTATCAGAGCCAGCTGGGGAGGTGTCAGGTGATGCCCATAAGGGGCTAAGAGCACCTAGTTAAAGGGGAGCCGCAGGAAGGAGGTTGGCTTCTGTGACTGGCTCTGAAGCATAGAGAGAGATGCAGAGTTAAAAGCCTATGGGCCTATGCAGATCAGGGGAGTAGCTTTGCTATGTTACTTTGTAAGGTTTTTTTTGCACAAATAACTAAACTGCCCTGAGGAAAGGGCCTGAAGAGGTCGGGTGTGGTGTTTAATCCTTCTTGGGCTGAGGAAACAGGCCAGCAACCCTACACTCTCAATGGGGATTTTCAGAAAATGAAAGCTGCTAGGTTTTCCTGGTTGGGGAAAATTGTCACAACCCTAAGAGTTTATCACATTTGCTCAATGTGTACAAAATCCCATGTTCAAAGCCAGGCAGGAGTGCAGCTGCGTTCTCTCCTTCCCTACAGCATGGGGAGGGATTCACATTAGGGCAGCTAACATGCTGAATTTTCATTTCTCTAACGATAGAAACATGTGATCTGCCTTTCTATCCTTTAACCCGTTATAGTTTTCTTGTTACATTCCCTCAGGCTACATCATTCAACAAAAAAGAGACAAAATCAGCAGACTGCTTTACTCAGTGTAACTGTTATGTTCACCTCATATTTGATCAACCCCTGGTTCTTACACTAGAAATAATATCTCTTTTCCTTGCTGCAGCTCCTCATCCAGCAGCCTGACAGAGAACTGTTACTTGAAATCAGCCCAGCAAGATAGAGGTACTGAGCCATTGTCCTCACTGGGGGCTGTGTCCATGCTTAAGCAGTCATAAGGTGAATTTCTGTGCTGTATTGCTTGTCTCATTTAGAATATATCTACACTGCAAATGGAGTGTGTGATTGCAGCGCATGTAAGTTTACCGAAGCTACCTTTAATCTAGGTAGTGCAAGTACTTACAGCAGTGAAGCTGCAGTGGTATGGTATTCAGTACAGACGCTACAAGCCTGCCCAGGACGCTGGGTACTTACTCAAGTAGGTAGCCTGCACTGATGTCCTAGTAACTTTTTATTTTCGCTTTTGCATATATTTTTGAAAATGTCAGGGCAATGTTAAGGGTGGAGGGATGGGATGATAGTGAGTGATGAAGGACTACGAGGCAGAGAGGAACAGGCTGAATCCCTTCACTGTTCACTTCCAGGCATTCTAACATTTGTATAGTGTGTTAAACAGAATTTTTGTAAAGAAAGCTCAATACGGTTTTCTGTTGTTATCTGGACTCCACTGAAACATACTTTCAATCTTCATGCTTTTTCTCCCCCAAGTTCTTTGTTTTCTGATAATAGAATAAATTACTGCTGCAATTTTTAGGAGAGAGAAACTTGAGTGCTAGAGAGCCAAATTCTCTGCTGGGACGTAACCCAGCTGAAGCCAATATATTATATATATTCAACTACCCAGACATCTGTTGGGAAAATAACACAGCAGGGCACAGATTATCTAACAAGTTCTTGAAATGGATTGGAGACAATTTTTTATTTCAGAAGGTGGAGAAAGCTACTGGGGGGAGGCTGTTCTAGATTTGATTTTGACAAATAGGAAGGAACTGGTTGAGAATTTGAAAGTGGAAGGCAGCTTAGGTGAATGTGATCATGAAACGGTAGAGATCATGATTCTAAGGAATGGTAGGAAGGAAAACAGCACAATAAAGACAATGGATTTCAAGAAGGCAGACTTTAGAAAACTCAAGGAGTTGGTAGGTAAGATCCCATGCAAAGCAAGTCTAAGGGGAAAAATTATTGAAGACAGTTGGCAGTTTTTCAAAGAGACATTATTAGGGGCACAAGAGCAAACTATCCCAGTGCATAGGAAAGAAAGGAATTATGGCAAGAGACCACCCTGGCTTAACCAGGAGATCTTCAATTATCTGAAACTCAAAAAAGAGTCCTACAAAAAGTGGAAACTAGGTCAAATTACAAAGGATGAATATAAACAAATAACACAAGTATGTAGGGACAAAATTAGACAGTCCAAGGCACAAAACGAGAGTAAACTAGCTAAAGACATAAAGGGTAACAAGAAAACATTCTGCAAATAGATTAGAAGTAAGAGGAAGACCAACGACAGGGTAGGTCTGTTACTCAATGAGGGAGGAAAACCTATAACAGAAAATGTGGAAATGGCAGAAGTGCTAAATGACGTTTTTGTTTCAGTTTTCACCAAAAAGGTTAGTAGCGATTGGACTTCTAACAGTGAATGCCAGTGAAAATGAGGTAGGATCAGAGGCTAAAATAAGGAAAGAACAAGTTAAAAATTACTTAGACAAGTTAGATTTCTTCAAGTCACCAGGCCTGATGAACTACATCCTAGAATATTCAAGGAGCTGACTGAGGAAATATCTGAGCGATTAGCGATTATCTTCGAAAAGTCATGGAAGAGGGGTGAGATTCCAGAGGACTGGAAAAGGGCAAATATAGTGCTAATCTATAAAAAGGGAAATAAAGCGAACCTGGATTACAGAGCAGTCATCTTCACTTCAGTACCCAGAAAGATAATGGAGCAAATAATTAAGCAATCAATTTACAGACACCTAGAAGATAACAAGGTAAGTAACAGTGTGGATTTGTCAAGAACAAATCATGTCAAACCAACCTAATATCTTTCTTTGACTATGTAAGACGCCTTGTGAAAAGGGGGAAGCAGTAGATATGGTATATCTTGACTTTAGTAAGTCTTTTGATGTCTCACATGATCTTTTCATAAATAAACTTAGGAAATACAACCTAGATGGAGTTACTATAAGGTGGGTGCATAACTGGTGGAATTAGGTTTGTTTAGTCTGGCGAAGAGAAGACTGAGGGGGGAGAGGATAACAGTTTTCGAGTACATAAAAGGTTGTTACAAGGAGGAGGGAGAAAAATTGTTCTCCTTAACATCTGAGGATAGGACGAGAAGCAATGGGCTTAAATTGCAGCAAGGGCAGTTTAGGATGGACATTAGGAAAAACTTGCTAACTGTCAGGGTGGTTAAGCACTGGAATAAATTGCCTAGGGAGGTTGTGGAATCTCCATCATTGGAGATTTTTAAGAGCAGTGTTAGACAAACACCTGTCAGGGATGGTCTAGATCTGTGGGTCTCAAACTTATTTACTGCCCACTCCTTTCACATCAAAAGCCTCTGAGTGCAACCCCCCCCCCAATAAATTAAACACACTTTTAAATATATTTAACACCATTATAAATGCTGGACGTAAGCGGGGTCTGGGGTGGAGGTTGACAGCTCGCGACCCCCCATGTAATGACTTCATGACTCCCTGAGGGGTCCCAACCCCCAGTTTGATAACCCCTGGTCTAGATAATACTTAGTCCTGCCATGAGTGCAGGGAACTGGACTAGATGACCTCTCAATGTCCCTTCCAGTCCTACAGATCTATGATTCTATATGTATATGCAAAGTATTTGGACACTCAAATCCCTACATATACTCAGTACTCGTGTTTCACAGAGATTTTTATTTTTACCAGATCCCCATAAAAGAATAGCCTTATGAAGTCAGTGCCCCAGCACTGAGGCAAGGCTAACAGAGTTCACACTGAGAATGTCCTCAGCCATCTGCAATTCACTGTAAAATTAAACCAAAGCACTTATAGACTTTTGCATTCAGTGCTGTAAATATAGCAACCTCTGAACACACACACACACACAGACACGATTTTCCAAGTGTAGTTGGACTCGCTCATGAGAAGGAAAAAAGTCAATTAACCTACAGCCATGAAAAACATCCCACGACTTTAATGAAAACAGCCAAAGGATGGAAGTGGAATCGTATTAATCATCATCACAGTCCTCATAGCGCACAGTATATTCTGGTTTGTTTTTTGTTTACTTAGGTTTGGAGATAAATACAATATTGCATGCCGATGGTTTGTAAGGAGTATGACATGGAAGTTAGCTTTTGACTTTTGGGTTTGTATATTACACTATGTCCATGACCCAGAAAGCAGTCCGTTTCTTATTGCAATGGCTTTGATGCCATCTGGAGTCCTTTGACTTCCCTGACCCTTATATAAGTTTTTTGGCTTGGTATGGTCTACACTAGCTTTCAGTTTTCTTATAGGTGCAATTCAAGATCTTGCTTTTGAGCTCTAAAGCCTTTTGGATTCTGGTGTCTTACAGACAACCAGTATAACAGAAGGGCCACTTCTGCTAACAATCCCTAGATGTATGTGGGACCAGAGGCAGGGTGCTTGCAGTGTCTTTGGAACTAGCTCCACATGTGGGTTCAACAATCCTGCATCTGTTAACCTTAAGGGCACAATGTAAGGCTCTTCTGTTTGGCTTTAGCCTGGGTCGGGTTGTATTTTTAGATAATGACAGAAGAGTTCACATTGAAAATATTATGCCCTCGCTTTGTTTTCTTTTCAAGGAGATTTGCAGTGATGGGTGTATTTTATTAATTATAAAATAAAGTTGTGAAGGAAAGGGGAGAAAATTGCCACTGTGAACGTCTGGGAGCTATGGAGGAAAACCCTCAATCCCAAACTTCACTGAAACAGTATAACAAAAGGTATGATCCTGCAACAGAGTTCCATTCTATAGCACAAGTGGAAGTTGCCATGGAAGCACCATTGCCAACACACTGAGTGTGAAATTTGAGCCCACTGAAGTCATTGAGAGTTTTGCCATTGACTTCAGTCAGGCTAGGATTTCACCCACAGTGTTTTATCCAAATCATGGGCCTTCTCTTAAATAATAAGTAATGATAATAATTAAATCTAGCTCTTAAATAGAACTTTTTATCCATTGATCTCTATGCACACAGCTATAACAGAATGGAAAAATGTACACTCCCACAAATGCTGTTGAAAAGGGGATTTCCAGACTTAATTTTCCCTCTCTCCTAGCTCCATGCTTCGCAAAAATCTCAGATCATGCTGTTTTAGATCTCTGCCAGTGTTGAGGAAGAACCCAACAGGATACTGAGCTGCAGAGAGTGTGGCTAGTGTTGTTATTATTATAGGAGGAGCTCACAGCAACCCATTTAAGGTTGCTGAACTGTTCCCATTAAACACCTGTTTTCAGTTGCTTACGACTTTGCATGGACAACTTTGATTCCAGCATTTCTTAACTGTTCAGTGCTTGACTTTGCATCTTTCATAACATTCTTTTAATGCCATTTTGTATGAAATTATTATAGTAGTGGTGCCCAAACTCTCCTATCAGGATCAGCACCCCACAGTGCTGGACGCTGCACAATTGTATATAAAGGCTGTGCCCTGAAGAACTTGCAATCTAAGAAGACAGAATTGATCCTCAGGTGGTATAAATTGTGAGGTTTAGCTGACTTCAATCTATCTATACTTAATTACACTGGCTGAGAATATGGCCCAGATGAAGTGTGATGGGGAAGGAATGAAACCTTCACACTGCCCTTCCTTCAAACTATTGTTAGAATATTCTTTCTTTTACCATATTAAGTTATTTTTGTATTTTCTTTCTTTCAACCTTCTGCAACCACCACATAATATGCCAATTGATTAACATTTAGTTCTTTATAAAATAAGTTAAAAACACAAATTTTCCCTCCTATGCCAAAGCTTCCTCTGAACCAAACCTCACCTATTGTCCATGGAGATGGGAAGGTCCAAAGAGCGGTTGGGGTATTCCATCAGCACTCATTCCATTCTGCCAGCAGAAACGAGCATGGCTATTGTGACATCACAGAGGGAGGCTCCCAGGTCTGTCAAGCAGCAGCCAATGGGGACTGCTGTCTGGAAGATTCTGGCCCCGATTCCAGATGGTGATAGTGGTTTCTGCCTTTGTGTCTGCTCCCAGAGGCAGGGTTGATATGCTGGGACCAGGTTTCAAGTCAGAGAATGGATGGGAGTTCAGCCCAGCTCCCTCTCTCCTTTGTGTTGCTGCCCCTTCTGGAATATCATCTATTAATTAAGCTGAGTGAAAAGCAAATACTGTAACAGTTTGGCTCAGCAGCATTCCACACTGGGAATCACAGCCTTTCCAATATGGGCAGAATAAGAAAAGAGAATTTCACTTCTGGTTCTTACCTTCCCAAATTGTGGAGAGCACAGACATTATTGGTTTAAGCCAGGCAATAACCCAATTTTTTAAATGACAAGTCAAATGATAAGGTTTGCTGTTTGCTGTTAAATGTACCGCTATGTTTGATTTTGATGAATATGAGTTCTGTGTATGGAACTGGTACAATGTACTTTATTCCCTGTTCTGTCCTGGTATGTTAAAATATAATTCTGTAACCTGTCTTTTTTGTCATATTCCTGGTAGCGCAGGAAAAATCAATTAAAAAAAATCACTAAATAAATGTAACACTGCAACACAGTATAAGTCTAACATTATTTATATTCAGTGGGTGGAGAGGATTCTCTTTGAAATGGGGTAGTTACTGCTTATATGTTTGTTTAAACCAGATATATGTTGTGCATATTATTGTATCATTCTGGGTGATTCAGCTTCTGCTTTGTTATTTGCCTCCGCAACATCATTGAATGGCAGTTATACTCTTAACATTGCTGCTTATCTATTGTGACTCACAAGAGTGCTGTTCTCCTGGTGTTCTTCCACCATCAAATCTAAAAATAGTTCTCTGTAAAGACACAAAGACTTAGCCAGTCAGACAGACAATGGGAGTTTTTGGTTTTAATTTTCTGGGGCTGTTTTTTAGAAACAGTCTCCCATTTTGCACCTTTACAGTGTTGCTGGCCCAAATCACCACGGGCTGATTTGATGTGACTTTCATGTCTGACTACCTAATACTGCCTGTGCAAGTAGCATCAATGGTGTCCATCATCGGGGAAGCCTACCCGAGGTAACTTTCAAAATCAGATTCTAGATCTGTTTAAAAAAGGTGTTGTCTTGATTCAATTGTGAATAAGTAATCGGTTGTACTTGTATTTGCAAGTGGTAAGATGTCGTGAATTTAGTGGGACAGATTCTGCTACTGCACTGCATAGCTATGAAAACAGGTACAGAGGTTACTTACAGGCAGCAATACTGTGCACCCATATTATGGCTGGCAGCAGCCTCACGTAGAGCCTTCTCTTGCACAGAATACTCCCACTAGGATAACTAAGATGCATGTAGACAGGTTTCAGAGTAGCAGCCGTGTTAGTCTGTATTCGCAAAAAGAAAAGGAGTACTAGTGGTTAGTCTCTAAGGTGCCACTAGTACTCCTTTTCTTTTTAAGATGCATGTAGGAATGCATGTTTGCTAGTGCAGGGTCTGATGATTTACACACGGATGATATACACATGGGTCCACATCCTCTGGTTTTTGGATTTTGGTGAAATATACCATTCTTTGGCTTCTGGCACCTTGGACTTGCAGAAGAGCCTCATCTGTGGGTTTTGGCTGGGGAGCCAGAATTGGGACAGAAAACTTCCCCCACATGCTCACTCTCTGCTCCTGACTTCAATGCAAATTAAAGTCATACACATCTCCCAAGAGTTCTCAGCACATTACAGGGTTGAATACTTGTCATCTGTTCACATTATGCAGCTGCATCATCCACTGTCCATTGATCCAAGTCAATGGGAGTTCTACTCCTTATGCCAGGACTGAATTTAGCCCCTCCTCAATTTTCAGTGTATCCTTTCTCTTTATTCCAAAGCATCAGTTCTCAACACATCATTTCCCTTTCACCCTGGCCTAGTTTCATTAGTCCCCTTAATATTCACATTTTGTTCTACTCAGTCCATCTTGATCATATACATCTGAAAAAAACCTTCTCTCTCTACAATTCATTTAAAATAATGAAACTTTTATCACTTTTTTTTTTTTTGTAAAACTAACTAGTGGTCCACATACACATGACGGTACAGGACTACATAGTTTTTGGAACTCTCTAATAATTGGTTTCTAGTAATGGGGAATTTGGGGGCAGATCCTCAGGTGGTGTCAACTATCGTAGCTCTAGCCATGAAGTTAATGGCACTATGGCAATTTATACCAGCTACTTTGTTTTGTTTGTTTTTTTCTTCTGCTCTCCATTTCTATATTGACTAAATTCTCTCCAGATAGAGGCACAGTTCTCAAAGTTGAGATCTAAACAAGATCTCCATATCTCTTTCTTTACACATTCATCTGCGATTTCAAGCAGAAGCTATTTTTTAATGATGCAAACTTGGTGATGTGCTGCCAATATTTTGACAAGCAGCTCCTACAGAAGTTGTCCCCTTTAGACTGTGACAGACTCTGCTAAGTACTATGAATGGATGTGTTTGCACAAAAAGAGGGGTGAGGGACTTCATTTATTTTCCTCCATTTAAAAAACACTTTCTCTTAATTATAACTAAGGCAGGAAGCCATGAACATGGCAAACAATCTTGCTTTATGCTAAGTGTATTTGCTGGAAACGTTTCTACCTTGTTCCTGTAACATTACTGACTATATTGATAGTACAGAACAATGTTAATGTATTTAAGTTGAGGGAGACCAACGACATTTTTAGGGGAGATGAGGCACTGAGGAAATGTTTTTGAAAATGGCTATTATTTGGTGAAATCTGGTACATTCCAAAGACAAAACAATTGCTTTTTTGAAATATTTTAAGAGCCCCAGAAATAACTCATCTCGGCGAGGGATGATTTATCAATATCCAGAGAAGCTGTGGTTTCATCACAGGCAAAGAAATATACTAACCCTTCTTAAAATATGGTGGTAGAATTTTCACAAAAGGCTCCAGGAGCCCCCTGCAGCGCATCACCATGTATGCTGTGTTTCTAAGTGAAAACACCAGGTATATGATCTCAGAGGGGAAAAAAAAGATTGTTTCATGTCACTATCTTGGGGCAATCTATCTGCTCATTGCTAAATGGAAGCCGCAGTTACACCACCACCTAACTACTTTAACGTAACAGTAGGAGAAAACAAGGTGTTATAAACATAAAGTTCTCTTTCCCCTTTTCTGGCAAGACAACACATTAACTATGTGGCATTAAATCCATTCTTAAGACCTGTCTTAATCATCCTACATGCATGATTTTTCTTAGAATGGCAAGCATTATTGACTGCCCTTAAACTCCTAAGTTAGTAACTTGATATGGCTCCATATGCCAGGTATCACATTATAAAATAACTATCTGGAACCTTTTAAAATTTTACTGAGAGAACTGTGATTAATATCCATGAATCACAACCATTAATATATCTGCTCTTCAGCCAGTGTGGCTTAGATAATGTTTAGTTCAAGACTACAGACAAACTAACTCTCTACCTTTTTGAAATTTCAAAACACAACTTAACCAGGTCTTCTGTATTATGTAACATCCTATACTGAAGCTCCTAGGTACAGTGCTGGACATTGAATCACTGTTAGTGGAGCTGTGAGAGCCTGTGAAAATTAAAATTAAAAATACCTAAGGCCTGATCCAGCTCCCATTGAAATCAATGGAAACGGTCCAGTTGTTCCAATAGGCATTGAATCAGGCCCCTAGAGAGGAAGTTCATTTAAAAATGTAGAGCCTGCAAAGCTCCTCTCCACCTACATGGGTTGAGGGTGGGCATGGAAGACTATGAATAAATCTGAAATGAGGAGTGATTTATGACATCAGGCAGTATTTTCCGTTGCAGGACCCCAAACCAAAGGATTTCTCCCTTTGTGTTTTATTGTAATTTAAGTAAGCTACTACAATAGAAGTTGACAGCATCACAGCAATTGATTTTATTCAGAACTTTTTTGTGACAGTGGCAATTGTACATTTTCAGTTTTAGCCAGTACTTCAAGGAAACATTGCTCAACTCGGTGGAAGAAGCAAGAGATACAGATGGACAGTTAGATCTGACCAATTTCTCTCTCATTTTGTCACACTGTTTCTCAGGACGTTTGACTAGTGTTGTACACCTGATCTACGCCTAAAACTTAGTATGACCTAGCTGCTTTGCTCAGGGCTTTGAAAAATTTCATACCCTGTACAATGTAGTTGGGTCAACAGAAGAATTATTCCATCCACCTGTGTGTTAGTGATTTTGGGCGGGGGGAGGGGGGGGAACTGACCTAAGATAGAGGGGCCTAAAAGCTAGATGCTAAGCGAGGAAGAGGCAGAAAACAGGGAAGTTTGAGAGGGATTTTGTAGGAGGGAGAGAGAATAAAATCATCATGGTTCGGAAAGGCCGCATACTGTTCCTGGCTCTTCCACCTGTGCCTGCGTCCTAACAATGGATGCCTCTACCCAGGCCCTGTGTAGATTTTCAGAAAATGTGGCCTGCATATCCGCATCATAGAAAGCCAGGCTGGGGAGACCATCACTCCCAAGAGGAAAATAAGGGTGGTGGATGGTGATGACTCCCTTCTAAGGGGAATGGAGGCATCCATTTGCCAGCCTGACATTGCATCCTGGAAGATGTGCTGCCCGCCAGAGGCCTATATCCAAGACATTATGGAAGGATTCTCAAGGATTACCCAGCCCTCTGACTAACAGCCAATGCTGCTCTTCCCTATGAGCACTAATGATTCTGCAAGGTATGACCCTGAGCAGATTGGGGCACAGGTGATGTTTTCATCGATCTTTCCAGTCAAAGGTAGGCGTCAGGAAGAGAAAGACACATCCTGGAGGTGAATGCCTGGCTGTGTGGATGGTGTTGCCAGGAGGGCTTCAGCTTCTTCAACTTTGGGATGCTATTCTGGGAAGAAGGACTGCTGAGCAGAGACAGGGCCCATCTATCAAGAAAGAGGAAGAGTATCTTCATATACAGACTAGCTAACCTAGTGAAGCAGGCTTTAAACTAGGTTCAGCATGGGTAGTAGATAAAAGCCCACAGGTAAGTCCAGTACATGGAAATCAGGGTGAAGGGTCAGACTTTGGGGGGAACATGGGCATTTATAGCAGGGACAAAGAAGAGGCAAGAGGGAACATGAGGAGGAAATGTAATGAATACCTTAGATGTCTGTATACTAGTGCAAAAAGTATGGGAAATAAACAGGAAGAACTAGAAATACTAATGAATAATCACAATTATGACAGAATTGGCATCACAGAGACTTGGTGGGGTAATTCACATGACTAGAATATTGGTATAGAAGGGTACTGCTTGTTCAGGAACGACAGGCAGGGAAAAAAGGGAGGAGGTGTTGCCTTATATATCAAACCTGTATGCACTTGTACTGAGGTTGAGATAGAAGTGGGAGGCAGACCTGTTGAAAATCTCTGGGTATGGATAAAAGGGGTAAAAAACAAGGGTGATGTCATGGTAGGGGTCTACTACAGACCACCTAACCAGGAAAAAGAGGTGAATGAGGCTTTTTTTAAACTGCTAACAAAATCAACCAAAGCACAGGACTTGGTGGTGATGGGGGACTTCAACTACCCACAGGACTGGCCTTACTATGAGGCAAACTGAGGCGGCCACCTCAGGTGCCAGACTGTGGTGGGGGGATGGAATGCCACTAGGACCCAGAGTGTAGAAAATTGTGTCTGTTGCTGGGGCATATGTATTCTCTCTGCTCTAGATGCACAGAGATGGTGGAGTGCGGTGCTGGAGGAAGGAGGGCACAAGAGACATGACATAGGCAGGCAGGAGAAAAGGTGAGAGGGAATAACAGAAAGCAGCAGGAGCTACAGGGAGAGAGAGGAGGAGAAGCCTCTTATGTACCTCTCTAGCACCCCCAGGAGCCTGGACTGATTAACACCAGCTTCTCAGAGAGCTTCCTGTTTCCTGCTGCTTCCCTGAACCCACTTGAGGAGAACAAGCAGTCAACTGAAGTAGTAGGAGCCAGTTAGGCCCTAAAGACACTGATATCTTCCCTCACTCAGGCCCTGCTACCAGCCTGCTTATTTGTCCCCTTCAATTGAGTGTTGAGAGCCACTAGAGCTGGCACAGAACAGCAGTCATGAGCGAAAGAAGAAAACGCCCCTCTAGGGCAGCATTCAGAAAAAAGAAAAAAAAAAAAGAGAAAGCAAAGAAAGCTTTTCTATCTAAGCAGGAAGGAGCTCTCCTGAGATACAAAGACACACAAATGTTCACAGTGAGCCTTCCGGCCCCAGTGAGGATGTGAGTGGTGAGGAGATGCCTGATCTTCCCGTTAGTCAGAGTGCAGGTGACCTGCCAGCTACTGCAGCATCCATATCTCCATCTCAAATGGATGTAACCATGCACGTTCCTGAAGAAAAGTGTAGATCAGAGAAGAGTGTGGTGGAGGTGCAAGAAACAGCTGCTGCTGAGTTTAGTTCCTTAAGTCTAGATGATCCAGGACTGTGGACCCACTTGAGCAGTAGCCTGAGGGACTTCCTTGTACTGCATGGGCCACAGCAAGTGAAAAACTTCATGTTCCCCAAAGACAATGAAAACAGAAGTTTCCATCCAACACATTACTGGTGTGACATCCCCAATGGTGATAAAGTGGAGAGGCCATGGCTTATGTACTCAAAAACCCAGAATGCTGGATACTGTTTTTGTTGCAAACTCTTACAGTCTAATGTTCCTGCCACATTGGGTTCTACAGGAACAAAGGACTGGAAAAATCTGGCTAGAAATCTGGCAGGCCATGAGAAGGCAGCAAATCACCAGAGAGCATTCCATAGGTGGAAAGAGCTTGAGATGAGACTAAGGTTAAAGGCCACCATAGATGATCAGCATCAAGAGAAGATTGCATCAGAGTCTCTTTACTGGCAAAATGTTCTGAAAAGACTCGTTGCCATTGTGAGAATGCTTGCTACCCAAAACCTAGCACTGCGTGGCACTTCAGATCAGCTGTATGTGCCAAACAATGGAAACGTCCTTAAAATTGTGAAGCTGATGGCTGAGTTTGATGCTGTACTCCAGGAGCATCTAAGAAGAGTCACCACCCAAGAAATGTACACACATCACTACCTTGGAAAAACAATTCGAAATGAGATCATACAGTTACTGACAACAAAAGTCAAACAGAAGATTGTGGCAGATCTGAAGTCAGCAAGATATTACTCTGTTATTCTGAACTGCACACCTGACGTCAACCATACGGAACAAATGACTTTAATGGTGCATTTTGTAACAAGAACAGAACCCAGTGAAAATGTCCCTACAATGGTAACTGTCAGAGAGCATTTTCTAGAATTTATTGACATTGATACTACAGGAGCTGGTATGACAAATGTGCTTCTTAAAAAGCTGGAAGATATGGGAATTGCGATAGCTGACATGAGAGGTCAGGGCTACGATGATGGTGCCAACATGAGAGGAAAGAACAAAGGAGTGCAGACACGGATCCAAGAGTTAAACCCTTGAGCTTTTTTTGTCCCATGCAGTTCTCATTCATTGAACTTGGTGGTCAGTGATGCAGCATCAGCTTCTAGTGAGGCTGCTGAATTTTTAAATGTAATTCAAAGCATCTATGTATTTTTCTCTGCATCAACTCATCGATGACAAATTTTGAAGCAACATCTGGGAACATCCTCTCTGACACTGAAACCACTGAATGCCACACGATGGGAAAGTCGAGTGGAGGCAATAAAGCCTATCAAACACCAAATTGGGAAGATAGATGATGCCATAGTTGCCATTATGGAGGATAATGCTTTGACAGGAACTGTTCATGGGAGAACAGTGGCAGAGGGAAATGGAATCACCAGAATCATACATAGCTTCAAATTTCTGTGTGGCTTAGTGTTGTGACATGACATACTGTTTGAAATAAATGTTGTAAGCAAGAGACTCCAAGATTTGGCCTTGATATATCTGAAGCAATGGAACAACTGGCCAAAGCAAAGTCATACCTACAGTCTTACCGGTCACATGGGGGATTTCAAAATGTTCTGAAGAGTGCACAGAAGTTGGCAGAGGAACTTCACACTGAAGCTATTTTCCCACCCATTCAAGAATTCAAGAGTCACCGAAGAAAAGACATTTTGATTACGAGGCACGGGATAATCCCATAAGAGATCCCAAACAACAATTCACAGTTGAATTCTTTAACCAGATGCTAGATTGTGCAATATAGTCAGTTGAAGAACGTTTCATGCAGCTCAAGGAACACAGCAGTATATTTGGGATGTTGTATGATATTCCAAAACTCCTCACTATACCTGAAGAAGGCATACACCAGCAATGCAGGGCGCTAGAGACAGTGTTGACAAATGATGACATGCGTGATATTGATGCGAGTGATTTAGGTGATGAACTGAAAGCCCTTTCAAGATACATTTCAGCAGGATCAATTCCAAAGGCTGCTCTGGAATATATGTGCACAAATAAGATGACCACCCTCTTTCCAAATGCTTTTGTTGCTCTGCACATATTTCTAACACTTCCTGTAACAGTTGCCAGTGGAGAACACAGCTTCTCCAAGCTGCAGTTAATAAAACCATGTCTACGCTCCACAATGACACAGGAGAGGCTGGTTGGCCTTGCAACCATCTCAGTAGAGCATGAGCTGGCCCAAACTGTGGACCTTCAGGAAGCAGTTCAAATCTTTGCAACCAAGAAGGCACGGAAAGCACCACTTTGATTATTCAAACAGATAAAAATGTCAGTGTTTATTATGCAGAGAAGAAAAGTTACATTTGCTGTTCAGGCATTTGAAAGTTGAGTGTTACTTAAAATTTTTGAACAAGGCATTTTAAGTTCTCCTTTATTGGGGTAGGTAGCAGAGCAGTACCACGAGAGGAGTAGAAGAGGAAGAAGGCAGGAATTGAGACCTTTCAAAGTTTTGGCCCAAGCGAGGGGACGTGGGGGTGTCATTTGAGCTCCCTGCCTCAGGTGCCAAAATGTTTTGGGCCGGCCCTGACTAGCCAGACATCTGTTGAGAAAATAGCATGACAGGGCACAGATTATCCAACAAGTTCTTGGAATGCACCGGAGACAACTTTTTATTACAGAAGGTGAAGAAAGTGACTAGGGAAGAGGCTGTTCTAGATTTGATTCTGAAAAATAAAGGAGGAACTGGTTGAGAATTTGAAGGTGGGTGAAAGTGATCATGAAATAATTAAGTTTATGATTCTAAGGAATGGTCCAATGGAAAAGGGCAGAATAAAAAGGCAGACTTTAGCAAACTCACAGAATTAGTAGGTAAGCTCCCAAAGGGAAGCAAGTCTAAGGGAAAAAAGAATTCAGGAGAGTTGGCAGTTTTTAAAAGAGACAGGTTAAATACACAAGAGCAAACTATCCCACTGCGTAGGAAATGTAGGAAGTATGGTAAAAGACCACTCAGGCTTAATGAGGACATCTTCCATGACCTGAAACTCAGAAAAGAGTCATACAAAAAGTGGAAACTAGGCCAAATTATGAATATAAAAAAACATCACAAGCATATAGGAACATGTAGACAAACCCCTTGTCTACACAGGGAGTTTACTGCTCACGGAGTTGTAGGGCATTAGCTGGTGCTCAGTACATAAGCCACAAAGAAAGCATACACACGGACTCCTGTTTCCTTTTTCAATCCACATCATCCTGTACACATGACAGGGACTTTGAACAAAGGATGGTCGCAGCATTCTGGGTGGGAATCCCCTGGTCCTTTGCTTCACTGCTGGGCTTTGTGCATTCTAGGATTTTTCTCATGGTACGTTATGGGATCCATAGTGGTAGCCTGGTAAAAGCCAGTAGACTTCTGGGACTTGAGGTCAAACTCCAAAACTCCCACGATTCTGTATGTGTCGTTCCATAGTTCCTCTCTTTCTGAGCAAGTCAGCACCATTTTGAGAGGAAGTGCTGTTTTCAGACTTCCGTCAGCCAGCATGGACAAAACAATGCTCTGTATCGTGATGCTGACAATGGCAAATATTCAGAGGCTCTTGGGGGTTTGAGATCTCAGCGCCGGCTGGCTTTGGATTTGGATTTTAGTTGTCCCACTGCTAAGCAGTTTCTGATGCCGCAGCAGCCGCTGCGCCAGCAGCAGCGAGAGGAGGAGGAAGATATTGAACAACTGCTCCGCTCCTGCACAAACTTTTCTTGGAACAGCTTCCTACAGTGAAGCATGATTTCTGGACTCAGAAAACAAGCAGTGACTGGGGGGGAGGAAGGATTCTTCTGCAGGCCTGGGATAATTGGTACCAAAATGTTAGGATGACAAAGGCCATTTCCCCAGAGATCTGTGCTGAGCTCACCCCGGAGCTGCAGCAGCAGCACACAACATGTAAGCTCCCACCACCAGTCAGAAATGGGTCATCATGGCCATCTGGTAGCTGGCCACCCTGGCTGCTACTGGTCAGTGGCTAGCCAATTTGGGCAGGTCGATTGTTGGGCCTGTTGTGACGCAGGTGTGTGCTACTGTGCAAAAGGTGCTGATGCAGCAGGTCATAAAGCTTGGCAGTGCTCAGGAGGTTACAGGTGGCTTTGCATGCGTGGAGTTCCCAAACTGTATTGGAGCAATTGATGGGACCCATGTGCTCTTTATTTGCCCTCCACACCAGGCCTCAGAGTTTATAAACAGAAAGGCGTGTTTCTCCACAGTGCTCCCAAGCCTGGTTGATCACCATGGCAGCTTCACAAACATTAGGGTAGGATGGCCTGGAAAGGTCCATGGTACTAGGATCTTTTGGAACTCACGTCTCTTTGCCTTAATGAATATTGAAAGATTTGTCCCCAGGAACACTATGGAGATTAATGGTGTTGTGATGACTCCTGTCATTCTGGGAGATCCAGTTTATCCTCTGCTTCCATCTCTGATAAAGCCATTTATAGGGCAGCTGGATAGAATAAAGGAACCGTTTAACTATTGCCTGAGTGGCTGCAGAAGGACAGTGAAGCATATGTTTGGCCGTTGAAAGGTAGATGGCGCAGTCCCAAAACAAGGCTAGAGGTTGCAGAGCACGACTTGCCTCGGATAACGGCATGGTGTATTTTGCACAGTATCTGTGAGAGCAAGGGAGAGAGCCTTCATGCTGGGTGGGAAGCTGAGGTGCAGAGGCTTGCTGGGCAGTATGAGCAGCAGCCACCATGGTGCTCGTTGCAAAGTGCCAACTGCTAGGACCCAAAATATTAGGGAGGCCTTTTGTCCTTACTTTGGGGGAAGGGCCTGAAAATGTTTTTCTGGCTGTCAGTTGTAATTCTGGGGGTTTTATTTAATTTGTTGAACTATAAGTATTGGAGATGCTTGTATGAATTTTTTAAAACTTAATCCAGTGCTGTTGTGTGAAATGTGGGGGTCTTTTTCATGCACTGGAGATGCTTTAGGTACTGTACTTGTTTAATGTTTTCTGTGGTAAATCTGAAAGGTTCTCACAATCATATTTTCTGCATGCATTTTACTAGCACGGTTTGTACAGCAAACAACTTAACAGATACAACATAAAATACAACTTAAAAGTGATGATGTTCAACTGTGGAATATTTACAAACAGTGCAATGGGGAGGGGGCAGCACACTCTCACTTCTGGTCACAGGCATGTGTGCTGGAGTGCCATGGGAGAAAGGCCTCTCCTGCATTAGAGGGCTCGAATGAGCTTGGATCCCATGCACTGCTGTTCTTGCTGCTCTGGAGTGGGAAAGTCCTAGGGGGTGTTGCAGAGGAGCTGGATAGTAATTCCTTCTGCACCTCTTTAGGCAGTCTTATTTCTCAGTGATGTACACTGATGCCAGTTACTAGATGGCAGAGAAAGGGTTTATTCAAAGAGGCAAAGGGCAGACCAGCAACATACGCTGTGATGTTATTCACCAAGATGGTTCCCCTAGAAGCATGGCAGGAATGGAAAGGGATCTCGAGCTATCTCAGCACCAGTGATCAGGCTGCCTTACTATGGAAAATTGAACACTTTGTTTATCTTAAATGATCTCCTCTGCTGACACACAGAAAGTACAGAGAAAATGGATCCAGTTTTGCATTGATTGTTGAAACCTGAACGGCTCCCAGTCTTTTTCTGTGCAGTATCTATACCTATGAAGTGTTGTTATGCAACATTTGCCTATTTGATTGCAATAATGAAAAGGGTACTTGATATACCTCAGCTGGGTGCCTTAAAAGCTTTACGGCCATGCAATCCCTATCCCTACGTGTATATCATGTAAACTGTGCAAAACTAACTTAACCTTGTTTTCTCTAGTGAAACTTTTAAACTTTGCACTTCTCCATGGTTTGATAACTTGAATCTGCTGTGTGAAGTGAGGGCGGGGGGAGGTTGTGACTGTGGCATGGGGATGCCATCTTGAGCATGCCATCAGGGGCAGGGGAGTGGAAAGGAGGAGCAACAGTGGTCAGCTAGGAGAGATGCAGGCCCAGAAAAGGGAAGAACCAGGCGGGTTTGGGGTGCGTGTGTGCCCTCCATGGCATGGGCTTGTAAACAATCAAACATTTGGGGCATCAGAATGGGTGAGTTAGAAGCTGAACACTTGGCCTAGTCACTATTTCGAAAATGTGGGCAGGGAGGGAGGAAGGGAAGGGGACAGCACTGGGTAAGGCAGAGAGGCAGCAGCTAGAAGCTTAGAAAGGCTTCTACTTCACATACACCAAAAATGGCAGGCACTGGGAACAACAGTAACTGTAGCTGTAAAGCATGATGATGATGATGATAATAATTAATAATCAATTACAAATTAAGATACTTACATATTGAGGACCCCTGGAAAGGATCATCAGCCTATGTCCCAGGCTTGGCTTTGGGTTGGGAATTCAACTGGGTTTGTAAGTGGGTGCCCTCAGGGTCTTGTGTGGAGAAGACATCCTGGCTGTTTGTGGTGATCTCCTCCTCAGAGCGCAGGTATTCTAAGGGTCCACAGTCTGTTCAGTGGTTGCGGCTACAGTGTCAACATTGTCTACACATGTGTGCGGTGCGGCAGTGGCACTGGAATGCATTACCTAGGGAGATGGTGGAATCTCCTTCCTTAGAAGTTTTTAAGGTCAGGCTTTACAAAGCCCTGGCTGGGATGATTTAATTGGGGATTGGTCCTGCTTTGAGCAGGGGGTTGGACTAGATGACCTCCTGAGGTCCCTTCCAACCCTGATATTCTATGATTCTATGCCTGGAAAAAATCCTGTCCAGCTCCTCATAAAATGGACAGATCACTGGGGCACTGTTGGAGGTTCAGTTTGTGTCCCTGGTCTTTGTATAAGGGTTAGTGAGCTCTTAGTTCTTGGTGCAGCACCGTATAGCATCCCAGCTCTGACCTTTTATGGCCATCTGCTGAGCAATATCCATGAACGCATCTTTGGTGCAGTGGTTGCTGATGAGAGTTTGCTGCATTGTCACTTCTCCCCAGATGGCAAGGGTACCAAGGATCCCTGTATGACTCCAAGCAGCTGCATAAGGCACGGTGTAATGCCACTCTAATCATTCCATTGGAACACTGATATATTCAAATATAGAAGCAAATTGACCGATCCTGGCCCCATGCCAGCTTTTAAATGGAGAAGGTGACATCTGCATCATGGATATAAAGGCCATTTCAATGCACGCAAACTCAAGTTAATGTGTAGTAAACCTGCTGTGAGAAAGGAGACTCAGGTTACGGTGCATTCAGAATGCTTCATTTTATGCAGCCTAGTTAGTCCTGTGTCTGCACCTTGTCTGAATGAGATGGTGCAGTCGCTGCATACTTTATCCAGTGTCTGTCTTAGATTGAGGCATGAATTAGAGCTAAGAGATGCAGCATCCAAATAAGACTGAAATGATGTTAGTTGTTTGCAATAACATGCTGGAGTTTACTTTAGTCCCCTGGACTATGTGGGGATATTCCTGCTGCTTGTTACCTGTGTTTGCAATCTGGGAAACTTGTTAGATACTCAGCTGGTTTTAGACAAGGCAAGGCTACCTTCTCTCCATCTTTCTTGGCCAGGAAGTTGCAACCTTTTTTTTTTTTTTCAACATAGACCTTGCTACTGTTACTCATGCTTTTGTCACTTTGAGGTACAGTTACTGGATTATGCTCTGGGTAAGACTATGACTTATGATAATTTGGAAACAGCCTAGTGCAGAATGCAGTTGCCAGTTTGTTAAACGGTATCTCTTGTGAGAGCACACAAACCAATGTTCAAAAATCTGCACTGGCTGCCTGTCAGTTTCCAGGTGAAGCTGAAGCTGTTGGTTTTGATGTATACAGCAAGGCTTGGCTAGAACCTGCTTAACTGAGATACAACTGCTCTTGTTCAGCTGTGATCAGTAGAGGCGCTATCAGCCCCTTAGGTTCAAAAAGAGGAGGCTAATGGCAGCAGGGCATTTTATACAAGAGGCTCTCAAGTTTAGAATTAATTTCCCCTTATAGTCTGCCAATTTCAGGGCCTGCTGCAAGGCTGATCACTATCGCCAGGATTTTGGGGAGGCATGAAGTGGCTGGGTTTTCCAAGAAGCTGTGATTTAGTTCATCTTTAATTTTAGATGTGAAACATTCTATGTTACCACTTAAGATATGAAGTAATCTTTAGCATCTTTTGCATATTATAAATGATATATTCTCATTTTTCAATTTTCAAAATGGCAAAGCCACAGACTAGTAAAGAAAAAAAATTAAAGTACAGTGAAACCCTAGCAGAAATGCATATTCCCTTCCATATAATAGCAGTTTACTAGATTACAAATATGTAGTCGCAAGGGGACTGAAGAATTAATTCCGCCACACAAGCTTCAGGCCAGGGTGTTGGCCTATGCAGGCAACTTGGCATACAACGTTAGTTCCTCTATTCACGTTTTATGTATTTACATATGAAAAGGCAGCTTGCCCAGAACTCTGGCCAGTAAAAGCAGAAACAGTTTAGCATTTACAGCTATTCAACAGGGCCAAATGTTCATCATGTGGAGGATGAAGATGGTGAACAAAGAATGTGTCTTAGTGTGCCCGCACTCAGTGCACATGCAAATATTAAGTATGTGTGTGCATATTTTGAGTGGGGACCACCTGCTGACAATATGCTCTTTAGTGTCCATAAAAAAACTGTACACTAGTCTATTAGCAATGTTAAAAAGGAAGAATGTATGTCAATTGTATGTTTTTTTAAAAAATCTATATTAATACAGCATTAAATCTGAGCGCCCTTATTCTCGTTCATACTATTCACTTCTTTCCACCATTCTAACAATGTATTTTAAGGCCCCTTTACACTGCCCAAAGTGGTGAAAAGGAGTCTTAGCGTAAATGGGAATCAGGCTCAAGGTGTCTATCAAAAAAAATAATAATCAGGAAATGCAAGGTTAAAATTTCCCAAAAACCCTTGGTAACTTTTGGTCCTGTGCATTAAAGTAGGTTCTTCTATTACATGACTACACAAGACACTGCACACAATAATACCAAAATGCTACATATGTGCATCCAAGATTACATAAAAAAGTGCAGTCTAAGTACAAACCCAAGAGCGGAAGTTCTGATTACTTAAAAATCAGGCAGGGCATTATTAAAAGTCACTGAAGGAATACAAAAAATGCATAATAATATGGTTAGGGGGAAGTTATATTACAGAAGTATAATTAAGATTGGAGTCCCCTTGTGGTAGGTGCTGAACAAATACACAGGTGGATGGTCCCTGATCCCAAAGTTTACAGTCTGATTAAAGACAATATACAATAAATGAACATACCAAACAACAGGAGGGAAATGTGGAGAGAAGACAAGAGTAACAGCAATATTATAATGTGGATGCATAGACTAATATAATGTGGATGCAAGTGCTGTAGCATTTCAGTGTCTACACTACCTATGATGCGAAGGGTTCTACTGTCAGCGTAGGTAATCTACCTCCCCGATAGACAGTAGAGTACTATGTATACCAGGAGTTAGGCTGACGTAACTACATTGCCCAGGAGTGTGGATTTGTCACACTCCTGAGCAGTGTAGCTGGGTTGACCTAACTTTTTAGTGTAGACCAGCCCTAACATGGTGCTGTCGCTATAGCTTGATGCTGTGAAGATGCCACAGGGGGTCTACCCATTATCTAAGTCCCTACTCAGCTGCTGCCATTTCCCACATCTCCCCCACCCAACAGTTAATCTCTGATCCCCACAAAAGAGCTCACAGGGTCTGGAACTCCTGACATCATTGGGGTCCTGAGGCTATAAATGTGCTGTTCCTGTGCTGCTGGAAGAGGAGTAAGGTCTAAGGCAGTATTTATTCTGAGTTGGGTGCATGTATGCTAGTGCAGGGAAAATAGAGCAATGTACATGAGGCTGCCAGGGAGCGCTGGGAAGGAGGAATCCCTATGCTTGGTGTGCACTGGTAAAACAGTCGTGGCTGGCCCTTGCTTCAGGGAGGCAAAGGCAGGAAAGTCTCCTTGCTGCTGCCTACCTTCCCTTATGAACTCACAAAAGCATTTATTCAAAATTTCCCCAAATCTATTTTATTAATTATATCAAAGAACCTGATTCTACACTTCTTGCACAGGGAAAACGTTGCACATTCAAATAAACTTAGTGGTGGGTAGATGGTTTCAGGGGAGGAGACATCTGGCCAAGGTGCAGAGAAGGTCCAGAATGATCATGGTTAAGGTGAACTAGTCAGACAAAATTCTTAACTTGTTCACGTAGCATTTCAATGTACAAAATGCTAAATGTTTGTATATCTGGAATTCTACACTTAAGTTCTTTTTTTTTTTTTTTTTAAAAAGGGAAAATCATATTCCAGTGTGGTTCTGTGTGCTCAACTTGGGACACCTTGAAGGCACCTGACTTTTAGATCAGCATCCAAAATCACTAGTCATTTCTGAAAATCTTCTCTCATGATGTTAGATTGTAACTTCATTACTTCTAGCCGAATTTCTTCTACCACATTAAAGGCACTTGGCTTTATTGAGAACTGTATCCATGGCAAGTTTGAAGTTTTATAAACAAAGTCAAAAAACCATTTGAAAAATTGTTAGTGGAAAAAAACAATTTTTTATACTTTCATGCCTCAAAAGTGGAGGGGTGTGGGGAGAGGGAAACGAAACAACCATTTTTTACCTGAGAGATAGATTGAGAAACTTCAATTCCAAGGGTACTTATTTTCCAGGCAGGTATAAATGTCTGAAAATGTGTTTTTATAGCAAAGGCTCCTACTCATCTGCTACTGCGGGGTCATCAGCATAGCACTATCACAGTAAATAAAACTAGCATAAATTATTATAAATACAATTATTATTATTTTATTATATGATATAGATAAACTATTCAGCACATTAAGAGTAGTTTCAAGTAGATTTGGATTTAAGGGATTGACACTTTATATAAATGATTTGCCATTTTCAGTATCTTTCTTGGATCATTTTCAGATTAATACAATGTGCCTGTAAACTGTTTTGGAAAGGCTTCAAAATAAGTAGGAGGTTGAGTTTAACAACCTAATGTTAGTGTTTCAGCACTCAAAAATTTACTGTGTCTGATACTTGTTGCCAGATTATCCACTCATTTCAATAATCAGTTTTATACCAGTGTAACAACATTAACTTCAATGGAGTTACCCCAGATTTACATATGTTAATGAGACCACAGTCAGGCCTTCAATATCAAATACAGTTCCTCTGACTGTCCCTCAACTGATATAACATGGCTGTTGTGGAGAGGGTCACACTGTGTTCAATACCTGATTCAGAGAGCATAAACCCCCTTGTTCTAACAATGGTTGGCTTAGCCCCAGGGGGTGGAAGCTCCTTGTGAATGGGACAGCAGAGGAGCAGTGAGGGAAAGTAATGAGACTCAGGGTGGTGGGTAGCTGGCTTCAGGCTGGGAAGCAGGTGTCCTGGGGATTTCTACCTGTCTCAAGCCTGTTTCCACCCATCCAGGTCCAGTTCCCTGCTCCCTGGCCTGACACCAGGCCCCGTGGTGCCTGCTCCAGCTCATCTGGTTCCTACTCTCACATCTGCGCCTCACCCCCCGTTCCCCTGGTAGTCAGGCGTGTGTGAGTTTATGCAGAGGTGGAGTCCCCACAATGGAAATATTGTGGCACTAATTCCCCCTGCGATCCAAGTTCTGTCACCCCCACTTGGCCCCATTCAATACAGAGGCCTAACTATGCTCAACTGCAACTGAGGGGGGCTTATGAGTCAAACATGACTCAGACCGGGCTCTGTGTCTTGGAGAAATAACAGAAAATTGTCCCCCTGAGACTTTTTAACTAACTACGTGAGAAGCCAGACTGAGATAATTTCAGTTTATAAGTTATGTTGGACTCAAGTTTAATTAAACAAAGTGAGCTGGGTCCTCACTAGAGTTAGTTCACATTTCCTAAGAATATTCTCGTGTTCAGTCAGACTAACAACAAATACTAGGATCAATGCAAGACATTTTCTCTCCAGCATGCCTCCAAATGCCTGTCTGGACTTCCTTAGATGGCTGATAAATGGATTTCAGCAACTTTGATGTATGTCAAATGTCTTTTGCTCAGACAGTGGAAAGGCCCAGAAGTGTCTTCTTTGAAAGATTGCTTTGTATATACATATATATGGTTGAGATCTTTTCCCTTGAAAGGCTCATTTACAAGTATGAGGATAAAATGAATGAATACCAGGATATTTGCTCCTAATTTCCCTTTAGAGGTAACGGTCAGCACTTGATAGAACTGTCTCCTGTGAGAGGAAACAAGATGTTAAGTGTCACTAAGATGTCAGAGTGTAGGTAGAATGGGAAGACAGAGAGGCTCTTATGTCAAACCACACAAATGCATCCTTCATCTTTTTTTTTGTGTCATTTATATAATTGCCATCTTTTCTTTTCCCTGCAACCCAATCTTCTTTTCTTTTCTATGTCTGTCTAACCATACGATACTCTATGAATACAGGTTTCAGAGTAGCAGCCGTGTTAGTCTGTATTCGCAAAAAGAACAGGAGTACTTGTGTCACCTTAGAGACTAAGGTGCCACAAGTACTCCTGTTCTTTTTGCATGAATATAGTGTCCATTCAGATTTTAAGTCTGATCCTCCAGTTGTTACACATGCAAAATTCCATTGACTTTAATGGACGTGATGACCACATAAGCACTGCAAAGTAGTACTGATTGTATTTAAAAAGAATAGAAATTTGTACTTTTTCATAATTACAAGATAGTTGTTTCAGACCAGAACTGGGCCAGGCAGCCTTCAGATCTTCTTTTTAATGATCCAGTTTGAATGAACTCTTCTAATTGAGGAAACAATGTCTTTTTCTATTTTTGCAATTAAACTCTGGAATAAATTTAGTTATATCACTTGTTTGAATGAATATAGTTTTTATTTTGGACACAGCCTTGTAAACCATCATATATAATAAAGACAGATTTAAAGAAACAAATGGAAGTTGATGCATGTGTAAAGAAACTACTTTTCTTAACACTACTAAGGCATATGCAGAAGCTGGTATGGAAATAGGGGAAAAGGCTGAGTTGATGTGCTGTGCCTTTGGGGATTAGAAGGAGGTAAGGCAGCTTTAAACCACATTTGCCTCATTCCAGTTCTGAGCATTTGGGGCCTGAAATGGCTCTTGATGTGATCTAGGCCTAGGGAACTGTGGCAGCTGCTCTGTGTTACAGCAGCCCTTTACAGGTCCATGGCAGCATGGACAATCTCACTCAAGGATTTTGTGATATACCAGGATGGGCAGACACAGTAGCCCATCAGATTAGTCTGATCAAAAGACTAATTAGTGAGACACAAGAAAGGGGAAAAGTGTCCAGAGGCATCCTAAAAGTTATTTTTAAAAATATGAAATATACCTATGCTTCTTATGGTCAGACTCTGTGCCTGCTGGAACAAATGTAAAATAGGAAATTGCTTGTGAGGCCAGCAGTGGTACAGCACAGGAATGAGGTAATCTAAATGGCACGTCAAACAACCCAAGAACACAAATATTTAGAGGTGTCTTGCAAATCTTTTTTTAAGTGAGACAAATCTATTTTTGTGTTCTGAATGCCACAAGTAGCTAAGCTAGCAGGGGAGAATTCAGAATACGATCCATATTTATTTTTCATTTCAGATCTCCCAAAGCCATTCTGGTTGGCTCCTCTTCTGTTGTGATGCTCCAGCATGCACCATGACTAACATTTTTCAATTTTAATTTTTTTACGTTAAAATGTTGTGAATGTTAGTTCCTAATATTAGCTTCCTAAATCTGTATTTAGGGCCCTAAGTAAGTGGCCTGATATTCAGATGTACAGAGCGCAAGCAATTCCCAATGAAGTCTATGGGAGCTGCAAGTTCTTAGCATCTTTGAAAATCAACATTTATTTGGTGCCTAAATATAAACTAACTTTAGGTACCAGTGTTTAAAAATGTTGTCCTTTCTTTTTTAAAAACATCTTAAGTAGTTTAGAGCCAATATAAATATAAGATTTACAATATATATCTGGCCTGTGTGATCTTATCATTTAAAATATAATACACTTTTAAATATAAAATAGTAATACAAATGTTGTCAATCCAAGGCATACATTTGTTTAAAAATACCACAGGCTTGATCCTGCTCACCAGATGCAGAACTGCCATGGAATTTAGTGGTGCATGGATCACAGGAAGGTGTAATGTACATGGATCTTCAATTCTACACTTGAATGGCTTTGTTTTTGTGGACTTAAATTAGATACAGAATTGTACCTTTATTATTACTATTTTTATTTCAGTGGCACCTATAGTTTTCTGTGTTATTAAGCATATGTTAAGGAGTCCTCATGATGTCATCTCCATATTTCCATAAATGTTCCCCGTCCCCCTTTGTTTATAATCCTGGGTTTCAAACAGACCTGTGTGTTTGTGCTTTTTAAAAAGAAAAGGAGTACTTGTGGCACCTTAGAGACTAAGTACTCCTTTTCTTTTTGCGAATATAGACTAATATGGCTGCTACTCTGAAACCTGTGCTTTTTAAGGTCTTCATCCATAGGCCATTGAAGACAGTGTAGAGAGAGCCCTTGACTTAATGGGTTTTGGGTCAGGTCCTAAATGCAACATGCCAGAGTTCAAATGTTGGTCATTACAAGGAGACAATACCCAGAATGCAGGGGAGACAAGGTGGGTGAGGTAATATCTTTTGTTGGACCAATTTCTGTTGGTGGAAGAGACAAGCTATGCCCAGAGCTCTTCTTCAGGTCTGGGTGAGTGGGTCCCAGATCTGAAGAATGCTGTGTAAGCAGGAAAGTGTCTCTCTGTCACTAAGTTGGTCCAATAAAAGATATTACTTCAAACCCCTTGTCCCTCTAATACCTTGGAGCCAACAGGCTTAGAACAACACCGCAAACAGTGGGACACAATCAAAGGAAAACAGCTGATCACTTTGAATGATGTGGGCTATAGATATATATTAAATACATCATTTTATTTTCAACTTGGTTATTAGAGAGGTAAAAAAAACCCCCCAACCTCACAATAAAATATGAGTGCACACCAGATTTGTGTGGGTGACTGAGGTAAGTCTAAACCAATTTCTTTCTTAATGAGGAATAGCGGAGAGACCATGCTTAATTTGTGTCAGGGCTCGCCAGGGCTCACCTCTAGGCTCAGCAGTTTATAGTCCTTGACTCCCAGCACCTCTGGGTTCGCCCTGTCAGTTACGAAAGTAAAACAATCGCTTGAGCCCCAGCACTTCTTTCTTTACAAATTAAGCACTGCAGAGAGGTGCAGCTACTCCTGGGCCCATGCCTGGGGCTGGCACACGCTGCGAGGGAGATGAATGAACGAGACATCGAAAAATTAAGAGGGTAAATAAATCCTGCTCATTCAGCCCCCGAGGCAGGGACTTTAATGCCTACTGCTGCAAACCCATCCCGCGGCGAATTTCCCAGCCAGCAGGTCTGCGACCGTGTCCCCGTCACCCTCCCGGGGGAGGGACGGGTGACGCCGGGGTGAAGCCGCCGGGCAGCCGCAGCCCTCCCGCTCCAGGACAGACGCGTGAGGCTGAAGGCGGGGCGGGCAGGCAGGCTGCAGGAGGGCGCGCGGGACTGGGGTGGGGGAGCGGCGGGTTCACCCTGCCCCAGGTGGGAGCGGGAGGCCGGGGCTGGGCGGTAGCCGCAGCAGGGTTGCTTTGGGCCCGGAGACAGAGCCCAGCCGCGCTGGGCTAGGGCGGGGGGGGGGGGGGGGCGAGAGCTGGAACCCCCCCACCGGCCCCGACCGCCTGGCCGAGCCCCCCCCAGAGCCCAGCTCTCCTGCCCCCAGCGGCCCGGGAGGAACTGAACCATCGCTGCACAGGAAGTAGCGGCTGCTGGGAGAGGAGCAGCGGAGACGGCAGCATCTGCCGCACTCAATGAAAGAGACTCGCAGGGACCCAGCCCGCCGCCACGATCCTACCCCCGCTCCGCCTCCCGGGGAGCAGCGGCGGTGCCAGCACCCAGGGCAGGCTCTGAGCAGGGCAGTCGCTGCTGCTGCTGCTGGAGGCGGCGGCGGCCAGGCGGCTGGAGCCGAGCCGGGCAGGAGCCGCTCCAGCTAATCCGGAGGAGGCGGCGGCGGCAGGTTGGTGCTGCTCTGGCTGAAGGGGGTCGGTGCAGGGGAGGGAGGTCGGGGCATCGCTGCTGTCTGTGCCGTGCACGGCTGTGGCCTTGGCTGGGGCTGCCCCTTCTTGGCCGGCGTCGTGTGCGCCTCTGCCGAGCGCAGCCCTTCCCCGGGGAGCTCCTCCTTCAGCCCCTCTCCCTTCCCCAGCTCCTCGCTGCAGCCCTGCCCTAGCGCCCTCTTGCCAGCCACCCCTTCCCCGAGCCGCCCTCTCCTTGGCGCGCCCTTAGCTCCTCCTGCCCCAGCCCTGCGGCCCCGCTCGGTGGGCGCCTTTCACCCCAGCGTCCGAGCTCCTCTCGCTCTCCCCAGCACACCGCACTGAGACCGCTGCTCCCGGGCCCCAGCTCCCCTCCCAGCCCCGCTGGGCACCGGTGCCGCCCCCATTGCTGCTGGGGATGGGTGGGAATTTTCACACACACACACCCCCGGAGGGGGGGGGGCGTTCACTTCCCCCTGGAAGGTGACATCTTGCCAGTCTTCCCGGCGTGTGCGCCCGGGATGCACATGGCGCGGGGCTGGCGCTAAGCGGCGGCGGCAGCTCCTGTCTCCAGCAGCTCTCCCCGAGCAGCCGCTCTCCTTTCTCCTCCCACCCCTCCGCCGCTGCCGGGCACTGCCCCCTTGCGCCCCCCGCCGTCCCCCCTTCCCGGCGCTGCAGGGAGAGGAGGAGCTGCCACGGGGAGGGCGGCTCCGCCCAGCCCTGGACCCCCGGTGGCCGCTCCCTCCCCACGGACCTCGCTGGCGGTGGGTTGAGGCTCAGCCCCTGCCCCGCAGCGTGTGCAAGGCCGGCGCTGTAGCAGGAGAGCGGGGACCACAAGCAGCCGCCACAGCCTCATCTCCGTTCAGCTCTTCCGTTTTCTGCTCCTTGTCCCTGGGGCTGGGGAAGGCCCAGGGTGACCAGATAGCAAGTGTGAGAAATCAGGATGGGGGAGGGGTAATGCAGGCCTATATAAGACAAAGCCCCGAATATCAGGACTGTCCCTATAGAATCGGGACATCTGGTCACCCTCAGGCTTGGCCCCTTGATTTCCATTGGGGTTTGGCTAAGGGGTGTGTGTGCGGGCACAGGCAGAATCGCTGCATTAGAAGGGCTGTGCTCTGGGATGTTGCTTTTGTTTGTGTTTTTATAAATGTCTGAAAAGCCCTGTATGTCTGACCCATGGAAGCAAATAGGAGAGGAGAAGCAGGGAGGGGATATACTCACTGAGTATGTCAAGCTATACTAAGGGCATGTCTACACTTGCAGATGTAGAGCACTTTGAGTTAAACCTGCCTTCAGAGAGCGCAGTAGCTTGACAAAGCCCTGGCTGGGATGATTTAATTGGGGATTGGTCCTGCTTTGAGCAGGGGGTTGGACTAGATGACCGCCTGAGATCCCTTCCAACCCTGATATTCTATGATTCTATGAAAGGGCTGCAGTCTGTCCACACTGACAGCTGCAAGCGCACTGGCGCGGCCACATTTGCAGCACTTGCAGTGGCATTGGGAGCAATGCATTATGGGCAGCTATCCCACAGAGCACCTCTTCCTATTCTGGCACTGTGGTTTGTGGGAAGGGGACAGGGGGTGTGGGGCATTCTGGGTCCTATCCCAATGCCCCGTAATGCATCGGTTCGTATCCCAGCAATCCCTTTGCTTCTGTCCACATTTGGCACCATCTTTCAACGTTTTTGTACTGCGCGCTCTGTCTTCCCTTTCGGTCTGCGGGAATGGAGCCCGCACTGCTGAGTAGTACGCTGACGAGTCTCGCCAGCACGTCACATTTGGCAGTCGAGTTATTCCTTATGATCCAAAGTGACCGTGAGGGCTCTGATGATATCGACTTGAGTAATGCATATGACACGAGTTTGCTTGTGGCATTCACGGACATGCTCACTACCATGGAATGCCGCTTCTGGGCTAAGGAAACAAGCACCAAGTGGTGGGATCACATCGTCATGCAAATCTGGGATGACGAGCATTGGCTGCAGAACTTTTGGATGAGAAAAGCCACTTTCATGGGACTGTGTGATGAGCTCACCCCCACCCTGTGGCGCAAGGACATGAGATTGAGAGCTTCCCTGACGGTGGAGAAGCGGGTGGCTATTGCAGTCTGGAAGCTGGCAACTCCAGACAGCTACCGATCAGTTGCTAACCAGTTTGGAGTGGGAAAGTTGACCATTGGAATCGTGTTGATGCAAGTTTGTAGGGCCACTAATCGCATCCTGCTCAGAAGAACCGTGACTCTGGGTAACGTGCATGACATTGTGGATGGCTTTGCACAAATGGGTTTCCCTACTGCGGAGGGGCAATAGATGGCATGCATATTCCATTCTGGGACCAGCCCACCTAGCCTCCGAGTACATTAATTGGAAGGGGTATTTCTCTATGGTTCTCCTGGTACTTGTGGATCACTGTGGACGTTTCATTGACATTAACGCAGGCTGGCCCGGAAAGGTGCATAATGCGCACATCTTCGGAACGCTGGCCTGTTCAGGAAGCGGCAAGCTGGGACTTTTTTCCTGGACCAGAAGATCACCGCAGAGGAAGTCGAAATGTCCATTGTGATCCTTGGAGACCCCACCTACCCTTTAATGCCGTGGCTCATGAAACCCTACACAGGGAGCCTTGACAGCAGCAAGGAGAGGTTCAACAACAGGCTGAGTCGGTGCATAATGACTGTGGAGTGTGCTTTTGGCCGTTTAAAGGGCTGCTGGCACTCTCTGTATGGGAAGCTGGACCTGGCTGATGACAGCATCCCCGTGGTTATATCTATGTGCTGTACCCTCCATGACATTTGTGAAGGGAAGGGTGGACTAATCACTCAGGCATGGAACTCAGAAGTTCAACACCTGGAAGCTGAATTTGAACAGCCAGAGAGCAGGGCTATTAAAGGAGCCCAGTGTGGGGCTGCAAGGATTAGGGATGCCTTGAGGGAGCAATTTGAGGCTGAAAGCCACCAGTAATGTCTGGTGCCCTGCACGGGAGTGAAGTGCAGTGGTTCCAATGTTAGTAGGAATCTGTGTTTGCTATGCTGACTTGCAGTGCCTGTTTCTTTCCTGGTTATCTTTTACTTTATGCAATCATAAAGAATATTTTCAAAGCCAAAAAATCCATTTATTGAAAAGAAACACAACTACTTGGGAAACAGAAAGAGAAAGGGGGTGGGGTGGGGAACAGTACAATCACAGATTTGCATATGTCCTGTTATCATACTCAGCCTTCCTGTCTGGAGTGCTGTGCAGTGAGTGCTGCACTTCAGGCTGGCTATACTGCATGGTGATGGGGGTTGAGTGCAGTGGGTAAGGGTCATAGTTTTCAGGGCTGGGTGGTGAAGCTACAGGTGTTGGAGGCAGCTGGTGGTGGTAAGAACCTGGATGTTGGGGAAAGTGGGTTGGAGGTGACATGGGGGCACAAGGGAAAGTTTTGGGACAAGGGCTGCAGGGGGCGGGGGGGCATGGTAGTGCTCTGCCTGCATGGCTATGAGCGCCTGGATTGAGTCCACTTGGCGCTCCATTATGCTTAACAGCCAATCCGTGCTTTGCTGCCAGAGCACCGCGCTTTTGTGCCAGCACTCCTCATTCTGCTGGTGGATCCTCCTTTCACTGTCCCACCACTCCTGCACTTTTTGATTTTCATTACTTGAATGCTGCCTTACTTCATGCAACATGTCTTCCTTGCTTCTACGTGGCCTCTTTCTGATTCTTTGGAGTCTTTCGGCCGGTGATAACACGGATGGCTGAGATCTCAAGGTTGCATCTGTAAAGGCAAAATGCAGCACTTAACAGAGGCAGCATTGTTCACACCAGGCAGAGCAATGATTTTCCCATACTTAAGGGCAAGCACAGTCTACACAATAGCATAATTTGCCCGTCCCAAAGTGAGCGCACATAACCCATGGGAGCCCCAAAATGGTGAGTAAGCACATTGTCAAGCGTGATTGTTCCACGGCTGTACTGTCCTATGGGTTTCTGTGCCTTGGGGAGAGCCAACAGTGGCAGGGGGCCCCTATACTGAACATTGTCCCCACATTTTCCACAGGAGTTCGTCCTGGAAGATATCTCGCTGCTGAGAGTGACCTGGGAAGCAAGGGAGGGTCTTCTACTGCAATGCGGCTTCCGCCCTGGCCCATATGCAGCTTGCCTGTGTGCAGCAATGGTCCTCCCACCCCTCACGGCACAGTGGCGCGGACAAGTTAGCCTGACTGGGACAAGGCCACAGTGGCTCTCCTGAGAAACCTGCACAAGCACATTGCTCAAGTTCTGGATGAGACCTTTGAAGAGATCACTGAGGCCGATTACCACGATGTGAGAGAGCACCTCAACGCCCTATTCCGCATCTAGGCATGCATGCTGCCCTAACCCTCCTCGCCCCGAGAGCCCGCACCAACTAACTTCCTTCCCAAAATAAAAGCCGCTTACTGGGAGCCTCCTCTGGTGTTTGTCCTTCCCCAAGCCTCGGCCGCCGCGTCTGGCTACCTTCCTCCTGGCTTGAGAACAGCTCCTGGCTGCATGCATCTAGGGATGCTGGGGTGTCTTCCTCCTCAGCACCCTCGCTCCTGCTTTGCTCCTCCTCCTCCTGCCTTGTTGCACTGGGCTCTGAAGTGTCCAAGGTGGTCCTCAGAATGGAGGTGGGGTCATCCCCAAGTATCACGTCCAGCTCTTTGTAGAAATGGCAGGTCGCAGGGGCAGCACGGGAGCGGCTGTTTGCCTCGCGGGCTTTGCGGTAGGCATTCTGCAGCTCCTTCGCTTTAACCCTGCACTGCAGTGCATCCTGGTCATGGCCCCTTTCCATCATGTCCCTTGATATCTGCCCTAAGGTATTGTAATTCCTACAGCTGGAGCGCAGCTGGGTCTGGACAGCTTCCTCCCCCACAAACACTGATGAGGTCCAGCACCTCGCCATTGCTCCATACTGGAGATCTCCTGGTGCATGGAGGCATGGTCACCTGGAAAGATTCGCTGAGAGCACTCCACGCCTGGCTGAGCAAACAGAGAATTTAAAGGGCGGGTCTGATGGTTGGTCACCTGAGGGCAAGGCAGTAGAGTTCAAAGTGATGACCAGAGTGGCTAGAACAGGCATTGTGGGACACTTCTGGAGGCTGATCAGAGCGCATTGTAAGACCAGGGTGTCCGCACTGGCCCCACGGCGCTCCAGTGGGGGTGCACCAAACCTTATTCCACATGCCGAGGTGGAGAACTAGGAGTGCTCTAGCCACGGAGTCAGAGCTCTCTACGTGCCTTGCCAGTGTGGACGGGTAGTGTGAGCTAGTGCGCCTGGGGCTCCTTTAATGTGCTCTAGCTCGCAAGTGTAGCCAAGCGAAGTATATCTGAAGAGTCCAGCTGTCTCAGCTGGTCGAACTGTAGGTGGATATTTGGAAGATGCTATAAAGAAGAAAATATAGAAATACAAAATGCAACATTAATAGCATCTTACATCAAAGAATTTCAGAGTGCTTTGCTTAAGCTGCCCTCATTAGCCCTTGGCAGTAAATATTGTGCACAAAAACATTAAGACACCCCCCCGCCCCGGTCACTAGTTCAATGAATTGGATACGGATTTTTTGTTTCTTAATATTTATTGAAAAGCAGAAAATATGTCACTTGTCCTTTTCTCGCTGAAATCTGCCCTGCCTCTGTTAAGATGAAGAAGAAGCATGTGCAGAAAACGATGAAAGAATGGTTTAAAAATAAATAAGAAGCCTACTTTTGAATGGCTCATCTGTACATGAGCAGATAGCATGTAACTACAAAATGGAGAAGAGAAAACCCTGAGGATTTAACAGCCTCAACCAGATATAATATTGCTGTGCCATGGATTCTCTTAGGAGGATGGTGATGGGTTTAATAAAATGTTAATCTAATGTATAGGCACCCAGATCAATAGTAATGATTCTTTCATAACTTTCAGTGTAACTTTTTCTTGGAACTCTGTTTATGTTGAAACTTTTGTTAGTAGTGCATGTGTTAGGCCAGGTCTATACTACAGACCTATATCAATATATCTACATTGCTCAGGGGTATGAAAAGTCTACACCCCTGAATAATATAGTTATACCGACCTAACCCCTGTGCAGGCAGCGCTATGTCGACAGGAGATCTCCTGCTAACATACCTATCGCCTCTTGGGGAGGTGGGATTAAATATGCCAACGGGAGAAGCTCCCGTCGGCGTAATAACATCTTCATATAGCAACTGCACCACTGTGCCGTGCACAATGTACAGCTGCGCTGCTATAGCACTGTATGTGAAGACAAGCCCTTAGCAAACTGGCCAGTTGGCACCTCATTTTCCTTGAGCACTACTTTTGTTCTTGAGGCCACCATCTCTCTTGGATCTTTGTTTCCTCTCTCTTTTCAGGGGAAGGGGTGTAGTAGTAGGGGAAGGTGAGGAAGTGTTACAATACTGTTGATAATTGGTTTCCCTTCCGACTGCTAATAAACTGCTCATGATTTCAGCAAACTGTTCTATTTTCAAGTCCAATGTAAACTTAACTAATCTTTCACCCTTTCTTCCACTCTAGAGCTAACAGTTCAGGGTCCAGAATCACAAATGTTTGACAACAGGTGAATTGCTGTTCTGAATCTGAGTTCTTAGTAGTAAAGTGGTGAACATCTGGCCCGTCTTGACAGCATTTCTTTTGGTGTGAAGTGTTACATTTGGAATTTTAGTTTTATTTTTGTCTGTATTATAACAATTTTTTTTTTTTTTGCTAGATTCTTATGTGACTAACTGATTAAACTTACGGGTAGGTTTGTAAGCATTGATTTCACTTACAGTGGAACAGATAAAACGTTCATTTAGATTCTTGGGCAGTGTCTACACTACAAAAACTGCTGATTGACACTGGGTGTTAAATGCAGTTGCCCCTTCTCAATCTGTCAGGTGTCTGGCATGCTTTGCTGCACCTGTTGAACTCAGCAGAATCCACACTAGTTGGACAAGTGCTTCTAACTGCAGATGTGAGTCACTGCACTTTCTGTAGTATAGACAGTCTTGCATTCAAAAGTTGTCCAACTTAACTGTTCTGGCTTTGGAAAACAGTGATAAGTTTATCTTTTAGTTACAGGAAAACAATCAAAGCATCATGTTTCTTGGCTGCTTGATTTTTAGACCCATATCTGCCTCCCTACCCTATATATTTGGTGTCACCAAACTTTTACGATAAACATTACTTGCATTAAAAAAATTAAAAAGCTGACTAATAAAATTGAATTAAAAGACTTCATCCACGTGGTCTAAAATGGCACCATCTCATGTTATGCTTTCTATGTTACTAATTTCTCATCTTAGTTCTTCTCTCCCATATAAATGGCCTTGGCATGCTGGAGAGATACAAACTACTGGCCTCTAACTGTAGCTTGAATCTAACATGTATAGCAGAGGGAAACCAGTTGGATTGTCTTATCTGAACACACTCAGTCTTACAGCACCATTTATAGTAACTTTGTGTGGTTTGGCAGTGCACTGCAGATAGCTTGCTCATGAGCCTTTCCGGGGAGTAAGTTGAGTTAGCATTGCACCTAGAGCGGTGAGTTGCTTTCTGGCCAAATTTGAGATTAGAGTTGGTTTTATCAATTGAGTTTCCCTGACTGTGGTCACTGAAGTTATTATCTTGAACTGAAATATAAGAAATTTTAGTTTCCATAGAGCCTAATTTTTAATCTTCTCAAACAGATGTTTCAGCAAACAAAACAAAATTCTATCTATATAGAACCCTTTCCAGTTAAAAGTGCTTATGTTCTCTTTTTCCAATCATAGAATGATAAAGCTATTGCCCTCTGTCATAGTTGTTTTACAAAATGAAACCGTTTGCTGCACATTCCACTATTAGTTTTATTATTTCTTTTGGTTTCCATCTGCAGAAAGACTCTTTGTTTTGAAGTCCTAATTGATGTTTTGCTTATTTATGTAACTATTACTGAGTTGTTGGATTAGGAACTTTACTCTTCAGGGGAAAAGTATAAATAAGGTATTCCTGTTAACCACAGTGTATTTATCACTGAATTACTAATATTGGTGAAAGCATCCTGCTACAGTTTTTCTTAAAAAGTTGTATCTTTCCCTTCTCCCCTTGCTTATTAAAACATCAACACAGTGGAGCTTCTCATTGCTTATTTCTCATCATCTTAGTTATTTCAGTCAAAAACTGTCGAACATGAGCACTAGATATTTCTTTTCATGTTTTAAAAGTATCTATGTTGCCAGTCTTACTTTCCTGCATATATTGAATGTAGAGGGTTTTTTCTTTAAAGACTTGCTGACTGTTCACACTTGAAGCCATTGGTTCATTGGTGAGAAGGGGTGGGCCTGTGGCTATTCTTCCTGCTTTAAACAGCTTGGTGCAGACCCCCAAAAATCACTAGAAGCAGAGGAACCTTCAATTTCAGCATATCTAAGATTTTTTTCCCCACCATCTGTAGTGACATGCTTCCAATAGTAATTGTTCCTGCCTACTCTCACCCCTCAAGAAATGTAATGTTAAGACTCTGCACTGCATTTGTGTGTGTGTGTGTGTGTTTATTAAAAACAAAAAAAGTACTTAAATGTTTGAGTACCTAAAGGACGAGTATGGAGAGAACTAGTTCTTCTTGTCTTATCTCCACAGAACAGGGTACACAGATCTTGTAGAAAAACTAAGGAGGTTAGGGTGGGTGGGAGGTAGAATCTTTTATTTGTTATTGGAAGCAAGAATTCACTTGGCATTTTAAAGGAAAACTCAATTTTATAAATGCAGTTGCTTCAAGAGGCCAAAATTACAATTTCTTCTGTGTCTGTGATTGCCCTATTCAGTTTTATTTCAATGCAGCTGAAGACTCATTCATTCACCAAATGTAAGCACATTTCCTGATCTGGAGAATAAGTATAGGAAATACTCTAAAATTTTATTGAAAACATGTAAAATTGTAAAGCTCTTATTTGTTGTGGGTCATGTTTGTTTTTTTTGTTTTTGTTTAATTTTTGGAGTAGGATTACAGATAAGCAGTAATGCTAAGTAAGTATCCTGTGACAGTGAGAAGGGATGGGAGAAAAACTATATGAAAGCAAGTTGCCAATAACTTTTCTGAGCAGGGCAAAAGTTAAAGTGAACATCGCACTCGTATGTTGCCATATGCTGAGTACAGGTCCCATTGTATATCTTTTCTGTGTGTAAAACTAGACAAGAAAACAAGAAATCTTTGTCAGCACTGAATATTGTAGTAGTGAGATGTAAAATGTGTACAATAAACTCATGTATAGGCACATGGAGTGTACATTATTTCAATATAAGAAATAATTGTATCATCAAAGACTAATGGATGAAATATCTTTTTTGTGTTTTGATGTATTAGGAGATTTCCTCTTGTTATTGCTACAGTTACTCCTGGGGGAATTCTGTGCCAAAACATTAAACAATCTGTGCACAATATTTTAAAATTCTGCAAAATTCTGCATATTTTATTTGCCAAAATAACACAATGTAATCATGCCAGTTTCAATTATTTTGGTAATTTATTTCAAAATACCAGTCAGCATGTCTGTAACAATACAGACGACAAAAATTATTCAGGAAATGTTTTTTGACAAATGGATTCCTTACTAGGCATATTAGTTCAGAACTTTGAGTAATAATTCATTTAAATTACAGACATGTATTTCCTGCACCCCTCAGAAGCAGTGCAAAGGCTTGGGGAAGTCAGGGGTAACAGAGGAGCTGAGGGAGAGGGAAGTAATTGCTGGGAAGGAGTCTGGGAGCAAACCTGGAGGGTTGTTGGGTGTGGGTAGGAGAAGTATGGAACAGGAGGGTTTTTTTTGGAAGGGGAGGGATTGTTAAGGAGCTTCCCCCCTGCAGACCATGGCTGACCTCTAGCTTCTCTCATTCAGTCATGCACATCTGTCCCTATGTGTCCCTGCATCCCCACTCAGCCACCCTTCCACTCCGACTCAGCCAGCCCCCCATCCTCATGTGTCCCTGCACCCCCTCCTCCGTCCTTATGCATGCTTCAGGGCAAATCTACACTTAAAACGCTGCATTGGTGCAGCAGGTAGGGTCCTAGAGCCCAGGCTCCAGCCAGAGTTTGGAAGTCTACACAGCAATGAAACATCCCTGCAGCCTGAGCCACGCAAGCCCAAGTCTGGCATGGCCAACCGCGGTTGTCTAGTTGCTCTGTAGACATACCCCTAGAGCCCAGGCTTGAATGTCTATATTGCAGTTTTACAGCCCCACAGCCCAAACCCTGTGATCCAGAGTCAGCTGACATGGACCAGCGAGTGTTTAATGGCAGTGTAGATATACCCTGAGAGACACAGGGCTCTGACCTGGGATTGGCACAAAGAAACAGGGAGAGGAAGGAAAGATGATAGCTACAGCATCATGGCTGAAGGGAGCCATGATCTTTGCCAGTCTGAACTCCATCTTATCCTTGGCTTCTCTATGCTAACTGAAGGATTTTCAGATTCTCTATATCAGGTGACTAATAAATTGTTACCTTCTTTTGAAAAGGTTGCCTGGTGTCAGTGCAAATACCTACTGAGAGCATTGTGTCCTGAATGAGTAAAAGCTAAGCCTTCCCTCGCCATCTGGCTTGGCTGGACTCGTTTCAGGAAGCCATGGAGAAGGATTGCTGGTGCCCAAAGACCCAGTTTGCAAGTCATGAAGGCCACGGGCCTGCGTCTGGGGAACCGTGTGGATCCTTGAGGTCTGGCATGCTAAAGGAGTCATTCCCAAGGGACTGGTTACAAGCTGGGATGTAGACCAGACACTAGCCAAGATGAGTTTTCAGCCAGCCAGCTTCCATGTGAGCTTAGTGGCTCGTGGGGATATTCTTTGGCCAGCAAACCTGACCTACTCCCAGGCATTGTAAGTTTGAAACCTACCCTTAGCAGAATTCTGAACATGAAAGATGCAGATTTTGCTAATATCTGCCTCTGTCGGGGGGGGGGGGGGAGGGGGTTATTTTGTGCTTGTGTAGTTTGGGTATGGCAGATAATTCAGAAGGTGCTCAAACTGTTTTCCAAAATAAAAAATTACAGATGTGAATGCTTGCTGGGAGGGGTGGGGGGGAGAGGGGATTGGGGCTGTGGTGAGGAATGGGGGGGATTATGGGGATGGGTGTTAGGAGTGGGGGGGCCCTCAGGTCAGGGGAGGGGATGGGAATGGGGGAGTGGGAGAAGCATGTGGGACACTGTGGGGGACATGGGGATGGATAGCAGGTGGAGTGGGGGACCCCATCAGTCCCACATTCTACCCTCCCATTTGTGTGCTGACATCTGGTGGGGGGTCTTGCCCCTCTGCGGGGCATCTAGGCCACTTTCCCTGCCCTTCTGAGCTGGGATCTTGGGTGGGCCCTGAAGGTAATATGATTTAACCTCTCTGAAAACCAGGAAGTACAAAGTTAAGATACATGCCATCCCTGCTAACCAGGCCCAATTTTGGATCAATCAGTCATCTAACAAGATCACAGATCAAGATGGTAAGACTGTAGGTAAAATATACATTTTTCTGGGCAGGTCTACACTACGGGACTAAGTTGACCTGTTACGCAACTCCAGCTATGTGAATAATGTAGCTGGAGTCGACGTACCTTAGGGCGACCTATTGCGGTGTCCACACCACGCTGGGTCAACGGGAGAAACTCTCCCATCAACTTACCTTCTGCTTCTCGTTCGGGTGGAGTATCGGAGTCAACGGAAGAGCGATCGGCAGTCGATTTAGGCCTGCTGAATCGACCCCCGGTGGATCGATCACCACGCATCGATCCCCCAGTAAGTGGAGACAAACCCTCTGAGCCTGACTACTCCATTGTTGTTATTGGAGAAGTGTATATTTTTGCCTGCAGCCTTACCACCTGTTTCTGTGATCTTGTCTGATCTCATAAGGATGATTGATCCAAATTTGTGCCTGGTTAGTTCTTGCAGGGAGACCGGTAGGGAAAATCCAGGTGTTGCAGGAAGTGGAGATGATGATTGAGTTGCTGGAACAGCATACTTCCTCCTCAGAGTCCGTACTTATTAATGCCTTGGCCTGGTGCTAAAAGGGTCTTCATGCTGTCTCTTGGATGGGACTGAAAACCGGTGTTCTCGCCACTTGTGGCAGTTATTGCATATATTTGTATTGCAGTACATCCACAATGTTAGATGCTTTCCAAACATAAGAAGACATGGTCTCTGCTCAAAGGAGCCTAAAGTCCCTATGATTCTTTCACTACAATAGAGATGTTAGCTCCGGTACCTTCTCCAGTTTCCAACCCGGGTACAGACTAAATGCCTACATTTCATTGTCACTGTGGTTTCATGAGACTCCTCAACAAAATACCTGCCCATATTTGAAACTGGTCCTGAGGAACAACAGCCCATACTTTCTAGAGGGGCTAAAGGAGCAAGAATTACCTTCTACTCATAAGAATTTTATGAGTTGAAGAGGTGGGCTGGAGAGTGTGTTAAGTAATTCATGGAAAGAGTTGAATTCTAGAGTTCCCTGACAGCAGGTGAACACTCAGCGGGACTATTTTATACAAATATTTAAAGCCCAAGATTTCTACATCATGAAGAGCTCTTAAACTCTTTTGAACAGTTTTGCAAAAGGTGCCACTTTACAGTTAGCCTAAATCAGTTCAGTATTGGCTTCTTTATCATATGCCTAGCGTTTTTCCTCTACAATGACAAATTTTATCTGCTACAGTGAAGGCAAGTGTACTTTGATACAAGTTTTATGACTCTTGTGCACTAGAAATATTTTTTGGTAATTGTGGTGTGTTGTTCATCAGGATCCTTGACATCTTAAACTGCGTTCTTTGTTTGTCTAGAAATAATGCAAGTGAACGTTTCCCTTAAGAAGGAAAGAATAGAATCAGCACCTGCACCCATTAGTTACTTAATCAAAATTGCCACACATTTAAGGAATACATCAATTTTATTTTCTCTTTCATTTTTGACTGAAATAATCGTTAGAGAGACAAGATGGATGAGGTAATATGTTTTATTGGACCAACTTCAGTTGGTGAGAGAAACAAAACTTTCAAGCTTACACAGAGCTCTCTAATATCCTGGAATCAACATGTCTACAACAACACTGCATAAAATAAATGTTGTGCAGTATACGTAAGCTGTTGTTTGGTTTTGAATATCAAGTAGGAAACAGTCCATATTGCACATGTTATATATTGTACATAATTCATGTGAAATTCTCTCCAAATTTTATGGCACATAAACCAGGAATATGGAAATACCTTACATTTCTTCTTTTTCTTCAAAACACTTCCCAAATGTTAAATAATGCTTATGACAACTCTGTGTAGTAAATATTGTCTTTGTTTTTATGGATGAAGAAACAATTATTGACATTGTTATGGTCTATGCTGTTAGAGTGGGATTTTCAAAAGCGCCTGAAGCCTGGTCTACACTTAAAACTTTCACCAATATAATTATGTTGTTTAGGGGGTGGGGATTTTTATCAAAATAGTTATATTGGTAAAAGCCCTAGTATGGAGGCATTTATACCAGTATAGCTCATTCCCCATGCCATACAAGAATAAGCTATACTGATATAAGCCCCCTTATACCAATGTTACTGCATCTGCACTCAAAGGAGGGGTTGGTGTTGTACCACTTTAACTATACCAGTAGAGTTATAGCAATACAACTGATATGAGGGTCGAATGACTTTAGAGGATAAATTCTATTGACTAACAGTGGGACTTGTGCTTCTAAGTCACCTAGGCACCCTAAGGCTAGAGGTTGATGGTATGCTGTTGGGTGATGTACCGACTTTTTCACCTCAGGAAACTTCTGAATTTGGTCTCCTTCTAACTCTCACTTTGCTCACAATGCAAAATCATCACAATTCAACATTATTGGCGGCCTCAGTTTGTGGCCAAGCACAGTTGTAGTACAGGGTGTGACATCTCAGTAGTGTATTTGCAGAGCACCTGCACACTAAGTGTGATGGCTTCAGTCAAACCTAATCTCTCACTTTCCTGAACACTAAATTTTCACAGAAATGTTTTAGCTGATTAGTCAAGCATAACAGTTTAAATCTGATTTCAGAGGCAGGCAAAGGAAATGGAACATGATGTTGTCCTTGCTAGCCATTTTGGCTAGAATAGTTCAGACCACACTTTCCTAAACAGAAGCTACTTGCATGGCTTGCCTTGTTTTTAGTAATATTTATTTGTAATTCATTTTCTGAGGTCTGCATCTGTATTTGTGCTAGAATTGTGTATCTATAATCATTCTTATAGCATGAAAAATGTACCTGGGATGAGCGAAATAGTTCACTTAGAAATATATACATGTCTGTGATAACTAGCATTACAACCAATGTTGACCTTACGTCTGTTTAAAAGCTTAGATTAGTAAAACTGAAATTTATTTTTAAACCATTTATGCTTTTTAATTTTATTTTATTGCAACTTCACTCAGTTTTAACAGTGAAAACTAGACTGGCCTGTTTCATTCTCTGATTAACAGCACACTGCTAAAATGGTTCGCCTTCCACTGCTCCCAAAGAACGTTTTAATCTTTTCATTCTCTCCTCCTGAGCTGTCCATCAAATGGATAAAACAAACAAACAAAAAACCCATGAAAAAACTGTATTCAGACTAGGTTTTCTAAAAGTCCTGACAATCGTTTAAATCATGGTATTGTAGAATAATTCTGAAAATATCATGGATAGAACAAGTAACTACTGAAAAACTATTGGAGATTATTGGAACTCAGCAAACACTAGTCAGAGATCTTATGAAAAGAAATATTAAGAGGTTCTGCAGGCAATGCATGCTTATGGGCACTAAAAGGGAAATTTAATGGCAGAAGACCTAAGGCAGAAAAAGAAGATTTTGGATGGACAGTGCAGTATCTTAGGTGGATCAAAAGGATTATTCATCCACAAAGAGATTAGCAGAAGATTGTACAGAATGAGCTACCATGGTTGCAAAATGCTCCCCATCCCCAGTAATGGAAATGCCACATAAGAAGAAGAAAGGTCCTTATTACAGAAAATGTGGATCCTAACTGAATGTAACTTTTTATAAAGTAAATCTGCACAGTACATTGGAAAGTAACTTCCATGGCTTTGTGGGATGTAAAGGAATCTTCAGTCTTACTGGGAAAATTGAGTTTACTTGTTTGTTGCCAGGGATACAATTGTCACGGTTATCTGGCATCCATGATAGTGTCTTTCTTACTGCAAGTATTTCACAGAGAAAGTCTGACAGACAGCAAGCATTCATCAGTGAGATACAGTAGCTGCTGTATGCAGCCCATCCTGTTGTTTACTCAGTTGTTGAAAGTGATGATGAAAGTGCTCTTCTAATTCCTCCCGCCCCCATCCCAAATAAATACACACACACACACACACACACACACACAAATGCCAATCTCAGATGTTGTTCAAGGGCATAATGATGTCAATTGTTTTCACTCTTTCCTTTGTTTGGTGTGCAACATATGGTGGATCAGTGCTTGAAGCCTTTGTTCCCAGTCAAGGCAGTGTGCTTAACCTTTTGCAATGGTGGGATGGAAAGGAATACTTTGTAATAGACTGTAGTAATCATTCTGACACCAATTTAGAAGCAGCCTTGATGGGTTTCAAAGGGAACCACAAACCACTTGGAAGGTTAGTCTTTGAAATATGTCACTAGCTTGGAGGAGGAAGGGAAGAAAGAACATGGGGAGAGGAAGGTGGTTGTCAAAAGTTTCCCCAGTTTACTGCAGTTAGCACTGCCTTTGAAACTAAATTTTGATTAAAACTGGTATTTCATATCCTCCTGCTCATCACAACCACAGCCATATCTGTGAATTGAGGAACGTCCCTTTGCCATACCGTTAGTTTGGGAGCCTAATGACAGAGTGAGGTGAGTTTTTTCATACGGCTTTACAGTTGGTTTAAAAAGCAGAAAACTAAATTATTTAAAATATCTTTCAGTCTGATACAGTTTTGCCTAAATAGCTAAATGATGTTTTAACATTAAACTGACCTTTAAGCAAGATGCAAGCAGGTGATTACTGTCTGGAATTCTGGCTAACATTTCATTTAGTGTAAATATGAAGGCCCTCTTTAAAATGTGGCTGCCTTGAAGTGTATGTCATTTATCTCAAATGCAGCTTAATTTGTTTAGAGAGAATTTCTACTGTATGAAATTGGCGGTGTGGGACAGAGGTGGTGCTGCTGGCTTTCAAAATGGCAGGGTCAAGCTGAAAGTCCTTAAAAAGTTGTCTTAAGAATATTTAGGACTCTTCGTTTTCAGTTTTTATTTTCTTTATTCCCCCCCCTGGAATTTATCAGTGTTTATTACTACAACAAAAATAAAAAAAACTAGGTGAAAATCAGTGCAAAAAACTATTAATAATTTTTCTGGATAAATATCGGGGTTTATTTTGGTGGCCAGAAAGACAAGGAAAAAGTATTCCTAGATTAATGCTTTGAATTCCTTTCATCAATGTCTTTTGCTGCTGTGACAAAGTTCCTCCTCTACCTTGGTGGGTCTTGCGCTTATTGGTGGATTTGCTCGCCTTGGAGCTTCACAACGGCCCTCAGTTTGGCCATTTTCATGAACCCACAGTCCAGGTCAACTCCTCCTGTGTCTGACCAGGAGTTGGGAAGATTTGGGGGGAACCCAGGCCCGCCCTCTACTCCGGGTTCCAGCCCAGGGCCCTGTGGAATGCAGCTGTCTAGAGTGCCTCCTGGAACAGCTGTGCGACAGCTACAACTCCCTGGGCTACTTCCCCATGGCCTCCTCCCAACACCTTCTTTATCCTCACCATAGGACCTTCCTCCTGGTGTCTGATAATGCTTGTTCTCCTCAGTCCTCAAACAGTCGTGTTCTCACTCTCAGCTCCTAGCGCCGCTTGCTCCCAGCTTCTTACACACACACCACAAACTGAAGTGAGCTCCTTTTTAACCCCAGGTGCCCTGATTAGCCTGCCTTAATTGATTCTAGCAGCTTCTTGATTGGCTGCAGGTGTTCTAATCAGCCTGTCTGTCTTAATTGTCTCCAGAAGGTTCCTGATTGTTCTGGAACCTTCCCTGTTACCTTACCCAGGGAAAAGGGACCTACTTAACCTGGGGCTAATATATCTGCCTTCTATTACTCTCCTGTAGCCATCTGGCCTGACCCTGTCACACTGTGGAACTAAAACAGAACTCAAAACCCAGCGTTACCTCTGAGTTTAAGACAACAATATATCTCTAATTCCCAAATAAATCTTTTCATTTGAATAAACAGTTCACTGTTATAGACTTAGAACTATTAGACTATAAATATTTATTTTTAATACTTGGGCCACACCATTTGCAGCACATACACTCAACTTCATGCTTTTATCTTGTTTTTGTATTTTTAAAACTTTCGAACACTTCCTTGTGTTCTGAAATGTATTCTGATACAGATTTTTGTTTTCTTCCCATTTTAGTGTGTTAAATTTATAAACCATTATTAGGGCTCCGTGTTTGTCACAGAGGTTACGGAAATCACAGATTCTGTGACTTTCCACAACCTCAGTGAACTTTGTGGGGGCTGGGGCCCCCAGGGACTGCCCAAGCAGCAGCGTGTGGCTGGCCTCTGGGATTGCCTGAGCAGCAGTCCCTGGGCAGGCAGTGTAGTCGCTGCCAGCAGGCTCTGGCACTAGTCCCCGGGCAGACAGAGTAGCTGCTTCCCTGAGTGGCCCCCAGCAGCAGTGGCCCCAACAGATGCCCTCCCCAGCAGTATGCACCTGAAGATTTAGTTAGGGGTATATAGTACAAGTCATGAACAGGTCACGGGGCTGCGAATTTTTGTTTGTTGCCCCTGACCCATCCATGACTTTTCCTAAAAATACCCATGACTAAATTGTAGCCTTAACCATTGTCTGCTAACAGCTCGAAATGTGTATGTGGTGGGCGTGAGATTCATCGGTACGTTCAGATCTGTACGCACTTCACAGCTTGTGTGTGTGCCTGTTTGTTTATTGTGTTATATCTTATAGACTAATACATAGCCTTACTTCAACAGGCAGTTTTGCATATACACACAGATGAATGTATTATCGTAATACATCTATCTCATGCAGTGTATTGTATCTTCCTAATAAAATAAGTTATTTTTTATATATTGATCCTGATCTGTTTTATCATTATTGATGATACAAAAGTAGGGTGAAAACTGGAAAAAAGTGAGTAATACTTTTTATAAAACCTGGGAATTTTTCAGGTAAAAATCAGTTTAAACTGAAAACGAAGGGGCTTAAGAATATTACATATATTTTTGTAAGCTTTCGTCTGACCCTGAAGAATTGAGTGCTACAGTATTATGAATATGTGCTTTCTTTTTATTGGGCAACCTACAATGACTAGTCCATGGCTCTACATTTCTTTGCAAGTATGCACATTATGTACCTGTTCTATTTTTGTGAATAAGCCAGGTTTAAAGCAGAACAAGACACCTGGGATCTTGCTGTCTTAAGCATGCACATGCAAGATTTTTGAGTCTTTCTATTTGTGCCTGCTTCAAAGTTTAGAGTGACGGCATGGTGTTCATGTACACACGCATGAATCACATCGTCATAGTAGGCATAATTTAGGCCTAATAGCTCAGATGTTCTTCCCTTTTAATAGGTTAGTAGGCTCCTTGCTTTGGTACTAAAGTGTACAACTTGGTCCACTGGAAATCCTTGGCAAACTGGGAAAATCTGAATGTTTCTAAACCGTTTTCAGTTTCACTCAGGGCATATTAAAACATCCAGATTCAATAAGGAGAATATACACCTTAGCTCATCTCCACCCCATTTGTTTTTCCTTGTTGTTCACTTGTGATTGTGATATACTTGTTTACCTCAAAATATTTAGTGTTAGATTGTACTACCCTTATTTCAAGTTGTTTCACAGAGTTCAGTGGGACTACTCGTATAAGTGTTCACCAAAATAAAGTAAAGGAGGTGTGATTTGAGCCCTTACAAACTGGCACCTTAAGACCATACCTTTCAATTCTTCTCCGCACTCCAAGATCCTTCCATATCTTTGACCTACTCGTGTTCCTGCCAGAGAGCTTCTATTATTGCATTATGTGTGTCATAAATATAAAGGGAAGGGTAAACCCCTTCGAAATCCCTCCTGGCCAGGGGAAAGCTCCTCTCACCTGTAAAGGGTTAAGAAGCTAAAGGTAACCTCGCTGGCACCTGACCAAAATGACCAATGAGGAGACAAGATACTTTCAAAAGCTGGGAGGAGGGAGAGAGACAAAGGGTCTGTGTGTCTGTCTATAGTCTGTCTTTGTCGGGGATAGACCAGGAATGGAGTCTTAGAACTTTTAGTAAGTAATCTAGCTAAGTATGTGTTAGATTATGATTTCTTTAAATGGCTGAGAAAAGAATTGTGCTGAATAGAATAACTATTTCTGTCTGTGTATCTTTTTTGTAACTTAAGGTTTTGCCTAGAGGGGTTCTCTATGTTTTTGAATCTAATTACCCTGTAAGATATCTACCATCCTGATTTTACAGGGGGGATTTCTTTATTTCTATTTACTTCTATTTTTATTAAAAGTCTTCTTGTAAGAAAACTGAATGCTTTTTCATTGTTCTCAGATCCAAGGGTTTGGGTCTGTGGTCACCTATGCAAATTGGTGAGGCTTTTTATCCAACATTTCCCAGGAAAGGGGGGGGTGCAAGTGTTGGGAGGATTGTTCATTGTTCTTAAGATCCAAGGGTCTGGGTCTGTAGTCACCTAGGCAAATTGGTGAGGCTTTTTACCAAACCTTGTCCAGGAAGTGGGGTGCAAGGTTTTGGGAAGTATTTTGGGGGGAAAGACGCGTCCAAACAGCTCTTCCCCAGTAACCAGTATTAGTTTGGTGGTGGTAGCGGCCAATCCAAGGACGACGGGTGGAATATTTTGTACCTTGGGGAAGTTTTGACCTAAGCTGGTAAAGATAAGCTTAGGAGGTTTTTCATGCAGGTCCCCACATCTGTACCCTAGAGTTCAGAGTGGGGGAGGAACCTTGACATGGTGGCATAGTGGTGGGATTAACCTGAAATCATTTTGAGATCCAGTTGAGATTTTTTGAACTAGAAATACAGATTTTAAAAAGGAAATTTTTTTTTCCCTTTGGAAAGGAAGTCCAGAAAGCAGCTGAAACTGAAAGCAGCTTGTTTTTTCTCTGCTTTGTGGCCAAGCAGAGACAAAAGGGGATTATCTTTGTGAATTGCAGGTTTTCTTTGCCTGGAGGCAGGGAACTTAACTCCTGCAGGGAAATTCACAGTCTTCCAACCCAGAGTTTTTTTTTTCTTTTCTTCCTAAAAGTAAATAGGGGGTGTGTGTTCTACCCATTTGCTTTTTCTTTGGGCTGGGTAAGCAGGTTTCCAAGTAATTGGAGGTTTTTTGCTTTAATTTGGGCCCAGAGCAGAGACAAGGGAATTGTCTTTTTCTGTAGGCTGACAATCACTATCAGAGAATAGGTATTCTATTCCAGCACAGCAAAATTTTACAGCCAAGTTTTGTTTGTTTATTTCTAAACCTCGGGTGTAAAGTTAGTTAAAAACAGAGAGGTTAGAATGACCAAATCCGCAGCTCGACTACAGCTGGAATTAGCCAAATTTCAGGTTGAGGAAAAACAAAGGGAACATGAAAGACAGATAGAACTCATGCAGCTGGAGAAGGAGGTACAGGAGGCTGCCCACAACAGGGAAATGGAGGCAAGGAAGCATGTGGAGGAGGTGGAGAGGATAAAGGCCCGGCAGAATATACCAACAAACCCTAGCAATCCTTCTCCAGGTACCACTTCCCATCCCAGAAAGTTCCCCACCTACAAGGCAGGTGATGATACTGAGGCCTTCTTAGAAAACTTCGAAAGGGCCTGCCTTCTGTACAACATCTCTACTGACCAATACATGGTAGAGCTGAGGCCGCAGCTCAGTGGACCCTTAGCTGAGGTGGCAGCTGAAATGCCTAAAGAACACATGAACAAGTATGAACTGTTTAAATCCAAGGCGAGAGTCAGAATGGGGATAACACCCGAGCAGTCTCGTCGGAGGTTCAGAGCCCGAAGGTGGAAACCAGACGTGTCATTTACCCGACATGCCTACCACATTGTGAAACATTGGGATGCCTGGATATCAGGAGCAAGTGTTGAATCTCCAGAAGATTTGCCCTTCCTAATGCAAATGGAACAATTCTTAGAGGGTGTTCCTGAGGAAATAGAAAGATACATCCTAGACGGGAAGCCCAAAACTGTAATCGAGGCAGGAGAGATTGGAGCCAGATGGGTGGAGGTGGCAAAGAAGAAGAAAACTGGTCGCAGTTGGAGCGGAGACCAGAAGGGACCACCCCAGACCACACCCTATTACCGGGGGCCGCCCAAAGCCCCACCTACCTCCCAAAGAACCCTCCAGACCCCTTATCGTCCCACCACCCCGTTCTCCAGCAACCCTCCTCGCCCCAGTGACCCGTCAGCTGGACGATGTTTTAAATGTAACGAGCTGGGGCATGTAAAGGCCAACTGCCCCAAGAACCCCAACAGATTACAGTTCATTGCACCGGAATCACACCAGAGGTCCACAGGCCCAGATACCTCCCAGATACCCTTGGAGCAGAGGGAAACTGTGAGTGTGGGCGGGAAGAAGGTCACCGCGTGGAGGGACACCGGAGCACAAGTGTCAGCTATCCATGCTTTCTTAGTGGACCCCAATTTAATCAACCCAGAGATCCAAGTGACGATTCAACCCTTCAAGTCCAACTCTTTCAATTTGCCTACAGCCAAGTTGCCTGTCCAGTACAAGGGCTGGTCAGGAATGTGGACTTTTGCAGTCTATGATGATTATCCCATCCCCATGCTGTTGGGGGAAGACTTGGCCAATCATGTGAAGCAGGCCAAGAGGGTGGGAACGGTCACCCGCAGCCAGGCTAAACAAGCCGTGAGGCCTAGCTCTGTTCCGGAAACTTCTATCAGGACCCGGTCAGAGGTGATGGACCCGGACCCCAGGCCAATGTCTGCAACAGCAGTAGTGGATCCAGTCCCAGAGACCCAGACGGAACCAGTCCCAGAACCGGAACCAGCCGAACAACCAACACCAGACCCCGTGTCAGCACTGAATCCAGTACTTGCAACCTCAACACCAGAGGGCCCCACCGACCCTGAACTGGCAGCAGCCGATAACCCTACACAAGAGGCTCAGCCGGAGCCTGAATCCCAACATAGTGCACCAGCGGAGAGCGGTTCACAGTCAACAGAAACCGCTCCATCCCCTATATCGCTTCCAGAGGGACCAAGCCTAGGTCCCCAATCCAATGAGGAACTGATGTCTCCAGCATCAAGGGAACAGTTCCAGACCGAACAGGAAGCAGATGAAAGCCTCCAGAGAGCTTGGACGGCGGCACAGAGCAACCCACCGCCTCTCAGCTCTTCTAATCGATCCAGGTTTGTTGTAGAAAGAGGACTTTTATACAAGGAAACTCTCTTTCTGGTGGACACCAGGAAGACTGGCATCCTCAGAGACAGTTGGTAGTTCCAACTAAATACCGGGCCAAGCTCTTGAGCTTAGCCCATGATCACCCTAGTGGCCATGCTGGGGTGAACAGGACCAAAGACCGTTTGGGGGGGTCATTCCACTGGGAGGGAATGGGCAAGGATGTTTCTACCTATGTCCAGTCTTGTGAGGTGTGCCAAAGAGTGGGAAAACCCCAAGACCAGGTCAAAGCCCCTCTCCAGCCACTCCCCATCATTGAAGTTCCATTTCAGCGAGTAGCTGTGGATATTCTGGGTCCTTTTCCGAAAAAGACACCCAGAGGAAAGCAGTACATACTGACTTTCATGGATTTTGCCACCCGATGGCCGGAAGCAGTAGCTCTAAGCAACACCAGGGCTAAAAGTGTGTGCCAGGCACTAGCAGACATTTTTGCCAGGGTAGGTTGGCCCTCCGACATCCTCACAGATGCAGGGACTAATTTCCTGGCAGGAACTATGAAAAACCTTTGGGAAGCTCATGGGGTAAATCACTTGGTTGCCACTCCTTACCACCATCAAACAAATGGCCTGGTGGAGAAGTTTAATGGAACTTTGGGGGCCATGACACGTAAATTCATAAATGAGCACTCCAATGATTGTGACCTAGTGTTGCAGCAGTTGCTCTTTGCCTACAGAGCTGTACCACATCCCAGTTTAGGGTTTTCCCCATTTGAACTTGTATATGGCCGTGAGGTTAAGGGGCCATTACAGTTGGTGAAGCAGCAATGGGAGGGATTTACACCTTCTCCAGGAACTAACATTCTGGACTTTGTAACCAACCTACAAAACACCCTCCGAACCTCTTTAGCCCTTGCTAAAGAAAACCTACAGGATGCTCAAAAAGAGCAAAAAGCCTGGTATGATAAACATGCCAGAGAGCGTTCCTTCAAAGTAGGAGACCAGGTCATGGTCTTAAAGGCGCTCCAGGCCCATAAAATGGAAGCATCGTGGGAAGGGCCATTCACGGTCCAGGAGCGCCTGGGAGCTGTTAATTATCTCATAGCATTCCCCACCTCCAACCGAAAGCCTAAGGTGTACCATATTAATTCTCTAAAGCCCTTTTATTCCAGAGAATTAAAGGTTTGTCAGTTTACAGCCCACGGAGGAGACGACGCTGAGTGGCCCGAAGGTGTCTACTACGAAGGGAAATGTGGTGGTGGTGTGGAAGAGGTGAACCTCTCTGTGGCGGTTCAATACAAGACAGGACATGGCTTTAGGCAAGCAAGCAGGCTGGTCTGCTGATGGGATCGCCCCTGTCAGCTTTTCCACCTCTTTTATTTCTCTCCCCCCTGCGCATCACATACCCCAACCGACCACAAAAGGTATCAACAAAGGAAATAATATGACTTTGATTAATATTCCTATTTACTAGCCTCTATCTACTACAATCTTTATTCTCATGCCTTGAGCTTCGGCCGAGGAAGCTTCCCACGGCTGATGTCCTTATTTTGACTTCCCAGATGGTCCATGTTTTCATGGTCCGTGTCCTTGGACAGAACAGAGCAATGTGTGCATTGCTCCTACACAACAGTCAGGGTGTGCCCTGACTGTTTCCAGGTGCATGAACGCTACATGAACCCTTCACCTCTCCATGACCCTTGGGCGTATGCAGCGACAGCAGATCCAGGAGCTGTGCACTAGCTACGCGCCAACGTTCTCAGCCACCCCAGGACTGACTGAACGGGCATACCACTCCATTGACACAGGTAATGCTCACCCAATTAGGGTCCAACCTTACCGGGTGTCTCCTCAAGCTAAAACTGCTATAGAACGGGAGATCCAGGATATGTTACAGATGGGTGTAATCCGCCCCTCTGAAAGTGCATGGGCATCTCCAGTGGTTCTAGTTCCCAAACCAGATGGGGAAATACGTTTTTGCGTGGACTACCGTAAGCTAAATGCTGTAACTCACCCAGACAACTATCCAATGCCACACACAGATGAACTATTAGAGAAACTGGGAAGGGCCCAGTTCATCTCTACCTTGGACTTAACCAAGGGGTACTGGAGGGTACCGCTAGATGAATCTGCCAAGGAAAGGTCAGCCTTCACCACACATCTCGGGCTGTATGAATTTAATGTACTCCCTTTCGGGCTGCGAAATGCACCCGCCACTTTCCAAAGACTTGTAGATGATCTCCTAGCGGGATTAGGAGAATATGCAGTCGCCTACCTTGACGATGTGGCCATATTTTCGGATTCCTGGGCAGACCACCTGGAACATCTACACAAAGTCCTTGAGCGCATAAGGGAGGCAGGACTAACTGTTAAGGCTAAGAAGTGTCAAATAGGCCTAAACAGAGTGACTTACCTTGGACACCAGGTGGGTCAAGGAACTATCAGCCCCCTACAGGCCAAAGTGGATGCTATCCAAAAGTGGCCTGTCCCAAAGTCAAAGAAACAGGTTCAATCCTTCTTAGGCTTGGCCGGTTATTATAGACGATTTGTACCGCACTACAGCCAAATCACTGCCCCACTGACAGACCTAACCAAAAAGAAACAGCCAAATGCTGTTCAGTGGACCGAAAAGTGTCAGAAGGCCTTTAACAAGCTTAAAGCGACACTCATGTCTGACCCTGTACTAAGGGCCCCAGACTTTGACAAACCGTTCCTAGTAACCACAGATGCGTCCGAGCGTGGTGTGGGAGCAGTTTTAATGCAGAAAGGACCTGATCAAGAATTCCACCCTGTAGTGTTTCTCAGCAAAAAACTGTCTGAGAGGGAAAGCAACTGGTCAGTCACTGAAAAAGAATGTTACGCCATTGTCTATGCTCTGGAAAAGCTACGCCCATATGTTTGGGGACGGCGTTTCCACCTGCAAACCGACCATGCTGCACTGAAGTGGCTTCACACCATCAAGGAAACTAACAAAAAACTTCTTCGGTGGAGTTTAGCTCTCCAAGATTTTGATTTCGACATCCAACACATCTCAGGAGCTTCTAACAAAGTGGCTGATGCACTCTCCTGTGAAAGTTTCCCAGAATCAACTGGTTAAAATCGTCCTTGAGATGTGGAAAATATTGTTAGTCTTTATGTACTTGGTAGTATATTTAGAGATGCATGTGTTTTATTAACTCTGTTTTTCCTAGAGCTCCAGGAAGAAATCCCAGCCAGTGTTTCACCCTAGCTGAGATTTGGGGGGCGTGTCATAAATATAAAGGGAAGGGTAAACCCCTTTGAAATCCCTCCTGGCCAGGGGAAAGCCAGCTCTCACCTGTAAAGGGTTAAGAAGCTAAAGGTAACCTCGTTGGCACCTGACCAAAATGACCAATGAGGAGACAAGATACTTTCAAAAGCTGGGAGGAGGGAGAGAAACAAAGGGTCTGTGTGTCTGTCTATAGTCTGTCTTTGTCGGGGATAGACCAGGAATGGAGTCTTAGAACTTTTAGTAAGTAATCTAGCTAGGTATGTGTTAGATTATGATTTCTTTAAATGGCTGAGAAAAGAATTGTGCTGAATAGAATAACTATTTCTGTCTGTGTATCTTTTTTGTAACTTAAGGTTTTGCCTAGAGGGGTTCTCTATGTTTTTGAATCTAATTACCCTGTAAGATATCTACCATCCTGATTTTACAGGGGGGATTTCTTTATTTCTATTTACTTCTATTTTTATTAAAAGTCTTCTTGTAAGAAAACTGAATGCTTTTTCATTGTTCTCAGATCCAAGGGTTTGGGTCTGTGGTCACCTATGCAAATTGGTGAGGCTTTTTATCCAACATTTCCCAGGAAAGGGGGGGTGCAAGTGTTGGGAGGATTGTTCATTGTTCTTAAGATCCAAGGGTCTGGGTCTGTAGTCACCTAGGCAAATTGGTGAGGCTTTTTACCAAACCTTGTCCAGGAAGTGGGGTGCAAGGTTTTGGGAAGTATTTTGGGGGGAAAGACGCGTCCAAACAGCTCTTCCCCAGTAACCAGTATTAGTTTGGTGGTGGTAGCGGCCAATCCAAGGACGACGGGTGGAATATTTTGTACCTTGGGGAAGTTTTGACCTAAGCTGGTAAAGATAAGCTTAGGAGGTTTTTCATGCAGGTCCCCACATCTGTACCCTAGAGTTCAGAGTGGGGGAGGAACCTTGACAATGTGACTTTGTGCTTATCTACATGGTGCATTAGTTCACACTAGGGGTTGTAAATTTTAGTGTGTTGCACACTAACTGGCCTGGGTAGACCCTCCTGGTGAGCGCTAAAAGTGTGAAAGGTGACTACATTAGCGCACACTATGGAACTTTTAGTGTACACTAGCAGTGTTCACACAGGCCACTTAGTGTGCAACACACTAGAATTTAACACCCCACTGATGCAAAATAATGCACTGTGTAGAAAAAGCCTAAGTGTAATTAGGACTATTCTTAGTGTAGCATTTTTACTTAATGAACTGTAAATTCTTAAGTCAGTAATGTATACTAAAGCCTTATGTACTCTAAAATTCTGGCATGCTATGGGACCCACTTTTACGGGGTTTTGTTTTGATTCCAGAACATAGTTAAAACATAGATTGGCAAGACAAAACCGCTTTGAACACTGTCACATAACGACTGGATCCCACAATATGGCATATTCTTGTATTGGTATGGTTAACAAGAATATCTAGAATTATAACAGTTAATACAAAGAATTTTGGAAGGGATAAAAACCTTAAACAAATCTCTAACAAGGATTAGGATGAGACTTTCATGGGGGCAGATTATATCATATCTGCGTACTGTTGGATTTTTGCATTGAGATATATGATGCTGGCCACTGCCAGAAACAGGTTTCTAGATTAGATGGATGTTGGGTCTGATCCAAATGACAATTCTTATGTTCCATAGTATAGGGGGACCCTACAAATCCACAAGGTAGTAGCAACTGTTGCACATTTAAACTTTAGCATAATTATGTTGCCACACTAATCAAATATTCAGTGTGGTGTTGCCTCACCTGTTACCAAATTGTATCTTTCCCTCTGCAGCTGTGTAGCTACAAGTTCTAACCCTTCATGGGGTTTCTACTGAGAGTTTCTATAAGGTATTTTAGTCCATAAATCTCACCTAACAAGGGATGGTCTCCTCAGACAACCATACTTCTGCTTATCTGTTAGATCAACACAAAATGGAAATATATCTTTTTTTATTCTTCTTCTTGTCTAGCTACAGATTTACTTCAACTTCAAGTATGGATTTAAATAAATTGCCAAATCACAGTAACGAGCACATAGGCTTAATAATGTGGTATATAATAGACACAATGATCATACTAATGACAGGTTTTGTCTGTGTACATACATTCTTCATAGTTTTAAGAACATTTTTTTCTTTGTTTGCAGCTGACTATTGTTATTGCACTTATGTAATCATTTTTCTCTTCCAGAAATGTTTTGATGGGGATTAAAAGCAGGGAGGGTTTGAGAGTGGGAAGAGAATTTCATATAATTAAACAAAATTACCTTCGCCTTTTCTCAGATTGGTAACTCTGTATCAGCTATTAATGAAGAATTAAAGGAGGGGTAATGTAATTAATGAAAATCAAGATGGGTTTATGGAAAATAGATCCTGTCAAACTAACTTCATTTATGTTTTTGATGCAATTACAAATTTGGTTGATAAAGACAATAAGGTTGATGTAATATACACACAGACTTCTGTAAGGCGTTTGACTTGTTACCACATGACATTTTGATTAAAAAAACAAGTACAATATAATATTAACATGACACATTAAATGGATTAAATGCTGGCTGAATGATAGGTCTGAAAATATAATAATAAATAGGGAATAGTTATTGAGCAGGCGTATTTCCAGTAGGGTTCTGCAGGGATCAGTTCTTGGCCCTGCACAATTTAAAATTTTTATCAATGACCTGGAAGAAAACATAAACTTATCACTGATAAAGTTTGCAGATGACACAAATTGGGAGTGTGGTAAATAATGAAGAGGACAAGTCACTGATTCAGAGTGATTTGGATCACTTAGTAAACTAGTATCAGAGAGGTGGCCGTGTTAGTCTGGATCTGTAAAAGCGGTAAAGAGTCCTGTGGCACCTTATAGACTAACAGACGTATTGGAGCATAAGCTTTCGTGGGTGATTACTCACTTTGTCAGATGCATGACAGCTTATGCTCCAGTATATCTGTTAGTCTATAAGGTTCCACAGGACTCTTTGCCACTTTTAGTAAACTAGGTGCAAGCAAACACTGTGCATTTTAATATCGCAAAATGTATACATCTAGGAACAAGGAGTATAGGCCATACTTCCAGGATCGGTGAGACTATCCTGGGAAGCAGTGACTCTGAAAAATATCGGGGGTCATGGAGTATAATCAGCTGAACATGATTATTCTCCCAGTGTAACACTGTGGCCAAAAGAGCTAATACAATCCTAGGATGCATCTACAGGGGAATCTCGAGTAGGAGTAGAGAGGTTATTTTACCTCTGTAATTGACACTGGTACAACCACTGCTGGAATACTGTGTCCAGTTCTAGTGCCACAATTCAAGAAGGATGGTGATAAATTGGAGAGAGTTCAGAGAAGAGCCATGAGAATCAATGAAACATGTCTTATAGCAGGAGGTTCAAGGAGCTCAATCTATTTAGCTGAACAAAGAGAAGATTAAGGGATGACTTGATTACAGTCTGTAAGTGCCTAAATGGAGAACTAATATTTAATAATGGGCTCCTCAATCTAGCAGAGAAAGGTATAATATGATCCAGTGGCTGGAAGTTGAAGCTTGACAAATTCAGACTGGAAATAAGGTATACGTTTTTGAATGCAAAGGTAATTTAACCATTGGAACAACTTACAAAGATTTGTGGTGAATTCTCCATCACTGGCAATTTTTAAATCAAGATTGTATGTTTTTCTAAAACTGTGCTGCCTAGGAATGATTCTGGGGAGGTTCTGTGGCTTCTGTTGTTTAGGTGGTCTGACTAGATGATCACAATGGTCTCTTCTGGCCTGGGAATCTATGACCCTATTAAGTTATCCAATGTTCCTTGGAAGTTGTCCCTTCTGAAGGGGCTCTTCTAGATTCTAGTGAAGAGCAATTTTTTTCCTGTTGAGTTGCTCTGTGTGACCCCTCTCATTCAGGGATTATTTGTTACCTGCCTCAGGCCAGGTGTACACTACAAGGTTTGTTGGCATAGCTGTTACTGGTCGGGGTGTGAAAAAACCCACTCTCCCTCGTGACATAGTTATGTTGGTAAAACCCCCACTATAGACACAGCTGTGCTGGCAGAAGAGTGCTTATGTCAGCATAGCAAATGTTGTTCAGGGAGCTCGTGTTACTGTGCCAACAGAAAAACTCCTCCCGTTGGCATAAATTGCACCTATACCAGGGGACTCTGCTGGTATAGCCATACCAGCAAGCATTTATACTGTAGACAAGGTGTTAGTTTGAGTTCTTGCACCTGACCTCTCCTAGCTTGGACCTTGTTGTCTGTCTTTTCTCCTGCTTTCCCTCTTCCCCTTCTCATGTCCCTTCCAAGGAATCGCCAGTCCTTTCACTTATTGCTATCCAGCCCTTGCTGCTGGTTTAGAATAGGAGATTTAGCTTTCTGCCAAACCACTGTTCTCCTTCTGTACTTTGTCCAGCAGGTCCTTTCATAATTGTAATTCTGCCCCCCTGCTGAAACTGTTGAAATCCTTATAAGGGGTTCCCTGAAGGAAAGCTGTTGGCTGAAGTTCCCAAGGAACTGGAATATTGTAGCTTTCCCTTTATTGTAATGAGGACATGTTGGTTTTCCAAGAAATCGTAAGCTACGTTTTAAATTATGTGTGTGACATATGTAGAGGCACAGGATTGAGAATCATCTTGTTCAGATGTTGGCACTGCACAACGTAATGTTAAGTGGTAAGTAGTGGTTCCCAAATGTTTAGGCAGCTCTAGCAGTTTACCTGAGTAAGACTTTGATTATACATGCCAATGGCTGCCTTCATGCCATTTAGTTAGGTGAGCTTTGACCCCCAGTAGAATTCGGGATATTTGGAGTAATTGAAAACTTTTTTGTAAGACGGAGAACACCCAGATTAAAATAGGTTGGTAGCAGCAGGAGTACAGTGGGTCCCAGGCATGTATGCCTGATAGAACCAGCACTGGGGATCACTGGGAGCACATTTTCAGAACAGTGGTGGCCTGATGATATGTCACTGAATGGATCACCCTGAATGATTCATGGTCTGATCAAGCCTGATTTCTGCTGAGATGGGTTATTTTGGGATGTATCCCAGCGTTCTGTAATTAAGTTTCTGATTCCTGGATGTAGTCTGTGATGGCTCTCCCAGCTTGCCTCCACTTTAAATGTTCAGTGTAATGTAGGTTGGTACTAACTAGTCCTCCCAGCTGGTATTTCGAAAGCTTCCCTGCCCTGAATCAATTTGGAGTCAGTGAACACTAGTTTTTGTTCTTAAAAAAGGTGGCTATACTTATTTAATGAAATATTGGTTACAGAATGAATTGTGCCACCATCTTAATGAAATAGCTTTTGTGAAAATAAGGAAACTGAAACGGTAGTACTTCTTTTTGAGTGAAGTTTTGTTTTCTGTAGATTAGCTGGAATGCAGTTGTTTGATCCATTTGATTGATAGAGAAGTTCTCATAAATCCATACCAGCACATCTACAGATAAATTTAATAAAAAGCTAATGTAAAAGACAGCCACACAGTCTGTGAAAACAGTAATTTAAAGGAGACTTCATACTTTGATTGAAACAGGTCCTTAGATTACTCTCCTTTTGAGATCTAAAATAGAGCGCTTTACCAAGTCCTATATTATCAAAAGTAAGCGCTACCTAGTAAGAGTGCATAAAATTATCATGATTGAGCTATGGACGTAGCTTTTGGGAAAAGACTTGGTGGCCTTAGAGAAAAGAGTAAAAGTCATAGGCAGACACAACCTTCCCCTCCACCCCTCCTAGTCTAGTCTTTCCTGTTGCTGAGTTCTGTTAGCCTTCTGTGAGGTTTAACTCTCCCACTCAACTTGTTTGTCAGTTTGATTCACTGGCTTACATGCAAAATATCTCAAAAGTCACAAATATATTCTTTATGAATGGGCAAACAGCCTCCTTCCCTACCCATTCTGAAAATGTTGGGAGTGCAGCAAGTCTAGCCTTCATCATACCAAGAGTATGTCTACATTGCAATAAAATTTTGCAGCAGTGAGTCTCCCGAGTCCATTGACATGGGCTCTGTTTGCAGGGCTCAGTCTGTGGGGCTAAAAATGGCCATGGAGGCATTTGGGCTGGAGCCTGAGCTCTGAAACCCACCCCCCTCACAGGGTTTCAAAGTCCGGGCTCCAGCTTGAGCCCGAATGACTAAACTGCAATTTTTAGCCCCGCAGCCAGATCCCTGGGAGCCCAAGTCAGGTGACCCAGAATAGCTGTGGTCAGACCGTGGGTCTTTTATTGCAGTGTAAATGTGCATTTTAAGGTCAGTAGTGTGATGTTTGTTTGTTTTGTAATTAAGGATGTAGAGACTAAGTATTGGTTCAAATGTGTAAGGCTCTAAGGTACAACTTTTAAAAAACTATGTTTTGTCTTAGAACTTCTCAGGATTGAGCAGAAACTTCCAAAACTTCAATTGTCTCCTGAAAGTCCATGTATTTATACGATTATATATCATTGAAAAGTGCTTTACAAAAACTTTCTCCAAACCAATGCCCATTAATAGTATGATGTATGAACTGTGTTTTAAATGACTTGGATCCCACAAAAATATGCTATCATTTTTTTAAGATCATACTTAAATTGATATGTCAGTTGTCAGTGTGACAATAAATGTATGCTTATTGAAGTCAGTGGGACTGCTTGTGTTTAAGCATATGCGTAAGTGTTTACAACATTGGGCCCTTAATGTACAATAACTATAGATCCAAAAGCAGATTTTATGAAATGTGCATTTTCAACACAACTCTTAAAATGAGTGTGGTAGTGCAGGCTGACCACCCTTATGTAATTGTGTGTGCATTTATTGAAAGACGGGGAAAGAAAGGGCTAAGTATTGCATTAGAATAAGCAGGGAGGGTGTCCCTAGCCTCTATTTACCAGAAGCTGGGAATGGGCGACAGGGGGTGGATCACTGGATGATTACCTGTTCTGTTCATTCCCTCTGGGGCACCTGGCATTGGCCACTGTCAGAAGACAGGCTACTGGGCTAGATGGACCTTTGGTCTCACCCAGTATGGCCGTTCTTATGTTCTAGTATGATTCTGCAGCCACAAAAAGCATACATCCAGGATGCTGGTAAGGAGGAAGGAATTGATGAATGGCTATATGTGGTGGGGTTTTTTGTTTTGTTTTTGCTGCTCACCATTTCCTAGTAACTTTTTAAAAAGCATTCTCTGGAAGGAGGTGGCATGCTATGCAATAATTTCATAATCAATGTTATATGACTAGATAGATAAAAATCTCAAACTATAAATAAGGGGTTCCAATCTTTGAAAATATTACTCAATAACATACCGACATAGCTAAGGACTAAGTTTGCTATCTCATTCCCTGGTGAAAAATACCTGTGGTTCTGTGCTCCTGGCAATTTAGGATCAGCTAAATGCTTAAGCTCTATTGACTTCAAGATTCCTGCTTGCGTTGGTCAAGTCAACTATTTTTCCCTAACCCTGTGGTATCCTATGTAAGGATAAAAGGGACAGGAAAATGCTTGAACTATGGAGTGGAAAGTGCTGTGTATATTTGTAGAGTTGAGACTGTTGCAGAGAAGAAGGGAGGAGAGAGTTGTTTGGTGTCCAGACACCCCAAGGAGAGAACAGAATAGTTAAACGCCCAAAATAAACAGTTAGACCAATTGATTGCATACTGTGCTATTTTGCTCTAAATGTATATTGAATAAGGTCTCCTGTGAAAGCTTGTAATGTTCTAAACTAAGTAATCACTATGAGATATATATGCCAGCTATACTTATGAATTTATGTATTTGTGTATATAGAAAACTGTGCTCCTAATCTGTGGTGTATCATCAGCTCTATCTCATAGCAGGATGATGAGCAGTCAGAGAAGGGCACCTCCCAAACCAGTTGTTTACATGAAACAGGTTTCAGAGTAGCAGCCGTGTTAGTCTGTATTCGCAAAAAGAAAAGGAGTACTAGTGGCACCTTAGAGACTAACCAATTTATTTGAGCATAAGCTTTCGTGAGCTACAGCTCACTTCATCGGATGCATTCAGTGAAAAATACAGTGAGGAGATTTATATACACACAGAACATGAAACAATGGGTGTTATCATACACACTGTAAGGAGAGTGATCACTTAAGATGAGCTATTACCAGCAGGGTTGGGGGGGTTTCTTAAGAGCATAGCTCTTTTCCCAAACCTAAGCTTTCTACCCCACAACGAGATTCTCAGTCTAGTGTTAAAAGGACTGACTAGCCCACCCTTTGAACCCATGGCCACTTGTTCTTTAACTCACCTCTCCATGAAGACGGCATTCCTGATCACCATTACCTCAGCAAGAAGGAGAGGGGAGATAGCAGCCCTGATGGTGGATCCCCCCATCACCATGTTCTTCCCTGACAAAGACACACTTAGCCACAGCTGAAGTTCCCATGAACCAGCTCATTCGCCTTCCAATCTTTTATCCCAAGCCTCACCAGGGTAATAGGGAAGCCATCTCCATACACTCAATGCTTGGCCTTTTATTTGGACAGGACAAGAGCTTCCAGAAAATCTTTGACACTCTTCCTCTCCATTGCAGATAGATCAAAAGGTACAACGATTTCAGCTCAAAGACTCTCTAAATGGGTCTCGAACTGTATCCAACTCTGTTAGCAAATTCACAGTTTAGCACTCCCATCTACAGTCCACACGCATGATCGGTTCCCTCGTCTGTCACCTTCTTATCCCTAGATCAGAAATCTGCAGAGCAGCTACATGGGCATCTGCATATACCAGGGGTCGGCAGCCTTTCAGAAGTGGTCTGCCAAGTCTTCATTTATTCACTCTAATTTAAGGTTTCATGTGCTGGGAATACATTTTAATGTTTTTAGAAGGTCTCTCTCTACAAGCCTATATTATATAACTAAACTATTGTTGTATGTAAAGTAAACACAGGTTTTTAAAATGTTTAAGAAGCTTCATTTAAAATTAAATTAAAATGCAGATCTTATCAGTTCAGTGCAGTGGTTCTTAACCTCGGGTGCACGCGCGAGATGCCCTTTCTGGGGGTGCGAGACATGCGAGATTTTTTTAGACGGTAAATCATCGAAAACACAAATTAAGCACAGGCACATAAGTACAACTACTTTGCTTCATCAAACCCATGTATTTATTAACATGCATTTTTAAATGATTACTGTAATATACAAAGTTTTAAAGTTTTCAAGTTTTTAAGCTAATTGTAGTGTAATTTTTATAAGGGCTGCAGAGCGCTGGGCCCAGGCCAGGAGCAGAGCCCTGGGCTGGCTCTTGGTACCCTAAGCCAGCAGGAGGGCTGAGCAGGGCCAGAGGTTCAAACCCCGGCTGGCAGGGGGCCAGGCGGCTGGAACCCTAGACCAGCAGCAAGGTGAGCGGGGCCGGCGGCTGGTATCCCAGGCTGGTAGCAGGCTGAGCAGGGAAGATGGCTGGGACCCCGGCTGGCAAGGGGCTGGCAGCTGGAACCCCAGATTGTCAGCGGGCTGAGCTGGGTGGCAGACAGAACCCCAGACCTGTAGTGGCTCACCCGCTGCTGGTCTGGGGTTCCACCAGTTCCTGGCCACTGGCTCCGCTCAGCCTGCTGCCGGCCAGGGGTTCTGTTCACTCAGGCCAGCAGCAGGTTGAGTGGGGCCGGTGGCCGAGACCCTGGCTGGCAAGGGGCTGGCGGCTGGAACTCCAGACAGTCAGCGGGCTGAGTGGGGCCAGCGGACAGAACCCTAGTCTGGCGGTGGGCTGAGCAGCTCAGCCCGCCACCGGTCTGAGGTTCCGTCCGCTGGCTCCTGCCAGCCAGGGTCCCGGCCACCGGCCCTGCTCAGCCTGCTGCCGGCCAGGGGTTCCATTCACTCAGGCCAGCAGCACGTTGAGTGGGGCCGGCGGCCGAGACTAAAAATTGGCTCGCGTGCTGCCTTTGGCACGCTTGACGCAGGTTGCCAACCCCTGGCATATACATTTGCTACTCCTGAGGGAATTCTGTGCCAAAAATTTAAATATTCTGCACCAAAAAAATTAATATTCTGCACACAATATTTTAAAATTCCGCAAAATTCTGCATATTTTATTTGTCAAAATAACACAATATAATCACACCGTTTTCAATTATTTGCTGACAAGTATTTTGAAATAAATTACCAAAATAATTGAAAACGGTTTGATTTTATTGTTGTGTTTCTGTTATTTTGATATTTAAAATATTCAGAACTTTGCAGAATTTTAATTTTTTGGTGCAGAATTCCCTCAAGAGTAGCAGGGTTCTGTGTGGTGCAGTCTGGGTGTGGGCAGCTTGGTGGGGGGTCTGGGTCCAGGGGGGAATCTGGATGCACAGGGGCTTTGTGTGGGTTTCTGGGTGCAGGGGGAATGGGACTCTACAGGGGAGTCATAGAATCATAGACTTTAAGGTCAGAAGGGACCATGATGATCGTCTAGTCTGACCTCCTGCACAACGCAGGCCACAGAATCTCACCCACCCACGCACTCCTGTAACAAACCCCTGACCTATGTCTGAGCTATTGAAGTCCTCAAATCGTGGTTTAAAGTCTTCAAGGTGCAGAGAATTCTCCAGCAAGAGACCCATGCCCCACGCTGCAGAGGAAGGCAAAAAACTCCCAATGCCTCTGCCAATCTGCCCTGGAGGAAAATTCCTTCCCGATCAGCTAAACCCTGAGCATGTGGGCAAGACTCACTAGCCAGTCACCGAGGAAAGAATTCTCTGTAGTAACTCAGATCCCACCCCATCTAACATCCCAGGTGAAAGTGGTTAGGGCTCAGTGGTAAGGAGGGGCAAGGGGGCTTGGTGGGGTGGGGGGCAGGGTGCAGTAGGTTGGGGCTCAGTGGGGTGGGAGTCTGGGTATGGGGGGCTCCTGATGTAGGAGGTGAGACTTGGCTGGGTGGGTGTTTAAGGGGTTTGGTGGGGGGGTTCTGGGCGTGGGGGGCTCCAGTTACGGAGGGAGCTTGGGGGGGGTGGTTCCTGGTGCATGGGTATGAGGAGGGGGGTCACTGTTCAGGGAGCTGCTCCCCCTGTCCGCCCAACCCCCATGCATCCAGACCCCCCCGCACCTAACCCCCAATGCTGAGCCTCTCCCCCCCACCCCACACCTGGACCATCCCCCCTCCCCACCCACCCCATGGTGCAGAGCTTCCTGCAGCCAGGGGAAGTTTCCGGGCTTGATCATCTGACCCACTCCCAGCTGCTCTGTGCAGGGAGGGGGAACTCCATCTCTGTCCTCCTCACTGCCCTCCCTCCCCCCGCCAAGCTGGGACTAATGTCCCTGGGTAGCCAGGGCATCCCCAGACCCCCCTCCCACCAATGATTTATATCTCCCCTGGCTGCCTGAACAGACACATCTGAACAGCTGGGGAGGGGTGAGTGAGTACTGGTGCAGCTTCTCTTTGCTTCCCCACAGAAACCATTTTCTTCAAGGAAGCAAAGAAAATCTGCGGGGGGAGGGGGGGGCATTTTTGTGCTGTGCCACAGTTGTGCAGAATTTCCCTAGGAGTAATTTGCAGAACACACTCTGCCATCCTGGGGGACTCTGCTGCAGACGCCAAATTCGGCACCACAGTACTATCCTCTATCACAGACTTGACTCCAAAGCCTCAGCCTCCAGTGGGGGATACTGCTCGGTCGTCACCTACAGTGGAGCACCCATAGGGACACTTCTCGAAGAAGTTGTTACTCACCTTGAGCAGTAATGATGGTTCATTGAGATGTGTGTCCCTCTGGGTGCTCCACCCTCCTCCCCTATACTTTGGAGTTCTCATCCTACACTCTGCGGTAGAGAAAGAACTGAGGAGGGTTTGCCCGCGCAACACTGACTAGCCTCTTGGCAGACCATGTGCGGGCCGAACACACACTGCTGCTAAATTTCTTTGATCGGCAGCACAGGGACTCAGACTCACCTGCAGTGGAGCACCCATAGAAGGACACATCTTGAAGAACCATTATTATTGTACAAGGTGAGTAACTATTCTTCCCCCCTCCCCCAAAGCATAGTTTGTACTCTAATGTGGCAATGGGATCCAGAAGCCTCTCTTGACAGGGCTTTCTTCAGAGCTTTGTAACTGCGCAATGCCGGGTATCTAGTCTAATTTCTTGAAGCATTTCACACCACTCCCCCTCTCTCCCCGCTCACAAAGTTTACCTTAAAAAAAAAAGTAGTGGGGTGATTTGTCATAACACTGTGTTTATAGGAAGAAGATGTCTTGGTAGCCAGGAAGCCCTGAATTCTAATCTCTGTTCTGTCTTGCAAGTTCCATACTTTCATTAGGGCTGAAGTCTCTCTTGCTTGTTTTCAGCCCTCAAAGCGTCTTCTCTCTTAAATCTCCAGTTGTGACTTTTGGCAAATCCTTTAACCTCTCGTCCTTAATTTCCCCCTTTGTAAAATGGGAAGAATGTCTTTGTGCCTCACATGGTCTTAATAGTTGCACAGCATTTTGAAGATGAAAATTGCTGTTTATACACTATTGTCATAATGTTGTAGGATGCCTGTACAGTTAAAATCTTCCTCAGAAACAGTTTTCCTTATAAAATGTGGTGTTCTTGGGGATGCTTAACAATAGATCAGAGCTTTATAATACTGTTTAATCTTTTTTTAAATGCTTTTATTAGGTCACAAAGTTCTGGAAAATCACTGTATCATGTATGTTTCTGGATAATTTAAAAAGCATACTGTAAAGAAGGTGCTTGAAGTAATCAGTGAATAAACCACAGCAAGGTTTTCTCTGTTTATATATTTTAAAAATGACTGTCTGTACAGAGATGCAAATGGATTGCACTGGAGAATGAGCCATAGTGCTCCTTTGTATTGTCCAGTATTGCTCTGTAGGTCACTGAGAGTAGGTTATCCAAGTTCAGTATTAGTCACCTGTCGCTGGGAGGGCAGGATGTAGAACAGATGTCCATTTCAGTGGGCCCAATCCTCAAGAATTTATCCATGCAAAACTCTTGCTTGGTTTAGAGGGAATTACATTTGTTCAAGGGCTACTATATACTCCTATATTAGTCACTTGAAAGACGTTCGCTTCAACCTTAATTGTAAAGGCAGATTTTTCCCTTCCTAAGACTGATTTTTGTCACCCCATGGCATGGCTGCTGCTGGCCTGGGTCAGCTACCTTTGGGACCTACCCCTACTTGTGGAGCTCAGGCTATGGGACTAAAAATTACTGTGTAGGTTTTCAGGCTCAGGGAGGAGGAGAGGGCCCCGGAGCCTGGGTTCCAACCTGAGCCCAAATGTCTACACGGTAATTTTACAGCCCCACGAGCCCAAGTCAGCTGACCTGGGCCAGCCGTGGGTGGTTGGTTGCTGTGCAGAAATACCCTAGTTTTCCTTGCCAGATGTTCAGACAATCCCTGGGATAAGAGACATTGCTGCTGCTGTTTAGGCAGGACAAGTGGTGCTGGCTGCTGCTTCTCTTCAGGTAAGAGAGGGGTCTGGAGAGAGCCCCTGCTGCCACCATCCCACCAGAGTCTTCTCCTTGGGTGGTAACAAAAGCCTTCTCCCCTTCATATTGCTCCAGTGAAACCACTACCTTAGTATGAGTCCTCGAGCCAGCCCTCACCTGCTCTGGAGTCAAAGGCACATGGAGCCAGAGACTCCACTTAGTGCTGTAAGTGATGAGGCTACTTCTGCTCAGCTGCTTCTCTACACAGACCTCACGATAACTGAGTCTGGAGTTCCCAGAATGACTGGCTGTCCCGAAGCAATGTTCGCACATAGTGCGGGAATAGCCTAATCCTTCTGGGTACTGTACTTTTTAATAAATACAATTTCTTTTTAAAAGGATTAAAATGTGAGGCATTTATAAAAAGAATGTTTTCAAAACATATTGGAATTTTAAAATCCTATGAGAGAGTTAATATGAAAGTACTAGTGGCCTGATGAATTCACAGGAAAATGATTAATACATAGCACCTGTAAAGTCTACTTATGGATGACAGGTGCATGAAGCTTAATGATTAGTTGCTTCTCATTAATAAGTAATTATGAAGAACTGTATTTTGGGAGTCTTTTTTTGCTGACTGAAGGCCATTTAAAGACCTACAACTCTGAAAGCCATCAATAAATCTACAGAAGTTTCCTTTTCAGTGGCTTCATTTCATAATGCATACTGAAAACCTAGGGATAACGGGAGGAATTTTTATATAGTCTCAACTAACATGGGATAGATTTCAGCCCTGAATATAATCAGTATTTTTAAAGGGTCCGTCAGGTAGCATGCTTGGGACTGTGCAAAAAATAAAGAAAAATTTTCAGGTAATAGAAGAAATTACCATCTTAAAGATCAAACAAATAAAACTTATCAGGACATCTGGAGTAAAATATGTTTAAAAAATTGATTCAGGGGAATTGGAGAAGGGATTGAAGGGAGGCAAACAAGCCTGTGCCCAACAGTGATAACAAGAAACCTGTGTATTTCCTCTACATTTTATAGTATATCCATCACCATAGAACTTAGGGGCTGTATATAAAAATAAAGAAATCATGGCAGTGAAGACAGCACTTTTTGTCATGACAGTGTTTGCTTCTATAATAATAATTAAGGCTTAGCTCTTGCATCCATAGATCTCAAAGTACTTTATCAAGGAAGACAGTGTCATTATTCCCATTTTACAGATGGGGAAACTAAGACAAAAGGAGGTGACATGACTTGCCCAGTTTCACTCAGCAGGCTAGTGGCAGAGCCTGGCTTCTCATCTACATTGTTATAATAATGGCAAGATAAGTTTCCAGATGCTTTTTTGTTCACCTTACTCCTTTCTTCCCCTCACCTCTTGAAACTGGGAGATAACCATTTGGAAGAAGCATCTTCAGAGACTTTTATGTCTGTGGGATACTTCTGCAAAGGTTTCAGATGAAACATTTTTGCCTTGGGGTCTGAACTGTAGACTAGGAAGTAATAGAAGAAGCAGAGATGATTTGTTTCCTGTCTAAGGGAGAAGGCTGGCAAACTGATTCATGAACTTAAAAAAGGAAGGCCACAATATCCTCCAAGATGTATGATATATAAGACCAAAAGCAGATGAATGCAACTCTGAATACTCTACACCCTAAAACTAGGAGTGCAGAGAACACACTCAAAGTTGTGGTATCAAAATAGCCAATAATAGCATAGTTTAGGTTGCAATATTGAGTACAATGTAAGGTTTTATGCCAGAAAGAAACCACATAAGCTTTTTAATGCACATGCATTTATGTTTCATTGAAAACTTATTTGAAATGGAAAACCATTTGCTTTCAAATTCTGATGTACTGCATGCCAGTGCACTGCTATATTATTGCCCCAGAGAGTAGATATGCTGCCCTGATGGGCACCCGTGTTACATTTTAGGGACTTCAACTTTGGCATTATTAGTCTTATTTAAGTGTCTGTAAATGAAAAGCTATACATACATACACAATGGAAAGTCAAAGTTCCTTTTGAAATGTCAGGAAGGCAGAGTTCAAAAGTAATTGTCAAGTCTGAAAACACACCTATTCCAGGAAGCATTCCAGTTACAATTATTGTAATCTGATTTGATCTGCAATTCTCACAGTTTTCTTTAGTTTGGGATATTTGGGACAGAGGTTATTTTCTTTATATGGCATGCTGACCTATTACAGTGCACACCTTACTGAGAATATGTGGGAATTAAGCACATATTTTGAGTGTTTTGCTGAACTGGGGCCAGTGTAGGGAACAATCCTACACTGGTTGGGGAAGGACTAGATAACCCCTACTAGGCCTCTTCTGTTTCTGTTCCACTGATACATTATTGAAATAATTGGTAAGTTAAAAATATCTAACTCATAGAATACTGGTGACTTTAAGAAGCTCTTTCAGGGTTGTGGCAACTGTACATGGAATTATCTCTGAAACATTTCCTCTAGAGTGGTATGCCCTGTTTGCAGTGAGTTGAAAATTTGGTGACTTGTTTGAGTGCAGCATCTGTAATAGTGTCTGTTTTTGTTAAAATAAAACGTCAAACTGGCTTTTCAGCTTTGCTGGAGGCAATGGTAAATTAAATAATCATTGTGTATAAATACTTGTGACACATCGGAGTTGATGGGCAGACCATTTAAGTTTTATTTTTCATCCTACATAAAACAGGATTTTTCGGTTCCCAGTGCACCAGGATTGCTGACTGTCTCTTTTTCCATACTTGACCTAACTTTTTTCTTAATATATTTGGTCCCAGTTTGACTCGTACTTGGTAATACCACTTTCCAAAGGTATATAAATTCCAAAATGTAGACGCTTTCTCTAGAAGTGTAAGATTTCTGCTAACACCTTATATTAGAATATCATAACGTAGGCAAGGGAAACTTGAAATAGGCAATATACTTTAAACAAGCCACCTCCAATGGAAGTAGGTCTGTAGTATGCAGTATGATTGAGACTGATTGACATGGAATGCAAAGTTTTATATATAGTAATTCTTGAATTCACTAACCAAAAAAATAAATAAATAACTTTGGGTAGATCTACACTGCAAAATAAATAAATAAATAAATCCTGTGACAGCAAGTCTCAGGATCTGGGTCAACTGACATGGGATCTCACTTCTGAGCTAAAAATAGCAATGTAGACATTTCTACTTGGGCTAGAACATGGGCTCTAAGACACTTTCCCGTCACTGGGTTTCAGAGGCTGAGCTACGTTGCAATTTTTAACCCCATAGCCTGTGCCCTGCGAGCCCAGGTCAGTTGACCTGGGCTCTGAGACCTGCTGTGTAGACACACCCTTAATGGCTGAATTACAAAGAAAACTCTTGCGAGACTATGAGGGGGATTAAAAAAAATTACATTTGGCTTAACTTTTCAAAATAGGTGATTTTTTTTTAATCAATGTAGTTTGATTTAAAGAGATTTTCTGACGAGGTTACAATTTTATACATGGTTCTGTAAGGTTGTAGTATCCTTTTATTTAAAAAAAATGATTGTAATTCATAAGAGAACACTTTTTTCCTTGTGGGCAGGGCCAGTGTAACCACTAGGCGAACTAGGCGGCTGCCTAGGGCACCAAGATTTGGGGGTGCCAAAAAGCGATTGGCGTGGGGCAGAGTAAAGCAACCAGGATGGTCATGACGGAGGCTGGAACTCTGTCCTCACCTCACACCTGTGGGGAAGACAGGCCTTCAGACACCCCCTCCCGCCTGCATTGCACTTTCCAGCCCAGGAGCAAGAAACCATTTCACACCTTAGCGCAGGGGGGAGCTGAAGCCCAGAAAGGGGAAGTAACTTACCTGAAGTCATCCAGTGAGTTGGTGCCAGGGTGGAGAATAGAAGCCAGATCCCAACTTCCAGCTCTGTGCTCTGATCCCCAAAACAGCCCTTTCCAGATCCGGGGGGGGGGGGAGGGGCTCTAGCCACGTGCAGAAGACCCAAGGCCATTTATTTTCATTAAATATGTAGACTAAATAATGAAATTAATAAATTTTCAAGCCGAACGTGTATTAATTCTAATGAACAATACCACATTATGCAGTATTCATTTTTGAAAGTTTATAATAAGCGATGCTCTGGGGGGAGGGGAGGAGAAGGGGGAGGTGCAAGGTGGAAGTTTCACCTAGGGCACAAAATATCCTTGCACCGGCCCTGTGGGAAAGGGAGAAAACCAATCAGTTGAAACATAATCTGTGGCACCTCCCGCAGGGAGGAGAATGGAATTCTCCTGTTACTCCTATTGTTGCTATGTGTGAGCAATGTTCCACAGTGATGGTGATAACAAAGCAACCTCCTCCCTCCACCCCCCTCCCCCTTCTTTTGCATTATGTTTTCAAAAAGAAGACTTCTTTGCAAGTGCTTGGTCTGCAATTTTGTGCAGTTCACAATTTGTGATCCTATGTAAATGACTGGGAGATTGGGAGAATTTTGACTTCTATCTCTATAGGTTCTTTTAAGGGCAGAACTGCTCTGTGGCTCAGCTCTGTCATCTCTCTTTCTCCCCTAATGAATACTGTACCTCTGGTAATAAAGACAACAAAGCCCAATTACAAATAGATCTCCAGGGGACTATATAAAAAGCAAACAAATATTCTAGTTTTAAAAGGTATGTTGGGACCTTTAATGTTTTTACAAAAAGAAAAGGAGTACTAGTGGCACCTTAGAGACTAACCAATTTATTTGAGCATAAGCTTTCGTGAGCTATGGCTCACTTCATCGCTGTAGCTCACGAAAGCTTATGCTCAAATAAATTGGTTAGTCTCTAAGGTGCCACAAGTACTCCTTTTCTTTTTGCGAATACAGACTAACACGGCGGCTACTCTGAAACCTGTCATTAATGTTTTTAGTATCTTCAAGAGCTTGACAAGTAGTTTATTTTATGTCTCTATTATAGATATGGCCTCATTTAATCCAAGTATATTTTTAATTCTGTCCAGAAACTTGATAGACACATTGATCAATTATAGCATCTCTCTTTCGTCTCTCTTATCCCTTACCCCCCTCCCCCACTCTTCTCCCCAAAATGGTGGCTTGTGGAAAGGGAAAACTGGTGAAACCTCAGTGGCACAGTAGCAGCATAAGGCTTTTCAGGAGATTTAAAGTTCAGGAGGAGATGTAAAGCTTATGGCAGCTGTTGCCACATGTTGATGTCTTAACTGTGAACTCTGTGTGTCCCTGCCCTTTCCTTGGACTCTAAGGAGTGCTTTTGCAAAAAATAAAATAAAATCATGTAACATTTCTGGTGTTAGACTGGTGATGGTTTTACATTTAGCCAGTAGCAGAGGTTGCAGTGCTATGGTACTTCATAGCCACTCGGGGCCTATTATAGTGAAAATAGGCATCCAAGAAACCTTATCTTCTGTAAGACAATTAGTAAAACTCTTGTTTCATAGTTGTAGTATAGCAGCCACAATCTAAATGGGTTCAGATTATGTATTTTGAGGATAAAATTGTGCCCTTTTTGGAGGAGTAAGTTTTTTGACTATAATGAAAATTAAAGCACTGGACCCAACCTACATTGGGCTAGTAGACTGATTGTCTGCAAATCCAAAATACTTTCTGGCTTGTCAATTGTACCCTAAATAATAATTAGTAATTACACTTAAATTAGTTTTGGTCACTAAGATCATCCAAAACTTTGGGCTCTGGACTAGTAGGTTGATTAGTGAAAAAGAAAACTGCTAAAAAATTTTAGTAATTAGATACATTCAGAACTGTTTTTGCAGAGTGGATTTGCTTGTGTTTATTCCCATTAATGTAAAAACAGTGCAACAAAAAGGCATATGTTTTCTTCAGCTTTTACCTGCTTGCTTCACTGTGGCTTTATTACAGGTTGAACCTCTCTAGTCTGGCACCCTCAGAACTTGACCAGTGCCGAACCAGAGAATTTGCCTAACCACAAGAGGTTAATATTGTAGTGAGCGGGTCTCTCTTTATTTTTCTCTCGCCGAGGGACAGAACAATGCTTGCAACGCTGCCTAGCCAAGGCTTACCAGCTCTCTTCAAAACAAAGTGTTAGTGTTGTTACATCTTTTTACTGTATTGGCACAAGGAAATAAGTAGATAAAGCATAAAAAACATAAAATAAAATCATGCCTGACCACAGATGTTGCCGGACCAGAGAGTGCCGGACTAGAGAGGTTCAGCCTGTAGTATGGAAGCTTATTTCCCACCTTAAAAAAGGCTTCTTCTCTTTGTGCCCTGCTTCCTTTTTAAAGCTGGGGGAAACGCTACTGATCTTAATGATATTGAGAAAATGACGGCTGTTGGAGAATGGATTTTATGAAATATCAGGCGATTTAGACTTCTAGCTTTGTTTCTATTTTGAAGGGAAGAGAAGAAATGATCCTTTCCTACCCTAGCTGATGCTGAGCCTGGTACAGATTCTCCTGGCATAATGAGCATCGCCTCCTTTTCATTCCTGGCTGCTGGGTCCTATGGGGAAGTGTGCTATTGAAATAAGCTATTACAGACGAGGTGGTGAGGGTGGGTTGGGAGCAGAATGGGTTAGGGAATTATTGATGAAGGAGATGATAGTGTTTCACCACTAGGTTGTTTGAATCCTACATAAGTCAGTAGTCACTGAGGGCTGTTATTGTCTGGCTGTTCAGTGGTTTGTATATGAAATGTCCATTGGGAATTGGGCTTACATTACTGAGAAAATGTCCACTTCAAGAGCCACCAGCACTAATTAGCACTTTCAGAAGTTGAGCCAAGGACTGAATGAGCATGGAGACTGAATGATTCTTACACTTCTAGAGGTAAGTCTCCCTGTGTCACAGCTGAGGTATGTTGGTGGAGAACTTTGGGGAAGCGTGTACTGCTGCTGCCCAGGCTGTACTTTTCATGGAGAGACTCTAGGGACGTCAGCTGAGCACCTTTCAGGATCGCTAAATTCTTACCAAAATAAAGCTCCAGAATTATTGTGTGGGAACATCCAACAGCCAAAGCTCTCAAAGCTATTTCTCTTTTCTGCTACTTTCAACATACATCGTTGATTACAGGATGCTGTTGACAAACCTGCATCACACTGGAAAATCTATGAGAGACCACTTGGGGAGAGAGGGATATGCTGCAGACTCTGCTTCCAACTCTACGCAGATGAAATTCAGCTGTGTATTTTATTCTTCATAGATGCATTGAACATCCTCACTAAAATGACACCAGAGATATTAGAGATCAGCACCTGGATGACCAGTACCTGGTTCAGACTGATCTTGGGCAAGAATAAGATGATTTTGGTTGGAAGAGGGAAATGCTTTGAAGAGCTAGCTGCCCACTGACCTCCTGTTCTATCCCCTGTAAACTCCAGTTTTTCTAAGCGGTGTAAAAGCCTTCAGGTTCTGCTTAACCCTATCACTAAGCCTAAGATCAGGTACCATTCATGGCAAAAGTGCTTTCTTCCATCTTCATCTTCCTAGGAAGCTTCACCACTCCCTTCTTGATGAGGAACTGGCCAGATTGATCCACATGTGTGTCACCTCCAGACTGCATAATTGTAATTAGTTTTATGGCAGATGAAAGACATGCAAAGGCTCCAGTTTATGCAGAATGCAACAGTCCACCGCCTCAGCGGTCCAGGCTGCCATGCACACATCATCCCTGAGCTCTGAATTCCCCACTGGGTCCTTCCGAGCTGCCACTGCCAAGTCAAACCCTGGCCATGATCTTCAAAGCCATGAGTAGGTCAGGAGCCAACTATGTTAGCAACTGCATCTCTGCCTATCACCCACCAAGACAGCTGTGTTCCTCTGAGACAATACAGGTATCAACATCCAGAATGAAATACCTAAGGGCTGGAGATTAAGCTTTCTCAGATGAAGGAGCTTTTGCAGCAGGAAGAGCTACCAGAGGAATTAGACTAAATCAGATTCTGAGCATTTCTAAGGCTCACTGCAAAACTCACTTTTTTTAATTAGTCTTTTCCATTGTAACTGGGAAGGATGGGCGAGGAACATGAGCTTCTTAGAACCCTGGAAGGGAGAAACCCAACGTACCTCTGGAAGACCAACATAGGTATCTATTTACATATTTATCTTAGCTTTGCAGAACTTGGATACTGTGATAATGGGCTCTTCAGAATATTTTCTCTTACAGCTTTCTAAAGTGTTGCCAAAGGAGGCACACAGTCTAAGTCAACATCTGCCATTAATCTGATGCTGCCTGCCTGGCTTTCAGCTAAGAACCTATTCTAAAGAGATGCCGAATTCATTTTTTTTCAGTGTGTGGTACTGAATCTCTAAACAGAAATTATCCCATTTCAGTACATTGTTTAAAAACTAGGAAAGGCCTAGTTTGAGTTCACTTCATATAAGAGCACCCAAGAGAGTGTATTATAAGAGCTAGATATTATTATCATTATCTGGCCACAGTAGTATCTGTACTACATACCTACATGATAATTATAACTGCCTACGACCACCAACTGTTACAACATTTCTGTTTAAAAACAAAAAATAAACAAACAAAACAAACTAGGAAACTAAATGGCAAAAAACTTTAAGGCAGAGGTAAGGCTGCCTGATGCCTATCTCATGGCCTTTGAGAACGTCAAGTTCAGCAAATCTCAAACACGTGAAAACCAGGAAATACAGAGTTACGGTACATGTCCATACAATGTTAACTCTCCCCTCTTTGAGTGATGCCCCAATACTCCCATAAAACATACACTCTGCCTTTGTAATGTACTGAACCAGAGCTAGGCCCCTTACTGAATGAGGGAGGCAACCTAGTGACAGAGGATGTGGAAAAAGCTAATGTACTCAATGTTTTTTTTGCCTCTGTCTTCACAAACAAGGTCAGCTCCCAGACTACTGCACTGGGCAGCACAGCATGGGGAGGAGGTGACCAACCCTCTGTGTAGAAAGAAGTGGTTCGGGACTATTTAGAAAAGCTGGACGTGCACAAGTCCATGGGGCCGGATGCGTTGCATCCGAGAGTGCTGAAGGAATTGGCGGCTGTGATTGCAGAGCCATTGGCCATTATCTTTGAAAACTCATGGCGATCGGGAGAAGTCCCGGACGACTGGAAAAAGGCTAATGTAGCGCCCATCTTTAAAAAAGGGAAGAAGGAGGATCCTGGGAACTACAGGCCAGTCAGCCTCACCTCAGTCCCTGGAAAAATCATGGAGCAGGTCCTCAAGGAATCAATTCTGAAGCACTTAGAGGAGAGGAAAGTGATCAGGAACAGTCAGCATGGATTCACCAAGGGCAAGTCATGCCTGACTAATCTAATTGCCTTCTATGACGAGATAACTGGTTCTGTGGATGAGGGGAAAGCAGTGGACGTGTTGTTCCTTGACTTTAGCAAAGCTTTTGACACTGTCTCCCACAGTATTCTTGCCAGCAAGTTAAAGAAGTATGGGCTGGATGAATGGACTATAAGGTGGATAGAAAGCTGTCTAGATTGTCGGGCTCAACGGGTAGTGATCAATGGCTCCATGTCTAGTTGGCAGCCGGTACCAAGTGGAGTGCCCCAAGGGTTGGTCCTGGGGCCGGTTTTGTTCAATATCTTCATAAATGATCTGGAGGATGGTGTGGATTGCACCCTCAGCAAGTTTGCAGATGACACTAAACTGGGAGGAGAGGTAGATACGCTGGAGGGTAGGGATAGGATAAAGAGGGACCTAGACAAATTAGAGGATTGGGCCAAAAGAAATCTGATGAGGTTCAACAAGGACAAGTGCAGAGTCCTGCACTTAGGACGGAAGAATCCAATGCACCGCTACAGACTAGGGACCGAATGGCTAGGCAGCAGTTCTGCAGAAAAGGTTGTAGGGGTTAAAGTGGACGAGAAGCTGGATATGAGTCAACAGTGTGCCCTTGTTGCCAAGAAGGCCAATGGCATTTTGGGCTGTATAAGTAGGGGCATTGCCAGCAGATCGAGGGACGTGATCGTTCCCCTCTATTCGACATTGATGAGGCCTCATCTGGAGTACTGTGTCCAGTTTTGGGCCCCACACTACAAGAAGGATGTGGAAAAAATGGAAAGAGTCCAGCGGAGGGCAACAAAAATGATTAGGGGACTGGAACACATGAGGAGAGGCTGAGGGAACTGGGGATGTTTAGTCTACGGAAGAGAAGAATGAGGGGGGATTTGATAGCTGCTTTCAACTACCTGAAAGGTGGATCCAAAGAGGATGGCTCTAGACTGTTCTCAGTGGTAGCAGACGACAGAACAAGGAGTAATGGTCTCAAGTTGCAGTGGGGGAGGTTTAGGTTGGATATTAGGAAAAACTTTTTCACTAGGAGGTTGGTGAAACACTGGAATGTGTTACCTAGGGAGGTGGTGGAATCTCCTTCCTTAGAAGTTTTTAAGGTCAGGCTTGACAAAGCCCTGGCTGGGATGATTTAGTTGGGGATTGGTCCTGCTTTGAGCAGGGGGTTGGACTAGATGACCTCCTGAGGTCCCTTCCAACCCTGATATTCTATGATTCTATCTACATCTGCCCTATACTCAAACACTTAGGCCTGGTCTACAGTGAAAAGTTTTATATCAGCATAGATTCATTGCTCAGGGGTGTGAAAAAACCACCCCCCTCAGCAATGTAGCTATGCTGATATACTTCTGTGTCTTCACTGGGGGGTTATCAGTGGAATAGGGTTTTTCCGCTGATGGTGTAGTCTTTGAGTACACTGTGGGCTATGCCGGCATAGCTATGCTGTTATAATATTTCTAATTTAGATATACCCTTAGCCTCGGCCACAGAAAGAACACAACATATGCCAGATATAAGCGTGATGTCATCTAACACTCTACTTTCACTTACCTGTCATTAAACTCGCAGACCACTCTCATCTCCCGTCTCACTGCTGACTATCCCCATGGTAAGAAGACCTCTGTGTCCTGCTACTGACCCATCTTACAGAATGCAGTGCTGAAATCAAGCATATTGGAGCTCTAAAAATATACATGTATCTCTTCCCTTTGGTCACACACATAGGGGTCCGGCAGAGGGATCCCCCCATCACACACCCATACCTACTGTGGCCTTTATAATAGTGATGAGTTGGTAGTACCAATGGTATCTTAAACCAGGGATTCTCAACATTTTTCTTTCTGAGCCCCTCTTCCCCCCCGCACATTCTGTAAAAACTCCATGTCCCACTAGTGCCCCAATAACTATTTTTCTGCATATAAAAGCCAGGGCTGGCGTTAGGGGGTAATAAGCAGGGCAGTTGCCTGGGGCCCCACGCCACAGGGGGCCTACCAAAGCTAAGTTTCTCTGGCTTCAGCCCCAGGTGGCAGGGCTCAAGGCCTCTGGCTTCAACCCTGCACAGTGGGGCTTCAGCTTTCTGCCCCGGGGCCCCAGTGAGTGTAACATTGGCCCTGCTTGGCGGACCCCCTGAAACCTGCTTGAGGCCCTCCAGGGAGCACTGGATCCCTGGTTGAGAACTGCTGTCTCAAACCACAGTGACCTGTGTCGAAGGTTTGAGCTCTGTAATGACTACATTATCAGAATTAGCAGGGTGAGAACCTCCATTAGAAATATCATTAGGTTTGAAGACTCTAGGAGCACACGAGCGACCAAAAGTAATACACTCACATCTGATCAAACATCCCTTTTAGTAACCATTTCATAAAGCTGTTGAACAATGCCACAACTATTGAAACATACACAGAGACAGAAACAAACCGTCTGATGTCCAGTAGCAGTGGTTTCATAGTCTCATCCCTTTGGGAAACCTTGAGATGAGTAGGATGATTATCAGGTGGCCATCCTGTTGGGTATTTCCTGATGTGCCTCCTTACCTATCTACTAGGCACCACCTTTTTATGCTGAGTTTTTCATGCCCACTGTGCTTATGCATATGCAGGAGTGTCAACTCCTCTTTCCTTATTTGTACTTCCACACTCCTTATTTGTACTTCCAGAATCTGCTCCAAGGAGACAGTCTGGGATATATACACCTTAACACACTCAAACTGCCTTGACCAAACAAGGACGTTCCACCAGAGAAGTAGAATGCTCATTAAATGGGCCATCCAGATACTCTGTGAGAGAGAACCTGCTTCAATACAGAATTAAAACCCCCTCCAACCACAGACCCCTAGTTGTCACCTAACACCTCACACTGGAACCCATAAAGGGTATCATCAAACAACTACAAACCATACTCGATGGGGACCCCGTCTGGAAAGAAATCCTTTCCTGAACCCCCTCTTCTTGCCTTCAAACAACCCCCTAACTTCTCCAAGCTCAGCAGCAGCAGCAAGCTCCTCACAGACCAGGACACACTAACTCAGAGATGTACCAGATCCTGCCTGAACAACAGATGCAAAACCTGCAGACATATCTCCATTGCTACAATTATCAACACCCCTCACAACACACCTTTCAAGATCCATGACTGTCACAGCATGTGGTGTAAATCATCCAGTGCAGTAAATGCCCCAGTAGCAACTATGTGGATGAAACCAGACAGTCACTAGCTCTTGAATGAATTTTCACAGGAAAATGATGAAAGACAAAAACACCTTGTAACCTGTGGAAGAACACTTTTCACAAAACGATCACTATATCTGACCTATCAGTCCTCATCCTTAAAGGAAACCTGCACAGCACTTTCAAAAGACGAGCCTGGGAACTTAAATTCATAACTCTGCTAGACACTAAAAATCATGGACTGAACAGACAGCAGATTTATGGTTTATTACAACCATCAGAAACTCACTAACCCCGTTTTTGTATCCTATCACTGCAGGGCGTTAACAGGCCACTCTACCTTGAATGTTCCTTAGAATATGTGCTAACAAAACTACTCATGCTAAACAATCTGTTCCAACTGGCATTTAGCTGTAATGCTCAGAATACCTTTCCCAGATCTGACGAGCTATGTGTGACTTGAAAGCTTGTCTCTCTCATCAACAGAAGTTGGTCTAATAAAAGATATTACCTCACCCACTTTGTCTCTCAAATTTTGAATGAAGTTATCCTGCTTGTTAGAATTAATGCAGTTTAAAAATGTATTTCATGTTAGAATTTCACTTTGAAATCAAGATGTTGTCAATATATTTTCCTGAGAACTTCCAGTTTTTTGGCATTTAATTGCTAATAAACTAGAGACTATTTTTGGCAGATAGATGAAAATGAAGTAGAAAAGTTCAGTATGTACTAATTTTTCATCATGCTGCTTCTAGCCATTCACTTATTGTGAAGTTCATTAGGAACAGTGCTGAGCTAGCATTGATAAATTCAGAAATTGGGGTTGGGCAGAGAAATGTCTGAATTGTAAAGGGATTGATTGGTACAACAGAAAACATCATTTACTAATTTCAGTTTCAAAAGTTTCAAATGCTTTTGAGCAATTTTTAACTCTGCATCACTGTTTTGAAATTGCCATGGCTCCAAGGAGAAATAGCTGTCTTTATAATAATCATTTTATAAAGCCGTCAAATTTTTCAGAGCGCATAGTACGGTACTTTATAACTGTGCAGTATGCCACAAAATCTAATCCCTGCCTATTCAAGGTATAAGTAGAAATGGTACCATCTAAGCCATTATGATACAAACAAGTTCACAGAGACATTTACTGGCCATATTCACATTAGATTCCTCTGAGAAATCTCCCACCATTGCATTCCTAGTGGTGCAGCTCCACCTGCAGTAGTGTGGATACTGACAGGGCACTGGACTTTTTATCATCCCGTCATCTAAACCGACTCTGAGCAAGTTTTGAGGAGATAGTAGTGAAAACGCCAGAGCCCTGCCCATGCATCATTTTCACCCTTGCTACCGCTGAGGAAGCTGCACTGGTGCAGAATGGTGAGTCTGAATTTTGTTAGTGTAGATGAGGCCTTAGTTCCCATGGGGGGTGGGTTGGTTCAAGTGTTCCTAAGGCTACGTCTACACTACGCAGCTTTTAGCGACAGGGCTGTGCCACTACAGTCGTGCCACGAAAAGGCACGCAGTGTAGCCACTGTTTGTCAGCAGGAGAGAGCTCGCCTGCCGACAAGAAACTTCCACCCCCAACGAGCAGTGTTAGCGTTGTCGGCAGGAGAGCGCTCCTGTGGACAAAGCGCTGTTCACACTGGTGCTTGTCGTTGGCAAAACTTTCGGGGGTGTGGCTTGTGTTTTTTTAACACCTCTGAACAACAAAAGTTTTGTCTTTCACTTGCCAGTGTAGACAAAGCGTAAGTGTAAGCCTGCCCAGCCTTTCAGTGTGAAGACATTCTAGGGCATTTCCCTCTCAACCATTTCATAAAAGGGCTACTGTTCAGGAGAAAAAAAACCAGTGGAAGCCGAATCCTGAAAGTACTCACTGATACTGCATTTCTGATCTCTGCTGGAAATGACTTTCAAAGGGCCTGTGTAACCATAGATGGGCAGCCTGCCCTAAATAATTTGTAATGGTTTCAGTTAACTATTTATTACAAGAAGCTTTTTATCAATAGATTATCTAACTGGCAGCCAGTGAAGTATCAAAGAATTGGCGAGATCTCTAATTGCTTTAGTTGTGTTTTTCCTTTCATGTAACCTTTTGTAGAGGAACTTCTGTTCAGCTCTCCAGTTGAATTTCAGAAAATAAGCTGAGCTTTACAGTAACTATAAAAAGGGGAAAGGATATATTTAGCTGCGGTTCCTGAATTACTAGTGTGCTTTCTAGTTGTATTTATAAAATATATTTCACTCCACATACACCTGTAATTTGCCCTTGAAATAGAACTGGGAATGCCAAATATCACAGGGAAAAAGTGTTTTGTTTTCAAATTTTAAACTGAAAAAAGGGGATTTACAATGGAAATGCTGTAGGGTCACTAATTGTAGTGACGCAATCAAGCATAAATTTGTAGTTTGTTTTTTTCAGACCAGAAGGGACCATTGTGACCTCCCAGATAACCAGGGCCAAAAAATTCGCCTCAGAATTTTTATCTCCAGCCCATAACTTCTGTTTGAGTTATAGTATGTCTTTTAGGGTATGTTTGCAAAAAACCCCAGCGGCAGCAAGTCTCAGAGCCTGAGTAGTCAACTGACTCAGTCTCGCAGTGTGGGGCTAAAAATAGCAGTGTAGATGTTTGGGCTCGGGGAGCAGCCCTGGCTCCGAGACTTCCCTTCTTGCCAGATCTCAGAGCCCAGACTCCAGCCTGAGCCTAAACATCTACTCTGGTATTTTTAGCCTGTAGCCTGAACCTCGCAAGCCCAAGTCAGTTGAGCCGGGGTCTGAGACTGCTGTGCTTAGAAGGATTTGGCGTGTGCGTGTGTGTGTAGACAGACACACACACACACACACACCTACCCACCCACCCTGACAGAAACATGAGAATCAGTCCATGCCAGAATAATGGACTTTGCCCAAATGTTTGTTAATGAAATCATGCTGCATCTGGTCATATACTGAAGTACTGTATGAAGAGCCTTAATGAACTGACAGGTTTCAGAGTAGCAGCCGTGTTAGTCTGTATCCGCGAAAAGAAAAGGGGTACTTGTGGCACCTTAGAGACTAACCAATTTATTTGAGCATAAGCTTTTGTGAGCTACAGCTCACTTCATCGGATGCGTGCAGTGGAAAATACAGTGGGGAGATTTATATACACACAAAACATGAAACAATGGGTGTTACCATGCACACTGTAACAAGAGTGATCAGGTAAGGTGAGCTGTTACCAGCAGGAGAGCGGTTCTTGTCAACTGCTTGAAATGGCCCACCTTGATTATCACTACAAAAGGTTTTTTCTCACCCCGCCCCCCCGCACCCCGCTCTCCTGCTGGTAGTAGCTCACCTTACCTGATCACTCTTGTTACAGTGTGTATGGTAACACCCATTGTTTCATGTTCTCTGTGTATATAAATCTCCCCACTGTATTTTCCACTGCATGCATCCGATGAAGTGAGCTGTAGCTCACGAAAGCTTATGCTCAAATAAATTTGTTAGTCTCTAAGGTGCCACAAGTACTCCTTCTCTTTTTAATGAACTGAAGAGAGCATGTCCGTATAACACTTAACAAGCAGCATTTCAGTTACATTTCCAAATAGTTCAGCATCAACAAGATGCATTTGACCAAATTCAGTAGTTTTCTGTGCCATGTATCACGTATAGACGGGTCAGAAACCAGGCAGAAGTGGCCAAGTGGTATAACTTGCAGTAACATGACGTTCAGTGAAGCTGGAAAATGAGTGTAACTTATACCAAACTGATACTCTGTAGGGGACCAGTTGAGCCACTGGTGTAAGAGGCACAAATCCAAATGAAGGGTGCCTGCTCCTTTCAGGACTGAGCATGTTGCTGGTAATGTTGGAGCTGGTATAGTATATAATAATAGTCAGAATGCTTATGTGGGCTGCTTTATCCTATACCTCCTTTTGTGCCCTATGTAAGTTACACTCACTTTTCACATGGAGTGATTGGCAAACTGGTTTAACTTATGCTACTTTGTCCTTTAGAACAGTTTTCTGGCCACCTGACTTCTAGGGATGAAGGCACTGATCCTGAGTGCCACTGAGCATCCTCAGCTCCAAAGGGAGGTGTCACTGTCAGCACCTCCTCTTGAGATCAGGCTCCCGACGCGTATCTTTTACTGCCAATTTTGTCTCCACTAAATTGATCCAGAGGCTTCTCTGGGTTTTGCACCCACTTAATCCAGGCTGATTTTGGACCATTGTTCTCTTCTGTCTTTCTCTTATTTGACAATTAGGTTGTTGTTGGTACAGATCATGGGGGTTTGTCTTCAGTTGGCCAAGTGGTAGTCAGTTTCCCAACAGAATTTCTCCCCTCCCCCTCCTCATTTTTTTTTCTTCCTCCTCATGCCTCCCCAGCTGAGGTTCCCAAGCTGAAAGCTGGTTAGTCTGTCCTGTCCCTAATGTATCCCTTAGAGCAGCCTTTCTCAAACTGGTCTGTAGGGCACTTGCTGGTGGTTCTGTGGAGAACTGGCAGGTTGTATGGTGCTGATTCCTCCTTGATTGCAGTTTCTTTTTGGTGGTCCAGGCTCTTCATTGAATTAAAGACAGGTAGAACTATATTAAATCCTTCTTTGGTATTGCTTTTCCATGTAAGCAATTACTGTAGTTGCCACAGGGATGTTATTTAATAACAAATGGGATGGGGAGGTGATGCACAAGACAGCTAACTAAAATCTATTAGCTGGCACCCCAGTTCCTTAAGATTTGTATGAGTGGAATGGAAATCAGTTCACAGAAAACAGATTTTTAATATTTCTGTGTTTAGTTGCAACTGTGACAGATGTGAGACCTTGGTCGCATGGAAACATCAAAAGATACACCAGACACTATGGGTAAAGGGAATATGCATAAACTTTGGTATCTATAAAAAGAAAAGGAGTACTTGTGGCACCTTAGAGACTAACCAATTTATTTGAGCATGAGCTTTCGTGAGCTACAGCTCAAGTGAGCTGTAGCTCACGAAAGCTCATGCTCAAATAAATTGGTTAGTCTCTAAGGTGCCACAAGTACTCCTTTTCTTTTTGCGAATACAGACTAACACGGCTGTTCCTCTGAAACCTTTGGTATCTATGAATGTTATATATATCTTGATGAGCTAGGGATAGTACTCTGGCTCCATGGAGGAGGATTATAGAACTTTCTTCAGGAACTAAAATCAGTGGGGAAGGGGGGTAATTACTGCAAATCCTAGGCCAGGTAAACAGTGCTGGAGAAGTACAACCCCTGATGGGGACTGCGGTGGGGGGAGGGAGGGAATTGCATATACTGATTCAGACTGGGGCTATGTCTACGCTACAGCTCATGCTGGCATAATTTATGTCACTCAGGGGGGTGAATAAATCACCCCCCTGAGTGACATAAGTTACACCGACATAAGCACTCGTGTGCACAGCTGTATGTCGGTGGGAGAGCTTCTCATGTCGACATAGCTTCTGCCGCTTGTGGGGATGGGTTTTTTTATGCTGATGGGAGAGCGTTCTCCTGTCAGCATAGAGCATCTTCACCACATGCAACTGTTATAGAAAGATACTGTAGAAACAAGGTTTTTGTGATTTTTCAATAGGGATTTCTCTTTTGTGTTTCAGTTCTATTAAACGTATGTAGAAGTGAAGGCACTCTACTCTAAAAGATCATCTTATTAGTGAGCCAACAGTGAATTGGAAACGGTTCATAGTTACTGTAAAAGAGATGCTTTGGAACCTTTTCACTACTCCGGGGAAGCAAAAAAAAAAAAAGAAGAAGAAGAAAAAAAAGGGGGGTATGTGTCATGAGTTAAAAAGGAAGTAAAAGAATGGGACAGTGATGTTTTGAAACAGTTTGACTTCTAAGCTGAAATAATTACTCCTTGCTGGTTGTCTGGGTTTGAAAGGAAGCCTACTGAACTCATTTCTAGACATACTGATAATTTTTGAAGGAAACACTTGTGAACTGGATAAAAGGATAGTATTTGCTGCACTGGGGTACAACCTTCATGGTAGCAGAAACTTTATTGAGCACAGCTTTGAAAAGAGAAAGGGGTGGCAGAGGAAATGAGTTCCACAGTGAATTAAAAAATATGTACTTTTGTCTGTGACTTATAAAATATTTCTCTCCTCCTCTCTTCCTTCCTTCCCCTCCCTGCCACTGGTATAATTCCACTGACTTCCTGACTTACACCAGTGTGTGTGACAGAGGAATCCTTGTCTCTCTCATGCACACTTTATACCATACCAGTCACTGTGGTATCTCAGCACTTGAATGATGAATTACTGAGGTCGGAGTTCTAAAATAAATATGGCAAATGGACCCTTATTGATACGATCTGATTGTCAATATTGAAGAAGTTGATAAACAAGGGCCATTGCTATAATACTTTGCACTTCCATCTCAAAATGCTTTATGAGTTTACCCTTGCGATATTCCACTGCGACATAAGTATTGCTCTCCCACATAACCTTTGATCGCTTGTGCCTCTCTCCACTTGGTCTTTAAACTTTCCATCTGTCCCCCCAATGACTGCAGTCACTGTCACAAATGGGTTCTTCTGTCCCTACTCAACTTTGTTGTTGTTACAAATATTCATTTCTATTTTTAAATAAAACAAAAGTATGCTGGTTATACACTAAACTTTGTAAGGTCTGAGTAGCAGTGTTGCTAAATAAGGTAAAATCTTTAAGTCCTATGAGTTAAGTAAGGTGTACACCTTCTTCATTTTCATAGCATCTCTGGTTTTAATGTGACCACAAGCTGCCAGGGAAAGCCTTTTCCATTGTCCCTCCTCCTTTTGCCTGTTTGTTTTTCTGGGTAGCATGTAAGGTGTCAGAAGTGCACGTTGCCATTTTAGACATAAGTTCATGATTGGTATCTGTGTATGGATAATGGTATATTGCTTCATTACAGCACCTAAGGCTTTGTCATCACTAGCATTTTTCTTCAAACTCCCCAACCAGGCAGTTCAAATAGGGGTAGGAGCAGTAGGAACACAGGTTTAGACAGGTGCTGGAATTTTCAACCGCCACGTTGTTTAGATCTACTCTGAACAGTGGGGTAAGAGGACAGGTGCGTAAAGTGCCAGCTGCTAATCTGTAAGCGCATTCTCCCCATTGTTGGTGCCAGCGGAGCAGCACCAGTCACCGTACAACAGGGGGAAATTTTAAAGAAAAATATTATTGTAGACATGGAATAAGCTTATTAGTCCTTTTTTGCACAAGATGCCATTGTACCTAAAATGTAATGAAGCTCAGTATTTCTTGATAGACAGCCTTTCAGTTTCCTTCCAATTAGCATGCAGTACTTCAAAGGAATCCTTTGAACCTAGGTAGGTGTTTGTAGATACACACAACCTTATTCCCTGAAACTTCATTTAACGCCAGTCAGAATCTGTCCTTGTTCAACTACAGCATATTTGCATGCTGATAGCTCTCATCTCTGGCTGCTTTTTTTGTTTTCTCAGGTTGAATGGTTGGGTTTGCATATTTCCTCCATCCACAAAGTGAACTTTACCATCCTTCTATAATATTGCCAATTGATTTCAGACATCACGGCTTAGATTTTTGCATCCCTAATTTACATACAGGGTAACTGAGACACAGTGGCTTTCCCAAGTTCACTCAGCATGTCCAGGGAAAAATTGGGAGAACTCAGATTTACTGATCCCTCTTCCCACCATTCCCTGGCTGTTACAAATATATTTATATCTGTTAGACATGTACCTATCCCTTCCAAAAAGAAAAGGGGTACTTGTGGCACCTTAGAGACTAACCAATTTATTTGAGCATAAGCTTTCGTGAGCTACAGCTCACTTCATCGGATGCATACTGTGGAAAATACAGAAGATGTTTGTTTTTATACACACAAATCATGAAAAAATGGGTGTTTACCACTACAAAAGGTTTTCTCTCTCCCCACCCACTCTTCTGCTGGTAATAGCTTATGTAAAGTGATCACTCTCCATCACTTTACATAAGGTATTACCAGCAGGAGAGTGGGGCAGGGGGAGAGAAAACCTCCCGCAGTGACAAACACCCATTTTTTCATGATTTGTGTGTATAAAAACAAACATCTTCTGTATTTTCCACAGTATGCATCCGATGAAGTGAGCTGTAGCTCACGAATGCTTATGCTCAAATAAATTGGTTAGTCTCTAAGGTGCCACAAGTACTCCTTTTCTTTTTGCAAATACAGACTAACATAGCTGTTACTCTGAAACCTATACCTTCCAAGGTTCCTTGTGTGTTTATTTTCATTGAGTACAAAGGTGTATATTTCCTACCTCTAAAGAAGTCAACCATCAGTGAGCTTTGGGCAGGGAGGAGAGTTCAGCAAAGCCTTGGAGCTGGGCAGACACTACTGAATGTATTTTTATTGCCAGAGACTAAAATTGGCAACTCTATACATTACATAACATTGATTAATTTATACAATACAAGAAGGCCTATTGAGTACTTATTTCTAAGGAAAGCATTCTGCACTAATAGATGTTCTGTTACCTAACTCTTTACTGCTTCTGTTATGTAAGGACTGGTATTATAGAATCACTATTTGAATACCAGAACTATAATTTTAGATTTGCTTTTATTATAGTAATGCCAAATAAGCCTGTTTCAAATGTAGGCAATTACTGCAAATTTCTAATTTGAAAATTCTTCTAATGAGGCTTCTTTAAAACTGCTACCTGTCTTTTGTTTTTGCTTTAGTTTACAGCATCCCGAGACTGTCTGGAAACTTGTCATGTTTTAGTAGTGTGTATTTTCTTAAATGAATATCTTGTGCTCATGAAAGGTGTTGCTTGACGGCCTTGGAGAGTAAAATTCCTTAGGCCTTGGCCACACTTGCGAGTTACAGCGCAATAAAGGAGCCCCGGGCACAGTAGCTCACTACCCATCCACACTGGCAAGGCACGTAGAGTGCTCTGACTCCGCGGCTGCAGGGCTGCTGGTACTCCACCTCGGTGAGTAGAATAACGTTTGCTGTGCCCCCGCTGGAGCGCCGCGGTGTCAGTGTGGATGAGGTGTTGCATTACTGTGCTGTGATTGACCTCCGGAAACGTCCCATAATCCTCTTAAGTCAAGTGGTCACTCTTGTCATTGTTTTGAACTCGCTATAGGAATGCTGATATCCCCTTTCAAAGCTCGGTTTCTGACAGCTGGCTGCTTATCTGCTCCAGGACAAAGGAACCATTACTGAGGAATGCTGCTTGCTTTGAGTGAGAGAGAGAGAGAGAGAGAGAGGCGAGGGGGAGCGGGGTCTGCTGCTGTCTGAACTTACAAGACAGCATGCTGACACGCTCTCTCCCCCCACATACACACAACACACTCCCTGTCACATTCCACCCCACCCCCTGCATTTGAAAAGCAAGTTGCAGCCACTTGCATGCTGGGATAGCTACCACAATGCACTGCTCTTTGTGGCATTGTGAGACCTGCTAATGTGGCCACGCCAGTGCACTTCCAGCTGAGAGTGTAAACACTCGGCAGTGTTTTCCCTGCTGCGATCTCTGAAGGCTGGTTTAACTCGCAGCGCTCTACAACTGCAAGTGTAGCCATGCCCTTAGTTGCTTACTGAAGCATTGTAGTGTGAGCAGCAGGCCAGACACCCTCTGTGTCTGGAACAACCAGACTCTTCTATCATCACCAAATTATGTACTTCTAAATGCCTCGTTTTTTTTAAAATTAACTTTTTATGCTAATGGCAGGCAAACATCATTTAGCCAGTCTCAGAGTGAAGTTGGAGAACATGATAGATAAAAATTCCTTTGTGACCCACAAAAAGGGTGGTTGGCTATTCCCAAGTATGAAATTCTCGAACACTGTGCCCTTTAACTTATTACCATATAATCCGCTAATCAAGTAACTGAAGTGATCACACAGATCTGTGCCTATGGGGTTAGATAGGTGTTAATATAGGCAAGGACAGTGCACAAATCAGAATTTGGTGTGTATCCAATTGTGAGCAAAGGAGGTGCACATTCTGAGTCAATGCTAAATGTGTACCTACTTGAGCATTTGAAAATCAAGCCCTTGCTTTTTCCTGAAATACAGGAGTGCTGCTTGAAATTTCAACCTCAGCTGGAAGTCCATTTCACCTAGTCACTACTGTCTTTCTAAAATAATACCTCCTTAAATTCTTCTTGCCCACATTCCTTCTTAATTGAAACTTGTGTTCCCAACTCCTGGTTATTCCAGCTAGCTCTATTGGATCAAGTTAATATACAATTAAATCTTTAACAAGTTTTAAACGTCAGTTTTCCTTTTGATCAGAGTCTGGAATAATCCCAGTTTTTGTCAATTTCCTTGTATGTAAATCTCTCCATTCTATTTATAGCCTTACTTGCTTCACCCTGTATCTTTCCAATTTAACTACCTCTTCTAAGAAATGCTAGACTCCAATTATAGTGTAACGAGTGCCCTACGAAGCCTCAACCAGGATCCCAGTAACTGCCTTTAGTAATACTACACTTTGATCTGAGAATGTAGTTTTGGGTCTATGTCTACTGTATTTACTAATTCATTGCTATTGAAAGTACTCGTAGTTTAAACACTGTTTCTTCCTAATACTTCAGATTACACTTAAACCATTAAGGCCTTGTCTACACACACGAGTTTTACCACTAACTGTTCCCATATGGGAAGAAGCTGTACCAATATAAGCACATTTAAACTGGCATAACTGTATTCATATCAAAGGTTGTACTGGTATAATTACATGGGTAAAAAAATCAGACCCCTAACTGACATAGTTATACTGATACTAAAAGCTGCATAGACTAGGCCTTAATACCTAAACTACCAAGATTATAATGTAAAACAGCTACACAGGCCTTTGAGCCTTAACTACTCCTTTGCCATGGTTTCCCTTGTTACTTTAATGATCTTAGGTTTCTTTTCTCTTATCTCTAGACACTAAATGAATCCTCTGTTAATCAACGGAACAGCTAGAGTTTGCCTAGCTGCCCTGCACTCTTCCTTGTGTTACCCTCATCACAGTTGCTGTAGCCTTCATGGCCCTTGGGCACTTTTTCTACTGACTGACAAATCAAAGCTCTTCTCCCCTTTTTCTGTTGTTTTGCCCTCTCAAACTTGTATTCAGTGTTCATGGATATAAAAGGTACAAGCTTTGGTAGGTGGGCAGGAAGTATTTTTATTAAATTCTAGAATTGTCCTTCATCAGTTTGAAACAATGTGCCAAAGAGCAGGGTAGAACATGCATGCCATACAGTGCAAATGAAGCTGGCTGATTGCAGCATGGTAATTTGCCATAAGACGATTACTGGATTAGAGCAAAGGCTTGGTATGTCAGCAACAGCACCTGACAGTAATTTTTATTGAAAGGTATTTCCTCTTTTATTATTAGTCCACTTATACCCAAATCACGTCTTTATTTCTTAAGATAAGAGGTTTTTGGTTTTGTTTTAAGTTCAGATAGGTTACTGAACGCCACTATTTGCCTCCTGGAAACAATGTCTGACTTCTTCTTTTGCTGTTGCTGAGGAGGCAGTTTTTAGCAACTGCAATGCTTCCAGATTTACCTCGATTTGCTTTTGTCATCATAATCCCTCCTCCTTGTCAGGACTGATCTGTTGTTCTAGCAAAGACTCGCGTCATCTTGTTTTTCCAGTACGGTTTTCCTCCTCCTTTCTCTTTTTTTAAAATAAATAGAAACAAATAAATAAGGAATATGTTGGCAAACCAATCGGGAGTATGTCTGCTATCTGGAATTTGTGCTACACTGGTTGTGCTGGCTTTAGCCTATTACTTATACTGGTAAGTGGGATTTAGTACCACCTGTTTACTTTTTTGCTCATAAGGTGTTTTGGTATTGTTACATACCTTCACAGGCTGCTTCCTATACTGGATGTGTTGACTAGTGTGTGACTCTCTCTATATGGCTCTACTTTTTTCCTTATTAGTTCTGTCGCAAGTCTCTATTTACTCTTTACCACTTGGAAGAAAGATAGATGATAAAAGGATGCCATGGTTGGTATTGGAAATCATGGGGTAAGAGGGCTGAATTTCTTCTTCATTGGGGGTGCCTTTTTGTAACCCCTTTATTCATTACCGTTTTCTGCACCCCTGTTTATCACCCATACAGCTGTCCATCTTTCCTCATAAGCTTAGGCTGTGACTGGCTTCCTCACAAATGGGGGTGTGTGTGTCTATGCAACATATGCGTATATGAAATTGTACCATCTGCACTGCAATGTGGAAAGCTTCAGACACAAATTTAAGGACCCTTATGTTTTCTCCCCTGCGCCTATGGCATTGTTCCCTAATCTTCCTCTTACGTATATGAATAGTGGTGGTAGCAAGGTATGTGATTGTGGGGAGAGAATAGAGTTGGAGCCTGCAGAGGTGGCAGGGTAAGACAGTGGGAAGAGGAGGAAGGAGGTATGTATCTCTTCCACAGTGAAGGAGGCACACTCAGCAAATATGTTCCTGGGGTTTGGGGCAGATGAGTGTGGAGGCTGCTAGCAATGGAGCCATACATGCAACAAAGCATTAGACTTCCATTCTAACCTTCTTCCTTCAGGTGTTCAGAACTTTCAAAGGGTTGGGGTGAGCCAAAAGGTGACTTTTTAAAGAACTTGAGTAAAATTCATTAATCAGTTTTACCGGAAAAATTATATAGGTGTTTAGCTGTGAAAAGACTGACTTCTCTGTATTGCAACTTAAATGGCTCCACTTCACAAACTGAAACTTCCCAGGTTTAGGGTTTTCACTGAGGATAAGTCTCCAGAATAATGTGCATTTTTTGAAGTCATGGAGATAGAAGTAAACCAAAATCTGTGGTGTGCTTTAAATTAAATGTTTCCACTAGTCAGTTCTGTTATTTACAGGGCTACAATTTAATGTCAATACACTCATCAATATTAAGTATTTGTTGACATTTCACCATGAATTTCTACAGTTGCGTATACTTTCAACTATGCAACACGGTGTGGAAGGTCCACAGTGAAAACTGTGGAAATATTAGTGTCAAAGCTGCTGCTGTGTCTTAAAAATATCCAGGGAAATAGAACACAAACATTTATGTGACTATAGTATTAAAGTTACAGTTTTAAACATTCAAAAGACAGGAAATGCAACATTTAAAGTTTTGGATTACTAGTTATGCCACTAATTATATTTTAATACAAAAAACCTGTGCAGTGCGAATAAATTAAGGTTATTATGGAATCTCTAACTTTTTCATTTCCCAACATTAGAGTATCAAAATGTAGTCTTAAGCTTATGTCAATGTATGTCTTTGTATTGCAAGAGATATATATGCTATATTGTGGGAGGAGAATGTACAAATATTATATATTTTAAAAATGTTTTTAGCAAGTCTTGCTGTAGGAGCAGTCTAGTTCACTCGCGGTTTAAAATTCTTGATTTATAGCCCAGCCAGATCTGGGCTGCAGGACAGATGACAACTCTGTGTGCAGCAGAAGTTATCTAGCAAATAACAGGCCTAACCCTTGCTTGAACCTTGAGATTATTGAGGTAGAAAATCAGAGATGTTGCGCAGCTGTTTGTTCAAGCAAGTTTGTTTAAACTTTTCTGATTAGATATAGATGAGGCCTGATTATTGGTACTTGAAGTTTTTTTTTAATGTATTGGCTCTTTAAGAGAGCAGTTCTATAGACTAGTACTGCCAGTGGTAAAGTAGGTCAACTAATTACTTCTTTTTCCTCATATATTTGGTATCCAGGAGGTAGTTTCTGAAACCTTTTCATCTTATTTTCCTTGTCTGGATGCTACATCTCCCATAGAATGCCCCACTCACACAAGGACAAATGGGTGAGACTGCAGATCGCGCAGAGACTGCGAGGAGCCAATTTTACATCTTGAGAGATTAACCTGGTTTTTGCCTAATTCCATCAATGATCTTTTGCTTTCTTTGGATTGGAAAAACCCTATTAGCCAGCTGAGCTGAATAGGCAGGTAATCAGTTGCTTTTTGAGCAAATGTAGATACACTCTGTAAGGACCTTATTATGCTAAGAATCAAGGGTGCTCCGCCTAGGGTGACCAGATGTCCCGATTTTATAGGGACAGTCCTGATTTTTAGATCTTTTTCTTATATAGGCTCCTATAACCCCTCACCCCTGGTCCTGATTTTTTGCACTTGCTGTCTGGTCACCCTAGCTCCGCCCCAGTTGGGAAGGCACTCAGCCCCTTTCAGGACTGGAGCTGAACTGCTGCCTAGTAGATGGTGTAATTCAAGAGTACACCAATCCACAGAGACAACTTGTGGGATCCAGCCAACAAGCAAAAAGGTAGAGTACCCTGCTCAGATAACAAAGGGAATTTCCTTATTGGGAATTGAGCCCAGCACCTGACTGAATTAGGGCTCTAAGACACTTCCCCCTGATTAGTGAATTACTTATTTAGCTATATATAAAAGATATTTTTATCATCCTATATTTATCATAGTGACTTCATAATATGTATGGGCAAACAGATTTAGGCTACATAAGACACTCGAGCCCAAAACTCTTGCCCAATTTTTTTTTTAAATTTGAGCCATTGTGAGGCTCTGAAATGTTAAAATAAATGCCCCCCTGCACCTCGCCCTCCCACCATTCAGTTTGTGGCCCCAGAAGGAACCGAAACACCAAAATATAATCAGACAAGCTACTTTAAGGTATTTCTGGTCAGGACCTGAAGTATTTGAAAATATTAATCCTTTTCACTAGATTTCGAGTCCAGTTTTGTGAACTCAAGCCGTTTACGTATCTATCTGAATTTTGCATGGGTCATGAATGAAGCTGCTGGAGGCTTGTTTCTTAATGGGTTCCTTCTGTGGTAAGACCTTGGTAATTCATAGGATAAAGTTTTGTCTCCTATCATAGTCTTGATTATTGCGGTGTGTTTCTGTGCCGTACATGCATGTGTTTGCAGAGTTTTAAGGAGCTGTACAGTCTCATTGGCCATCCCTTGTGTTTGCTTTTTGGCATTTATCATGAGTCGGGTTCTGTGTTTTCATGGGGCTTGTGCCTACTAGCAGGCTTTGTGGCTGCCCTAAGTGTCTGAAGCAGCCATTTGGCAAGTTGTCCTTGGATTTTTATTTTTATATTTGCCATCAGTTTAAATGGAAGGCTTGCACTGGATTATAAACTAGTTTTATTTCAGACTGTAAGTGCTCTTTTAGATTGTAATGTTTTAGGGGGAGGGGGTTGTCATTTTGTTTGTACAGAGCCTAGTATAGCGGGGCCCCAGCCTGTTTGGGACCTCTAGGCACTGCAGCAATGTAAATGATAAAGAAGAGCTCATCTTTGGTTAGTTTATCTAGACCTGCTCCTGTCAAGTTAACTTTTGACTTGTGCTTTTATTAATACAATAGCACACAAGGAGATTTTATATTGGTTGCCTATTACATTTTTTTTTTTAATAACAAACTTTTTCCCAGGAAACAGAGATTCTCAGCTAAATAAAAACAAATAAGCAAAAATTAATAGCCAGACAATTTGTTACTGCTTCTGAACTCTTTCCTAAGTCCCTTTGGGAGCAGCCTGGCTAATGGAGAAGCACTGCTCCCATGGTGTCCCCACTGGTACTCAAGCCTGCTTTTGCTGTTTATGTTGGTATGGTTTTCCCACCGTGATGAGGGAGCCCAGGCAAGTTCAATGCTGATTTTGTTCTTCATTTACTTACATGAGGATTCCCCACAATTCTGAGGAAGGCTGATGCCACAGAGAGAAGCTGTCCTACCTTTGAAGCATAATCCTGTGTAGTATCCCCAGAGGACCTAGGTGGGTTTTGGAGGAAGGAAAAGACAAAGGAACAAAAACTCTTCCTCTGTGACCCTCATAGCTATGTATTTCTGCTGCTGTTGGCTTTCTTCTGCTCATGGGGGCAGAGAGGAGAATTTGGCCCTAAGAATCAAGACTTACTGCCTCCAAATTACCATGATGATAAAGCTGATCCTATTTCTGGGCTTAACTATTTAACAATGTATCTTTAAAAATAATCCATGTAGAGACAGGAATTCTTCTTTAACAAAGATTGCAAATTGTATGTCAAAACTAATCCTTCCTAATGCCCTATACACTGTAGTAATCTAAATATGAGTATTAAGGGTGAGGTATAGGAGGAAGAGTCAAGGATTTGAGGAGTGGTAATGGAGAAGTCCATGTCTGTATCTGCATCAGGACAAACTCTGACTGACACAAACTATGTTAATAATACTTTTACGCTTGTAAAATGCCTGTTATCTGAAGACCTTTGTGCTATACAAACTCTAATTAAACCTCGTAAACCCCCTGAGAGACAAATATTCCTATAGACCTTAGTCAGGTAGGGTAAACTGAGGCTCAGCAAGGATAAGTGTCTTACTCAAGATCATACATTGAGTTGGTGGTAACACTGGCATCAGAACCCAGGAATCATGGCTTCCAGATTCCTGCTAGGTCACTATTCTCACCAAGGCATAAGATTATATTTATTTTTAAGAGTCTAGAGTTGGTTCTGCATCATAGGTTTTCACATCACAGTGGAAATAAATGTGGTATCTACAAGAAAGCTGAGTCTCTCAACAACTTTCTCAGTTTGTATTGCCATGTATAGTTTCCTTTCCTTGGACAACTTTTAAGGAGTTGCCTACATTAGAAAACAGTGCTCTATGTAAAAATTTCCCCTGCACAGTTTTCTGACCTCACCCTTGTTACGTAAACAAGGTACGAGCATAGCTGTATGGTTTTTGCATGAACTGGGCTAAATCCATTCTTGTCAATCCATATGCTCAAAAGTCATGAATTGGGCCTCCCCAAAATAATGAGCTGGGTTTAAAAAATCATGAGATTCTTAAATTGTAGGTTCCTTCTATTTGCCTTCTGATGTTTGAGTATTTAGGGGTCATATTTTGAGGCTTTTTCTCTGCAACTGTGTAAGGGCTAGAAACTTTTTTAAAAAAATGTGAATGTGGAGATTCTTATGTATTCACCTGACTCCAGGAACTGGGGCCTAAAAAAACCCCACAAAATATTGCAGAGGGAGTTAGCTTGGCTGAGGGGAACTTACAAAGGTGTAAGTAATACACATGCATGTAGGCCTTTATTGTTTTTACCCTTTGCTCTACCTGCTCATACCTTTGAAGAGTGAATAAATTATGCTTTGTTTTGAAGATGCTGTTTCCACGTCACTGCCTATGCATGCTTTCACAGCCTTCTGAAGGGAAACTCACAAGTGCAAAAACAGAGTTGGGCTTGTGACACTAACACGGTTGGGAATTAGGGGACTGCAGCCCAGAGATCCGGTTTGAGTGGTTGGACCACATGGTTCCAACCCAACATGAGGTGCAGGAAGCCGACCTATCACATAAGGGGTGCACTCGACCGTAGACTCCTTTTAGTTCCTCTTGAGTGCACCGTTTATCTGACAGGTCTGACTTCCTGTACCTTATGCTTGTTGGAAATTACTTTAAGTGGTCTTCATTTTCTCTGCAATAATTTTTAGACCATGAGCTTTTAATAATGTCTTCTTGTAGATGGTATCATATAATTGCTGAGATTTCCATCTAAAAAGCAGTGAACAAATTCTACATCTGTGGAAAAAAATACACCACTGTTGAACTATAATTCCCTGCTGAAAATGTAATCCTTCTGTGTAAAGCGAAGGGATCAGCCTGGATCAATGGAAATCCTAGTTGCTGAACATGTACTTTATGCAATACTTTACCAAAAGCTCAGTATAACTAAAGGAAAGTTGCACAGTGCATTTTAGCTTTGTCAAGGTTAACCAAGGAAAAGCATAATAAATAGTGAACGAGACTTGTCTCTTTAATGGTAGTGTAGGGTTTAGAAGGAAACAAATACTCCAAACTAACACTTGGGGATTATCTACACTGCAAAATAATCTGGCCTAGGGGGTCTGTTTGGTGGAATGCTCTGAAGTGTTGTGGTAGACTATTCTGCTGTGAACTAAAAGATACCTAGTTCATGTTGATGTAGTCCTGTTTGAAACAGGACTCAGTTAGCACGAAGTATGTACCTTTTAGTTCATGCCAGCAGGAGCTACACAGGGCAGTTAGAGCCCAACACTTCAGAGAGCTTTACAGATCATGGCCCTGGTGTCTGGACTGCGACACTGTGTAGATAAGGCCTTACTTTGCATCTGTCTTTACAAGTAAAATGTGTAACTTTGCTCTAAATCAGAGGTTAGGTTTTCAGAGATGACAGCTGAAGAAATGAGGTCATGATGCTGAGTTACTTATTACCAGATTGTGACCTCAAAATGCATTACTTACCCTTTTCTACACCACACTTGATGTCTTTTCTGGAAGGGAGTAGGTCTTGAAATGATTTCTTTGCTCTTCCAATCAAATAAGAGGTCCCAGTGTATTTTCACTTACAAAGGTATTACTTCAGGTTTATACTTCTGGAATTGTTTGGAAAACTGTCTTTTCTGCCTATGCTGCCAGTAGGGTAAGTAGTGGCCACAGATCAATGTTTTATCTTTTATTTTATTTTATTTAATTTTAAAAAAGAAAGCAAAAAGGGGGCCTTGGCAGGAAATAGACAGTATTGCTGATTCTATAGGAAGAAGTGTTGGGAACATTAAGGGCTTATGTAATATTCAGTAGGGAGATCCCTAAAGTCTGTATTTTTGGAAATTTTACTGAACAAACATGTAATAGTAGGATTTTAAAATCCTGGTATAGGTAGCAAATTAGCAAGTCTGTTCTGGCCTTTCCATGTTCCTCTGATAAAGTTAGTTATAGAGTACTGAATTAGTGCATCACTTTGAGTCAGGCATGTTCAGATGATGCAGCAAAATGAAGTGTGGATGCGGGAGAGAGGCAGCGTCAAGTGTTGTTCTTCATAGTTTGAGGCTCCTAAGATGCATTTGGTACCTGTCCCAATGAATGTCAAAAAATTTCAAGAACTAATATGCCTACAGCTTTTTAGATAGTGCTGAAAGGTTTAGTGGAAGTTGCTTTCCAAGAATGACTAATTTAAAGATGCAGAATGAACTTCCAAAGTTTGGCTTGGGGAAGCTTCCTAAACCTAGACTATATCAACAAACTCTGCTGTAAGTCCAGAAGCAGCTCTTGTATCGTCTTTTGCTGACAATTCATTCCTTCAGAAAACCAAGAAGGATTCAATTAATATGTGAGCATCCATGCTTTTGGACTTGTCTGCACTAAGAAAATTCACCGCTCCTTGATCACAGAGACTATATCTCTGTAGTTCCCAAACTTTTTAGTACTGCAGCTCCCTTACAGATGTTTTAGAACTTGGTGGCTCCCTACAGCAAGTATCAGGGTTGGTTGGTTGGTTTTAACCAACTCAGGACACTAGATGCAAGAGTTCAGGATACTAGATTCAAGTACACTAAAGTTAGGTACACTAAAGTTCGGATGTTTTTGTGACCTTATTCAACTACATACAGTTTGTTTAATTATACAAACTGATCTAATCTGGATTTTTAAAACTATAATTAGAAAATATGGTTATTGGTAAGCCTAGTTTAGTATTATCTTAATTAGGAAAAAACAAAAACAGGCAAATTGATTAAACTTCCCCCCAAATACTAGTGGCTCCCCCATGAGCCCTTTGGGTAGCCATGGCTCTTAGTTTGGGAAGCACTGCCCTACATTAGCATCTTTCTCATGTGGCTTGTCTGCCTACAGCTCTGGTCTCTTATCTTCTCCTATTTCTCCAATTATCTGAAAAATGTGTCTGGTATCAGCCTCTTACCATACTTCTTACCATACTACCATTGTTTTAAAATGGGAATGGACCCATTCCTGGTGTAAATAAATAGTTCTGGGCATTTCTATGTATGCACTCTTTTATTCACTTGTGGGTTCCCCACTATTAAAAAGATTTATTAATAAATTGCAAGCTGAAAGCAGAATTCTGAGAAATGCAATCAGGATCATAAAGTCCTTAGAGGAATTGTCATGTGAGAGGAGATTGAGGAGATTAATTATATGTAGGTTTGGGAACAGGAAAGGAGGCAGAAGTGTCATCAGATTGTAGATATTAAAATGGCATTAACATCAAGGAGAGGAAGAAGCTTTGCAGAGATGGTTAAGTAGAAGCAATAGTATGAAATGGTGTAAAGGGAGAACTTAGATATGATACTAGGAAAAATGTTTTAAAATACTGTATAAATTGTTTGAATATTGGCTAGTCCCACCAGCAAAGGAGAATGGTTTGAGGAAGAGACTTGTAGTACTGGAGGATTAATGAGAATTTGGTGTATCAGAAAATAAAGTGATCCCAAAAGTACATCAATAAATCTTGAATGCTGGGAACACTTTTGTTTCTTAATAGTATATGCTGTATTATTATTATTTATTTTATTAATAACATTAAATATAGCCATAGACTCCTGTAGCTCATATATTGTTTTAGAGGGGGGAATTCCCAATTAAAAAAAAATAGCTGGCCATTCTCAAGAGGTTGGTAATGGAAACTTCATTGCAGAAAATGAAAGTGTGTAAATACTGTATGAGGAGAGAACAGACAGGTCAGGGTTATTAGGCTTAATATCCTACTCCTGTCTCTGAGAGGTTATTGAATTGGCTAGTGACTGGTTTACTTGGAGTAAATCTTTTTTTAAGGAAGCAGGTGTGGGACGGGGTGAAGAAGGTTGGAAGAATGTGAAATATATTTGTGTATCGTAGTACTAAAGCCTCATTCTGGTGCCAAAAGATTTATGAAATGAATAGCTGAATTCAGACTTTTTCTGACAGTAAGCGATCTTCTCCTGCCTGACTAAATCAAAGCCCCATATTGATTATATTAAGTATATTACCATGGCGCAGTAATAGCCATCAAACAGATGTCAAAAATAAGCTTGTGATTTCACTCTGTGAATTCAACAAGTAGGAGGAAAACTGAAAGTTATCAGAACTTTCTTCTGACAGATGAATAACCCCTATAACTGGCTACAGTGGGAGGAGGAAAGGGTAAGTAGAGAACATACTAACTATTTTGATGGGGGCACAATTTTTTTTATTTAAAAAGTCTTCCCATAAACAGTACTTAGTGCTGTGTTACAAGAGCAAGCTTTGGATTTTACTATTCATGAATTATTATAACTCTTTGGAGGCCTCAGATATGCTGGGCATCTTGTAAAAAACAGGTACCAGGAAGAGACTAAATTGGACAGGGTGCTGCAGGTAGGGATCATAAACCAAAGAAAGGTGGGAAGATGAGAGGAAAGACAAAAGTGACTGTAAAATCACACTTTTAAGCAGCAAGCCATGCAAACCTCGTTAGATTTTTTTTGTTTGGTTGGTTTTGGTGCTTGTTTAAATTTTTCTCCCCCTTGCTTCTGATCTTGGGATTTTTTTGGGAAGGATTTGAAGGAGAGAGTTTGTCAGATGTGCGTGGGGAGGCGTTCCAAGTATTAGGAGGTAGTATGGACGAGGGCACAGAAATACTTGAGAGGAGGACACAATGGGGTTATTGAGACGGGCATCATAGTCTGAGCAGAGAGAGGTATGGGGGAATGTGAAGAAAGACCAGTTCAGAGATGTGTGCTTGAGGGTTCACGGTAAAAACACTGGGTGAGAGAGATGATTTTAGTGGTAGCATTGTGGGCAGACTGGAGTGAGGCGAAGTTAGCATGAAAAGACCAAAGAGGAGGAGATGGCAGTAGTCAAGCCAAGAGATGATGAAGGCAAGGGTGAGCAATATGGCTATTGGGACAGAGAGGAAGTGTCAGTGTTGCAGGGAGGGAAATGACTGGATTTGACCATGGTTTGGATGTTGGCAGAGTAGCTGATGGAGGAGTTGAGGACAAGCCCCAGGTTATAGCGCTGGGTGATAGGGAGGCTGGTAGTGTTATCAACAGCATTGGCGGGAATGGAGCGAGTTGAGGAGGAAAGCTTACAAACTCAACATGGCCAAAAGTGAGCTCACGATAATGGCAAATTAGCCTAGCGAGAGATTACGTTCGGCACTTGAAAGCTGTCAGAGTGCACGTGCAAAGTTGTAAGCAACCTAAACATGCACAATCATTGCCTGGGTAGAATCCTTCATGTTTAGAAGGCGGCCTTGGATTTGGCCCTCGGTATTTTGAATAGGGCACCCAATGGAACGCTTGGCAGCTTTATTTGGGGAAACAAAATGAAAAACCATCTCAAGTTAGAAAGCATTATAAGTGTTAATGTAAAGATAATGTTTTTATAAAAGCTGGTCTTTAAATGTTTAAGTTACAGCTTTCCCCATTGCTTCCCATTTGATGTTGGTTGTATGGATGCTTAGCAAGTCCGATCTGATGCGGGTTGGAGGACTTGTTAAACAATAATGATAAATCTGGCCAAATGCTGGTTTATAGAAGCCACTTGACCTAATAACTGGAAAAAAGAATTAAAGGAATTAGAAAATCACTTGATCATTCTGAAAAATCTATTGTGGGTGCTAATTTTTTCCACTGAAAAAGAAGTCTGACTAAAGATGTCCAGTGGAATAATTCTTCTTTCAGTGTATAGGCCCCCATTTGAGGAGCCTCTGAACCCTATCAGGGATACTCTGTTTAGACCGACCTCTGGGTACTGTTTTACAGCTATGACAGATTACAAATCCCAGGATGCCGTGGTGGGAGCCCTCTGGACCAGGACAGAGGCTGCAGATGCGTGCTGGTGGGTTCCAGTTTGGTCTGTAACCTAGAACTGAGAGCTGCTACTCCCTTTGGAGTCTGGGCCAAGGAAAAGCTGTGACAGATCCCTGTTGTTGAGTTGCTGGGGCTGAAGATATGTAACCAGGTTTAAGACTACACTTCAGTTGAATCCTTGTTAGTGCTGAGCCCTAGCTCACTGATTCTTTCCCCACAGCTAGGCATTGAGAACAAAAGCCGGAGACTGTTGGTTGTGCAGCAGATTACAATTTGGCTCAGTCGATTTGAGGAAAGAGGGAGTTACCCCTGGGGGTATCCCCTCTGGGTTGAAGATAGTGCTGAGACTTGTTGTGGCTATATTAAGTCTAAGAAGAAAACCGGAGAGCGGAAGAGATTCATTGTATGGTCAGAATCAGGGTCTATTGCGCTTTGATGGAATAACTCTTATTACCAGCTAGTACTGTGCAATCTAAGTGGGTCATAATACAAAGCCTGCTCATCCAGTACACCAATGCAAGAGAGGACCCAGGACTATAAAATTAACGGAGAGTGTGCACTCGGGGAGGGGGAGGAATCTGTGTATTATGCTAAGAGGGTTGGTTAGGTTTATGTTGCTGTTGAAATTTGTAGCCATTAGCTGAACTATTGCAGCGCCATCTACGGACCTGGGACAGTTATAAAAACTGTTTACGAGGTTCAAAAAAGAATTAGGTAAGTTCATGGAGGGTAGCTCCATCAGTGGCTATTAGCCAAGATGGTCAGGGACGCAACCCCATGCTCCAAGTGTCCCTGGACCTCCAACTGCCAGAACCTGGGGCTGGATGACAGGATGGATCACTTGAAATTGACCTGTTCAGTTCATGCCCTCTGAAGCATCTGGCACTAGCCACTATTGGAAGACAGGATACTGAGCTAGATGAACCATTGGTCTGACGTACTATGGCTGTTCTTATGTTCTTATGTAACTTAACTTATATTAATCTGTTGCATTTTCCTTTGTATTTTGCTAGAGTACTTTTTAAGTAAAGTTGTGTTGGTTGTATGTTGGGTGTTTATTGCCTGTACCAACAGGCTGATGAGGTGCAAGAGGATAGTGTGTTGGGTGACAAACTTGAAAGCTTTCCCTCACTTAGCTACGGGTGGTGGATGTTTTTCGCAGGATATGCCAGAGTCATGGCTTCGAGAACAGTTGCCAAGCCTACACACAAAATTGAAAAGGATTTACAGGTGGAGATGGCCAACTGTAGAAAGCAGACCACATTGGAAACATATTTTTCTCTCAAAAACATTATTTATTGGTAAAATCTTGTGCTGCTTTAATTGATGTGACATGTAAGGAGCACTGACTGTTTAGCAGACAGAGACATTATATTGTAAGTGTTTTATATGTTTTCCTTGGTGTTTTTAAAATGCTTTTCCTTTATAGAATTGTGTGCTACTGTAGTCCTTGTAACTCATAGCAAGCTGAGATTTCCTAAGTTTCCTAAGTTGGCCAGTGGTACACTATACAGTGTATCTATCACTGTGTATTATGTTTGGTTTTCTTCTTCAGTACTGACAATCAATGAACAGTTAATAAACAGTTTCACAGTTTCTGTTCTGTACAAATGTATCATTCTGTGCATGGTTTTTTATAGGTTTCAGAGTAGCAGCCATGTTAGTCTGTATCTGCCAAAAGAAAAGGAGTACTTGTGGCATCTGAGAGACTAACAAATTTATTTGAGCATAACTAGTTAGCATGCCAGAGTCTCGTTCATTATCAGAATTAACCAGACAAACCGCTCCACCAACTAAGAACGGCCATGCACCACCGCCTACAGAATTGAGAAAGAGCTATCAACCTGTCAATCCTTTCCGTGTCCGGGCCATGTGAGATTTCCTAGTTATGTGACCCCTGAGCATGCTCAAATAAATTTGTTAGTCTCTAAGGTGCCACAAGTACTCCTTTTCTTTTTATGATTTTCTATGTATCCTCCTGAAAACAGTGCCTTCCGCTTATTGGCAACTTCTTTATAATAGTAACTTTTTGCTGGGAACCAGAGGTTGCTTTTGAGCAGAAATTACTATATTTGAATCTCTGTTTTTGTTAAATAAACTTAGATTTGCTTATAGTGAAAACAAGTATAAGTGCTCAGAGAGACAAGATGGGTGAGGTAATATATTTTATTGGACTACCTTAGGTGGGTGAGGGGAGCAAGTTTGCAAGGACCTGAAGAAGAGCTCTGTTTAAGCTTGAAAGCTTGTGTCTCTCACAACAGAAGTTGGTCCAGTAAAAGATATTATCTCACCGCCTTGTGTCTCTGATATCCTGGGACCAACACAGCTACAACAACACTGCATAAATCTAAGTGCAGTGAGTTAAGCAGTGATCCTAATGTATGACTGTAAGCTGAGGTGTACTGTTCCTTTGGGAATAGTGTTTCTGTAAATACTGTGACTGTCCAGTGGCATAGGGGCAAGGCACTCCAGGGGGATGCTCTGAGAACTCAGGGCTTGGACTGTGCCTATTGCTTACCCACAGAGGGACAGCGGGGCCTGTGAGGCCTAGAGGGGAGGGCTTGTGTTGCCTGTGGCTGATGGAGTCAGGGAGCTGACCCCTGGTAGGCACAGAAAAGGCTTCCTCATGCTCAGGGCAGGTGGTAATGAGGTGCCTTACCACCCTGGGTACCGCCAGGGAGCATCACAGTCCCATGCCAGGCTTCTGCCCAGGTCGATCGCAAACAATATTGTTTGTTCTAAAAACTGGATGTGAGCAGAGTTCCCATTAGAGTCAGGTGCTTTCCCTGTATTAGGTAGGTGCTTTTGCAAATACCATTAGGTACCTATCTGCATTTTTAGGTGCCTAAGTGCCTTTGAAAATTTGGCCCCATGTCCGTCAAGTTTTTAAGAATAGTAGATTTCATCCACCTAGCGTTTACTCATCGATTGGAAGAGGAAAACAAGCACCTCCTGCTTTCTCAACTCCCAATCAGATTCTCAACTTTGAATGAACTAGTCCAAATAAAGAGAACAATCTCTCTGCACCTGCTAGCTGAAGTGAAATTAAAAAGAAATTGAGGCGAAAGCTTTTCTGCACAACAGAAACTGGGAAAATGTAAATATCACCATTCACTCCATTGTAAAGGCTGAAAATAACAGATACTTATTTCATGCAGTACATTTCATTGTGGCATTTATAATGCTTGAGCTTACCTCAGAAGTTAAAGATGTTTCCCCCTGATTCTGTATATGATTAAAATTTGAGAATTTTAGGGCTCATCGATGCAGTATATGTTTATTTCAATGATTTTAATAGATTATAGTAAGTTTCAACCTTAACATGGGTTGTCATAATTTCAAATGTAATTTTCAACAGGTTTACTTTTAAAAAGGAAAATATATTTGATTTAAATCAATTTTTATCCACCCTGATACAACCATAAACTGCAGTCAGTAGAGGCGAGGTTGGAACTCATGATATAAAGCACAGGGAGGTGTAACCTAAGCTACTGATGATTCTATCTCTGAGGGTATGTTTACACTGCAATAAAACACCTGTGGCTGGCCCAGGTCATCTGACTTGGGCTCAGGTTGAGGAGCTATAAAATTTCAGTGTAGACATTTAGGCTTGGGCCCCAGCCTGAGTCCTGGAGCCCTCCCCTGTTGCAGGGTCCCAGGGCTCGGGCTCCAGCGCAAGCCCAAACATCTATACTATAGCTCCACAGCCTGACCCCCACGAGCCCAAGTCAGCTAAACTGGGCCAGCTGCAGGTGTTTTATTGCAGTGTAGACCATACCCATAGTGCCTTCTGTGTTGTAGCAGCTGGAAATCTTGTGACAGCAGAACTGCCATTCAGTGTGAATAGAGTCATCTCAGTATTTAGTATGCTAGAGTACTTAAAAACAGTAACTCTTAACATTGCAGGAGGAACAAAATATACAATATGTGCCTACTTGTAACTGATATTGCCCCTCAGCAGATGTAAAGTGTGAGGCAAAAATCAGATTTCAGGTTATATAGTTTTGCAAAAAGGATAAAAGAAAAGGTGATACCACCTCAAAATTTTTAAAAGATGGCCTTTTTTGATCTCTTATTATTCTGTATGTATGAACCTGATCTGCATCAGACCAACGTGAAAAACGGAAACCCTGGGTCAACTTTAACTTGTTTAGGTTTTTAGTTACTTTTACAACATTTCTGAAAAATAAAGGATGAGCTTTCCTATCAAAAAGGAAAATTCTACTGCAACTTTAACTGTGGCATTATGACTGCTCTCTTATATACAGCATGTGTGTATGCAATCTATATGTGTCTATGAAATTGAGTAAATGATAGGCTGGTTTGGTATGCAACTGTTAATTTCATGATTTTGGGATGGCTACATACTCTTGAGTGGCAAAGGGGATACTATCATGTATTCTGCGTATGCCATATATTTTGTAGCAAAACTATTTGAGAATATTTTAGAGAGTTTAAAAGGGAAAACTACATGGAATTCTGCTTCTCTACAGATATTATTGTGACTCGAAGAGCCCCACAATGCCAACTGGCAAGAGGGCCCACCATGCTGTAACTTATATCAGGCCTGACACACCCATTACCCACAATACACTGTTGTCATAATGTGTATCTAAAAGGTGTCATGTAAAGTATAAGATGTAAACTGCTGAAATGCTAGTCCTGAAAATATTGCACGATTTATGTAGAGGTTGTATATACAGAGTTGTATATGTGTGCTGGAAATATGTTCTTAAAATGCGTTTGGGATGCAGTGTATAAAACCCACCTGCTCTGGACAAAGGAATGTGTCTTGAAGCAGAGACAGTAGACTTTGAGGAAGTATAAGGGATGCAAAAAGACTTCCTAGTTATCCATCACTTAGGGAACAAAGGGAACAGCACACTCTGATTCTGTGAAAGTTGGATCCCCTGGACTGGAGACCTGGAGATGCTGGTAACTTGGTACGAGAAAACTGTGTAGGCAAAGATTGTAACTTGCTAAAATTAAGTTTTAGTCACTAAAAAGCGTGTTTTGTCTGTAACCATACCTGTCTCTTTTCTCTTGCTTAGTATCACTTAAATCTCTGTCCCTTGTTAATATACTTATTCTTTAGTTGTACTAAAACCATCTCAGTGCTGTTATAATGAAGTAAAGTGTGAGTCTTCAGCCACACTAACAGACTGGGCTGTACATTGTGTCTTTGGAGGCAGCCAACTTAATAATTTCTGTCAATGTCCAGGTTTCAGAGTAGCAGCTGTGTTAGTCTGTATCCGCAAAAAGAACAGGAGTACTTGTGGCACCTTAGAGACTAACCAATTTATTAGAGCACAGGCTTTTATGGGCTGCAGCCCACTTCATCGGATGCATAGAATGGAACATATAGTAAGATAGGGATAGATAGATAGATAGATAAGTTGGAAGTTACCATACAAACTGTGAGAGGCTAATTAGTTAAGATGAGCCAGCAATGCCCCTCTGCCATGTACATTGGCCAAACCGGACAGTCTCTACAAAAGAATAAATGGACACAAATCTGACATCAGGAATCATAACATTCAAAAACCGGTAGGAGAACACTTCAACCTCTCTGGCCACTCAGTAAAAGATTTAAGGGTGGCAATTTTGCAACAGAAAAGCTTCAAAACCAGACTCCAACAAGAAACTGCTGGGCTTGAATTAATATGCAAACCAGATAGCATTACCTTGGGTTTAAACAGGGACTGGGAGTGGTTGGGTCAATACACATATTGAGTCTATTTCCTTAAATTAATTATCCTCACACCTTCTTGTCAACTGTCTAAATGGGCCATCTTGATTATCACTACAAAAGTTTTTTTTTCTCCTGCTGATAATAGCTCATCTTAACTAATTAGCCTCTCACAGTTTGTATGGTAACTTCCAACTTATCTGTATGTGTATACATATAGATATATATATTACTATATGTTCCATTCTATGCATCCGATGAAGTGGGCTGCAGCCCACGAAAGCTTATGCTCTAATAAATTTGTTAGTCTCTAAGATGCCACAAGTACTCCTTTTCTTTTTATCAATGTCCAGTTAGAGGGACTGGACGCTGCCAGAAGATGTCTTTGGGGAACTCAGGAACTGGAGTTCTCTGACCTTAAAGTCTATGATTCTATGATGGTTACCTGCAAGGCAAGGTGAAGACTGGCAGATTCTCAAGGAGTTTGTTGGGGAAGCAGGAAAACTGGGGTGGCAGGGGGCTAACAGAGTCTAATTTCCAGCAAAGCTCATTCTTGCTGAGGCAGAGGTGTGACAGTGGCTTACAGCTATCTGTGTCATGAGCAGAATGTCACAATCATCCTGCAAGATTCTCAGTCCTGAAGAGAAACCTGGTATGGTGCAATCCAGCCTTAGCCTTACATTCTTATGGTGCACAGCCTCCATGTACAGATCGGTGCATGGCATTGCAGGCTCCTTCTTTATGGATGCAGCTTCAGCACCCTGAAGAAGTGCAGGGTCTCCCAGTAGCACTTAGCTTGAGGAGTGGAGCTTTGTGGGATGCCCTTGACAGAGTGCTAAGGAAGACCCTGTGTCACAGAATCCAGCTGTGTGCACATCATTGCACATAGAATTGTGTGCTGCTGTAGACCTTGGGACGGATAGCAAGCTGAGGGCAGGATCCCACTGCTGCCAAAGTGAGCACCCTTGGAACATGGTTTCTGCCATTCAGCACCTTAGGGCAGAGCCTTTGGCACTTTGGTGCACAACTTCAGAGTCTCTGTACCCCGTACCATCAGTGCCTTTAGGACCTGAGCACCTTTCATAAAGGGCCTCAGAGATTTTGCCTAGATACTTCTATGCGTCACCACCTTGTGAGCCTCAGGGCCCTGCTGCACCCATGCCTCTCTGGCCTTGGCAATACTTTCCCAATGGCCTTGTGTGCTCAGGTGGCTTGTACATTTTTCTGTCTGGTTGGTCTTATTTTTTTTCCCCATTGTTGCTTAGGCCTCAGTACCTTATTTGGGCTCTGTACTTTAGCATCTTGTTTCACTTCTTTGGACTTGAGGTATCAAGGCATGGCACTGAGGCTGTGTTTCCTCACGGTAGTTCAGAACATCTTCCTTTTGGTGCCTTGCAGTTTTTTTGTTCTTGCCTTTGGTGCCACAAATGCATCCAATGAAGTAAGCTGTAGCTCACGAAAGCTCATGCTCAAGTAAATTTGTTAGTCTCTAAGGTGCCACAAGTACTCCTTTTCTTTTTGTGAATACAGACTAACACGGCTGCTACTCTGAAACCTGACAATATCTTGGTGCATCTATTCTGATACATCAGTATCTTTGACCTTGGAATCTGGGTGCTTTGATGCCTTAGAATGGCTTCTTTCCCTTTACCTCTCCCCTGACAAACCAGTTTTCCTGGGGGGGAGCCAGTGTATTATCCAGGATGTTTCTGTTTTCACAGAGGATCATCTTGAGTTAGCGATCAGTACACAAATATAAAATTCGTAGGTAGTTTGTTTCTTTGTTTGTTTTTAAACAAAACAGAACACCTGTTAGGCTAATTATACCTGATGTATTTCTAGCATAATAAAAAAATTAAGTACATAATATTTTTTCTTCATGATAAACACATCAAAGAGAGACTTAGGTTGAAGATACTTACTGCTGTTCTCTGTTTCTTGTAATTAATTGCAAAGACTTAATAGTCTAAGTCAGGGTTGTTAGGCTTTACATTCTAGAGCAGTGGTTCTCAACCATGGGTTCCCAGAGGCCCAAGAGTTGTTTCAGGGGGCCGAGGGGCCCAGTGGCTGAAGCCTGGAGCCCCGAGTCCTAGCACCCCCGTGGGGCTAAAGCCCAGAGCTGCTGGGCTGAATTCCAGAGCCTCAAGGCCCGGTGCCACCGTGGGGCTAAAGCTGGAGCTTCAGGGCTGAAGCCTGGAGCCCCTGGGTGGAGTTGGGAGGACACCGGGGGAGGGGTTGCCCCCACCCCCAACTGCAGTGCTTTACCCAGAGCATGGCAATTCCCCCCATCTCCTTTTCTTCCACAGTTCTCCCAGAGGCCCAACCCCGGGGCCAGGATGGAGGCTGGAAACTGGAGCTGGGCAGTTCAGGGGGACTGCTGCTCTGGTTGCTGCCATGGAATGGGCAGCCATGGCATCTCCCACCCTGTCTCCTCCTGCTACTACTGGTGCCTGGGCTTGCAGCTGCTGCTCAGCTCCCAGCTCCCTTTGACTGCTCACACAGCTGGTAGGAGCTACAAGGGCAGGAGGACCCAGCTCTGGGGCTGGTAGAGCCCTCTGGGAGCAGTGATCAGGGGGAGGGGCGAGAGGCCCTCCTGGCACATAGCCCCTAGCTACCGCTCTCCCTACACCCTGAGCTACCCCCTTCCCACACACAGCCCTTAGATGCCCCCTCCTTGTACCCTGAACTACCCCCTTGCCCACACACAGCTCTTAGATACCCCCTCCCTGAGCTACCCACTGCCCATGCACAGCTCCTAGATACCCTCTCCCTGCACCATGAGCTACCCCCTCACTGAACAGAGCCCCTAGGTACCTCTTCCCTACACCCTGAGCTACCCCCTGCCTGTGCACAGCCCCTAGCTGCCCCCTGCCTGCACCCTGAGTAGTTTTCAAACTTTTTGAGCTGAGGTGCTCCCCTTTTGAGTTACAATTTTTGGTCGTCCCCCCCCCCCGACAGACTGGGTGACCTGTGGAGGTGACACTCTCTCCCTGCACCCCACTGTGTGGAGCTGGCCTGAGCCCTGCCAGCCCCCTTCCTCCCCCCCAAAAGAAGTCAAACTGCCTATGCCCAAGGGCTCCCTTCCCCTCCCCTCCCCACGAGCCTCTAGCCCCCATCCCTGTTTGGCCCTGGAGTTTTTATAGCATGTGAAGGGGGGCTCAGAAAGAAAAGGCCTGGAAACTCCTGTTCTAGAAGTTTCTACAATGCATGTAGGTATGATTTTGGAGGATCCATGCATATTTAACCTTGTGAAGTGAGGCAATCTCACCAATTTTGCAAATTAGCCATCTAAAACTGAGCATGGCTGCTTGCAATTAGGGTGGATTTTTTAACTCTTCAGTCCCTCCTATTCTCTGCCTATGACACATCATAGTCTAGTCTCTTGTGGAATTGGTGGCTGTGATATACGGGAGGTCAGACTAGATGATCTGGTGGTTCCTTCTGGCCTTAAATGCTGTGACTCTATGACTCTACAAATGGTGAATTGTTTTGGCTCAAACTTTTAATAAAAGGCACTCAGCCTGGAACAATGCTGCCGGATTTCAAACAGAATGGTAGAAAGCTGAAATAATTAAGCAATTGAAAACACATACTGTGACAGTAGAAACACTTTGCTAAACTGCCGCTGTAGCATTGCTCTCCACTTGTAGTACATATGGCACACATATCCATGCAAACTATATTTTAGCTATAGGGAAGAAAAATTAAGAGTGCCAAATTGTTTCCCTGCATTGGAATGGTAGTTACCATGATGCTGTTCTACAGGGGGAAAAAGACATCACTGTTGTTCACTGTGCTACTCAGCCTAGATGTGTACAGTTACAGCACCGATTTTGCCCAGCCAATTTAAAAACAATATTGCTGAAGTTTTCACACTGTGAATAGAAAACTATTATGAAAATATGATTGGTTTATATTGGATAAAGAGGTACCTGAAATTGTTGAAATGAAAGATTTTAAAAGGCACTGCAATCTTCTAGTGTTGGGCCTCTTACAATTGGCACACTTTTAAATGAGCCAGGTTTCATTTCTGTTACATGGTATAGGTGGTTAAATAGAGATTGGGGTCACTGAGTGTGCATTTTTGGTGACATGGAAATTGTTCACATTTTCCATTTGCATTTCTTTTTTGCTGAGCTTTTTAGAAAGGAAATAGTTAATAACATGTTTAACAACCATCACCATATTGCCACTCACATGTTTTTATCTGTAACACTGGGGCAAAGGTTAGGAAAATAAAGTTTTCATTAATAGCTTTGTACTTGTTCAGGGCTATAAATACTGCATTCGCTTTGCTGCCAGAAATGAGGTTTAATCATGTCTGTACCACTTTGGTTAGGGATGGGAAAAGGGGGAAGCTGGCTTTCAGTTGCAGTGATTTAAAGTATGAAGTGCTGGTTTATTTCCCTCATAAAGTAGACTGTTAAATTGTTTCAAAGTCCTCCTGTCTGTTTTTTCTGTATCCTGTGAAACTCTGTCTATATATGTAAAGTTTACACAAACTATTTACTTGATTTTCTGAGGTTCTGAATATTTATATCTTTGGATTGAAGTCATCCTAAATTTTGAAAATCTGGGTTCTGACCATGATTGGAACATTCAGGAGGGACGACTGTGGGAGTTCTTCTTGTGTCAGTGAGTTATGGGTTGTTCAGGAGCTCTGAAAATTAGGTGGTAAATGTATATAATACCAAGTCAAGGCTGGACAGAATCTTGGTGATCTGTAGGTTTTGGTTTGTAAAATGAAAGGATGATTTTCCATCATTATATACAAATTAGTCTCTGCTGCTGCTCACTGTTGCTCAGTTTTAAACTATTCAGATCCAAAGTTACTTTATAACTTATTTTGTTAAAGGGTCACCTGATTGTCTTGTAATACTACTACAGTCAAGACCACTGAAGAATACAGAAACCATTAGATAAGAATTAGTGCTGTTATAGATTATATGTGCATTTACATTCCTGTTCAAATTATTTATTTTTCACTCCTCTAGTAGTTGCAGATGTTGTTTAAAAATCCTTTTTGCTATGACTCAGTTGTCACCGTTCTATGTAGATAGGCAACATCTGTGTAATGGCAACTGTTAGCAACACCAAGAATTTTCCTCTTCTAGATTGTTTCTCCTCTCATTCTGCAGGTCCATTAAATTATAATAGAATATATAAGAATTGATGCAAAGGGAATTTGTAGAGCTGATTTTTGTTTCCCTAAAATTCCATTAGGATATTGGTCTAAGGCTTTAAGCAAGAGACCTCATATCTAATGAGAAAGTCATACTAGTATCCTACCATATATCCAATAAAGACCAGAATTCAAAGCCCACTGAAGTCAATGGAAAACTTGTTTTCCAATAAAGTTTTCCATCGCCTTCAGTGAGCTTTGGATCAGACCCCAAAATGCTTAACATATTCTAATTTAGCTAGACCACTTGGTGGTAACATTTTTATTTTGCGTAAGGAGGAGTTGCTACTGCTGATGCTGCTTCAAAGTCTTTAGGTTTGGGTTGGGAGTTCATTTCATTAGTCATTCCTGTCAAGGTAGAAATCCTTATTGTAAATTTGAATTGAGCTTCTCTTCCAAGATATTTTGTTTTCAGAAAACTGTGATAAGTAATATAAATAAACACTGGAGCAGAGTCTTAGATAGCACAGAAGGACATATTGGGATGCAAGACCTAAAGCTATTCAGTTTATTGTGCAGGAAACTTACTGGATCTTTCCAACAAGTTTAAATCTGGAGTAAGGCTAGAAGCTTTTTGCTGATATAGGAATGTTGTTTAAGGTTGTAGTATGTGGGGTTTGTTTGTTTGCTTTTGTTTTTTAAAGACATTTCTTCATCAGCAAAAGTCCTAGTGTATATGCAGTCATACTGATAAAAAGTTCCTGGTATTGTTTATTTCATTCAGGGAACCAGTATACACTGTGCTGGCACGTTTCCCCAGAATTAGCTGTGTCTGCATTGGGAGCGTTTGCCAGTATAGCTATACCAGCAAACTTTTTCTAATGCAGACTAGACCTGAATGGTGACTACTCTTATTGGAGTTGTAGCAGATTGGGTGGGAACCTTATTACCTTAAGGCACAATCCTTCAAGTTTTTCCTATTGGGCAAAGCCAATGGGATTATTCACAGTAGTATGCACTTTGCTTAATTGTGCTAGTCAGCCCTTAGTCATCATTTGGTGATGCCCCCATGATTTTGAAATTTGGGATGAAATGCTTAGTAGAGAAAAACAGGTGATTATCCGTTCCCTCCTTTTTCACAAATATTTGATTGCGAGTATTCAGTGTCAGCAGATATCACTAACACTTTTAAAAGGTGGCTGTTTATTATCCTCCCGTGTTTTAAGAGCCTGGTTTCATGTAGATGGAAAGGTGGTACCGATCCTGCAAATCAGATGAGATAGCATCTTACAAGCTTCAGAGTAACAGCCGTGTTAGTCTGTATTCGCAAGAAGAAAAGGAGTACTTGTGGCACCTTAGAGACTAACCAATTTATTTGAGCATGAGCTTTCGTGAGCTACAGCTCACTTCATCAGATGCATACCGTGGAAATTGCAGCAGACTTTATATATACACAGAGAATATGAAACAATACCTCCTCCCACCCCACTGTCCTGCTGGTAATAGCTTATCTAAAGTGATCATCAGGTGGGGGATTTGTGCTGGAAATGGCACAATTCACTCTCCTGCTGGGGCTAGCCCATCCAAAGTGACAACTCTTTACATAATCAAGTCGGGCTATTTCCTGCATAAATCCAGGTTTTCTCACATCCCCCCCACCCCCATACACACACAAACTCACTCTCCTGCTGGTAATAGCTCATCTAAACTGACCACTCTCCAAGTTTAAATCCAAGTTAAATCTTACAAGCAGCTAATACAATTCATGAGAAAGTGACAGATACCTGTACAGGAAGATTTTTTCTGTATGATTTGCAGTAACTTTCATGAGCATTACATTGACAGGACTGCAGAAAAACCTGAGTGTCTCTGGATTAAGTTTAGAAGCGTGAGCAAGGGTGATGTCGTGGTGGGAGTCTGCTATAGACCACCAGACCAGGGGGATGAGTGGACGAGGCTCTCTTCTGGCAACTAACGGCAGTTACTAGATCGCAGGCCCTGGTTCTCATGGGAGACTTCAATCACCCTGATATCTGCTGGGAGAGCAATACAGCGGTGCACAGACAATCCAGGAAGTTTTTGGAAAGTGTAGGGGACAACTTCCTGATGCAAGTGCTGGAGGAACCAACTAGGGGCAGAGCTCTTCTTGACCTGCTGCTCACAAACCGGGAAGAATTAGTAGGGGAAGCAAAAGTGGATGGGAACCTGGGAGGCAGTGACCATGAGATGGTCGAGTTCAGGATCCTGGCACAGGGAAGAAAGGAGAGCAGCAGAATATGGACCCTGGATTTCAGAAAAGCAGACTTTGACTCCCTCAGGGAACTGATGGGCAGGATCCCCTGGGAGAATAACATGAGGGGGAAAGGAGTCCAGGAGAGCTGGCTGTATTTTAAAGAATCCTTATTGAGGTTACAGGGACAAACCATCCCGATGTGTAGAAAAGAACAGTAAATATGGCAGGCGACCAGCTTGGCTCAACAGTGAAATCCTTGCTGATCTTAAACACAAAAAAGAAGCTTACAAGAAGTGGAAGATTAGACAAATGACCAGAGATGAGTATAAAAATATTGCTCGGGCATGCAGGAGTGAAATCAGGAAGGCCAAATCACACCTGGAGTTGCAGCTACCAAGAGATGTTAAGAGTAACAAGAAGGGTTTCTTCAAGTATGTTAGCAACAAGAAGAGAGTCAAGGAAAGTGTGGGCCCCTTACTGAATGAGGGAGGCAACCTAGTGACAGAGGATGTGGAAAAAGCTAATGTACTCAATGTTTTTTTTTTGCCTCTGTCTTCACGAGCAAGATCAGCTCCCAGACCACTACACTGGACAGCACAGCATAGGGAGGAGGTGACCAGCCCTCTGTGAAGAAAGAAGTGGTTCGGGACCATTTAGAAAAGCTGGATGAGCACATGTCCATGGGGCCGGATGCGCTGCATTCGAGAGTGGTAAAGGAGTTGGCGAATGTGATTGCAGAGCCATTGGCCATTATCTTTGAAAACTCACGGTTATCGGGGGAGGTACCAGACAACTGGAAAAAGGCTAATGTGGTACCCATCTTTAAAAAAGGGAAGAAGGAGGATCCTGGGAACTACAGGCCAGTCAGCCTCACCTCAGTCCCCGGAAAAATCATGGAGCAGGTCCTCAAGGAATCAATTCTGAAGCACTTAGAGGAGAGGAAAGTGATCAGGAACAGTCAGCATGGATTCACCAAGGGCAAGTCATGCCTGACTAATCTAATTGCCTTCAATGATGAGATAACTGGCTCTGTGGATGAGGGGAAAGCAGTGGGCGTGTTGTTCCTTGACTTTAGCAAAGCTTTTGACGCGGTCTCCCGCAGTATTCTTGCCAGCAAGTTAAAGAAGTATGGGCTGGATGAATGGACTATAAGGTGGATAGAAAGCTGGCTAGATTGTTGGGCTCAACGGGTAGTGATCAATGGCTCCATGTCTAGTTGGCAGCCGATATCAAGTGGAGTGCCCAAGGGTCGGTCCTCTGGCCTGTTTTGTTCAATATCTTCATAAATGATCTGGAGGATGGTGTGGATTGCACTCTCAGCAAGTTTGCAGATGACACTAAACTGGGAGGAGAGGTAAATATGCTGGCGGGTAGGGATAGGATACAGAGGGACCTAGACAAATTAGAGGATTGGGCCAAAAGAAATCTGATGAGGTTCAACAAGGACAAGTGCGGAGTCCTGCACTTAGGACGGAAGAATCCCATGCACTGCTACAGACTAGGGACCGAATGGCTAGGCAGCAGTCCTGCAGAAAAGGTCGTAGGGGTTATAGTGGACGAGAAGCTGGATATGAGTCAACAGTGTGCCCTTGTTGCCAAGAAGGCCAATGGCATTTTGGGCTGTATAAGTAGGGGCATTGCCAGCAGATCGAGGGACGTGATCGTTCCCCTCTATTCGACATTGGTGAGGCCTCATCTGGAGTACTGTGTCCAATTTTGTGTCCCACACTACAAGAAGGATGTGGAAAAATTGGAAAGAGTCCAGCGGAGGGCAACAAAAATGATTAGGGGACTGGAACACATGACTTATGAGGAGAGGCTGAGGGAACTGGGATTGTTTAGTCTTCAGAAGAGAAGAATGAGGGGGGATTTGATAGCTGCTTTCAACTACCTGAAAGGGGGTTCCAAAGAGGATGACTCTAGACTGTTCTCAGTGGTAGCAGATGACAGAACAAGGAGTAATGGTCTCAAGTTGCAGTGGGGGAGGTTTAAGTTGGATATTAGGAAAACCTTTTTCACTAGGAGGGTGGTGAAACACTGGAATGCGTTACCTAGGGAGGTGGTGGAATCTCCTTCCTTAGAAGTTTTTAAGGTCAGGCTTGACAAAGCCCTGGCTGGGATGATTTAGTTGGGGATTGGTCCTGCTTTGAGCAGGGGGTTGGACTAGATGACCTCCTGAGGTCCCTTCCAACCCTGATATTCTTTGATTCTATGACTGGAGTCGGTGGCTTTCATTTACCCACGGAACAAGTACAGCCGAGGCAGCAGCAGCAGAGAAAGCTTCCCTCACCATTGTGCCTCAATTCTGTTCCGGAGCAATCCTCCCTAAGGGTGTGAGCATAGTTTAGTGTCTGCATCCATTCAATTGTTGGCCCCTCTGATCTGCTAGGAAGAGGCGAGACTGTCTTGTTCACACGCATGCATTTGTGTGAGTGTGTGCGTGTGTGTGAATGGAAAGTCCAAATGTTCTCTTCAGCTTTTGCCGGCTTCTGTGTATGCCAATGTTGCCTAGATACTTGAAGGAGAGAGCCACAGAAAACAATTTTTGGCTAAAATAAGTCGTCTTTGTTTTTGCAGATAAACTTTTAAGAGTACATAAAATAGTGATAGCAAATTCACCTGATGCCTAGTTGGAAGGTAATTCTAGGCTATTTCATATAATACCCTATCACTCATTTAACAGACAAATAGTTTTCATTTGGAACCAAAATCAACTCTTTTTAATTAGTCTTATGTCTTTTCAAGACACACACAGAGGGTTTTGAATTTGAAAAGATGTGAATGTACATGGTGAGATGAATTAGAAACCCTTTATCATGCATACGCCAACTGCACACATTCTTGCATTATTTTAGTCTTTCTACATTTTAAATATCCCCTTTTGTAAACTGGATTGTCAGAGCTTACAGGGTTGAATGAGGTTTTCAAAGCTCAATCATCTGAAAAAGACATTACCAAAAAAAAATTCAGGCTAAATGGTTGTTTGCAACTTTGATATTGTGTCAGCTTCATCTTTTGGTCCCTGAATAACCGAAAGGTAATTCTTATCAAGCTAGCAAAATGGAAGTAGAATTCACAAATACCTGATTTGGTGACAGGGAACACTGGAAGAGCAAGAAATGGTGGAAATTCAATTTAATAAATGAAGATAAATGTAATGAAGTAGAACAGAATTAGTTGCAGAAAGAAAAGGCACATCAATAAACAGACTTTGTGAAGACAGTTGGGCTGAAGGTGCAAGTAATGTCTACAGCATATTTTTTTTGTTAAACATGCTGTTTCCAACTAATCGATTAGAATCAGTTGGCCAGATTCTGTTTTCAGTTTTATATGCATGGAGCCCTGTTTAAAGACTCATTGTGAGTTACTACAGAGAATTCTTTCCTGGGTATCTGGCTGGTGAATCTTGCCCACATGCTCAGGGTTCAGGTGATTGCCATATTTGGGGTCGGGAAGGAATTTTCCTCCAGGGCAGATTGGAAGAGGCCCTGGGGGTTTTTTGCCTTCCTCTGTAGCATGGGGCACGGGTCATTTGCTGGAGGATTCTCTGCACCTTGACGTCTTTAAACCATGATTTGAGGACTTCAGTAGCTCAGACATAGGTGAGAGGTTTATTGCAGGAGTGGGTGGGTGAGATTTGGTGGCCTCCATTGTGCAGGAGGTTAGACTAGATGATCATAATGGTCCCTTCTGACCTTAATATCTATGAATCTATGTGTTTGCCCCATTTAATTTCAGAGGGTTATATGTAAAAAAGAGAACAGTGGATAAATCAGCTACAAGAATTAGAGCTGGGAAAATCCATTCACATTGAATAACTGATCAATTTTGCCCTTTTTTCTCTTCATCAACAAACGATGAAATTTTTGCTGATTAATTATTTAAAGCTTAATGAATATTTCATACAGATGGATTTCACATGCTTACTGTATATACTCTAAGTATGTTCTGTTATTTGTTACTTCTGTGGGTTTGGTCATCTTAGTTCCCTGGTATTGTTCCTCGTCCCTGACAGGATGAGTGTAAAGTGTATCCAGATACCACCATTATGGATATCCTAGAAATGCATTTAATAGTAAGAGGTCAAAGGTACTTTTTAAAAAAGTTATAGTCAGAGTATATACTAGAGTATAGTTAAGTAGTGATGGAAAGGGGAAGAGAGGCGGGCTGAGCAGACTATCACTGAATTTTTTCTTTGAAGAAATTGGGATGATTTTGGGAAGAGAAACAAGATGGGGAGGGTTTCAGGAAGGAGTCAAAGGTAGGGAGGAGGCACTGGAGTTTTAGGCCCAGCATTCGGTGAGGTAGGTGAAGTAGAACTGGTTAGATAGAAACAAAGATAGTATTACTGAAGAGAAAGCAAACTGCATCTGAGTAGGGTGGATTGATTTAAATCAAAGCAATTTAAATCACTAAGTTTAATCATGATTTAAATCAGCAAGCAGGAAACCTTGATTTAAATCATCAATTGTAATCATGTTTTGCATTTGTACTTTTTAGTTATTTTCTTAAAGAAAGGTTGATTCTCATCAACGAGTAATCATTAAAACATATTTATTTGCTATTAAATATAGTCTTTACACAATTTGGAACTATTTTTTGCTAACCTGAAAGATACAGTGTATTCATACACATTTATGAAAGCAGCTTAATCACACTTTAGATTCTTAATTTTTACATTTTTATTTTACAAATTTGTGCATGATGCACTTCTTACTTATTTTATGATGTTTAATTTTTTTGATTTGTGATTTATGTCAAGCTCTACCTGGATGGAAATTTAAATTAAGTTAAAAATGCACAAAAACAGCTCTTAGTCTTATTTAATAAAAAAAAGTTAATCTTAAATATTCTGGAAACATAAGAAAAATGTTTATCAAAGTTTATTAAAACATGTTCTGCATTTAAAACTGATTAATTAAATAAAGGAAGTATTATCTGGAGTTAGTGAATTGAACTGATTATTTTTGGTCACTATGTCCTTCAAGATTTTAGAACTAGTAGATCTCATCCTCTCACAGCTGGAAGAGGAAAACAAGCTTTCCTGTTGTTTCAACTCACAAATGGTTTCTTAACTTTGAATGAACTAGTTGTTGAATTGCTAGGTGTTAAACTGAAATGAAGAAAATATTCTCTCTGCAACTGCAGAAGAGTGTGCTGCTGTCAAAGCTGGTTTAGCTTGTCAACAACCTCAGGTTCTAGATGCTTAGCCTGTGACTTCCACCAATTCAATGGTTTGACTTTCTTTCAAACTTGACAGCAAATATGTACTACTTGATATATTTGTATTTAATTTGTTATTTAAATAGATTATAATAAGTTTAGACCTTAACACAAGTTGTCATTTTAAAATTTAATTTTAAGTAGGTTTAAAAATAAACTTGTATTTAATTTAAATTTAAAAATAATATTTTTTAAAAATTATCACTTTTTATCCAACCTGCATCAATGGCAGTCTATGTAGTCCCAGGTCTTCCCTCAGAGACTATCACCAGCATGGAATCAGGAGCAAAGATAGTTGAGTAAGTTGGGATGAATCGGGGTTGAGGAATGACAGTATGAACAGAGTGGTAAAGGATCCCATAAGTGGAAAGAATACTGTTGACAATGGAGATCATCAAATTAGTGGAGGGGAGGGAATAAGGGAACAATTTTGCTTTAATAGAATCCCATCCTTTTGTGCTGGATCAAGATAAATATGATTTTATCCTCTGATCTGAACAAGAACATGAAAAGACCTGCAGAGGGCTCACAGACAGCCTTAAGTATTAGCTATCTGCACATGAAACTGTTTATGATAAACAAGTACATATAGCAACCCTATGATTACATTTAAATATTAATTGATGCCCTACAGAATTCTCCTCAGTTGCATCAAATCCCAGAAGTTCTTCAATGCACAACAGATTGCATTTCTTACAGTGCAAGTGAAACTTGTCTAGGGGGTTGATGAAAATGGGATTTGGAAGCAGTTTGTATCATCTGAATTTCAACAATTCAGGGACTAAAAATGCTGTCTGAGACCTGTCATCATTTGTAAGGAACTATGGAAATTCTGGGAGAAGGATGATCTTATGATTAAGGCATAAAGCTGCAAGTAAAGAGGTTTTAGTCCAATTCCCAGCGCTGTAACAGAACACCTGTCCAAGACACTTAACCTCTCTATGTCTGAGTTTCCTCATTGAGAAGATGATAATATCCAACCATGTGAAGTACTAAAGTAAAGAAAAATTCATTAATGTATGTAGATCTCTATATCTTAGATAGTAGAAATTCTAGAAGTGCAGCCTATTATTAATAATTAGGGATTTCCGAGGGAGTTAGACTTGGTCTTCAACTTTCTTTAACTCTATACATGAATTATATACATTATTAAACACAAAACTCTCTGGATTATGGCAGAAAGCAGTCATACTGTGTAAAGGAGACTTGAAGTCTTTGTATTCTGTTTCCATTTTGTTGTGTACATAAGTTCAAGAAAGACTCAATATACTTGAACATCTTCCATGGCAATATTTTCAAACACCGTATGTTATTGTATTTGCACTTACTATCTTCTCAGCCATCACCATTCTCTAAACCAGTGGTTTTCAAACGTTTTTTCTGGGGACCTAGTTGAAGAAAATTGTTGATGCCCACAACCCAGTGGAGCTGGGGATGAGGGGTTTGGGGTGTGGGAGGGGGCTCAGGGCTGGGGCAGAGGGTTGGGGTGCAGGCGGGGGTCAGGCTCTGGGGTGGGGGTGAAGGCTCTGGGATGGGGCCAGGCTGAGGGGTTTGGGGTGCAGGAAGGGGTTCCGGGTTTGGGGACGGCTCAGGGCTGGGGCACAGGATCGGGGTGAGGACGTACCTCCGGAAGCTCCTGGTCAGTGGTACAGCCAGGGTGCAAAGGTAGGCTTTCCACATGTCCTGGCACCGCGGACTGCGCTGCGCCTGAAGCGGCCAGCAGCAGGTCCTGCTCCTAGGCAGAGGTACACAAGCAGCTCTGCGCAGCTCTGGCCTGCAGGCACCGCCCCTCCCCCGCCCCCCCGGTCCCATTGGCCAGGAACTAGCCAATGGGGGTGCGGACCCGGTGCTCAGGGCAGGGGCAGTGTGTGAAGCCCCGTGGCCCCCTTGCCTAGAAGCTGGCTGCTTCCAGGACGCAGCATGGTGTTGAAGCAGGTAGGCGCTGGCCTACCTTAGCTAGGCAGCACTGCCGACGGGCCTTTTAATGTCCTGGTTGGCGGTGCTGACTAGAGCCGCTAGGGTCCCTGGGTGCTGAGCAAGGTGACCCGAACTTTGAAAAACACTGCTCTAAACAGTCCTCACCTGGGCTATATATTGTGATTTTTTTTTTTTGAGCCTCTTGAAATAAAGTCTGGTAGTGGATATATTCACTTGTTATTGAGATAACGTAAGAACCAATGGAAGAGGTCTTTAAATATAAATATTAATTACAAAATGAACTCAACTTCTGCAAACACCTCATAGCCCAGCCAAGGAATCCAAACTACAGGAGGTGTTTGGTGGTGGTTGATGTCTGTGTTTGGATGGGGAATTTAAAGGGAGGGTTGTTGAGAGTGCCATTTTGTTGGACATTTTGGGGTTACCTGCAAGTTTTTGTTTTACTGTGTGAAAGGCACCTTTTAAAAATTGGAATACTGTAAATAAAAATTAAATAATTACACTCAAAATCCTTCACACACTCAAAATCCCTCACTGAATACACTGGATTCAGCCTAACTTGTCTAATTGGAGCCTTTCTAAAGGCAACAGTTGTAGGACTTCTGAAGCAGACAATTGAAAGATAAGGTATATTCTCTGGTTATACTTGCATGTACAACTGTTACAGAAGGAGTTACTGCGAATAATGGACAGGATAATGGAAAGAACAATACCTGGTTCTAGCAGCTTAATACTGCTAGTACATAGTTTTAAGGATTTACCCTGTCTGTTTCACTCAACCAAGAAATGATTTGACTTAGTAATACTGTACATGAAGAGACTTATTTCTTTATGCACTAATGATGAATCTGTACCTGCCCTCAACTTAGGGATTGGTTTCTGTGTAAACTGGAAGAAACTCAGTTATTTGAAAAACCTGTTTCTCATATAGTCACTCTAAATGGGATCCAAGAGAACTCATGAGCAAAAACAAAAGAAGCGGTTGATACCAAGTGGAACTAGAAGAGCTGGGCAGATGCACTCAGGCCTCTGAAGCTCTTTGTTCGTGCAGAAAAGCCCTGGGGAAGTGGCTTTACAGTTATGCTGCAAAATGGTGTGTGCGCCTCCTTGTTTAATACTGACATTTTACTGCAGGATCACTCCCAATGGGATTCTCTACTGCCACTGGCAAGTTAAGAGTATGAACTGTTAGACTAGTCTCAGCATTCTTGTTCTGAGTGGCTGCGAGGTCCAATAATGTAAATGTGATCTTAAAGAAAAAAAATAGAATACAATTGAAAATAATCACTCCTCTTGAATAATAATTGTGTGTTGCAAAAGTATTCCTGTCAAGATAGCCACAGCTAGTGATGTCACTGCTTCGTTAAATTGTATGCATGGTAGGAAGAGTGGGGAAATTGCAACATTGTGGATTGTGAGTTTAAGATTTGCCTCACTGTATTGGACCACTGATCCAAGCAGTCAATCCTCAGAACTCATTGCCATGGGATATTGTGAAGACCAAAAGTGTAACTGGATTCAAAAAAGAATTAGATAAGTTCATGGAGAATAGGTCCATCAGTGACTATTAGCCAAGATGGTCAGGGACACAATCCCATGCTCTGAATGCCCCTAAAACTAATTCCAGAATTTGGGACTGGACAACAAGGGATGGATCACTCAAAATTGCCCTGATCTGTTCATTCCTTCTGAAGCATCTGGCACTGCCCACTGTAAGAAACAGGATACTAGGCTAGATGGACCATTGGTTTGAGCTAATATGACTGTTCATATATTCTTATCCTGCCAATTGCACTGCAGCGTAGGATGAAGGAAATATCTATATCTTTTATGACTATTATGGGTACTTCAGTTTACCTGCATGATTTTATGGCTACATGGAGTTGAATCAAAAGGTGCTGTTAGGAAGAACAAGCAGGTGACAAAACAATGGTCAGAGGTAAGATGCTTTTCAGATAAACTTGAGGGGAGTAAGAAAATAGTGGCTGGATTATTAAATGGGAAGATGCTATTTTCAGGCGCCAGGCAAAGTTACATAGCTGGTTTGCCACGGCTGAGGGTCTAAGATCAAGAGAACACTAAACAATTAAAAACTTGTCCTCTAGCAAGGGAGGGAGGCTCAGACCTCAGTCTGTTCATGGAGAGGCAACAGACTGACCCGCAGTCCCTGCGGGATGGGTCTGGGGCAGGTAGGCTTGCCCAAGCTTTGAGAAAAATTAAAAGCTTTAGGTAAGAGCCAGGCTTTTTGTTGTTTTTAACCCTTTTCTCTCATTGCTGTGTACTGTTGGGTGGATACGTTTGTTTTGGCAAAGCTGTTTTAAGTCACATTAATCATCTGTTGGTCACAAGCTCCTGGAAGAAAGTTTCTTGCATGGGTTAAATGCAGTTGGGTCTGTCATGTTAGTGCATTTGGGAAATGGAGGCTGTAACACAGAGACCCAGTTCTCAAGTGGTTGAACTGCTGGGTTCCACCTTGTAAGAGATGAAGAAAGCAAAGCCTGTCACCTGAGGGTGCACTTGTGAGGTAATGGAAAGGGATCAAAGGCCTTAGCTCTCCCTGTAACCATGCCAAGTGGTCAATACTCAAATCTTTTCCCGAAGGAAAGCAAAAAAAAACCAACCCCTCTCTGCACCAGATCCGTTGGGCAGTGTGTACTCTGTACTCTTTCCTCCTTTTTCCATAGTTCACTTGTATTTTTACAGAGAGCACTGTAATGTACCTTGCCTGTCTTGCATCTTTCTTATTAAACAAATCTCCAATTGTTTTTATGGTAATACATATATATATATATATATATATATATATATTCTATCTCCACAGGAAATGGTGTTTCATTTCAAACCGCACTTCATTCAGATTTAGAAATTACAGGTGTAGTTTACACATTTTGACCCATCCAGTTGTCCTAGATGGATGCTGTATTAAAATTAGAGGTAACAGCAGTAGACACAAAGGTGTCCAGCATCCTGCTGAATCTGCCTTCTGAGTTTAAAAGCTCAGATAGTACCAAAAGTCAGCATCTCTCTTTAATGGGAGGGGATCAGAGACGTGATGTCTGACTTTGGGAGATAATTGGCCGCATAAGCCCCATAAGTTATTTGTGTATTTGAATTACGCTTGCAACTTGGTGTTGGAGGGAAGCTGTTTGTTCTACGTTACCCTTTAGGTGCCCTGTGCATTAGTGCTCTACTGCAGTATCTCTGTAAAAGGTAGGCAGTTTGCAAGGTCATGGGAGTGGGGAGAGGACAAATGTCATAGCTACTGGAGCTGTTCTCAGTCCTGCAGCCTGGGGGGAAATGGGATATTCATGGTGGGTCTGTGTTGTGGGATTGCAGATATGGTTGGAGATAAAGGGAAAGAAGAGATTGTTGTTAGTGGGCTGCTGTATGTATTTTCTTTTATTCATATTATAAGGTGGAGACTGTTGAGAATTGCTGCAAATTGCTCTAAGGAAACTGTTTTCTCAGTATCTACTGTACTCAATGACTATTAATACACTGTTCCTAATTATGGTAAATAGTAATCCCTGTTCACTTCCCAATGTAAATTGATCGGTAGGGAATTCACAAAGCACCCCTGGCTGACAAAGTAACATTTCTCAATTAGTCTTTCACTGTCTTATCTGGCTGGCCTACAGAGACAGGAATGCAGAAAAGTAAACTCTGTGTAACTGGGAAAAATATTGTATGACTTTAAAGCCAAATAAAGTAGAGATACTTTGGAAGATTCTGAGCCCAGTATTGAAATCAGTATTAATCAGGTGGGAGAGAAAATTGGATTCTTTTGGATTCCCGTCTTTTTAAGATTAAATAAAAGTAAAATAATTATACTTTACAAAACATTGTAACCCTATTACCCTATCCCTGAATCTTCTCTATCCCCAAAAGGTGCAGGGTGGAAGCAAAGCCACTTTTTAGCTACTGTTCTTATTCAAGTAGTGCCCCTATGGGTGCTCCACTTAAGGTATGCCTGTGCCCCACTCTGCTTTGATCAGAGATTTTCCTTAGCAGTGCCCGTTTGGCCCGCGCATGTGCCATTGATATCCTCCTGCCTGCACCAAGGCTATATCAGGCTGCACGAGCAAACTGCCCTCAGTTCCTTCTCATCCGCCTTGCCAATTGCTACTCAAGGGTTGGTCATACCAAGAGGTATTTTCTGCCACAAGGACAGCACTTTCTCTGTTCTTGGACTTTGGTCTTCAGTTGAATGTGGAAAAATCCACACTGACTCCTGTTCAGAACTTGTGATTTACAGGGGAATCCCTGTATTCCTTAGCATCCAGGGCCTTCCTTTCCATGGACAGACTCATGATGAGCATGTCTACACTTGCAGATGTAGAGCACTTTGAGTTAAACCTGCCTTCAGAGAGCACAATAGCTTGACAAAGCCCTGGCTGGGATGATTTAATTGGGGATCGGTCCTGCTTTGAGCAGGGGGTTGGACTAGATGATCTCCCGAGGTCCCTTCCAACCCTGATATTCTATGATATTACCAAACCTTAGCAGAACCAGTCAAGGGAGCCCCCAGACTTCAGTGAGAAACTGTACTCAACTTCTCGGTCACGTGGCGGCTTGTACCTCCATGACAGAGCATGCAAGGTTATGCCTTTGCTGCTTCCAGGGTGGCTCAGATCAGTTTACTTGCCAAACAGATATAGTCTAGACAAGCAAGTGTCAATTCCCCAGCTGGTGAAGCATTCCCTACACTGGTGGAAGGTCTATCACAATGTAGGGGGTAAGGGTTCCCTTCCTCCAACTGACGCCAATGGTAACCGTGACTGCAGACACATCTCTGTTAGAATGAGGGGTGCACCTTGACACTTAACGGTGCAGGACAGATTGTCACCCCAGGAAACCACCCTTCACACCAACCTGTTGGAGCCCAGCACCGTCAGAAATGCATGCCGTAATTTTTTGCCTCTTATCAGGCACAGGTATATCAAGGTCATGATATACAACATGGCCTGCGTGTTCTATATCAACTGGCAGAGAGGAGTGAGATCCCTTTCCCACTGCACCAAAGCGTTATGGTTATGGAACTGGTGCATAAAATATCACATTGGAATTTCAGCATTGTATCTTCCGGGCAGACAAAATGTCACAGCCAACATTCTCAAAAGGTGTTTTTCCCAAGACTATGAATGGGAGTTGGATCCCCAGGTCCTGGTCGGCATTTTTCAGATTTGGAGGTTTCCAAATGTGGACTTCTTTGCCACTGCGGTGAAAAAAAAAAAGTCATCTGTTTTGTTCAAGGGTGGGTTTAGACTGCAATTCCTTGGAGGACGTCTTCCTTCTTCCCTGGATGGGGAAGCTGTTTTATGCTTTTTCACCCAACATCTCTGATTCTCAGTGGTGAACAAAATCAGACAGGTCAAGATCAGTCATTCTAATTGCCTCAACGTGGTAAAGACATGCATGGTTTCCTTACCTGCTCCACCCAGCTCTTTATCCACTGGCAAATCTTCCAGTCATTCCCCAACTTCTCTCCCAGGCCGCCAGTGGAAGGCTGCTTCCCAATCTGAGCATTTGCTGCCTCAAGGCTTGGCTCCTCAATGGTTTGCTGGGCTCAGGAGTGAAAGTAAGTCTAGGGACTTACCGGTACAGGGCTGGGCTGGGCTGGGGCTGGCTCTGGCCCCCGGAAGGAGCGGGGCCTTGAGCGGAAGGGGCAGAGCTGAGGGTCAGAGCCAGCCCTGGCCCAACCTGTACTGGCAAGTGCCTCCTTCCCCTCCCTTCCCCCCTGCCAGGGTAACAGCAGCAGGTGGGGGCTCTGGCAGCGGTTTAAAGAGCCCTGGGTGGTAGCGGCGGCTGGAGCTCTGGGCCCTTTAAATCGTCCCTGGAACCTGTCGGAGCCCTGGGGAAGCGGCGGCGGGTCTCCGGGGATGATTTAAAGGGTCCAGAGCTTGGCCGCCGCTACCACCCCAGGCCCTTTAAATCGCCGTCCCAGCCCCACCGCCGCTTCCCCAATGCTCCAGCAGCAGGGCTCTGGCAGCAATTTAAAGGACCGGGGGCTCCAGCTGCTGCTGGGAGCCGCAGGCCCTTTAAATTGCACCTGGGGAAGCCAATCCAGCCCAGTACGGCGCACCGGCTTACTTTCACCTCTGGCTGGGCTACAGTCATCCTCTTCTGCAAAGGTACAACACATATTGCTAAATAGTAGGAGCCATCGGACTGTAGAGGACTGACTTGCCCATGTGACTTCAGCTTGTAGCTGTGATTCTACACAAGGGGTGAGAGGGGTTTCCACCCACAAGAGAGAAACTATATAAGCCCCTGGAAATCCCTCCATTTTGTCTTCAGCTGGCTCAAGAGATAGCCTCTCCACCCCAAAAGATGCCTGAAAGAAACTGGAACAAAGGCCAGTAAGTACAGGGGTGTAAGTGATTGCTAGACCCAAACTAGAAGGAGGCCAGTCTGTTAAAGAAGCTTATTGGAACATCTCTGAGGGTGCGATTTACCTGCATTTAGTTTCCTACTGTATTAGGCTTAGACATGCGTGTTTTATTTTATTTTGTTTGGTAATTTACTTTGTTCTGTCTGTTATTACTTGGAACCACTTAAATCCTACTTTTTGGATTTAATAAAATCACGTTTTACTTATTAATTAACCCAGAGTAATTATTAATACTTGGGGGGAGGGGGGCCAAACAGCTGTGCATATCTCTCTATCAGTGTTATAGAGGGCGAACAATTTATGAGTTTACCCTGTATAAGCTTTATACAGCTTATATACCGGACTCCTTGTTGTTTAAATAGTAGGAAAGATTCTACCAGAAATACTTACTTTCAAAAGTGGAGAAGATTTAATCACTGGGGTGAATTCCAGAATGCTGTCCCTGAATCTGCCTCGCTTCTGCTCATTCTGGAATACCTGTTGCAACTAAAAAAAACCAGGATTGTCACTGAATTCCCTGAAGGTTCATCTAGCTGTCCTAACAGCTTTTCATACCATTATTGAGGGGCTCTCCCTGTCTGCTCACCTTGCAACCACAAGATTCTTGAAAGGTCTGAGAATTTCTTCCCACAAATGAAAGTCCCTCCCCAGCCGTCTGTGAATGTGGTTCTTAAAAGTCATATGAACTCTCCTTTTGAACCAATGGAGACCTCCTCCTTATTGAATTTGTCTATGAAAACAGCCTTCCGAGTGGCTATTACCTCCAGAGTTGGAGAGATTGGGGCATTAACGGCAGGCTCTACTTTCACAATATTTTACCAGGATTAAGGTTTCCCTAGAATCCCAGGTTTCTTCCTAAAGTGTCTTCAGAGTTTTATGTAAATCGGGTCATTTACCTACCAGTTTTCTTTCTGAAACTGCACAATTCCATCAGGGAGACTGTTCTCAATACTCCAGATGCCAGGAGGGCATTCTAGATATAACTAAACTATTTCGTAAATCCCCTAGACTGTTGGTTTCGTTTGCAGACAGATCAAAGGTTCTGCCATTCCTAGCCAACAGCTCTCAGAATAGATTTCTGGGTGTATTATACTTTGTTACAGTGCTGCCAACAACCCCCCACACCCTTCCCGCAGCTGCCGTGTCAGCTCATTCAATGAGGTCACAATCTACGTCTGTGGCTCTACTTAAAAAGACCCAATTTCTGAGTTCTGCAGAACTGCTACATGGTCTTCTGTACATCCCTTCTCCCGACACTATGCCTTAGTGAATGCCTCCAGATGTGATGCAGCAGTTGGCAGTGCAGCTCTTTCCTTTGAAATGACCTCTACTCCAAAGCTCCCCATCCTGCTTATGGGGATACTGTTTGGGAGTCACCGGAAGTGGAACGCCCATAGGGACACTACCCAAAGAAGAACGAGAGGTTACTCCCCCTGTGCAGTAACTGTAGTTCTTTCAGATGTGTGTCCCTATGGGTGATTCATTACCTGCCCTCCTTCCCTCTGCTTTGGAGTTTCCTTCTGAGACTCAGTGGTGGACAAGGTACTGAGGGCAGTTCACTCGCACAGCCTGATATAGCCTTGGTGCAGGGCACAAGCATATCAACAGCGCATGCATGGGCCAAACGGATACTGCTAATGAAATTCTCCAATAGAAGGCACATGGAGCACACATGCACCTGAAGGGGAGCATCCATAGGGGGACAAATCTCGAAGAACTCCAGTTACTGCACAGGGTGAGTAACCTCACTCTGTTCTCAGAGCTGTAATAGCATTCACTGTATTTGCAGTCCTGAAGTGCACTGGGGCACAGTGAACCCCAGCAGAGCTGGGCTCTGTGCATGCCCGTAGTACAGACTCCCTAAATCAGGCTTTCCACATATAGAGGAAGCACACAAATTCCCCCTGAGGGAGGGCTTCCAGCAGCCGCCCCTGATGGAGCAAGATTTGCCTTTTTGTGTCTATAGTATTGCAATGTACTGATGTGATTGACAAATGCTAGAACATCCTAGATTTGGTGCAAAGCAGAGGAAGCGTAAAAACATGACTCAGCCATTTTATCAGTTGAAAACCTTCAGGGTTATTACTTGGCATTTCCATTTTCTAGTAGTGGTTTGTTTCTGATCTTAAACGGCGCACCCAAAGGGAGGGAGCCGTGTTGCATAGTGCAAGGTAATAATTACCATACTAATAACTGTGATGACGTACATGATCATCAGCTAAGCTAACTCTGTATGCTTATATGAAATGCAAATTGAAATTCTATGAGTGATTATGTGGAGGAAAAAAAACAGATTTTTGTTGTTGTTCTGTCTGTACTGCACTTGGAAAGACAACAGATAAAGGAATGATTTTATCTTTAATCTTGGAAGTGGGAAAGGGCTTGCTTATCATTGACAGTAATTTGTATACTAACTTGAAGAATGTTCTAATGAAAAGACCTGAATCCATTGCTGTGTAGGGAATCAGCTGCTCAGTGTCACAGCTCAGGAAATAAGGTGATGATACTGTACACGTGAAGTATATTGCAGCACTCAGGCTGTCAGACAATTGTATCCTGGAAACAGGGTTTGTTTGTTTTTATAATTATGTTGTCCCTTCATCAGATTGTTAGAATTATTGCTAAGAAACAGAACTGTATGCCTGCCAGAAATGGAAACCTTTACAAATACATTTTGTTTTAGAATTCACCTTTTTTCTTATAGGAAAAATTGAGGGGCAAGTAGAGTGGGTCTTCCTAAAACAATCTTTATTCAACTTACTTTGATTTATATGTAAAAATCTAAGATAGATAGCATTGATCAGTTTGACATGTTTCTCCCTTTCCTCTGTTACGTTTCCAAATGTACTTATGTTTGGAAAATTAAAACCCCCTCAAGTCATTTATAGTACAGAAGGCAATGAGACATATTCTAGGGATGTGAAGGAAGTACCTGACAAGTAGGAGTTGCAATAGTTTGTGTTAGTCAAGAAACCAGCCTCTTTAGTACAAATGCTGGGGAGTTATAAATAGCAGCATGAATTAAATGAGTGAAAAATGGAAGTGTTTCATCAGTTCTTGGCTGTTGGCGTGTACTTTATTTTTTTTAATCATAGGGAACTACAGTTTTAAAATATATATATGCTTAGCACTTTGTATCTTCAAAGCATTTCATCACCATTAACCACTTAGGTCAGGGGAGCTAGCGCCCTCACAATGGAAATATTGTGGGGGCTCTGCCCCTGCATAAACTTGCATATGCCTGGGGGGGGAAGCAGGAGACAAGTAGGACCCAGAGAGGCTGGAGCAAGCCACCGCAAGGGCTAGGGAGCAGGGAACAGGACCCGGAGGGGCTGGAGTGGCTGCTGCAGGGCCCAGGATTGGGCTGAAATGCTCCCAGGATCAGGTAGGAACCCCTGGGACCCAACTTCCCAACTGGAGCCAGCTGCCTGCCCCTCACCAAGTTTCTGTACCTCCTCTTAGTCCCCCTCCGATCTGTCTGCCCCCCATTTCCAGGCACTGACATAGGTCCAAATCAGCCAAACATTCATACTCATGTGACTTTACCCATTGAATTCAATGGGATGTAAAATTATTCCTATACGTAAATGTTGGCAGAATCAGGCAAAGACTGGGGTGTCATCTTTGCCTTCTAGGAATAACTCCCATGTTCATTTTCTTTGCACACAACCAGGGTAGCCCCCGTGGCTTCTTTTTCCTGTGTGCTCCTTTCCTGGTCACGTTGTATGTAAGTGTGCATCTGTTTTGTTAGGTTACAGAGCTTAATTAATATCCTGACAGAGAAATACCTATTTATTACCTCCTGTCTGGAGGAAAACTTGTTTTTCACATTTGCAGGTGATTAATACCTTAATACACACTTTAAAACATATTTTCAGTACACATACATAACTCCTTACATAGTATCTATATGTACAGCTCACAACAATATTAAGGACCAGGGTGACACCGGCTTTCCTTTTAGACTTCACATAATGTTTTTTGGTGAACCAAAATGTACATACTGTACCAGTTCCTGTAACCCCTTGCTAGTTGGCATTAAGGGCTTCTTGGGTCACAAAGCCGTGAAATGGAGAAGATAACTGACTTGCCTAAGAGCTGGAATTAGAATTTGGGAATACAGTAGAACCTCAGAATTACGAACACCAGAGTTACAAACTGACCAGACAACCACACACCTCATTTGGAACTGGAAGTATGCAACCAGGCAGCAGCAAAGACCAAAAAAAAAAAAAAAAAAAAGGAAATACAGTACAATACAGTGTTAAACGTAAACTACTAAAAAATAAAGGGAAAGCAGCATTTTTCTTCTGCATAGTAAAGTTTCAAAGCTGTATTAAGTCAATGTTCAGTTGTAAACTTTTGAAAGAACCACGATAACATTTTGTTCAGAGTTATGAACATTTCAGAGTTACGAACAACCTCCTTTCCTGAGGTGTTCGTAACTGTGAGGTTCTGCTATACTTGATTGCCATGTCCTTTCTTAGTCCGCTAGACCATACGGCCTTTCTTCGTGCAACACTGTTTTTTCTAAAGTGAAATTTGTCATAGCGGGAAGGTCCCACTCAGTGAGTGGGCCACTGCGCTACTCTCTAAACAAAGCAGATGCATAGCACGGCTGCCATCCTCTCTGTGCTTCTGCAGTGATGGCCTTTTGTGCTTGTTCTGAATAGGTCAATGCGGAGAAGAAGCTTTGGGGACAGGCCATGAAGGGATCAATGGATCCACACTTACACAGGTGTTAGGCACTCCACTCATTTGGCCCAGAGGGGCAACAGCCACTATTCCAGTTCACAGACAGGAACAAGCAGCTGTGGAGGTGCTGTGGTGCAGCCTGCTCTCAGATTGGGAATTTTTTATTTTTTTATTTTATTTTTTGGTCCCATCACAAAGCCTTGTTACTTGGAGTTTGTGTGAAGAAAGGTGAAATTCAGCAGCAGCAGCCAGAATAATTTTTCTCAGATGGTTAAAAGTTCTAGTTAACTAGATTCTTACTTAAAGTGGTTTGCATCATTGGCTAAATAACGATTGCCCCGCTGCCAAAAATACCTGAATAAAAGAGGCCTGGAGGCTGGTGGTTTTCCTCTTCCTGCTGTCAGACAGAGAAATAACACTCTCCGAGATTTCTTTTCCAGAGGTTGGTAACTTTAGTCTCAATGAGATTTTCTTTTCTCTCTCTTTCAGGACAGTTATTCTGAGTGAAGGACCCTGCAAAGCCTACTAAGTGGTTATCATGGGCTTAATTGCATTTTTGAAGACCCAGTTTATAGTTCATCTCCTCATTGGGTTTGTCTTCGTTGTGAGTGGGTTGATCATTAACTTCGTCCAACTATGCACACTAATCCTCTGGCCTATAAACAAGCAGTTTTATCGCCGAATAAACTGTCGCCTTGCCTATTCGCTCTGGAGCCGTGAGTATACTATGATGGGGATGAGGTCGTAAAAAATTATTGAGTAGAGTTTTGGTAAATCCTGAGGCTGTTGATTAATCGCAGCTAACTCACTCCATTAACTCAAAAAATTAATCATGATTAATCACACTGTTAAACAATAGAATCCCAATTGAAATTGATTAAATGTTTTTGATGTTTTTCTACATTTTCAAATATATTGGCTTCAGTTACAACACAGAATACAAAATGTACAGTGCTCGTTTTCTGTTATTTTTATTACAAATATTTGCACTGTAAAAATGACAAAAGAAATTGTATTTTTCAATTCACCTCATACAAATACTGTAGTGCAATCTCTTTGTCGTGAAAGTTTAATTTACAAATGTAGGGTTTTTTTGTTTATTACATAACTGCACTCAAAAACCAAACAATGTAAAACTTTATAGCCTATAAGTCCACTCAGTCCTACTTCTTGTTCAGACAAACAAGTTTGTTTACATTTACATTGGAGATAATGCTGCCTGCTTGTTATTTACAATGTCACCTGAAAGTGAGAACAGGCGTTTGCGTGGCACTTTTGCAGCTGGCATTGCAAGGTATTTACGTGCCAGATGTGCTAAACATTCGCATGCCTCTTCATGCTTTGGCCATCATTCCAGAGGACGTGCTTCCATGCTGATGACGTTCATTTAAAAAAAAATGCGTTAATTAAATTTGTTACTGAACTCCTTGGGGAGAATTGTATGCCTCCTGCTGTTTTATCCGCATTCTGCCATATATTTCTTGTTATAGCAGTCTTGGATGATGACCCAGCACATGTTGTTCATTTTAAGAACACTTTCACTGCAGATCTGATAAAATGCAAGGAAGGTACCAATATGAGATTTCTAAGGATAAATACAGCACTCAACCCAAGGTTTAAGAATCTGAAGTGCCTTCCAAAATCTGAGAAGGACGAGGCGTGGAGCATGCTTTCAGATTTCTTTAAAGAGCAGCACTGCGATGCGGAAACTACAGAACCCAAATCACCAAAAAAGAAAATCAACCTTCTGCTGGTGGCATCTGACTCAGATGATGAAAATGAGCATTCATTGGCCCGCACTGTTTCGAATCATTATCTAGCAGAACCTGTCATCAACATAGACACGTCCTCTGGAATGGTGGTTGAAGCATGAAGGGACATATGAATCTTTAGCGCATCTGGCACGTAAATATCATGTGACGCTGGCTATGACAGTGCCATGCGAATGCCTGTTCTCACTTTCAGGTGACATTGTAAATAAGAAATGGGCAGCATTATCTCCTACAAATGTAAATTTGTTTGTCTTAGCGGTTGGCTGCACAAGAAGTAGGACTGAGGGGAGTTGTAGGCTCTAAAGTTTATCACATTTTCTATTTTTGAATGCAGGTTTTTTGGTACATAATGCTACATTTGTAAGTTCAACTTTCACGATAAAGAGATTGCACTACAGTACTTGTAATGGGGGAATTGAAAAATACTATTTCTTTTGTTTTTTACAGTGCAAATATTTGTAATCAAAATAAATATAAAGTGAGCACTGTACGTTTTGTATTCTGTGTTGTAATTAAAATCAATATATTTAAAAATGTAGAAAACATCCAACACTATGTAAATAATTGGTATTCTATTATTGTTTAACAGTGCGATTAATCACAATTAATTTTTTTAATTGCTTGACAGCCCTAGTAAATCCTGAAACATATTGGAAAAGAGCATCAAGTTAGATGACCACCACACCTACGTGTAACTTCATTGACACTCCTAAAGGACTGGCAGGTCAAGCCCGTCAATGATCCCCTGCTGCCCTGTCTGATGGGAAATGAGTACACTTTCTCTTCTAAATATCTTCTAGATTCCACGCAGAAATCTCTGTTAATGCAACTTTAAAAGGACATAGTCTTCCTCTTCTTGTGCCCTATGTTTTGTCTGCCTTGTCTCCTATCACAAGCAACTCTTTGCCTTTTCTTCCACTGCCCCTTGTGCGTGGCCCTGTGAATGGTACTACGTTGCTCTCAGGGCCATCCTTAGGATTTATGGGGCCCTACATAGTATTATTAAACTGGTGCCCCTATGCTCCATTGTAGGCGGTCCCCAGCCGGTGCCACTGACCCCAGTGTGTCAAGGGGGCATAGCCACTACCCCTGCCCGTGGACTCCCAGAATCCCCCCCATTGCTGACACACACCAAGCTTCGTACGCAGCAGACGCTGTGGCAGCAGCTCAAGGCAGGCTTCACGCTGTCACATGGGGGCTGCATCTTGCCAGAGCCCACGGGCCACCTGCAGCCCCTAGCCACTCCTGGCTCCCCACGAGCATTCTGACAGTAATAACAACAATAATACGTGTGTGTGTGTGAGAGAGACAGAGACAGAGCCAGTGTGTGTGTGTGTAACTGTGTGTCTGTGTGTTTGAGACTGTGTGTGTATGTGACAATCTGTACTGGGGGACTGTGACTCGTGAGAGACAGAGTGTATGTGGGTGTGAGAGTCTGTGTGTGAAAGAGACTCTGTGTGTGTGTGTGTGTGTGTGTGTGTGTTAGGGAAGTGTGAGAGACAGTGAGTGTACTGTCACTTTAAGTCTCCCCCTCCCTCCCTCCTCAGCTTGGCTTTCCCCCTTTCCCCCGCTGACTCACGTGGAAGTTTCACTCCTCCTGTCCCGGCCCCAGACCGAGTGGCGCAAGCAGGGTCCAGGGAGGGACTCTGCTCCGGGCAGCGGTGGGCTGCACCGCCAGTGACCGGCCATGCTGCCCTGGGCTCCCCAGGGCTGGGGCGGCAGAGCCGGAGGCTGGAGCCCTCGGCCAGCCAGCTGAGGAGCAAGTGAGGGAGGGGGCGGGGTTGGGGGTGGGGAGAAGCCTGCCGGCCCAGCATGCGGGAGGGGCTGGAGAAGAGAGGATTCCAGCCTCCGCCAGCGAGGGGAATGGTTCCCCAAATTTTTGGGTGCCGTACACAACCATGTATGCTGTATATGCCTAAGGATGGCCCTGGTTGCTCTCCTTCTTCACAACCTTCCCCAAAACTCCTGTACTTCATTGGGCTTCACTCCAGCACTCCTGCTCTCTTCCGGGACTTTGTTCACTATTTAATATGGGGCACAATTTCCAGTATGGGTGTCTAACATTAGACTCCTAAATCTGTATTTAGGCACCTACCTCAGTGGCCTGATTTTCAAAAAGGGCTGTTTACTTTAGTGGGAGCTACTGGGTGCTCAGCACTCTTGAAAATCAGATCACTAAGGTAGGTGCCTCAACAGGGATTTAGGCTTCTAATGTTAGATGTTAATGTTTAAAAAATCATGGGCTCAAAACGTTATAAACAGATGTACTCTGTAGCAAGAGCGATGGAAGCTTCCTAAAAGTAGGGGGGCCACCGGTGCCCCCCCCCCGCGCGGCCTCTTCCCCTGAGGCCCTGCCTCTACACCGCCTCTTCCCCCCGCCCCCCAGGCTCTGCCGCCCACACATGCCTCTCCACCCCCTCCCCCATCACTTGCCTTTACGGTAAAAATTGGTGGGGTCATGGCCCCCTGGCTCCCGTGTTTCATCATCCATGCTGTAGTATCTAAAATATAGATCAAATGGTAGGGGGCGGGAAGAAAACTGCCAGAGAAAAATGTTGTTTTCAAGTTTATAGGAGGATATTTCAAAAAATACTTATTTTTTTATATTTCACTGTGTCCCTTTAATATATCAGAGCACAGCCCTGCAAACATTTACTCACTCGAGTAATCGTATTGACTTCACTGGCAGAATGGCCTTCCTGTGTCATCAAGGCTTGGTTTGCAAATGTAGGTTTTTAATTTATACAAGAAGTGAATATTAAGCATGGAGAGTTATCCACTGTATACCAGCTAAAAACAGATTAGTTTTTAAAATGCCTATATCAATCTATTGCCTATATTGAAAATACCATATACTTATGCTCCAAAAGGAACATAGCAGTTGAGCAAGATCCTAGGTGCAATCCAATTATAGCATTTTATGTGTTAGTTTGTAGCCTACTATACATTTAAAATCTGTGAGAAATTAAACTATGAAAGTCAAGGTTTATAATGTAAACACAATCTCAGCCTTAACTGTGCAAATGGCCTGTAATGGAAAAGCTGACAGAACTTTAATTGTGGTTTATAATGAAGAAAGTGATACAGCCTTATAAACCTAGCAGGGCAAGTGTTGCCATTTATAACATGAATAAGGAATACTGACTAACATATTTCGGGAGTGGAGCTATAGTTTGCATTCCATTCTACATGGTTGGTTTTGGTCACTTATTTATAAATATTTCTTTTAAGCTGGTGCCAGTTCTCAGCTCAAAGATAACTTTTTAAAAAAGCAAGTTCAATAAAAGCCACTCAGTCCAGCTTTGTGCGCTGTAACTTTTTTCTTGGTTTTATGAGGTGTGCTTAGTATAGTAATACTTATCCATGGCAACTGTTATTTTATGTGGCTGACATGGGTCATTGTAGAACCAATGGTATCCCAGATATAATACACTTCAGGTGATTCAGGATAACTGGCGGTGGTGATAGAACAAGAAGACCCAAGCTGGGCTTAAACTGTGATCTTGGCATTTGCAGAGTCACTGTGACAGATATGGCAACCCAGTGCAGTACCTGTGTATTAAATTTATGAAGGGTTTATGTATGAATGTGTTCTTCTCCATGGAGGAGGGTTACCACAGCTCCACCAGGAACTAAAAACAGTTGGGGAGTGATCAAAGCGAGTCACTGAGACTGAAGAACTCTAGGGAGGTACCACCCCAGGACTATTTTGCATACACTGGTTCAAAGTGGGTTTTCCAGAGACTCAAAGAAAGAGCTCTTGCTATACAGAGGCTGAGTTTGAAGTGACACAGTGCCGTCTTTCTGAACCAGCAAACCAATGTTAACTTTTGTCCAAGGGGCCCGATCCTGCTGAAGGATTGGAAGTACTTTGGCCCCATAAGACTGATGTGTTTTTCTTGATATGTTTAGTGTGGGTTTAAATCTGTTTATTTTTTATACATTTTTCTCTGTAAAACTTTTTCAGTAAGAATAAATGTCCGTGCTTAGAAAAAACATGGTTTACTGGTAAACCACACCTGTCGTAGCCCTCGGAGTGAAAGCAGAGCCCAGCCACAGGCTGTTAGCAGACTGGCATCCTGGGGATAATACAGTGTAAGGCAGGGGTCTGTGCAGCCTTAAAACTGCTGATCAGAAAGGAGTGGGACAGGGGTCCCTACCCAGAGACAGGTCATGGCAGGCGTTCTGAAACCTGAGTGGGCACTCTGAAGTAGACTGTGGTGGGAGGATACAGATGTAGGTCCCCTGAAACTGTGACAGTCACCATTTAGGTGGGAAACTTTTTTTTTTTTTACCTTTGATGTGGAGTTATTGAGTGACAGTAAACGTAACACCGCAATGCCATGTTTACAGAATCACTTTTCAAAGTACAGCCGTGCTTTAGAACGAAGGCTACTGCATCCTCAACTCAAGGTGTTGAGCTCTTTGTTTGTTGCCCCATGCAGTGAATTTAGAAGAGTGTCAGTCTAAATTTTTATTTTTTTGTTTGGTTTGTTGTTTGTGGGTTGGTTGGTTGGTTGGTTGGTTGGTTTTTTGCCATCAGTGTAACATTAGTTATCACTTTTTGACTAGAACTTGCTAGCTTTGGTGGCTGTGATATACATTATCAGGAAGATTATTTGGAGTGGAAGGTCATTCACACATGTACTCAATTTCAGGAAGCTTGAATCTCTTGCTCTAACACATCTCAACCAAAATCGTCAGTATGGTGCTTTGGTGAATACCACCTTCCTGTGGTAAACCAGTGCTGGAGTATCTCTCAGGCTCCCTAGAAATAGAAAACACTTCAGAACATATTTAATTTATGAAGAGAATCTGTATTTCAGTGTTAGTTCTCTTCAAATGACTCATGCTTATTAATAGGGCAGTATGCTTAGTTTAGTCCAGTTGTAAAAATAATATCTTAAAATCTTGGTATCTTGAAACTACTGTCCTCTTCGCTCTAGAGCAGTAGACAGATGTATCCTGCCACTCTTTGGCTTACTTTGTTTCTGGATGGTTTTCCTCTCGGGAAGCAACAGGAGCCCCTCTTCTGGCAAGCTGAAGCTCTAGAATCCGAGAGGGGTTGGGCTAAATTATAAGCATTTTTTTTTTTTGTTAAAGTTAAATCTTGTTGGCTCGCAGGCAGTTAGAGCGAGTGTCCAAACCATCCTGTAAACAAAAAAACAAGATTTAAGAGAATAGGCCATAGCATTGACAGGATAAGTTTGAGACTAAATATCTGGAGCCCAATCCTTTTTTTAAAAAAATCACCAAAAGAAATAAAAGCCCCACTCCTTGATGTATATGCATCATATATCAGTGCTTCCTCGTAGTAACTCCCCTGTTCCCCAACCGTCATATCTCAGTATGAGCGCCAGGAAAAATCTCACAAGAATATTTCAGAGTAATTGGTGGGAATGTTCTCATACCAGTGGATCCATGTCTGGCTCTGTTGAATTTTTGTTCTCTTTGGAGAGGAGAGCTCAGGTACAGCTTCCATCCTTTTTTTAAGGAAGATTTTTCAAGAGCAGAGAGTAGAGTTTGATACAGGAAATGTAATAACATTAATCTCCAGAAAGAGAGAGGCAATTTGTCCTGTGTCTAGCATAATAAGGTTCATTTCTGGCTGCATAAAGGAGCAAGTTATTGACTAGTCAACAGGATTAAGAGTAGGTGCTGTGGAATAACACACTGAAGTCATTGAATAATCCTCCAGTAACCTGAGCCCCAAATATCTTAAATCCAAGGACAGCTCCATCAATGGTGGGCCCACTTAGTGACATCCCCCACTTCTTGCATTTTAAACATACTGGACTAGATCCGGCTGCAAACCTGCTACAGTGAGGGTGGTGGTGGTATTTGTATCATGCCTAAGGACACAAAATGAGGATCAAGGCTACATGCTGTGCAGACATGCGGGAAAGACAGTCTGTGTCCCAAAATGTTTGCAATGTGGAATAGGACAAGACCTAAATGGGTGGATACGATTTTTTTTAAAAAGGGGTTGAGGAGGACGACAGCTATGATGAAATGTAGTCTAGTTGTTAATTTATATTGAGTCCCCTGTACAGTTGCTTCAGACATTTTATAACAACACAACAGGGTTTTACTCCATCTCTTATATATATTTGACTGTTTAATTCTTTATATAGATGATGTAATAAGAGTTTTACTGATCTCAACAGTAGCTAAGATTTCTTCCACAGGATAGCAAGATAATTCTATTTAAGGTTTACATATTTGTGCATTAATATATGTTGAAGCACTAAGTTTGTATGACAGGTTTCAGAGTAGCAGCCGTGTTAGTCTGTATTCACAAAAAGAAAAGGAGTACTTGTGGCACCTTAGAGACTAACAAATTTATTTGAACATAAGCTTTTGTGAGCTACAGCTCACTTCATCGGATGCTGTAGCTCACGAAAGCTTATGCTCAAATAAATTTGTTAGTCTCTAAGGTGCCACAAGTACTCCTTTTCTTTTGAAGTTAGTATGGGAATAGTTTAAAGTATACCAGAGGTTTATTCACAAACCTCTCACTGAAACCACCAAACATGCACTTAATTGATGCATTTCATCACTTAGGAAATAGGGCTGGCCAGGTTTGAGAGAAACCTGTAGTTGTAAATTATGCATCCCTGTTGATATTCTCATTTCCTCCCTTCTTTAAATCACAGTGGGAAAGAGTCAGACTTGATGTACAAGTTACATTAGTCTCTTCATGCCCATAAAGGGGCCCTGAATAAATGAGATCTAAGTGAATAGGCTTGTGGATATGACAAGAAAAGCAATTTAGATAATCAGTCCTGGAGAAGCTAACCCCTCTTTGATTAACGTAGAGCAGTGGTTCTCAATTTTTTTCCATACTCAGACCCCTCTGAGTCTGCCTCATGTCTAGTCTGGATCAAAATTGGACCCCAGCCCATTTAGCTATATGGCAAGGGCAGGCTGGAGACCTTGCTACCACCAGGTGGAGAAGCCCTCACATAGAGAGACACTGCCCCAACTCATCCAGCCAGTGCCTTATGAAACAAAGCTGAAGTGCAAAGCTACATTAGTGAATGTTCTATTGATGGTGGGAATTCTAAATATGCAGGAGAAGAGAAGGAAAGCTGAAAAGGGGTGGGTAATGAATGTGACATCAGAGAGAAAGATGAAATGGAGGGAAGGATAGAGGAAACACAAATGTAGAAGAAGAGTTAGAGAAGGGAGAAGGAAAAGGATCTTTCTTTCCTTCTTTTGTAGACTAAATAAAGGAGAAGCAATTTCTCCTTCTGTTCTTACCCAGTAATTTCTCTGAACTCTCTCCGTTCTTCCCCATGTGTCTCTGGCTTTGTGTTGGTAACCCAATAGAGAATTATTACAGTCATGTGTTTAATATTAAAATATACTGCAGAAATTCTTGTGGCATTGATCCATTAAAAGCCCATGATATTGGTTTGTTTACCTCAATCAAGCATATTTCATATGAACTCAGTGGAAACATTAGGTTGAGTCTATGCATAATTTGTGTTCCACCTGGGAGGAGATGTATCCACTTTTAGTAGAAAGGTCTACTGCTGAAAGGCCCTGCTTTCAGGTTCCAGGGTGGCGGAGTGGGGAGGTTGGTGTTTGTGACATCTTGAATTTACGTTGAGCAACAATAACAATCAGGTATTTATCCCGCGGCCTAAATCCCATTTCAGGGTGGTAGCATAAATATGAATGCAGGTTATCTGGTGTATGTCAGTCTGATAACTCATTTAATCTATAATATAATATAAACCAGCAACCTCAGCAGGATGGATTAAAAAGGTGATAAACATTGTGGTCTAGAAAAGTTTGGAATGGGATTGGGACGGAGAGAGGATATTAAACGTGTTATGGTTAAGCATTACACCTAACCTGTGTCTTTTTTTTCTCCCCCTCCCCCCAATATTATTCAGAGTTAGTAATGTTGCTGGAATGGTGGTCAGGCACAGAGTGCACTTTATTCTCAGACCAGGCCACAGTGGATAAATTTGGAAAAGAACATGTGATCATCATCTTGAATCACAACTTTGAAATTGACTTCTTGTGTGGTTGGACCATGACTGAACGCTTTGGAGTGTTGGGCGTGAGTGATTCTGTTAACTTTTCCTTAATCTTGATTTAATTTTAAACTCCTGGGTTTGTTTTTTCATTTGTGGTGGGATTTTCAAAAGAACTCCCATTGACTTCAGTGTGGTCTGAGCTAGGCCAGTGCTGAGCACTTTTGAAAATCCCAGCCTTAGTGCTTTTGCTTAGATCTGACATATATAAATAATCAAATGTCATTGGGTGGCATTTCTTCCAGAGTTCCAAAGTTCTTGCTAAGAGAGAACTGTTGTATGTGCCCTTGATTGGTTGGACGTGGTACTTCCTTGAGATCGTTTTCTGCAAAAGGAAATGGGAAGAAGACAGAGATACAGTTATTAAGGGATTAAAATGTTTGTCTGATTATCCTGAATATATGTGGGTAAGTGTCTGATCCTTTATATATAGTGTCTCCTCTGCTTAGAGTGCAATTATGAAGACTATATTTGTGTGGTGTGTCAGCTTCATACTTAAGAGCGCCGCCTTCTTCCTGTGATTACATGTGAAGCGTATAGCTATATGCCTTGTTGCAAGTGACTTCATTGCACACTAGCCAGGCTTCTGATCTGTTATTGGCTAGGCATGCCATTTTGAAAATTGTTGGTAAACATGCATAAGTATTTCTCAAAGTATTTAGCAGTAGAAACCTAAACTTACACGTCTCAAAACTTACAACTTTTTTCCCCCTGCTAAAAGGATAAAGGGACTTTCCATAACTCTTTTTACCCAAAAAATACGTTACTCAAGTTTTACTCCTGAACTTGTGAATCTAGGCTAAATTGTCCAGGCTAAACTAAACATATTATTTTAAAAAATAGGATGTTTTTTTCCTGCCATAATCTGCAGGGGGGCAGTGGGAGGAGAGATTTACAAAGGTTGCAGATTACAATGGAAAGTTTTTGCATCAGTGCATTCTCTTTGCTCTGTGAAATTGTACAGGTGTTTGAGAAACCTGCAAGAATATACAGATGTCTCCAATTGCCTTTGAAGTCCACATCTCCTTTATATATGCATCCATCAGTTAATTAAGCTCAGTTTTGTGGGGTATATTACAATAATACAACATCATAATTAAACCAGAAAAAAATTTAATATTCTGAAAGATACTTTCATGGTTTCACATTTTTGAGCTAATGTATCCATGACTCCTCACCACCAAGAATTTAACTTGATTTGAGTCTATTTAAAAAGAAAAGGAGGACTTATGGCACCTTAGAGACTAATACATTTATTTGAGCATAAGCATTCGTGAGCTACAGCCCACTTCGTCGGATGCGTTCAGTGGAATGCATCCGACGAAGTGAGCTGTAGCTCACGAATGCTTATGCTCAAATAAATGTGTTAGTCTCTAAGGTGCCACAAGTATCCTTTTCTTTTTGCGGATACAGATCTTTTTGCGGATACTAACACAGCTGCTACTCTGAAACCTATTTAAGATAAGTTCCATCAGGCTTGAGAACCTGTGCAATGCATTTCAGTCTCCAAATGCAACGCTAAAAGGTCCGTATTGTAAATACCTTTGTGGGCCGAAAGCTTAACTCCAATAGTACCAGGCACCACTATAAGAGGTGCTGAAAAGATTTTGGCTCCACATAGCACCTCTCATACCCAGTATATTCCAAAATGTTTTACAAAGTGATTAAACTAGCAATCCAGTGGCTGTGTGATCAGATAAAGTTCACAAACAGTGCTGAACAGAAAAGATTTTCTGAGAAGGGAAAAGTTGTTCAGGACAACAGCGTTCCCTCCAGCTCCAGCATAATTGTTACTGAAGATTATTTTTTATAGGTGGAGCTAATAGTGATGTCTTCAGTTAAGATGGCTTCCCAGTTTGCATTATATATAAGCCCCTGTTGTCAATTTCCTATGCTTTAGCCATCTGGGCTATGCTTGGTCTCTGCCTCAGACTGAATATTTTTGGAACGTTCTAATGAAAACGGGTGTTGCTTCTGCGAGTGAGGCTAGTGAAACAGAGGTAGTTTTTGCCATTGTTAACAAAATCGCAAAATTAAACGAAACTTCCTCTTTCAAGAGCTCTAGTGCCTCCATTTTGCAGCAGTCACTTGAAATCTGAAGGGGAGATATGAGGTGTGTGTCTTATATTCCCCATGAAATCCACCCAGATTTGACAGAGTTACTATAAACCCTCTTAAAATCAACATTTGTACATGCTCAGTAAAGCCTGCTAGAGGCTTGCTAGTACAATCTTGGAACATTCCGTCTTGAGAGAGCACACTTCCACCTCGACTAAGTCTCCTAAATGGCAGACAGAGAGCCAGAGCTGCAGATCGGGGGTACAGCAGTAGCAGCTCCACCTCTCCCCTTGGCTTTGGAAAAGGGGCTCTTGTTTGGGAGCTATGAGGAAATCGAGCTCTAATCTCAGCTCTTCTACTAACCAGTGTTGATTATGGGCCTTTCAGAGCCCTTATGATTGAGCAAGGCCTCATCCCCTTTAAGAGGGAGGCAAATATCATTGAGAAACTTCACAAATAAAAGCAACTGCTGAGAAGCTGCACAAAGTCACTTCTGGCAGACTTTGGAATTGATATTAGGTTTCTAATATGGCACATCTCATCTTTTTAGCCACTCTGTCATTCAGAATGAATGTGCCAGACCTATGTGCTTGGCTATGCTCTCTGTAACCACTCGACCACACTCCCTCCAGAGCAAGAAATAGAAATCAGAATTGCTGTCCCCCTCCCCTCAGCCAGAAATGGAAACCAGCATCCTTGTTTCCCAACATTTCTCCACTGTCTATAAATAACTGAGTAAGCCACAGGCAAAGTATGTCTCATGTCGCCTTCTAATGGCTGGCCCACATAGAGGATAGATAGCCTCCTACTGCTACCACTTATTCTTTTAGCTCAAGTGATAGATGTCTGTGCTGCCCAGCTAAAGGTCCAGGTTCCAACCATGCTGATGGTTCAGAGGGTCAGTATGATTCCAAGTGATGGAATTTCTGAGGGCGTTCAGTTTCTTTTAAAAAAACATAGGAAATTATATATAAAAATTACATTAAAATAACTTTTAGGTTGCACAGTCAAGCACTCAAAAGTTAGGAAATGCCAGAATTAAGGTTGTCTGTGCAGTCTTCACTGGGTCTCCTTGTGTGTTTGCATTATGATAGTCTTTAATTACAAAATCACATAGTATTTGTTCTACAGTACTTCTGCCTCATTCAGTGCACAGGACAGTGAAGGAGGCAGAGAGTTGCGAGAAGAGAAGTTATTATGTTTAAGGTGCTGGACTGAAACCCAAGACACCTGGGTTCTTCTATTCCTGGCACTGCCACAGATATCCCACATGATGTTTGACAAAGACTTTCATAATGCATAACCACAATGGTGTTAAATTAATGTTGCATTAATAATATTCATTATGGCATTTCCTAACTTTGGAGTACTTGACTTTGCAACCTTAACATTTATGTAACGCAGCTTTTTTTGTATGAAATATGTATATATACTAAAGAGAAAGATAGAGACACAACAGCACTGTTACATAACAGATGTACAGTGACTATAGCAAAATTGAGAGACTATCTTGGTTTCCACATTTTTAGCAGGACTTACTTTTCAAGCACATGGTGAACTACAGCAACTAAACATAATTTACTGCTGTTATATGTAGAATCAACGTCCCCTTTTTGGCTTTTATATGATGCAGAGATTTGTGTACACAGAAGTTAGGAATGCAGCAGTGCCACGCAGCTGAAATGAGGCCAAGAGAAGTGGGGAAATAGGTTCCAGCCACTCAGAATGGCCAAGAATCCAGAGTTCACCCCTGTGGCACCCAGAATAGGTACCTAGTGTTGTCTATTCCTATTAGTTTTGCTCCTGGCTTCATTTCCAAGAGGGGAAGATGTGGGGTGGCAGCCTGGGAGAATCAGATCTGTCTTCTCTGTATTGTGCTTTTTTTAAGTCGTGTAGTGGAGGGTTTCAGCCTTTGTCAATAGGTGCCCAGAGTGGGGTCAAACAGGTGATGTAAGGGTGAGTCCATCTAGTATCCCTCCACACCCCTCTCCTCCCCCCCCTCCCCAAATGAAAATACTTAGATACTTCCAGATAATATATTTGCTTTCAAATGGGCATGTATGTCTTTGAATAGCTTTTCTCACTTGCGTACCAGCCCCTTGCATGCTCTGACTTTTCAGGATTTTTTTCCTGTAATGCTCTTTCAACTGTAGTCAGTAGTAGTATTAACTTTCTAGACCCATATGACCTTAAATTTGGTATCAGTACTTTCAAAGCTTTACTTTTACATTACCTGTATCAAAATCTGCTCTTCTCTACACAAGTGCACCTGCCACTGGCTCTCCCACTCTGGCTTAACCAGGAGGTCTTCAATGATCTGAAACTCAAAAAAGTGGAAACTAGGTTAAATTACAAAGGATGAATATAGACCAATGACACAAGTATGTAGGGACAAAATTAGAAAGGCCAAGGCACAAAACGAGATTAAACTAGCTAGAGACACAAAGGAAACATTCTACAAATACATTAGAAGCCAGAGGAAGACCAAGGGCAGGGTACATCCGTTACTCAATGGGGGGGGGGGGGGCAGAATAATAACAGAAAATGTGGAAATGGCAGAAGTGCTAAATGACTTTTTTGTTTCAATTTTCACCAAAAAAAGTTAGAAGCGGTTGGACGTCTAACATAGTGAATGCCAGTGAAAATGAGGTAGGATTAGAGGCTGAAATAGGGAAAGAAAAAGTTAAAAATTAGTTACACGAGTTATATGCCTTCAAGTCACCAGGGGCTGATGAAATGCATACTAGAATACTCAAGGAGCTGACTGAGGAGATATCCGAGCCATTAGCAATTGTCTTTGGAAGCCATGGAAGATGGGAGAGATTCCAGAGGACTGGAAAGGGGCAAATATGGTGCCAGTCTATAAAAAGGGGAATAAGGTCAACGCGGATTACAGACCAGTCAGTTTAACTTCAGTTCCCGGACAGATAATGGAGCAAATAAGTAAGCAATCAATTTGCAAACACCTAGAAGATGATAAGGTGATAAGTAACTGTCAGGATGGATATGTCAAGAACAAATTATGTCAAACCAACCTAATAGCTTTCTTTGACAGGTTAACAAGCCTTGTGGAAAGTGGGGGAAGCAGTAGATGTGGTATATCTTGACTTTAGTAAGGCTTTGGCTACAATCTCGCATGACCTTCTCATAAACAAATGAGGGAAATACAACCTAGGTGGAGCTATTATAAGATGGGTGCATAAATATTTGGAAAACCATTCCTAGAGAATAGTTAGCAGTGGTTCACAGTCAAGCTGGAGAGGCATATCAAGTGGGGTCCCGCAGGGATTGGTTCTGGCTCGGTTCAATATCTTCATCAATGATTTAGATAATGGCATAGAGAGTACACTTATGAAGTTTGCGGACAATACCGAGCTGGGAGGGGTTGCAAGTGCTTTGGAGGATATGTTTAAAATTCAAAATGATCTGGACAAATTGGAGAAATGGTCTGAAGTAAATAGGATAAAATTCAATAAGGACAAATACAAAGTACTCCACTTAGGAAGGAACAATCAGTTTCATACATACAAAATGGGAAATGACTGCCTAGGAAGGAGTATGGGATCTAGGGGTCATAGTGGACCACAAGCTAAATATGAGTCAACAGTGTAACACTGTTGCAGAAAGAAAGAAAGCAAACATCATTCTGTGATGTAGTAGCAGAAGTGTTATAAGCAAGACACAAGAAGTAATTCTTCCACTCTACTCTGCGCTGATTAGGCCTCAACTGGAGCATTGTGTCCAGTTCTGGGCACCACATTTCAGGAAAGATGTGGACAAATTTGAGAAAGTCCAGAGAAGAGCAACAAAAAAAATTAAATGTCTAGAAAACATGACCTATGAGGCAAGATTGCAAAAAATTGGGTTTGTTTATTCTGGAGAAGAGAAGACTGAGAAGGGACATATGAAAGGTTGTTACAAGGAGGAGGGTGAAAAATTGTTCTCCTTAACCTGTGAGGATATGACAAGAAGCAATGGGCTTAAATTGCAGCAGGGGCAGTTTAGGTTGGACATTAGGGAAAACTTCCTGTCAGGTTAGGCACTGGAATAAGTTGCTTGGGGAGGTTGTGGAATATCCATCGATGGAGATTTTTAAGAGCAGATTAGACAAACACCTGTCAGGGATGGTCTAGATCAGAGGTTCTCAAACTGGGCGTCGGGACCCCTCGGGGGGTTGCGAGTTTATTACATGGGTGTCGTGAGCTGTCAGTCTCCAACCCAAACCCCGTTTTGCCTCCAGCATTTATAATGGTGTTAAATATATAAAAAGGTGATTTTAATTTATAAGGGGGGTTACACTCAGAAGCTTGCTATGTGGAAGGGGTCACCAGTGCAAAAGTTTGAGAACCACTGGTCTAGATTGTACTTAGTCCTGCCATGAGTGCTTGGGACTGGACTAGATGACTTCTCAAAGTCCCTTCCAGTCCTACCATTCTATGATCTACATCTTTGTGGTAGAAAAGAGAATTTCCTTATTTAGTATTGGAAATTGCTTGTTTCTTGTAGCTGAGCTGGAACTTGAAGCTGAAGTCATGTTCATGCATTTTTGAGTGTTCCTGTGACTTTTAAAGGAAGAAATATTTCAGCTGGAATTAAGCCAGGGGAGCAGGGGGGGAGAGAGAACGTGTGTGTGTATATATAACCTATTTGCTTGATTAGAAAATAAACTGATATCCAAAAAGATGCTTTAAATTTAAATGCGTCTCTGAATATTTGCATGTGTGTTCCGCATTCTTTGAGACCAGGCTCTAATTAGCTGTGTTCTCAAAGCAGATACTGTACAGCAAACTGCTGGTTGTAATTCTCAAATAATATGATCTGTTATATTCAGTTATGCCACTGAAAAGTTGTAGGATGGCTCTGATGTGTGATAACTATAGAACAAAGGAGGAAATTGTGTGTGTCTGTCCATCCTGTAAGAGCTCCAAATCTGCACTACACAGTAATTTCTTGTTAAGAAAAACCCTTGCTTTTCCTCTTGTTTTGTATGCTAGTTTCTCCTGTATTGTGAAGGAACTCGTTTTACAGAAACCAAGCATCGTATCAGCATGGAGGTGGCTGAATCCAAAGGGTTGCCTAAATTGAAATATCATCTGTTGCCCAGAACCAAAGGTTTCACCACTGCTGTCCAGTGTCTCAGGGGAACAGGTATGGGTGAGCTGTTTGTTCTAAACCTTACTAGTAATGTGTGTTATTATGTATCATAGTTCAGTATATTCATTGCATTCGGTGAGTAGGTGATAATACAGAGTCAGTATGGCTCTTGGATGACATCAAGATTAAGCTGAAGCACTAGACTCCATTTTCTAAACAATCTTTAAAATGTATTAATTTTTTCTAGTTTAATTTGCAAAAATTAATACTTTCCATCTTTAAAGTGGCAATATACAAACATTGCATAATTATTCAGCTCTCACTCCCCTCCTGTGAGGTGTATGCATATACTCTGCCATAGCTTAGATTGTTAAGGAGGCCATCTGGGTAAATAAAACCTATGGGTTTTGAAATGTTTTGCCAACTGGTATTATTAAAGCAGTGTTTGCATCAGGGTTTGTTTCTGTTTAAAGCTTGAACAGCAGCAACCTCGATGCTTTGGATGCTGAGGTTAACAGCTCTATTTTCTTTCTTTCGACAGTTTCAGCAGTGTACGATGTAACACTAAACTTCAGAGGAAACAAGAACCCATCTTTGTTAGGAATCCTTTATGGAAAGAAATATGAAGCAGATATGTGTGTAAGGTGAGCATATAATGATGGAAGTGAGACGTACAAGGTTTGTGTTTGGATACTGTGTCCCCAAAACTGGTAGGAAAATGTCATTCATCACTGCATCCCTTGAGGATGTTCCTTTGCATGCCCTGAGGATCTTCCCATTTCCCTGTCATTCAAACTAGCCTCACTTAAAAGAGCCCATGTCACAGCCGTCACCTGTCAGGCCAGAAGGAGACTAGGTCGAAATTTCAAGAGTGGGCATGACTACTCCTATAATCTGGCATTCACCTGCGCCCTCCAGAATTAGGAAAATGAAACTAATCATGCCCTCCCTGCCATGTGGTGTTAAAGTCCTGCCCAAAACGAGCAGTCTCTCATAATGGATTGTGTAGATCTGCATAGTATGATCATTCCTCTCTTTTCTTATGTGACTTTGATTAGTACTGAATTCACAATATTAATCCTGAATGAATTCACACCGAAAAATGGTAAGACAAAAACACCCTATCGCCTGTGGGCAAACACTTTGCACAAAAGGATCACGCCTTTTGGACATATCAGACCTCTCAGTCCTCATCCTCAAAGGAAATCTGCACATCACCTTCAAAGGATGAGCCTGGGAACTTAAATTCGTTACTCTAATAGACACTAAAATCCATGGATGCAACAGACATGCTCGTTGTTTTGTGGCCCATTACAACAATTTGTAACACATCCTACTGCCTACTAATCCTCCATTGTCCTATGATTGCAGACTTATTGATTGCCCACTTCATTTTAAGTAGTCTCCTACAAGATGTGTGAACCCTTAACACTTAACAATCTGTCCCTCCTTGTATTTAGCTTAGACTCTCTAGTGTCTTTCTCCAGACCCAAAGAAGAGCTCTGTGATGCTCAAAAGCTTGTCCCGTCCAACAACAGAAGTTGGTCCAGTATATTACCTCACCCACCTTGTCTTTCTCATATCCTGGGACCAATGGCTACAATAACACTGCAAATATTTTAAATATCAACATTGTTAATTGTCATCATTAGCATCTGAGTTAACACTGATTGAAATAAATGAAGACAGTCAGTCCTCACAGCTGTTGTTTCAGGCCCTCTGCTAACTTGACAGGTGTCTGTTACCTTCAGCTTTGAAGGTTTTCTTCGCAACTGACACAATTCCTTTTATTCCTTTTCTTTAAAAAACTCAAAGTTAAGACTCTGAACAACAACTGAGAGGTCTGTCCACTCCCTTCCCCACCTCTTATCCTTGTGTTCCCTACGCTTTGTGAAACGCTACCTTACTCTGATAGAGAGATTGCTGTTGAATAACCAGAGGTATTTCTTTTTCTCCCCGGGTTGTTGGGCACTGCCGTGGAGTGTGTTGCCAAGCTACTGACCAAGTTTATTCTTCTTTTTGATACAAGGGGTTGTGTGTTGTATTGAATCCTATTGAGGAGAACTTCTGGGGAGTCTCACCTAGACCTTCAGCATTGAGAGGTAGCAGCAACAATTTAGCAAAATGTAGAGCAAGAGCTGCCAGCCTAGAAGCAGGTGAAACACTAGCTGTAGTTGGGGAGGAACTTCCTTCCATTCCAATCCTGTTCTCAGGTGCTTACGTAACTTCCCCGAAAATTACTCTCTCAGCTGACATTCCCCATGCTTGCTGAGAGCCCAGAGTGGAGAGGGACTGGAAACCTGGAACAATTCCATTTGACCATTTTGGGAATTATCCAGGGATGGAGAAGGGAAAGGCATGCATTCAGAAATGCCTTCAGGAAATTTTTCAGAAATCTTTTTCAGTTGGATAACTCAAACTGTTTTCACTTTAATTCTTCACGCTTGCCACATACGTATTCCCAATGAGGAGCGTGTGCTTTGCTAAGTGGAGAAACAAGTTACAAACCAAGTAACAGTGCACTGCACATGTGCTGAGTATGATTTCCCTAGACAATTGTAAGTGCCCAAAGCATGGCAAAGTAGATATGAGTAAGTATGCACAAGCAAATATCTGGATATTTGTGCACTGAAACAATGGCTTCATCCACTTAATACCTTCTGCTTTGCTAAATGAGATGTGAGTTGGTGTGGTTTGGTGGTGCTAAAGGAAAGATGAAAACCAGTGGCTGTCAGTCAACCTTACAGAAGAGTCTGGGGTATTAGTGCTAGGTGAGCTTTCCTGACTAATTGTGCCCAGTTACTAACCTAACTTCTGAATTGTTCAGTCTGCTCTGATTTTAGACATATATATTTATTTGTGGGGTGAATGTGCCTTCTCAAGACACTTGACTGTGCTAGAACCTGCCTTGTTTAAAGTTGCTTGTGGGCATGGGAGGTTAATCCCAACTGGAAATACAATTTTTCTGTTGATGGGAACTTCCTACAATGCTGCAATGAGCAGGTACAAAACTGAATCTAATTTTTCCAGACATTATGGTGAGCTCACTGGTAGGATGTAGCTAGCATACATTTCCCTGCCACAGGCTGTATGTTTCTGTCCTTTTACTGCAAACTGAACACATGTGGCACCCTTAATGAGTCTGCAGACTTGGCTTAGGTCAAAGAAAGGAAGCCATGTGAGCTCAGGTTTTGAGCATAAGGTGTACGCCGTCCTCTGCACAGAGAGGAGTGGCCAAGCCTGTTTGCACACTTTGCTGGTCTTCATTCATAATGGACTCCAGAGAATTGAAATAATCCTCCTAAATCATCAAAATGGTCTTGCTGTGAGTACCCTCTAGTGGCGATTTCAGTGCAGTGATGACTTTGGAAGAGAGCTTTCAGCAAATGATGCTTTTTATTAATGGTGCAATCCTTCTTTATAAAGCTATTATCAAAACTAAATATTGTGTTAGTGATTTAACGGTCTAGAATGTGTTGAATGTGTCTTTCAGAGCACTGGGAAACACTTTTTTTTTTTTCCCGCTTGTGTATTTTACAGATTATTGTACTACGTGTTTGAACTGCTGACCTGGTCATTGGCCATCTCACTGATCTTTTTTTTTCCCCCACCAGTGTCTTTTCTGTTTGCCCAGAGGATCACAGAATCGGATTATTATCATCCCTCCAAAAGATGCTACATAACTAGGGATGAGTGAACCTTGCAGGTTTCGACTTTGCAAATTGAACCTTGCAACACTCTATACATTGCAAAGCAAGAAGGCTGGCTCTGCAGTGGGAAGTAATTTGAAAGCTGGAGACTGATTGCTGGAAGGGCAGAGTGATTGAGAGGACAGTAGAATAGCAGGGAAATGAGTAGATTGTCACTAGAAGTGGGATATGAAGAGAAGATGGTTTCAATAGAGCTGGTCACAATTTTCCAAATTTTGATTTTTCAAGTAAAAAAAGATTATTTTTTTCACTATGAAAATGTTTGTGAATAATTTTCCAGTTTGTTGACCAGCTCTAGTCGTCAAAATGTGAACTAGATCTTACTTGAATTCAACCATTGATAACGCCATTGCGGCTGCAGTAATACTTGACTAGAAAATATGTGTCTTTCTGAGGGAGACAGAAATTGGTAGCAAACAGCTGTATATTCTGCTGTTTCATGAATGCAAATTTCTAAGTGGGAACTGGAAGTGTGGTTTCTATTAAAAGCTGTCTGATTCTTATTTGCACTTCATGACTTTGGTCATTCCAAAACTTCTGACAGTTTTTGCTATATATTGAATTGCAGCTCTTCATTTGAAAAGATCTAAAGTAAAATAAATATCTGGATTTTCTTTTAAGACTCTTTTTTTTTTTTTAAATCTCTTTAATAAACCAGGAGATTTCCTCTTGAAGATATCCCTGTAGATGAAAAGGAAGCTGCAAACTGGCTTCATAAACTGTACCAGGAGAAGGTAAATGACTTTTTTCTCTTTCAGATCTGCCATAAAGTAACGTTCTAAGGAGCAGCATGTCAAGAGCTGAGCAATGCACATTCAACTCGTGGAGGGAGAGAGGAAATGGGAGCACGATTTGTAACTTGGCAGCTATTCCTTAGATTCATTTAAGGAGCAGTGTTGGCAGGCTTTGAAGGGAGCCCCATCCATTCCTCCTTGACCACAGAATGGTGGCTGTGGTTTGAAGGGAAACGTTGTGGGATACTGCACAGACATAGAAGACACCCTCTCCCCGCCCACACACACACGCACACACACACAGCTACCCTTGGGGGAAACCATACGTAACCTGGTCTCTTTTGCTATGTCCTTCGGGTTTGGGGTATTTTTCATATATTTTTAAATGCTTTTGTTCCACCTATGGACGTTTCTAGGAGCTATAGATGCATGATAATTCTAAACCAGAGGTGGTGATTCATTTTGGACACATTTAGCAGAGTGAGGCTCTAGATTGCAACTTTTGCAGAGCTAGTCTTTGTTCTCTTCTGCCCATTCCTCTGTCTCTGTCCACTTGCCTGCCGGATCTCTGCTGCAATTTCTGACGTGATGCAGGCAGGTCCATTAGTTTGCTGTCAGAGCACATAGGTAGTGCATTCTCCGGGTGCTCAAAAGTTTTCTTTCAACTCTTTTTCCTAGATGGTAAATTTTTTGACCACAGATTTAATAGAGATGCAGGGATGGGGAGAGAACTGTACATAAAGTTTGCCATGTGCTTGTATAGATTGGACTTGTGTACATCAGTACATCTGTTTTGAAATGCATATCTTGATTTTTATTTTTTGTGTGTGCTGTTTCTGGCACAGAAAGTAGAAGAGCACAGAAACCCTGACACTTCTGAGATTTTTTTCTGCCTTGGTGACCTGTACTGCAATATTTCCAAACCTTCACTTAACCTGTAGGCAGGCAACAAATTGTTCATAAGGTTCTTGGCGTTCTTCTCCCAAGTTTCACTTTTGTTCATTATAACCGTATTTATTGTAGATCCTAAAAATACTCAAAACAATTGGGGCAAGGGGACTGAGAATTGTTCACAAAGAATATTAGTTGTTGTCCGCCCCTCTTGTATCCTGGATGTCGATGTGTCAAACAGACTTAAGAGTCATTTGAAAATTATGAAAATACCCCATGAAATTTCCCACTTTGGTAGCTGAGCGTTGATGCACATTTTTAGTTTTTGCTTTTCCATTTGTGTCACCCTCTTTGCTGTCGAGTAAGTATAGAGTTAAGCAGGGAAAGCAGATAGCACACCATTTTACTTCACTTGGACAGAATGCTGCCCCAGTCGAGGATCTGATGTTGGCTGTACCGCCATTCAACACTGGAGTCAAATTTTATTAGAGGGTTTTTTTTTTTCATAAATTGATCTCAGTGGGTTTAGAAAAGCCACTGTAACTGTGGAATTCCTAAAGTGCTGTCTTTGTACTAAAGGATTTATTATTAAGAGGGAATGTCTTGAGCTCATCTTTTTTTGGTAAAGTCAATGGAGGCTAAAATAGCGATAGGTTAAATAAATGACTTTTCATTCTATATGCAGCTTATAAATCATTGTCTTAAACTGAGAAAAATAATGTGGACACAGTAATCATTTGTCTGATTTTTCTCAGTACCACACTTTTCTAAAGCCTTAGTTCAGGGCGTATTGCTTTCTGAAGTTCTATGGTTCTGGCTACAGGATTGAGCCTTCCTGTGAAGAATCAAGCCCCAGTATCTTCAGGTTGCAAGGACCCTGCTGGTCAGCTTGTGCTTTGCCTCACTCTGTTAGCTCCAGAAGGAGTACTTTTCTGCTGCACCTCCTATAGATGGTTCCTGACTCACTGGTAATAAAAACAGGAAGAAGGAGCAATAGAGAAGCAACCAGCGCAGGACTGGAAAGTGTCTGAGTAGTTCTCAGGGCTAAAGCTTCTCTGAAGTCTGAACACAGTGACAGCTGGGGGTGGCGTGTAGAGAGGTGGAAAGAGACTGACAGTATTTGATTTCTGTTTGTTTACGTTTGTTTATTTTTAAATAATGTTCAAAATGTGTGTTTATAGTATTAACTGATGGTTATTGCAGCATAACAGAATGCCAGACAGACCACAGAAAATACAAATTCCTCTCACAGACTCTAATAATGCTTGCCACAGATGTGGGCCTTTATGGCATCATGGAATTCTACAGTCTGGGAACTATTCATGCAAAAACTAACATTCCTGAATTAGGAACATTCTTTTTTTCCCCCTACCGCTCTCTCTCCCAGGATGCTTTACAAGAGATGTATAATCAGGAAGGCATATTTCCCGGCCAACAGTTTAAACCTCCTAGAAGACCATGGACTCTGCTAAACTTCCTCTTCTGGGCTACTGTCCTGCTCTCTCCTCTCTTCACATTTGGTTTTGGAATTTTTGCAAGTGGATCACCCCTTCTTATCCTTGCATTCCTGGGGTTTGTTGGAGCAGGTAATGAAAATTATTGAGAAGAGGGAGATGATGCCAAAGCACAATATGATACAATAGTGGCCATTACCTGTTATAAATTCTGCGTATGATTACTATTAATGATACTTCCAGAAAGTTGTTATTTTGGATGAAAATTCAGGACAAGTTACGTAGGTTTCCATTTTTGCATAGAAAAACAATTATTTCAAAAGCCTTAATTTCAAACAGGTTAGTCTCTTATTTCTTAAGTTATACTTAATGTGCTAATTAATATTCACACAGTAGCCCCTTCATGAGGGGTGAAGCATATTCGCTGGGTAATGTGAAGAAGTTTGCAGTGATGTTCCCCATACTGACTGAGTATGTTCTGTGGTTAACTGAAGACTTCAGCTTCCAGAGCTATCAGTACAGTTTCTTTTAAAAAATGTGCACTAGTTACACTTTTATTGATTCTTAAAATCTGGACTGCCCTATGGTTTAATGATTTAGCACATGTACTTGATCCAAAGTGTCAGTCAATGGAAGCTGCATACACAGATTGGAGGCAGTGTCTGGCCCGGAGTCACTACTGATTGCTCAGTCTGTGACCTCTGTATCCAATCCCCATGGCCCATCTAGCATCAAAGAGTGTCTGTCTGAGAGAGAGAGAGACAGAGACAGGATTTTATCATTATATCAGTTGTAATGCACCTCCAATTTCTGTATTCTATTTTAAAGCTTCCTTTGGAGTTCGTAGACTGATAGGAGTAACCGAAATAGAAAAAGGCTCCAGCTATGGCAACCAAGAATTCAAGAAAAAGGAATAACTCACAGCTGCAAGCAGAGCACATATAACCAGACTATGGTATCAAATTAACTTCATTAAAAAACACTTAGAAACTATCTTTTTCTTATTAACTGATGACTAATATTAATGAATAATACTTGAGCCAAGAATGAAGAAATTGGATGAATCAAGAGGAGAGAAAACATCAGCTTTCTGTCTGTTTAAGGACCATGGTATTCAAACTTGGGGTGAAAATCTGGGCTAAAAAATGGTAACTTTTTGCTTTGTTTGTGGAGGGGCCGAGAAATATTGGACACAGTGAGCTGTTTCTGCAGATGACCAGTCACACTGGTTTATCCTTCAAGAATCTGAAACTCACTTTGCAACAGGAGCCATTGAATGTTTCCTCTTGCTAAAGTCAATTTAATATTGGTTTTTCCCAGCATCCGTGCTGAGTGCGCTCCAGGAAACACAACCCATTTTAAATTCACTGACAGTAGTTCCTTGGGTGAAAGCCATTTGGAAAGGCCATTTTATCATGACTACAGACAAAATCCCATTTGTGTACATTTTATTGCAGGCACTTTTTATTTTCAGGCAACATCGTAGAACTTCTGTACCACAAGAAAATGGATAATGGAATTTTGATGGAAGTGGTACCTTATTGATAAGCACATACTGTACATCAGATTCACAGTTTAAAGGCTTCCACCCCTACCTGTTGGTCAATGCTCAGTTAAAGCTCAACACACCACTTTGGTGGTTTGAGCACTGATTGCCCTGTTTTGTACTTAACATGCCTTGGATCCGTTTTGCTTTGCTTTTTTTAAGTGAATAGTAAGCCCTGAGATTTGGTCCAGTGTAAAGAAGGCTATTTACTCAGTTGTACTGACGTTTCTTCCTTATATCTGTTAATGTTTCTCATCACTGAAGTCCCACTCCACTGGTTGTCCCCTGCAGCAGTCTACTGAGAAAATCAGCATAAACCAGCACAGCAGTCCTGGAAAGGATTTTTCTTTATGTGCAGCAACACTAAAAAGAAAGGGTGCAATTAGTGTCTCTAGTGCAGTGATACTCGGTGGTTCAGGAGTCAGATTAGCAATCAACATTACCCAAAAGAGTCACAGTAGTGCGAATTCATGGTTTCATTTACTATAGTACTATATATTCATATTGAAACAGTATGACAGGCGAAATATTTAGTGTGTGTGTTTGTATGTGTATGTATTATTCTCACAGCAAAATGATTGACCAAGTATTATTTTATCAACTACAGTTGGTTAATGGCATAGTAAAAGCATCCTGATTGGTTACTAACTAAATCACACAGTGTTTTAATATCATGTGCTGCAAAGAGCCGCAGGAGACAGCCTGATATCACTGCTCTAATGTTTAGGGGTCAAATCCTGGCCTCACTGAAGTCAATAGAAGTTTTCCCATTGACTTCAGTGGAGCCAGGATTCCACCCTGCATGTTCCGGCTGTACAGTGGTCTGTGCTGCTTTTCTTAGCTGGCTATGTTAGGACACTGATATGAGATATATCGCTAGATGAGCCATGTTGTTAGAGGTGGAAACACTAGATGGGTGTTGAGGTATCTTCAGGGGGTTTTAATATCTACAATGCTGATCACTTAGCCTTTGGGCTTATTGTTGAAAACTGGACATCGGAACCTTGGCTGTGCCAGTCTCTTTCCAAATGCACATTGTAAGGCTGTGCAGAGTGCTCTTGTATGTGTGTGTAGATGGGTATTCATAAATATGCGGAAACTGCTTATATCTTCAAGTTTAAAGGCCAAATTCTGCACTCGGCTACACTCCAGAGTAGGCAGTGGAATGTGTTGCCCAAGTATAACTGAGGGCAGAATTTGACCCTAAAGGTTAAAATGATGTTGTGTTAACGGTCATCCTCTCATCTTAACCCAAACTCTGTTTGAATATTTATTTCAGTTCTGTGAAGGCCGGATCTCATTAAAACACTGATTTATTTTTTCTTTGCTGTGGTAGCCAAAGGTAAAAGTGTAATATTTTACCTTCTTTTCATACTCCCGCTAACCTCTTCCCCCACAGATATTTGCCCATAAGGATTTTCTTTTTAACTTCAAGTTTTAGAATCGTTTAATAGCTTACTGAAATGCTGCATTTTGGGTTGTTCATCATTACTTTCTCATGTACCTGACTGTTCATTTGGGGTATTTTTTAATGAGAGAATTTTCAGATTGTCTCACGGCATCCATGTCTTTTGTTAGATCCATCCCCAGTTAAGCATTGCGCTCTCAGCCCCTGTGTTAGTATGCCATGCTTCCTAAGGGAAAAAAGGGTGCACAATTCTTAACTTCAGTGAAAGTTGAACACCGGCTTCGGAGGGGCAGAATACGGCCATGATTGTGTGTTTTCTTACCAGACATTTTTTGCACTCTTTTTAAACAGTTAGAATTCTGAATGCTGATAAAGCAAAATCCCTGGTTTTCTTTGATGTTTTCTAACCAGAGGAGCAAAACAGGTGGGCTTGCTATTTTTTTATTTTTATTTGGGTAATGGCTATAACTCTTGCTTGTTAGGAAGACTTAACAGATGCTGTATACTTGCTTTCTGAAGATGATGTTCAACATATTTAAATTGCACTTGCTTTGGTAACAAGAGCAAAGCAGGAAGACCACTGGTTATACTTTATAGTTACCTGTGAGCAGGGGCCTTGGTACTGGTAGACACTGCCAGATTTTAACAAATATTTCCCTTTTCTTAGTGGTGGGAGGGAGGGGTTGGGCACTAGGCAGAGGAAAAGATTAAAAATCCCTTCTTTTTATAGAGGTCTTGTCTCCTCTTAGTGCATGCAACTCCTAATTAGAGTTAATGGGATTAGTGCATGTACATCAAGGGGAGAATAAGCACATGTTTAATGTATTTTCTTTTCTTATCATAACATATTGGTCGTGCTCTGTTTTGAAAGTGTAGTAAATATATTATCATTTGCTTAATTTTTACTATTCTAAGCAGACATATTGGTAACAATTTGGAAAACTGAATTGTACAACAGTGCACAGTACACTGCACAAATAGTGCAAGAATATTTTCATTTGGAACTTTTGTCTCTTCAGATAGGTTTTTTTTTAATATATAATTATATATATATATATATATATATACACAGAGTATGTATAAATTAACATGATTGGAAATAGCTGCAGTAAATGTCTCTAATGAAGATGAGCAAGTGGCTTGGATTGGAACAGTGAGCATAGATTTTATATTTTACACTATTTTCTTCTGGTTTAATAGAAAATAGCTTGTATAATTGACTACCACGCCCTCTGAGAGCAATAATAAACAAAAATATACCAATTTTTTTTGGTCTTTAATTTTCACCCATGATCTCCACAATTTCAATAAGTCTTTTAAGAATCTGGAAGCATTTTCCCTTTCACTCCACCCATCTTTCAAGGCTTTAATTGTTTGATCTTTTGGATTAAAATTCAAGTTCTCCAGTTGTGGACCTGAGGTCTCAGTGGATCTTTCACAGGCCAACTGCTGGGGAGCTCAACCCTGATTCAGGAGACAAATGGCTTCCCAGACTGAATATGCACCCAGTTTAGATTCTGGACCTTAGCAGCTCCCTAGCACTGGCATGGAGGAAGAAGTCATACCCCGTCAAATTCCCATGTGCAATACCATAATAGCATCATGCGACCCAATTCAGGAGCCTTGTGAAGAATATGGTGGGAGAGCTCTTGCCGGTTGCTGGCACCATTGCATCCCATCAGTCATAAAAGCATAAACATTTGTTGCTGAAGAAGGACTTCCTGTGGTATACTAATTAGCATTTACAGGCTTTGGCTCATATAGGTCTCTTGCCAACCATGAGCTGACTGTCAGAATGTGATTTTGCTATTGACTTTGTGTCCCACCGGGTGATGTGTTTCTCTCGGGCACAAAGAACATAGGCAATGTCCTTTGTTCTGCTTTAAACTACTTTGAAGGGCTCTGTACACTTAATTGCTGACCAATACTGAGGATTATGTCCCTTGTCCTGGTTGCCTAGCATTCATGGAAAAAGCGCACATCTTTTCTCTGGAGCTTTGTTATATTCACCTCTGTGGTATTCATCTTGACTTCATTTACCACCGTCTACTTGCAATGTAGCGTCTGCAGACTGTTCTCTTCTGACGCCGCAGGTGGAGCTCAGGGGCTTTCTAAAACATCTTTTCCAATACAGCATATCTTCTAATAGAAGTTACTACAAGTGTCCATGGATTTTGTCTTCCTGTCAGTCAGTATTGTTTTGGTATGTTCAATAAGTATGAACTGGCATATTATCAAGTCTGAGTCTGTTGATAACATGCCTTCACTGGTACAAAGTAGAGACTTTCTACAGAAGGCATGTCTCATACTGTTGGCATAAGTACATCATTACCTGGGACCTGAGCCCTCTGAAATGGACCAGACCAACATGAGGGAGTTAGTACAATGACATCATTAACATTGGGTGTATGTGTAGTTAACCAATAGTTGGTTAATGTGATTATGTTTTTAGTTGATGGAGGTGCACTTTCTGCCTGGGAATACTCAAAAAAGACGTCTGTCCTGGCTGTATGCACCTTTGATTAAGGGAATGTTGATTTTCATACCCAGCTCAAACTAGGCAGAATGCTTCAGAGTGTTGCAAAAGGCATAATAAAATTTCCACGTCCTATGGTGCCAATTAGCCAGAGGCATTCATCAAACATCTCCACAGCCAAAATGAACAGGTATAGCCCAGCTAAGTATCATTCATATGTAGTAGGTCAACTTGAATATGGAAGTATGTTCATGGACTTTCCTCGAAAACAGTGCTTATCATTTAGGGGATATGGACTCCCCGAGATGTGCACGCATTAGTGCTGCTAAGAGTTAAGCCACTGGTCCCAAAACAGCTGTTATGTTTACCTGTTCTGATTTGTGGCTATTAATATAGGCTCATCCTCTTGATCTTTATTGCTGAATCTGTACTCAAGCACAGAGTGCTACAATTGCTCACTTCCAATTCATCTGTGTGTTCTCTAACCCATGATGGCGCTTGGGCTGCTCCAAACCCAAATATTATATAAAGCTTGTATAATACTGGATTCTGAAGCTGATAAAGACCACATTGCAGGTTAGAGTAAACATAGCTGAAAGGATGAAGGGCACTGTCTGGTACAGCTGACATCTTGATCTGGGAAACTAAATAATTGCCAGAAAGTTTGGAAACCACACAGTTAAGCATGCACACAAAGGGCAATCATTATGCCAGTACAAAAGTGAAATAATTCTTGCAATCAGTGGAATTACTCTGGATACACTAGGACTGGGATTGGCATTTGTCCCAGAGAAAAATCTACCCTCCTAGGGTAGTCAGGAGCTTCCCTGTAAGATTAGGTTCCACCTGGAGAGGGAAGAAGTGGCAGGACAGTATCTACCTGAGTTCCTCAACTATCTTTTGCACCAGTATCTTCACAGGATTGCTACCATATTTTGGGAACATTTTCAGAATGTCTGAATGTAATAGATCATGTGAAATTTTTGCCAGCTGCTCAAAAGATGTAATGAAAATATTCTCTATTTTAAAGAACTCTGGCAAGATACTGGATTAGCATCCATAAACTAAATATTTCACAATTCTCTTCTCATTAACCTCTGTGCTTTCAAATTTAAGGAACACAACTTAAAAATTACACATATTTGAAAATTTTGTACCTACAATAGTTACAAGTAACACTTCAGTTTTATGAACAATCTGAAAGACGGTGGAGAAAAAAAAATGTTTAGTTTGTGTCCACGAACTGTTGGAGAGCACCTTGTATATAGTCAGTTTCCTCTTGCTTGAAGAGATCTTTATAAACATCAGTAAGGTAGTGGAAAAAGCTTTTTAACATTTTTAAAGGAAATATTTAAAAAAATCAGGACATACCATTTAAAGGGGGCTCTGTCAGAAACTGGAATTTTAAAAAAATAATTTCAGAAAATCCAGGTTAACAGTGTCCCTTTCGGAGGAGGTCTCTACGTATTTTTGAATCTTATAAAACTCTTGTTTCATCTATTGTTTTTTGTCAAGGCATAATACTTTTGTTAAGGAAGGGTATTTTTAACTTTCAACTTTCTTTTGAAACTAATGGTTAATTTGGGTGTCTAATATTTATTGTGAATGAAATGTTTTTAAAACCACTAGATTGTGTTACAGAGCTATCGTTTATTACACAGGCAAAATGTACCCAATACATTCATTGCTTCTGCTGTCTCAAAACTGTGAGTTGTGACAATCAAATGCTACTTGCCTGAAAGCCAGGAAGCTACCATAAACTGGCATGTTACTGAACCATAAAGATCACCAGCAAGTACGGTAGCTTTAATGAATAATTTTCTCTTTGAGAAAACTAAACATCATTAACCTAAATGATTGTTGCAAACTTGTGATTTTGTTGTTTTTGTTAACTACCAGATATTATTAGCCAAATCAACCAAATAATAAAACTGTATACAGGGTACAAATTTACTGTGCATGTGTATATATATTTTTGTACATTTCTACAGTTATTTCCTACACAAAATTATATGCAGTTCAGAAAAGATCTGTAAAAAGCAAGTAGCAAAATAATCTCACCTATCGTAGTTTCTGAAAAACTGTGTCCCAAATTAGTACACAGATGTACAGTGCTATGCAAATATTACTTGTCCGTTTTCTCTTACATTTGCATAAATAGTTGATGGCTGTTTTTACTGAGCTTTCAAAAAATGATTAATGCAAAAGAAACATCTTGTTTTAAAATAAAATAGCTTTGGCTCTGTGTAAGTATTAGTATATACTGTATTAGAATCTCATTTATACTTGTAGTCACTTACTTTGATTGTTGTAAGTGAATGTGTGTGTATAACATTAGTTTGAATAGAATTTTTTGAATTGCACTTATTGAAAAGGGACAGCTACCTAACATTTATTTTCAGCTATGTTACTGCCTAGGTAGTCAATATGTAAATGAAAGACCTACATTGTTTTCATATTTGCCATTCTGATTTGCCCAACTAAGCATCCACAAAGGGCTGTTAGTTTTTGTTCTTTGTATGTCAGTTTTCTGTTTACAGTCTTAGACTCGTCCTGCAAATTGATCCATGCAGATGGACTCTTGCTCTTTTGCAGAGCCGCATTGTCTGCAGTGGGGATTCACCCACCTGCAGATCACTCTGCAGGATTGGGACCTTAGGTGTAATCAATAAACCTAAATCCATTTCCATTCACTATATTAAGAGTGTGACTAAGAACTGAGGGGATTGCATATATTGTAGCATTTATAGGAACATAGTGTATAATATTTATTATCCTTCCCCATTCCCTCAAAAATAAGAAACAAACAGGCAAACAAACAAGCAAACAGCAAGTTAAAGAAGTATGGGCTGGATGAATGGACTACAAGGTAGATAGAAAGCTGGCTAGATCGTTGGGTTCAACGGGTAGTGATTAATGGCTCCATGTCTAGTTGACAGCCGGTATCAGGCGGAGTGCCCCAAGGGTCAGTCCTGGGGCCGATTTTGTTTGATAACTTCATTAATGATCTGGAGGATGGTGTGGATTGCACCCTTAGCAAGTTTGCAGATGACACTAAACTGGGAGGAGTGGTAGATATACTGGAGGGTAGGGACAGGATACAGAGGGACCAAGACTGGATTGGGCCAAAAGAAATCTGATGAGGTTCAACAAGGACAAGTGCAGAGTCCTGCACTTAGGACGGAATAATCCCATGCACTGCTACAGACTAGGGACCGAATGGCTAGGCAGCAGTCCTGCAGAAAAGGTCATAGGGGTTGTAGTGGATGAGAAGCTGGATATGAGTCAACAGTGTGTCCTTGTTGCCAAGAAGGGTAACAGCATTTTGGGCTGTATAAGTAGGGGCATTGCCAGCAGATCGAGGGATGTGATCGTTCCCCTCTATATGACATTGGTGAGGCCTCATCTGGAGTACTGTGTCCAGTTTTGTGTCCCACACTACAAGAAAGATGTGGAAAAATTTGAAAGCGTCCAGCGGAGGGCAACAAAAATTATTAGGGGATTGGAACACATGACTTATGAGGAGAGGCTGAGGGAACTGGGATTGCTTGGGGGAAGGGATAGCTCAGTGGTTTGAGCATTGGCCTGCTAAACCCAGGGTTGTGAGTTCAATCCTTGAGGGGGCCATTTAGGGATCTGGAGCAAAAATGGTCCTGCTTCAAGCAGGGGGTTGGACTAGATGACCTCCTGAGGTCCCTTCCAACCCTAACCTTCTATGATTCTTCTATGATTCTAGTCTGCAGAAGAGAAGAATGAGGGGGGATTTGATAGCTGCTTTCAACTACCTGAAAGGGGGTTCCAAAGAGGATGGATCTAGACTGTTCTTAGTGGTAGCAGATGACAGAACGAGGAGCAATGGTCTCAAGTTGCAGTGGGGGGGGGGGTTAGGTTGGATATTAGGAAAAAACTTTTTCACCAGGAGGGTGGTGAAGCACTGGAATGGGTTACCTAGGGAGGTGGTGGAATCTCTTTCCTTTGAGGTTTTTAAGGTCAGGCTTGACAAAGGCCTGGCTGGGATGATTTAGTTGGGGATTGGTCCTGCTTTGAGCAAGGGGTTGGACTAGCTGACCTCCTGAGGTCCCTTCCAACCCTGATATTCTATGAACAAAAACATCTGAGAAAAACATTTCATTAAGAATCTTCAAAAGTAAATGCAGAGCTATAGTTGTAGAAGGCTGTGATTCTGGAGATGGAAGCTTATGAACTGACTGTATGGATAGACATTTTAGATTAAATCAATTTTTAAAATCTGACATCTTTCAGATTTCCATTTTTCACTGAAATCTTAAAATAATGCAAAAGTAAAATTGTTTTTGATTGTCCAGGCAATGCTTTTACGCAGAAAAGATGGATTCTACTGTTAGCATACCAGCAAAACCTGCTTGTTTGTTCCTTGTAGGTTGCATTGCTATAACTTTTCTTATCTTAACATTTCCATTAAAACCCCTCTGTTTCACAATTCAGCTTTAAAGGCTGATTTTGATCTGACACTTAGAATAAAATGTTTTATCTCAGAAGAGAATTTTTTTTATCCTTAAGATGAAAAAAGTGGTTGTTTTCAGCAGTCCATCACAATAAAATATTAATATTAAAAAAGTTGTGACATAAATAGAGTTGCTACTCACACAGCATACCCGACACAAATACACAACAGTCAGGAAATGAAAAAGTTAGGCCATCCAACGGTAAACATCCTCTACTCTGCCACCTGCAAGCATACATCTTGCTATTCCCATAGCTACCATGCACCATGTGCACACAGACGGTGCACCACACCTTTAATTCTGCCCTTTCTAGGGATGCCTCATCCCCTTTAACTGCCCTTCTGCAAAAATCCCTTTGCCAGATTACCCTCTCCCAACACAACCAGCTATTGTACCAAACAGCCACACCTACAAGTGGCGGCGGGGGGAGCAATCTGGTGAAAGGGTGTATGCAGAAGGGTGGGTTGAGGGGACAGAGTTAAAGTTGCAGTGAATGTTGTGTGCTGTGCAGTAGTTGTGGTGATAGTAAGGTGTGTTCCAGCAGGGTACGAGTAGAAGATTTGTATAGGTAGATGGCTTAACTTTGCATTTCTTGGTTCTTGTGGATTTGTGTCAGGAATGTTGTCTGCAAAAACACTACATTTTTTGTGCAGTAATTTCCTAGATTTATTTTTGAATTATGTGGGGATGGGAAGTTGGGAGGAGAGTGGATTTCTCTGGGCATTGGAGGTAGATGTGCAACTACTGACAGACGATAATGCCGTTATGTGCTATCAGCAGTGCATGAGCCCTTAAGTATCTTCTCCATTGTAAGATAAAATCCATCAGAAGAATGCAGTTCCTGATAGAGAAGCTTCATCAAAAGATCTTATGTGCTCCTGGCCCCTATCCAATGAGGCCCCATCCAATGAAGTTTTGGTACATGACATAAAAGTATAATGTAAATAATAGCTGAAAGTAATCCTATATCCAGTTTTTTAAAAATCTCTGTGGTGCACCAGCTAACTCAGGTTCACCCTTCTGCCAAGTTTTGTGTAGAAACTATTTTTTTTTAAGAGCTATCAATGAAATTTAGGACTTCCAAGGGTATGTTTCAGTTAAAGCCCAAATTCAAAGACTTCTTACTAAAAACTTCTGAAGAGAAAAACAAAAACTACATACAAAATTCAAAGAACATAAAAACTAACTGAAATTTTAGATAACTTGGCCACCTATTTTTAGAGAAATCGCAGGAGTTCATGCCCCTTCTTAGAATGCAACAATTGGTTGTTGGGTTTACTCTGTGGGTGTTGGTGGCTTGTGACATGCAGATCAGACACAAATGATTTGGAGGTCCCTTATGGCCTTAAACTCTATGACTGTAAAGTCATTACCCGGCGACTCCATAATATTTACTTGTCACAGATAAGACCTAGGCACTACACTGTTTTACAAAGGACTTCAGTTAGAAGCTACACTAAATTAACCCAGTAACTTCAGAGCAGCATGGAGACTTATACTTTACACATATGAATAATTCTGAAATGTTCTACTCGGAAAAGGACATGAAGAGTTGACGTTTCCACCAGCAACAAACCCAGTGGCAATTCATTCTTTATATTTCAAACAAGCATGGGGGAAGAGGTGCAACTGAAGTTAATGAACAACTCAGAAAAAAACATATTAATGGTTAATTTTGTTTCTTGGTGTTAATTTGGGATGGCTGCTTTACCCATGAGTGATGAAGCAGTGTGCAAGCTTTGCAGCTCATCTTGAGGACAAGCAAAGCAAAACCTTCCTGACCCCACCACAACACTATGTATTCTCTATATGCCGCAGGAGTTACAAAAATTGTTTTGGTACTGGTTGAAGAATTTGTTTTTGAGAGGTAGTATTTTTAATATCTTCTGCTTGTGGAGTCCATATGCCTTAGGCTTCAATTTGGTAAAGCATTGATGCATGCTTAAAAATAATCACATGTTTAAGTCTAGTTGAAGTCATGCGTAAATACATGCTTAAGTGCTGTCCCGAATGGGGATACTTTTCTGAATTGAGGCCTTAATTCGTTTGAGTCCTGCTGTACAAGGCTTGGGGGAGGAGGGGGGAACAATAGATTAGAAACTTCTAAAAATACCCAAAATAGCATTTTCCATATATAATAATAATGTGACTATTAAATTCCAGCATGTTGGGACCTTCTAGGGATTAGAAAAATCAAGTGCTGTATCGATTTGAAAGCCAGGATTCTCCACTTTCAGAAGCTAAAAAGGCCCCTGTTTCAAGCCATGTGGTTCACAAACACTGCACTTAAACCTGCCACTGGTCCAGAACTGAATATTCCTGTATAACACCTCAAACTAATTTGGGAAGATTAGGGACATAGGGACCATTTCTCTGGTAGATTGTGTTTTTGTTTTAATGTACAGTGTATCAAAGTACTGAAGAAATGTAGAATGTAGGGTAAGTCCCCATGCAGATAGATCACTGAGCAGAGGGCGGGTGAGAGGGTCAAAAGTAGAGCCGGGCAGGAAACAGTTTTCTCATCGAGGAGGGAAAAAAATGAAATTTACAGTATGTTTCCTGTGCTTAATTAGGATAAAAAGTCAGTCTTGAATGTTTTCTATTTTGGGCTTGACTATTATTAGCTTATATTTCTAAATATAACATTTCAAATCAAAACTGGAATTTTTCATTTTCAGAATTTGGAAACGTCTGTTAAAAATATTTGTAAATGAGAAATTGGTCGAAACCAACCCTTTCTTGTGAGCAGTTTTGATGCATTGGCATTGTCTGAACCCTTCCCCGCCCCCCCCCCCCCAAAAAGATTTTAATCAAAAAATGTCCTGCTAGCTCGAGTTGAAATAAATAAATGCCATTTAGCACATGGATATCAGCCCCACACATGGGTGGCGGGAAGAGTGTGTATAAATATGTAAATGTCTAGCCCATTAGCTATTTTATACTGGGTATGGGAACCCAGCAATGTATTACTTTTAGTCACCATCCATTGTGTCTGATTCTCTCATGGCCTTATCTCCAGAGATGAGTCAGTTTTCTGTCTATAAATTGAGATCAGATCTCTGCCTGATTCAGGCATGTTGAGGAATATTTCCAAATCACATAGTGCTGATCACTGCAGGCTTGCTTCACATACTTGTACCTCAATGAAGTACCACAACGAGCTAAGCAAAAATAAAAAGGATTTTTTAAATTTTATTTTTCAGACGTTAACGTACCCATACAGACGTATTTTAAATACAATGACAAAAAAAATACAGCAGGAGCATGGATTTAACCATAACAAGTATGAAATATTCATGGATAAATACTCCTGAACATTAAGAAATTATTCCCTAACCAACCCTCTGCTCCCTGTGCCAAAAAAGAGAAGCATGAAAAGCCCAATCTATCTGGAGTTAGTCAGTAACGCTCTTGGGAAAGACGAAGTGTCTTAGCTGGATCCTGTGCCTCTATAGATTGTCAGCTTTTCCATGAGGGGGTGTTGGTTAACTCAGTTAGCCAAATCAAAGAATGTGGAGGGAACAGCAGATTTCCAGGGCTGTCAAATGACTATTGGCAATCCATTTCCTGGCATTGCTTGAACAGGGATGATCCTCTAGAATACCGAAAACAGAGAGGCTTGACATAGGGAAAACCTCTTACCCCAGTCACCTAAGAGAGAGTGCCACATGTTTCCTTCCAAAATGTGGATATGCTTTGATATACAAAGACTATTATGAGACAGGTTTGTATTGGAGCTGTCACATCTCTAATGTTTATTATGCGTGCAAGTCCAGCTTCATGCAGTCACTCAGGAGTCCAATAATATCTATTTAGAATTTTGTTCTGAAAGAAATGTAAAAACAGATAACTGGCTTTTCTGCATATATTGTGCTAGATATTAACCCAGCAGTCAGAGGAAAATGGAGACGTTTAGCTCTTCTCATTTTTCTTTTGTGGTATAATCAGTAGGAGAAATCAAGGAGTTCAGCCATTCATGTGTGTTATCCACAAAATGTTTTTGGCTAGCATACCTTTTCAAGTGGGGCCTGCCAACAATTCTCCAGCTCTTTCATAAATTTGAGTGGCAGCTTATTGGACCTTGCTCTGTTGGTAACTGGTATTTATCACGAAGATATGTGAAGGAAGCTAAAGTTGTCCAATAATATCTTTTATGGTTAACATGCCCTTTGTTAGCCACATGGATATGAATTTCCAGCTTGTAGCAAATTTAAATGGTGGATTATTCCAGATTGGCATGGAAGGAGAGTTGTTGCGATTAGAAGTGGTAATGGTAAATAGTGTTTTTCCTTACATGTGTAGGTAACCATCTTCAAAATGGAAGTGCAGAGAGAGAGAGCCAAAGGCGTTAACTAATTTGCCTTCAATCTCAAGGCTCACTGGGCCTTGGGAAGAGTTGGTGGGATAGAGCCATCTTATTAAATGTCTTAAATGAAAAGAAAGATGATAGAAATACAAATCAGGTAATCTTACCCCAACCCTTATTTGGCCATGATTTCTTAAGTATCTTGTGGGATATCCTTGGTGTCTTTGTATTCCATAAAAATTGTTGTACACCTCTGTTTATTTGTATGAAAGTTGAAGCAGAAAATTCAAGTCGAATTAAGCTCAACATATACATTAATCTTGGTCCTATATTCATTTTAAGAGCTTTTATCCTTCCCAATAGACAGTGGTAATAAACACCATTTTTTCCTGTCTTCTATCACTTTTTTGAGTATGACATCCACATTTGCAGATACTATCTTTGATAAATTAAAACATATCCTGATGCCTAAATAGGTTCTCTCTTTGCATGAATGAAAGGAGAATGATTGATTGTATTTGAGATTTGGTCTACGAGAAATATCCATCCCTTGAGATTTGTTCCAGTTTATCCAAATTCCTGATAACTCATTGAAATAGTTTACTGCAGATGGTAGCAGCGAGAATCGAAATGTCTGGATTTTGAGAGTGAGCAGAATACTAATTCTCTACTTTTTATTCTGGATGGTAATTCCTTCAAATGGAAGGTGTTTTTCTGACATGCTGCTAGCGGTTCCCTGTTTATATCAAAACATAGACGTGATAGCGAGCATTCCTGATCTGTTCCTCTATTTAAGTAAGAAGTGGAGGAGATAACACCATTTGTCAGAACAGAAGCAAGTGGTGATTTATAAATAATACAATCTGGGTCAAAAATGTAGGGCCAAATCCTAATTTTCTCAGGATTGCTTGTAGGTCTGGCAATTCTACTTGATCAAAGGACTTTTCAGCCCTAACAACAGGATAGCAGCTGGAGTGTCCGTTGTTTGTGCCTGGCGGTTTAAGTGGTTTAATCTTTCGAGCATTGTCTGCCGCTAATCTGCCATGAATAAAGCCCACCTGCTTCACATGAATGTTCGATGGAGTACGGTTGTTTAAGCGTGAAGCAAGATTCTATGTCAGATTTTTATAATTTGTGTTCCACAGATTGGGTGGTAATTGTCACAACGAAGACTGTCCTTGCCATTTTTTTAGAATTAAGGTAATTATTGCTATGCTTGTGTGCTGTAATATTATTATTGACTTTCACCTTCAGACATGCAGGAGCTGGCACCTTAGATATTAAAAAAAAATCTAATCTGGACTACGAGGCATGAACTGTGGAGAAACGTGTAGTCATGTTCTGTGGTATGCTTCCATCTCCACATATCCACTTGTTCAGTAGCCTTCAGTGGAGATAATGGCTGGTTTGCAAAGACCTGAGATTTTCACCTAGAACACGGAGATTTGTCACGTTCCAATCTCCTCCTTGTACCATTGGCCCATCAGCTCTGTTGGAAGTTGTACAGAGTTTATGACCCACCCCTCTTGCTGGAGCCCGCTTGTTCTCCTCAAGAAGGTTCAAAGAGGCTTCAGGGTTGTGCAACACCCATGTCTTTATTTACTTAAGGTTGTCCCACCCCTCGTGTCCATCTATATACAAGCTTTACAGGCAGAGTCAGCCTTCAGCTAGGAGGCCTCCAGCTCCTTCCCTGACTGACTTCTCCCTTGCTGCCCCCAGCCTTCTGGCTCCCTCCCAGCCTTTATAACTCATGGCTTTGTCAGGCCAGCAGGTGTTGCCAATCCTCAAGCCGGCATCAGGCCTTTTCCATCAGCTCCAATCTGCTTCCCTTGATTGTAGCTGACAGGGCAGGGGCTAATTAGGTGCTTTTGCACCAGCACCCTGCTACAGAAGTAATGCAGTTATTTCAGTGATAAAGTGTGCGTTCCCACCACTAGGATTATATGCACTCCCCAAAATTAATCTTAGTATTGAAAATGCCTTCAATTATTATGTATTTGCCCTATGGATCTGACTATGACTGAATAAATCGAAAAGTTAAGGCTCTTGTGGATTAGTATCGCTATTCCCCCTGCTTCTGGAATTGAAAGTGGAGTGATATTCATGTCCCACCTATAGTTTTTTTTAATTCTGTCTGCATCTTCATTCCTTAAATGGGTCTCCTGAAGGAAAGCTATATGACATGTATCTGATTTTAAGTACCTCAAAGTTGTGATTCTTTTGGAGAGTTAAGACCCCATACATTCCAGGAACAAAAATTAATAGTGATTGTTCAGCTACTAATTGACCCCCAATAGATTGAGAGCCTCCAAGTGCCTCTCCATTAAAAAACAAACAAACATACACAATCCATCTTACCCTTAACATCCCAGACTTCTAATACGGGCAAAATCAGATCACAGATGATGTATGCCTGCACCCACCCTTTCTCCCCCCACCCCAATATAAATTAATTAGGAATCTGACAGAACTATACCTATATTTACCAAAATGCCTACATGTGCCAAGGCATATAAATGAATGAAACCTATTGCTTCATAGAAAGGAACACACAAGTAATAGCTTATAGTATGAATGCTAATATGTACATGGTGTATAAATATTTATACCAATAGACTAATGAAAAAAGGTAAACATGAAGTGACAAATGACAATGTATGCAAATAAACATAAATATATTAACCATGTACATATTATAAGTATATAAACTTTAAACATGGGTAGAAATTAAAAATATACAAGTGCCTATATCTAGTGATATGGGTAGTCACAAATAACATGCAAATAAATAGTTATGAATATATTCGCATCATGTATATATTAAAATAAATAGACAAATATAGATTATAAATATAAGTAGAAATAAGGAGATGAGTAATATATTTATGAACATATAAATATACTTATGTTGGCTTATAAATATACTGAAAGTATTGATTATTAGGCTATACTAAATAGCTTGTCTCCATACTAATTGTACCCTATAATACTATTAAACATATAAAATGTCAAATATCTGTACCTGAGTGGCCTGGTGTTTCCAGTCACAGTTCCTTTTCTTCAGGGCATATACTCTACGTTGTCTTTTCCTTTATTAGAGGATCATGCTGTTATCCTGTGTGAGATCAATTCCTGTAAAGTGCTTGCCACGCATCCAATGGATACTGTAGTATTTCTCAGTCTGTCAACTTCATTATGAAGATTGCAGGATATTTGAGGCTGTATTTAATATTTGATCCCCCTGAAAGCTCATTTGATGTCATTAAATGCTGCTCTCTTCTTGCTTAAATTTACATAGAAGTCTGGAGATAAAGAAAATTTAAAACCCTTGTACTTAAGACTGCCTGTTTGCCTAGCAGCAGACAACAGCTTAACTTTGTCATTAAATGTTAGCAATTTACAGATGATGGGTGTGGGGTTATTATTGTTCTCTCTTTCCTTCTGATCTTTGCCACTTGATGAGTCCTTTCAATCTCCAGGGGACAGAGATGACTTGTACTTGCTGATACTGGGGGGGCACAAAGTAAAGGGGGGGACATGTGACCACTCCAACATGTCGCCTCTGGGATGAATTTTCCAGCCCCACCTCCCTGGGCCAGGGCAGCCAATCCTGCCACCCGAGTGCAGTGTGGGCGGGGGAGAAGGGGCTCACAACTACACTTTCTCCCTGGACTCTGGAGCTCCCAGGCCCTCATGGACACCTCAGCAGGGGAGTGGTGCAGGCAATGCCCCTCACTTGGGCTGAGCAGAGGGAACTTCATCCCGGCACCTTCCTCAGTAACACCCCTGCCCTGCATTGGGCTCTGGGCCGCTCCATGCGCACTGCCAGAGTTTCGGGTGAGGGGGGGAATGCGGGGCTCTGTCCTTCTCCTGCTGTGCCTTCTCTCCCCACCCTCCCAGCACATTTCCAGCTCACTCGGCCCCTGTACCTGGCAGCCGGGCCTGGGAGGGAACGGAGGGGGTGGGTCAGAGCCATTTCTCATGCCGGGTGAGGGTGGCTGCTCCAGGTTGCGGCCTCTGTGCAGCACGGCAGCGGCCTGTGAGAGAGCCCGGCTGGGGAGGTGGCAGCGGCCTGCCCCTTTCACTCTCCACCAGGCCCATCTGACAGGGACTGTGGCCGAGTGAGCCAGAAAGATGCCAGGGGGAGCGCAGCAGGGGAAGACAGAGCCCCCCTTCCCTGGCAGGCTGAGCAGAGCAAGCCCTGGAAGGGCAGCTCGGCATGCACAGAAATCTAGGGGGGCTGGTGACCCCACGTGGCCCACCGTCACACATGCATTGCCTCTGCCACGAGAGGCAAACTGGGATCCAATCCCAGTGCCTCTCAGAGAGTGTGTTCTGGAGAAAACTGATCATATTTTTCCTTCAAGCCCTTCAGGGACCCCCAGTAACCGCAAATTATTCCTGCTTGATCTATTTTCAAGCTCTTCTTGTTTCTCCTCAAGACGAGTTAGTCTTTGCCTTTAGGAAACATTCTCCCTTTTAACCTCCGTCAGTTCTGTGGCAGCTTTTCGTAGTTCGTTCTCTAAGTAGGTCAAACAAGCTTTGACTTTTCCCACAGCTTTAGAGAGCTCCTGTATATCTTGAGATAAAAGATCAAATTTGGTAGTTAGAAAGTCCTTCATAGCGGCAAAGTCCTGTGTGAGAGACTGCTGGGTTTCCTCGCCCTGGCCTTTCTTTGGAGACTCAGGCTTTGGTCATTTGGCAGTTCTGTTTTTCCCAGCAGCATCCATAATAATACAACAAAAAAGGATCCCCGTCACCCAGCTAGTAAATTTCTGGCAAAATTATGTTTCAGATACTGGGGAGCCTTTAACTGATGTGGATTAGTTCCTGGGGGTTGTGGAGACATAGAGTCAGGCAGCCATCTTCTCTACAAGTCACATGAGACCCGTTAGGGTATTCCAGTGTCTGGTGTCTCTCAAAGAATGTGACACAGGCCAGGTGATGGAACACATTGCTCTGTATTTCCTCAAACCTTGGTTGTAGTAAAATATCCATTAACGGGGGATGAGAGGTGTCTTTTTCTAAGCATATTGTTTCTGATGTTCTGTCATTTGGTAACATCTTTTTTATTCCTGTGTAGAAACAAAGGACTTTCTTTGAGACACACAGTAAAATAGTAGCAGAGTCAAAGCACACTTGGGGTTAGGGAGGGAGCAGAAGAAGGTTAGTGCAAGCTGGAGCACTGGAGAGAAAAGGATTCCAAAGGCATTTTGCCTGGCGGCTTCTGTCTATTTTGCAGCTGCTGTGAGAATGGAAATAAAAAATCTCAAAAGCTGTTCCTGCCTTATTGAGTAATATTGTGTGTATTGCACTTGTGAAAGTGAGATGGATCCTTCTATGTTCAACCAGAAGTTTACCTTGAGTTCCCCACACTAATAACTATGGCTAAGACTTTCAAAAGTGACTAGTGATTTTGGATGTCCAATGTGAGACACCTTCAAGAAGGTGGATGCTCAGCACATTCTGAAAACCAGGCACTTTCAAAGTGTCTCAAGTTGGCCACCCAGACTCATTAGTTACTTTTGAAAATCCAGCCCTGTCTCTCTATCTGGTATCAAAGCTGCATGTAACAAGAAGCCCTGGAAAATGCAAAATGTAGAGAGCTGGTTGGGAAAATATTTTTCCTATGGAAAATTTTTCATTTTTGTCAAATTTTTCCATTAAAATTAATTTAATTTTCTTCAAAAATATATTTTTGTTGGCAACCAACAACCAAAAGTTCTAGTTGAAAGTTTACTAAAATATGGTGTTTTATTTAAAAAAAATGATCATCTTCAGCAGACAGCTTCTCAAATCCTCTCCCTACAGCTAAGTCAAATCTCTTTGAAAAATTCAAAGGCTCCTCTCTTCAGGAGCCTTGGAAAAGGTGAAAATTAGTTTCTTGGCCTCGTCCTAGCCTTGATGGGTGCCTTCTATATTGCCAAACTACCATGTGTTTTTTCCAAAATAAAAAAAAATCCCCCCAAACCACCCAAATCCTTTTCAAAACAAAATAAAGCTTTATAAAGAGCCATAATGATCCCTTCCAGGAATGTTGTCCCCATCGAATGTGTTTGGGACTTGGTCACATGACGTGAATGAAATAATGTGAGTCCCACCTCACATTTAAAGTGACAGCACACTTGTTTGCTTCCATAAATAGTATTTTCCATCTTGTTTTGAGCACAAAAGCTCATAATTAGACTTGGCGAATAACTGATTTTTTCAGTTCCCTGGCAGTTTAAATTTAAAAAACTGTTTGGGTGGAACCAAATCCAAAAATTGTGTTTAAAAAAAACACAACTTTGGATCAAAAACAAGTTTTGTTCAATCCCAGATGGGTCTGTGGGTAGGGCCACAGGCAGCGTCTTCTTTATAGCCCAGTGGTCAGGGCATTCACTTGGGATGTGGGAGACCTGGGTTAATTCCCACCCCTCATGTGGAGAAAGGATTTGCACTCAGCTCTCCCACGTGGCAGGAGAGTGCCCTAACCACTGAGGTATGGGATATTCTGGAGCACTTCTTGTTTCCGATTATTTTCATTGTTGAAATATGGAATGGTCTGATCCCATGATTTTACTGTACTTCACTTAATGTCATTCCCAAAATACTTAGTGTGTTTGAAGGTACTCACACATGATGTTACAGCAGTGCCAGTTTTGCTGGAGCTTTCATGGATGCACTGCTCATCAGGTTATCGTACAGAGTACGTTCAACAAACTAATCAGAGTTGAGTGTCAGCAACACTTTGGCTCCTAATTTCATAAATGTTTACACTAGATTTGAGCTCTGATCTGCTCTATTTTTTTCTCATGCCCTGTTTAAGCAGATGGCCCAGGTGAAAGGATTAATACTATAGCGGGATTTTATAGGCTTTGTACTTGACAACTGGGAATATAAACCTAGAATGCAGAGCATTTGTATAGCACTTTTCAGCCACAGAGCTCAGAGCACTTTACAAAGGTGGATAAGCATTATTGTTCCCATATAATCCCTCCAACTCCTCCTCTTCCTCCTCCTCCTCAAATCTGAGCATAGTCTATTCTCCATGTTCCGCATAATCCTCACCAGGTAGTATAGAAAGAAGGCTCCAAATAAACCCATAGCTAAGTCAAGGAATTTGCACTGGTCTAAGAACAGTTTTAGGGGGGTTAACAAGTCTTATCTGAGGTTACAATTTATTTCCCGTGTCACCCTGCTTCTCTTACACCCGCTCCATAAACTTCACACACGTTGATCAGGAGGGCAAACAAGCTGCTGCAATGCGCTTCTAAAATCATCTGGCACCAGGACATGTGTAAAAACAAATGTCTCACTCTGCTCAAAGACTGCCCATGATGCTCTCTTGGCCAAGATACTGAACTTTCATTATTAAGGCCATGTCTACACTACGTAGTGTTGTAAGTCGACTTAAGTTATGTCGATGATCATAAACCGCTGTAATTAAATTGCTACCGGTCAGTTGTGAATCAGTTTGGAGTTGGGAAGTCTGCTGTGAGGGTTGTGGTGATGCAAGCCTGCAGGGCTATTAATCACCTCCTGCTACGAAGGACTGTGACTCTGGACAATGTGTGAGAAATAGTGGGTGGCTTTGTGGCAATGGGATTCCCTAACCACAGCAGGACAATAGATTGCACACATATCCCAATTTTGGCCCAAGAACATCTTGCGACAGAGTATATCAACAGAAATGACTACTTCTCCATGGTCTTGAAAGTGCTGGTGGATCAACGGGGTCATTTCACTGACATCACCATGGGGTGGTCAGGGAAGGTGCATGATGCACTCATCTTCAAGAACACTGGCCCGTATAGAAAGCTGCCTTCAGGGACTTTCTTTCCAGCCCAGAAGATTCCAGTAGGGGATGTGAAATGCCCATAGTGATCCTTGGAGACCTCACCTACCCCTTACTCCCATGGCTCATGAAGCCATACACCAGAAACCTTGACGGCAGCAAGGAGAGCTTCAGCAACAGGCTCAGCAGGTGCAGAATGACCATTGAATGTGCGTTTGGCAGATTAAAGGCTTGCTGGCTCTGCCTTTTTGGCAGGTTAGACCTCAATGAGGAAAATATTCCCATGGTCATAGCAGCCTGCTGTGCTCTGCATAACATTTGTGAAGCCAAGGGGGAAAAGTTTCCCCAGGGATGGAGCATTGAGGCAGATTGCCTGGTGGCTTATTTTGAGCAGCTAGACACCAAGGCTATTAGAAGGGCTCAACAGGGGTTAGTTGAATCAGGGAGGCTTTGAAGCAGCATTTTGACAATGAGCCCCAGTAAGGTTCTTTCTGTAATGAATTGAGCCAAGCATTGTTTACTTGCTACTTTGAATGACCCCTGTAATGATTCCTGCCTAGGGTGACCAGATGTCCTGAATTTATAGGGACAGTCCCGATTTTTGGGTCTTTTTCTTATATAGGCTCCTATTATCCTTGACCCCCGTCCCGATTTTTCACATTTGCTGTCTGGTCACCCTATTCCTGCCTGAGCAGTAATTAAGAATATATGAACATAAAAATGGCCATACTAGGTCAGACCAAAGGTCCATTTAGCCCAGTATCCTGTCTTCCGAAAGTGGCCAATGCCAGGTGGGTGCCCCAGAGGGAATGAAGAGAACAGGTAATCATCCAGCGATCCATCCCCTGCCTCCCATTCCCAGCTTCTGGCAAACAGAAGCTAGGGACACCATCCCTGCCCATCCCATCCCAGCTAATAGCCATTGGTGGACCTATCCTCCATGAATTTATCTAGTTCTCTTTTTGAACCCTGCAAATGTGGCAGTTACCACTGTGTATGAATTTTTGTTGCAACCACCTTGTGTTGGTCACAAATAAGAATCACTGTCTTTGTAAGACTACATTTTTATTAAACAGCAATAGACAGATTAACATTTCATACAAGACCATGACAGTGAGCAGCACTCTCTGAAGTGAGGATCTCACAGCTGTGTGTAAGTCCAGCTGTTATTGAAAATGTCCCTGTGCTGGAGTGCAAGGGGAACATGAGAGGAGTGTGTGGGGGGAGTTTGGGAAGGGCAAGGAATTCAGTTCTGTATGGGCTTCAGGGGGAGTCGAGCATGCATGTGTTCCACCTGCAGCACAATCAGGGACCTCAGCATCTCCGTTTCATCCTCCATGAGCCTTATCATCTGCTTCTGAGCCCATCTCTCCTGGCTATCCATTTCTGGTTTCCCATTTATTGTCTTTCTTCACACTCTGTGCTCGCTATCAACCTGATCTGACGATTGCAGCAATTCGCAAAACATGTCCTCCTTACGCCTCCTCGTTCATCGCCTTATCTGATGAAGTTGCTGCACCAGTGTGTAGGAGCTGGCCCTTCTCTGCAGAAGCAAAGAAACAATACACAGAGTCAGTATTACTGTGAGTGCACTCACAGCCTTGAGTCATAAAAGTTACATACACCTCCTTCTTACTTTCCCTTGGCAAGCACACAGCACAGCCAGAGCACTAAACATGGTGAGTTTGGCATGAGGAAGAGGGGGCAAGGGCATGGGGGCAAGATGGAACAAAAGGTCTGGGTGGTTTCAGAAGGGGATCAGTACAAGTGCCTGGGGACATGATTCTGAATACTGGCACTGTTTTCCACAGGCGGGGCGGGGGGGGGGCACTGAAACTGAATTCACATGACTAAGGGTAACCAAAGAGGCAAGGATGCATCTCCTGCATGCATGTTGGCTTCAGACTGGGTCCATCTGCTGCTCGCCTGTGTGCTGCTCTGGTTCCTGCAGAAGTAATTGCTGATTAGTGCAGCAAAGCTTCCTACAATGGGGGATGAAAAAATGCAGCTTGGCCAAGGAACCTTCGGCAGAGAATTGCACAGTATCTGTAGGAAAGTTTCCTAGAGATCTCTAGGGAGGATTCCTAGGAGATCTCAGTGTGCATTGAAAAACCTTTCCCCACTGAGTAGCTGAATGGGGGAATCAGAAGCAGATGCAAACAATACCTAGTGTTAATTTCAATCCCTTCTCTCATGTGCACATGGTAACAAAATAAAGGACACCTTTACCACATATAACCGTGCACTATGAAAAATGAGAACTTACCAGAGCTCTCCTCTCCTGCTTCAGGCACGCCAGCGCCAGACTGCTGGGACTGACTAGACCCCTCCAGAGTCAAAAAGAGGTCCTGGCTCACCATACCACCAGACTGTCACCTATCCCACATCCTCCTCCAACTCAACCTCCTAGTCCACCACTTCATCTTCAGGGTTGACTCCACTGGCCTCTGCCTCCAGTCCCCCCGAAGTGGTTTTATTATGTTGGTGTAGCAGGAGAGTTAAATCAGCAGGAGGAACATTGTTGGGTGTACCCCTCCACGGTTTTGTCCATGAAACCTGACTTGTGTTGATAAAACTGTGTAGTGTAGACAAGGCCTTTAGCATCTTCTCCTACCCACCCTAAGCCAGTATGTAGAATGCATACTTGCTCTATTCTCTTTCCTGTGAACATTCACAGGAAATTCCTTTCAATACAGAGCACTGGTGAAAACTGCACTATAGGGGTCTGGTGTCTCTCTTAATACAGAAAAGATGGTCCAGGAGACCCCCTCCAGCCTTAATCTATGAGTGAAGCAATGAATGTAAGTCACATGCACATGCACCCTCTCTCTCTCTCTCTCTCTGCTCATGATAATGCTTCAGAAAATAAAGGTTAAGACACTATGACTAGTAGTTCATGTGCAAAGATAATTGCATGTTATTTCGCTTCTGTTTTTCAGGTATTATTCTAAGGGTATGTCTACACTACGAAATTAGGTCGAATTTATAGAAGTCGGTTTTTTAGAAATCAGTTTTATATATTCGAGTGTTTGTGTCCCCACAGAAATGCTCTAAGTGCATTAAGTGCATTAACTCAGCGGAGTGCTTCCACAGTACCGAGGCTAGAGTCGACTTCCGGAGTGTTGCACTGTGGGTAGCTATCCCACAGTTCCCGCAGTCTCCACTGCCCAGTGGAGTTCTGGGTTGAGATCCCAATGCCTGATGGGGCTAAAACATTGTCGCGGGTGGTTCTGGGTACATATCATCAGGCCCCTGTTCCTTCCCTCCCTCCGTGAAAGCAAGGGCAGACAATCATTCCACGCCTTTTTTCCTGAGTTACCTGTGCAGACACCATACCACGGCAAGCATGGAGCCCGCTCAGGTAACCGTCACCGTATGTCTCCTGGGTGCTGGCAGACGCGGTACTGCATTGCTACACAATAGCAGCAACCCCTTGCCTTGTGGCAGCAGATGGTACAATACGACTGGTAGCCATCATCATCATGTCCGAGGTGCTCCTGGCCACGTCAGCCGGGAGCGCCTGGGCAGACATGGGCGCAGGGACTAAATTTGGAGTGACTTGACCAGGTCATTCTCTTTAGTTCTGCAGTCAGTCCTATTGAACCATCTTATGGTGAGCAGGCAGGCGATACGGATTGCTAGCAGTCCTATTGCATCATCTTCTGCCGGGCAGCCATGAGATGTGGATGGCATGCAGTCCTTCTGCACCGTCTGCTGCCAGCCAAAGATGTAAAAGATAGATGGAGTGTATCAAAACAAGAAATAGATCAGATTTGTTTTGTACTCATTTGCTTCCCTCCCTCCCCCGTCTAGGGGACTCATTCCTCTAGGTCACACTGCAGTCACTCACAGGGAAGGTGCAGCGAGGTAAATCTAGCCATGTATCAATCAGAGGCCAGACTAACCTCCTTGTTCCAATAAGAACAATAACTTAGGTGCACCATTTCTTATTGGAACCCTCCGTGAAGTCCTGCCTGAAATACTCCTTGATGTAAAGCCACCCCCTTTGTTGATTTTAGCTCCCTGAAGCCAACCCTGTAAGCCGTGTCGTCAGTCACCCCTCCCTCCGTCAGAGCAGTGGCAGACAATCGTTCCGCGCCTTTTTTCTGAGCGGACGCCATACCAAGGCAAGCATGGAGGCTGCTCAGCTCACTTTGGCAATTAGGAGCACATTAAACACCACACGCATTATCCAGCAGTATATGCAGCACCAAAACCTGGCAGAGCGATACCGGGCGAGTAGGCGACGTCAGCGCAGTCACATGAGTGATCAGAACATGGACACAGATTTCTCTGAAAGCATGGGCCCTGCCAATGCATGCATCATGGTGCTAATGCGGCAGGTTCATGCTGTGGAATGCCAATTCTGGGCTCGGGAAACAAGCACAGACTGGTGGGACCGCATAGTGTTGCAGGTCTGGGACGATTCCCAGTGGCTGCGAAACTTTCACATGCATAAGGGCACTTTCATGGAACTTTGTGACTTGATTTCCCTTGCCCTGAAGCGCATGAATACCACGATGAGAGCAGCCCTCACAGTTGAGAAGTGAGTGGCGATAGCCTTGTGGAAGCTTGCAATGCCAGACAGCTACCGGTCAGTTGGGAATCAATTTGGAGTGGGCAAATCTACTGTGGGGGCTGCTGTGATGCAAGTAGCCCACGCAATCAAAGATCTGCTGATATCAAGGGTAGTGACCCTGGGAAACATGCAGGTCATAGTGGATGGCTTTGCTGCAATGGGATTCCCTAACTGTGGTGGGGCCATAGACGGAACCCATATCCCTATCTTGGCACCGGAGCACCAAGCCGGCGAGTACATAAACCGCAAGGGGTACTTTTCAATAGTGCTGCAAGCTCTGGTGGATCACAAGGGACGTTTCACCAACATCAACGTGGGATGGCCGGAAAAGGTACATGACGCTCACATCTTCAGGAATTCTGGTCTGTTTCAAAAGTTGCAGGAAGGGACTTTATTCCCAGACCAGAAAATAACTGTTGGGGACGTTGAAATGCCTATAGTTATCCTTGGAGACCCAGCCTACCCCTTAATGCCATGGCTCATGAAGCCGTACACAGGCAGCCTGGACAGTAGTCAGGAGCTGTTCAACTACAGGCTGAGCAAGTGCAGAATGGTGGTAGAATGTGCATTTGGACGTTTAAAGGCGCGCTGGCGCAGTTTACTGACTCGCTTAGACCTCAGCGAAACCAATATTCCCACTGTTATTACTGCTTGCTGTGCGCTCCACAATATCTGTGAGAGTAAGGGGGAGACGTTTATGGTGGGTTGGGAGGTTGAGGCAAATCGCCTGGCTGCTGGTTACGCGCAGCCAGACACCAGGGCAGTTAGAAGAGCACAGGAGGGCGCGGTACGCATCAGAGAAGCTTTGAAAACCAGTTTCATGACTGGCCAGGCTACGGTGTGAAAGTTCTGTTTGTTTCTCCTTGATGAAACCCCCCGCCCCTTGGTTCACTCTACTTCCCTGTAAGCTAACCACCCTCCCCTCCTCCCTTCGATCACCGCTTGCAGAGGCAATAAAGTCATTGTTGCTTCACATTCATGCATTCTTTATTCATTCATCACACAAATAGGGGGATGACTACCAAGGTAGCCCAGGAGGGGTGGTGGAGGAGGGAAGGAAAATGCCACACAGCACTTTAAAAGTTTACAACTTTAAAATTTATTGAATGACAGCCTTCTTTTTTTTGGGCAATCCTCTGTGGTGGAGTGGCTGGTTGGCCGGTGGCCCCCCCACCACGTTCTTGGGCATCTGGGTGTGGAGGCTATGGAACTTGGGGAGGAGGGTGGTTGGTTACACAGGGGCTGTAGTAGCAGTCTGTGCTCCAGCTGCCTTTGTTGCAGCTCAACCATACACTGGAGCATACTGGTTTGATCCTCCAGCAGCCTCAGCATTGAATCCTGCCTCCTCTCATCACGCTGCTGCCACATTTGAGCTTCAGCCCTGTCTTCAGCCCGCCACTTACTCTCTTCAGCCCGCCACCTCTCCTCCCGGTCATTTTGTGCTTTCCTGCACTCTGACATTATTTGCCTCCACGCATTCGTCTGTGCTCTGTCAGTGTGGGAGGACAGCATGAGCTCAGAGAACATTTCATCACGAGTGCGTTTTTTTTTCTTTCTAATCTTCACTAGCCTCTGGGAAGGAGAAGATCCTGTGATCATTGAAACACATGCAGCTGGTGGAGAAAAAAAAAGGGACAGCGGTATTTAAGAAGACACATTTTATAAAACAGTGGCTACAGTCTTTCAGGGTAAACCTTGCTGTTAACATTACATACATAGCAAATGTGCTTTCGTTACAAGGTCGCATTTTGCCTCCCCCCACTGTGTGGCTACCCCCCTCAACCCTCCCCCCTCCCCGTGGCTAACAGCGGGGAACATTTCTGTTCAGCCACAGGCAAACAGCCCAGCAGGAACGGGCTCCTCTGAGTGTCCCCTGAAGAAAAGCACCCTATTTCAACCAGGTGACCATGAATGATATCTCACTCTCCTGAGGATAACACAGAGAGATAAAGAACGGATGTTGTTTGAACGCCAGCAAACATACACTGCAATGCTTTGTTGTACAATGATTCCCAAGTACGTGTTACTGGCCTCGAGTGATAAAGTGTCCTACCATGAAGGACACAATAAGGCTGCCCTCCCCAGAAACCTTTTGCAAAGGCTTTGGGAGTACATCCAGGAGAGCCGCGAATGCCAGGGCAAATTAATCCTTTCACATGCTTGCTTTTAAACCATGTATAGTATTTTAAAATGTACACTCACCAGAGGTCCCTTCTCCACCTGCCGGGTCCAGGAGGCAGCCTTGGGTGGGTTCAGGGGGTACTGGCTCCAGGTCCAGGGTGAGAAACAGTTCCTGGCTATCGGGAAAAGCGGTTTCTCCGCTTGCTTGCTGTGAGCTATCTACAACCTCATCATCATCATCATCTTCTTCATCCCCAAAACCTGCTTCCGTGTTGCTTCCATCTCCATTGAAGGAGTCAAACAACACAGCTGGGGTAGTGGTGGCTGAACCCCCTAAAATGGCATGCAGCTCATCATAGAAGCGGCAAGTTTGGGGCTCTGACCTGGAGTGGCCATTCACCTCTCTGGTTTTCTGGTAGGCTTGCCTCAGCTCCTTAAGTTTCACGCGGCACTGGTTCGGGTCCCTGTTATGGCCTCTGTCCTTCATGCCCTGGGAGATTTTGACAAAGGTTTTGGCATTTCGAAAACTGGAACGGAGTTCTGATAGCACGGATTCCTCTCCCCATACAGCGATCAGATCCCGTACCTCCTGTTCAGTCCATGCTGGAGCTCTTTTGCAATTCTGGGACTCCATCATGGTCACCTCTGCTGATGAGCTCTGCATGGTCACCTGCAGCTTGCCACGCTGGCCAAACAGGAAATGAGATTCAAAAGTTCGCAGTTCTTTTCCTGTCTACCTGGCCAGTGCATCTGAGTTGAGAGTGCTGTCCAGAGCGGTCACAACGGAGCACTCTGGGATAGCTCCCGGAGGCCAATACCGTCGAATTGTGTCCACAGTACCCCAAATTCGAGCCGGCAAGGTTGATTTAAGCGCTAATCCACTTGTCAGGGGTGGAGTAAGGAAATCGATTTTAAGAGCCCTTTAAGTCGAAATAAAGGGCTTCATCGTGTGGACTGGTGCAGGTTTACATCGATTTAACGCTGCTAAATTCGACCTAAAGTCCTAGTGTAGACCAGGGCTAAGTGTTTAAGAGCTGTAAAGAGATTTATTGATGCTAACAAATTAATCCTCACAGTGCTGTGAGGTTGGTAATCAGAGCCTTATTTACAGATGGGGAAGCAGAAGCCATGAGACTAGGGGACTTTCCCAAAGCTGTAAATTGGAGGGAATGGGATTTGTGTCAGGTGCAAGGTTAGTGCGTTGGGGGTCTTAACTCTCAGCCCAATGCTCAGCAATTATTGCAGAGGCAATCAGACTAAACCTGGCAATTTCACTTGAAACACCTGCAACATACACGTCTTTGCAGACCAGATGATTAGTCATATTACTTTATTATGTATAGCAGGTGTGGTATGAAGTGCTTGTAGCTTCTGCCACTCATGGTTTTGGTGCAGCTGGATACTGGTGATGTGGAGCTACACGGGCTAGTTTTATTTACATCAGGCCTTTTTACTATTTATTTTATTTATTATTAATTTTATTTTGTGTTACTATAGCACCAAGGAGCCCTAGTCCTGGACCAGGACCCCATTGTGCTAGCCTCCTTGCTGCTTGATTTAGCTCCAAGTGATTTTAAATTCTATTCTGTAGTTGTACATGGCAGAGTCTTCTGGAAAAGTCATGAACATTGTCTTCTGAGCTATTTTTGTTTGTTTGTTTGTTTTGTTACTGGCATGGAATCTCAGGCCAGCAGTATATAAACATAAATAATTTTCAGCTCCACACACTGTAACACAGCACACCCTGAGAAGCAGAAAGTACTTTGTTATAGTGAATACTAATATAAAGCCACCCAGAGGTAGCTTTGAGTGATTAAAGCAAGTGACTGGGGACTTCATGTGGTTTTGACCAGCAGCTCAAACACCTGGTCATAAGTATTTAATTAGTATGAGCGGGGTGCACAGCAAACAAACAGTCTAATAGTCTGGATGGAAATTGGGACAGAGTTTTTGTCTGGCATCTTGCAAACTGTGCTGTGCCTAATCTGATATATTTATTTTATAAAATATCAGTATCTACTGTAAATAAACTTAACTGAGATCCTGTCTCCTTCATGTCAAGTACAGGAGTGGGTTATTTCCTTTTGGGGAGATAAACTGAGTCCAAAGTTTTATTTTGTCTACTTGGAAACCTTGATTATATGGGTCTGGTTTTTAGAGATGTGGAGTATCTGACTTCAGTTACAGTTATGAGCATTCAGGCCTTCTGAAAATCAGGTCCTACATGTTTAAGTATTTGCTTGTACAGTGTGTGTGTGTGTGTGTAATTACAGTCAATGGACTATAATGATTAAAATAACAGTGTGGCAACCAATTACAGAGAGCAATCTACTGTAAAAGCAGAACAATGGGGCCTAGCTCTTCGACTCTACCACAATGTTAAATAAAATGATTGTGATGGACAGAATTGGAACACTGGCAACAAACCCTGCAAATCCACTTACAGCCTTACAACTTGCTAACTATCTAAAACTGTGCTCTGTGCTTCACATGCTCTGGATTAACTGTATCTGGAAAGGAAAACCCTCTTGGAAATCCAGTCCAAGAAAGAATGGAAGAATATGGATTTTAAGAAAAAAGGTACAATTAAATGTAAATGCTTGTTCTCGTTGTGAAGAAAAAATTAATCCTGAGCTTTTTATGAAATTACACAAACTGTACTTTCTGAGCTGGCTGTTATTAATGCAATTAAAATGTCAACAATCACTAGTGATGCTTTATTTCAAACTTTTGCCCCACCCATACTAAAGGCTAACCGAGACCAGGGACCCATTGTGCTAGTCACGGTACAAACATAGAATAAGAGACAGCCTCTGCCCTGGAGAAGTTACAGTCTAGATAACAACAGACAAAGTTCAGGGGAAAGGGATATAATGTACAAGCAGAGTAAACAATGTGATAGCAGCAAATGCCACGTTAGTTCCGCAACTATTCTTGCTTTTTGTTTTGTTATTTAAATCCTTTCAGCAACATTATATTCAAGGCTGCATAATACCAAAAATAAGTTCTTTACCAAATCATTCTGCTACCTTAACGTTACATTTTTAATTTTAAACTTAAATTCAGTGGTCCAGATCTTCAGCTGCTGTAAACTGGTGTATCTCCATTGACTATAGAGCTATTTCAATTTATGCCATCTGAAGATCTAGCTCAATTATATACATGTATATTTATACACACACACACACACACACTTTAACTATCTGATACACATTTTCACTCAGATCATGTTGTGGCAGAGTATATTCTATTTACTTTTATTTATCAAATGTAGCCAATCACTTTTCTTTTCATTGCCACGTCCAGTGCAAATCAGTAGAGACCAACAGTCATTCCCATCTGACGGCTGGTGAAATTAGTTGGTGGTCTTGGTCTAGTTCCTACTGGACAAGTGTCTGCCTGTTGGTGGTGGGGAATATTGCCATCAGCAGCTGTGTCAAGTATTTGTCTAGCCACTTGAAGTGCTTCCTGCAGAGTATGGCTGTTTACACTGGTGGGCCAGGGAGAGTGTGTGTGTGTGCTACTGATCCCAGCAAAGTACACATATGCTGAATGTCATCCAAGCTTCCTCCTTCCTGAGGTTTTTCCTTCATTGTTAAATAAGAACAAACATGAATCTCTATCTGAACTTAGCTGTTTTTAGGGTTTCTCCATGTGTTTCTATGTCTCTGCCCCTAGAAACCTCTTGGCTTGGAAAGACTAAACCTTTTATACTCCTAAGTTGGAACTAAGGGGACCCATCCAGTCTGCCTGCCAGCGTGAGGCAGGAGAATAGCCCTGCAACTTTATGTAGGATCCTAGAACCAGACACACCATCAGAGGTGTCTAGTTGACATCTTGCACAAGCTCTACCTTCACTTAAAAATGTGACACCTAAACCCATTCACCAATTCTCCCCTTCAAAAACAAATTATATGGAACTATCTTAATGTGCTGGAAATGCTGCTTTTTATTATGTTGGCTCCTACAGTGGTGATAGACACCTCTGACAGTGTGTCCTATGAAGTGAGCTGTAGCTCACGAAAGCTTATGCTCAAATAAATTGGTTAGTCTCTAAGGTCCCCCAAGTACTCCTTTTCTTTTTGCGAATACAGACTAACACGGCTGCTACTCTGAAACCTACAGTGGTGATGTAACATGGTTAAAGGATTATTTTGATCCCAGGACAATGTACTCTGATGTGGACTGTCATGGCCAGGTTCAATCACCGCTGGGGTGCCTCCTTATGAATGTCTAGGGAAACCGCTCTCATCTGGTCTGGCACCCCCTCCATCATTCGCTGATCCTGTGGACTTTCTCTGTTCATGATTCAGCCCCCTTTCTGGTATATTGATGTCTCAGCACACCAACTGTATGGATGCCACCTTCACTAGTCTGTAACAGTTCCCCAGTGATTGGTAGGGGAACCCGAGCCCACCTACCACTCCGAATTCCAGCACAGGGACCATGTAATCAGCAGCAATCTCTACCCTCACTGCTTTTTCCCTCGGTTCTGTCTCCCTCAGGCTTTCTTCTCCACCTTTCTAGCTAAACCCTTCCCCCTCAGGGACAGGATCCTAGGGCTTCTCTCTCCCACTAGGTTTCCTCCTCCCGCTTCTCTTCCCCCCCACCCAGAGCATGACTGCCACCCTCCACACTGCAGCCCCTTTCTGCTGAAGGCTTCTTGGAGTTGTTATACTTTAGCCAGCTTCTCCCCCAGCTGGACTTTATCAGCCATTAGGCATTTTTCAGTCAAGTCATACTCTCTCCCATGTGTAGCCTATAAGGTTAATTGGTTCCCTCTGAGCCACCTCAACCCCTTCAGAGCTGATGTGGGGTGACCATCCCATCACAAGGACGCAGACAAGAAGGTCAATTTCATTTATCAAACTACTACATCCCAATCAGGGAGCTCTGGAGCCTTTGTTTACTGATCACTTGTGACTTCATAAGACTGTGCAGAGATGTAAGCCCCTCTCCAGTAAATGCATTAATTATTTTTTAATATTTATATTGCAGTAGTGCCTAGAGGCTTCAACCAGATCAGAGCAATCTCCATTGTGCTAGGCACTCAACAAATACAAAATAAATAAGTCCCCTCTTCAAAGCATTATAATCACATTGAGTTCAGTGGGACTACTAAAATGTATAAAGCTAAGCGGGGTGGGGCACCCGCCTCACCGGCAGCTGTCCCTGCTTGCGCTAGTGCAAAGGGAGGGGCTGGGGGTGGTACAGCCATGCCAGAGGAGCTGCCGGCCTCGGGTACTGGCTCCTGGAAGTAGTGGCCCGACAGGCTGCTGCTTTTGCCAGGCAGCTCCTGGTAGAGCCCTGCAGATATCGATTTATATCAATGGATCTACATTTTGTATACGCGCAGGGCTCTATAAATAAAACTACCTTAAATGACCTGGATACACAGGGGTGGGAAAAGTAAGTTTAATGCAACATGTTTTGGATTTAAAACTAACTGACTTTTTAAACAAAGGAAATATTATGTGTAATTAGGGAATTGAAATGAGAATTGATTGCTTCTTGTCACCATGTCCTTTGAGATTTTAGAACTAGTAGATATCCTTTTGCTCCTAGTTTTTATTCGTAGATTGGAAGAGGAAAACAAACTTTTCTGATTTTTTTCAGCATCCAGTTGGTTTCTAAACTTTGAATGAACTAGTCAATGAGCTGAACTAGGTGAACAAACTAACTTGAAGAAAATATTCTCTCAGCATCTACAAAAGGCTGTACTTCAGCAAACTCTGGTTCCAGGTGCTTAGCTGGTGACCTCCACCAGTTTGGTGGTTTTGACTCTCTTTAAAACTTTAGCAGCAAACATGTACTATTGAATATTTTTTAATTTATTTTAAAATATTAATAAATTATTAATTTAAGCCTTAACATACATTGCCATAATTTCAAATTTAGTTTTATTTTTAAAAATAAATGTATTTATTTTAAATGTTAAAACTTTGAGTTTTGTGGTGGTGTTTTTTTAATCATTGATATTTATCCATCCTGTGCTTGCTCTATGGAACTACTGAGATCAGTAAAAGAAACAAATTAGACAGGATTAAAAAAATACACTCCCAAATCAAAAGTGTGATTGCAATGAAGTACAAATTCTACAAAGATTTTTAGGGTAATGCCATTTCTTTTTTGCTTCTCTTCAGTTTAACCCCATTGGCTGTGCCATTTCAACCTCAACACTTAGCTGTCCTGCAACATTTTAATCCAAGTCTATTAAAGATATGTAGGCACTGGACATTTTATCTCAATTTGAAATGAAACTGACTCAAACTTTCAACCAATCACTTATGAGTGTTGTATTTGGTTAATGGCAGTATCAATCCATAGTTATAAGAAATGGTGTATTGGGATGGTGGAGGTGTACATTAGTTTAATTTAATGTTGGAAAGCTAAATAGTAATTTTTTTCCTCAAATAATAATTCTTTTTTCTATCATATTACACACCGGCTGTTGAACAAAGTGTAAAATTATATATATATATGATTATAATTTTTGTAGGTACCCTGCACTCTTTAGAGTGCTCAGATAAGATGATGATGATGATGCATGAACAGACATGGTCCTGCCCTGAAAAGATTAGTCTCACTTCAGATGTAATGCAATGAATGAGGATGGGCTGAGAAAGGGGAAACATTACAGTAGTAAGAACACATGGATTCTCTGTTTTGTTCTGTGTGCATCTTCACAGCGCTGTTAATTTAAAAAAACAAACTAGTAACTAATCTTTTCTCTCTCAGATTCATTTAAGGCCAGATTTTGCCACCCTGAGGTTGACTAGGATCTTACACATGAATATTCCTGTACGTTTCAGTGAGACTACTTGCTGAGTAAGGTATGACCTAGCATAGAAAGGGTGGCAGACAATTACCCACAGATTCTATTAGACTAGAATTCTCTTACCCACGGATATACTAACTGTGTGCTGTGGCATAAAGGTTTTATTAGCATGAGTTTGGAATGGCCATGTTAATTATGAGAGGCAAATCCATGCATTATGAAGCCCAGCTCAAACAAATGCTAACAACTTTTATGCCACACAATGTATATGCTACATAAAAAACTAAATTTTAAGTGTTCTTAGCTTTTTTTTTTTTTCTTTTTCTTTTTTAAGGTACTGATTTTATTTTCATCTCTCTCTGCCTGTAAGGCCAGGTGCCTATGTGAATCCAACTATAAAGGCCTCTGAAAGAACTATAAAAAACCCTTCCCTGAATACCCCAAAGTACTTCTCCTCCGATGTAAACTTGTTGAAAGGCTAAGGTCTGATGTCTTATGCCCTTACAAGGTGAGAAGCAAGTGTTGTGTGTCCCTCTGCTGTCAATCCCTCCTTTTGCATAGTACAAAGTTCATGTTTCTACACTTTAGTGGTCGAAGCATCCATCAAAGCCCCAGTATCTCTCTCTCATGTTTTGAGACACCAAGCTTTGGCAGAGCTGCAGGAGGCAGTGCAGAACACTCAGATTCTGGGCATAGGGTTAACATAACATTACTCTGAGGACTTCCAGCTATTAAACAGTAGCATTAATACAATTCCCAAGGGAATACAGATCAGGCTTTTGCCTGTGGACAACTGTGGCAACAGTCAGGCATATGAAGAAATGAGGAGGCTAGGTAAAAGGAAAACTAGATCTTCATGATAGGGCATACTTAAGCCAAGCTCTCACTTCGTATTGCCACAAATGAAGTGGGACTGTTGAGTCACTGGATATACGTATGAACATTTGCACTGTGCATTTCAGAATGAATGACAACACTGCACCTAATACCCTATTATCCAACCCAGTTTTCTGAACAGACTATGATCCCTACTACATGGCAGTTCGCATTGGCTAGGGACATTTGAAGATGTTTGACCACTTTTATTTGAGCCAAACCCTGTTAAGTCCAAGTGGTGATACGGGGGGCCTGAAATTCTCTGCCACAAGGCTATGGAGCTGCTTTGTGGCTGCTATTCAGTAGTGACCACAGCACATGTACTCCTTCCTCTTCAAAGGCCAAGGATGGACAGTAGAGAGACAGAGCTACAAATCTATTGGCTAAACTCTTGCCCCCAAATCCCTTTGTAGTTTGGAGGAGAGACCCACACAGAAGAAGCAGCCCACGATACCATGTGTGTTGAAGAACAGAGCCATTCCTTCTGAGGCCTTCTGGAGGCTACAAGATGTGGCTTTTTAAATACAGAGTGTGTGACGTAGTGAATATAGACTCTTTTAATGTATTGTGTGAGCAAACAATAACTGCTTCTCATGCATAACTGGGATGCCTTCCTGCCATAAGGCACTACTTTAAGCAATTGCGCAGAGATGAGTGGTACGTAAAATGTTATTAATGCTATAGAGGCATAAGTTGTCTCTCACTGGCTTTGCTGTGCCTCTCTCCAGTGACACTGCTTTAACCCCCCCGTCACAATTTCCAAGCCCCATCATTCACATTCCCAAATCTCCAATATTTTAAAAGCGTAGGCTGCTTTTTTTCATAATATACTTAAAACCTAAGAGCCACCATATTCCGCATTTGTCACTAGCATTAAAGGGCTAATGCCTTCCCACCAAGTATATATGGGTGGGGAGGGATATGCATTACCATCTCTTACAGTCAGCTGCTCTTTGGGTCCTGAAGAGGAATAATTAAAGGAGCACAGCGCAGCAATTAGTGTGGGGGAACCCCCCCCCCCCCGAGTCTAGAGGGTTTAACATTAATTATTCATTTTTTTAAAATAGCTGGGCTTCCCAATTCCCATTTTAAAATTGCTCAGAAGCAGTGTATGCATATTTTTTGGCCACAAGATGTGGCAAAGTCCATACTGTGATTATATGTAATGTGGCCTATTTCATACTTTAGATGAGAAGCAGTTGCCTATAGCAATGGATGAGTTCCATCTCTCTCTCTCTCTTTTTAGTATATGCACAAGAAGGAGGGAAAAATAATGTCATTGTTTTATGAGATTAAGCCACCTATTATTAACAACCAAACAACAAGGCCCTACCTGAATTAAATATTGAGGAGGGGGCTGGACAGTATAGAACATACATTTGCGCGGGGGAGGGAGGAATTTCAGGACTGGCAGCGAATTGGAGTCACCCTGCAAGTAATAACCAAGGCTGGTGGGCGCTGAGTGTGGCTGGTGTTTGCCAACAGACTACTGGGATCAGAGCTGCGCCCATACACAGACACTGAGGGTGTGATCTGCATGCTGGCAGGCTATTTGTGAGCAGTCCAGGTGGGAGCTACAGCAGCAAGGAATTGTGAGGCACCCCAGGCTTCAGAGCAGGGGGGACACAGCCCCTCACTGGTCTGGATTGTACCCCGGAATGTCATATGTACAGATGGGTTTAAAAAACCACACCTGTTAGAAAAGTAAATGATCTTCCCAGAGAATGGTAAAGTGATCTGCATTGTATGTAATATGTTGTGACCAATGGCTATTTCCCTAACTCTGTGTGATAAAATAATTGTTTGCTATTCTAATTTTATAGTGGCTTAGTAAAAATAAAAAGATGTGGGGTTTTTTTTTTTTTGGTACGAGCCCAAAATAGAGCAAAGGAGCCAAATTCCATCCTTGTTAACCCATGGGCAATCTTGTTGGCCCCAGGGATTTTAAGTTAAGAAGTTTATAGTTGGCTCAATGACTTTGGATAATACTTTTGTGCCTCATCTTCAGAAGCAATGTATTCATCACAACAAAAGAGGAGGCTGTTAAGTAGTCTTATGTAACATGTAATAGCAACAGTAACATTTACTTGTCTGGAAAGCCTTAATCAAAGCCAGAATATATATAGTGTCTTTCTTTAGAAATGTCCTTTTCCAGTTTGGCAATCACACTCCAGTACTAGTGTTCTGCCTCAGTATTTGCAGTGTTCCAGGTGTTCTCTAAAGTTAGTGTAAGGAATTGTAGATACTATTGTAAATGCCAAGAACTTTGTTTGAGAGACAAGGTGGATGAGGTAATATTTTCTATTGGAGCAACGCTCACCAGTAGAAGCTGGTCCAATAAAAGGTATTATCTCACCCACCTTGTCTCTCTGACATCCTGAGATCAATACAGCTACAACAACACTTTATTTATCGAAAGCAAAATTGGCACATTTAATATTGGCATATTCAGGTCAGAATACAAACAGGGCTCAATGTAGGGAATTGCTTCTAAATTTTAAGACCGCTCATGTTGGCCCCAAATGGGAACACAGTCTAAATCCAGGCAGGGTGTCAGCATTTCATTGTGCTCTTTGGTTAAAGAAAGCTTGTTATGTTGCTACTTATTCTTTTTTTTGGTAGGACAGGCCCATTTCTGAACAGGTTGTGCTATGTACTGCAAGGAGGGCTTGTAGGACACTATCAGTCCATAGTAGTATCGGGATTGGTACTCATCAAATCATGATTGTGTGTTACACTAACATCCTGAACAGCAAAGTCTAAATGAGGCAACCTTCCTTTCCCACTGACTCTTTGGGAGTTGTACTCACTCCCTCCTAAATATCTGAGAGGAGCTGTGGGACCAGGGACAGCAAAGGGCCAATGGAAGTAAACAGAAGTTTTACAATGGACTAGGAAATCTATTACTGGAAGCTATCAATCAACCTCGGTGCAAGCAGGATTAGACCCTAAAGTAGAAATGTGTGCGAGATAAAGCCCTCACTGCCTGAAGGTCTGCAGGTAAGCTCTTTGGAGGTTTTCATCCTTCTTATTGCATTGTGCCCTTGTTTTCCTCGCACCTCCAACACACATCTTATTTATTTATACATTCTATGGGCTTGGTTCAGCACTGGCTGGGGCATTTAAGTTATTGGTCATTTCTTCAAAGGTATGGGAGGGCTGAAGATACTATCTGGTGCAGTTGAGAGAAGGATGTGATCTCATTCTTCTGAAATCTCAAAGGTCAGATCTGCACTTATGTAAATAGGTGCAATTTTAGTTAATAGAGATACTACATTCATTTACACCAGCTGAGCATCTGGTCCCAAGAGTGAAACCCATGTGCAGGAGACCAAACTTTCTCAGCAGCTGGCCTACACCTATGGAACTCACTCACAGAAGAGTTTGGTATGCACAAGAAGCCCATTGCCTCCGGATTACAATGCAAGACTCACTCTTCACCTCATCCTTCTGACTCAGCAATAGATTAAAACAAAAACTATCCATTCTGGGTCAGGAGAAAGAACCAATGCCTTCTATGATCTCATGTTCTGTATCACACTGATGAGCAAAAAATATATGTCTAGATAATAATACCCTACACCTCTTATATGGTGAGAAAGGTGTGTTATCAAAATGTTTCCAATATAGGCCAACAATTTTTCCCTCTGCTTCTGCAAGTGTATTGGGGGCGGGGGGTGGGACATCAGGTGGATTTAGCTGGGAGAACACAGAGGAGCGGTTAATGCCAGGCCTGTGGCATCATCCACTTACTCCATGGAAGCCAGGTACACTACTGGGATCAGGCTCTGTTGGTGGTGGTGATGGGGGTGCAAGGGTGGTACCCACAGGTAAGATATTATCTCTAGCATAATCACCACCACCGACATGTTAATCCCATGAGGAATCTCCCATGTACATACAGTGCTAAATCTGCATTATTTTAAGTTGTGAACCCTGGGGAACCTGGGGGAAAATGGGGAGCAATAGTAGTTAGAGAGGTGCTGGCCACATACCTCCTTCATGACAAGAGATGGCTGTATTTTGGGGGTGAAGTGATCCTTGTATAGCTCTTGCATACTTCGCAGGCATGTGCTGAGACTTATTTTGTGTATAATGCTATATATATTGAAGTGGCTACTTTGCACCAGAAACAGTGATTTCTGCTACCAACTAGGAACACTATTTGGGGGGAAATGTTCAAAACCACAGGAATTAAAAAAGCAAAAGCTGCCTGTGTTCTTGAAATAAGACCAGTGAACTCATTTGTATTATTTTCACAAACCAAGCCCAAGCACACAAGAAGTTTTCCCTGCTCAGTTTCTAACACTTAGAGTGTCAGGCCTTATTTTCATTCTATGCCCATTTTTGCAGTTGGTATCTCCTTAACTAAACTTGGATACAAATTAAAAACTGGCGTCCATTTCCCAATAGAGGGAGAATACTGTTTTTGATCATATCTATCATGTAACTGCAGAATATGCTGCTGCTAGCAAGCTTTTGAAGAGAAAAAACCCATTTAGAAACCTGGAATGGAAATTTTTTCCCTGATTATTTTCATCTCCACTGTCTGATTGTTGGGCGTATCTCCTCTGCAGCAACTGGAAGCAATTTAAGCTTGTTACTTAGCCACCACATCTGTGTGACTATGCAGATGAGGGCTGCCAAAGCTATACTGATAACAGAACTTAATTGCTGATTCATATTGCATTTTGAATTCATGACATGCTAATTTTGAAATGAACTTTAACTTGATGAACTCCATATGGAGCATTAAAATAAATGCATAACTCTATATCAGATTGTTTCTCTTCCACCCCCAATGTCAATTATAAGTTATACTTTAGCGTTCAGCTCTTCCCTAAATGGGTGGGATGGGTGAACACAGATGCTATTTCCTAGAAAGAAAAGGAATACTTGTGGCAAGTGACCTATAGCTCACGAAAGCTTATGCTCAAATAAATTTGTTAGTCTCTAAGGTGCCACAAGTACTCCTTTTCTTTTTGTGAATACAGACTAACACGGCTGCTACTCTGAAACCTGTCATTATTTCCTAGAAAGTAAATCATCAGCTGAGAAACTTTCCAGTGTACTTTATAGCAACTTCATTAATCCCACCTACTGAGGAGTATTGAAAAATAGAAAGAAGAGGGAGGGCTATGACAACTCAGATCTAATTGGTTACTGTGTATGCTAAACCCTGAACTTTAAATATTTTTTAAAAGCTATCTATAATCATTGCTTGGAGACCCTTCTAAAGGAGACTTCTGTAGAGGATAGAGGATTGTATGTCTCCTTTGTAGCATTTGATGAATGCAGACAAGGGTGACCAGACAGCCACTTTACTTAGATTGTGAACTCTTTGGTGCAGGGACCATCCTTTATTTCAGTGGCCCCCAAACTTTTCACGTTGTGCCCCCCACATCCCTGTCCACACCCTCCACACTCTGAAGCTGCGGTTGGGAGCCGGGGCCGGGAGCAGGGCTGTGCCTCCCTTGTGGGGAGCGAACTGGGGTAAGGGGGCCGGGCTGGGAGCCAGGGGCCGAAGATGGGGCCACAGCTGGGGGTGGGTCTGGGGCTGGGAGCGGGTTCAGGACTGGAGCCACGGCCAGGCCATGGTCAGGGGCCAAGGCTGGAGGCGGGGCTGGGGCCGCAGCTGGGGGCAGGGCTGGGAGGAGAGCCTTGGCCCTGAGCCACTGCTGCAGCTGGGGGTGGGGCCAGAGCAAAGTTGGAGGAAGAACGGGGCTGGGTAGCACTCCCTCCCCACCCCCCATGGAGGCTGTCCCTGCTTCACTCCCCTGAACATTCCTGGCCACCCCCTTAAGAGGGCATGCCCCACAGTTTGAGGACCACTGCTTTATTCTGTTTGCATAGTGCCTAGCACAGAGGTTCTCAAACTGTGTTCTGTGGACCACCAGTGGTCCGCAAGCTCCATTCAGGTGGTCCGCGGATAGTCCCCTCAAAGGTGCACTCCTGGGCAGCTGCACACAAGAGAATGAAGGGCTACGCTCCGAATTAGTGGAGCTGTGCAGGCGTGGCTCCACTAATTAGGTGCCTGGACCCTGGAGCAGATGTATGTGTAAGGTGAGGAGATGGCCTTGGGGGAATAGGGGGCAGGGGCAGTGTGGTGAGAAGAGGGGGTGGGGGGAATTTGGGATGTGCAGGGCTGTGGCGGCCAGAGGAAGAGGTGACTTTCCCCAGCTCCAGGGCTGTGGCTGCCTGGGAGGAACGGGCCCTCCTTCCCAGCCCCAGCTCAGGGGCTGCTGTGGTGTGGGACAGAGGGAGAGACCCCCTGCTTCCGAGCCCCAGCTCGGGGGCTGCCTTGGCGGGGGAGAGAGGGCACATCCATTGCATTAGAAAGGTAAGACTACTGATATTAAAATATGAGTTGTGTGCTTTTATTTGTAGAACAAAAAAACCTTAATTATTATTAAATAGTTTTTTTATATAGCGCTTTTATCCAATGCACTTTACAATAGTTAGCTAATGGTACAAACAACATTTGGAAATATCATTAAGTGGTTCGCCAAGACCTGCAGGAATTTTCAAGTGGTCCGCGAAAAAAAAAGTTTGAGAATCACTGGCCTAGCACAATGGGACATTAATCTATGACTGGGGCTTGTATGTGCTACCACAAATAAACAATAGCAATAACTCTAAACATCTCTTGTGGTGGGCTGTGGGAATGCTCTGAGCAGGATGCTGATATTGAATGAGCTGCAATCCTTTTAGGCCTTTGCTATTTTGAGGTAATTGCAAGCTTCTTTTATAACGCACTTCAGCCACCTTTGCTAGTGGTGATGTTGAAAGTGCGGTACATAAGACTTTGGAAGGGAATTGCCATTTAGTAGTGGCTTACCTGATCTAGTGTCAGGTATAGCCATTGCTTTCATTTTCTCTCTTGCTGCGCCTCAGCTTCTTCTCTATTAAGTAGGGTAGTTTAGCCCTCCAGCCATGGGCAGCGGATGAAGCTTCCCCTTGGGGAGGCTAGCCGCCTGCCCCACCTCTTCCAGCTGAGGTCCTGTCTCTTCCAGCCAAGGCCACACCCCCACTCATGGCTCTCAGCCTGTCCCCCCTATGGCCCGGGACAGGGGAGGTGGGGGATGAGAGCTCAGTCGGGGCCCCGCGGGGGAGGTGAGAGCTGGGCCCTGGCTGGGGTTGATCTCTCAGCCTCAGCTGGGACTGCTGCAGAGCTCTCAGCCCTGGCTGGAGCTCCAAGCCCAGAACCTCTCCCCCATTCCACCCCTTCAGCTTGTGGCCCTGCCCATGGCCCCACCCCACTCCACCCCCATTCCTCTCCCACTCCGCCTCTCCCACCCCAGCTCAACATCCAACCAGAAGAGGGCTCTATAATCCCCAGTGTATAGGAAACAGAAATACAACTTGAGGTCAGAAGGGATCAGGCTCATGAGAGCCAGAGGCTGTAGTGTGCAGGAGCAGAAGGCTGCAGGCAGCAGCCTGGGGACTGCTGTGGAGGAAAGGCCAGGCAGCCAGAGAACAAGAGAGACACCTGTTGCTCGGAAGGGGGCAGCAGTAGCCTGCAGCCAGGAGAATGGTGTTGTGGGACCCAACTGGACTCTTACACTTCTCTAGTGAACTTCCCCGGGGGGATGGGTTATGAATTGCAGTTTTGCTCTTTTGTTGTAACTGTTAAAGCAACTGTGTGCCTTGAGGGTTTGCCCCTTTTATTTTTTGGCAGCCCTAGTAACGGAATTCTCTGCTTCCTGGAAATATGTGTATGTTTATGGAGACTAAGGGCTGAAACTTGAAGAGTCCAGAGCTTGGAGTGTGGACAGAACCGGCCTCTGAGCTCACAGCACACAGAGCATGCTATCCCACATTGACTGGTGTAGCACAGCTTGGACAGCAACACCCCATAGCATGGTTGGTTACAGTATTCTTGTACAATGCCCTATAGTTCCAGACTCGATAACATGAGCAACTGATGTACATCCCACTGAGGTGATAGTCACCAAGAATCTACCATTGATAAGCAGGAGTGGACGACAGCTGTGTAGGCTTTGAATGCATCCTATGTAAGGGCCTTTGAAATCACGAGGCCCCATTTTAGGAACAACGATCTAATAATAAGTTGAGTTAGCTTGGGTGTTTTCAGAAATCTGGACATCTGAGGCCGGTCAGTTAAGCCTGATGTGCATCCTGCATACTGGTTCTTCCTCGCCACTAAGGTAGGTGTGTTTATGATGGCTTGTTTGAGGTCAAGATCAATTCTGTCTTGTAGATATTTCAGAATTACTGAGATTCCTGGGATTGAGGGGCTTGTCTGTACAAAGAGGGTTTGTTTCAGAGGTTGAGTGGAAGGTTGTTTTGATTCCAGTAGGGTTTTGATGACTCTCTGAGAATCCTTTCATTATTTCTTTTTTGGTTTTTAGGCTAATGGTTGTGTGACTCAGATAAGGGATGCAGAATAGGTTCCTAGCTGAGAGGATCCTGTCTGGGAGGTAAGTATAGTGGTAGTTTAACTGCAGACTTGATCAGGTCTGAGTATTGTGGTCTTCTGGGACACCTTAGAATGACCATTATTACTTCTACTTGTTCTCTTAGCCTTTTGTATCATGTAACCTGTGAGTGGTACAGGAACAGCACATAGAAATGTTCTGAGCCATTTGTAGGACAGGTTTCAGAGGAACAGCCGTGTTAGTCTGTATTTGCAAAAAGAAAAGGAGTACTTGTGGCACCTTAGAGACTAACCAATTTATTTGAGCATGAGCTTTCGTGAGCTACAGCTCAGCTGTAGCTCACGAAAGCTCATGCTCAAATAAATTGGTTAGTCTCTAAGGTGCCACAAGTACTCCTTTTCTATTTGTAGGACAGTACATCTAGCCCCATCATTCTGGGAACTTCCTCCTTGACAAGTGCTGTTTGAATTATCTGTTCTTCAGCAGGGTGCATAAATCTACTTGTAGTATCCCCATAGGCTATCATTTGGCATACTGATTTTCCAAGGCCCACTCTGAAGGGTCTGATTTTTTTAGTGCTGAAACTGGCATTTGTCCCTCTCTGTCAGTTTCTATACGAGCTGAGCCTCCTTACTTCAGCTGTTCTTGACTTACAGGCTATTTCTCTGCAGAGAACCCTCTTAAAGGAGTTTGGTTTTCACTACTCTGCCTGCTTTTCTGTGTGCCTTTTTGGGCTGCAGCTTTTCCTGCCCTAGCAGCCCTTCTCGGAGCACATAGCTGCTCTCAGTTCAGCCCTGGCACCATACCTTGTTTTGGGAACCACTGCAGTGCTTGGGGGCAGGCAGTGTTTAATTTGTAATGAAAGAAGTGCCGGAGTTCTCGCAATTTTTTTTTTTTTTTTACTTTCATAACTGATGCGGCAAGCCCAGAGGTGCTAGGCCTATGAACTGCCAAACCCAGAGGTGCCACGGCTCAGCCCTGGCAAGCCCTGGCACAGATTAAGCACTGGAGACAGAACAACAAACCCTCCTCTCTCCAGAAAAGAGTTTCAATTACTCATGCTTTCTTTCCCCTAATTTTCTCTTCTCTCTGATGGTGAAATCCAGCCCGTTCTCACAACATTTTGTGGAACAGCAACATAGACATGCATGTGTGGTTACAGCGGAGGAACTCATATGTGCTGTATTTGTAATGACCCAGAAGTGAGACAAAGTTAATGCTGCCTTCAGTGTGATGAGAGCTACAGTGTTAACTCTTAAAATGCTTTTCATGGAGCACATAGAATAATCTTTTGTCATCTAGTACTAGGATAGTGTGGAAAACCACTGCTAAAATTAAGTGGCATATATCTACAGGAGACAAATCTACAATTATCGTTACCATAAAAGCCCAAATACAGAAAGTCTGAGTAAAGGGGACTGGGGAGGTGGGAACAGCAACTAACTTCCGTGTGGTCTGTGGATTCTCAATTAGTACAGGTAACAATGAAATTCAACTGTTTTGTTTCCTATAACATTGGCGTATGCATTGTATTTGATTATGCAAGGTGTCACAATAAACAGAAATTATCTGAAAATATATATGAGGTGTGTGATCAATTCCAGGGGTTATCCATAAAAAGAAAAGGAGTACTAGTGGCACCTTAGAGACTAACCAATTTATTTGAGCATATGCTTTAGCTCAGGAAAGCTTATGCTCAAATAAATTGGTTAGTCTCTAAGGTGCCACTAGTACTCCTTTTCTTTTTGCGAATGCAGACTAACACGGCTGCTACTCTGAAACCAGGGGTTATCCATTAGACAGATTAGAGAAAGATTAACCCAAAAGCCACTAGGTGGTGACACTATCCTATATATTTGTATGATAGCATTTTTACAAGTTGATATAGAAATATAAACCTGTTGCTTTATCTGAAACCAGAATGGATAAAAATGTTTTTTATTTAAAAACATGCAATTGTTTTTATTTAAATCAGATTCTTTTGATTAAATTAAATACATTTCTTTTTAAAAATAAACCTGTTTAAAATTAAATTTCACCTTAAAACATCCTATATTAAGCACTACCTTTAATAGAATCTATTAAAATCATTTTAAACAAATGAAAAAAAAATACTGCATCAATGAGTTCTCCTCAAATATTAATGAGAGAAAGGGTGCTGCTTTTTAAATCACGTACAGAATCATAACGAAAACATCTTCAACTTTTGAGGTCAACTCAAGTTCTATAAACATCACAGAGTTATGTATTGCACTCAATAAGTATATTATTTTCAGTCTTTACAGTGGAGCAAATGCTGGGATTTATATTTTTCCAAATTTAACTACTTTCAGTTTCTAATGTGAAGAAAAACCAAAAGTAATGAAGGTAGAATTTGATTTTAGCTACCAGAGGCAGAGAAAATATTTTCTTAATTTAGAGTAGTTCGTTCAAAGTTGAGAAACAGATTGGGAGCTGAGAAAGCAGGAAAGCTTGTTTTCCTCTTCCAATCTTTGAATAAAAACCATGGGAGAGGACGAGATCTACTAGTTCTAAAAACTTGAACACAGAGCTAGATTTTCAAAGGTATTTAGGCACATACAGATGCAAATAGGTGCCTAGTTGGACATTCAAAAGCGCCTCACCAGGCACTGATTTGCATCTTTAGGTGCCTAAATACCCTTAAATCTGGCCCGGGGTGACAAGAAACAATTAATCAATTCACTACAGTTAATACTTCCTTTCTTTAATAGATCAGTTAGTTTTAAATACAAAATATATTTTGATAAACTTACTTTTTTCTTACATATCCAGCACATTTAAGGTAGTTTTATTTAACTAATAAAAAGCAATTTTAAAATGCTGGTTTTGTACATTTCAACTGAATTCCAGGTTCCATCCAAATGTAGCTTGACATGAATCCTGAATCAAAAGATATTATCTATAAGAAATGTATCATTAACCATTTTCTAACATAATGAAGAAAATGTAAACATTAAGAATCTGAATACATGTATGGTAAGCTACAAAATTACTTAATTAAATGTGTATAGATATAGTGTATCCTGCTCATTTGCAAAAAGAAGTATCTAATTTAGTGTAAAGGCTATATTTAGTTGCAAAACAACATGTTTTATTGGTTATACCAGCAAATGAGAATTAATCTTTCTTAAGGAAAATAACTAAAAAGTACAAATGCAAATGAGGTTAAAATAAAATATTTAAATCAAGGTTTCCTGCTTGGTGATTAAAATCAATCTACTTTGTCAGAAACCTGGATAAGGTATACTTTGTGATACATTTCTTTTAAAAATATACTGTATGGGGTGTAATTGAAGTAAATAGCTAGATATCTAAATCCCAAACACTACTCCAACTGAACAGAAAGATTGCCATACTGTATCTGACCAGGGGTCCATCTAATCCAATATCCTTTCTCTACAGTGGCCAGTACCAGATGATTCAGAAGAAGGCACAAGAAACCCTGAAGTGGAGATTTATGGTATAAACGACTCACTGGGAAAGTTTCTTCCAAAACTTTTCCTCAGTTAGAGCTTATACCCTGAAGCAGGAAAGTTCATACCCCTTACATGGTTTTCTATTAAAACATGACTATTGTAACTCTGAATGGTCTCATTCTCCATTCCAAAATCCAATCCTTCTTGAATTCTGTCTTATAATAACATAACTGTGTTAAAGCCGGACAGGATCTCAGTTCCTGGAAACACATCAGACATAAGATATCAAATACCATTAGATGACAAACACCTTTACTTTGCATGTATTTATTGATTGTCTTTAAATAGTGACAGGTACTAAAAAAAAGGATTATTGTGCAGAGGCCTGTACTCTTAGCTGTCCAACTTAGCTTGTTACATAAAATTGTTTGTAAAAGCAAGTAGAAGTTGGAGATAAATAGACTGGTAAAAAATGGATTGTTTAAAAAGGATTATCCAGGCTCTTGATAAAGTCACAGACAGGCATAACAATGAGCTGAAAGACTAGATCTGTGAGGAAATATTTATAGCTTGGTTAACTTTAATGGGATGAGATTGCCATGCCTTCTTGGACATTGTATATCTGACATTCACTAAATGGAAGCAGTGGGATGTGTGGACTGGACGGAGAAAGGTCTACCATCATGGCTTCCATCTCTTCCTTCTCTTGGTCCCTGGGTATCCCTATGACACCACTGGGCCTTCATCATTTTCATGATCCTAAAAGGCATCTGGACCAGGCCAGAGAAAGGAAACAAATCACAACACATCTCCACTGGCTTTTGAATAAATTTCTGAACAACTCTTGGAATGTGAACTGTGGGTTCTTGCTGTACTAGAATATACAGGTATCTGAGAACCTTCCAGTAGTGCTTTGAGTCATCATCTGTTTATTTTTTCATGCTGTCCCCAGGGAAAGAAGTGTGTACAGTAGAGGGTCTTGTTTTAATAGTTGTTGTTTTTCTTCCGCATCTTATTTCTCTTTTTGTCTTCTGTCTAACAAGCATCTGACTTGCGGTCACACACTGCTGAGAGTGTGTGACCACAAAGGCCAGCTATAAGCAACACCTTAAAAACAGCCCACTACTGGTAAAAGCTTGCCAGTGGATTAGCAGACTGTGTGCTGGGCCTGCGTTTCTCCTGCAGTGAGGTGGCAAGTGAAAGTCAGCAGCAGAGACAGAAAATTGAGTTTCTCTTTGCTATTTTTTTTATCTCCTGTTTTGTTTGAATTTTATTTGTTTTGTCTGAAAGGAAGCAGGTTCAGGCTGCAATAGTTCAAGACAATATATAAACTAACTTTTCCTCCCCCCCCCCCCCCAAAAGGACTGTTAATACCATCTTTAATGTGATCTAAAAGGTTGTCAAACAGTGGGTTCCCTATGTAACACTCTATGCAACCAAAGAGAGAAAATAAGGGATATTGTTAAGATGAAAGTCCTAATGTATACTTTACGTTCCAAATGCTTTAACTGTTTTTTTCTTCTTTTCTTGTGTGTCTTTAATAAAAGGTTAAAAATATTTTTAATGGGAGTTATTACAATGGGTGTAAGCCAGCAAAAACTTGATATGAAACCCTGAACCATACTTAATATTATATCGTTTAATATTGAAGATTAATATTGTAATAGTGAACACGGGTTTTGTTAACATTTTTGTTCTTGGGCCTGAGATACTCCCTTCTTGACACAACAGGATCCAATTTCCTATTAAAATGCTCTTGCCTTCTCTAGTAGTTACTAGGCTCGTCAGTCTTTACATGTTTTGAACCTGGGACTATGAATGTACTATTTAGTCACCCAAACGGCCTTTACAGACATAATGAGAGAGTTCCCTGCCCTGAACGCATTATGGTCTAACTCAGTGGCTCTCAACCTTTCCAGACTACTGTACCCCTTTCAGGAGTCTGATTCGTCTTGTGTACCCCCAAGTTTCACCTCACTTAAAAACTACTTGCTTACAAAATCAGATATAAAAATACAAAAGTGTCACAGCACACTAGTACTGACAAATTGCTTACTTTCTCATTTTTAACCATATAATTATAAAATAATTCAATTGGAATATAAATATCCTACTTACATTTGAGTGTATCGTATACAGAGCAATATAAACAAGTCATTTTCTGTATGAAATTTTAGTTTGTACTGACTCTGCTATTGTTTTTTATGCAGTCTGTTGTAAAACTAGACAAATAACTTGATGAACCCCCTGGAAGACCTCTGTGTACCCCTAGGGGTACACATACCCCTGGTTGAGAACCACTGGCCTAAATAAACCATCAGCAGACAAGGAAGTGGGGGCAGGAAGGAAATAGAAAGCAAGGGGCATAGAGGGAGGAAGAAATACATTGAATAGGTTTGCTGAGCTGATATAGCATGTGTCATGTTAGTTTAAAAAATATATATTTTATGCATATATGATGGAAGTGAATAATGAGAGTAGCCTCTCCCTTAATATGTGCTCTTGTTTTAATCAGAATACATATGCCTGGCCCATATTAGCTAGCTATTTTTTTACATATTTCCCATCCCCTTTATAATATGCTGTGATTAACTCCTCTTCTAAGAACAAAAGTTCCCAAACTGCGCAGAAATGTATTGACTATAAAATATTGGTTTTATGAAATCTGAAATGATCACATCATATAGTGTAAATTATACTAATATATAATTAACTGTATGTTGATGTAGGGAATATGGTGAGTGCAGCTTCAATCAGAACAATTACAGTTGCATAAAACTAGCAAATGAAGTAGATAGGCTGCAGTGGTTCCCAAACTTCTTCCGCCGCTTGTGCAGGGAAAGCCCCTAGTGGGCTGGGCCGGTTTGTTTACCTGCCGCGTCCACAGGTTCGGCTGATTGCGATCCTAGTGGCCATGGTTCGCTGCTCCAGGCCAATTTCGAGCTGCTGGAAGCAGCGGCCAGTATGTCCCTCAGCCCGCGCCGCTTCCATCAGCTCCCATTGGCCTGGAGCAGCAAACTGCGGCCAGTGGGAGCTGCGATCAGCCGAACCTGCGGACACGGAAGGTAAACAAACCGGCCTGGCCCACCAGGGGCTTTCCCTGCACAAGTGATGGAACAAGTTTGGGAACCACTGAGATAGGGGGATGCAGAGAGTCAATTGTCTCCCAAAGACAGCCAGATATTACTACTTCAAGAGGAAAAAGAGGGGAAAGCAGTGGGGGGGGGGGGGGAACAATGATATAGCCTGACAGAGCAGAGTGAGTTTACAAGTTCTGAAAGCCAAAGTGCCAGCTGCAAGCAGAAATATAGTTAATGAGCTGTAGCTGAACTAATGCTGATATGAAGACCATGGCCTGCATTTTCAAAAGTAAATAGTGATTTTGGCTGTCTCAGTTTTGGAGTGCCCATTTCAAGGCATCTTAAGGGGCCTGACTTTTCAGAGAGGCGATGTTCAGCACTTTCTGAAAATTAGCCCTCTTTAAGGCATCTCAAATTGGACACTCAAAATTATTAGTCATTTTTGAAAATTTAGTGCCCTGCAATGAATTCTTATGGGACATGGCTTCTCCCAGAAGCACAGGGAAGAGAATTACATAGGTCTGAGTTAAGAAGAACACTAAAACAGATTATTCAATGACATACTTCAACAGCTAGATTGTAAACTCTTTGGAGTAAGGATTATGCCTCCTATTTCTATGTCTAGTCAGCACCTAGAACAGGGGTGGGCAACCTACAGCCCGCAGGCTGGATCCAGACCTTCGCTTAATTTCATCTGGCCCGCAGCAAGTCCCGAGCCTTGGTCCCCTCCCTCCCCGCCGCAGGGCTGTGTGTGGCTCACAATTGATTTTTTCTGTGGGTCAATGGCCTGTGATAGAAAAAAAGTTCCCCACCCCTGACCAAGAACCATGGGGCCCCAATACTACTTTTTATCTCTGGGTGCTAATGATGATGATGAGATTTAGGAGAAAATATTTGTTCAGAGACTTTCAAACTGGCTCTAAACTACCCCACAATCATATATTCTTTTCTAATCACCTCATCATCTAAACTGCAGTTGCAGCCCTGTTCTGTTGACATGGATGTTTCCAAATGTGACTAGAGAAAACTTTCAAGTGTGTGACATAACAGAGCCTGAAATGATAAACAGCAAAGATTGCTGCTTTGCTCACTGGGCTCAAGACCATAGCAGTGCGTGGTGGTTTGTGTATGAAACTATGATTTTATCTTGCTGACCACAAAGAGATAAACTGAAGACAGTTGTGGAGCCACAATGGCCAACCAACCATAAAATGATCAGTGTTAGTGTGTCTGAAATACAAAATTAATGGCCACTTAAAAATATATAATTTTAAGACAAGATAACTCTTTAGGCACCATGAGAAAAAAACAAAGAAATAAAGAAAGTAAATTAATTAGAAACCATTCAAAGAATTAAGAATATCTTGTTTTTCACTTTACCCTGCTCTTCCCTTTCCATAATTACTTTGACCCTTTTGTCTCCCCATTTCCTCCTGAAGGATACTAGCAATGCCTTACCTCACTTTTCAAAACATAGTCCAAAACATAATTTTGCCTAACTTTGAGTTTGTGTTTGTCTTATTTAATGATTCTCTACTCTTGGAAGTATTATTATGTATGCAGAATATTATCACAATAGTAATTGAACCAAAAATTCCTTTATTAAATCCAAAGGCAAAATGGTATCCATGTAATTGCTCTAAACATACCTAAACAGCCTAAATAAAGAATTTAGTACATTCAAACAATAACAAAACATGTATAAGCCAGGTGTAAATAAGGCTGATGGACTACTACATGCTACGTGGCCATTCTTTGGTTGGAAAGTGGGGGGCAGGGCCAAAAAAATCTACATCTTAGCAAAGAAACAGTATGCAGTTTCTTTCCACACAGACTGCCTGTTGCCTTGCTTCTAGCTGGAAATGCTTCTCAAAGCAGGAGAAGGACTATAAAAGGAAAGGGCAGATGCTCCTATCTCTCTCCTGCCCATTGCATTCACTGTACCTGAAGAGACAAAGGAAGCAGCTGTTGGACTCTGTGGGAGGGGTCTTGACTTAAGAGTATATCAGTAAGACTGCTGAAAGCATATGGTGAAAGAACTTTGCTTTGAATCTAATGTAGTTTGTTAAGTTAGGCACCAGTAAGCATTTTATTTTTATTCTTCTTGTAACCATTTCTGACTTTTATGCCTCATTACTTGTATTCACATAAAATCTGTCTCTTTGTAGTTAATAAATTTGTTTTATTGTTTTATCAAATGTGTTCAAGTTGAAGTGTCTGGGTAGCTCCATTTGGGGTAACAAGTTGTGTGCGTATTATTCCCTTAAAGGAATAATTAAATGAATATATTGGCACTATCTGGGAGAGGGCTGGGAAATACAGGACAAATGTTTCTGGGGGAAAATGTGAGACTGGTAGTGTGTTAGGGTCACCCTGTGGTAATTTTTAAGTCTGGTAAGAGCCAAGGTGTGGCTGGCGGGCTGCAGCACACACACAGATGTAGTTGGGAGTGACTTACATGCTGGAGGCTGTTTGTGAACTGTCCAGGTTGGAGGCCACAGCAGCAAGGCATTGTAAAGGGCAGGGGTGAGACAGCTACTCATTGGCCTAGATTGTACCCTCATAGCTCAGTGGTTTGAGCATTGGCCTGCTAAACCCAGGGTTGTGAGTTCAATCCTTGAGGGGGCCATTTAGGGATCTGGGGCAAAAATTGGGGATCAGTCCTGGTTTGAGCAGGGGGTTGGACTAGATAACCTCCTGAGGTCCCTTCCAACCCTGATATTCTATGTCACACTCTCAAACCAACAACTTTTAGTAGAACAAAACTAATCAAAAAACAAACAAAAGACTACCCCCTGCCACACCTTCATTCTTTAATATGCGTTGGACAATATCACTCTGACTAGATCTTACTAGTTCACTTTTGTCAGGTTTATTTACTGCCGGTCACTGTCATTTTAATGACTTTATTCACATAAGCAGTGAGTCTTGAATAGGTGAAGGATTTGACAATTAAAAAAAAAAAGTAGTCTGTTCTCAATTTAAAGCTGTAATTGGGATGATTTCTGAGGGGGTTTTGTAGGTCAGATTTCTCAGACATTTTATAAGTGGTCACATGAGGATTTGGTGGGGATGGGGGACTTCAACTACCCAGATATCTGTTGGGAAAACAATACAGCAGCATGCAGATTATCCAACACAGTCCTGGAATGTATTGGAGACAACTTTTTATTACAGAAGGTGGACTGGCAAATCCATAAAAAAAAAACCCAAAACAAACAAACAGCCAGCTGGTCAAATACTGGCCAGGTGGTAACCCTAGTTTTCACCAAAAAAAGTTAACAGTAATCAGATGACTAACATAGTGAACATCAAAAAGAACAAGTTAAAATTACTTAGACAAGTCAGATGTGTAAAATCTTCAGGGCCTGATGAAATACATCCTAGAATACTTAAGGAGGTGGCTGAAGAGATCTCTGAGCCATTAGCAGTTATCTCTGAGAACTTGTGGAGGATGGGAGAGATTCCAGAGGACTGGAAAAGGGCAAATATATTTAAAAGGGGGAATAAGGACAACCCAGGGAATTATTGACCAGTCAGCTTAATTTTGGTGCCCCAGAAAGATCATGGAGCAAATAACAAACAAACAATTTGTAAGCACCTAGAAAAAAATAAGGTGACAAGTAATAATCAACATGGATTTGTTAAGAATAAATCATGTCAAACCAACCTAATATCCTTCTTTGACAGTGTAACAAGCCTTCTGGATAGGGGGCAGCAGTAGATGTGATATATCTTGACTTCAGTAAAGCTTTTTGTGGTGCTGTATAAAAAAGAATGATAACTGGTTACATTAATTCAGTCACCACTGTTGCAAAATTGGAATAAATATTGTACAAAGTATGTCATGTAAGGTATCAATAGTAATCTTATAATCTGTTAAGTCTAATTATCCTGTTTAAATCCATGTATCATTGTATCTGAAGTTATGAATTGTGTCCAATTCTGGGCACCAAACTGTGGGAAAGATGTGGACAAATTGGAGAAAGTCCAGAGGAGAGCAACAAAAATGATAAAAGGTCTAGAAAACATGACCTATGAGGAAAGATTGAAAAAATGGATTTGTTTACTCTGGCGAAGAGAAGACTGAATGGAGGGTTGCGGGAATGGGACATAATGGTCTACAAGTACGTAAAGGGTTGCTGTAAAGAGGAAGGTGATAAAATGTGCTCCTTAACCACTGAGGACAGGACAAGAAGTAATGGGCTTAAATTGCAGCAAGGAAAATTTAATTTAGACATGAGGAAAAACTGGAACAAATTACCTAGGGAGATTGCGGAACCTCTGTTATTGGAGGCTTTAAAAAACAGGTTAGATTAACACCTGTCAGGAATGGTCTAGATAATACTTAGTCCTGCCTGAATGCAGGGGACTGGACTAGATGGTCTCTCAAGGTCCCTTCCAATTCTACATTTCTATGATTCTATCATAATAGAGTGATTTTCTCCTGAACACCCTTTCTCTCACACGTGACTGCCTAGACAATGGCTTCTCCTAAACGTAATCACACAGCTACAGCAATTGTTTTCATACAAAAGTAATAGTAGGAAAGAATTTAGTACATTTTTAGCTGTTTGAATGTAGCTGCTGGAAATGAGAGGCTGCACTATGTGCCTATCCAGTTCTTTGAAGCCTAAAGTTTGGGAATCTTTTATATTGGTTTGCACTGGCTAGAGACAACGTCATGGTTCTTTGCAGAACAAGAGAAAAGTAATGTCACAAGTCATCACTGGCTCCTGGTGGGGGTCTCCAGTGTAAGGGGGCAGAGGCACAGTGTCACAAGTCATAGAATTGCCTCTACTGAATGCATCCGATGAAGTGAGCTGTAGCTCACGAAAGCTTATGCTCAAATAAATTTGTTAGTCTCTAAGGTGCCACAAGTACTCCTTTTCTTTCTACATTAGTGGTTACTCTCACTCCTATAGAAGAGTCAAGGGACTAATTAAACTAATGGTCTGTTTGCTAAGTTTCTGCCTCAAGTGAAGCTGTGCTCCATTGTAACCCACTGCCGCTATCCGCCCCTAAACTTGGGCATAAACGAATGCTGTTGAACAATTTACAAGTTTTATTTGCAGTATTGTTGTAGCTGTGTGTTGATCCCAGAGACGAGAGAGACAAGATAGGGTTAAGTGAGGTAAAGTTGGTCCAGTAAAAGTTATGACCTCACCTACCTTGTCTCTCTATTTACAACTTTGTCAGATACATGATTGTGGGCTGGGTCCACCAGTGCCTGCAAGAATCCAGGCACAGGCTGGGTCAGCGTCCATGCTGCTGTGTGAGCAGCATGAACTCTGGGATGCCCAGGACCAGTTACCTCTCACCTCAGGGGAAGGGACTGGCCAACCATGCCCTGGCCCAGCAGCTTTGAGTGGTGTGCTGTGCTGGAAACTGGCCTGAGCCCCTCCAGCTTGCTCCAGCTAGCCCCTCCCGGACTGAGGCAAAAACCAAAACTCCACTCCCTGCCCCTCACTGTAACCAGTGGCTCTAGGGTCTGTGACAATTAGGGTCATAGAATCATAGAATATCAGGGTTGGAAGGGACCCCTGAAGGTCATCTAGTCCAACCCCCTGCTCGAAGCAGGACCAATTCCCAGTTAAATCATCCCAGCCAGGGCTTTGTCAAGCCTGACCTTAAAAACCTCTAAGGAAGGAGATTCTACCACCCCCCTAGGTAACGCATTCCAGTGTTTCACCACCCTCTTAGTGAAAAAGTTTTTCCTAATATCCAATCTAAACCTCCCCCACTGCAACTTGAGACCATTACTCCTCGTTCTGTCATCTGCTACCATTGAGAACAGTCTAGAGCCATCCTCTTTGGAACCCCCTTTCAGGTAGTTGAAAGCAGCTATCAAATCCCCCCTCATTCTTCTCTTCTGCAGGCTAAACAATCCCAGCTCCCTCAGCCTCTCCTCATAACTCATGTGTTCCAGACCCCTAATCATTTTTGTTGCCCTTCGCTGGACTCTCTCCAATTTATCCACATCCTTCTTGTAGTGTGGGGCCCAAAACTGGACACAGTACTCCAGATGAGGCCTCACCAATGTCGAATAGAGGGGAACGATCACGTCCCTCGATCTGCTCGCTATGCCCCTACTTATACAAGGCTGGAGGGTCCAGACATCCAACAGGAGAACAGGGGGTCAGAAGCCCCCACCCCCAAAAGCAATTGAATCAATTGCTTGTATACAATGTTACTATGTAAAAACATGTTGAGTAAGGTCTTTTATAAAAGCTTGTAATGTGCTGAACTTGACGGTGTTTATGAGATACGTATACAGACTACAGTTATGAATTTATGTAGTTGTGCTGCAACATTCAGTGCTGTCTCACCACAGGTGGTCAGCCAGGCAGGGAGAGTCTGCCTCCCTACCCAGATGAGCCTAGCTCCAAACATCTAGCACTGTACAACCCAGAAAAAGATGAGGTGACCCATTAAAATTAATGGGAAAACATGGAAACAACTTGATATTAAAAAGAAAACTGCCAGTCTTGCAAAACCAAACAAGGAGGGAATTTCCCCTACCATGAATCACCATAGGCTGGCAAAAAGGAAAACTCCCCTGCAATTTGCAATCCCTGTTAAAAGAAAAGGGGATTGAAGCGAAAGGTAGCCAGAAACTGAGGGCCAGCATCTAGGCGCTCTGCTGTGCCTGCAACACTGGAGCTGGGTGCTAGGCCAGAGGCTATGCTGGGGAGCTCAGCAATAGCTGTATTAGGTTAGAAAAGGGATTTTTCACTTCCTAAGTGTAAAACCTGAGGTTGCATCTTTTTCTGTCTGTGTAACTTGCACCCGTTTGCTCCTCTGCACTAGCTCACCTTTGAACGTGAGACTTTGCTATTAACCTTGTTGCTTCCTCCTCCCCCCTCCCACCCCAGCTCTGGGGTGCAGCAACCTGGCTGGAGGGTGCCCCGAAGAGAACTGATAAGGGGCGGCAGGGTTGCTCCTTGGGGCGAGAGGAACCCGACGGGGGAGGGTGCCAGGTAGCTAAGCCCTCAGGGAGGTGGCACTGGGGGGGCTGCCGGGATGCCCCCGCGAGGAGCGGCCGGGGCCGGGGCCGGGAGAGCCAAGGCGCGAACTCAGCTCGTCACCTGCCGTACCCTGCCCCAGGCAACGTGCTGCTGACAGCGCCCGTCTCCAGGGCGGCTCGCGGGGAGCCGGGGGCGGGGCTCATCCGAGGCCCCGCCCCGGCTCCGCGCGCGGCTCCCTGAGGGCTCCTGCCGCGCCCTCACTCGTCCGTCTGTCCCGCCCTCCGCCTAACCTTCTCCCGGCCCCGCCCCCCGCTTAAAGCGTATTTTGTGTCGGCCGCGCACCGCCCTCTTCCCTTTAACCCTGCCCCTCCCCCCGGAAGCGGTAATGCTCCGCCAGCCACACGGGAAGTGGAGGAGCGCGAGCCGCGCCTCACTCTGGAGCAGGGCCGCGGGGGCAGCGCGTGCGGCCGGGGGGGGGAGGGGGATCCCATCCCGGCCCCCGGGGAGCGGGAGGAAGAGGCAGGCGGCGGCGGCGGCGCTGGTTCCATGGCGCGGAGCCGGGGCTGAGGACCCCGCCCGCCCATGGACTCCGCGGCGGCGGCCGCCGAGGAGGAGGAGAAGAAGCAGCAGCCGCAGCCCCCGGTGATCTACACAATGGAGAACAAGCCCATCGTGACCTGTGAGTGACCCGGGGGCGGGGGTGACCGGGCCCGGACCCCCGAGGCCAGCGGGGAGCCGGGGCGCTCAGAGCCCGGGGTTCTGCCGGCTACCGGCGGGGGGGGGGGGGGGGCTCTGGGAAGGGCACGTCAGGGGCGATTTCTTGTTTTAAATCTCTCTGTTCCTAACGCCTCTGGCTAGAGAAAGCGGCAGCTCCAGGAAGCCGGGGCGGCGCTCCCTACACTCTTGTTCTTTTTCAGTTTTTTTTTTTTTTTTTGAGAGCCCGTGATGATGATTGGGAGCCAGTGTTGATTTTTCAGGTTTGTAACACTGCCCTGTTTCGTTTGCAGCCCGTGCAGGGGCACCTACGTTTCTCGAACACTATAAACGTTGATGTGGATTTTTAAAAAAAGTAGTCCACAAGTTTATTGATTTTAGATTTTGTAAGAAGCTTGGCTTTGATGTTGCTCTGGATATCCTTCCCTACAGAAGCAGCAGTTAATTCTAACAGCTTTCGGAAGAGATGTTCATGCTTTATACTGTAAACAAGGGGTAGGCAACCTATGGCACATGTGCCAAAGGTGGCACCCAAGCTGTTTTTCAGTGCCCAGGTCCTGCCCACTGGTCTGGGGGCACTCCATTTTAATTTAATTTAAAATGAAACTTCTTAAACATTTTAAAAACCTCATTTACTTTACATACAACAATAGTTTAGTCATATATTATAGACTTACAGAAAGAGATCTTCTAAAAAATGTATTACTGGCATATGCAACCTTAAATTAGAGTGAATAATAGTCAGTATGCATCTGCTGAAGTGAGCTGTAGCTCACGAAAGCTCATGCTCAAATAAATTGGTTAGTCTCTAAGGTGCCACAAGTACTCCTTTTCTTTTTGCGAATACAGACTAACACGGCTGTTACTCTGAAACCAGTGAATAAATGAAGACTCGGCACACCACGAAAGGTTGCTGACCCCTGGGTAAACCAATCAGTGTTGGAGATTAGGATGTGAGCTAATGTTTGGCGCAGGCTTTGTTATGCCTGCCTGGGATAGGTCAGTGGTTTGAGCATTGGCCTGCTAAACTCAGGGTTGTGAGCTCAATCCTTGAGGGGGCCATTTAGGGATCTGGGGCAAAAATTGGAGATTAATCCTCCTTTGAGCAGGGGGTTGGACTAGATGACCTCCTGAGGTCCCTTCCAACCCTGATATTCTCTGATTCTATGATTTTCCGTGGGAGTTAGGTGCCTAACTTCATTAGGTCCCTTTGAAAATCTAAATCTCAAAGTCTAAAGGTGGATACCCAAAATTACACAATCCTTATGTTTTCTTTTGAACTGTCTGGTGCTGGCTACTGTCAGAGACAGAATGTAGGACTAGATGGATTTTGGGGATGAGCCATTATGACTATTTCTGTTTTTACAGAGCCAAAAGTTCCCATTGAAAAACAAACTTTCCCTTAAGTATATAGGGACATGGCTTCATGACTGACATAGTGGAACATGCGAGAGAGTTTTCAAACCTTGCTATGTTTTAACTCTTGGCACCAGAGTTTGAGATTCATTTGTAGGCATATGAATTGCTGGCAACAAGGAATTAATTCAAGTATGGCCCAATCCTAGCAAATGTTTTCATCCTTCAAATTGCCACAGTCAATTCCATTCGAGTATGATTGTGGGAAGAGGGAAAGGCATGAGAATGCTACTCTGTCTCATCTGTCACTTAAAATATTGGTGCTTCTCTGCAAGTCCTACTCAATCCATCTGTCCAGTTTTATGGGGTATCTACTTGCAGTTGTACAGTTCTTATAAGAATTATTTTTGGAATGCATGTTAACACTTCTAATAAAAAAAAACCTGAACAAATGTATAGTTATGTTGTGAAACTGCTTTTGGAAGAAGCAGAGGGGGAGGCAGGACAGAAGTTTAATTTTACAGGGCGTTGGTGATCGGGCAGCAGCAAACCTGAGGCTTGGAGAAGGATAAATATAGGGAGGGATCAGATCAAACACAATTAGCAAATTAGAGTTTAGGTGAAGAACAGTGTAACAGTTTTAATACTGTAGTGCTGTCTTGGAATACATAATCAGATCAGCTTCATACTGGTATGGACTGACTTGGTACACACCAAAAGCAGCAGTTAATTTGGAATTATATCAAGCAAAAATCTTCAGTGTTTTATCTGTCCAAGTATTTAGAGATTTACAGGCACATCCAGTTGTTATAACTGTGAGTGGTGGTCCCTGTAAAAACATCAGAGGCACTTAATTGTTTTATGAAAAGTCCAGAGAAACAGTTAAACTTAATTGAAATTAGCAACTGTTTAACAAAATGGAACTGTTAACTTCTTGTTCATAGTGTCTGTTGGGCGAGAGTTGTAGGGTTTTTTCACTTTCATATAAGTAACATGAGAAATAGCCTATTCAAAATTAAAAAGTTCTGTCAGTTTAGCACATTGAATACTTTAGTGCTGTGTGCTGTGCTCACTTCTGAGCTATCTATAAAATAAACCCAAACCCATTGGGTATGCAAGTGCACCTTCTTACTTTAGCAATATTACATTTTTGTATCGGAGTTCTGTAAAATCTGTCTGACTTTCTAGACTGGTTTGGTATATGGAAAAGACTCCTAACTATAAACTCAATGGGATTTACTTATGCAGCCTGGAATGACGTTTTTCACATCTTTGTGCCTGTTTCTTCATTGATACTGCTTGTAAGCTAAATATAATGATATGTAGAACCTTCTTTCTATTTCCACCTACTCCAGAAATCTTTCAAATCAGTTTCACTCCAAACTTACATTAAGAAAAATACCCATGAATTAAACTTTAAAAATGTTGTCATGCTTTCCTTATTACAGTATTATGTTAACACTATAGGGCTAAGGAGGGCGTTCATAGCCTCACTGTTTTTAACTGTTACTCACCCTGACCAAATGTGACTTCAGACTGAAATATTTTGTGCTTCATATCAGGGTCTGTTGTTCATCTGTCAATTCTGATGAAACTTGATTGAGTTGTTTTTACATTGAAAGAATACAACAAAAAATTATTTGAGTAACTGCACTCATATCCCTTAAAACTTTTCAGAGTGCCACACTTAGAATTCCATTCTCGTTTAGCACCAATCACTTTGGAATTAAAAATACATCTGTGTTTTTACAAACTGTAAGTGAACTTAGTGCTTGTGAAAAGTGTTGGGATGACAGCCCTGAAGACTGAAATCATCTATGCACAACATAGATGTGGCATGAGCTGCAACAGTGATCTATTCACCATGCATCTCAGCCAGGTACCTCAGTTTTGAATTGAAAGACATTTCAGAAACAACCAACAAGTGTGATGGTTACAGTGCTTTTTGTGATGTGGACACCTGTTCAGCAGGAACTGAACTTAAACAGCTTCACTCATTTTACATAGACTGCTGAACAGCTGTGGATGGTGGTGACTTTAGGTACCTTCCTGAGCTGGATATGATCATGACTTAGTGGGCAAAGACTTTATAACTGGGACTCTTCTCAAGCCATCCAGACTCCCCAATTTTTTTTAAGTGGTGGGAGATGCACTTTGGTTCTACTTCCTGGCTTCCCCATCCAGGTAGGGAGAGGTACCGGGGACCATGGAGTCTCAAACAAGTAAAAACAGAGAGAGACCCAGCTTGTGGGAGGTGAGGTGTGCATAGTTGAGGATACCTGATGGCAGGAGCTTCAGGGAGTTCTACAACTGTTTTGCAGAGGTTACTGCAAAAACCTATGAGTAGCCTTGCTTGCAAAACATTTGTGACCATAAGTGATCAGGGTTTTGTGGTTTTTGTTTTTGTTTTTTATGTCTCATCCCAAAGGGTTCAATACTGACCTGAGGGAAGGGCCATTACCAGCCCTCCAAAACCATGGAAAGGCTTGGTTATTTTTCTGTACAATTCTCCGATGTGTTTTTTGTTGCTCAGGCTCACATTCAGTACAGTGTCAAATTTAACTAACTTGCTGTTAAAGGACTTTTCAGGCTCTGTGGAAGTACTTCTACAGATACTATATGTGAATCTAGATATATGAGCTATAAGACTACTAGGGCCCTTTTTTATTTTTTATTTTATTTAATTTTTACTGGGAATTTATCAGTGTTTATTACCACAACAACAGAAACAGGTGAAAATAGTGCAAAAAACTATTAATAATTTTTGTGGATAAATCTCAGGGCTGTTTGTTTGTTTTTTTGGTGGACGGAAAGATGCATGGAAAAGTATTCAGTAGATTAGTGCTTTGAATTCCGTTCATCAATGTGGTTTGCTGCAGAACTAAAACAGAACTCAAAACACGCTCCTCTGAGTTTAAGAAAACAATACATCTCTAATTCCCAAATAAAATTTTTGTTTGAATACAGTTTTCTGTTGTAGACTTAGAACTATTAATCTATAAATATTTACATGTAATAATTGGGCCACACCATTTAGAGTGCATACACTCAACTTCATCCTTTTCTCCTGTTTGTTTTTTAAAAACGTTTGAATACTTAGAATCATAGAATATAAGGGTTGGAAGGGACCCCAGAAGGTCATCTAGTCCAACCCCCTGCTCAAAGCAGGACCAATTCCCAGTTAAATCATCCCAGCCAGGGCTTTGTCAAGCCTGACCTTAAAAACCTCTAAGGAAGGAGATTCTACCACCTCCCTAGGTAACGCATTCCAGTGTTTCACCACCCTCATAGTGAAAAAGTTTTTCCTAATATCCAATCTAAACCTCCCCCACTGCAACTTGAGACCATTACTCCTCGTTCTGTCATCTGATACCATTGAGAACAGTCTAGAGCCATCCTCTTTGGAACCCCCTTTCAGGTAGTTGAAAACAGCTATCAAATCCCCCCTCATTCTTCTCTTCTGCAGGCTAAACAATCCCAGCTCCCTCAGCCTCTCCTCATAACTCATATGTTCCAGACCCCTAATCATTTTTGTTGCCCTTCGCTGGACTCTCTCCAATTTATCCACATCCTTCTTGAAGTGTGGGGCCCAAAACTGGACACAGTACTCCAGTTCCTTGTGTTCTGAAACATACTCTGATACGGATTTTCATTCTCTTCCCATTTTAGTGTGTCAGATCTTTAAACTGTTATCTGCTAACAGCTTGCATGTGAGATTCATCAGTATGTTCAGGTATGCACACACTTCAGAGCCTGTGTGAGCCTCTTTATTGTGTGTATCTTCTAGACTAACATAGTCTTACTTCAACAGGCAGCTTTGCATATGTACAGATTAATGTATTATTGTAATACATATATCTCATGCAATGTATTGTTTTATTCGGATAATACAAGCTATTTATATATTTGAATGATACAAAAGTAGGGTAGAAATAGGAAAAAAATTGATATACTTCTTGTAAAACATGGGAATTTTTCAGTAAAATAGGTTTAAACTAAAAACAAAGGGGCTTAAAGACTGCGTACCTAAATGTAGGTGATCTGGCGATTTCATGGTAACCATGACAGTAAAGCTTGAATAGTTTGTGACCTCATCAGACCTCTGAGTTGTTTTCTATACCTTGTCAGTTTCCTGCTTCTTTTCTGTACTTGATATCACATGAGAGAAAATGCTTTAAATCTTACAGGGTACAAAATGTCCATGTGGCTAGTACAGAAAATAATTTAACAAAAGTACTTTATTGGTAGTGAGATTATGATAGAAGTAATTCAACAAATAATACTGCTTACTTTGTATACTGCTGTTCTTTTTTTAAAATAATGTGAATGTTCTCTTGTATTTAAAAAGGTTTTGTGATGTACAGTCTTCAGGTAACTGAGTAGGAGTAATATTTGCCCCCGGTTATCAGTAGGCTGTTTGTCTGATTAAATGTATAAAAATTTGATGTTGAGGAACTGAGATACAAAGAAATAATGCCAACCAGTTTCTGTTTATATGAATTAAGGGTGAAAGTTGACTAAATTGTTTTTTGTTTAGAAAATATATTTTCTGTTACTACCACGATTGGATCCTTCTTCGCTGTTCAGCATCTAGTAAACACTTATATTGTGAAATAACCCTCCTTTTAGAAATACTTCTGCCAATCTAAGAAACCTATACAGCTGTTCTAAATGATTTAAAAAAAAAAAATGTTGGAGAGACCCAGTTCTTTCTGAGCTGAAACTCATTTTGAACACCATCCTCTTCAACAAGCTGTATTTAAAATAAAAAATAGTTGCCATAGAAGATCATAGGAAGCCTGGAAATTGCATTGGAAAAAGTGCTACTTTTTTTCTAAAGCAAAATGAACCTCATACCTGTGAGTAGTTCTGCTCTGTCAAAATAATTCATGGCAAGATCAAGAATTCCAGCTTTATCTGTGTTTGCTGCTTTATGATGGGATTATTATATTTAAATACAGTATAAAAAAGTAGTAATTTAGTTTGATACAACCCATTTTGTGAAGTCATATCAGTGACTGTCATAAGTGTACCTCGAAAGGTAGTCTTTACTTAACATGGAAACATACTTGGCTTAAAATCTTCTTTACTTGCCAGTGGTGACTAGTCCTCAAATGGTCAATATTTTTTTCAGAATTCAAGCTTGGATTTCTGAAATGGAAGCTGCTACACCTTTTGGTGGTAGCAGCAGAGTGAAACTGATAGACAAGTCAGTTTAACGATTGCTATTCAGAACCCTGTAAATAGTTTGTTCTGTTTAGGTTCTTATACTATACAAATTGTCCAGGTGTCTGAACACCTTCTATTTCATATCTATAAAATTGTTCACCCCCAACACAAATGTGACTGTCAAGGAGGGGTTGAAAGGCAACATCTTTTCCAATAGCATCACTGCAAAGCAGTTTAGGACAGGAACTCAGGACTGCTTTGTGAAATTCAAATTGCAAGAGGAATTTAGGTAAGAGAATGTAGTTGACCATTTTTGGCATCGCATGTAGACTGGCAAAATATAAATAACTTTAAACTTGACAGACTAATATAGTTCTTATTCACTTATCTCCAGGAAAAAAATCCTTAAAGTTGAGAATACATGTAACTTAAACAATAAAAATCTCAACATGAATGTGGTAATTACTTTAAAAAAAACCAAACACACACACATTAGAAACCTAGGACATACAAAGTAAAGAAATCCTCATTGCCATGGAGGTCTGGATAGTTCTCCTGAAATAGCCAGTGGGGCTCTGCATAATGGTATGAGTAGCTATTTCATCGCTGCCAGTTTCTGCTGGGTTGCAAACCAGGGGGTTAAGCCGGAATCCAACAAGTTTGTGCGTGGCTGTGTTGCACTACTGCTCCATTGCCAGCATAGCCCTGATTTTTAATTTCTCTTTTTCAATCATGTTTATTCCGGAAGCATAGGAAGATAATTACTGAACAGGAATATGCTTTAAGCTTTCCGCCATAGTATCTTCATGCAACAGCTGGAGTCTGGAAGATGACCAGTCATATTAAGTGGTTCAAGTAAGTTTCAAGTTTTTGGAGCCAGTGCTGCTGCAGAAGTATTACTCTGGTGCAAATTTGCTAATTAACCAATGTTCTTTTAATGTGAACAGGCAGTATTTGAAAGTCAGGTAACTGAAGGAGCAAACTGACAAGTCTTGAACTCAGGTCTTTGTTTTCTGTTGAATTAACTGATCTCACTAACACCTTAAAACAGTACAGACTGCATTCCTTGGTATCTTAAACAAGTTACTTTTTGAAAGATTTGAAATGTGAGGTTTGAAATTTCACATTTGTTCTAAAATGCTTTATGCTATCATCCATGCATTTTGAAGAAAAAACAATCTAAAGGATTTTAGATGCTCTATCTGAACAGTAATTCCCAAGATATTCATGTACTAGCATGACGGAATGTTTTTACAAATATATATAGACCATTGTTCTGATGTAGTCTGGTTTCCTTTAGCTGACTTGCTAGTAAATTGTTACTATCCATATTCTCCATTTTTAATCCATAGAATGATACCATTTGGCAGGGATCTGTCAGTGAGTCTTCTCTAGTCCATCTCCTACATCATTGCAGATTGACTACATTTTTGCTGAACTATCCCTAATAAAAGAATACGTCCGATGCTTGTGTTTTTGCAGTCTCCCCAGCAGCTGCTTCTTTTGTAATTGTTCTTGTAGTTATGCTGGTCTTAAATTTTCCCTGCTGTAGCTTAAGCCCATTATTTTGTTATATTCTCACTAGATAACGAGTATTGGTCCTAAAGGAGTAGAGAATTGCACGTAACACTTTCTCTGTGGAAGAAAGGAAAACCTAAATAGGGTTTCATAATTTGCACTTTCTCTGTCATTGCTGTTGAGGAAGCACTGTAATGCAGGGCTAGCAGCAAAACCGCCACTGGTGCAGTTCTGGGGATGAAAGCTGACGGGTTAAGAGAAACTAGGGGAGGGATGATCAAGGGAAGAGATGCACACAAATGGAGAAAGAGGAGACAGGAAAAAATAGAGAGAACAGTTGCAGTTTGGGAGGAATAATGGTCTTGTAGATAAGGTACTGGACGTGGGCTGGAGAGTTCTTGTTCATCTCCCAGCTCCTTGAAGTCAGGTTTTTGTGACCTTGGACAAGTCACTTGGACAGTTATGCTACATCTCAGTTCACTTTTATATAAAACAGGACTAAATACTTTCTCACAGGCAGGTTGTGAGGATAAATTCATTAAAGTTTCTGAAGTGCTCATATAGTAAGTGCCCATTTTTGGCCCAACAGGGTCTAGAAGTGCTATGCAGAGTGCCTTTCATTGTTCTTTTAAGCAACTGTCTCCTTGAAGGAGCAGCATTTGTGGTATGTAGAGGGAGATGAGTCCAGCCTGTTGTTGCCAGAGAAATGTATGCTGTCATTGCAGAGCCTCTGAGGGAGAGAAGTTGTCAAGGTTCCTCCCCCACTCTGAACTCGAGGGTACAGATGTGGGGACCTGCATGAAAAACCTCCTAAGCTTATCTTTACCAGCTTAGGTCAAACTTCCCCAAGGTACAAAATATTACACCCGTTGTCCTTGGACTGGCCGCTACCACCACCAAACTAATACTGGTTACTGGGGAAGAGCTGTTTGGACACGTCCTTCCCCCCCAAAATACTTCCCAAAACCTTGCACCCCACTTCCTGGACAAGGTTTGGTAAAAAGCCTCACCAATTTGCCTAGGTGACTACAGACCCAGACCCTTGGATCTTAAAAACAATGAACAATCCTCCCAACACTTGCACCCCCCCTTTCGTGGGAAATGTTGGATAAAAAGCCTCACCAATTTGCATAGGTGACCACAGACCCAAACCCTTGGATCTGAGAACAATGAAAAAGCATTCAGTTTTTTACAAGAAGACTTTTAATAAAAAATAGAAGTAAATAGAAATAAAGAGATCCCCCCTGTAAAATCAGGATGGTAGATATCTTACAGGGTAATTAGATTCAAAAACATAGAGAACCCCTCTAGGCAAAACCTTAAGTTACAAAAAAGATACATAGACAGAAATAGGTTTCAGAGGAACAGCCGTGTTAGTCTGTATTCGCAAAAAGAAAAGGAGTACTTGTGGCACCTTAGAGACTAACCAATTTATTTGAGCATCTGATGAAGTGAGCTGTAGCTCATGAAAGCTCATGCTCAAATAAATTGGTTAGTCTCTAAGGTGCCACAAGTACTCCTTTTCTTTTTATAGACAGAAATAGTTATTCTATTCAGCACAATTCTTTTCTCAGCCATTTAAAGAAATCATAATCTAACACATACCTAGCTAGATTACTTACTAAAAGTTCTAAGACTCCATTCCTGTTCTGTCCCTGGCAAGAACAGCATACAGACAGACACAGACCCTTTGTTTCTCTCCCTCCTCCCAGCTTTTGAAAGTATCTTGTCTCCTCATTGGTCATTTTGGTCAGGTGCCAGCGAGGTTACCTTTAGCTTCTTAACCCTTTACAGGTGAGAGGAGCTTTCCCCTGGCCAGGAGGGATTTCAAAGGGGTTTACCCTTCCCTGTATATTTATGACAGAAGTTTTAAAGAGGTCACTGAGGGATGGGAGGAGATCATTCTTATCTCAGCGCGTGCCCCCCCACCCCATGAAAACAAGGAAGTGTCTCCCTGGCTGGGAGGGAATAGAAAGATCTACAGAAACAAGTGCAATGTGCAACCCAAATCAGAAAAATGTGTGGGAGTGAATAGTCTAAATTTTTTGTTAATGGTAATTCTTAGATATAAATCTCTCTAGCCCATTATTACTCTCCAGCTAACACTTTGCTATTCTATACTTATGTATTAGATTACTCCTCCTTATGACAAATGTAAAATATATAGGTTCTTGTCAGTGTGCCAGATTAATATATCAAAATATAGTACTAGTTGCTTAAAGCCAGCGAAAGTGTTTTGCTTATTGTCATGACCTTAGGCAGTCTTCTAGTCCACCTGGAAACAATTTTTGTCAGGAATTTGAAAATAAAATCCCACATTAAGTGCACAATTGTTACATTTGAAATGTAAAAAAAACTTATATAAAACATTTCTATGAGAATGCTGAAAGAGTGATAATGTAAACAGAAGTATAACTACTCTGGACACCATACTTTATGTATCCCTTTCCTTTTTCACCCTACTCTTCAAGCTACTGTAAAGTGATGCCTCTTCTAAAAATGGCTCTAGTCAATACTAACATTAGGTTGCATGTTGAGTGAAATCGTATTGAAACTGGTGGTGTAACAGCCACCCTTCTGTGAGGAGAAATGTAAAAAGCAATAAAGCTGCGTATTGATAGCTAAAACAGTAAAAGACACCACCCAAAGCACAGGCCATGTGTGAGGCTTGAGTAGGAGTGGAGCGTAGGAAGCTCTAGTTTAGCCTATCGGCATTTATCAGTTCTTCTCCCATTTATCATGTTAGACTAGAAGACATTAAAAGATTTAAATAACTTCATGTACAAACAAGTGAAACGGAACATTTCTCCCTTTATTCATACCCCCCAGCAGGGTTTTCTCTGACTGGATGAAATTCACTTCACTCACATAAAGGTAGGAAGTGGATGAAGAGCAGGTGGTGCTGCTATTTCTGTAACCAGCCCTGAACTGAAGTATGGGTTTTGTATCTCCCCTGATCTGCCCCTATCTCCCAAGTCAGTGTTGACATCCATTAGGGCCTCATCCTCCCTGATTGAACTAACCTCGTTATCCCTAGCCTGATTCTTACTTGCATATTTATACCTGCCTCTGGAAATTTCCACTACATGAATCTGATGAAGTGGGTAGTCACCCACGAAAGCTTATGCTCAAATAAATTGGTTAGTCTCTAAGGTGCCACAAGTCCTCCTTTTCTTTTTGCAAATACAGACTAACACGGCTGTTACTCTGAAACCTGTCTTTATGCAGTCTGAGTGATTTTTTTTCCCCCCCCTGGGATTAGAATGCAAACAAGGGGTCTGGGTGGTGTTTGAGGAAGGTGTTGGTGAGAGAAGGGGCAGGAACAAAACAGAAGTCCATAGAGAAGGTGTCAAGGAGGTCCCAGAGATAGAGAACCACTTGTAGCATGACCTTGGGGGGGTGGGGCAGGGGAGAGAAATGAGTGCTTTTCAGTGGAGTATTGGCTGGAAAGAGGCTTGGAACTGTAAGCAAATAAAGTGTCTCCTGTTGTTTGATTCCTCCTTTGTTAGGGAAAAAGGATTTTATGTACATTCTTTGTAAATCAGGATTACATCAAAGAAATACCTGACTACATCATCAATTTCTCCCTTTGGAGGGAACAACCCCCAAGATCTGAATATTGGCTAACTGCCCATGTCAAAAGGGCTAACAGTATAACATTGGTGGAATCCTAATAATGATTGATATTTTTAATACAAACTTCCAAGCTGAATGGCTTCCAGTTTTTCTGAGGGATTCTGGTGAGCCAAGCATATGTACATTAATCCTTCTCATCAATTTTTATCTCTTTGTCCTCTCCAGTATGTTTTTTCTTGGAAATATGACTGCACTTTACTTCTTCACTGTGCTTTACAAATACTGATTTTTGCTTTATGTGTGTTTTGTATTCACCAGTTTAGGATAACTGCATCACTTATAAATCAATAATTCACACTAAGTGTGTTCACCCACAAAAAGTGGTATTTATAACATTTACATAATAACTTTTCAAATTTCAATTTAGAAGTTCTGAAAAGTGTCTTCATAGCTCTGTTATAGAATTGTTAATTTACAGCTATCTTGATAGTTTGTCATAAGTGTCTTTCTACCTATATATTCAAATATAAAGCATGCCTATCTTATGATGATCTCAAAGTAGGAGATAAATACCCAATTTTTACAGGAGGGGAAATGGAGCCACACAATAATTGATTTAGCTAAGGGGGCATACAAGAAGCTCTTAGTAGAGTGGGGATTAAAGGCAGGTTTTCTGACTGCCTAGTTATCAGAGCAGGATACTAGAAATGTTGCCTTCTGTCTTAAATGGAAAAAATATTTTCCAGATATACAATGATCCGTGGAAGAGGGATCTTAAACAGTCTCACAATATGCAAGTTGCATAATCTGCATATATTTCAAAGAAGAATAGCCTATAAAATAATGGTTGTTTCACATTAACAAGTGCTTTCTACATGTTTCCACCACCTGTCGTTTCCTAAAAAATATTTTTATGGTGTTCATCGCATGAGTGCCTCCAATTTTACTGACCTGTAAGCAGACACACATCTGAGTGTCATTAATTAGCATGCCTATAAAAAACACTTGTTAAAGCACCAATTTGCATATCACCTATTTGTGACAGCTGAACCCCTGACAAAGGATGTTTAAGTGCTTTCAATCATCTGCAGTACTGATCAGTTAAATACAGTACTGTTAAAATTCACTGCATGCATTAGAGGTTAGGTCTTGACTGTGAAATTTGGGAACGGAAATAATCAAACCAAACCCATTTTGGCACTAACAGTCAGAGGGTGTGGGAAGCCTACAAAATAATGGTTTGTTGGCAGGTGATTGTACCTCCCATCCTGTTTCAGGTTACAAAAGGGTAGCTCCCTCAGCAAGTAAAATACAACTGAAGGAAAAAGTGTGGACATATAAGTGGATTTTGCCTTTGAATCTGAAAAACAGTAAGGTTCATGGGACTCCTTTCCTCAAAGATCAGACTAATTGTGGGCTGGTTGCTGACTTAGCAAACATTTCTTGTCCCAATCCTTTGTCCTCTGAAAGGCAGACTTATGCCCCAACTACACAAAGATGACTCCAAAGGATGCACTCACATTTTAGATACAAAGCTTCTAGAGAGGATGGTTCAGTGATTAGGACACTAAACTGAGACTCGGGATACCTGGGTTTATTAGCATTACTGCTGCTTGTAGCGAGCAGGTGACATCATTCGAAGACTAGGATTGCTCTGTGTGTGTTTATATTTATGATATTAAAAACAATATTTTTGGAGGTAGGATATAGACTAGTTGGTACACAGTAAGTGCTCCAAGAACCTGGGAAGGACAGTTTTTGTCCACTAACCCAGGGACAGTGACTAGCAGTCCTGCCATTATAAGGACCAAACAAGAAGAATTCTACCACTGCCCCCCTACAGATTAGGGCTGGTCTACGTTTGTCAAATTTAAGGAATACAGCAACAAAGGATGCCTCCTTGTAGTAGTGTATTTTCATAATTTTTATGTCTGCAAGGAAATCCAAGGCTTACCTCAGCCAATTCCAAAAGAACAAATATTTTCTCTTCCCAGGAGGCAGCCTGACTTCAATCCTGTGGAAGATTCCAAAATTATTTATTTACTATTTATGCACACCCTTTCACTTCCCTCCCACATCCTTTGCTACAGTATGGCTTGGAGGTCCTTTCCTTCTCCACAGCTGATTTGTGCCCTCTGAGTATTCTTACAGTGAGGGCAGATGGCTGTATCCCATCCAATAAACCAACTTTATTAATGACAAAGATTTTAAGTGATTACAAGTAATGAGGCATAAAAGTAAGAACTGGTTACAAGGAAAAAGGTAAAATGTAGCTAATATCTAACTTAAGCTACATGAATTCAAAGAAGAGGTCTCTCACCACATGCTTCAGCAGTCATACTGGCTGGATTCCTTTAGACCAGGACACCTCCTCCAGTTCAGTGTTAGTTCCCTTGTTTTTCAGGTGGTGTTGATACCACCTGTGGATACAGAAACCTCCAGCTGTTTTTTGCCAAGATATAAATTTCTCGTTCACACCTTTTCCTGCCAAATAATAGCCACTTGACCAGCTGATTGTCCGTTTGATATTGTTGACACCTGGCTGAGGCGTTGGTTTACCTTTTGTTTCTGAGGAACTAGTTTGTGGCTATTCTTGCAGACTTGGAACGTGTCTCAGAAGTATTATATAGTAGAATCTTATAATTTTGCATACAATGTTGCCACACACATTTTACCAGAACAATAATGATCAGCAAATTGTGAGTTTTCAAACGATCTCTCACAAGGCATACTTTGTACAAAATTTCATCGCCTTATAAGAGGGGTAAACATAAGGGTACAGACTGCCGCAGCTACTCTTGGAAAAATTGTGCCTGGTTCCTTTCCTGTAAAAGGGACATAATTCCTATATTACAGAGTTACTTGGTTTAGGGCCTAATTCAGCACCCATTGAAGATCATGGATCATGAGTGCTACATCCAGACCCTCTCTTTGCAAAGTGCTTTGAGACCCTCAGAAGAAAGACACTGTAGAAATGCCAGATTATTTCACGTTGTTGTATGGCCCTTCTTGCATCTTCCAAACTCCTGATGAAATTGATGGGTCAACAATGAGTAACTGAAGGAAAAAATAAAAGTACTTACTGTAGGTTCCAGACATAAACCATTTGTGGCTAGAAGGTGGTTTATGACTCTATTTGCTGCTCTACTCTGGATGCATTCCTGCATGCTTCCCTAAGGAACAATATATGTGCTGTCATTCCCTTGTAAAGATCTTTGCCTCATCTCTTTAAGTGATGGAAGCATTTTTACTAATCAGAGGTATGCGTCTCCGTTTGCGTTAAGATGAATCAGACTTTTTAAACTTGGTGAGGTAGCTTTAGTTATATTTAGGGCTCTACCAAATTCATGGTCCATTTTGGTCAATTTCAGTCATAGGATTTTAAAAATCGTAAATTTCAGATATTTAAATCTGAAATTTCACAGATTTGTATCCATGGGGGTCCTGACCCAAAAGGGGGCAGTAGGGGGGATCCCAAGGCCATTGTTGGGGGGTTGCAGTATTGCCCCTCTTCTGAGCTGCTATTGATAGCAGTGCTGCCGTCAGAGTGAGGCTCCCAGCCAGGAGTCTTAGAGCTACCTGCAGCTGGGGGAGATTCCTGGAGGTGGGTCTGACCCAGCCCCAGGAGTGGCCCCTGCAGGGGAAGAGGAAATCCAGTCCCTCCCCATCCCAACCGGGACTAGCCTCTGGAGACTGGCACACAGTAAGAACCCCCAGCCCTGCTTCTCTCCTACACTAGCCAGATTTCACAGGGGAGATCAGATTTCACAGTCGGTGATGCAGTTTTCATGGCCATGAATTTGGTAGGGCCGTAATTATATTCCAGGTTTTCAGCATTAAAAGGATGAACTATTGTAAATTACATGTCTAACAAAGATAAAATTACCTAAGAGGTGGAGGAATATGTATAGAGCCAACAAAACTGACACTAATCCCTATAGCATTGCTTTTTTACTCTGCGTGAATGGGATCGGTGTACAAATACATGGCTGTGTCTAACTCAATACCTTTTGATTCTTTGCTCATGGGGTGCTGTTTACTCTGGTATAAACTGTAGGTCATGTGAAATGCTACAAACGTATAATTAAAAAATCCTGGGATCTTGCTATTTGGAAAAGTATTGGTGTACCAAGTTTGTTCATTTAAGGGTCATGTTAGGTTGTTTTCCAAATAACTTCTTTTATCACTTAAAATAAGAGTCTCTGTGTACAGTATATAGTAGAGTGCTTTATCAGTTTGCAGCAATCTCCTATCCAGACATCCTCAGATGTGAAAGTTATGATCAGTCTGTTAAAGTTGTTACTTTTTTGAGTAAGGGTCATCTAGGCTTTCTTCTGACTCTTTTCACGCTGCTCGTGTCCTGGGGGATTCTGTTAGTGTTGATCCTTTTGGCTCAAGAGTCTAAATGCTGAAGTCTTCGGGAGTGTCTGCTAGTGGGGTCTCTGGGGTGCAGTGTGAAGTGTTCCATTTCATTACATGCACTCTCCAAAAATAAATGTAGGGATTTTTCCTTTTTAGCCTTTGATAGCCCTTGGATCAGAACCGTCGTTTCCCATCTATGTGCTGGCAAGCCGTTACTAGACCATTAAGTTATAGTTCATTTTGTACGAACTGCTGTGACTTACAAATCAGGAGCTGTCCTCTGGCTTACCTTATCCAGCTACTATAAATTGCAGTTAAGACAAAATCAGCAATAATGGGGATTAAATTTGTTTCAATGTTAAGCTTATAGTAAACTTCACAAACTGTAACCTTAAATCAGTTGTAGGGTCTGGTGTACTGCTCCTGGATCGCGATGCAGGAAGAGTACTGTGGTGAAGAGTGAGTAACAAAATTTCTGCAGTACAGTACAGGCATCTGGAGATCATAGTCTGAAATAGAGCTGTACAGTCAATCTTGAGAAACCAGAGTGGATAAAAATGGATGATTTAGAAAAAATTATTTAAATTGGATTATTTTGATTTTATTTAATGTTTTTCTTTTTAAAAATAAACTGTTTAAAATGAAATCTAAATTTAATACAAAATATATAAAGCCCTACACATTATCTCTTAAAACGTTTAAAAATAAATATGCTGAATCCATGAGCGTCTACCAAAAACTTTGAGTTAAAGACTGCTTTTCTATAGAAAGAAAGAATGAGGGGGAAAATTATCCAACTTTTGAGGTCAAGGTTTATTATATAGATGGCACTAATAAGTGGTACTGTGTAAGGGCTTGTTTTGTAGGTCGTAGGTCCAGGATCCAACGAACCCGAGCTGCAAGGACAGATATCACCATCAGCTACCTAATTCAGACCAAGGTAATCCATTGTGACACAGTATAGTTTTGGGATGTGTTTGTTTAGGGTTTATTCTGTTGGAAGTTATTGCTAAAGGGGTTGTGAGGGACCAGGCTTCACACCTACCTTTCTGGAGCAACCACAATTGCAGTTGATCGCTTCCTTAATAAACCTTCTTTGTGTTTTCGAAGAATATCTGTCTTTTCTTTATTAAAGTTAAGAAGGCGGTGGGAGGAACTGACATCTCTACTCCAAAGGAGATAGATACTGTAGGCCAGCTCAAGCACCTGACCTCCATCTACTAGTTTGAATGTAACAATATGCCTGAAATAATAGTCAATGGACTAGAGTGTTTTGACAGACTAATATATTGCAACGTTAAACTAAATGCTGATGAATTTATGGAAAATGAATACTGGTATGTTTTATGTTTCACAGTGTTTTTATATAAATACTTTGGCTCCATTTCTGCATTTATATTCTTCAGCAAGATTTTTCTGACCATGTTTAGTTCACTGATACTGTCTGTTACCCCCTGTATTTAGGTTGGCTAACACTTTCAATTCTAAAATATTCTGGCAACCACTTTTTTGTGAAGCTCAAACATCTTTGTTTGTAGCAGGGCTTTGAAATTTGACAGGGGGGAGTCCTCTGGCTAGCCTTTTCTTTCTCATGAAATTCCTTTGAGATTTATCTGAGTTAAACTGTTAATCACCATCAGACTAGAAATAAGGAGCAAATTTTTAACAGTGAGGGTAATTAACCATTGGAACAATTAGATGTTTTGTTAAAAGTTGTGCTCTAGGTCAAACAAGAATTAATTCAGGGAAGCCCTGTGGCCTGACTGAAGAAGGTTTATATCTCTTTCCCAGCAATCAGAAATAGATACATAATGCCACAAAGCAATAGCTATATGGAGTAACACTCCCTTCTGTGGTACCAAATTTGGCTTAAATGCATAGCTGAAATTCTCTCTACCTTGGCCAAGTACAGAGAGATTTGAGAGGCCTTGAAAATGGTACATAAAACTGACTACAGTTTCAAATCTGTGAAGTCCTGCCCTAGGAGGGTCATATACAAAAGTGTCTTACTAACATCTGATACTTTCCTGAGAATAAAAGATGGCCTCCAAAATTTAGCCAAAAAATGTGGGACTTCCACCTTTTTATCACCATCTCCTTCTATTTTCTACACTGCATGGTGTGGCTGCTTAAATCTGGAGCACTTTCCATTCTGCTTTCCACTTCAGTATTCCAGAAATTAAATGTAGTATTCAAAATATGATCTTGTTGATGCAGTAACATTTGGCCTGAGTTGCACATGGAACCTTGGATGAACTATACCATTGCACTAAGAAATGACAGGAAAACTGAAATCTTTCCCTTGTTAAGAAGTCGTCCTCACCAGGTTCAAAAATAAATATTTCACAATCTTCAGAAAGAGGGATGTTGCCAGTAATCTTCATGTGGTTAAGGGTTTCCTTAATTTCTTACATTTCAGAGACTGTAGCAAAACCCCCTTAAATATTTGTCTAATTATGATATACTTGCCAGCAGTGTTTCCTCTGATTTTTCCCCAACATGTGTAGAATTAGCTCAGCAGTTTGAGCAGTGGCCTGCTAAACCCAGGGTTGTGAGTTCAATCCTTGAGGGGGCCATTTAGGGATCTGGGGCAAAAATTGGGGATTGGTCCTGCTTTGAGCAGGGGGTTGGACTAGATGATCTCCTGAGGTCCCTTCCAGCCCTGATATTCTATGATTCTGAATTAATTTTATTATGTTCACCATTATGAAGGTGATGTGTGACACAATAAAATTCATGTGGTGGGGGTGGAGCCGAGGGGTTCGGAGTGTGGGACGGGACTCAGGGCTGGGGCAGAAGGTTGGAGTGCAGGGGTGGGAGGGCTCCGGCTGGGGGTGCAGGCTCTGGCTTGGCCTGCGGATGAGGGGTTTGGGGTGCAGGCTGCCCCGGGCTATGGTGGGGAGAGAGGACTCCCCTCTCTCTCTTCCCGCAGCAGCACCTGGGCTGCAGGGGAGGGAAGAGGTGCCTCTCCCCATGGTGGTAGCTCCAGGACTAGGTCTGCGGGCTTGCGCCTGTCCCCCGGCCACAGCAGGGCCGGCGTCGGTTGGGCCCGGGGCACCTGTCCTGTGGCTGGGTTGGGGCTGGGGCGCTTGTCACCTGGCTGTGGCAGGTCCATGGGGGCTGGGTTCCCTGAGCTCCTGCGTGGCGCTTAATAGGCTGCTGCTTGGCTGTGCAGCTTACAGGGAACTTAGCTTGCCAGTTGTCATACAAATCGGTTAGAACTTTCACATTTAGGTGAGCAGGAATGGCCACTGATTTGGTCAATTTAATTTACCCTCTCTATACACACACACATCATACATCATCAGAAAGCTGCTTATGTCTACTTAAGATGAGATATGATGTGAAACTGTCAAGTGGTGCCATTACCATAGAAACAGGGATAAACAATGATATCAGTGGATTCAAATCACCACTTTAATATATTTGCATTAATTTTGGTTAGTTTAATGACTGTATTTCTTTGATCTCAGAGCATCACAACAACAATCCAAAGTGTAAAACAAAATCTAATAAATTTTTACAGGTATGTAAATGTATTCGCGCTAGTGACATTTCTAGTCAACCTCTTTATCATCATGTTCATCATTATGATCTCTGAGAGTGCTTGGGTTACCAGTCTTTACTGCCTTGACATGTACACAGTTCTGTGCAGGGAAGAGTATGCTGATTGTAGACGGAATTGATTTTTCTTACGTACTTTTTCATGGCAATTCGGTTCTGGGTCTGTTCTCGATTTTTTTTCAGATACTGCCTAGTGTATGAGAGACTCTAATTACCCAGGGAGACTGGTATTTTCTGTGATGCTGCACTACCTGCAAACTGTTCTTGAAACCCACTCTAGCCATTAAATGGGCCGTATTCTTTCCAGCAATGGTCTGTATGTTGGTGTCTATATTGTCTCCTTCATGAGTGAGATTTCCACCCTCCTGAAGTGGCACAATTCCATTTGGAATGAACACGCCTCCTTGGAATCTTTCTGCTTCAATTTTTGCAGCCTTATTGATGAACCCTCAGCTCACCTTAATTGATGCAGAATTCATGGTGTAGTTGTGCTGTAAGATTTATGTGTGGTTGTGTGATAATTTGGAACTGCTAAGTACTGTAAACTCTACAGTTGAGAGGCACTTTCTTTGCATGTCTTCTGAAGGATGATACTCATTGCTGGCTGAATTATATGCCTCTTTATCAACCAAAGGACAAACTCCTGCACCAGTTGGGGCACAAAAGTAGCTGACCTCTGAACTACAATCACGTGGTTTTGGATTATATTCTGAGGCTTTCATTTTAGCTATTTCAGACTAAGTGACTGAAGAGACATAATACAAACCCCTTGTTCATTTGAAAGCTGTTCATCAGGCTCGCTCAGAAGAACACCCACAAAATATTTGAATGACTTAAGTTCCTGCTTCAGATTACTAGTAGCTTAGATAGCATCAGCTACTGTTGCACTGCATAGAACAATGGTAGACTTGTCTTATCCATGCTGTGCATAGAATTAAATTGCAGAACCATACTGTTTTTCTAATTTTGTCTGTAACTTTCTACTGGAATAGCTTGCAGTTTCCCCATCTGAGGGAAGTAGGGCGTTATATCTTTGTAACAGCCTGGATGGGGGAGAGGAGCCTTGTACATAAAATCATTGTGTCTTTCTCTTCAATCAACTGATAAAATGTGGTGTCACAAGGTGACTGTGTAGTTGCAATGTAGCTAGATTTTGCTTTGATTCATTTTACTCACTTAGGAACAAAGACATGTTGCAGGATAAACTGCATCTTTAGCAATCAAGTCAAGCAAACTGTGCAACAGGACTGATTGCTGGAAGATGTGCTCGCTCTGGTGGCTGCAGAAGCAAGTGAACATGATGCTCTGTTAACAGATTCAGAGTCTGTTTTCTTGTGTTCAATACAGACTCTGACTTTTGTGCCAGTCGACTTGCTTGTGTATTTCTGAAAGCAATCCCCATGACAGCATATTGGTGGCCCTCATCTAAAACTATAAAACTCATCCAGTAGCCACCAATTCATTTATTCTGGCTTCTGCTGCCATCATCACAGCATTCTGTCCAGCACTGGTAGCTTTTGACAGTTTTTTGCATTCTTTTGATTTTATTGAAAAATGTGCTTTGACAAAGTTTGTGGAGAGTCTTTCTCTTTGATGTAAGATTTAAGGGGCTTGTATCCTCCATGTCTTCATATACTGTAACTTCTCTGTAGAAGTAAAATCCCCAAATATATTGTTAGCATTAGCATCATCACTATCACAATTTTTCACAACTATACAGACTTGTGCTAAATTATATATATATTAGTAATTGCCCCTTTTGTTTAATGAGCACTTTGATTGAAGCCCAATATGAAGCTGTATATTTCATCTTTAACACTAATACTGTGCATAAGTGTCACTGAATTAAGCTAGTTTCTAGGATATTTCAAAGGCTGGTACTGCATGCATAGGCAGTTACAAATTAAAACCTTCTAGCAGGCAGACATGATGCTTTGCTGTATGTACAATAGCTTACAAAAGGAGAAGCATTACATTAGGAATTCACATACATTTATATCAACCCACTATGCAGTACAAACTATGGGCATGCAATCTGCTGCTACTGATGTACAACTTTCTGTATAAAACTTATCTGGTCAGAAAATTTCAGTTGAAAATATAGAAAACTATTATCACTTGAGATATTTTGACAATTAAGAATATGCAATGTGAAAACATTTCATGTTTGTATACTGTAAAATGTTGTTTGCTGTTTTTGCCACCTGCTAAAAAAATGCACCCATGCAAAACCAATGTCTTTAATACATTGGTAGGTTTAACCAATAAGTACCGCATTAAGATATTGAAATGAACTTTAACAGTAAAAACTCTAGTCATAATCATGTTGCAGTGTTTTTGGAACTGTGCAAAAAGTGACGTTCTCATTTTGGGTACCACTGGTTTACCTCAGCTACAGGCTTATGCACCACTTGACAGCTCCACATCAAACCTCATCTATATGTACATAAAATAAGCTTTCAAATGAGACATGATCATGTGTAGCAGGTTGGGCACACTATACTCCAAAAATGAAAATTGCTGCACGCCTAATTGTAGACAATCTGTAACTTGCACAATGAGTGACCTTTTTAAAAATGAAACCTGGAAATGGATTTTAAATTCTAAATTTGGCAATTACTTACGGCTTTTGCTGTGTGAGACTGCATATGGGGAACTGAAAACTAATTTTTCATTTATTGTAAGATATGGAAATTCATTTTTGGTGAATAGAAGATAATAGTCCATTGTGGAGACTCTAATTATTCATGAACAGTGTTACACAAAGCGCCAATGACAATTGTATCCACCCTAATTCATTCTGTATTACTATCTTGTATTTGCAGTACGTGTTATACATATTATGCAAGATGTTTACTGGAAAGTGATGAAGTTGCATATATTAGTGTAAACTACTTTGAGCAGGGTGATTTCTAGCAAATTTATCCTTTACCATTTTGTTCAGATTTGTTAAAATGTTACGTCTTCAAAAACTTCATTCAGTTCTATTTTTGTTGCTGAGGCGCAAATCTTTTGAGAAGATACTGATACCTGTAAAATTTCATGAAGTTTTCATGCTTGTCTGTATTGCATAGTCATTACCTTAGCTTTAAAACTTTTGAAAATAATTTTCTATTTCTAATAATCTAATGCAATCACTGAAAGCTGAATATTAGAGGGAAGGGAAATACTGTTAATAAAAAATACACTGAAACGTAATAATAAACAGAAGTTAACAATCCCATAATTTTCTTTAAATTCTGAAATTACAGTTGTAGAAGTGGCAATATCTTAACATCAGATGTTGCTATTCTGCAGCATGTTAACTTTGCAAGGGAGGGAAGATTAACTGCAAGGTCATAAACAGCTCTGAGATGAGTACAAAGCAGTATGATTACGTTATAACGTCATTCATGTTCAGATTCCCATGCCAGGACTTAATACACTGACTTGTGCATGCATACAGTACTCTTCCTTTACTGTGATATTGCTGTTGAGTGCTAGAAATCAGAAGTTTTGTGGTTCTGGTCACATTTTTCTCTTGTGTGCATATTCATTGTGTCTACATTAGGTTTTCTGCCTTTTTCTTGCGTAGGGTTTGATGCAAGGTTCCTCATATGATCTCCCAAGCTGAAAGCCAGTTCCACTTACTGGCACACCAAAGGTACAATAGCCATGCTGGGGGACCATGCTTATGTCCTTCTGGAAGGAAGAAGTGTGTGTGTGGGGGGGGGGAGAGTGGGGGGGAGGACGGGGCTGTTCTTTGGGGCTTTATGTGGGCCTTTCTTTCCAGCCAGAATTGTTCACTTTTCTTCCTGCTCCAGCAGTTTTGATAGGCCAAGGGTCTTTTGCCAGTGGTTTAGAGCAGTGGTGCTCAATCTTTCCAGACTACTGTACCCCTTTCAGAAGTCTGATTTGTCTAGCTTACTTCCGAAGTTTCATGTCACTTAAAACCTACTTGCTTACAAAATCAGATCTAAAAATACAGAAGTGTCACAACACACTATTATTGAAAAATTGTTTTTCTTATTTTAACCATATAATTATAAAATAAATTTGGATATAAATATTGTGCTTATATTTCAGTATATAGCGCAGTATAAACAATTAATTGTCTATGAAATTTTAGTTTGTACTGACTTCACTAGTGTTCTTTACATAGCTGGTTGTAAAACTAGACAAATATCTGAGTTGATGTACCCCGAAAGACCTGCATACCCAAGGAGTATGTGTACTCTTGGTTGAGAAGCACTGTTTTAGAGGAACAGGGGAATGCCTGTTGCCAATTCCTCAGCACAAATAGCAGTTGAAGTGAGGCTCAGTGCTTTTGACCCCATTCCTGATCTGATCAGTGTGCTTGCATCCTCTCCCATGCTTCCCAGTAGTGCTGGGAATGGCTGTCTGAGGTTTGTGGCTGATTTAAAGCAGCATCTTGTTTTATTGGCTTCTATAGCCTTTTGAGTTTTTTCTTTTTCTCCATTTTTTTCCTGCTCCTTTGAGGAGGAGAACCTCAAAACTTCCAGAATGCATATGAGATGCTTTAGCACAGTGGTCCTCAAACTTTTCAGGGTTGCATGCCCCCCTCCATTTACTCCTGTCCGTTGTGGCTCCCGGGGGGAGGGGGTTGGGGAATGTGGACAGATGTAAGGGGGCAGGGGCCATGGTTGGGGGCAGGGCTAGTGGAGAGCTAGGAGCAGAACTGGGTGGCGCTCCCTCCCAGCCCTCTGTGGGACTGGCCCAGGCCTAGGGTTTCCAGCTGCCTGGTTTTCGACTGGGAAGTTGGGTCGAAAGGGGGTCCTGGCAATGCCCAGTCAGATGTACTGACCGGACACCAAAAGTCCAGTTACCGCTGGGCATGGGGAGATGCTCGGTCATGAACCCATGCTAGCCCCTGCTCAGCCTGAGCCACCTCCTACCTGCAGGCAGGCTCCTTTTCAGGCTCTCCCAGCCCCATAGCAGAGGGAGCCCAACCATGGGGGAGGGAGTGGAGATGATTCAGCGAGCGATGGACAGATGTATAGGAGAGGAGCATGTGATAGGGGAGGGGCTTCAAGGGAAGAGGCAGAGCGGGATGGGGCCTTGGGGGAAGTGGTGGGTCAGGGCCTCAGTGGTCCAGTTACCAGCAATTAGATGGCAATCCTACCCAGGCCCTGCCATGCCTCCCAAATGTTCCTCCATGTCCCTTAGGGGGGCATTCCCCACAGTTTGGGGACCTCTGTTTTAGCAGCTGGAGGCTATCAGACACCTTGCATGGAGAGTTGTTTAAAACTTTCCCAAAGACATGTTGGCCATTGTCATCAACTGCGAAAATCACACATGTTGCTATCAGCTGAAAAGCTTGCTGCTCTTGCCAGAAAATCCCATCTGAGGAAAAAGTGAGATCCTTGTTGTTTAATTAAAAAATATATATATATTTACCTACTTGCACAATCTGTTTTGAATTTCACACTCAGTTTGATGGGGAGCTATGGCCTAAATGAAATATGAAGGGATGAGAAATTACTGTACCTTCCTTATTGTTAAACATCTGTTCCCTCCAAATACAAGGTATTACTGCTGTCAGTACCTTTTTAATTTGTTGCAAAGATTGTTGGAGGGAAAATATGCTTTGCTCTTTCAATACATATCACTTGCAAGGCCACACAGTGGAAGATTTTTCTGATAACTTGAAATCATTCTATGACAACGGTTTTCAGCCTATGGTCTGCAGACTTGAAGACTTTAATGTTAGAAGGGACCATCGTGATCATCTAGTCTGACCTCCTGCGTGTTGCAGGAGAACCTCACTCACCTACTCCTGTAATAGACCCTTAACCTCTGGCTGAGTTACTGAAGTCCTCAAATTGTGGTTAAAAGACTTTGCTCCAGAGAACTCACCACTTACACTAGTTTAAACCTGCAAGTGACCCGTGCCCCATGCTGCAGAGGAAGGTGACTCTTCCCCCCCCCGGTTTCTGCCAATCTGATGCTGGGAAAAATTCCTTCCTGACCCCAAATGTGGTGATCAGTTAGACTCTGAGCATGTGGGCAAGATCCGCCAGCTAGACACCTGGGAAAGAATTCTTAGTAGTAATTCAGAGCCCTCCCCATCTAGTGTCCCATCACCAGCTGAGGAGATGTTTGCTGATCAGCTGCATGCCCTTGTAGGGAGTCTCATAATACCATCCCCTTCATAAACTTATCAAGCTCAGTTTTGAAGCCAGTTAGGGTTTTTTGTCCCCACTGCTCCCCTCGGAAGGCTGTTGGAGAATCTCTCTCCTATGATGGTTAGCAACCTTCATCCAGTTTCAAGCCTCAATGTGTTGTTGGTCAGTTTATATTCATTTGTTCTTGTGTCAACATTGGTGCTTAACTTAAATTAACTCCCCTTCCTCCCTGGTATTTATTCCTCTGATGTATTTATAAAGAGAAATCCTATCTCCCCTCAGTTAGCTTGGGCTAAACAAGCCAAGCTATTTAAGTCTTTTCTCGTAAGGTAGGTTTTTCCATTCTTTGGATCATCCTAGTAGCCCTTTTCTTCACTTTGTTCATGTTTGAATTCATCTTTCTTAAATATGGGAGACCAGAGTTGCATGCAGTATTCCAGATGAGGTCTCACCAGTGCATTGTATAATGGTACTAATACTTCCTTATATCTACTGGAAATAGCTCACCTGATGTATCCTAGGTCTGCATTAGCCTTTTTCTCAACCACATCTCACTGATGGCTCATAGTCATCCTGTGATCAACCAATAAACCCAGGTCTTTCTCCTCCTCTGTCACTTACAACTGATAAGTCCCCAGTGTCCAGGAGAAATTCTTGTTGTTAATCCCTAAATGCATGACCTTGTATTTTGCGCTATTAAATTTCATCCTATTTCTATTACTCCATTTTACAAAGTCATCCCAGATCGTCTTGTAAGATATTCTGGTCTTCTTCCGTATTGGCAATACCTCCCAACTTTGTCATTGGCAAATTTTATTAATATACTTAGACTGCCTAAGATTTCCAAAGGGGTCCACAGCTCAATTTGAAATTTTTAGGCGTCTGCAAATGAAGAGGTTGAAAATTACTGTTCTGTGACACTGCCAACAGGGAGCTCAGAAGCAGGATATAAACTGTGTCCTGTTCTTGTATTAAAGGTAGCTGGGATCTCAAACCAAACTTCTGGTGTTAAAATGTTTCAGATTTCACGATTTAAACTAAATATAGCTAAACATCCAATATATCTCAGTGCATTTATAAAGATGAGTTAATCCTGGTTGAGAGATCTTCATGCTAAGCAGCAGTTGTTTAAAAAAAAGAAGAAATATAGTTCCTTAGTATGATTTAGTTCGCTGGTTGAGAGATCACACTTGTAGTTGCATTTTTTTTTAAGCTAAAAATATCCAAATCACCTCTTTAGAATTACTTTTCCTTTTGGTACTTTAAGTGTTGGTGATTGATTCCTTCCTTTTTACTAAATGCTAAATTATGCAATAAGCGTACTGAGCTATTTTACCAATCCAAAACTGATTATGAACCAAATTTAAAAGCTGAATTGTTCTCCCATTCCAAGGTGTTATAAGGCAAGCTAAGGGAAGGCTGGATCTGTAAGTGTTGGAGTTTTCTTTCTTCTCAGTTCACACAATCACAGGATGAGGTTGTTCTGTACGCTCGGTGGTGACAGTTCAAGTTGAGAGGCAAAAAACCTTTCACACTTCTTACAAGTCCATTTCTCTGTTAATTTACCTTATGCCTTGGGATGACATTACCCCCAATCTTAACTACATCAGGATTTTTTTTGATTGTGTGAATTCATTGTGTTTAAGTTTTGCGTAATCTTGTTTGTTTTTTATAGGTCTAAAATTTGACACTTAAAATTTTAATCTGATGCGCACTATTCTCCAAATGGTTTATTATATCAGATATACAATTTGAATCTACTCTGAGCTGCAACACTAGTTACTGATGTCATTTTAATGGAGAGGTGGTACTCAAATGATAGGAAGAACAATGTACTGAATGAAAAAAATCAATGGCTGACTCATGCTCTAGTTTAAAAACAGGCAAAATTTGATGTGTAGGAATTTAGATGATAAAATCCCTTGGGAAAGTAAAAAGGTCTTGAGGTTCTAGGTTTACATTGTGAAAAGACATTTTTTTAAAAAAGTTAAACTTAAGGAGTATTGAAATGAGGGATGTAGTCTTCACTGTTTTGTAATTTTACATAATACATAATAAAACATAACCATTCTAAAACTAAGATTTTCTCTTGATCTACTTGATCTTTTTTTTGGAGTTGGGGGTTGGGAAGAGACTAAATGGTTTGGTCAATATCATATTACCTCTTGTTGCCAAGGGTGTAAATGTCAGCTGGATAATGTTATATTGCTGAAAATCAGTTACTGTTTTCTGTGCTGGATTGTACATTTTGTTATATTTATCTTGCTTCATAGTACAGTGGTATTAGTACCTAGCCCAGGGGTGGGCAAACTTTGTGGCCCTTGGGCCACATCTGGGTGGGGAAATTGCTTGTAGGGCCACGAATGTAGGGGTGGGGCAGGGGGTTGGGTGCGGGGTGTGGGAGGGGGGCTCACGGCAAGGGGTTGGGGCAGAGGAGAGGTGTATGAGGGGTCTCAGGGAAGGGGGTTGGAGTGCAGGAGGGGGCTCAGGGCAGTGGTGCAGGGAGGAGTGCTGCAGGAGCTCAGGGGTGAGGTGCAGGGTGTGGCAGGGGGCTCAGGGCAGGGGTTGGGGTGCAGGAGGGGTGTGGCAGGGGTTCGGGCTCCAGCCTGGTGTCACTTACCTGGAGCGGCTCTGGGGTGGCAGCGGCATGCACCAGGCTCAGGGTGGACTCCCTACCTGCCTGCCCTGGCCCACGTGCCGCTCCGGGAAGCGGCCAACACCATGTTCCTGCAGTACCTGGGAGAGGGGGAGCAGGAGCAGAGAGCTCTGTGCACTGCACTTGCCTGTGGGTACCTCCCCCGAAGCTCCCATTGGCCGTGATTCCCCATTCCTGGGCAATGGGAGCTTCGGGGGAGGTGCTCCCAGGCAAGTGCAGTGCACGAGCTCTCTGCCCTGCCGCCCCCCAGGGGCTGCAGGGATGTTGGTGCTGGCCGCTTCCTGGAGCAGTGCGAGGTCCACGGCGCCATGGGGGTGGTTATCCTGCGGGCCGTAGTTTGCCCACCCCGACCTAGTCTGTCTTGTGTAAATAAGCTGGTTGAAGTTTTTGGAGGTTGTTCTGTTTTTGTGATGATGTATGACATTGGACCTTTGGCTGTAGTTGAGTTCCTTTCTCACACCTTCTATGGAATTTTGGGACAGCTATATGAATGGTTTTTTCGTAGAGAGATTCAGTAACAAGATGCTATTTTAAAGCATTTTTCTATACAGAAGTATTATCCATGTATCCAGTATGAAAATGAGTTTCTTAAAATGTAACTGTGTGGTATAGTTTACTCTTAAATCTTGTCCGTATATGTTTTAAAAGGGAACTTTTTAAAAATATGGGTCTCTTTAATTTTAGGTGCTGGAGATCAGAATTTATTCACGTCTGTATATCCCATGCTCTCTCAGCAGCTTCCAAAAGAACCCATGGAATGGAGAAGGTAGTGTTTCTCCCCACCCCCCGCCATTACTCTATTTCAATGCACGTTGTTGGATTTAGGAAAATGTGACTACTAATGTGGCACTGTGCAGTGAGTTGGGTTTAGAAGCTGAACAGGAGGAAAGATTTCTGGTTTTCAGAGCCAGTTTTCCCTGAATTCTGAATGTTGGGCCCTTTGAGATGGATGTTCCCACATTTAGCCCAGGCTGAATTTAAAATCAGAGATTTGCTGCACTAAAGATTAGTTTTACTGGTATCTCTAGGTTGCACTTTGGGCAACCATGCTTTGAAGGTAAGTCTGGTTCCTGTTTAGATGGACATATGGGAAAGAGTTAAAAACAGAATTGTGCTTTGGACCCTGTCACGTCCACAGCCAAAGACTGCCTCTAATTTTGGAGGAACACAAGAACATGTAAAGGAGAATCCTTTTTAAAATGAAAGCTGGAAGTTTCCAGCCCTTTTCATTGCAAAGACAGTGCCTTATTTTATGAGAAAACAAATGAATTTTTGAGTTGACGCTACACAAATCAAACCCTAGAGAGCAGTTAAGTTTTGTGAGCTTTTTTTAAAAAAAAGCTAAATTTGTAATAAATGTTTGCCCTGTCATTTGTTCTGCTTTTAGTTTTGCTGCTTATTTCTCAATTATGAATTGTAATTCTTTTAATATTCTGTATAGGTCTTACGGACGTGCTCCTAAGATGATTCATCTTGAATCTAATTTTGTTCAATTTAAAGAAGAGCTGTTACCCAAAGAAGGAAACAAGGCTCTCCTGACTTTTCCCTTCCTTCATATTTATTGGACGGAATGTTGTGTAAGTATTAGGAAAATATTAAGCGTGAACCATGCACATAATAAGGTATGAGAGTGGGCCTGAAGGTAAAATAAGCTCTGTACTGTCCCGGTTTGGTAAATGGGATGTGCTGGTTCTACACCCTGTCCCCTTATTCCTATTTGTTACATTTGTTACTACCAGGGTCACTAATGGTTGGGGGAGTTGCATTGTCCTAATATGAAACAAGTTTGATGTTACTAGATGGCACTTCAGAAGGATGAAGCTTTGGGGAACTTGAATTTCTCAAGTGCATTAAATCACCAAGGTAATCAGTTGTGGTTTCTGATGGAAGGTGAGGTGTGAAATGGTATGCAATATACTAAATGTAGCAGGTTAGGAAATCACTAATGTGAAAATCTGTCTTTCATAAATAAGACGTTACAGGAGATCTGGGAATTACACCTCCTGATAGTGGGGAAACTGGAATGTAAGGATAGTATAATACAGGGGTGGGCAAACGTTTTGGCCCAAGGGCCACATCGGGGTTGCAAAACGGTATGGAGGGCCAGGTAGGGAAGGCTATGCCTCCCCAAACAGCCTGGCCCCTGCCCTCTCCCACTTCCCACCCCCTGCCTGCCCCCCTCAGAACCCTCCCCACCCATCCAACTCCCACTGCTCCTTGTGCCCTGACCACCCCCTCCTGGGGTCCCCTGTCCCTAACCACCCCCTGGGAACCCACCCCCTCCTGGGGTCCCCTGCTCCTTATCCCCTGACCGCCCTGACCCCTATCCACACCCCTGCCCCCTGACAAGCCCCCTGGGACCCCTGACCCATCCACACACCCCCTTCTTGTCCCCTGACTGCCCCCTCCTGAGACCCCATCCCTAACTGCCCCCCCCCCCCCCAGAACTCCATCTATCCAACAATCCCTGCTCCCTGTCTCCTGACCACCCCCCTCCCCGAACCTCTGCCCCATCCAACTGCCCTCTTACCATGCTGCTCAGAGCGGCAGGACAGGCTTGTTGGAAAGCCTGGGAGGTGGGCGGGTGCAAGCAGCGCTGCTCGTGCGGTGGTGTGGCTGCAGGGGAGGGGGGACAGCGAGGGAGGGGCCAGGAGCTAGCCTCCCTGGCTGGGAGCTCGGGGCCAGGCAGGATGGTCCTGTGGGCTGTAGTTTGCCCACCTCTGGTATAATAAATGCTTTAAGTATTGACTGTGGACTAAATAAAAGAAAAATCCTGCTCTAACCATCTAGAGTTATTTGAAAAGTTAGCAAAATAAAGGTAACCACAAGAATTTAAAGCTTTTTTTAATAAAAGCTACGATACTAAAGAAAACTAATAAAACATGGTCAATATGTTATGCATTAAGAACTAAGCAAGTAAAAGGTAACAGTCATAGTGCATGGCAATATGCATGACTGCATAGTTTAATGTGGGGCACCCTGGAAGTCCATTTTGGGAACAGTTGTATTAGTATAGTAGCCAATGACTTGGTGACACTTTGACATTGTTTATTGAACACTAGAGGTGGGTTAATAACACCAAAAAACCCTGCAAGTATTCACTATAATTTAAAAATGAACTTTTTGACTTTTCTGCTGTTCCTGTACACAATGTCTTCCGTTTGTTCAGATGATCATGGAAGGCAATCAAATCTGTCTTGCATAAGTGCTCATAAAAAGTGAATTTTGAACTCGCCCACTTGAGCATTTGAACTGTAACTTATATTTTATAGTGACACTGCTTGACACAGCAGGAGTACAGGGTTTCTAAAACCCTTTTTTCAGAGCCTTGGCACAGTGGAAACTAAACTACACAAGGATCTGACCACATCCTTGGCAGCAAAACAATGCATACTTGCACTGACCTATTATGAAAATGGGAGATAATTCACTCAGCCAGTAAATGAGAAATTAATCTGCTACAAGAATCATGTTTTAGATAAGGTTTGTGATCCAAACATTTAAAACTCCCTAATCTTGTTTATCTGCAATATCTCATTCACGGGGAGTTATCCTCATTATAGGAGAAGTATTCATACAGTAAAAAAAAAAGACACTAACCATCTGACTTGACCAATCACAACTAACCAACACAACTTTGCATTGTGAATATTCATAGCAACATGTTCATAGTTGATCTATAAAAAAGTTACAGAAAATGAGTTACTTCAATTGTTTAAATTTAAAGTAATTGAAGATACAGACAACTTAAAACTTTCCAGCAGTGTTGGAAAACCCAAATGCCACAGCACTGTTGGTGTATTAGAACCAGAAAATTAAATTAATCAGTCTAGTTTCATTGTCTTAGTTTAATCGAGTTCCAAATTTCAATGAGTTGTTCAGGGTAACTTTGATTTTTAAAAATCATTCATTTGCAATAGTCTAAAGTAGTTATAATAAAGTAAGCAATCGAAAGAATAAAACCTTACCTTGACATTGTCCTTGTTTAACTTCTCAATCTGTGTCACTAATTCAGTTTGGCATCATTTGAAATATTTTTTTCCTGTTTTAACAAAATAAACCTTTCAAATTTGTCCAGATTGTCGATTTGATTTGCTAATTCATTACTTATAATACCAGGATACAGAAGTATACAAAGCTACAGTAAAGGATGACATCACCAAGTGGCAGAATGTTCTGAAAGTGCACAGCTCTGTGGATTGGTTAATTGTGGTAGTTGAGAGTGATACAAAAAAAAAGAACAAAACCAACATCCTTCCCCGAACATCTATAGTAGATAAAATAAGAAACGACTTCTGTAACAAGCAAAGTGACAGGTAAGGACTTTTTGAAAAATATTGTTTATAATTATAAAACTAGTTTTCTGGATAACCATTTAATAGGTCCAATTTCTCACTTAAAAGAATAGTAACTTCCCTAATGCCTAACATTAAGCAAATGGCATTGGTAAGATGTATGTCCATCTGTCCCAAAATATGAACCAATGGAGGAAAAAGTTTGCTGTATCTTTTCCTGAATTAGTAGTGGTTTGGAATAAAAAAAAAAAAAAAATTCTGTAGGACTACAGTTAAATTCTGGATGTTCACCTCTTCCAGAAAAGATAAAAGGCTTTAAACATACTGAAGCTATATTTTTGTAGACACTGATTCAGAATGAATGAAGTAACCAAAATCAATTTTTAGAACTTCAAATCCTTGTTTTTCAAGGTTTATGTAAACCCATCACCAGAGGAAAAGTACAAGAGTAAAGTCTTAGGCCATGTCTACACTAGAGAGTTAAGATGACTTAAGTTTTGTCGACGATCATTAGTTGCTTTAACATCAGTGGAGCATGTCCACACAACATTGCTTGTGTCAGCTGAGCGTATCCACAGTCATTGCTTTTTCATTGACAGTGTTGCATCAGGGGTAGCTATGTCACTGTGCAACTCTCCACCCTCTGCCACTGGGAACTCTGGGAACAGAACACAGTGCACCATAGGGGCATGCTCACTGTTGCATGATGCATTTCCTTTTGTCCCATCATTCCATGGGCTTCCTACTTCGTTTTGCACTGTTTTTCAACAGTTAGTGTAACTGTGCACCTGCCATCTCTGTCTGACAGCATAATTCCTGAACTGCTGACCAGTCTGGTGATGAGCATGATGAACACAATGTGGCTGGTCTTGCAGTATTTCATGAGCTGTGACAGAGTGAATTGGTGATGCCTGCCCTGCTGTCTGCCATGGAAACCATTCAAAATTGCTGCAGCATTCATGGACCAGCTTGCCATGGTGGACTGTCGGTACTGGGCTTGAGAAACAAGCACTGAGTGGTGGGATCACATCATGGGGAATGTATGAGATGACAAGCAGTGGCTGCAGAACTTTTGTATGCGTAAAGCCACTTTCCTGGAACTGTGTGTGGAATGTGTCCCAACACTGTGGTGCCAAGACACCAGAATGAGAGCTGCCCTCACTGTGGAAAAGTGAGTGGCGATCGCTGTGTGGAAGCTGGCAACTCCAGACTGCTACCAGTCAGTTGCAAACCAGTTTGGAGTTGGAAAGTTCACTGTGGTGGCTGCGGTGATGCAAGTGTGCAGGGCCATTAATCGCCTCTTGCTGTGAAGGACTCTGATTCTCAGTAATGTCCCCGACAAATAATTGATGACTTTGAGGCAATGGGATTCCCTAATTGCAGAGGGGTGATCTATGGAACTCGTATCCCAATTTTGGCCACAGACCATATCGTGACAGAGTATATCAACCAAAAGGGCTACTTCTCCCATTGTCTTGCAGGCACTGGTGGATCACTGCGACCATTTGACTGTTATCAGTGCAGGGTGGTCAGGGAAGGTGCATGATGCACACGTCTTTTGGAACACTAGACTGTGTAGAAAGCTGCACACTGGGACTTTCTTTCCAGACCAGAACATTCCACCAGGGAATGTGTAAATGCCTATAGTGATCCTTGGAGACTCCACCTACCCCTTGCTCCTGTGGCTCATAAAGCCTTACACCAGGAACCTAGACAGCAGCAGAGGGCGCTTCAATAGCTTCAGCAGGTGCAGAATGACCGTTGATGTGCATTTGTCTGATTAAAAGGTCACTGGCGCTGTCTTTTTGGTAGATTAGACCCTAATGAAGAAAATATTCCAAAGGCCATTGTGGTCTGCTGAACTCTCCATAATATTTCCAGATTGAAGGGGGAAAAATTTCCCCAAGGGTGGGCTGCTGAGGCTGATTGTCTGACTGCTGATTTTGAACAGCCAAAGACCACAGCAATTAGAGGGGCGCAGTGGGAGGCTATTTGAATCAAGGAGGCTTTGAAGGAACATTTTAATAATGATTCCCAGTAATGTGTCTGTATGTGATGCATTCGGCCAGGCAGTGTTTACTTGCTTCCCTGAATTACCCCTGTAGTGCCTGCTGAAATGTTAATTGCAAGAAGCAAATAGTCGTACCTATAGCCAGTGTGTTTCAATGTTGCTCTAAGCGACTAGGGAGCCTGGTCTGAATATTGGTACCCTTTTCCACAAGCTAGGGTAATTGAACCAGATATCTCACTCCTAAAAGGTAACCCAGAATGCACGGGTGCATCTCCTGCATGCGTGTGGCTTCAGACCATCTCTGTATGATGCTCGCCTGTGTGCCACTCTGGTCCCTGCAGAAATAATTTCCAGGGGGCACTGCAAAGTTTCCTACAGCGGAGGTTGAAACAAGGCAGTTCTCCCAAGGAACCTTCTTCAGAGGATTGCAGAATACCTACAGGAAAGTTTCCTAGAAATCATTCTGGGGGATTCCAGAGACATCCCTATGTACATTAAGAAACTTTTCTGCCATGACCTCACTGCAAAGACGGACAGTCTGTTAATTTCTGCCCCATATCCCTCTTCTGCAGTATAACAAAGTATATATGAGCTCAGTCTCATCTCACCGTGCAGTATCAAATCAAAATGAACACTTACCAGAGCTCCCCTCTCCTGCATCCTGCGTGCCAGAGCTGGAGTTCTGGGACTGGCTAGACCCTTCTGGAGTGGAAGAGTCCTGACTCACTGTGCCACTGGATGACTCTGCCGTGTCCACCTCATTCTCTAGCTCCACCTCCTTGTCCACCACTTTCTCATTGGGGTTGAGTCTGCTGGCTGCTGTCTCCAGTCCCCCACAGTGTCCAGGGGGCTCTTGATGATGGAGGTGGGGTTGCTGCCGAGCATAGTGTGCAGCTCCTTATAGAAGCGGCATGTCTTCAGTGCTGCACCAGAACTATGGTTGTCCTCCCTTGCCTTCTGGTACCCCTGCCTCATCTCCTTGACTTTAGCACTACACTGCTGCGCATCCCTTTCGTGCCCCTTCTTCTGCAAGCCACTAGCAATCAGCCTGTAGATATCGAAATTCCAATGGCTGGTGCAAAGCTGCGACTGCACAGTTTCCTCTCCCCATATACTTGTGCGATCAAACACTGCCGGGTGTGCTCCCCATGTGAGCACGTCTGCTGCGTAAAGCTGGCACAGTCAGCTGGGAAGATGCTGTGTGAACTGTGTAGGCCAAGCTAACAGGAAAAGGCCTTTGAAGGGGGGAGGGGCCGCATACCTGTGTACCTTCAGGGCAGCAGAGTTCAAACTGCTGACCAATGTGGGACACCTCCTGGAGCTGAGTTAGGGCAACATAATCAAGTGAGGTGTCTACACTGATGTTGCGTAGCTCTAATTACATCGCAAAAAGCTCTGTGCTGCTCGTTAAGGTGTTTTTAATATGTTGGCATAGCAAGGGAGTTACATCGGCGGGAGGAGCATTTCAGTGTGTACACCTCCACTGTTTTGTTCACGAAAGCAGACTTTTGTCAACAACTGTGTAGAGTAGACAAGGCCTTAGACTGTTCTTTTCTACCAGTGTTTAATCTGCTTTTCTCCTCTGTTGTACTACATTAAATCCAATTTTTGAAGCTGTTACTTCAAGAAAAATACAGTGAAAAGTGTGTACAGCATTATCACAACCGTTTCCTGCCTTGGAAGGGAAGAGAGATCGGGGAAATGGAGTAATCAGTTTCAAATCAATTTTTAATGCAGACCTTTATTGTATTTTTTTTTTTTTTACACCTCCCCAAAACACCGCACTGGATCGCTTCTGAATAATTTACTTTTTGACTAATTGGAAGAGTCATCACCTTGTGTAAAGAGTGAATGACGAGGTGATCCTTTGAAACTAAAGGTGTGAATCCGAGCACTCCTCATATGTTAATCTAAGATGACAATGTGAACATGCTGCATGTTGTCAGCATCTTGTTTGTATTTGGATGATATCAGCTTATTAAATTTTTTTTGGCAAATCTGAATTAAATGTAGCTGAGGGTGTTCAATTTCTAATTGTCTAGCTTGGATTAAAAATTCTACAGCAGAATAGTTTCTGGTAGCTTTCAGTAACTGGGATCTCTATTTGAATTGGGAAGGGGATTTCCCTGCCTCCACAAAGGTTTATTCCTTTTCTGAATATTAGTAAATCACAGCATGAAATTTTAAACAAAGAAAAATATGCTGGTTATCAGCCTGTCCTGATCATGAGTTCTCAAATAACTGTTTCACAAATTACGAGAGAAGCTGTGGGAGTCCTACCATGCGGAACATTTGAGATAAAATGAAGCCCTACAGAATCTACTGTGGGAATAATTCTGCCTTGGCCCATGAGAGATGGTCTAGATGTGACCTGATAGATGTGATTCTGTTACATAGTCCTTTCTAGGAATAAGTCTAGTTATTGCTCTGCTAGCTATCTTCCAAGGAGAGCTTTTTTGTGTTTTTGGATTTCTAAAACCTATTTTTATTGATTTTGAAAATATAGAATAAACTCATTGTGTAAACTCTCCTGTGTTGTGGAACCCAGACTTAAATTTCTCTGTCCAAACCTATCATAAAATCATAGAAGTGTAGGACTGGAAGGGACCTCGATATGTCGTCTATTGCACTCCCCTGCCAAGGCAGGACTATGTAATAACTAGACTATTCCTGACAGGTATCAGGACCCTCCCGCCTAACCCCTCCCCCCCCCCCCCCAGTCTAATGAATGCTTCCTTTCTATCTACAGTATGCTTAAGGCTATTCGATATACATTGTCATTTTAAGGCTATTATTTGTTACCTCCATTGACTCTCTGTCCTTCGCTCATACCATTTAATAAGAAGTCTTGAATTGATGTTGAATGGAAATCTGAGTTTCCTTGCTCTTTCCATTTGACATTTTTTATAGTATGTAATTGTAGGGGCTATTATAAGTTTATTTTATGTCTGGATGTTACTTTTTAGTCCCACAAAATAATTTCCACCGATATCTTTACAGATGTGTGGTACTGTCTGACCCCTTGAAAGACTCTTCCCGTTCTCAGGAATCCTGGAACGCTTTCCTGACAAAACTCAGGACGCTGCTTCTCATGTCTTTTACCAAAAATCTAGGCAAGTTTGAAGATGACATGAGAACTTTGAGGGAGAAGAGGACTGAGCCAGGGTGGAGTTTTTGCGAGTATTTCATGGTGCAGGTACAGACTTAGACGACATTTTTAAACAACTTTTTAGTCCTTTGTTTTGTTGAAAGTATTCTTCTTGGCTGTATTTTTTTCGATCAGACTCTCCTTTTAAAAAGATACGGAGGCTAGTATTATGGCAACTTGTCACCTTTCTTCCTGCAATGTTTTTGTGGTGCTGTGTTCACCTGTAAGATCTGTTCAGGCTTCTGTGTCTTTGGACCTTGGACAGCAGAAAGGCTATGGGTTAGTTGTGAGCACAGATTTTTTTATAAGTATTTTATTAGTTCCATTGCCTTTGTGTAAAAGTGTCTTTAAAATTAAAATATATTATGGCTGTGCAAATGAACCCTTCTAGTTAAAATATTATATCAATGTGCTGTACATATTACTAAACTTTCTTTTGCTTAGAATGTTATCAGAGTATAAATGACTTTAGTTATTTTTTAAAATGAAATCATGTAATTCTCTGGGGAGAATCCTGTTTTCAGATGTTTTGAATTTCCAGATCTGGATGACTCTTAAATGTATCTGATTTGTTCTAACAAACATTTAAACACTTACAGAAAAAAACTGCACATTCAAATGATAACATTAGGGATTGATTTGATTAGAATATTTCTCTTAAAACATAGACTAGAACGTATTTCCCACGTGTGATGCCATATAGTTTTGAATTTTTGCATTATGTAAGATTGGTCCCACCACCTCTTGAGACTTCTCTTTCCCTCCCCCCGGCTCATTATGTAACACAAAACTAGATGGTTGGACAGGAGAAGTCTCATTAAGGTGCAGTTAAGGGTGAGAGTAGTTATCAGTAATTTAGGGCAAAATACATTACGGGGATGCTGTTGCAATTATCCCAAACTCAAGTGTGTTGAACACAGTAAATTATCAGTTAAGGTTTTAAAAAAAAAAAATTCTCAACATGGTAAAGCCTTAACTCTGCTTATGATGACTGTGGGGATGAGAAGTGGGGAAGAGAAGAAAAATAAATGACTTAAAATTCAGTTTAATCTGAAACCACAAATACTAAAGACCTTATTTGTAGTCATTCAGGGCATAAGCTGATGTTCAAAGCTTTTGCATTATTTGGTTAATCCTATTCAGGGTGGAAAAAAGGGTGACACCAAGTGCTAAATTTCTTAAAGGACCTGTTTAACTAATTTTAACTCTGAAACTCATTAACAGATTTACTTGTAAATTCCCAGAAAATTTATTCTATGGAGTAAGTGCTGTTGTTTGGGGGAGAATAAGTGGAATTTTTCATACATAACAGATGTTGAATCCCTGCTTTAAGTGTAAAACCGAACTTTAATTGTGGAGCTGCAACTAGTGTCTCCATTATACAAATAGAATGTATAAATTATAAGTACATCAGCAGTGGTTTCTGGAAGAGGTGAGTTTTTTATGAGGTTCCTGAGAGTTAAGGCTTGTTCTGAATATTTTATTATAGTGAGTCAGGGCTTGTCTGTACAGAAAAAATTACCAGTATAATTATACCACTATAACTTCCCATGTGGACAGGCTTACTGTAGTTTAGCTTGTTACTGTTTAGCTTTGGAAGCAGTACAGGTTAACCTGGAAAAAGACCCTCTTATGAGGGTGTCCATGTGGGAGTTATAGCAGTATAATTAATTGTAACATTACATTGTCCTGGGTATTCAAACCCTCAGAGACAAGTTTGGAGAAGTCCTTTTGGGCTAGTGAGTCCTTTTCATAGTTAATTTTTAAAATCCACAATATTGGCTGCAACACGTTTTGGTAACTTGTACCTTTCTTTGCCTGTGTGTTAAAAGGAAGAGCTGGCCTTTGTCTTTGAAATGCTGCAGCAGTTTGAAGATGCCTTGGTGCAATATGATGAACTTGATGCCTTGTTCTCTCAATATGTTGTTAACTTTGGTGCTGGTGGTAAGTGCTTTAAATCAACAAGTGAATGCATGCAGCAGATTAGTTGGTTCCACTCCCTGTTCTGCTCAGGACCAAATTAAAGTAAAACGGGGGCCCTAGGCTCAACCTTCCTATATGGTTCTGCCACACCCTTTCCTGGGGTGGCAGCAGATTTCAATTAAGATGCATGAGACACTTCATGATACTTGGAGCTATTGTTTCATGCTCTCTCCAGATTCAGACAGGCAACAGTTATACTCTGGGCATGTGTTCAAGCTTTTCTTTGCATCAGTGAGGTCTAGAAACATAATGAAAGCTGAGATTCTGGTCTCATGTGACTCCAAGAACTGGGGCCCTAGCCATGGGTCTAAAGTACCTATGTCTTGATTTGGCCCTGGTGCTGCTGCTTCTTCCCAAAGCTGCTTGTTGAGTCATTAATAATCAAATCTTCTTGCATGCTATTTTGAAGGCTTCCCGTTGAATCTAACGCTATTTTTTTAACAACATGCATGATTACAGGCTACTTTAGTCATTGGCTAAAATGTGGTTTTCAAATTAGATACAGTAAGAAATTCTAGACACTGTAGAATTATGCCATGCCCAGTTAATGCATATGTATACAATTATTTCCTTGTATATTTAATATAAATTGTTTTCTACAAGCAGCATGAGACTTGAGTTCATTTCAGTTTGTCAGTAACATGGGATGCATACCTTTCGAAAAGTGTCAAGTAATGTGAAATCAATTATTTTGTATAAGTAAGATGTTATATTTCATAATACAACATAAGATGTTCAGATATGACTGAGTGAGTGTAGATGTAAAAATAGAAAGATGTATGGAACACTTAACAAATAACTTATCATGAATTAGTGGGATAAAGGCAGATATGACTAAAACAAGGGGGACACCTATCATGGTGAGGTGTAATTAATGGATGCTCAGGCAGCTAAAGTTGCTCAGCTTTCTATCTGTAATTTCACTTGATTTACTTTATTCATCCAGAAATGCATTGTAAACCAATTGTCTTATTGCTTATAGCTGTCAGGTGTTTAGTCAACATTTTGAAAATTGGCTGCCTACTTTTAAGTATCTAGAGTAAGTAATGGGAGATGTGGCTGCTTATATAGGTATTTGAGTTAGTTTGGCACTAAGGTTGTTGTGGGGGTTTAAAAAAAAAAGCCTTTAAAATAATGGGTTTGGGCGTTAACTGTATATTTGTTTACTTAGATGGAGCAAACTGGTTGACATTTTTCTGTCAACCAGTGCGGAGCTGGAACGGATTGATTCTCCGTAAACCAATAGATATGGAGAAACGAGAGCTAATTCAGAATCAAGAAGCCACTCTATTAGACTTGCGCAGTTACTTGTTTTCTCGCCAGTGCACGTTGCTGATCTTCCTGCAGAGACCGTGGGAGGTATCCCAGCGAGCAGTGGAGCTTCTTCACAACTGTGTGCAGGAGCTTAAGCTACTAGAAGTGAGTTAGTGTGATATAATTCATTATGTAAATAACACCTCTTGTTTCATAATAGAGGCTTCTGTCCAGTTGTCCGTCACCACTGACACAATTAGCACTGCTAGTGTACGATCAGTATAATGGTGTAAAAATGTTTCTAATTGTAATATTACAGCAATATTACATATCTATTACTATGTTTTAAAATAAATATCTACCTGTGAGGATCATGACCTGTGTGGTGGGAGGGTCTCAGAGCAGGGAGTTTTCACAGCGGTGAAACAGTCCTGCAGCCTGAGCCGTGTGGGCCCAAGTCAGCTGGCATGGGGCAGTCATGGGTTTTTCTTTGCTGAGTAGCCATACAGATGGAGACTGCATAAAGGTTTGTTTTTTGGAGGTAGTATTATGATTGTCTTGTATTGTTAAAATGTTCTGGGCCTGATCTGAAAAACTAATATAAATTTACTATGAAGCTGATAGTCATTCATATGCTTCTTTCCTGAATTCATTACCAATGTCAGGTTTCAGAGTAACAGCTGTGTTAGTCTGTATTCGCAAAAAGAAAAGGAGTACTTGTGGCACCTTAGAGACTAACCAATTTATTTGAACATAAGCTTTCGTGAGCTACAGATGCATCCGATGAAGTGAGCTGTAGCTCACGAAAGCTCATGCTCAAATAAATTGGTTAGTCTCTAAGGTGCCACAAGTACTCCTTTTCTTATTACCAATGGCATGATCTATAACCAATAATTAACTTATGTGGTAACAAATGTATAGTTGTGTGGGGAATAGGGCAGGAAGGCTATCTTGATATGTGGGCCAGCAGCTCACTTCAGAACAGCGTGCGTGTGTGAGAGAGAATCTACTACTATATCTTAATGTTGTACCGTGGCTTTATCAGATATGCTGGGGGGATAAATTTTGACCATCCCCAATGTATATCAGATGACCAAAGTTAAGTATTAGTACACTCATCATATATCTGTTTTCAGGAACAGTACTACGTCGTCATGGGAAAATGTCTTTCTGACTCGAGCTTGTGATTCATTTCTTATTAGTCTTATCCTTGCTGTTGTAACTGCAGATACTATTCTTAGTCAAAACTAATCCTTCTGATTGTTTCTAAGATACCATGGTAGTGAAAATTTCATGAGATGATTATTAGTTGCACTAAAAAACACTTCCTCTTCTCCACCTTAAATTTAATGCCTTAGAATTTGAGTCATATTGGTCATGTATCCTAACACAGAATAAGTAGGAGTTCCCAATGTATTCATACCATTTGTTGTTTAATATGCTTTTTTCAGATTTTCTCTTATTCCTTTCCAAATTGAGCAAACCTAGGCCTCATCTACACTACAATTTAAGTTGATGTAACTTACGTCACTCAGGGTGTGAACCCCATCCTCCCTCTCTCACCCCCCCCCCCCGGAGCAACGTAAGTTTCATCAACTTAAAGCAGTGTCTGCACAGCGCTATATCGGCAGGAGATCTCTCTTGACGGCATAGCTTCCACCTCTAGTTGAGGTGGAGTAATTATGCTGACAGGAGAGCACTCTTCCATTGGCATAGCGTGTCTTCAGACACACTACAGCGGCGCCAGTGTTGTGGTAGTGTACACTAGCCCTCAGTCTTCTGAATCTCCTGAAATGGAAGCTACTTCCCATGCAGTGCACCTCTTCCCCAGTCTCTCAAGCTATGTCCTAATATGATCAAGCAATTATTCATTTCTCAATTACCTTTACTGTTCATCTTCAGGTCTCTGTTCCTCCTGGAGCTTTGGATTGTTGGGTATTTTTGAGCTGTTTAGAGGTCCTACAAAGAATAGAAGGCTGCTGTGACCGAGCACAAGTAGATGCCAATGTTTCCCACACAGTTGGCTTATGGAGCTACGCCACTGAAAAGGTAATCAAGCTGTTACATTTCAGTTATGGAGATATCACTTGAAATGTGCCATGGCTCTGTGACAAACTGGGACATGTTTTATTGTGAATCTAGAAGTTCTTTAATACACCGATCTGTAGACTAACCTGGTAGTACTGTGTTGTGCTACTTGGCATAATCAGGTTTACGTTTTTTTTCTATTTCTTCATTGGGAGGCAAGGGCTGGGAATACTTAAGCACCATGCTCAGGTCTTTGATGTAGAGAGGGAAAGAGAAGTGCTTCATGTTTCTAAGCAGTGACTGCTCTAGCTGATCTGTAGTGGTGCTGATTTAGCTTTGAAATGAACCCATGAAATCTGTCAGCTGAAAGGAGGAGGTTACTGTGAATGTGTTGCAAGAAGACAAACCCTGAGCTGAATGAGAGCCTTTCCCCCTCCAAACTTTTTATTTATATTTTGATTTTTCCCCAAACTTCTTATTTATTCCAGCATATTATGGATTTTGTAGAAATCTGGTTACAATATAGAAGTTATGGATGTTATATAATTACAGTAGAAATAATTGACCCTCACCGTTGTTGACAATGTTAGCTTCAACAGCCCACTTATCTGCTACTTTCCCAAGTTGCTGGGAACTTTCTCACATTTTCTTTTTATTAATTACTATTTTTACTTCGTTTATAGTGTGGTACCTCCTAAAACCCCCCATCAGGATTAGGGCTCCATTGTTCTACATGCTGTATAAACATAGGAAGACCGTTCATGCCCAAAAGAGCTTATATCCTAAAAAGGCAAGACTAAAGTCATGGTAAAATTGAAAAACATACAAGCAAAATAGTCAAGGAGGTGATAGGTAACATTAAGCTATTTACAAATCATTGTTACAATGTATAACTGTTTATATTAAAACTTTTGGGGGATGCACTTGGCTTTGAAATAGGGTTGAGGAGATAATTGTTGGAGTACAGGTGGAGTGGATATGATAAATGGGGAGGGAGAATGTTGAGAAACACAATGGGCAGGGAGAGGTTAGTCTGTAGAAGGATTGCAGTGTAGGTAGAGGTATGGAGTGAAGAGGACCAGAATCAATGGCAAAACAGAAAATGAGGTGGGATTACGAAAAGTCCATTTAGAACTATTAAAAGAAAATTAGTCCATACAGTGTGAAATTTACTACTTCAGGGGGGCAAGACAAGTAATGAGACCCTATTGTAAAATAGGTTGGATAACTTGTTGATCAGTAACCTCTGTTATGCTAAAATGACAATCTAATTCTTCACATCAGAAAATAATCACCAGGGTTGACCTTCAGTCAGACAGCATCCTTTGACACAGAATTTAGCAAACTACCCCCAATTCAGTCCCATAATGATTGGTAGCTATTCACCTACATCTTAAACAGCACTGTGTTGGTTAAAGGCAGCCCTGCTGATCATCTCTATTCAGGAAGAAATGTTTCACTTCACATACAGCATTATATAAATAATTAGATGTGTTATGAGTTTTCAGCCTGTACATCTACCCAATCTGTACATTAAAGGCTCTGGACTTCATACAGTTGTGTGGTTTAATTTTTTTTACTGAAATTCAAGACACTAATTATAATATTATGAACCTGGTATTTTAAATGCACCTGACTGTTAGTAACTGCCAGACCAATCAAAGTTGTTCTCTATACATTAAAAAAAAAACCCAATCCCCCTCCCCAAGCCTCTGGGTTTAATAAGTATCAATATTTCAGGTGTTGTATAAAAATAAGTGCTAAGTGTTTACATTTTTAATGTCTTTAATACCAAAAGTTGTTGACTCATAAATATAATTTAGTCTTTGATAAGATTCCTTTCAGCTTTTCAAGTAATATGCTCAGCCACTTTTAGAAGGCTCTCCTATCTGTCCCATTTTAAGGAGGAGACCATTTTAATGAAGGCTTTATAAGTGGTGTAATATGACAACAGTATTTATCAAAATATCCTGTACTGATCTGTTGGGAGTCATGATGTAGAAGACATTTGTTAGCAAGGTTTTTTATACTGATATTCGTAACTTTTTGGAACACATTTATTGCTTCTATTTATTTCCATAGCTAAAGTCCCTTGGTTACCTGTGTGGACTTGTGTCTGAAAAGGGACCAAATTCTGAAGATCTTAATAGAACGGTTGATCTGTTAGCAGGCTTGGGAGCAGAGCGCCCTGAAACAGGTACTACCAAAACTCATACGTACTTTATGTAATACCTTGCAATCTGTTTAAATATGTGGTGGCTTCCCTCTTAGATTAGCTCTTTAGATGGGGAGAATTAAATTATATTCTGTAAGTAGATAAATGTACATGTGATACTTTGGGGGAGAGGGGGAAAAGAGGGAGCATATGTTCTTTAAGAATGGTATAGTGTGTGGTTTTTTCAATTTTTTTTTTTTAAATTGTAATTATAACCCTTTATTGTGGATTGTGGCTTTCACAGTATATATTCTCTTTGTCAACATTATGAGGTGCCACAGCAGACATTTCTGACCACTCTTGGTTCTGAATTATACATTACTTCTATTACTGCTCTTACAACAAGCTTTAAAATTAAGTCAGTTTGAGAATGAAACAGACGAATCCTGATCTGATATTGTATACCCTATATGTAACTAGGGCTATAAAGTGACATAACTGTACTGTATTAGTCAGAACCACATAGATTTAGTTGGCTTTCTGTTTCTGTATCAGGCTGAATCTCTAAACAATTCATTGAAAAAATTCCAGATGTTAAATATCTCCTAGTACAATTAGTATATTTGTATTGTTTGCCAGATGCTGAGATGTAATTCTACTTTTGCAGGTGGGATAATGAGTGAAAGGGAATCCAGCAATATGCAGTCTACTGCAATTCCATTAAAAGCGAGTTTTCCCTCTTATAATTTTTGACTTGCTGCAGTTGGTAGCTTTTTTTCTCATCACCAAGTGTTTGGAGTGACATAAAGAGCTTAAATCAAACAACTTTTTTTAAGTTCCAGTATTTCAGACTTTTCTAGTAGAATGCAACACTTTAAAGTCATTTGAGAGACTAAAATACCATATAAAGTACAGACCTGAAGAAGAGCTCTATGTAAGATCAAAAACTTAGCTCTTTCACCAACAGAAGTTGGTCTAATAGAAGACATTACATCACCTATTTTGTCTCTCTAATATAAAGTACAGAAACTTCTCATACTGTTTTTTATAAATCCTATAATGGGTAAGTATGAGAAGTCTTAACTTTGCTAAGATACAGGGGAGTATCTAAATATAATTTTATGTTCTGACAGATTTTGGTGAATGTGATATAGAACACTATTTTTAGAACAGTGTACGGAACTTTTCTTAACTGCTGTAATGTCATTTGAATTTTGACTGGAGCAGCAAATGTAGTGGTCAGTAAAACAAATCCTGTTAACTAGATATTTTAATTTATAATTTGTAAAAACAAGATTACGTTACCTAAATAGTCTGGACTATCTTTAAATATAGCACATAATATAAAAATAATGTTCTCTCTACATTTGATTATTGCGTGTTAAAACAAAAATCTGTTTGTAAGTCAGTATCTCGTTCATTTTATTTTGAAGCTAACACCACACAAAGCCCTTATAAGAAACTCAAGGAGGCCTTATCATCTGTGGAAGCTTTTGAAAAACACTACTTAGTAAGTATGGCATATAAGTGTTTACACTGTAGTAAATATACATATTGAAAATGATGAACATATGTATATTCATGGAATGGTTAAGGCCATCATTTTCAAGCCTTGGGTACCTAATGTTAACGTCTCAAATCTGTATTGTGGCACTTATGCAGTCTGACATTCAAATGTGCACACTGTCATTTAGTTAGGGCCACGGTATGTAGTTGGGAGCCTAACATTAGGCACCAGGTTTTTAAATTTTGGTTTAACTTGCCTACCTATTACTATGGGGATGTAAATGGATTTGTAACTTTATAGGTTCTAAAAAAAATTGGCCATACTTTCAGAAACTATATATTATTCTGAACTTAGATTATACGATCGATAAGTTAGATCTGTTCAGGAAACAGTTTGATGTTTGCATCCAGCTTTTCAGGAAATTTTCTTAAGTGGTGATCTGCAATGGGATTTTTTTTCCTGCGTATAATGTTAGTCCCATTGAAGCTGATGACCCTCAGCATAGGTGTAAGGGTTGGAGATAGCATATCTTGTTGAATGATAAAGACCTTAGTTGTGTGTTAAAGAATCATAACTTGTTTTGTAACTTGGTATCTCCTTTTCTCTATTATGAAGCCACAGTAATAATTCTTCCGTGAGCTGTAGCTCACTTAAAGCAGGGCAGTTACAGCCCAAGGCTGGGGTTTTTCCACCTCTAAGGCAAACCAAACGAGCCAAACAGAGCAGACTTTGGTCTCACCCACTGGCTAACCACAAGTCACACAAGCAATTTCCTTGGACACTCCAATTTCCCAGTATCTCCACCAGTGCCACTCGTTATGGAGATAAATGGTTATGAAAACCAATACCCCAGTAAAAGAAAAAAGGTTCTCTCGATCCCAAAGGATAAAGCCCCAGACCCAGGTCAATATACAAATCAGATCTTACCCACAAATCACGCTGTTGCCAATCCTTTAGAATCTGAAATCTAAAGGTTTATTCATAAAAGGAAGGAAATATAGATGAGAGCTAGAATTGGTTAAATGCAATCAATTACATACAGTAATGGCAAAGTTCTTGGTTCAGGCTTGCAGCAGTGATAGAATAAACTGCAGGTTCAAATCAAGTCTCTGGAGTACATCCACTGTTGGGATGGGTCATTCAGTCCTTTGTTCAAAGCTCCAGTGTAGCAAAGTCCCTCCAGAGGTTAGAAGCAGGATTGAAGACAAGATGGAGGAGCTGCAGCAGCTTTTTATGTTCTCTTGTCATGTGGTCGGTCTTTCTTGTTCCAAAGACAAGCTGTGCATCACATGGCATGGAAACACCTCAGAGTTCTGTCCATAGGCATGTCCCTGCATACCTTGCTGAGTCCCAAGGCGTGTCTGCCTTCTCTCAATGGGTCAGTTGTATAGCTGATGGTCCTTACGGGGCCATCAAGCAGGCTAGGCAGAGCTGACACCAATGACATCAGATGAAGTGAGCTGTAGCTCATAAAAGCTTGTGCTCAAATACATTTGTTAGTCTCTAAGGTGCCACAAGTCCTCCTTTTCTTTTTGCGGATACAGACTAACACGGTTGCTACTCTGAAACCAGTAATAATTCTGTAGTTATATTTGTAAGCTACTTTGTATTAAGTCTGACTTCACATCACCCAATTTTTTTTATGAAAAAGCTCCCTTGTGCCTGAAACTTGTACATTCTGTTAGGCCATTGACATTTGGTATGGAAGAGGTTGAGGGAAATTGAACAAGTCACTTTTAAAATGTGACTTTTTTATAAAATTGAAAAAGGGCACAATTTTTAAAGTATCTCAAAAAAGGTTTGGTCTAAACACTTCAAATTTGATGTCTTACATTATTTCTCAGTAAGAACTAATGCAAATTAGTAAACTAGTAAATTTGTGGAATGACAATGCAAAAATTTGAACTGAACTTCTGAGAGCTTTGTAAAGGTCTCTACTAAGCTCTGAGATCTTGCAGAATTTAAGAAATTGTAAGCTAAATAAATGCCTGCAGAGCTTGGAAGTTACATTAGTGAAATTCCTTTGTTCTTCTGGCTACACAGAACTTGTATGCATTAGAAATTCAAATAAGGAATTAGTGCACACTGTAAAAGTGTATATACTTCCAACCTCAGTTGCATCAATAATTTGAAATTAAAACACATTCATATTTTTATAACAAGACATTTCTGTTTACTGACAACACAAAAATATCAAGATACCTATCTAATCAAAATTAGAAAAGTAAAGAAATTTCTGACTAAACCTAAGAATTATAGATGTTGAAAAATTTTGAAATAGTCACATATATTTTAAGCAACGTTATGGGTTTTTTAATTTTGAAAGTCAGAAAATGCTGAGCTACAACTCCACGATCTACTTTCTCGGATTCTGGAGAGTGTCCTAATTAACAGAGATTAACAAGTCACAACAATTTTAGAAACTCTTCATATCAAGTGTAAAATCTACTACACACACGTTGGCTCCTATCTTTTGTGTGTATATAACTGAGGTGTCTATAGCCAGTATATCTATGGTTGACGATGTAGGGATATGTTTGGTCTGTCTCAGCAGTTCTCAAAATGTTTTAATGGAGTCGTCAGAGCTGACATTAGACTTGCTGGGTCCCAGGGCCAAGGGCCAAGCCCCACCATCTGGGGTTACAGGCTTGGGCTTCAGCTCCTCTCCTCCCCTGCCCAGGGCAGTGGGGCTTGGGTGGGCTCGGGCATTGGACGCCCCCTGCTGAGGTTGTGTAGTATTTTGTTGTCAGAAACGGGTCACGGTGCAATGAAGTTTGAGAACCCCATCTGTAGGGTGGGCTAAAACCATCTTGAGATGTTACTGAGAGAAAGACGGGGTTTTAGTCTATATATAGAGACTTGACTAGGAAGATCTTAATTGTGCAATGTTGAATGGGAAAGACTCTTTAGACTCTCTGTGGGAGGTGAAATGTTGCTGAACATAGCTGGAAGGGAGGGTTGTGTTTCTAGCCTGTATATGGATAGAATGATACAAAATGTTGGTATCTGTGGCCCAGAGTGGAGGAGGAGCCGGAAGGAGTTGGGGTTGCCAACATGTGATATATGTGGTGGTTTTCTGGTTAATGTGTTTAGGGGGGAGAGGGGTCTTTAGCCATTTTGAAAATTTAGCTGGGGAAAGGGACGGGGGCTAAGAAGACTGACCTGCAGGTTTTGGCTGTGCAGGGAATGGGGCTCAAGGTTTGTTGTGGAACCTTAACTCGGGGTTGCTTGTCTTCCAGCAGAGTGCCTCAAACAATTTATTTAACTGTATAAATGTCTTAAAATATATCTATGTATAACTATAACTCTTAGTTCTTTGTTTGGGAATTGCACCTGTTGATTGAGGTTCCTCTTTCATTCAGATTAAACTTCTTTCAGAATAGGACCAGTTACGTGATCTCTCTCACTCCAGCAGTACATGCACACATTTCCAAGTAGTGCTGCATAATATGTATGATTAGAACCCCAAATGACAAGGCTCTTTTACAAACTTTTAATGATCTTATAAATGTGAACAGGATGCACAAAGATCTAGAGGGTAACAGAATACTGTCACCTAGAAATGTAGTCACTTTAAAAATGAGTTAGAAAGTAGTTTCAAGTACATCTTGTACAACTACATCTGCCCTTAATCCCTGTCATTTTTTGTGGTATTAAAATCTCGTCCTATTTTTAAAAGATGTTTTTCTTTCCTCTATTGCTCTGTGTAATACTGACGTAGAGGGTTACTGATTATACAGGGGAAACAGTGATGGCTACTTAGACGCAAAGTGTTACCAGGTGTTGAAGATCTGCGCGGCGCCCCCCCATCTTTCTCCAATTTCTTTCAGTTGTAGTAGTAATTGATAAGTCGTTTCAAGACATTTTTATTTTAAGATGATTGTCCCTCAAATAAACTAGCATAATTGTGTGGCATTTCCCTTGTGAAGTATCTTATGTGTACAACTACTAAACAAAATGTTATACAAAAATCAACAAATAATTATGTTCACTTTGAACTGTTCATTGGGGTTTTTGGTTTAAGAATGAATTCTTTTCTGTTCCAAGTTTTGCACTTGTTAAATTCTTGTTTCTTTACCTTTAAACAGGATCTGTCCCATGCCACCATTGAAATGTACACAAATATTGGAAGAATCCGCTCGGCTAAACTCGTTGGAAAGGACTTGGCAGAGTTTTATATGTAAATGAATTTTTTAAGAATGTCTTCTAGAAATACCATAGTGTTGAAAAGCTTGGACACAGTCTGTAAGGGAAATTAACTGTATTCTGAAAGAAGCATTTAACAGAATATTTTTAATAGTCCAGGTGCTATTAATACAAGTATTCTAAATTGGTTTTCTTTCAGCAATAAAATACATAATACAGAAAATTAACAAGATACACTAATAATCTGTCATGCCAAACCACGGTACCCAAAATAATAGTCAGGCAATCCGACGGCTAGAATAAACTTATGCTGTTGGATTTAATATCAAAGGCCCCGAAAGCAGTGAGTAGGTGATTTCTCCCACCTCCTCCTTTTTTGGGGGGTGAGGGGGGAGAGTGGGGGAATAATAAAGATAAATATTCAGATGTGCTGAGTAAGCAGTTAGGAGTGAGTTTTTGGCTCTGAGCCCTCCTTGCTTTTGTTTTTATTAACTGGCTGATGATAGCTGTATCCCTTGCACCTACTCTAGGCTAAAAAGCTTTCAGGCATGTTTTCTAATGTGATTTCCAACACTTACTATATGTGTTAATGTAAGTTTTTATTATTAATTGCAATATGCTCAACATTAAATCATACTGGAAGGTAAACCAATGTGCAGTTAAGTTCCACTGAAGAGATTTCATTAATGCTTCCCAGTTTTACATTTCAGGGAGTTTCAGAGTAGGGCGGTATTTTGGTTTGGTGTTTGGCCCTGTTATACTGGAACGTGTTTCTCTTGTTGATGCATCATAGCTAATCATGACCCTCATACTATGGCTGGAAGGTCTGAATTCACTCAGGTTTTGGCCTGAAGGACACGAGAGAGACCATTTAATTACAAAATAGTTCTATATGATCCCTATCTCCCCCATTCTTCCCTCCCCCCAGTTTTAGTATACTTAGAACTTGTTGAATAAGCGTATTTTTAATTATAAAAATGAGACATCTGCATCACACTAATGAACCCCAGTGGGCTGGCAGGGGGAGAACCTTGACTTTGGTTCCTTTGTTTTTCGAGACAGATTTGTGTTTGAATGCTTTGTGTAGTTACTGTATAGTATTTCTAACTAAAAATAATTTTTGGCTTTGGGTGAAATGCATAAGCAATCCTCCAGTATACGGTGTTGGCAAAATCAATATCGTGATCATCCATTACAATACTTTATCAAGTGCATATTCAATGAGTATATCTCAAAAAAGTGGCTGCTTTTTCAGTGTCGTTAACTTGCTAGAAGTTTGGGATATGTGTCCATGGCATTCTGTTTTACCTAGATCAGGTGCGAACTATTTGTTCTTTATTTTCCAGGAGGAAGAGGGATCCACAGAAGGCAGAGGTCTATCTTCAAGGAGCACTAAAAACTTACCTTGCTGAGGGCTGGGCATTGCTTATCACACATACAAGAAAGCAGTTAGCAGAATGTCAGAAACACCTTGGGCAAATTGAAAAGTATCTTCTAAAATAAAGAAATCTGGAAAGTTCAGATTGGAGTACTGTTGACATGCATATTTTCTGACCTAAATCTGTTGAGAGGCTGGAGAGAGTCCAGTCAGTAGCCAATGAGATTAGTCTGTTGTTGACTTTTCTACAATCCATTCAATGTCTTTGATCTCTTTATACAGGTTTTTCTTATGTTTCCCTGTTTTGCATTCCAACATAGGAGTCCTTGAGACAGAGTTGACAAAGCATAGATAATGTGATCCATTATATTAGACTAACAAATCTAGTGTACACATTTTCTGTTTGCACTTGTAGCAAAGGGTATGTTAGCCCTAAAGTTTGTATAATGTTACTTATTTTTGGTCCAATAAACATCACACTATATACAGTTTCTGCCTACACAAACATAGTGGAGGCTAAGTCCAACTGATTTTCAGTTAGATTTAGGGTCCTAACTGCTGAGGTCTCCTCTAATAATGGGTCCTAGGCTCCCAAGTCACTTGAGCACTTGAAATTTTTATTGTGTATGTTTCAAAATGTGCTCTTACAAAAATGCTGTTGAGCTAATGATTATGTAGTCTTAGTGACTACTGTACTGCAGCAAGTCCCTGTACCCCAAGAACTCCAAGAGAATATAAATTCCTTTCTTATGATTAGTTATGGTAAGTGCTACTATCACATTTGGCGGATTCTCAGAGCAGAGTTCTGTGCATTAAATGTATGGTACACACCAATAAATTATAATTTAATCAAATGCTAGAGCTTATTTAAAATTTAATTTTTATCACAGTGTAATGTAATGCATCAATATTTTGGCCATAGAGTTCATTCCTCTGTGGTTAGTAAAGAGAGTGAATTTTCCTCCAGTCAGTTATGTGTTTGAGACACTGCATTTTGCTACATAAAAAACAGACTACGTGTGGTGGATAACTTTATTAGATCTGCAGTAAAATAAAAAGATGCTTCTGTAATGGGCTTTAATGATAGTGAACCCTTCCATTGCTTTATTTTCTAATGGGAATGTCTGTTGATGCTAAAGCAGCTTATCCAGTATCTGGAGAGTAGAAAAGCAGTAACTCAAAAATTCATCAAATTTTTTTCCCCACCAAAGTGTTTCTGAAATGGATTGTAGTTCTTTCCCCTCAGTTCCTTAACGTGGTATGTCAGCTATCTTCAAACAAGCAGTCTTTTAGCCGGTGATGATCACTTAACAGAAGATGAGCGACAACACTTCTGCGAAGAAATTTTAAATTTTGCCAACCAGGAAACAGAGGGCAAAGGTGAGACTAGATTTAAATATTTGACCATCTTATTTCAGCTGATCAGATCTTTAATCTTTCTTTTCAAAAGGAGATAGTAAGTTTTTCTGATCAGAGCTCACTGCTCTGTGTGTAACTTCTGGACCACAACCCCCATGTATTCAATTATTTTATTTGATTTAATTTCACTTTTATCTGACAAATCGGGAACTTTTTCCACCTCTCACCTCAAGCCCCTCAAAAGTTTTTAGGGACGTGTGTGTTTTTGGGGGTACTTTTTGAGTGATTTTTTTTCTCCAGTTCTGCTATAGTAGTCCGTTTTTTTTTTTATGGCTGCATCTACACTAGCATATCTTGTATCTATAAAATTAGCTACTGGAGCATTGGTATTAGTGATATAAGATGTAATGTAGACCGGGCATGGGCATTTTTATCAGTGTTGTCTGTCCCCCTCTCTTCGCTACAACTCCCAGCACTGCTTCAGCTAGTGAAGCTCCACCAGTAGTGAAGTATAGCTATGAAGATTGTTAGTGTGGTAAGGTCTTTGTTTTTTCAGATGTTTTCTGCTCTTTGTGGTCTATTAATATATATCCCTTTCTTTTTCTGCATATTGTTGTTCACCTTCTCATCCCCTGAGTTTCAGCTTGTTTCAGTAGTCACGCATGCTCCTGCACAAGTTTGTCCCCAGAAGGGCAGAAACCAATATGAAACTGTCTGGTGGTAACATGGTTCCAGTTGCTTTAAGCGGTAGTTGCACGTGGATGTGACCTAAGTATTCTTTAAGTCTGCTAATGCCCAATGGCCTTTGCTTGGTTGCAACATAGACAGAACCTAACTATCATCATCTTTGGCTATCCCTCGAAACGAGGATGATGTCTGTCAAAGGGGTTCATTGGTGAGGTTTTTAAGTGGCTGAGGAGCCCAATTCTTGCCCTGTAGATTTTCCCACAGAAGTGACAGGTGTAATCTTGTAGGAGACATAGTTGTTGACTGGACTGTTATGCCCTTTCTTTCCTCCTTTGTCGCTTCTCTGTCTCATGAGCACATCTGTTCTCCTCAAAGTGAGCTGTGTCTTGGTGTATGGTGTGGCGTCACTTTGTTCTGTTCCGTGCCGAGTCCTCACAGTTTGTTGGGTTGATGCCTCCCTTTTTAAGACGTACTTTCAGTATGTATTAGAAACGCTTCTGCTGCCCTCCGCGAGCATTTCTTCCCTGACTTAACTGAGAGAAGAGTACTTACTTCAAGAGGCAAGTGTCAGGCATACATACACAGTGGCCAGCCCAGCGGAGCTGGTGTTTCATGACCTGCACTTCTATACTGCTGATGTTGGCTGCAGAGAGAACGCGGATGTTAGAGCGTCGGTCTTCCCAGCTAATCCTGAGAATCCTCCTGAAGCAGCGCTGCTGGAACCGCTCCAGCCGCTTGAGATGACGACATCTGTAGGTTATCCAGGTCTCTCACCCATAGAGAAGGGTGCGAATGACAACTGCCTTGTAAATCAAGACCTTGGTACCTGTAAATCCCTATCATTGAAGACTTGTTTGAGTAGTCTTCCAAAAGTTGCGCTGGCACAGCGGATTCTGTATTCAATTTTTGTGTCACTGCTGGCTGTTTGGGAGAGGTGGCTGCCAAGACACAGAAAATGGTCCACATTTTCCAGGGGTTCTCCGCTGATCGGATTTGTGGAGTACGAAGAGTAGTTTGTGCAGGTGAGGGTTGGTAGAGTAGCTTGGTTTTCCCGATGTTGAGAGAGAGACCCAGGCTGTGATAGGCATCTGCAAAAAAGATTTAAGGCACTTTGCAGGTTGGCCTTGGTGTGTGCAAGAATGATGCAATCATCTGCCTACTGTAGGTCAGTGATGCCAATTCTCATGACCTTAGATTTTGTTTGGAGACATTGAAGATTTGAGTATTGTATGGATTGCCAACTTCTCAATCCTGATTCCGTCAGGACAGCAGTCGCGAATGGGAATCAGGATCACGGTAAGGTAAATGGAGTAGAGTGCTGAAGCAATGACATAGCCCTGCTTGACACCAGTGCAAATGGTGAATGGTTTGGTCTCTGAGCTGTTGCACAAAATGGTGGCAGTCATCCCATCATGGAGCAGTCAGATGATGGAAATGAATTTCTGTGGACGGCCAAACCTACATAGCATCTTCCGTAGGGCATCATGATTGATAGTCAAAGGCCTTGGTTAGATCGATGAATGTCATGAACATTGCTGGTGTTGCTCTCTGCACGATCTGGTGTTGCTCTCTGCACTTCTCCTGAATCTGTCGTACCATGAAGATCATGTCTATTGTGCCTCCAGGTGACCTGAAGCCACACTGTGATTTGGGGAGGAGTTCCTCGGCAAGTGGGAGGAGGCAGTTTGGTAGGATCTGGGCAAGAACCTTCCCTGTGATGGAGAGGAGAGCAATACCTCTGTAGTTCCCGCACAAAGATTTCTTCCCTTTCTTGAATATTGTAACAACGTTGGCATTCTTAGTCAGGTGGAATTTCTTCGCAGGTCAAGATTTTGTTGAGGAGTTGGCAAAGTTTGTGCTGGAGCATTGTTCCACCAGCTTTAAAAACCTCAGCTGGGATGCGGTCTGGGCCTGGTGCCTTGTGATTTTTTTTGTCTAAGTGATGGCATGCCAGACTTCCTCAAAAGATGGGCGATTGCAAGGTGTTCCATTGCTCAGCATTCTGGAATAAACTCGATTGTGTCTTCAGAGACCGTGGATTAGTAGGCTCTCAAAAGTGCTCCTTCCAGTGTTGTTTAATAGCTGCATTGTCCTTAAGGAAGGTGAAGGAATCCTGAGAATGTAAGCGGGTTGGGCCTTTGGGGCTTGGCAAATATATAGCTTTTGTTGCTTGAAAGAAGCTTCTCCTGTCATCCTGGTCTACGAAATCCTGGATCTGAGGCCTTCTCTTTCCACCACTTGTTTTTGAGGTCACATAGCCTACTTTGGCTTTAAGCAGGTGATAGGTCTCATGTTTTCATTTGTTAGAGGAATCATTTTGTCAGTTACAAAATGCATTTCTTTTTTGTTGAATTAATGCTAGGATTTCCTCATTGTTTTCGTCAGACCAGTCTTGGTGCCGATGAGTGGAATGTTCTCTGGTTTCAGCACATGTATTGTGAATGGTGTTTTTAAGTTGATCCCAGTGCTCTTGAATGTCAGTGATGTCGGGCAGGTTAGAGAGTTTCTCAGACAGATGTTGCTGGAACATCTCACAGCTGTCTTGGCCTTGAAGTGCTTTGACGTTGTACCGCTTTCGCTTAGTCTTTGGGTGTTTGTGGTGTGGTGGAGCGAGTTGCAGGTATGTGACTGATCTTACTAATTGATGGTCTGTCCAACAGTGGTGGGCATTTCTCCTTGTTCATGTTGTATGGATGTCAGTATAGTCTCGTTTCAGAGTAACACCCGTGTTAGTCTGTATTCGCAAAAAGAAAAGGAGTACTTGTGGCACCTTAGAGACTAACCAATTTATTTGCGCATGAGCTTTCGTGAGCTACAGCTCACTTCATCGGATGCATACCATGGAAACTGCAGCAGACTTTATATACACACACAGAGAATATGTCATAGTCAAGGAGGTGCCAGTGTTTGGACCGAAGATGTTTCCAGGTGGTCTTAAATTTGTTACTCTGCCTAAAGATGGTATTCGTGATGAGCCGGTCATGCGCCACACATTTGCTAAGAAGGAGAATACCATTGGGGTTTACATTTCCCACCCCTTCTTTGCCTATTGTGCCTCTCTAGAGTTGGGAATCCCATCTGTCTCTAGCATTGACATCTCCCAAGAGGATGAGTTTGTTGGCCTTAGGTGTGGTTGTGAGGACTGCATCAAGAGTTCTGTAAAACTGCTGCTTATTGTCTTCCTCATCATTGAGTGTTGGGGCGTATGCGCTGATGACCATGGCATATTGATTGTTACTAAGCTTGAGCCAAAGAGTCATGAGACGCTTGTTGATCCCCACGGGAAGCTGTGGGGAAACTGGTGCACAGGCGGTAACCACACAAAACTTTACAGGAGGAAAACCCTCACCCAGTGGCAAGGAGATCCAAGACAGCCAGGGGCCTCTCTCCTCTTGCAGCCCTCATCCACCTTCACAGCTGCAGAGTACTAGAAGGTCCTCTGTATGCACCCGATCAACTGTTGAGGTCTTTTGATGTTTGGACCACAGTTAGTCAGGAGCCTCACCTCAGACCTGCTTGTTAAGGGGGACACTACCAGGAGTATAAAAGCTCTGAATAATATAGCTCTGAGGGTCTTTAGCCCACGCAAGCCTCACCACCACAACAAGGTTGCAGATCCATCAGGGAGGGGTTTCGTCTATACCACAAATTGGAACCATGTTGTAACTGTAGTATAGACAAGCCCAAAGGTGGTGTGATCTGGAGTCACTGGGGATGTTACTTGTAAACAAAAATATAGTAATAAACAAGATGATTACCAATTCTATGGGATTTTATAACCATTTTAAGAGAGCCAAGTTTTGAGCCCTCAGTTTCTGCTTCTATGGAATTAGGTGCAGCTCTGAGAGTAGAGGATAGAGCCTGATAGCATCTGTAACTCTGAATTTCCTGGCTTTTACAGGCTTGTTGTACTGTCAGGCAGTGGATACTTTACTATAATGTATGTTTCTGTTTAGTTTTATAACTCATAATAACACTATCTAAATTCTGGTCTGTCCACTTTTTGTAATGGTATTACAAATGGTATTAGGCTGAGAGACTTTTGGAAGCACTTCTTAGTTCATGCATTATTGGCAATAATGGATGATGCACTAATTAACATGTTCAGTTGAATACCAGAAAGGTTCTTTAGTTTTTCCTCACCTTTCTACTTCCCTGTTGCCGCTACCAGGGCAGCTCACAGTTCATCTCCGACCATCTTACACTCCCTGATTTACCTTTCTGCCTTTGGAGCCCACTCCCTGTAGCTCTGAAATCATGCTCTGCAGACTGTTGTCCTGCCTTCTCTAGTGTCAGCCTTGTGCTCCCCTCTGGCTAATGGCTTTTCTTCTGACTGCCTTGATAAATATTTGATTTTCTCCTCTCTACTCCAGCCTGTACTTTGTCCTCAGAAGCATTTACTATGATTTAAACTCCGAGGACACTTCGGGGAAACTTTTTCTGAAGATATACTGCTCATCTTTCAGAGTAACAGCCGTGTTAGTCTGTATTCGCAAAAAGAAAAGGAGTACTTGTGGCACCTTAGAGACTAACCAATTTATTTGAGCATAAGCTTTCGTGAGCTACAGCTCACTTCATCGGATGCATACTGTGGAAAGTGTAGAAGATCTTTTATACACACAAAGCATGAAAAAATACCTCCTCCCCATAGCTTATCTAAAGTGACCACTCTCCTTACAATGTGTATGATGATAAAGGTGGGCCATTTCCAGCACAAATTCAGGGTTTAACAAGAACATCTGGGGGAGGAGGAGTGTTTAGGAAAAAACAAGGGGAAATAGGTTACCTTGCATAATGACTTAGCCACTCCCAGTCTCCATTCAAGCCTAAGTTAATTGTATCCAATTTGCAAATGAATTCCAATTCAACAGTTTCTCGTTGGAGTCTGGATTTGAAGTTTTTTTTGTTGAAGAATTGCAACTTTCATGTCTGTAATCACGTGACCAGGGAGATTGAAGTGTTCCCCAACTGGTTTTTGAATGTTATAATTCTTGACATCTGATTTGTGTCCATTTATTCTTTTACGTAGAGACTGTCCAGTTTGACCAATGTACATGGCAGAGGGGCATTGCTGGCACATGATGGCGTGTATCACATTGGTGGATGTGCAGGTGAACGAGCCTTTGATAGTGTGGCTGATGTTATTAGGCCAGCAGGAGAGTGGGTTTGTGTGTGTGTGGGTGGGGGTGTGTGTGTGAGAGAACTTGGATTTGGGCTGGAGATGGCCCAACTTGATTATCATTCACATTGTAAGGAGAGTGATCACTTTAGATATACTATTGCCAGCAGGAGAGTGGGGTGGGGGGAGGTATTTTTTCATGCTTTGTGTGTATAAAAGATCTACACTTTCCACAGTATGCATCCGATGAAGTGAGCTGTAGCTCACAAAAGCTTATGCTCAAATAAATTGGTTAGTCTCTAAGGTGCCACAAGTACTCCTTTTCTTTTTGCTCATCTTTATGTACATATTTCTTGATGTTCTGCTTAGATTACAACAGTGAAGACACCTTGGAAATACCATTGATGTGTCATGCTAGGCCTGCTTCCTAGCTGAAATATATATATATATATATTTTTAAGTGCCTGTCACCGGTTGTTTTCTGGCATCTAGCAATTATGTAAGAGTGAGGGGAACCTGACCTGGTGCAGAGAATGGCTCCAGGCACCACTCTGATCATGACTATCATGAGTTTACGTTTGCTACAGTGGTATGTCCTCTGGAATATTCTGTCATGTTAAATTAACTGTTCAGGTGTACAGGAGCATAAAGAATAATAGCCCAGCATTAGTTTTATGATACTGTGCTGCTTAGATTGGGAAATGTTTGCTACATGAGTAAGTGATTCTGAAGAGGTTAAATGAATAACAGATCTTGCTATGGGTACATCTACACTGTCCAAAAAAAGTGCTCTGAGATCCATTCCCCTCACTGGGTTCCAGAGCCTGGGCTCCAATCCAAGTGGGAATGTCTACACTGCTATTTTTAGTCCTATATAGCAAGCCTGAGTCAGCTGAGACTCATATTCGTCAGGGGTGTGGAGTTGTTTTTTCTTCAGTGTAGGTGTACTATACGGCTTAAAAGCTATTGACACGAACAGTTCCTTTGTCAGATTTTCTCACTACAACTGTATTTGAGGCAGAACTAAAGTTGTAACTTTAAAAAACATTTGATTTTAGGCGTCATCAAGAATTTAAAATTTTTTATTCCGTTTAGTTTAAGAGGAAGATAGTGTTTTGTCTCTTTGGTATTGGGGGGGAACATAGTTTTTAAAATGTCTACACTTCTAAAAAATGGATTACTGTAAAGGCTAACCTTGCATTACCAAAAGCAGAGTGGAATAAAATACCTTGTTCTTGTCTGTACTTCCAGGTCAAAAGGTTATACTGTCTATGTATTCCTTTGCACAGTTGAAAACTCTACATTTTGACCCTCCAAATGCTGTTATCCATGTGGGTGGAACACTGTCTATTGAGCTGACTTTGCTGAGCCAAATGCCCATCCCAGTTGAAGTGGATCAGATTGCCATCAATGTCCACTTCAGCATTGAGAAAAATAGTTACCGGAAAACAGCTGAATGGCTCACTAAACACAAAGCTTCCAACGGTATTATCAGCTTCCCGAATGAGGTTGCCGGTTTCCCTTTGTCAAGAAACAACTTGCCAGCACTGGAGTTATATGAAATGTACGAAAGGAGCCCTTCGGATAACTCTTTGAACACAACGGGAATAATCTGCAAAAATGTGCACATGCTACTGCGAAGGCAGGAGAGCAGCTCTTCTCTGGAAATGCCCTCAGGGGTGACTCTAGAGGATGGGGCTCACATGTTAAAATGTAGCAACATTATACTGGAACCAGGGGTCAATACAATAACATTCAGAACTCAGGTATGTTTTTTACAATTGAGTCAGCATAGCACTCATGAAAGAGAAGATTTAAAAGCACTGACTAGAGAAGGGCATAATGATGGCAAGTGCTATCCAGTGTTGCTCCCCTGCCACAGCTTTGCCAATGCAGCTTAACTCTTCCTGGCTCACCCCTGTTATTGCAGACCTTGGCCGATCATGAAGAGAGGCTGCTAACTCTGCTAAAGTGTGTGGTTGGTTCTCTGGTGTGCAGAAATGAGAGACTAGAGTGATCCCACCAAACTCATTTTAAGTCCTTTTTATTTATCCAGTTATCACTTTCATAAAAATAAAACCCTTATCTAACAACTAGAATTCAGATGAGTATTACATCTGTCCCAAACGACAATGTTCATTGTCCATCATGTTCTAGAAAAGGTAAGATTCTCTTGTTTCATAGTCAGACTTGCTCAGAGTAATGCATAAAAGGTTCCAGGTGGGGAGGTGTTTTTCTTATTGTGTTCTATTACAGGTAATCTTTTTTCCAGTGTCCGTATCTGCCAGATTTAGCTGTAGCAATACATAATCACGTTGGTGGTCGCTTACTTCCAGAGTGTGGTGTGATAGCAGCTATAGTAATCATTGCATACAAAAAGAGGTTAAGATTGCAAAGTCAACCACTTGCTCTTAAGAAATGTCAGAATTAAGGTTGCTTGTGTAACTTTAATTCTTCCCTGTGAGTATGACATTCTTTAGCTATGTTACCACATACTCTTTTCCTCAAAGGATCTCCGTCTCCTTCATTGCAGAAGATGGAAGGTATGTAGTGATTGAAGGAGAGAGCTGCAAGAAAAGAGAAAATATACAGGTACGCCCAGGGCCGTCTCTAGGGGAGTGCAGGGCCCGGGGCAGAAGTGACGAATTCGTCTCTTCCGGGACTGACCACGCCAGCCAATCACACTGGCCTGCAGGGCCCCCCAAAGCGCAGGGCCCCCCAAAGCACAGGGCCCAGAGCGGTCACCCCAATTTGCGCTACACAAGAGATGGCTCTGGTTAAGCCAATTGAATATTGCCAGGAAAACTGGTTGTATTCCTGTCTCTGCCACAGATTTTTTTTTTTATATGATGCTGGGCAAGTCACTTTAAACCAAAATTCTTAAAGATGGTCGCTAGTTGTGTGTGCTTTATTTTCTGGATGCCCTACTTGAAACCCCTGGGGCCTGATTTTCAGAAGTGCGAAGTAACTCAGTTGCAGCTGAAATCACTGAGAGTATGTCTACACTGCAATTAAAAAGTGCCAGCTGACTCTGGCTTGCAGGGCTGTTTATTTGCATGTACACTGCAATTAAACAGTCCCTTAGCCTGAGCCCAAGTCAGCCAGCATGTGCCAGACACCATTTTTTAATTGCAATGTAGGCATAACTTGAGAGCTGTGACGCTTCATACCTCTAGTAGTAAGGTAGTACGGACCGAAGGAATGAGTGATGGGGTTGGGAGTTAGGAGGTCCTGAGTTCTAATCCTGGCTCTGCCACTGACTTACTGTGTGGCCTTAAGCAAATCACTTAGAAAGTCAGTGTCCTCACCTGTAAAATGGGAATAATAGTTACTGACCTGCCTGACAGGGTGTTGTGAGGAATAATTTGGTATGTCTATATAGCATTTAAAATATTCTGAAAATACGTATTTCAGAATGCAGCCTCTTGCAAAAAAATTTTTGCCTTAATCATGTTGTGCTTCATTTCCCTGTCTGTATGTTTTAAAAAAAATAAATAAAACAAAAATCTTCAGACCTCCAGAGAGGGGTGTTCTTAAACTTGGATACTACAGTGATGAGCACACTGTAGATAAACCACGAGGAAATGAATAATTCTATCTTCAGTGCAGTGTCTCGATGGTGTGCAGTAAATAAAGCATGGGGCAATGCATTGAGTATAAAAAGAAATATTGAATTTTTGCCTCATTTCCTGAGCTCTGCCCGTCCTGTATACTGAGTGAGGCGAAGGTCCTGTGGGTAAAACAGTATGATTTTTTGTAATTATACACTGCCTCGAATTAATGTTGGCATTTCCTAATGTTTTAGTAGTTAACTTTGCAACCTTATACAGAACTGAACAAAAGCAAAACTATAGATTATTTTAAAAATTGAAGGTTTAACAGTGCTGGTCATGGAGGTTTTTTCCAATGTTCTCATAATGATCTGTGTGTTACTCCACTACTCCTGAGACTCAAATTAATCTTTCACTTTTCCATCCCCTTCTCTCATTCTGTCACCATCTCAACATGTAACTTTTCTATTTAGCCTACAGGCTAAGGGCAGTCTGTGCTTTAGTTTTTCAGTCTCTGCAGCATTGAGACAGCAAGCACTAGAGATGTGCTCATACAGGGGCAGGCTGGCACTGTGAGCCTGTATAGGTAGCACTTATCTGCTGGAGATGCAAGTTGGTGCAGCAGGTGCTTGAACTGAGAGCTGGCAACCATGTGATCTGTACACTACCTACTGATCTAATTTTTAGGTTTTTGAATACCTCTTGTGAGTGAGTGACTATTACATACCACCAGACAACCCATATTTAGTAATAAAGGCAGTGCAATGCAATTTGGAGATTTCAGAGGGCTAGGTGGCTGCAGATGCAGTTTCATATAAAATTGGATCCAAGTCTGAAGAACCCGAGTGGGAGAAGGCTGGAGGAGATTAGTGTGCACAGTGTTTTTGGCTTCATGGATGAGGAAGCAATCTACTAAACTGTGGAAGAAGAAAGATGGAATATAAATGAAGATACAATTTACTACTTGAACTATTCTTTGTATCTCATACTATGTACATTTCTGGTGGCCAGTATTATAGGAGGGACAGTTAACTTCCTAATTCTCTTCCTGTAGTGAAGGAGAACAGCAAGAGGGAAAATTGTGCTGTTAGATTCCTTCATGCTGAGTGTAGCACCCAGCACCTATCCTCTTTTCCGAAGAACAGGATTTAAATTTCTAGAACTGACAGTATCAAGTAACTTAGATACCACTTGGTGGTATTTTCCTGGAAAATATATTAATTAGAGGTGTAACGTTTATAAAAAAAAAAAAAAAATTGAGCACGCTGCTGTAGGATGATGGCTTCATATTCGATCCCTTACTCCTGTTCGATAACATAACAGGACAAGGGATTTAAATGAAGGGATTAGAGAAACCTTTCTCACTTGTGTATGATGAAGGCCATGTCTACACTAAGCATAGCTGTACTACTGTAGTGCCATAATGTAGGTACTCCCTATGGCACTGGAAGGTTTTTTTTCCATCGTTGTAGGGAATCCATCTCTCTGAGCTGTGGTCACTAGGTTGATGGAAACATTCTTCTGTCTGCTGAGTTGCGTCTACACTGGGGCTTAGGTCAGCCCAGTTACGTTAGTCAGGGGAAGCAACATACCTGTGCCGATCAAAAATTTAAGTGTAGACCAGCCTAACAATGGCACTGAGGGAACAATAAAGGGGAAGGAAAATGCCCCCCTCCATATGGGATGTATATGCACTCTGCTTTGTTTGCAGGTTTTTAAACTGAGCATAGCACTTGCTTCATACTAAATCTGCAGCAGTCTCTCTTAGCCATACTCCAAACTGAACCTCTTTAAATGTATTCATTCTAAAGTTTTATAGCAGGTCAGAAAATGTTTTCTACATTCTTTGGATCCCCTCTCCTATGACTCCTAGGTTTACATTACATGAAATCTCCCATGACATTAGCGCATAATGTGCACTAATGCTTTTGTCCAGTTACAAGCTGGAAAAAGTGGCGAGAAAACACTCAGATGGTGAGGCTTTAAGGTTATAATTTTGGGGCAGGTGCAGTATCACTAACTTACAACTGAAAAATTTTGAATTTGAGTATTCGCTGTGAGACAAAAACCAAATGCTTCAGGCTGCATAGGGTTTGTGTATTATGGGTTAATTCCACATCAGAGGTAATGTGATATGGCGCACACAACACAAATATGTACATTATGCTTAAGAAAATTAGGAGGATTTTTTTAAAAAAAATCTGCTCTACCTTGTGAAAAATTCAAAATACTAGATGTCTTAAAGGTCAGCATTTTCCTTCTGTTAGCATGATGCTGTTCGGGTGTTCAAATGCCCTCCATGCTTTTAACAGGATAAATAGCTGTATCATTTCAGTTGTTTGGTCAATGGACTGTAACTGTGCTAGTTTGATTAAAACTAAAGTTCATTTCAAGCACCCAAAAAATTCTAATTCTGCTGTGAGAGCAGCCTATGTCATTAACAAAGATTTGTAGCACTTTCAATGCTGTGCAGTAAGAAGTGACAAAAAGGGGAGGAGGGGGAACCACTCCCAAACTTCAAATCTTGTTTATCAGCAGTGACTAACACATTGTCCTTCACCAGGGATAGAACTAATGCATCTTCTAGAAGCACACCTACAGGTGTACCATTTTATTTTTTTTTACAATGGTGCTATCCTATCATAGCTAGCCTTAAGGTAGTGTTGCGGGAGAATATGGGATTAAAATATATTCATTAATAGGTGTCCACATAATGTGGAAGAAAGTGTGAAAACATTATAGGCTTATATTGATTTGAAGGTTATTCGTTGCACAGTTTGGGGTTTTATGAATGCTAGCCAAAAAGTCACTCTGCTGTTTGTGACTACCTGGTAAAATCCATAATATCGTAGATGAGCATATTCATTATATTTTAATGTATGTAGCCCTCAGTTCACGTGTGTGTGTGTATGTATGTCTATATATATATATATGAAATATAAATCCTCACCAGAGTAGGTTGCTATGCTAGGTACTTAGGGTAACAGAGTATTTGAATTGACAGCACTTCCATTTGTTCTTGAATCAAATGGACAACATTCCTGCTTCCCCTCCTCACCCCCCCTGCCATTATTAGGTGGGGTCCTTTGGGATAAACATTTTTACCAGACACTTACGAAAATTGAATTCGGAGTGCTTGGGCAATTTCATGAATTTTTTTCCCCTCTTAATTCTTTTTATTCACCTAGTTGTACAGATAAAAGCATACCAGTTAGAAATGGGCTGAGATGTATTTGTCCCTTATTTGTCAGAAGTTCAGTGGAGAAAACAAAGGGTTTTCTTGAGAAATGTAAAAATAATTGCTAGATTGAAAATCCACTCTTCAGTTTCATTTTTTATTTTTCAAAGGCCAAAGAACCTGGGACATATACTCTCAGGCAGCTGTGCACATCAGTGGGTAAAGTGCACTTTGTCCTTCCTCACATTTACCCAGTTGTGCAATATGATGTGTACTCTCAGGAGCCCCAGCTAAAAGTGGAGCCATTGACTGGTAAGTAAACTTGTAACACTAAGAATGTGTTGATTGTCCATGTTACTTTCTCATACATGACATGTTTGTTACTTCTCATTTCATCTAAACGAGTTACTTTGCTCTGTCTTTTGCAGCTTCCTTTTAAAACTGCTTCTATTGAGAACATATGAGTCTTTAGGCTTTAGTGAGTCTGAACGCTATCAATCCCACTTGTCAAGTGACATGACAACTAGTATTTGATTGCGAATTTCAGAATCTGGCTTAGTTGGAGTGCATATATGTGTCTGTATCCCTTTGAAGGATCAAGTGGGGTTTGATCTTGCATCGCTGGACATGTTGATGGGGAGAATAGATAGTGATTTGACTGCATCATTGTGAATTTCTTACTAGTTTTGTGACACTGTATTGGCTTTGGTAATTTAGCAAAATCCCTTTACTTTGCACTCTCACCTACCAAAGAGGCTCTGCTCTAACTCCCTTTAAAATGAATAGGAGTCTTTCCTTTGAATTCAGTGGAAGGAGAATCACTAATCTAAGAGCTTTCTATGGGACCCATCACCATGCTTAAGAATGATCCTGGTAAACTAGATTTTACTGGTGAGGTCCTCTAGGCTTCCTGAAGTCTTCTACTGTTCCCCCCTTCCTTAGTAGAAAAGACTGTGCTTGGGCTGTATCTCTAGAACACACATTTTCCCCCTTCATACATCTTCACATATTCTGTATCATTCTGGTTAATATGGGAAAGCTGTCTCAAAGAGTCCTAAAGGTGGTCAGACTTTGAATTAGTCGACTGCCTCTGGAAGCTTGTTCCACAGCTGCACCTCATTGATTGAGAATGCTTTGACTTCAGGTGAAGGGCAGCAGTGAAAATTTCCCAAAATTGAATGGCTGAAACTCTCCCTATTTCTTGGACAATTTCTTAGAAAACTACTCCATAATTGAGCACCAAAAAGTAAAATGTTCAAGTTGATGTTAACATGCACTTGTGTGAAAAATGAGCTATGAATGTTTATTTGTATACTCCTAGCAAACATTAGCAGCTAATTGTAACCATTTAATAACTAGAATGCTGGCATACACTGGCACTGTTTGCTTTCTTTTTCTTCAGACAGCCTTTTGGCTGGTATTCCTCAGAGGGTGAAGTTCACAGTGACTACTGGCCATTATACCATGAAGAGTGGAGATACTCTGCAGCTCAGTAATGCTGATGCTATGCCTTTCCTCTACCATCCAGAGAGCAAAGCATTGATCTATTCCAATACCAGGGGTAAGCAGCATAGCCAAAATCAGTTATCTGCCATCAGTCTGTGAAAATGCAGAAATCCTATAAGCATAATGTAAATATTATTGTATAGCAGCAGAGTGGTCTATAAGATGTTAGAACGTTTGACACCATTGTTGTCAGTAACCATGAATTGGGAACTGGTAACTCAGCATTTCAGAGCACAAAAACTTCTGTAAGTCCTGGCCTTTTTCTACAACTGTTTTGGAAACTGTACATGTGACCAGTTAGATTTAAAGAAAAGGAGTACTTGTGGCACCTTAGTGCCACAAGTACTCCTTTTCTTTTTGCGAATACAGACTAACACGGCTGTTCCTCTGAAACCAGTTAGATTTAGTGACTTCAGGTATAGGTCTTATCTCAATAACAAAGAATAGATATATTCTGGGAAAGATTAATTTACTGTCTGTGTGCCCTTCACTAGGAAATTAACTTGTCTCATAAGCAACTTTTAAATCAGTGTAGTATATTTGCAAGTGGCACCACGCAACAGAGGAAACCTTAGCAACACTTTCACCTATTGCAAGGAAGGAGATCCTGGGAACACCTTACAGGACCTGTAATGAAGTCCAGTTAGAGTTCTCTGTACCACCCTGTCTAGCTTTGAATTTGCATATTTTGTATAAACAGACAGTTGACTACTTAAGCCTCCTGCACACATGAATCCGTGGTTGAGTTCTCATTGCATTTGATTGCCTCAAGAAAAGTATGAACTTTCAGTCAACCAGATTAGTCCTGGAAATACTGCTTTTTATGGGTCAAGGTCCGTGTAGGGAGGAAGGAATGGTTGAGGATTAGAGTGAATTAGACTACTTTTGTGTTGCCATTGTGGGACTTTACCTGTACAGAGGCTTTGTACCATAGTAAAAGGTAGATTGTGTCAAACCAACCTGATCTCCTTCTTTGAGAAGCTAACCTTTTTTAGAGAAAGGGAACGCAGTAGATCTAATTTACCTTGATTTCAGTAAGGCATTTGATACGGTTCCACATGGAGAATTATTAGCTAAATTGGAAAAGATGGTGCTGTCTGTAGGAGCCAGCTGAGGTTACTCAATCAGGGTGAACTGCAAACAGAATGGGGCAAACAAACCCCAAACGCTGGTGGATATTCCAATACTTAGATTTACCAAGCCAGCATAAAACAGCTTCTATAGTACCTCACTGGTTACTCAGAAGTCCAAATAATGCATTTCCCTTAAAGTACCCAGCCTCAGGCCTCCATCCAGACACACATGTCGAACATATGATGATGAATTCTGAAAATCATATAAAATAAAAGGTTCTCCTGACCCCAAAGGACCAAGTCCCAGACCCAGGTCAAATAATATCTTAGATCTTACTCCAAATACACGCTATAGTCAATTCTTATTAACTAAACTAAAATTTATTAAAAAAGAAGAGTGTTGATTAAAAGATCAAAATACATACAGACTTGAATTCAATTCTTGAGGTTCAGATACATAGCAGAGATGAGCTTGTAGTTGCCAAAAGTCCTTTTAGAAATAGTCCATAGGTTATAGTCCAATGTCCATATTCAGGGTGACCCCAGTCAGTGACTGGGGATCTCAATCCTTATGGCTTAAGGTTTCCCCCTCTTGAAACCCAAAGCAGATCTGAGATGAAGGATTGTGTCCCAAGGCTTTTATAAATTTCCAGCAGCCTTTTGGCCTGAGCAAACAATAGGCTTGACTTTCCTTCTTCCAAACATCATGGCAATTAGCACAGGATAATTTATCCATTAAACAGTTCAGACACAGGTTATCACAACCTTCAAAGAGACATAGACAATAATACTATTTCAGTCAAGTATCTTCCTAAATACTAATACTCCTTTTTTGATCTTTGAATCAAAGCTATAGCAATAGACTTACATCACAAGACCTGAACAAACATCTACTCTTCTATCTCTAACAATGCAGGCTTGCATTTCAAAGCTCTGTTCATTTACATATCTTCCTAACCAGTCTCTAAAGTTCAGCCATGGATCAGGTCAGTTTGTGAGTTAAACTCTTTCTGGCCCTGTCACCTTTCAATGAGATATTGTATTATACTCATAATGTCACAGATGGAGATCAATATGAAAATTGAAAGGTGGATAAGGAACTGGATAAAGGGGAGACTACAGTGGGTCACACTGAAAGGTGAACTGTTAGACTAGAAGGAGGTTACGAGTGGAGTTCCTCAGGGATCGGTTTTGGGACCAATCTCATTTAAGCTTTTTATTATTGACCTTGGCACAAAAAGTGGGAATGTGCTAATAAAGTTTGTGGATGACACAAAGCTGGGAGGTATTGCCAATACAGAGAAGAACCAGGATATCATACAGGAAGCTCTGGATGACCTTGTAAACTGGAGTAATAGTAATAAGATGAAATTTAATAGTGAAAAGTGCAAGGTCATGCATTTAGGGATTAATAACAAGAATTTTTGTTATAAACTGGGGATGCATCACTTGGCAGTAACAGAGGAGGAGAAGGACCTCGGAGTATTGGTTGATCACAGAATGACTATGAGCCACCAATGTGATATGGCTATCAAAAAAGCTAATGCGGTTTTGGGATGCATCAGGCGAGGTAATTCCAGTAGAGATAAGGAGGTACTTAAGCTTGTACTGTTATACAAGACACTGGTGAGACCTCATCTGGAATATTGTGTGCAGTTCTGGTGTCCCATGTTTAAGAAGGATGAATTCAAACTGGAACAGGTACAGAGAAGGGCTACTAGGATGATCCGAGGAATGGAAAACCTGTCTTATGAAAAAAGAAAAGGAGTACTTGTGGCACCTTAGAGACTAACCAATTTATTTGAGCATGAGCTTTCGTGAGCTACAGCTCACGAAAGCTCATGCTCAAATAAATTGGTTAGTCTCTAAGGTGCCACAAGTACTCCTTTTCTTTTTGCGAATACAGACTAACACGGCTGTTCCTCTGAAACCTGTCTTATGAAAGGAGACTCAAAGAGCTTGGCTTGTTTAGCCTAACCAAAAGAAGGCTGAGAGGAGATATGATTGCTATCTATAAATATATCAGAAGCATAAATACCACAGAGGGAGAAGAATTATTTAAGCTCAGTACCAATGTGGACACAAGAACAAATGGCTATAAACTGGCCATCAGGAAGTTTAGACTAGAAATTAGACGAAGGTTTCTAACCATCAGAGGAGTGAAGTTCTGGAACAGCCTTCCAAGGGAAGCAGTGGGGGGGCAAATGACATATCTGGCTTCAAGACAAGGCTTGATAAGTTTATGGAGGAGATATGATGATGGGATAGCCTAATTTTGGCAATTAATTGATCTTCGACTATTAGCGGTAGATATGCCTAATGACCTGTGATGAGATGTTAGATGGGGTGAGATCTGAGTTACTGCAGAGAATTCTTTCCTGAGTGTCTGGCTGGTGGGTCTTGCCCACATGGTCAGGGTTTAGCTGATTGCCATATTTGGGGTTGGGAAGGAATTTTCCCCCAGGGCAGATTGGCAGAGGCCCTGGTGGTTTTTTGCCATCCTCTGCAGCGTGGGGCACGAGTCACTTGCTGGAGGATTCTCTTCACCTTGAAGTCTTTAAACCACAAGCTGAGGACTTCAATAGCTCAGACATAAGTTAGGGGTTTGTTACAGGAGTTGGTGGGTGAGATTCCGTGACCTGCGTTGCGCAGGAGGTCAGACTAGACAATCATAATGGTCCCTTCTGACCTTAAAGTCTATGATTCTATGAAAATTATGTAATAATTAAGAAGCTAGGATATGTTTTTTATAAAGCAATGGTTAGTGCGCAGGAAAGTGAAGAATTATTTGCCTCTCTAGCCAATGTTTCATTTAATCATATCCCAGCTTCTCCCAAAGCTCTGCTAGTGCATCTCAATCCTATCCTTCAGTTTATATGTAAAAGCAAGAAGCAAAGACTCAATAGTTGAATAAGGAGAGATTAAAAATAGGATAAATGTAGGCATCCTATGTGAAAATTTTTAAGATATGTCACGAATGCTGGTTAAATCTTCATTATACATAGTCTTGTGTTATCCGTAATGAAGCTTGTGTAAAATGAAAGGAATGAAGTAATAGGATATGAGGAGTCACGGGGACTAGTGGTAAAAAAGGATTGGGTAATGGAGCAGGTGAGGACTGAAGGAACATTGATAAGATTCAGACTAGTCATTAAATTGCTCTGTCAAGAATTTTCTTAAATATTGGAATGGACTACCAAGGAAGGTAGCCAGTAGCCCTTCAAGAAGAATTAGGGAAACACTGGAAATTAATGGAAATAATGAAGGGTAAGGTTCTTCATGATGTGGGGTCTTTGACTTGATCTACACTTGAAAGTTATGTTGGCAAAGCTGCATTGGTCAGGGATGTGAAAAAACCCACATGCCTGACCAACATAGCTCTGACAAACACCAGGTATAGACACAGCCATGTTGATGGAAGAATGATTCTGTTGATGTAGCTAACATCATTCGGGAAAGTGGTGTTCCTACATGGACAGAAAAGCTAGTTTTGTAAGTGAAGGCTCTATACTAGGGAGGCTCTGCCAGCCTAAGCTTCATAATGTATGTGTAGCCAGAGACTTCATTAAGGAAGCCAGTGTGGAGTTCTTGGAGTTCTACAATGAGTTGTATGGCTGCAGTCCTCACTGACAGGGAGGTGTGAGTTATAGACACTATAGGTACCAAGCCTTTTAGGGCTCCTTCTTGATCAAAGAAGACATTTCTAGCCTTTTAGGATATGATCTCATGACTTGATAGCTAGAGATGAAAAATGGAGGTTGTGGAGGGGAGGAATATTTCTAAAATTACTTCATATTCTACACAATTGTAGAAAAAGTCTCAGAATCATCGTTACTGATCCAGTCTTCTGAAAAGATCACAAGCATCACCCTGCCAGTGGCTCCTGCATATCATGTGATTGAATTTGACCTAGAAGTTATCTATTTGCCATCAACCCCAACAGCTTCAGTGGAAAGTGAAAATCTGGTAAATAAAGAACTGCACAGGAAAAGCAAAGAGAAGCAGAAAACGGACAACTGCATGGCTACAGTTGACCAAAAAGTAAGATGACAAAAAAAGTTAATTTTTTGACCACAAGTGTTTAAATTGACCAAAATATGAGTGAGAATAACCTACTTGCACAGAACACCTTCTAGCTTAAAGGATATGAAAGCACGTCAGACTGTATGAAATAGATGCAAATGTATGTGTATAGAATTTTTAAGGTACGTACAAAAATACACAGAACTTTATAGGTGGATGAGTTTCCCTTCACCAAATACTAGCCTTCTCTGAGGTTTGACATTCTGTGCCAACAACCCAAGTTGGAATTTGGCCAACAGACCATAGTTAACACCCCTACTTCTGTTTTAAGTGCCTGGGATCTTTAATGACTCCAATGATCAAAGCCTCTCTTCTGATCCATCAGAAAGATGTAATTTCTGTATGCAGAGTATCCCTGCACCATTCTGGTACACTGCTTCAGTATTAAGAGAAAAGAATGTTCTGATTAAACCAGTAACAACACTTCCTTATACAGCTGGGACTTAATTTGAGAGCTCTGTCCCATGTTACTGATTTTATTGCCCTATGTTTATAACTAAAATGGTCTGCACAATGTACTGGCACTCTTACTTCTCACATGCTTAACTATTGTTAAAAGAAACTGCGGATTGGTTGGTTTTGGAAATGAATGGTGGGGGGGGGCGTTTGGTGTTCATAAAGACTATGAACATATGCATATATGAAAAGTTATTTCACTTAGTGTATACACACATTAAGGGAAAATCTGCATTCAGTTCAGGAGGAACTTTTTTGAAGCTCTGTGCTGAAGTTCAGAATGCAGATTAATCATCCCTTACATTATGTTATGAAGTTAATAGGTTTGTTCCATTAGTAATTTATTTTGAGACTGACAAAATCTATGTGGTTATTGCAGTAAGATGCCCCTGGTGGCAGCATTGTTCTCCCTTAATATTTGCCAGCCCTTAAAGAAAGTGCTCTGAAGAGGCAGATCCCATGGATAAGTCAGCTTAGGAGTTGACGTCAGGGAGACACCAAGCTATGTGCGTGCGTGCGCACGAAAAATCCTCTTCCCACTTTAACAAGCTTAGTTGTTTGATAAATCAATTTTTTCCCCCCTTTTGGATGCATTAGGTTTGACTGGTCAAGACCAAGTTTCTGGGAAATGTTTAAGTATTTGGAATTGGAAAATAAAGCCATTATGCATGAATAAGAATTTTATTTCTTTCTTTTCTCCAGGTAACCATTGATTGTCCCTGGTCAATTTACTCCACCATTATTGCATTAACATTCAGTGTACCTTTTAATGCCAAGCATTCCTTACTGTCAGCTGGCAAACGGTAATGTAGTCTTTAAATATTTATAATCTCTTTCCTCTTAGAAAATGTTTGTAGAAGTTGATGTTCTGTATGTAAACTTTCAACATAAGTTTTTATTTTTTGTAAGTGGGTGGTGAGTTTTGCCACTTTTGAAATGCTCATTTTTGGATTCACCCATTCTCCCTTTCACACTCCATCAGCAGAACAACAAATACATTATTGGTGGTATATTTTAATCATATAGTCATAGGCTAATTTTCTCCATCTTTTGGTCTCTATGTTAGAACTCAGTAAAGGCAAAACTACTTATAAAAAATAACTGTACTATAGACCTACTTCTGCAGACTCAGATTAGCAATTAAGCAGAGAGGAAAAGAAATAATATGCCTGTCATTTTTACTGTTCTTGCCTGAGTGTCACAATTAGAGAAACTCTGTAGCGAGGATGAAATGTTTTTAATAGTTTTCTATGAGCTTGCAGTGAAACTGATATCAATATACAACGTATATTATTGTATGTTCAATGCTTAATTTTCAGGAAATATATACAGGTTTGTGTACAGAATTTGTCAGAACTCTGTTTCCAGCTTTCAGACAATAACCTAAAAAAATTTGGTAACTGCATAGATCTACAGCTGGTACCTCTGAAGCCAGAATCCCAACAGGTAAGATTCTCCTTGGTGGCTTGTTACCTTTTTAGATGTACGGAGTAAGATGAGTGTACCAAGGCACAAAATTGAAAAAATTGACACTTATATTGCTGAAATGCTTAGAATCTGGGTGAATGGCTTTCGTAAGAGATAATATAACAAGACTGACACACCCAAATGCAAATATTCAGGTCTTTGCAATCTCTGAAAAACAGATCAGGGTGACCTTCTACTAAAGGGTATTTTGGGAGCTAGGTCACTCACTGCAGTAGACTTTCATATCTGCAGACTCAAGATGAAATCCTAATGCGGGTCACAAATTATTAGTTTTTTCTTTGAATGATGTCTCTAAGGGTGCTCCACTCTAGGTACGGCAACAGCCCCTGCACCTGGGATCGGAGATCTTCATTAGCAGTGCCTATTGAACTGCACACACAGACCTTCCCATCTCATGCCATGAGCTGCGTGTATGTATAACACTTTGCACTCAAACCACCCCTGAGTTCTTTCTTAGACCTTTGGTCTGGGATGGAATCTGCAGAGATGCCTGCCTATCCTTTGAGCTATTAAAAGTGCCTTACCTGTTAGTTTTAATGTAGTAGTTCTTTCCTTCCTTGCCAGCTCCCTTAAAAAAATTAATTCCTTCCTCTTATCCTTCCTGTTAGTTTGTAGCTTAGGACTTAGTTTTCCTGCTCCCTGCTTTTCTCGACGGGGAAGTTTTCTCCCTCACCCTTAGGCCCGGATCTCCCTGGTTTAAGAGATGAGTTTCCTGTGGGACACCTTTCCAGTAACCACGGTCATCCACACAGCAGCCACTGCCTGGGAGAGGGACACGTCCCACAGAAGTCTATCCATTGCCACAGCCTGACTGCCAGGGCCAGAAAAAACTGGGACATTTGGCTGCAACTTCTCATGGCGAGGTCATTGCATCCAGCATCAGACCCTGGCCTGGATACTTCCCCCGCTAGGTCGTCCACCGACCCTCATTCTCCACGTCCTAAGAGAAAATCTTCCCTTTCTCATGCTGATGGGAAGGAATGGGCTTCCTTATCACCCTCTGAAACACCGCCACCTCTATGCCCTGCAAGGTCAGTAGCCTCAACATCTTCAGGGATGAGACATAGCTCCAGGGCCATCAGAGTACCTCCAGTACCACAGCTAAACAGAGGTCTAAAGACCCTAAATGGGCAGACCTTCAGACATTAGCACTGTCTCTTAGCACCGGAGACTGCAACATGAGACCATCAATAACAGTGCCAACTGCCGGACCAGATCAACTTCGGGCATCATGACCTCAATGAAGCCATCTGCATTGGTGATGTCCATTTTGGCACCGGCCAAGCTCTTGGCACCTACACCTTCGGCTTTGAGCAAACCCATGGCACCAAGCAAGAACTCTACTCCGTCTGCTGGCTGCTCAAGAGAATGCACCTCTCCCTCAGCACCAAGACGTTAAACACAGCAACCAGCAGGAGGCGGCATTACACACCCTTGGATGTCAGATGAGCATTAGCCTTTGACCTGGACAGAACTAAACCTTACAGATAGTTGCAACATTTATTCCTATGAACAGCCAAAAGAATGAAAGGTGCAGACATGTCTAAGCAACGCCTTTTCAACTAGATCTTGCAGTGTACACACCTGTCCTACCAACTATACAATTGACAACTTCCTCCTGGAACTCAAGGACATTCCACCCTCTCTCTCCCCCTCAATTGCCTTTCTCAGTGTGCCGATTGCTGACATTTGCAAAGCAGCCACATGGGCATCCTCTATTACGTATGACTCAGCATGTGATACTGTACTAGGACACACTGTCGTATCATCCAGATCGATTGCCACTCCAAAGCCCCAGCCTTCCAACTAGGGGCACTACTTTATAGTCACCTACAGTGGAAGCACCCATAGGGACATCACTCGAAGAAGTGTGCAGTAACTGAAGTTCTTCAAGATGAGTGTCCCTTTGAGTGCTCTACTACCCGCCCTCCTCCCCTCTGCTTCAGAGCCAAAAGATAAATTCTGGGGTAGAGAAGGAAGTAGGTGGCGGTTGGACAGCACAGCGCTATATATACATGCTGCTCATGGTGTGAGATAGGGAGGTGCACATGTGCAGTCCAGTGGGCACTGCTAATGATCTCTGATCCCAGGTGCATGGGGTACTGCCGCACCTACTGTGGAGCACCTGAAGAACCACAGTTACTGCACAGGGTGAATAACCTTCTTGTTGGTCTCCAAATCCCTTCTTGTTCCTCTTGCAAAAAGCTACCACATAGTTTGGTGGTTTTGGCATTCTGTGGTCAAGAATGGCCAAAAAGTGGAGTAGCTCGGAGCTGCAAACTAGGATTGAGATATGATGACAAAACAGTGGTCTGTAATAGGCATCAATCTGCTTTTTACCTGGTTTTAAGAGACTCTTTTTGTGTGTATTTTCCTGAGCAGCAAACTTAATAAATAAATAAACTTTTTTATATTTACTCTTCCCAAAAAAAAGTGTCATGCCTGAAATACTGATTCTGGCAATGAAACTTTTCCCTTCTCATTGTAACAATCTGGGCCAGTACATGTCTGGGGATTTTAGATTGTGAGAACTGTAAAATGGTTATAATTTCATGGATTGATGCATGTATAAATATAATAAAAGGTCTGGTAGTAGTGTATATAACAAGACTGTTCATTAGACTAGCAGTATAGAAAGCTCCTGATATTAAGACATGAGTTCATACTATGGATGAATAATTTTCTTTCAGCACATATACAGTAAGCAGTCAGTATTCTTTGTATGGGAATTGAAGTGGACAAAAGAACTTCCCCCCTCTTTGCAGTGCCAGTTTTCGGTTAGCTTCTCTCCAGATACCTGTGAAGAGCAGTCATTCTCCTTGAAGCCATACACTTATGAATTCCAAGTGGAAAATTATTTTGTAAGTATTTTTATCTACATATTGTATACCTTAGACTTAACGGGGGGAAGGAAGAATCTGTTTGGGTGATGGGAAGTCCAGGGATAGGTCTCTGTTAACTATAATTTATTTGATTGCACATGTCCATTCCACTTCAGGGGTTTGCATGCCCAGTGCACTGAAGCTGGAGAATTTTTACCCACACTGGTAGGAGCATGCAACCTCCACATGCTACTAGCTGATGGCATAAAGGGCAGAGCTGCTCCTACCATTCCGTCAGTTCCTTCTCACTACCTGTGGTCAAAAGAAAAGGAGTACTTGTGGCACCTTAGACTATTTAGTCTCTAAGGTGCCACAAGTACTCCCTTTCTTTTTGTGAATACAGACTACCACGGCTGTTACTCTGATACCTGTGGTCAGTAGCCAGTGTGTCTCTCATCTCACAACTTTTCCTTTTCTCACAAAAAACTTTTCTAAACTTTTTGTAAATAGTTTGTATAGTTAATGGTACTTGTTTTTTTCCTTTTTTATTGCTATTTTGAACTTTTGCTTTGCCTCAGAACCAGGGCATGCCTAAGTCCCTGGGATTTAAGCACTGCTCTGGCTAATAAATCTGACTAGTATGGGGCGGTATGGCTAAATTTTTATGTACAAACTTACTTTCACTTGGCCTAGTCAGGATCAGGCAAGGATTACTGAATCTGGTAGCCAGAACCTCACTTCAGGTGGCCTTGGCTGATGCAGATTCTGTGACAAGAGTGATGGCATTTACAGTCACAGTGCATCACTTTTCTTAGCTACAGTCATCTGGGATACTAACAGAAGTCCAGTAGATGACTGAGGATCTTCCTTTTGAGGGCTGTAACTTGTCTTCTGGGAAGATGTACAAAATGCTGTGTTCCCTAAAAGACAATAGGGCTCTACCCTTTTAGGTTTCTGGTGACTTGTATCCCAGAGGAAGCAGTTTCAGACTCTGCACAGACATCTTTTTCTACCCAACAAGGCAGCATGAGCAAATGAACACACCATAGGCTCCAAAGAAGGAGACGACCTCCTTTTGCTTCAACTTCATTGAGACAACCTGTGACATCTAAATAGTCTTATTTGACTCCAAAGGCAAGGCCAAAGTACCACCTTGTCAGTGTCTTAATATCTCCTGTCCTCCCTTTTGCAGACTTTCAAACTTCCTAGGTGCTTGGATGTTTGTTACAACCAATAACTGGTTGCTAAGCTCCATAGAAGTGAGAGATGTCTGCAGTTTCTCTGTCCTTCCAGTCGTCCTCCCTCATCTCTCTTCAGGGACCAATCGCACAAGACTGTTGTCATTCAAAAAATTAAAATATTATTTACAGCCAGTGGCCATAGAAGAAGACCCTCAACATCAGGGCGAGAGATTCTCTTCCCAATGCTTTGTTATCCCAAAATCCAAGGGAGGCCACAGACCTAATCTAGTTTTGTGGAACCTAAACAAATACATAATGAAGGTTTTGCATGGTTACTAGCCTGTATTATCCTGTACCTAGATCCCAACAATTGGTGTGTTGCCCATAATTTAGGTTGTTTATACGAATGTTTGCATGTCAGCAGAATCTGCATAATTAGTCTGCAGCAGGCTAGTGCCCACATCCCAGTTTACTGCAAACTATCCTTTGTGTAGACAAGCCCTTAAAGGACACTTACTTTCATGTGGCCATTCACCAGAGCCACAAGAGGTTTTTAAGGGTTTGTTGTGATAAAAGTTCATTATCAATTCTGTCATCCCCTTCAGTCTGTCTTCAGCCTCTCAAGTCTTCACAACATATAGGGAAGTGGTGGTGACACATCTCAGGCGGGCAGGTGGCCAAGTGTTTCCATACCTGGATGATTGGCTAGTTCAGGAAAGATCCAGGCAAACAGGTAGAGGTTAGCATCAAGAAGATCCAGTCCTCCTTTAATTGCTTAGGCCTCTTGATCAAAGAGGGCAAGTTAGTATTGCTCTCCGTGTAGAGGATCGAGTTTATAGGAGCAGGTCTCTACTCCGTCATCCAGTCACCAAGCCAGAGTTCAGGCAATACTGAACCTGTGCAAGGACCTCAAGGTCCATCCTTGTACAACAGTAAGGAATTGATGGGACTTCTAGGGCATGTGGCAGCTGGCAGGTACTTGGCTCAGCATGCCATACTTCCACTCGGAAGCATGTGGGGGTGTTTGAAGTCTGTATACCATCCATCTCATCCCCTGCTGGACATATTGACTCAGATACCTGCAAATGTCTCTTGTCATTGCTAGATTGGTGGATGGACCCTGCCAATGTATGCAAAGGGGTCTCTTTCCCCCTGACTCCATCCTCTAGGACTCTGGTCATGGATGCCTTATCCCTCACTTGGGGGACCTCCAGACCCGGAGGGGCTTTGGTCAGATCAGGAATTCTCTTGACACATAAATGTTTGAGAGATGAAAGCAATTCACCTGGTGTGTTGTTTTCCTTCTACAAATCAAAGGATACACTGTGCAAGCTCATGGAAAATGCTGCTGCTAGGTTCTACTTGAACAGGCGACGGGTGCCAAGTCAGATTGCCTTTGCAAGAGGCTGTAGATATCTGGGATCTTTGTATGAGAAATGTTGTCATACTCAATGCTTAACACTTCCAAGGTGTTCAGAACCATGTGGCAGATCATCTCAACAGAACAGTTAACAGGAATTACAGATGGTCCATCAAAACACACATTGCAAAATCCATTTTTCAAGCTTGGGAAAAGTCAGAGAAAGATCTGTTCACTATGTAACTGAAGAGGAAGTGTTACCTGTTACATTCTAGAGCAGGTGACAGTCCAGGCTCTATCTCAAGCTATGTCTACAGTACAAAGTAGGTGTGTGATTTCCCCTGCTTGCGTACAGTCATGCTAGCTCTCTTAAGCTAGCTTGACTATAAATAGCAGTGAAAATGCAGCTAAGTCTTGCCTCCATTGCCACTACCTGTGCTACCATGGCCACATCGTTGTTTAACCCCTCACTAGCTTGATGACAGCTAGCATTGCTATGTGTACCTGAGCAGAGGACTCTCACCCCTAGCTCGTTGTGTAGCTGTAGCCCTCTGCCTTTTTTGTTGTGTAAGGACATGCTGCTGTTTACATGTCTTCCCTATTCCTCTGATTCCAAAGGTGGTGATCAAGCTCAGACAGGATCACACTACTCTAATCCTGATGGCTTCAGCCTGGCCTTGACAACATTGGTTCTCAACCTACTGAGTCTTTACAGTCGGGATCCCATGACTCTCCCTCAAGACATGAATATCTTACAGGACCACGGCCAGATGCTGCTTCCCAGTCTTCACGGCCTTCATATGACCGGTTGATGCTCCGTGGCTAATGCTTGAGGAAATTGCATGTTCCCTAGAGGTTCAGAATATTCTCTAAACAGCGGAAAGCCATCCTCCAGATACGCTTACGTGATGAAGTGGAGATGTTTTTCTCTGTGGTCCCAGTAGCAGGATGGTACTTCTACAAAGTCCTCTCCTCAACTTATTCTGAAATACTTACTTTACCTAAAGGAAAAATGGCTCTTCCATCAGCTCCCTGAGAGTTCTCTTGGTGGCATTCCTTCTTTCTATAGAGGATTAAGTCTGTGTTTTTCAACTCAATAACTTTCCAATTTCTTAAAAAAAAAAAAAAATCAGACTCTTTCCACCTATGAAACCCCATGCCTCCATAAGATCTAAATGTAGTTTTGTCAGCATTAATGGGTCCACCTTTTGAACCTAGGGCTGCTTGTTCATTTTTTGTACCTCCTATCTACTTAACCTTTATTCTGAAGCCTCAGTCTCATAAGGATGAAGAAAAAGCTCCATGCTTTGGACTGCCACAGGGTGTTCACCAGTTTACCTGGGCAGGACTAAAGCAGTAATGTCCCCATAGCTGTTCATTTCCTTTGCTGATACAATGAAGGGGCAACCTTTCTCTGTGCAGAGAATATCTTCTGGATCTCATCCTGCATACTGCTATGACATTACCAAGGTTGTTCCACCTAAGAGAATTTTAGCTCCAAGAGCACAAGCAGCATTAGCTTAGCTGCACTCCTGTGTCAGATGCCCATCGGTGACACTTGGAGGGATTCAGCTTGGTCATTGGTACATACTTTAACTGAGCTTTATGCTGTCTCCCAAACCTCAAGAGATCATGATAGGTTTGGGAAAGTTGTGTTGCAATCCTTGTTCAGATAGACTCCGAAACCCTCCTCCATTCTGAACCATTTCTGTCTCCCGAAAAGGAATGGACACATGCAATCACTTGAAAAAAAATTGTTACTAACTTGTTCCTTAACTGTTTGAGATGTGTTGCATGTTTCCATTCTACGACTCACCCTTCTTCCCCTCTACACTGGAATCTCAGCATACTGGATTCTGGTGTGAAGGAACTTAAGGGATAGTCAGAGTGGCTCTGCCCTTTATACCATTGGCTGTCAGCACAAGCATGCAGTGGGTTGTGTGCTGCCCCAACGGGTAGCGCTGTGGGGGGGAAAAAAATCTGTCTTTAGTGCACTGGTGTGCACACCTGAAATGGAATGGATGTGTGCAACGTATCTCAAAGGACAACAGTTACAGAACAGGTAAGGAACCATCTTTTCTGTTGCTTCTTTTTAAAAGACATATAAATGATGTCAGCATCCATGTCACAGCTCAAGACTAGAGATGATGAGCCACAAAGATGAAAAATGAGATTATTTAGCTATCATTAACAACATCTTTTCTGAAGAATTTGACTTTTTCTCCTTCCCTCCTGCCCTGCACAATGGCTTCATGTCACCAAGGGTATTCGACTGAGAAGACTGTACTGAGCTGCTTTCTTCCTGCTAGCTTGATGAGGCCTTCATCAATCAAAATGCCATTGTCAAAAATTCTTTTTGGCTTGCTATTTAAAGAAAGATGTTTGAAAAATCTCACCTTTTCTTGTGACTTCATTTGTGAGCTTTTCTGATGGAATAGTTTGGGTTTCTTTTGGCCTTTATCCTAAGTGCTTCCTTTTTCTCTTCACAATACAAATTCATTGCCGCCTTCATCAATTAGAAAGCTTGACTGGATATAACTCAAAGTTAAATAGTATTAGCAGCAATCCATGTGTTGGCCTCTCCTTGCCCAGTGAGCAAAACTGATAAAAAGTCCCCCATTTGAACCTTTCTTGGGTTTAAACCAGTAAAGTAGGCATTGCTGACTCTGTCTGAATGTTACGTTAGGTCTTTAGCTGCTTCTGTAAACTGGCTTTAAGCAAAGCTTTAGGGGAGTGTGTTTTGCCTACCCACTTTCAGATGTAACTAGATTTCACTGGTCTCTTGGATCAGCCCAACCCTCCTGTTAATTTTTGTTCCCTAAAAATTGGTAATGACCATAACAGCATATTTCCATTAAACTGTTCGGCACCAGTAGTTTTGTAGTAATTAGCTTATACTTGCCTCTTCGAATATGTTTGGACTATTAGAAGATCTTGACAGCAAGAATGGTGAAATTCCTTTTTTCTTCAGATTGTGTCTAAAATTAGTAGTATAACAAATGATCACTACTTGTAATTGAGGGCAGGCTTACAATATGGACCTATAGCGGTATAACTGCATTGCTCAGGGGTGTGAAAAATCCTGAAGCAGAACACCCCTGAACGACAGTTATACTGCTCAATCCCCACTTCTCCCCCACCCTCCTGTGTAGACAGTGCTATGTCGACAGGAGAGCTTCTCCCACAGACATAACTACTGCTTCCCGAGAAGGTGGATTAACTACACCAACAGAAGCTGTCCCTTTGGCGGCGTAGCGTATTCATTAAAGCGCTACAGCGGCTGCTGTAGGTTTATACGTGAAGACAATCTCTGTCTTGTAATACGGGTTGTAGTATGGCATGGAAGTTAAGTATGAGCTTGTAACTTATATAGTATCTGGTCAGTTTGAATTTATATATAAAAAACATGTTTATATAATTGATTCATTACTTACAGATCATTATTTTTTCCTCATGCCAGACATTGTATAATGTGAGAGCTCAGATTTTTCCACCATTGGGGGCGGAGTATTGTAAAACAGGCTCACTCTGCTCTTTGGAGGTGTCAATCACCCGACTCTCTGACCTCTTAGATGTGGATAAAGATGAAGCATTAATGGAATCAGATGGGTACTGCACGACTAAACTTATGTATGAAGGTAGGAATAATGACTACTTTTTCTCCTGTAATTTTTGAGAAATTAATGCAATTCTCATTATTGGTTTTGCTTCTGTCTTGATACTGATATCTGCCACCCTTTCTAATGATCATAATGCAGTCTTGTAGACAAGGTTGGATATTAAAACGTTTGTCATTTGTCTGTCTTAAAATAAAAACTAACATAAAAACAGGTTAGAGCATAATTTACTTTTCAAAAATTGTTTCAGTATGGGCAGATATTTGCTTGAGCCTTGAGTAGGCAACAACGTAGGGAATAGATATTTAAAGCTCCCCTAATGCAATTTTCTCACTTCAGTCTCGCTCCATCTGTCCCCATGCACTTCTAGTTTCCTTCCTTCCCTGAACTGTAATTAAGGATAAGATTTTTGTCACTGAGATCAGATTCCATGACTTTCAGAGACCTCTGTGACATTATCCTCTTCAACTTCAGCCCTGGGGTAGTGCGCCCACCCCACCCCCCCACAGTTCTCTGCCGCTGCTGGGAGTGGGGCCCGGAGCTCTCAGCCGCTGTGGGCAGGCCCTGGGCACAGCTCTCAGCCACCACAGGGGGGCCTGCAGCTCTCTATCCAGCACATGTAGGTCAATGAGTCTCAAGGCCTTCCTGCCTAGTGATGACTCTGCCACACCTGCCTTCTCTGCGGGCCCACTCTTTAATTTCTGCTTGGCCCAGGGAGTCTAACCAGGGCCCTGGGTAACATGGACAACACAAAAGTCACACATCTCCTAAAAGTAGGGGTTACAGCACTTTGTTCATTTTTGTTTGCTGCTGTTTTCTTAATTTTGCCACTTTATTTGAAATAAGACTAAGTGCTGAGCAGAGCAGTACCCTAAAACTTTCCATGAAAATGGAGGCAAGATGTTTTATACATCATTCGATGTACCTGTTGATTTTGAGAGGGTAGCTGTGATAAGCATCTTGAAAGTACAACTTATCAGCACAAATGAGGCATTAAAAGTGGTTGAAGATAGAAATTTTTAAAAAGCAGAAAACTGTACTGTTCTTTAATACCAAGAGTGAGAAGCAGATTTGAGAGAAATGAAATGTTCAAATTAACAGAAGACTTCTCTGCTGCAAATATCCCCCTGCCTGCCCTTGACAATCCAAAACTGATGGTTTTTAGAGAGCAAAGTAGGTGTTCTACCAAGTGCAGATCAACTTAGAAAGTTTTAGCTACCCAAAGAGTTTGACTGTTACACTGAAGAATTAAAGGAAAAGCTGCACACCTGTAAAGGAATTGTCATTGAGCAGATGAAACTACCAGTGCTGAAGACAGGTATGTGTTTAACATTCTTGCCATCCCCATCCCAACAAGCAGTGAAAATGCAAGTACTTCAGATGCAGGTAATCACAAGCTGGATATATTTTTGTTAGTGTGAAGTTTTGGAAGCAGTCAATTTTAAAACAGTCAGCAATGCAATATGGGAAAATGAAAACTTTGCAATACCATTTGATCGCATCTCTGCATTTGTGACTGATAATGCCACATACATGGGGAAAGCTTGGGATCGAGGTTTGAAACCTTTGTTTTTAAATTCTGTACACCTTATGTGTATGGCATGTTTGCTTAACCTTGTGGATGATCTATGGAGGAAGATACTTTTGAGACTAAATTATTTAGTTGTGGCTGTAAAACATGCTTTCACTACCTGCCCTGCCAGAAAAGCCTGGTTCCGTATATTTCTAATGGAAATAGGGAAAAGTCCTTCCATCCCACCGACCTCGGTAATAAACAGATGGAACAGCTGGTTCAGTGTAGCCTTTATCACATGGAACACACTAAAGATTGTTTAATTTTTTTAGTGAGGAGAATGGTTGTAGCAGTAGTTGAAGTGTTAAAGAGATTGTGGATCTTTGCCTATCCACAGCAGTTATTGAAGAACTCCAGGCTGTAAAAGAGTTTGCACCCCGAATCATAAACACGCTTACAGCTATGAAGAGCCCACAGTTTGCGCTCATCAAGTCTCAAATGACGTGTGATCTTGTGATGTGGGCAGAGAGCTGCTCTGAAACTTGCTGACCACCAACAGCAAAAACGGCACTCTTGGAAAGCTCAAAAAAATGGTCCTACTTGGACACTGACTCAACCTCCTGCTTTTGCCAATCTGCTGCTACTTTCTTCAGTACATGCAGTGTATTGGAGCCAAATCAAACAAAACATGTTGACATTCATGAGACCACAGTATTTGAAAATATGCCATTGTTTGATGACAACGTTCCAGCCTAGAGAGAATATTGGGCTTACTGCAGAGCAGTGCAAGAATTGAAGAATGAGGACGTTTCTAGTTCTGGAGAAGCATGATGGCCAGATTTCCAGCTCTGCTTAGCAGTACCAGTCAACAGCATAGACCCCGAAAACGCCATCTCATCTTATAAAAAATGTGCTTGGGGACAACAGACACTGCATAAAGAATAACAATCTATGTATAACTTGTTATGTCAGAATTGCAACAGTGTGAAATAGGGTCTTGAAAAAGAATGTTATTTTTGTTGTGTAGTTTTTTTGTTTGAAAAATGATTTCACAATATGCATATAGAATCTCGAAATAGTTTACAATGTCAACAAGCGAAAGCTATTGCATCAATGTTGCTTGTCTCATGTAAATGTTACACAGTAATATTTTGTTAAATATTACACATTTTTTATGACCACACCATGATTTTGTTCATTTTTGCCATGACTGTTCCATGAATCTTGCCTAATTTTACCACGACACAATCTTATCCATACCTATAATATATTTAATGTAAATAAAAATAAAGTAAACCAAGCAAAATCCCTACCCTGTTTAGGGAGGGGTGGGGTGGGAAAGAGGGAACCTGAAACAAAAGCAAATATCGTAGAACTAATATGACTCTGGTGAAAAATCACTCTGCTTTTATGAGAGATCCCTTTCCCCTACCCTGTGGCTATTTAAATTGCAAGCTGTTTGGGATAGGACTATCTTACTCAGTATGGTCATTGGCACAATAGGGCTATGGGGTCCTTGGGCACTGCTGCAAAACAAAACAAAAATACTTTAAATGTATGTAGAAGCATAACTAATTTCTTTTCAGAACTTTTTTCATTTCATAGCATTTTCTCTCTACTCTTTTTCAGTTGTTGACAACAGTAGTAACTGGGCAGTCTGTGGAAAAAGCTCAGGGGTAATATCTATGCCTGTAGCAGCTCAAGCAACTCACAAAGTGCACATGGAAGTGATGCCACTTTTTGCTGGATACCTCCCCTTTCCTGATGTCAAACTATTTAAATACCTCCCTCATCATTCTGCTCACTCCATGCAACTTGATGCTGGTAAGGCTGTCTTGAATATGTGATCACATAGAAAACCTGGTTTATAGAAATGACACTCTATTTCTTTGGCTGTCCTGTTTTTAAAGCAGAACAAAGCTCAAAGTAATGAAACCCATTCTTGATGTAATTCTGTTCCAGGTTCATTGTTTTTGTTAAAAGAAAAGGAGTACTTGTGGCACCTTAGAGACTAACCAATTTATTTGAGCATGAGCTTTCGTGAGCTACAGCTCACTTCATCAGATGTTTACTTTTCATTAACAGCTGTTTGTCATTTTCAAAACAGGGCACTGCTTTAATGAGAATAAAAGTGAGAGATTACTTCAAACTTTAAATTCTGAGTATAGCTTTAGTCTGTAACAAGGAACACTAACCAGAAAATATTGGGGTTTTTTTAATTTTATGTAACCTTTAAGATTGTTCAATATTTTAGGCGTTGACTATCATGGAGTTAAAATGCATCATCATTACAAATTAACAAACTCAGGGAGTTAGTAGGTAAGATGCCATGGGAAGCAAGTCTAGGGAGAAAAACCGTTCAAGAGAGTTGGCAGTTTTTGAGACGCTATTAAGGACACAAGCAAACTATCTCACTGCATAGGAAAGATAGGAAGTATGGCAAGAAACCACACTGGATTAACCAGGAGATTTTTTAATGATCTGAAATTCAAGAGTCCTACAAAAAGTAGAAACTAGGTCAAATTACAAAGGAGGAATATAAAAAACACAAGTATGTAGGGACAAAATTAGAAAGGCCAACACACAAAATGAGATCAGATTAGCTAGAGACTTAAAGGGTAACAAGAAAACATTCTACAAAAACATTAGAAGCAAGAGGAAGACCAAAGACAGGGTAGGCCTATTACTCAGTGGGGGGGATGGGGGAACGATAACAGAAAATGTGGAAATGGCAGAAGTGCTAAATGACTTTTTTTGTTTTGGTTTTCACCAAAAAGGTTAGGGACGTCCAATCACTACTAGCCTCTGTTTGCCAGAAGCTGGGAATGGGCGACAGGATGGATCACTTGATGATTACCTGTTCTGTTCATTCCCTCTGAAGCACCTGGCATTGGCCACAGTCTGAAGACAGGGTATTGGGCTAAATGGACCTTTGGTCTGACCGAGTATGGCCATTCTTATGTCTAACATTGATCATTTTACTGGCATTCACTGAGCCTAAAATAGGGAAAGAATAAGTTAAGAATTACTTAGATAAGTTAGATGTCTTCGAGTCACCAGGATCTGATGAAATACATCCTAAAATACTCAAGGAGCTGACTGAGGAGATACCTGAGCCATTAGCGATGATCTTTGAAAAGTCATGGAAGACGAGAGATTCCAGAGGACTGGAAAATGGCAAATATAGTGCCCATCTATAAAAGGGGAAATAAGGACAACGCAGGAATTACAGACCAGTCAGCTTAACTTCAGTCCCCGGGAAAATAATGGAGCAAATAACTTTAAGCAATCAATTTGCAAACACCTAGAAGATAAGGTGATAAGTAACAGTCAGCATGGATTTGTCAAGAACAAAGTGTCAAACCTAATAGCTTTTTTTTGACAGGGTAACAAGCCTTGTGGAAAGGGGGGAAGCAATAGACCTAGTATATCTTGACTTTAGTAAGGCTTTTGATACTGTCTCGCATGACATTCTCATAAAGAAATGAGGGAAATACAACCTATATGGAGCTACTATAAGGTGGGTTCATAACTGGTTGGAAAACTGTTCCCAGAGAGTAGTTATCAGTGATTGACAGTCAAGTTGGAAGGGCATATCAAGTGGGGCCTGGAAGGATCAGTTCTGGGTCTGGTTCTGTTCAATATCTTCATCAGTGATTTAGATAATGGCATAGAGAGTATGCTTATAAAGTTTGCAGACAATAACAAGCTAGGAGGATGGGATTAAATTCAAAATGATCTGGACAAACTGGAGAAATGGTCTGAAGTTGGGCTGTCAAGCTATTAAAAAAAAAAAATCATACTTCCGCTGTTAAGCAATAATAGAATACCATTTATTTAAAGATTTTTGGATGTTTTCTACTTTTTCAAATGATTTAAATTACAACACAGAATACAAAGTGTACAGTGCTCACTTTATATTGATTTTTATTACAAATATTTGCACTGTAAAAAACAAAAGAAATAGTATTTTTTCAGTTCACCTAATACAAGTACTGAAGTGCAATCTTTATCGTGAAAGTTGAACTTACAAATATAGAACTATGTACAAAAAACGCTGCATTCAAAAATAAAACCAATATAAAATTTTAGAGCCTACGAGTCCACTCAGTCCTCCTTCTTGCTCAGCCAATCGCTCAAAGAAGTTTGTGTACATTTATCAGAGATAATGCTGCCCACTTCTTGTTTACAATCTCACCTGAAAGTGAGAACAGGTGTTCAAGTGGCACTATTGTAGCCAGTGTTGCAAGATATTTGTGTCAGATGTGCTAAAGTTTCATATGTCCCTTCATGCTTAACCACCATTCCAGAGGATATGTGTCCATGCTGATGATGGGTTCTGCTCAATAACAATCCAAAGCAGTGTGGACGGACGCATGTTCATTTTCATCATCTGAGTCAGATGCCACCAGCAGAAAGTTGATTTTCTTTTTTGGTGGTTCGGGTTCTGTAGTTTCTGCATCAGAGTGCTGCTCTTTTAAGACTTCTGAAAGCATGCTCAACACCTCATCCCTCTCAGATTTTGGAAGGCACTTCAGATTCTTAAACCTTGGGGCGAGTGCTGTAGCTATCTTTAGAAATCTCACATTGGTACCACCTTTGCATTTTGTCACATCTTCAGTGAAAGCATTCTTAAAATGAACAACATATACTGGGTCATTGTCCGAGACTGCTGTAACATGAAATGTGGTATAATGTGGGTAAAACCACAGAGCAGGAGACAAATTTTCCCCCAAGGAGTTCAGTCACAAATTTAATAAACGCATTACTTTTTTAATGAGCGTCATCAGCCGGGAAGTTTGTCCTCTGAAATGGTGGCCGAAGCATGAAGGGGCATACAAATGTTTAGCATATCTGGCATGTAAAGTACCTTGGAATGCTAGCTACAAAAGTTCCATGCAAACGCCTGTGTTCGCTTTCAGTTGACATAGTAAATAAGAAGCAGGCAGCATTATCTCCAGTAAATGTAAACAAATTTGTTTCTTAGCGATCGGCTGAACAAGAAGTAGAACTGAGTGCACTTGACAGGTTTCAGAGTAACAGCCGTGTTAGTCTGTATTCGCAAAAAGAAAAGGAGTACTTGTGGCACCTTAGAGACTAACCAATTTATTTGAGCATGAGCTTTCGTGAGCTACAGCTCACTTCATCGGATGCATACCGTGGAAACTGCAGCAGACTTTATATACACACAGAGATCATAAAACAATACCTCCTCCCACCCCACTGTCCTGCGGGTAATAGCTTATCTAAAGTGATCATCAAGTTGGGCCATTTCCAGCACAAATCCAGGTTTTCTCACCCTCCACCCCCCCCCCCCACACAAACTCACTCTCCTGCTGGTAATAGCCCATCCAAAGTGACAACTCTCTACACAATGTGCATGATAATCAAGGTGGGCCATTTCCAGCACAAATCCAGGTTCTCTCACCCCCTCACCCCCCCTCCAGAAAACACACACACAAACTCACTCTCCTGCTGGCAATAGCTCATCCAAACTGACCACTCTCCAAGTTTAAATCCAAGTTTAACCAGAACGTCCGGGGGGGGGAGGTAGGAAAAAACAAGGGGAAATAGGCTACCTTGCATAATGACTTAGCCACTCCCAGTCTCTATTTAAGCCTAAATTAATAGTATCCAATTTGCAAATGAATTCCAGTTCAGCAGTTTCTCGCTGGAGTCTGGATTTGAAGTTTTTTTTGTTTTAAGAAAGCGACCTTCATGTCTGTGATTGCGTGACCAGAGAGATTGAAGTGTTCTCCGACTGGTTTATGAATGTTATAATTCTTGACGTCTGATTTGTGTCCATTTATTCTTTTATGTAGAGACTGTCCAGTTTGACCAATGTACATGGCAGAGGGGCATTGCTGGCACATGATGGCATATATCACATTGGTGGATGTGCAGGTGAACGAGCCTCTGATAGTGTGGCTGATGTTATTAGGCCCTGTGATGGTGTCCCCTGAATAGATGTGGGCACAGTTGGCAACGGGCTTCGTTGCAAGGATAAGTTCCTGGGTTAGTGGTTCTGTTGTGTGGTATGTGGTTGTTGGTGAGTATTTGCTTCACGTTGCGGGGCTGTCTGTAGGCAAGGACTGGCCTGTCTCCCAAGATTTGTGAGAGTGTTGGGTCATCCTTTAGGATAGGTTGTAGATCCTTAATAATGCGTTGGAGGGGTTTTAGTTGGGGGCTGAAGGTGACGGCTAGTGGCGGCCTAATAACATCAGCCACACTATCAGAGGCTCGTTCACCTGCACATCCTCCAATGTGATATATGCCATCATGTGCCAGCAATGCCCCTCTGCCATGTACATTGGTCAAACTGGACAGTCTCTACGTAAAAGAATAAATGGACACAAATCAGACGTCAAGAATTATAACATTCATAAACCAGTCGGAGAACACTTCAATCTCTCTGGTCACGCAATCACAGACATGAAGGTCGCTTTCTTAAAACAAAAAAAACTTCAAATCCAGACTCCAGCGAGAAACTGCTGAACTGGAATTCATTTGCAAATTGGATACTATTAATTTAGGCTTAAATAGAGACTGGGAGTGGCTAAGTCATTATGCAAGGTAGCCTATTTCCCCTTGTTTTTTCCTACCTCCCCCCCCCCCCCCCGGACGTTCTGGTTAAACTTGGATTTAAACTTGGAGAGTGGTCAGTTTGGATGAGCTATTGCCAGCAGGAGAGTGAGTTTGTGTGTGTGTTTTCTGGAGGGGGGGTGAGGGGGTGAGAGAACCTGGATTTGTGCTGGAAATGGCCCACCTTGATTATCATGCACATTGTGTAGAGAGTTGTCACTTTGGATGGGCTATTACCAGCAGGAGAGTGAGTTTGTGTGGGGGGGGGGGGGTGGAGGGTGAGAGAACCTGGATTTGTGCTGGAAATGGCCCAACTTGATGATCACTTTAGATAAGCTATTACCCGCAGGACAGTGGGGTGGGAGGAGGTATTGTTTTATGATCTCTGTGTGTGTATATAAAGTCTGCTGCAGTTTCCACGGTATGCATCCGATGAAGCGAGCTGTAGCTCACGAAAGCTTATGCTCAAATAAATTGGTTAGTCTCTAAGGTGCCACAAGTACTCCTTTTCTTTTTTCTGAGTGCACTTGTAGGCTCTAAAGTTTTACATTGTTTTGTTTTTGAGTGCAGTTATGTAACAAAAAAAATCTACATTTGTAAATTGCACTTTCACAACAGATTGCACTACAGTACTTGTGTGAGGTGAATTGAAAAATACTATTTCTTTATTTTTACAGTGCGAATATTTGTAATAAAAATATAAAGTGAGCACCATACACTTTGTATTCTGTGTTGTAATTGAAATCAATATAATTGATGTAGAAAAACATCTAAAATATTTAATACATTTCAATTGGTATTCTATTGTTTAACAGCATGACTAGAAATGTGATTAATTTTTTAAATCACAATTTTTTTTTTGAGTTAATTGCATGAGTTAACTGAATAATCGACAGCCCTAGTCTGAAGTAAATAGGATGAAATTCAATAAGGACAAATGCAAAGTACTCTACTCTAGGAAGGAACAATAAGTTACACACACGTACGTACGTACGCACGTAAATGACTGCCTAGGATGTAGGACTGCAGAATGGGCACTATGGGTCATAGTGGATCATAAGCTAAATATGAGTTAACAATGTAACACTATTGCAAAAAAAGCAAACCTCATTCTGGGGTATATTAGCAGGAGTGTTGTAAGCAAGACATGAGAAGTAATTCTTCCGCTCTTCTGATTAGGTCTCAACTGTAATATTGTGTCCAGTTCTGGGCGCCACATTTCAGGAAAAATGTGGACAAATTGGAAAGTCCAGAGAAAAGCAACTAATATGATTAAAGGTCTAGAAAACAAAACCTATGAGGGAAAATTAGGTTTGTTTAGTGTGGAGAAGAGAAGACTGAGAGGAGACATAAGTTTTCAAGTGCATAAAAGGTTGTTACAAAGAGGAGGGAGAAAAATTGTTCTTAATCTCTGAGGATATGACAAGAAACAATGGGCTTAAATTGCAGCAAGGGTGGTTTAGGTTGGACATTAGGGAAAACTTCCTGACTGTCCGGGTGCACTGGAATAAATTGCCTAGCGAGTTTGTTGGATTGCAATCCATGGAGATTTTTCAGAGCAGGTTAGACAAACACCTGTCAGGGTATTATCTGTCTAGATAATACTTTGTCCTGCCATGAGTGCAGGGGACTGAACTAGATTTATCGAGGTCCCTTCCAGTCCTATGATTCTATAGCGGTACTTGAATGTTGAAATCCTAGGATGTTGGCTTGCAAGCAGACTACAGGCACATGGAAAACACTTACATTCACTCTTATCTGAATTAGCCTTTTTCTGAAATTTCTCCTAGTGGGTGAAGCATTAGTGTAGACAAGTTACTGGCAGTCCCTGGCATATAGACCAGCTCTGAGGAGGTGTAGAACTTTCTAGTTAAAACACCAGGGCCTTCTGGAGCCTTCTGTAATCTAGCACTTCCACCATTTTTTTCACAATAGTGAAGCTGCACCCGTGATGGCAATAGTGAAAAACCTAAAATAAAATCTATATAGCCTGTATGGCCAGAGAGAGTGACAAGCGGTCATGATTGTTGCTAGGATGCTCAAGTCTTTGTTTTGTCCTCACCAATGAGTAGTAACGCCAGTGCTGCAGTGCAGTCAAACCACAACATTTTAATTGTTATTTTATTAATTCATTTCATAGAATGGTTGGTTGTTTTTTTTAACAGACAGTTGGATTGAAAATGACAACCTCTCTGTGGACAAGAATATGGATGATCAGGCTGACAACAGTAGCATAAAGAGTAGAGGCAGTTTGCATTCGGCAGCCAGCGGGGAACATAAAGGTCTGCCAATGCCCCGTCTACAATCCTTTTCACCTGGTCAGGTCTTCAACTCCAGCATGAGCATGCAAATCCTTGTCATTCCCACCAAGGATGACCATGTTCTGGAAGTCAATATCACATGATGACTAAATATAAATAAACAAGGAAAACAAAAACCATTAGAGACTTGATATGAATGCACTTTAATAGATCATAACCTGATTATTCTCCAGTGTAACATTCTGATTTAAATCAGACCTATGGCAACTCAACGCTGATTGGCCATGGAAGCATCAAACAATTTGATCAATTTAAATATACAGTGGAGGTTGTGTCAACTAGTTTATATTGCTACTTTAGTATGTTTTGTGTAAAATGATTTTCTGTTTTTCCCTTCAATCGCATCCTGCTGGTAAAGTCAAGATGCTTGCTGCAGTTGGTCTGTTATTTATGTTACTGGAGTATCCTCCAGATCTGCTGTTTTCTTTTAAAGTAGTCAGATTTCTGTTCACACAAATGTTTCAGGTTGACATACAGTAAGCCTTGCAATGTGGCTATTAATGACTCAAATGTGTGCCTTTCTAGTCACACGACTGTCTGGTTTCCTGGACCAGGGTAGCTTTCTAGATTTCTAAAGAATAGGGTGAGTAATTCTGAATCCCACAGCATCTAGAAGAGTTTAAAAATTATATATATATTTTTTCCTGAAGACTTGCTTAACCTCTTCAGTGCCTTGGGACATATGAATTATTTGCCCATATAAGCCCTTTTGAATCATACCAAGACATTCATTTAAGTCAGACCTTTTAAAAGGCGTGGCCCTTGATATGAACAATAGCATGGCATGTAAGTGGTTAAGTTTGGAATAAATGTTCATGGGATCATCATTTTCCCCCAGAGATATTTAAGTAATGAGAAGCAAGTAGCATTAGACCAGCTAGGTAACTTTTTTTATTAAATACTAGCTCATTTTTTAAAAACCAAAGTCTGTTCCTTCTGACTCCCTGGCCCTAATTAGTGTTTACTGTTATGGACTCTGGAGCGATATATATTTTTGCACCTTAATCCTAGTTTTCTGAAAGTAAATGTCACTTAAAGATTACTTTACTCTTTCCATTCTCATTACGGGGAAGGATTAAGGTCCTAGAATTGAACCTCTTCTGGTCCAGCAAACTGCAGTCATACCCTACCAACTGATTATTTTTCAGTTGTAAATTTTATTGTATATATGGTTGATTATTTAAACAAAAGTCTAAACTAACTGATGTCTGTGTATAAGTTGCACCAAAAATCAAGGAGAAAATAAATGTGTGTTTTTATTGGTGTGAAAGTCACAGCTTGTAAATAAGTGTGGTGTTTTAAACCTTTTCCAGTTCTCAAAAGCTCTGTATTTTTGTATATATGTATTTCACTGAAATTCACTGGTAAAGTCTTTGGGAGGGGAAAAAAAATCAGTGTGAACTGATACACGATTCCAGCAGATATGTGGCCTCTTGGTGAAAAACCTGTACAATGCGAATCTTAAAGGAATAATAAGAATCCTCTGCAGTTGTTTCCGTAGGTTCTTAATATTTAAGTATAGAGGAACACAGAACAAAGAAAAATCCAAATATTTAAACTATCTTCAGTCTGATTTTTTTTTATCTTGCAGTGTTCAGGGTTTTTTTACTTGTTCATGACTCCTTTTCTTATGCTTTGAAATTCACTCAGACTTGGATGATGCAATCATCAGTTTATTGGGGTTTTTTGTTCTTTAGCTAGGAAAAGGTAAGTAACTTAAAGGTTTTCCATAAATCTGCCAAAAATATTTGATCTACAATGAATTGAATTTAAAATTAATAAAACTCATTCAATTTGCCACGTGAACTACAACCTTAAAGTGGTAGTTGCTCTGCTGATTTTTCCTTTCTTTAGCATCATGAACTTCTTTTGTAGTTTTCTGAGTAGCTACAGTCTATTGCATATATAAGAATCAAAAACATGTGGAGGAGGGATCAACAAAAACAACCTGAGTGAACAGTCAGCTGTCCTAATTTTTGCTTCTCACTGAGGGAAAACAGGTTATACAGTCTGTATACACTGGGATCTCCCCTACACTACAAAATCAACTTGAATTGCCATCCTGCACTGACCTCTACTGAAGCAAGAGTGACTGTTGGAGTTCAAAAATGCATTCAGATAATGTAAGCTACTTGGTTTCTAATTCAGTTCCCAGGTAAAAACTTTATTTGCATTTAAGTGGTTGGTATTTTGTGTGCCGTTGTTTTAAAACAGGAAAATGTTTCAGTATAAATGTGACATCTAAACAATCAACTTTCATCACAAAAACTACCACAAAGGCTTAGTCTAATTATTACTACTTAGAGGCAAGACTTCTGCATATAGGATGGATGAAGTAGGTTGGTTTTCTACTTAGGAAAATTTGCAGATGTAGAATAATTGTGAAGCAAAGTGACAATGTGTGTAACTGAAGATACAGATTAGCTATATATACTTATCTGTCAAACATTGTAAATACTATCAAATGTAAAAAAGAGGTATAATTTTTGTGAATGTCACAGTTTTGTGTGACTGGAAAGATTATAACTCTCATCGTTTCCTCCTGCTAATATGGAAATTGTTACACTTTAATGTGAGATTGTAACTTTCTACCTGCAGTTGTATAAAGTCCCATTGTCAAGGCACTCTACACAGGAAAATATCCCATACTAAATATTTGTCAATAAAAATAAACATATAAAAGAGAAATGAGGATAGGATCTCCTGATAAACTATTCCTCATTTTTTCTTTTGTTTTTAAACTCAGGTTATGTGAAAGTAAGTGAAGAAATAAAACCATCCTCTTTGAAAGGGAGTGGAAAAGAAATTGGAGAATGAGTAAACATCTTGTATTAATCTAAATATTTTACTTAGACCAAGGTTGCTAAAATATAATTAGATGTGCTAGTACAAAGCCTTGTCTTTATTCCATCTTCTTTCTGTGAAGGAATGCCCTTTCTTTGTGGAATTTATACTTAGACTATTTTAATCCAGATAAAACCCAAAGTATCATTTAGTATGGATGGCTGCTGGGATTCTTTGACTGGAAAAGGTGACAAGTTAGTGACTTTGACACTGCGGGTATTATGATTAATTCCATTTTCTTGGTTTACTATTAAAAATCATTTTTCACATTGTTCTGTAATATATATATATATTGTTAGACTAAACACAAATTGTATTAAGATTGTTTAATGAAAATGTAAGCATTATAATTCTAAAAATATACATGTTTTAAAAAGAAATCCAGATTCTCTGTTGTGATTTCTCACACTTTTGCACTTTAAATAGCAAAGTAATTATAAATCCATTTATGACTATTTCTATTCAGAATGTATACTTCCTCTGATTGGGTTGAAGTAGATTAATAATTTTCCTTTAAGGAAGTCTTAATTAAATTTAAATGGGAGGTATTTGAAGCATAACTGTTACAGAAACAAAGCACTGGAGAATAGGCTTCTCCATACATGGGACTCCAATCAGTTATTGCTTTTGCAAGGTGAAACCCAAGTCTGGAATCTGGGCTGCTGCTTCTCATGTTTCAGGTAACTCCACTGCTAGTATTGAATTGCTAGTCTTTTGGCGCTCATTTAGAGCCCCTTTTACTGCAATGTGTAGTCACTATAGAACAGGCCTGATGCCATTTGCTCCATGGGACCTTCACCATCACTTAAGGAAGGAGAGAAGACTTTAAAAGATACAGCCTCTCTCCCCAACCAGCCAGTGGCCAGGTAACCTGTTCTCTGTGGGAGGGGTGGATAAGGTACAGACTCAAAGGCGAGCACAGTGATGTATATAGGAGGGACCAGGCAATTGCTGTATTGCTTTAATTTAATCCTGCTTTAGGAATACTTGTAGATTTCCTGAGCCGGCAGAGTTTTCATATGGTGAGATAAGTCCATCTCTGTTTTGCCTGGGGGTACCATGGTCAGTCATCAGAAAGGGATCTCACTTTTAGTATGGTGAAGGTCTCTACCATACTTTTGAACATGCTTTTACTTCAAATCACTTTAAACCAGAAGTTCTCAAACCGGGAGTTGGGACCCCTCAGGGGGGTTGCAAGGTTATTACATGGGGGGGTCCCACGTGCTGTCAGCCTCCACCCCAAACCCTGCTTTGCCTCCAGCACTTATAATGGTGTTACATTAAAAACACTTTTTAAATATATTTTTATAAGGGGGGGGGGTCGCACTTAGAGGCATGCTGTGTGAAAGGGGTCACCAGAAGAGAAGTCTGAGAACCCCTGCTTTAAACCATGAGGTGAGGGGGGAATGCAGTCTCTTGCCATTAGTGCCACAAGGTTCTGGAAAGCTCAGCTGGGATGCAAGAGTACTGAGAAAGCTAGTGTGTTGGCTGGAGTGGACTTCATTTCCACTAAGGTGCTGGTGTTCTCTGTCATGGATTTGGGCAGATAGGCTTTGGAAAACAAGATCCTCTCTACACTGGTTTTCCTTACCATGAACATAGGGAGTAGACTGTCAGGGAAATTTTTTTCTTTTCCTTGGTGCTTTGACGTATATTGTCTCTTCTGGTGCATAATTTGAACTCTGGTGGGAGCATGGCCTTAGTTTTGTCTTTGATCATATCTAGACTAGGAAAACAGGTTAAGACATTTCCTAGTGTAGATATGGTCTTGGGGCATGCTGAGCAAACCCCTCTCATGGGAACAGAGTGGGGCTGACACGTGTCCCCCACCGTAGCGATCTGTGCCACTGACGGGAGCACAACTGCACATACACATCTACTAGACCAGTAGCCATGTTAAGACATTAGGATGCGTTGGCATGATTTCTCGTTGATCCATCCGTGCCAGCTGCTCCGCATTGCCCTGTGAACCTCTATGTGTTAAACTTTTGATTTGTTGCGGTATTTTTCCGGCTATCAGAGTTCAGCTGGCTAGTCTATTTAATTGCCCAGATCCTCTTTATTACCTTTTTAAAGTAACTACTCTACTCTTCCCCTTCTCCAGCCCTCTGCAACCTCTCCTCCCCCCGTCCTCCCGGAGTTCTCCAAGACAAGGGCGAAGGGGTCTGAGATCGCTTCAGCGCCGGAGCAGGCCCTTCCCCGTGCCCCGCTGCCTGGCCTGGGTGCTGAATACTCCTTACCCTGCTTTTCGGCTCTCTCCCCCGCTAAGAGCGGGGTGGGGGCACAGTACCGCGCGACCCCTACAGCGCAAGACTCCCTTCGCACGCACGCGCAAGCTCCCCCCTCCCCCGGTCAGCGCCTCCCCCTCCCTAAGAGGCGGAGCCACCCTGGCTGGAGCAGCGACCAGCCCCCCACCCTCCACTGCTGCGCGCACGCCCGGAAGCGCATGCGTAGGGCTGCTCCCTGGAGCTGCGGTGGCTTTTTGCCCCTCCCGGACGCCAGGGGGCGCTTGTGGGGTGGGCCGCCTCCCTTGAGTGACCCGGAAGTGAGGGAGCCTGCGGCGCGAGGGGCCGCACGCGCTTTCGGCCTGCAGGGAGACGCGGAGCCGCTGGCGCCAGCGCGAGCCCCGCCGCGGGGATGAAGTTCGCTTACAGGGTAAGGGGCTGGCGCGCGTGTCACCGGCACAGCCGGAGCCCCCCCCCCCTCCCCGGGTGGTGCTCTCTGGGCCCTGCCCCTGAGCCGCCCCTGCACACCTCCCCCCCCCCCCCCCCCCCGCCGCAGCCTGGGACCCTGCCCCAGAGTCCTCCCCCCATATCCTGCCCTGGGAACCCCCCCTGGATCCCTCGCCCTGCCCCTCCTACGCACCCCCAGTGCCCCCTGCAGAGCCCTAAGCACCCCCCCCCCACACACACACACATATCCTGAGTCGCTGGGATCCCCCTTCACTGCCCCCCATACACATCCCACACACATCCCACCCTGTGCTCCTTGCAGAGTCCCAAAGCTGCCCCCTCAAACACCCTGAATCCGTGGCATCTCCCCATGAATTCTCCCTATACTGCCCCCCATACACCTCCTACCGTGTTCCCTGCAGAGCACCCCCTCCCCCCCGCACACACGCACACCTTGGAGTCCCTGGGAACAGCCCATCCCTTGTTGCAAGGATCGCTCTACACTGTGCGCCCCCCCCCCCCATGCATTCTTCCCTGGTTTGCCCCAATGCTCCCCACGCACTTGCTCTGAGCGCTTAATGACTGTTCCTTCTTTACCTCTCTGAACCCCTGCCTGCTCCTCCAGCACATTGAACTCCCCCTTTGGGGATTGTAACCACCCCACCCTGATCTTTAAGCATCCCTTCCCTGGAATGCGCCTTCCTGTTGAGCCCCCAGTAAGAGCACCCTCTCCTTTCTCTCCCAAGTTCTCTAACTTGCTGGGCACTGTTTATCGGCGTGGGAACCTGCATTTCACCGCAGATGGTAACTGCGTCATCAGCCCCATCGGGAACAGAGTCACCGTCTTTGACCTGAAAAAGTAAGTGACCTGGGCTTGCACAGTGCCTCTCCTGCTAACTGATGCAATAGTCCAGTTGGAGTATGTATAAATCACATATCTTCATTTTAGCTCCTGAAAGGCTGGCACAGAACTGGGGCTGGCGATGCTGGATAGTGAAATATTTGGATATGACTATAGCGATGGGCATGGGATAAATGGTAGGAAAGCTGTCCTAGTCTAGTGGACAGGGTAGGGTTCTGGACTAAGATTTGGGGGACCTGGGTTCAGTTCTTGGCTCAACCACTGATCTGCATCTTTGAGCAAGTCACGAAATCAACTTGTGCCTCTGTAAAATAGTTTTCTCTATTTCCGTGTGGTGTTATAAAATTCATTAAAGACTGAGAGGCACACAGATGAGGTCTGTATAAGGAGCTCAGCAGATGATAGTATGAGAACCTGAATAGAACAGAATTAGTGTGTGGCAAGTTAATCACTGACAAGGAAGTAGAAGATTTTGCTTAGTGCACAGGCACTGCAGGCTTCCAAAATAAGTGTGTATAATAGTCTTCTCAAATAAAAAGTATCTTGGTGAGAGGAGGGGGAACAATCTGCCTGATACAGAGGTTTCTGGAATGATTAGCATTCTCAAACACCACCACTCCCTTACAGTAGTTTTAAAAAAAAAAAGTCAAGCCTATAGAATAGGCTGCCAGGAGATATCAGAGAATGCATATTTCATGTGTAGAGCCCTACGCGGATACAAAATTTGTATCTGCGTCTGATCTGCAAACATGGTCTGGATATAAAGCGAATATCTGCAGATTTGCAGGGCTCTGTTGTAAAATTTGGATCCACGGATGTGAATATTCACATATTTGCAGGGCTCTATTTATATGTGTGGATCGATGAGAAGAGTAGCTGTACAAATGAAAGTATTATAAAACAATGAGTAAAGACAATCAATAGTATCAATGTGCATTTGATGTGTATGGTATCCCTGTGCAGTTCTGTTGTGCTTTTTTTTTACTCTGTGGGAAATGAGGGTCTTGGTGTCCCTGATCTCTACTTTTAACCTTCCTATCTTTAAAAGTCTTCATTGTGGCCATCATGCTGCAGAGCACTTGGCAGCATGCCATTCAGTGCCACTTCTTATTCATCTACAGGGGTTATTGTTGAGCAGCGTGAAGTAATTTCAGAGTTTATGCACCCTGTTTCTGTACCACTCCCAGCCCATGCTGACCCTGCACTAGAAATCAAGGCCTAGTCCTCTGAAAATGAAAAGCATTAGTATATTATGAAGTCATTAGAGCACTGTTACGCTGCTGTGGTTAATGTTGTTTTATTGGTTTTCTTTTCCTCTAGTAATAAGTCAGAAACATTACCATTGGCAACACGGCACAATATCACATGTGTGGGGCTCTCTCCAGATGGAAGTCTTGCCATATTAGTTGATGAAGGTATTTGGGGTTTTTTTTATTCCTAAAGGTGTGTCAGAGAACTACAGTTTGCAGAAGACAGTCCACTTTATTAAACATGATAATATTTACCCATAACTAGCCACATTTGACTAAAACTTAATTCTGAAAACATAAATTTCTTCCTCAGAATTTTCAAAGTTGTTGTTGAACCATAATGTGGCTTCTTTAATTTTGTTCAGTTTTACTATGTTAATATTTTAAAATGGTGTTATATTGAGAAGTGTGTACTACACCTCTCCCCCCCGCCCCCCCCCCCCCCAAAAAAAAGATGTCTGGCTTAAAAAGAAATAAATCTATATACCTAGTTTCTTCAGAGTGTCGAGCTGTTTCAGTAATCCTTTTCCTTCCTTCCTTACAGAGGGAGCTGCCTTGCTTGTCAATTTGATCAGTAAATCTGTAATACATCAATTCCATTTTCAGAAGCCAGTGCACTGTGTCTGCTTTTCCCCAGATGGCAGGTAAACAGGAACTTAAAAAACAACAACTTTAAAGTGTAGGTAATGAAAGCTGTAGTTAATTAAAAACAGGCCAGTCAAGGAAACTTTACTCTGACTTCATAATGAACTTCCCCATGGGAAAATTCAAGTTCATTGGTGCACAGGTACCTAAGAGATGCACATAGTGACGCTGCGGAGGTTGAAGTCAAGGTTTTGCATTGTAGGATCTTGAGTGATGTTGGAGATGTATGAGACTTATTTATATAGGGGCAGACTCTGCCCCTCTAAGTGGTCAAAAGCTGAGGGTAAAGGTATGTTGAAAAAGGATATCTTAACTACGGACATTTCCTTGCTTTTAACACTTTGTTTTCCTTGAGCAATCTTAATTGATTTTAATGAAAAATTTTCTTTCTGGAAGTAATACACAAACTCTATTTATACATATACACACATTTACTGGAGTGGGGGGTGCTGTATACGCAGGTGATGTATTTTACATGACAGGACTTTGTCTTTACCAGTGTAGCAATAGTACATATTTATCCTTTCATCACACAAGAAATATCCCTTTCTAATATTATTTTGTTTTGTTGTATTTTTCTTGTTTCTGGCATGGAAGGACTGGTTGCTCCTTCGGTTTTCTGTATAAATTTGCTCTTCATTTTCTGTGTGATAGGAAATTTGTGATTACAAAGGACAATGTTGCTCTTATGTACCATGCCCCTGGGAAGAAGCGAGAATTTAATGCCTTTGTTCTGGACAAAACTTACTATGGTCCCTATGATGAAACAACGTGTATTGACTGGACTGATGATTCAAAGTAAGTAGTTACAAAAGTCAGTGGGACTTGTGCTCCTTGCTCCCTTGCAAATCCCACTTTATTGCTCTTTATTGCAAGATGTTCTTGCAAATCCCACTTTATTGTTAATTTGGTGTTCATTATTAAGGATAGTATATATGTTGGATCCTGAAATTTTGCTCCAATAGAAATTTCATTTGTGTTTGTGCACTGTAGTTCAGTCTCCAAATTCTCAAGTCTTTCATTGGCTTTGAAGGCTCCCTTTGATTTCTCAATTTCTCAGTGTATGTTCTTAAATTTATTCACAATTAATGGTTGTTTTTTTTTTTTTAAAGCTGCCTGAGTACGTATGCATAGAATATAGCCACATTTTGGGCAGCAGTAGGGTACAACTGTCCCTTAAAATGGGTCTCCATCTCCCCAGAGGGGGAATGATCCTTACGGAGTGAGTGTAGTTGGCTGTCTCTGCCTATTCAATGCTTGGCATCCCTGCTAAGACTATCAGTTGTTGTGTGAACATCTGTCCAGTACGAATCACCTATTGAATATCTGTACCTCTCTGTTAAAATGGGGTCCACACAGTGCAAAAATTTGTGAACCCATGCTCTGATCTAACTTCCCCTTTATTTTCTTTATAGGTGTTTTGCAGTCGGTAGCAAGGACATGTCAACATGGGTGTTTGGAGCTGAGCGATGGGTTAACCTGATCTATTACTCTCTGGGAGGGCATAAAGATGCAATCGTAGCCTGCTTCTTTGAAGAGAATAGTCTAGATGTATGTAAGCAAGCCCACTGCTTATTTGAATATTCACATTAAAATTGGCCCAGCATTTTTCCATCTGTAGATAACCATACTGAATTTCTATTGCATTGATATTCCAATGAAGTGTTCATAGAAATTACTGGTGGAAAATACCTGTCAGGCTATTTAATGTCCTGTAATTCAAACATGATTTGCCAAATTGTCTTTAGACTTTGTCGAAATGTTTTCCTCTGTCTTCAGAGTAAATCTTACAATTTTCATGATAAATGAATTTTCTAAGCCAAATGTGTAGGGGCCCTAAAATAATGCTTTATAGTGGAAGCTGGTTACAACCTTAATTATCGAGTAAGTATTGCGACTCCCTAATCCAGTTTTTGGAGGGCTGGTATGCTGTTTAATTCAGCAGATTATGGAACCATAAGGCTGTATGATGGTCATGATAGGTGTGTGTGTGTGTTTATACTCCAGCTGTACACAATTAGCCAGGACGGGGCTCTGTGTGTGTGGCAGTGTGATACAGGCCTGGATGGTCTGAAGCCCAGGCCTCCCAAGGACAGAGCTGAAAATAAGAATGAATCAATGAAAGACCTGGGTGAAGAGTTTATTGAACAGCACAAGGGTGAGGAGATTCATGGCAAAGCCACTACAAATGAACAAGAAAGGAGAGACAAAGTGAAATATTCACGTGCTGCAAAGTAGGTGATCTTTCAACGATAACAGGGATATATATAGATAGATATAACAGGCATAGTGGGGATTCATTGCAATGGGCTCTGCTCACTTTATATTAATATACCTTGTCTTACTTGAAGCTAGTGGACAACGCTACCCAGCTTTCAGTCATTAAACCCTATTATAATTGCCTTCAATAAAACACATTTCTGTCGTACCCTGAGCATGTGAATAGTGATTTATGCAGTTGGTGAGTAAATAGAAGATTTTCCTCCATCTGCCAAGGATTAAATCAATGTTCTTGGTTTTTTGATGACACAAAAGATTACTATCAAAAGTTAAAAACGTAGGAAATGTAATGAGGTCCAGGGCACGCCATCTGCAGCGGCACTGATAGATGCTTAGTTTCTGCTACTGTGGAGCTATATTTCTGTGAGAAAAGATGGGTTGACATCAAAATACTGAATTGTGGCTCTGTGACGTTAACTTCTATAGAAGATAGGTATCTTTAAGATGACATCAGCAGTTTGGGTTACCTTTCTGAAGGAGTGCCACATTTCCAAATGAGACATTTTATTTATTGAGTACATAGTCTTAGAGTATAAGGAAACTTTAAATGGAATATACAATTGTTGGATAACATTCACACATACATTTATTTGACCCTGAGAATGCCATCAAATACGACACCGTAAGAGCTACAGCTACAAAATATAAACCTCAGTACCAAGAGTGCAGTATTTATGATTCCAGTGCTTTAGTTACTCATTTAGAATCATCTTAAAGAATACAGGGATAATAACCACTTATTTTATAGAAACCACAGATGTTGGTGTTAGGTGACCAAAAGAAAATCCACAGTTTAATTCCTCTGAGGTTAACCTTAAGTGTCTTTCATTGTGTATAGTCGTGTGCAATGTCTGCTAAATTATGTTAGTGTAACAGCTGTAAATTAGTGTCCATGGTGGGAGGAGTGGTTCAGCTAGAGCAATAAAGCAAAATGTAAATCATAAGCAACTTGGAGAACTGCTGTGTTTTAGTTTGTTTGTTGTGGTAGCACCTCCAACATACTTGCCTTATCTTGAATTGTCATTGTAAAAGTACACCTGTCAGTCATCTTCACATTGCTTTTTTGGTTTATTTTCTTTGGCATATAGGTACTTTTTCAACAAAGAAGGAGATTTTAATAACCTGACATCTGCAGCTTATCACAAGAAAACGCACCTTCTAGTCACTGGTTTTGCTTCTGGAATTTTTCACCTACATGAGCTTCCAGAGTTCAACCTCATCCATTCCTTAAGGTTTGTTTAATTGTACAAGCCCTAGAGTGGGTCATTGTGTCTAATGCTGAAGGAAGAATGTCATGGTGTGAAAGTCTTGAACAGTCCACTGGGTGTTGTAATTGGCATTTCAGTCATGAGTTGGAATTGTGAAGCCACACTGATTTGAATAGGAGCATTAATGTCTGATAGATTAAATAAAACTATTTAATTCCACTTCATTGCTTTATTAGAGAGGGGCATGATTTGAACCAGGAACTCCTCTGAGTTCTAATCCAAGCCTTGACACACCCTCTTTATGGTTTTGGCCAAGTCACTGAACAGCTAGGTCAGTTTTTGTTTGTATAAAATGAGAATATTACTTACCCCACAAGGGTATTAATAAATAGCATTTCTAAAGTGCTTTTAAGACAAAAAAGATATAGCAGATGAATATTATTATTATATTTTGATGGTTGCTATGTAGCATGGCGTGTTAAACTTAAAAAGGGGATGTGTAAAGAATGAATGCACATTGTCCATTTACAACAAAGTAGATCTTTCTAGAATATGGCAAATTTTAATCTTGTACCGCAAAGTAGCTCCTTGCTCGAGTTCATAGTTGCTTTTTTAAAATACAAATTTATACTCTCTTTACCCTGGACTATATTTTTTGTTCCTTCTATCCCATAAGAAGTCTGAAAAGTATCTGAAGAAATTACAGCTCCACAGCTAGCTCCAGGCTATCTATCCTTTGATAAATTGAAGTTTATTGAATTGAAATGGTGGAAATTTGTAAAACTGATCAGCATTTAAGCACTGTGGCAGTGGTTTTTGTCTGTGGTGAAATACATTTAACAATTTTAAAAACCACACACAAATTTCTGTACAAATCACTTCAAATCCACACTCGTTTTAAAAAAAAAAATTGGATGGGATTAGGAAGAGTGTATTGATTTAATTGTAGGTCATTTTGTATTGAAATACATTTACACTCTAATCTTGAAATAATACTTAACACTTGTACATCATTTTACTTCTTCAGAATGTTGTGCAGACATTAAGTGGGAAAGAATTGAGAGATGAGAGTGATGTGCACAAATATTGTGAAGGAAGAAATACTGTGTGTTCCTGCTAGCTCAGTCTGTGGAATTGTATTACTGGGACTACAATACCTATGGCTCTCTGATGCCATTCAATTAGCACAGTGATGGGCATGTATTGGGACATAGTTGGCTGTGTCCTGTATATTGAGTGGGGTCAGAGAACACTTCTAGCTACTGCTTCCTTGACTCTTAGGATCAAATTTGCCACTAGTATAAGTGGACCCAACTCCAGTGACTACAGTAGAATTTGTCCTCTTGTGCTAATGGGAACTTTGGCTCTCATGATCAAAAATATGTGGTGCATTTTCAGTTTAACATAACATTAAATGTGAAACTCTCATTGCATCTTTTGCATTACTGTGAAAGTGGCTCCATATGTCCTTGATCCAAAAGCCTGGGCTGGCCTAACTTATTCCAATGCTGACTAGGCAGTGTATTTTTGCTGGTTTCCTTTAGATTTATTAGAGGATATGTGTTCATTATTTCTGATTTCATAGGAATGTGAAAATCAAAGGACTTGTTTGAATAGAGGAAATCAAAACCCAGTTTCTCAAATTACATTGTTCCTTTAATCCTCAATTTACGTATTTCTTGGCATTTTTCACTTAGTATTTCAGACCAGAGGATTGCGACTATTTCTATCAACTGCACTGGTGACTGGATTGCTTTTGGATGTTCAGGTTTGTAGTTCAAGGGTTGCCTTTCTAAGGCAATATGTTGCAGGTCTGCAGGTGTGAGTGAGTCAGGCAGGACCCCTACATTTTAAAGTTTTATTTGTTGTTTTATAGGCCCATCACCATACTATCAGAGTATGTCACATAGATTAATGATTTTGGGCTTATAAAATCCCTCTGATGTAGGGAAATAATATTTCACAAATGAGAAAACTGAAACACGTAGATTAAGTGGTTTGCCCGAAGTCATGAAATCTGTGGCAGATCTTGGAATAGAACCTAAATGTCTTGATTCCTAGTCCAGTTCCTGACTGCTAAGACTATCCTCCTTCTAAAGGGAGTATATTGTGGCACCAGCCTGAGCATAGGTTATATTTTACCTTTATTCTGGGTTACCTTTCTTCCTGTGTGCATCTCTCTTCACCGATATAAATGTCTTCCTTTGCTATAAGTTATGGCTGGATGGATGCACCAGCTAACCTCCTCCAACTCTGAGCTGCAAGGCTAGTCCATAACCAACCGCCATGCAAGCTGAACCCTTCCCCACTCTCAACAGATGTCTCTCTCTTAGAACCCTTCTCGAGTCCATGGAATTGAGTGAAAGACATTTGATATTCCATGCAGTAACTCCTTGGCCAGACCAATAAGAACCTTAGTTTGGCTGCTTTTGGTAGACATTAGCTCTCCTGTGTTTCAGTAATGTTGAGATATAGTTCTGATTCACTTAAAAAAGGCAAGATTAAAAAAAAAAATTTCACGGGAAAGACCAATTTCAAGCTTGTGTGTTTTTATTTTTATTTTATTTTTTCTCTTTCTAGTAATTTTTTTTTAATGGTTTTCCTCCATCTTTTTTTGGCTGCTCATCAGGACACATCTGTCTTCTGCCAGTGACAGTAGCAGTATTGGCTTGGCAAAGCAATAAGAATGCTAAGTCAAAGTAACAACTGCTGACGTTTGCAGAAAGTCTGTCACCTTTGATCTTGAAATCAACCACTGTGCATTCTCTTAGGGTGGATGCATACATAACACAGGCTATCTGTATGCACACGATTTTTTTATAAATGGGAAGGATGTTGTATGCAAGTATGGTATGTAGCCTGTATATGATGGGCCCCATCACTGAGTCGGAATTACATATCTATCCTCTCCTCTATTGTGTTTACAGGTCTGGGTCAGCTGCTGGTGTGGGAATGGCAAAGTGAGTCTTACGTGCTGAAGCAGCAGGGCCATTTCAACAGTATGGTCTCATTGGCATATTCTCCAGATGGGCAATACTTAGTTACTGGAGGGGATGATGGGAAAGTAAGTCAGTCAGTTATTAAAAACTCTTGGCTCACAAAAGTATAGCAAGTGGTACAAGTCTGAATACACTATAGAGAGCACTGTTACTGTAACTGACAAATCCTTTTTCATAATTTTAAAAATAATGTTTTTGGCCACAATGCCTGTAAATATGTTTTGGAAGCTAGGAGCAATTTACTTTCCCACTGCCTCTACATTCTGGTTTGTTATTGTAGGGATGTTCTTGTGGGATGTGCTTGCATTACTTACAGTTTCTAGCAGTTAAGAATTTGATTTGGAACAGTTGCAGATGCAATGCAGCATAAAGAAAAAAGTAGGCCAAAGTGTGGGCTTGATAGTAGTGTCCCTAATACCTGTCCACATTAACACGCTAGCAGAGATGGTGGATTAATGGTGTATTAGTACAGACGACCCTCAATTATCCAAAATTGTGAAACATCCACCATGCCATTCTAACAGTTGGGGTTTACCAGTCTCAGAATAAATCCAAAATAAGTTTTATAAAAAGATATGATTCCTAAACAATTTTCTCAGATGTACCACTGCAGATAGTTGCTGTTTACAAGAAAAATGAAAGTGTCTCGTAGTTGAGACTTGTATTGAAGCTGTAGATTAGAGAGAGAGAGCCAGGCTTTGGATTTTGAAAGGGGCCATTGTCTTTTCTAATTATGGTCTGGAGACTTAACAGTTTATATATCTGAAATATAGACATTTTTCTCCCACTCTGAAATTTGGGGCTGGGAAAGAAAAATAGCCCCACTGCTGCCAATCAAATTTAGAACTGACTGGAAATGGGAATTCATATTCTGTGGGAAATTACAAAACTTGAAAAATGAGAAAATTAATTCTGAAACATAATGAAAAATCAAATTTCCCACAGAATGGAAGTTCTGAAATTTTCCTTAGAAAAAGTCAAAACGACGATTTGATCTTTTCAAAAAGTATCTTACGCTGCCTGCAGAGCTGGGCTTCCCTGGCCTAGGAGCCCCAGCTCCAGGGTAACTCTCACCCTGTTGGGGAACAGGGAAGCCATGGAGCTGGGAACAGTTTTCCAACAGAAAATTGAAATTTTCTTGCAAAATTGAAATCTGTGGAAAATTTAGTTTTTGTGTAAAGTGAATTCTCTGTCCGAAAATCATTCCAATGGAAAATTTTCAACCAGCTTTAATCAGATGTTCACCTTGCATGTGTTTCACTGAGATTTTACAAATAAAAGGCCTGATCCTGCATTGTTCCCTCCCAAACAGAACTCCCACTGGCTGAATTGGGAGTGATGTCTGAGTGAGTAAGGCATGCAGAATTGGGCTTTCAGAATGAAATAATGAAGCTATGCTGGAGCATTCTACAAGAAGGATGTGGAAAAATTAGAGTCCAGCGGAGGGCAACAAAAATGATTAGGGGGCTGGAGCACATGACTTATGAGGAGAGGCTGAGGGAACTGGGATTGTTTAGTCTGCGGAAGAGAAGAATGAGGGGGGATTTGATAGCTGCTTTCAACTACCTGAAAGGGGGTTCCAAAGAGGATGGCTCTAGACTGTTCTCAGTGGTAGCAGATGACAAAACAAGGAGTAATGGTGTCAAGTTGCAGTGGGGGAGGTTTAGGTTGGATATTAGGAAAACCTTTTTCACTAGGAGTGTGGTGAAACACTGGAATGCGTTACCTAGGGAGGTGGTGGAATCTCCTTCCTTTTGAGGTTTTTAAGATCAGGCTTGACAAAGGCCTGGCTGGGATGATTTAATTGGGGATTGGTCCTGCTTTGAGCAGGGGGTTGGACTAGATGACCTCCTGAGGTCCCTTCCAACCCTGATATTCTATGATTCATTGGGGTGTGAGTTTATGATACAGGAATTCTTAGAGGGCTTTTCTTACTACTTTTGCAGGTGAAAGTTTGGAACACCAGTAGCAGCTTTTGCTTTGTCACTTTTATGGAGCATACCAGCAGCATCTCTGCTGTAACTTTTACCTCCACCGGTTATGTCATTCTGAGTGCTTCCCTGGATGGAACAGTGCGAGCCTTTGATCTTCACAGGTAAATCCTCTTTAAGCCTTAGTGCGTCACTCAGTTTTGTCCAAAGATTATCAGGATCTTGTGTTTTCATTCCTAGTCTCTAAATACAATATACTGCCAACCACAGTCCCCAGCAGTCATAAAACCTTCTCACTCTTCAAATCTTAGTGCTGTTTTATAGGTTTAAAGTGAGTTTATCAGATTTTGACTAATAAGTGAAAACAGATATTGTGAAGCAGTAGGGTAGGGAGTCTGAATTAGCTAGCCAGCACGCCTGGTGGTTGATGGAGAGGTGCAGTATTGAATTGTTTTAGATCCTCATTCTGCATCTGGAATGGATCATTTCTGATGGTTTTTTAAAACTTGATTAGTCTGTATTTTTTGCATCATCAAGCATCTTTGGATACAAAGAAAACTATTATTTCCATAGGCTATGCCAACACTACACAATTATGGGCTGTTGTTCCTTTATCCTTGTGCCTCAAAGCACCCTTCTGTGCATAAGAGACTCTGTCTGAGACTGGATCTAGGTGCAGTGATTTGGCCACCACAATTGTTACCTAGAGGCTAACAGTTCAGTAAGAGAATCCATAATCTCTGGCTTCAAAAATCAGTTAACTGATAAAGACATGTGTCTAAAGGAACATCTCCACTAGTTCACTCAGTAAAGGAAACTAATAAAACATATGGGCATAGATGTTGCCTATCATTCAGCAGAAGGTATGTGTACAGGGACACATGCAAGCTACTCCATCATTCACAAGATAGATGTGTGTATATTAAAAAAAAAAAAGAACAAGCATCTTCAAAGATGAACATGAATATTTTTTGGAGATTAAAAAATAGCATCTTCACAAATTGTCCAGCTTTTGCTGGACAGGAGTCCCTGAGCCAGTCTTGAACTCATTCATAGTGAACAAGTCATACGTAACTCCACTGGTTGAGCAAAAATGTCTTTTTTTGGATGTCTATTTTAATTTCTGTGTGTAGTAACTTTGCAAAGTATATTCCAGATTTAAATTCTTACACGTCTTGGTTTAAAATGCTATTTTAAAAAATATATAAAATATTAAAATGTGAAATACTTTAATTTTTGTAACATAATTTTTGGGAGGAGGGATAGCTCAGTGGTTTGAGTATTGGCCTGCTAAACTCAGGGTTGTCAGTTCAATCCTTGAGGGGGCCATTTAGGGATCTGGGGCAAAAATTGGGGACTGGTCCTGCTTTGAGCAGGGGGTTGGACTAGATGACCTCCTGAGGTCCCTTCCAACCCTGATATTCTGTGATTCTATGATGTTCTTAATGCTTTTTAATTGTTTAGACCTATACAAATATATATATTTTTAAATCATGTTTGCATATTGTTTACAACAGATACCGCAATTTCCGCACCTTCACTTCTCCACGACCAGCCCAGTTCTCTTGCTTAGCGGTGGACTCCAGCGGTGAGATTATTTCAGCTGGTTCCCAGGACTCGTTTGACATATTTGTCTGGTCAATGCAGAGTGGCAGACTGTTAGATGTAAGGAACTGAGATTGTTCTAGATCACTCACAATTAACATAGAAAGCACTCTGGTTATGTTAAGTATCTTTTAGGTTAGTTAACCCTGTCTGAGGGTTATGTGTTGTGGAGGAGATGCAGCTATATGTATAAACCCACATTAGCCTTTTCTCTCTCTCTCCCCCCCGGCAATCTATAACTTGGTATCTCTGGACCATGCTACATTTGTGTCTGTGGGGAAAGGGTTAGTTTTCAGCATTCTTGAGTGGCTGACTGTAAGAGCAAACTAGGAAAAGCCTACTGGACTTTTCTTGCTGTTGAGTGAGCACAGCTAGTGCATAAATGACTTCTTATTGAAGGGAAAGAGGGAAGATGTATACAGCCAGAAAGAGGGCTGATAGACTGACTACATTAAAGTGTGGTACCTTGCAGAATGGTTAGACTGAACACAACACTAGCAGTTGAGAACCTCTCTCCTCTCCATGCCCACCATCACCTCTTTGGACAAGAACTCAGCCTGTGTTGTCCACTTCATTATGACATAGAAGTTGTAGGAAGAATCTCAAGACTAAAATACAGCCTGAGGACATTCTTGCTACAGTGCAGAACTGGACCATACTCTGCTCACAGCAGGCTGGGAGCAATAGAAGTGAAGAAGCTTGTGGTTTTCATGAAAAAGTTTGAGGTTAAATTCCCCACTGTGGCTTAAAAATTCTGGATTCTTCTCAGAGGTGTGTTACTTATGGAAAGACATGACTGTGAAAGGGGCATGGTCACCACCTCCATGCCTTTCACTTGCTTACTGGACAAAGGTATGGCCACGCCTTAAACATCCACACTAATGTGAAAGCAAACTAGGTGAAAAAACCCAGTTGACTGACTGCGGAGTAGCTTATTGAGCGCAAGTCAGTAATGATAGCAGATGAATTTTGTTGGGAGAGAAGTGAATGGAAGTCCTGTATTCCAGTATTGCCTCTTTTTCAGACACCTGTTTCTGCAGCTGCGGGTTTAAAAAAAGAAAGTGAAATGAATTTCCTTTCCTAATTGGAATGAATGTAAATGTGAAACCACAGATGTGCTCGTAGAGTATTTTTTATATTTTTATTGCTTACCTTTCAATCAGAATTGCAACAGGGACTTCGATTCGGAAAACAGCAAATGGTGAAATGGTTTCAGAAGCAGGCCAGCCTTAATCTCCAGAGAGATGATCTACTTATCAATTCCTCTGGCTAGTTAGTTATACATTTAAAAAAAAAATCCATTATATTTCTGAATTCTAAGTTGATCGTCTTTCACCAGAGGAAACAAAATCACAAGTATTACGGAATTCTGTTACCTAGTTTCTATTTCCTGTTCTTTAAGATCCAAAGGAAGTCCTTTCCCATCTCTGTACACAGGAATGTACGTGCATAACATCCCTTGCATTGAAAAAATAATATACTCCTAAATATATGTAGTAAGGGTATCCACAGCTAGTAGACATAATCACAGTTTTTGCCACATGTTTATATGTTGAACTCAGTTTCATTTAATTATTCCATATTATTTTTTTCTTACTCCATTAGGTCTTATCAGGCCATGAAGGTCCCATCAGTAGTCTGTGTTTTAACCCAATGAAGAGTATCTTAGCTAGTGCCTCTTGGGATAAAACGGTCAGACTCTGGGATATGTTTGATAGCTGGAGAACCAAGGAGACACTAACACTGAACTCAGATGGTAAATTTCATTTCATTCTGTCTAACCTGTCATATAGAGGCAGTTATGTATGAACTTAGGTATTGTTCCATCAAAAATATATTGAGAATATCTGTAGTTGATGAGGTCAGTCGGTCAACATTTATTCCTGGGGTAATTCTGTGCCACTGTGCGCATGCAGAATTCATGTCCCGTGCAGATTTCTTTGTTTCCCCGCAGAAAAATGACTTTCTGATGGGGAAGCAAAGGGAAGATGCAAGATCGGTCATGCACCCCTCCCTAGCAGTATGGGTGCGTTGTTTTGGGCACCTGAAGCAGCCAGCGGAGAGGTAACTGCCGGGGTGGAGGCTGGGGACACCCCACCGGGTGCCAAGTCAGTCCATCCGCCAATCCCTGTGTATCCGGATGCCCCCATGCTCAGACCTGCCCCCCCCCCCCCCACACACACACGCTGAGCCTCACCCTCCACACCCAGAGCCCCCTGCTGAGCCCTGGCACCCAGCCCATGGCTCCTACCCTGAGCTGGGCTCAGCTGCTAGTCTTTACTGGGCTGGGGTGGATAAGGAGTGCACTTCCCTTGCACGGAGTGGCTGGGTCAGACACCCCCAGAAACCTCTGGCTCTGCACACCCTCCCCCCCACTTCCTGCCCCCATCTCTCCTCAGCTGTGGGGGGAAGGAGTCACTGTATGGGGAGCTGCTCCCCGATCTGCCCAACCCGCGTGCATCTGAAACCTCGCCCCACCCCTGCATCCAGACCACCCCCAGTTGAGCCCCACCACCCTGCACCCAGACTTCTCCATGCACTCGAACCCCCACCCCTATGAGCCCCATCCCCCCTGCACCTGGATCCCTACCCCACTGAACCTCAACCAGCTATACCGAAACTCCCTTTCCTCTAGCACCCGGACCCATGCCGAGCCCCAACTAATTTCACCTGGACCTACCTGCAGAGTCCCATTGCCCCTTCACCCGGAACCCCCCAATGAGCCCTGTGCATCCAGATCCCCCGCACCCCGATTGCCCCACCTTGATCTCCCGCACACTAAGCCTCTCCATACTTTGATCCATTGCATTGAAGCCTGGGTTGAGCCTGCCTGCCCACACCTGGTGCGCCTGGTGCGGGGCTGCTAACCCTGGTGAGTTGCTTCACTTGCTACTCCTGAGGGAATTTTGCACCAAAAAATTAAAAATTCTGCTCACAATATTTTAAAATTCTGCAAATTTTATTTGTCAGTAAATAAATGTGAAGACTCCAGTGTGGCAGTAGGAAGCACAGACCACTGGCTGCACAAAGTGGAAGATCACCCTGCAGCCCAACCCCTCCCCCACCGGACACAGACCTCTGGGGCGGGTCTGGCCCTTGCGCTGGGTCAGGTGCAGCCTCACTGCCGAGTGCATGTCTGGGGGGTGGGGGTCCTGCAAGGTGATCTCCCACCTTTGTGCAGCCAGTGGTCTGTGCTCCCTACTGCCTTGCTGGAGCCTCCACACTTATTTATTGACAAATACAATTTTCAGCATTTTAAAATACTGTGAACAGAATTTTAAATTTTTTTGGTGCAGAATTCCTTCAGGAGTAAGCATTTTATTTGCCAGTTTCAGCCTGTAGTTTTCATTGCTGCTGTTTCATAGTATTTGGAAACCGTCAATAGCTCAAAAAGCCTTTGGTGCTAGCTACCTGGGTTTTCGTCATCTTAACATTGTGTTTTGTTATAAAAATGGGAATGTGTACCCTCTTATTCTCCATCTTGCGTAGAAGAGTCCAGAAAAAATGTGTTAAGACTGAAGTACATTTTTATTCATCAACCAAATTCTCTGCAGTTCTTGTTGTTGCTTTCCGCCCTGATGGCAATGAGCTTGCAGTTGCTACCCTGGATGGACAGATAACTTTCTGGGATCATGAAAATACAGTGCAGACTGGATCAATTGAAGGAAGACACGACCTTCAGATGGGAAGAAAAGAGTTGGACAAAATAACAGCCAAACAAGCTGCTAAGTCAAAGTATGTAAAATGTTCATGTAGCAATGACAAGAAATGCAACCCTTTTTGTGAGGGTTTCAGAATTTAGCTGACATCTGAATATCTTGATTCTGAGATTGTTTAAATAACTTGAATATCTTCTGACTCAAGTGTGCTGTCCATTCATTCTAGACTTTTTTTTTTTTTTTTTGGTACCTTCATCACAGCTCAGAGTCACTCATACATCAAATCCTGAGCATCTGTTCTTTCTCCTAAACTTGATTCATTTATACCATATTCAGTCTTTCATGTCATGCTGTGCATCATTTATCAGTGACAGTAAAAGGCATACACAGTTACAGTTTTGTGAGTAGCTGATATGTAGGTGATTCATTTCAGAAGATGTAATCTGAGATATCCTGCTGGTTTTATTATCCAGGCAGTATAAATTTTTATAAATGCATTATTAACAATCAACTTTAAAAAAATCTCTCAAACAATGAGCACAGCTGGTATGGAATGCCTTTGTTAAGAAATCTTTCCTTTTATCCCCTCACCCCAAAAAATTGAGGCAATAACTCTTTGAAAATTATATAACTTTCAGTTGTGAACACCAGTCAGCTGCTGTCTTCAAAATAGAGCTCATCATTTAATAGTAATTTTTTTTTCTGGCTCTTCTGAATGATTTTAATTGCAGATAAGACAGGTATGAAGACCTTTGGGAAGAAAGTAAACCTTTTGTAGTGGATATTTGTCTCATATGTGGCTTACTGCTCACTTATGTTAATGCACATCCATCCCGTAAAGCCTAGTTGCAGGAGTGTATGGTACTGATGGGGTGTTAAACCAAGGCTGGTTTGTCTTCCCTCTAAGGGAGGTTCAAGCCCAGAGGGATTGCAAAATTGCATGTCTGAGAGGAAAGAAAAGTGTGCTTGATGGAAAAGCCTGCGAGAATTGTTTTGCTGTTGACGTGACATGGCTGTATTACAAGTGGAGTAGTACAAACATTAAATAATCCTCACAACACTCTGTGAGGTAGGGAAGTACGCCAACAAATCTGTTGAAATCTACATTGTGATAATTCACAATAAAGAATTTGAGAAGTACTCAGTCATGTCAAAACTATTCTGTACATTAAACATATTAAATTAATGACTGTGGAAGATTAAACTAGAAAAGGTTTTCTTTTATTCAATAGCAATTTTGGTTCATTGTATTGATGTTTGCTCAAAGCTCAGAAGTAGGAGTGAAATTATGCATTATATATTTTTTCAGATCTTTTACTACTCTGTGTTATTCAGCTGATGGCCAGTCTATTCTGGCAGGAGGATTATCAAAGTTTGTCTGTATTTATCATGTGAAGGAACAGATTCTTATGAAGAAATTTGAAATCTCATGTAATCTTTCCTTAGATGCAATGGAAGTAAGTGACTATCTCAGTTTTTGTTTATTTTTTTTAAGACTGTGTTTGTTTTTGGTATAGTGTCTGATAAATGAGGTTTGCATTAGGAATATTTTATTACTTAACTGAGAGTTCATTTTATTGGTACTGAGTAGGAGACAGTCACAGGTGAAATCACCAAAAGAGTGAGTAAAATTGCGTAACTACTGGACTACAAGAAACTCAAAAGGAGCCAAAGTGCTTGGGTCTTGAAAGTGCAAATTTCTTGACAATAATGATAGTAAAGTCAACTTGCAATTACATTGCATTTCAAGAGTGAGAGATTTTAAAATTACTGACAATCTTGTACTGAATAATTTTATTTGCGAACAACATATTTGTGCCAAAGAATGGATGCAGCATGGGAGGGAGGGCCTGGCACAAAACTTCGACTTATGAATGTAATCTGACAGGATTGCCAAATACAAAAGTTTTCAGTTAATTTAAAAGTAACTGCAGTATTGCAGTCTCTTCCATCACTCTTCCCATCTTGCTAGGAGCTCTTAGATCTCAACTTCTCATTCTCCTCACCTTGAATTGTCATGGCCACTCTCTGAGGAGGTCTGACCTGGACTTTCTCTGAAACCCATTTATGAACACTCCTAAATCAAGTAGAGGTTGTTGAAAGGTAAACTGAGGGGCACTCCCTCCCTCATCAATGGCTGAGCATGGACCCCACAGTATTGTAAGCTTCAGTTTCTTCCAGGAGTCAAAGGAGACTCTTGGATGAAAGTACAAAACAATAACCATTAGGCGACTGGGCTAACCCATTAAATGTTTGTGAATTACTCAGTTAATTCTGTTCAGAACTCTATACATCAGAAGACCCCAAACTTTTTACATCGTGCCCCCCTCCGTACCCATGTTGGCCCCCTGCTCCGGGGCCTAGCCGTGCCCCCTGAGTGTTCCTCTGCTCCCTCCCTAGCGGGGAACACCCCACAGTTTGGGGACCTCTGCTATATGTGTATCCTTCAGATATAAGGAAACATGTTATGTTGGAGAGGAGAAGCAATTTTACAAATGGAATATGAATATTTTTCAGGAGTACTTGGATCGTAGGAAAATGACTGAATTTGGCAGCATGGCGCTGATTGATGATGGGGTTGGGGATGAGGATGGTGTTGCCATTGCTCTTCCAGGTGTAAAGAGAGGTAAATTCAGTTCTTAATCCCACTGTTAATAACACTGCTTTTTGCCCTTGGCTCCATGGGATAAAAAAAACCTTCAACCCTGGGTCAGTGTGGGATGGACAAGGGGTGATGCTATTAGACATATCCACCACCCTGCCAAAATTGTTAAAGCTAGTTTGAAAACATTGTGCAGATGTAATAATCAGTGACCTGTTGTTGAATACTTTCTCATAGAGGTTATAGGAAACAGACGCACTGTGGCCTAGTGAGTAGAGCACAAGGCTGGCACTCAGACTGGAGTTCAGTTCCTGGCTCAGCCAGTGACCTGCTTTATGACTTCAGGCAAGTCATTTTCCTCCGTCTGTTTCTCCTCTTACACTTTCTGTCTTGTGACTGGAAGCTCTTCGGGGCAGGGACTGTCTCCGTGTGTGGAGCACAACAGGGCCCCGTTCTCATCTGAGGCTTCTGGAGGCTATTGTAATACAAGATGACTGATTACATTTGAGTGTGTGATGAACATCATGTCCAAAGTAGGAACATGGCACATTGGTATTGCTCATGTTTGAGATCAGAATAACAGGATGATAAGGAAAATAGCAAAGTAACCTATGAGCTGAAAGGAAATCTGATACCTCAGGATTTTTTTTAAGTGATCTGTTGGTATCTATCACCTTACCAATATCTATCATGCTCGCCATACCACCAATCCTGAATCTGTCACACAATGGTTCAGTGTTCCTTTGTCAGATGTGTTTCTGCTGATTCGCCAACAGTAACTCTAGGGTGAGGGTTCAGATCCAGTGTGAATATTTAGTTGGATGTGTTGATGACTTGCTTCTCATTTCTTGTTTCAGGTGACATGAGTTCTCGGCACTTTAAACCAGAGATAAGAGTGACATGCCTTCGTTTCTCTCCTACTGGTGGGTGTTAACTGTAAATGTAGTTTATCAGTAATGTTGAGTCCCGTTTCTCCCCCCCCCACACCCTCCACACGCACACACACGCACACTGCAGAAGGACTGAGCAGTGAGTGAGAACTGGTAGATGTGAGCCTCTAATTTCTGAGTCATTAGTTCAAATTCACCCCAGATTTAGGGTGACATAAAGACATTGTCATTCAGTGACTCTCCAGGGGTTATGTGAAATGAGTTGGTGGCCTCAGTCCAGGCACAGAAAAAACCTCACAGAAACCACTGTTATTAATATTGTCACTTATTGGCCCCCTTATTGGCGTTCTCTGAAGAGGGGCTGATTTCTTGTTCGTAGTGGCGATCCCTCCAGAACACATTACAGTGCTGTGTATTGGGCTTATTGTTGCCTTCGTTGTTCCTGTGTTCTGGATAACCAGAAGATTTAAGTTCATCGTGCTGTGAAGCTGGCACCTTTCACAGACGGTGTTTGATCAATAAAACCATCTATAGTATTGAGAGACCATCTTTTCCCAAATCACTTTAAGCAAGCATGGGAAACAGTCTTCATGTTCATCACCGCTCCCCGGAAAAAAACAAGTGCGTTGTGTTTATATCAACATACCTGTCTTATCTGCAAAATATCAAAATATCAACTGCCACTTCTCTTTTAGGGCGAAGCTGGGCAGCGACCACCACAGAAGGCCTTCTCATCTACTCACTAGACTCCGGACTAATCTTTGATCCATTTGAGTTGGACATTGACATCACACCTAGCAGTGTGCGCAAAGTGCTGAGTCAGAAGGAGTACACCATGGCCATTGTCATGGCCTTCCGGCTGAATGAGAAGAAATTAATTCAGGAGGTCATAGAGACTGTACCGTGTAATGAAGGTAAGCAGGGCTTCCATAAAGTGTAATTAACCTAATTTGAAATCCAGTTGTGTAACCCCCTTTGAGCTGAAGTCTGAGGGCAGAGTGTAGCCTTTAAACTTCCTTTTATTACCAAACATTTTACAATACAGCAAGCCTACTGCATGTTTATGGAAGGCTGTGTTAATTCGGGATACTAGTCATTTCTACCTCAGTACTGATGTGTCAAAAGAGGAAGGGGGAGAGAGTCTTGCAGCTGAAGGTAAGACTGAAAGTCAAGAAATCTGGTTTCTATTTCCTCTCTGCCACTCTCCTTTTTGACCTTGCACAAGTAAGTCCTCTCTTTTCCTCAGGTTTATATCTGTAAAATGGGGATAATGTTCACCTCACAGGGCTCATTTGTGGCTTAATTCCTGGATCACAAAGTACTTTAAGATATTTGAATAGAAATGGCTGTAGAAGTCATTGTTCTTATTGTATATAATAAAAAAGGCACATTTCACTACTATACATTACAGTGCATACATACTGCTAATTAATCATCACTTATTTGGGGGCATAATTTTCCTGAACCAAAAAGCTTAAAATGTAACTTCATAAACATAGGAACAGGAGACTGAACGTTGTCAAATAAAAATGTCATAAAGTAAATATAGCTTATGTGCTGATATTTTTATGTAGAGAATGAGGTGTGGCAAGGAAGGAAGAAGACTGTAGAGTACAGAAGTCAGTGGTCAAATGATGCAGATTTTTTGCGTTGGTGTAGGAGAGTGGATGCTTGGCACATCCAGAAAGTAATACTGTTCCAGGTGTGAGGAGCAGCATAGAAAAAGGCAGAAAGGCAAGAATGGGAGGAAGCGACACGGGTGAGCAAGGCGGGGTGGGTGGTGATCAGAAAAGTAGGCAGGAGGCAAAGCCTTAGGGCTGAGGATAAGGAGTTGGAATTTTAGGTAGAAAGGTGCATAAGATACATAAGATAGATGTATCCAATGAAGTGAGCTGTAGCTCACGAAAGCTTATGCTCAAATAAATTGGTTAGTCTCTACGGTGCCACAAGTACTCCTTTTCTTTTTATAAGATGGAAAAGGAATTCAGGGAAGGAGGTAGTAGGGAGGAATGTGGTGGTGGTAGAAGAAGAAGGCTATTATATCTGTTTTATGTTGGATAGAGGGGAGAGTCGGGAAGGCTGGAGAGAATCCAATCTAGGTGGGGGAGAACCATGCTGTGAACCAGGGTTTTGGCAATAGGGACTGAGAGGAATGGTAGGATTTTAGAATTGTTATACTTAAGCCATGGAACTCACTGCAGTGACGTATCAGAGAGTCCAGGGGCTTGTGGGGAATTCAAAAAGGGGATTAGACATTTAGAAGGATGATGAGAAAATTCAGAGTTACATTAGATGGGATTTTTATTTGGAAGGGTTATAAATAAGGCTACAATTTTGGCATGGGTCTTTTTATTAAAGTCATGGACAGGATGCAGGAAATAATGAATCATGGAAATGCACACACAGTAATCCAGTAACGAAGCCCAAGGCCTGCCACCCGGGGCTGAAGCCAAAGAACTCTGACATCTCTTAAAATCATGGAAGCCGCAACCTCCATGACAGAAGCATAGCCTTAGTTATAAATCCTCATGCTTCAGGGCATTGTCATCTACTGACAGACAGAGGTTACGAAGAAACTTCTTTTGTGGGAGGGTTATTCTAGTACCTTCCTCTGAAGCATCCTATACTGGCCAATGTTGGGAACAGGAACACTCAATGAGATGGAGCACTGGTCTGATCTGCTATGGCAGTTACTATAAAGTGAGAAGCAGCAAGATTTTGCCAGAGCCTGGATGTGCAGAGAGAGGGAAAGGGTGGAGTGAAGGTAGTTGAAGTTTTAATAGGAAATAAATGTCATGGCAGACCCTGTAGCTCACGAAAGCTCATGCTCAAATAAATTGGTTAGTCTCTAAGGTGCCACAAGTACTCCTTTCCTGTTTTAGTGGTAGATAGGAGGATCTTGCTTTTAAGTGCTGTGGAGGTTGGAAGATTCAGAGGGGAGTAACTTACTTTCTGAAGGACTGGCGAGTGATAATCACAATATGGCAGATTACCTCCTGTCCAGTGATGCAGAATAGTAGAACTGGGATAGTCTCTGAAAGGGCGTCTCCTCAATTTTCCTTCCCTTTCCTCACACCCCATAATTCCAGTTGAAAGCTTGATGGGTTGTTTTTGTTGTTTTTGTTTTTTAAAAACAGTTGACGTTGTCTGCTCATCGCTCCCAGAGCTGTATGTGGAAAAGGTGCTGGAGTTTCTAGCCTCTGCCTTTGAGACATCTCGTCACTTGGAATTCTATCTTACTTGGGCTCAGCGGTTGCTGATGCTACATGGACAGAAGTTAAAAACAAGGTGAGTGGACTTGAAAATCAAAACACAGAAAATTTGACATTTTTAGGCTAAAGTTTAAAATATTTGAGAGACAGTTAAGAGGCTTCCAGCAACTATCTTTGAGATTCTGTATTGAAACATACAGCCCAATTAAAGTTACTTGATTATTAAAAAAAGAAAAGGAGTACTTGTGGCAACTTAGAGACTAACCAATTTATTTGAGCATAAGCTTTCGTGAGCTACAGCTCACTTCATCGGATGCATACTGTGGAAAATGCAGAAGATGTTTTTATACAAACAAACCATGAAAAAATGGGTGTTTATCACTACAAAAGGTTTTCTCTCCCCCCACCCTACTCTCCTGCTGGTAATAGCTTATCTAAAGTGATCACTCTCCTTACAATGACAGGTTTCAGAGTAATAGCCGTGTTAGTCTGTATTCGCAAAAAGAAAAGGAGTACTTGTGGCACCTTAGAGACTAACCAATTTATTCGAAGTTTTTTTGTTAAAGGATAGTCAACTTCAAAAACAGACTCCAACGAGAGACTGCTGAATTGGAATTAATTTGCAAATTGGATACAATTAACTTAGGCTTGAATAGAGACTGGGAATGGTTGAGTCATTATAAAAAGTAACCTATTTCCCCTTTTTTATTAATCCCCCCCCACCCCCCCTACGTTCTTGTTAAACCCTGGATTTGTGCTGGAAATGGCCCACCTTGATTAACATACACATTGTAAGGAGAGTGATCACTTTAGATAAGCTATATAAGCTATTACCAGCAGGAGAGTGGGGGGCGGGGAGGGGGGGGAGAGAAAACCTGTTGTAGTGATAAACACCCATTTTTTCATAGTTTGTGTGTATAAAAACATCTTCTGTATTTTCCACAGTATGCATCCGATGACGTGAGCTGTAGCTCACGAAATCATAGAATCATAGAATATCAGGGTTGGAAGGGACCCCAGAAGGTCATCTAGTCCAACCCCCTGCTCAAAGCAGGACCAATTCCCAGTTAAATCATCCCAGCCAGGGCTTTGTCAAGCCTGACCTTAAAAACCTCTAAGGAAGGAGATTCTACCACCTCCCTAGGTGAAAGCTCATGCTCAAATAAATTGGTTAGTCTCTAAGGTGCCACAAGTACTCCTTTTCTTTTTGCGAATACAGACTAACATGGCTGTTACTCTGAAACCTGTTACTTTATTATTATGACTTCCCAATGACCAATGTATGTTGAAATGTGAGTATTTGGGAGACACAACATGAATCCTACAGTAAAGTTGCAGAGGAGGCTCTCCTAGATTGTAGGTAGAACTTTGTTTGAACTTCTAGCTTTAGGTGCTAAATGCATAAAGCTATAAAGAGCTGTAAGAAGACTTGTGGGAACACTGTTCTTAAACAATTATTTACATTTCATGTAATTGACATCCAGTTGGGCAGTGCTTGATACCTAATTATGCTGACTTTGTAGACTTTGCTTATGTTTTTAGTAGGCTGTCAATGACAGTTAACACCTGTGGTTAACTGAAAACAAAATTAACACATTAATCGCATACCTCTGGGTGGGGAGGGAGGCATGGGGGGTGGGTGGGGCTGAAGCCCTTAGCCCCTAGCTCAGTGGTTCTCAAACTTTTGTACTGGTGACCCCTTTCACATAGCAAGCCTCTGAGTGCGACCCCCCGTATAATGTTATAATTTTATATTTATATTAATTTTATATTTAACATTATAAACATTGTTATAATGTTTATAATGTTAAATATATTAAACACTTTTTAATATATTTAACACCATTATAAATGCTGGGGGCAAAGCGAGGTATGGGGTGGAGGCTGACAGCTCGTGACCCCCCATGTAATAACCTCGTGACCCCCTGAGGGGTCCCAACCCCCAGTTTGAGAACCCCTGCCCTAGCCTATATTTGAAAATATAGCGAACCTACAAAAATATTTTTAAAAATGGTATTCTATTATTATTTAATTGTGCAATTAAAACTATGACTAATCGAGTTACATTTTTTTAATCTCGTGCTTAATGGGGATTAATTTTTTTAATCACTTGACAGCCCTAGTTTTTTGGAAAGCAGTGTAATGATTTCTGTATTCTGCATTCCTGCCTAGTTCCTTTCAGGCAATTAGACAAGATATGAGTGTTTCAGCTCAGCATTCTTTTAGAGTTTTTGGGCAATTGGAATGAGGACACTGGGCAAATTAAAAATCTGACCGCTCTTCCCAACTACTATTTGGGAGACACCGTAGACCAGAGGAAGAAGCAATTATGTATTCCTTTCCTTGCTGATGTGGGGTGAAGAATGAGTAGTTATTCACACATCATGCCATCATTTAATGAATCTGAAATGGAAAGGAAGATTGATTCTTTCTTTTGTTTTGTTACAAAGTAGCAGTGGATAGTTTGTGAAGTCCAACTTCCTGCCTTTCTTTCCTGGAATTTATACCTTGAGTCAACTTCTTCTTCATTATAGCAAACAGAATCAACTCTGAAAAGTTGTCATTTGACCTCAGAATGGAACAGTTTCTGGGGCTGATTTCTACATTGGTGCTGGGGAGGGAGAAACATTTGACTAACTCAGCTGAAGCAACATGAGTAATAAATTGCATACATATGTTGTACTGAGCTAAAATTGTACACAGGTTTATTGGTGGACACAGCACAAAGTTACAAGGTCACTTGCTTTTATTCAGTGACATTTTAGATTTAGAACATTGATATGTAAAAATGAGCTAACAATATAACCGTTTGTTTTTTTTTTATTTGAAGAATAATGTTGAAAAAGGATTCTAGAAATCCATGTATAAATACAGGCTACACAGTTAGTTGCTTGCTTTCTCCTTTGTAGGTCAGGGAAGCTGCTGCCCATGATTCAGTTCCTTCAGAAGAGCATCCAACGTCACTTTGAAGATGTTTCTAAACTGTACGTATTGCTGTCCTTTAAATATTTTTAAAACTTAAACCATAATCTTGTACAAAAGCTTAAGGCTATTGAATGTTGAGAGGGAAAATTTGTGTGATGTACTTAGATGAAGCAGAACCTAGCTTTTAACGTTTTTGTATTCTGGTGACTTGTTTTTACAGCTGTGAGTGGAATCGCTATAATATTAAATATGCTTTGGCCATTTCACAACAACGGGGCATGAAACGTCCTGCAGAAACATCAGTGAGTGAAGAGGAGTTGGAGGACTCTAACAGTGATTATCTTATGGAAGAGGCAACCACGCAATCATAAGGACAACGTATTTTCCCTTAATTTTCCTATTCCTTTTTGTTTTTTGGGGACCTACAGAAGCAATCACTTGCACCAGTGGAATTCACTGAGATTAAGTGGCCCTCATAGTGGCTTATTTTGTATATGTTGTGATATAGGCTTGGAGTAATCTGCAAACGTACAGAATCTGGTTCGATTTAGGATAACTAAAGTGTAGTCCATAGAGTCCCTAAAACATGGCTTGTGGCCTTCCTCTTCCCGTAACTGAGGGAGCAAGGACAAAGGTGATCAGTTAGATTTGTATCCGAACTCAAACAAGATACTTGTGTTCATCTGTCAAAAAAGATAAAAGCACAAGTAAACATATTGTTTGTGTGTTTATTTTTGATAAAATTTGTATAAATATACAGGCATTTTAGGCATTGCAAATCACTCTCTGAAGCCTTTGCTGTCACAATATTTCTGTGCCCCTGGATTAAACTCTTTTTTTAGTCATTTTTGTGTGTGTCATTTTTCATTAAATATTTGGAGGGTTGCATATTGACCTCAACTCATTTTAAAATGTTATCCCAGTTGCATTTAATAAAACAATAATAATAATTTGCTAAATTTTAAAATTATCCAAACTTTAAGCTGAATATTACCCAAAAAAAGGAAAAATATTTGAGATAAATGTTTCACCATAGTGTGAACAAATATGTGAGCAAAGATTCTGCGCAGTACAGCATCTGCAAGGAATTTAATTGGTTAATGATCAAGGTATTGTAGTAAAGATTTATGTCCAGAAATTTCCAGCCTGTTGAATGCAACTTATACCACTATGTAACCAAATCAGAAGAACAGTAAATATCTGAATGTTTGTTTCTCTTTTCTTTTTTTCTTTTTAACATGACAGCTGTTTTTTTTTTGTTTGGTTGGTTTTTTTTAAACAGTACAACCAGGGTTCATTAGGATGTCAGATTTTGCAGGTTTGGGTCTCCCAGTTGCTTTAAATGTGAGTTAACATGAGCACCAGTGAATTACTTTTTTGATATTCTGGGTATGGAAAAAACATGCATGTCTCCCATGCAATATATTAAAAGATCTCTATTAGTGAAGAATATCTCACAGATTACGACTGGTTTCAATCACAAGTGATCTTCTATTAAATTCTGTTTTGGTGGGTTTGCTTTCCTCTCTCTTTCTCTCAACACTTGGCAAAAAGTTACTGAAAACTGTTACAGAGAAAATGTGCATCAAAAATGTTTAGATATACAAAAAATCAGTTTGTATGACTCAACTGTATAAAATAAATATTATTGTATACTCTGGTGATCCAAGTAAATAAATATACTAGTGTAAAACTGTTTTTCCATGCTTATTCTTGCGAATTACTGCTTCCTTCCACTATTATCCAGGACATAAGTCATTTCTAGTCACTTCACTGGCCACAGTGGTAGTGTTTTACATTCTTCCTACATGATTGTTTAGCATCAAAAAATCTTTTCGCTGTTGCTGCTTTTATTGCCTCTTTTTATTTGTTTATTTTGGTGTCTCCATGTCTTGCCTGTGTTGCAAGATGTCAAAAAAGATAAAAAGTATTAAAGGAGCAAAAGAGCTGGGGACACATACCAGTCATGGCACTCTGGATTGTTTCTCCTTTTTTAAAAAAACCCTTATTTTCTCAAATCAAATGCTGGTTTTAGGGGCCTCTCCCCTGGTGTTGAGAACAGGCTGCATAGAAGGGAGAAACCAAATAAATGAGGAAAGAGCAAATGTTAGGAGAGCTAAAAGGATTATAGGTGGATAGGGACTGTTAAAATAATGAAATCTTACATGATTGAGAACAAAGTTCTACATGGTAGGGGTATCAGCATATGGTTACATAGGCTGACATTACCCCATAATTGCTGCCCCATTGCTTACGGTTTCTTGTGTGTCTTGTCTCTAGACTGTGTGCTCTTCAGGACAGGAACTGTTTAGCATGGGTCTGCACAGCAGCTACTGAAATGGATCTTAGCACTGTAAGGCCACCTGGGTTATCTCAATAGTATCTAAGTGTGTGTGTGTAAGGATTATAAACCACAATTGTATATAATAATAGCCACATTGTTTTTAAGGTAGCCTTAATCTTGCCGCTAAATTTGTGTGCCGGCAGTTCTTGGATGCTAGTTTTGAAAGTTTGGAAAAGGTAATACAAAGGATTACATCTGTGGAGGGAGAGCTATGCTTTTGTATTACCCATGCCAAAAACATTTACATTTATAAGTGCAGTATTTTTGTGCAACTATACAGCACAGGCAACACAATGAAACCAGATTTCTCTGTGGAAGTGTCTGGAGAACTTTCATCAGGTGTAAAGCCAGCTTCTGCACCAACCACTCCCTGCGTAGGGGGTGGTGCAGTCATCCATTCCTTTATTCCTCAATTGAGCTAAGACAGAGCTAACAAAATAAACATATTTGTCCTGCTTAAGTTGTCCAGTAACCTTTTGTGAAGTGCTCATATAGCATGGTAATAAGAGTGATACTGAAAGCTGAACAGAATGAGTCTGGTAAGCTCAACATTAGGCCTAATATTTCCTCCTGTTTAGCCCAGTTTATGTGATTTTGAATGTGGGCAGACAACTATAAAGGATTTAGGCCTTGAACCTGTGAAGACTAGTGTATGCTCAACTGTATGCACAAGTGCTATTGAAGTCAATGTGGCTACCCACTTGCCTACATTTTGCAGGATCAGACTTTGTCTACACACACTTGCACCAGTTTAAAGGTGTAGTTTTAACCCAATTTAGTTAGATCCATGCAACTATCTTTGTAGCTGTGCTTATTTAATTTTGAATGTATATTTTATCTTAATCCTGTAAAAAACAGATTTAAGCTAAACCCATATCTACTTAAACTGAAATAAAATGTTTAATTTAAGGGTCTAAAATAGCTTTAAGCTGGTGCAAGTTTGTGTTTTTTCTTCCTATTTCCCTCTTCTGATCTCCTATGTAAAGTGCTTTGATGAGAAGTGTTACGGAAGATATAAGTACAGAATTGTTATCTTTAAGTCAGTAGGTTGGACTTCAAGGAGCAGGAATTGGGGGGGGGGGGGGAAGAGCTGTAAGGGTTTTGGCAGCATCTCTGTGGCATTTCCTCTCTCTGCATAAGAAACAAAATATCCATGGAATATTTTTAAGGGACTTTCCACAAAATGTACAGACGGTCTCCTGGTTTCAGAGGGAAAAAAGAATATTTTATACAAGAGAAGCTGCAGTGAAGGGGGTCCTGAGCCTCTGCATGAGGGGCATGTTGAACATATTTGGCCTAACATCTCTGGTCTGTGTGTTGATCTTTGCCTCTTGCTGCACATCACTTCTGTGCCACATTTACCCTACTACTGGGCTTCTGCTGCCTGGGTTTATTTTAGCTGTAATAGTGAACTAACAATTTTACCAAAACCTGAGTATTCAAAAATTGTGAGATTTAAAAAAGAAATAAGGTATTTTTGGATTTTTATTTGTCTTCTAATCTTTGAACAATGCAGGAACAGTCAGCTAATGTTTTCAAGCTTTTCTCTGCAACCAAGAAGGCAAGAAACCTCTGTTTTAAAAAAATAAACACCAAACAAAAAGCTGGGGTTCTGTAGGTATATGATTTCAGGAGCTGTGGCTTCAAGGAAAACAGCAACTATGAGACCTAGCACCCCAAATTTGAGCTTAATCGTAAATCCCATGAAAATGTGTCTTGGTTGTGGGCATTTTTGAAGGAGGGGTCTGAATGGTTAGCACCAAGTTTCAATGTGAATAATTATTAAAATTCATTTAAATTTATACAGCGCTTTTTGCAAAGGCAGGTCGGGATGGTCAGTGATCTGAGGGTCTGATCCTGCAACTACTGCATTGGGGTGACTAGACGTCCCGATTTTATAGGGACAGTCCCGATTTGGGGGTCTTTTTCTTGTATAGGCTCCTATTACCCCCCGCCCCCATCCCGATTTTTCACACTGGCTGCCTGGTCACGCTACCCGGGCTGAGCTCGCAGTCCTGCAGGTGCTAGTGGGGCTCCCGGCGGGCCCCAGCGGAGACACCAAGAAGGGGGCAGCGGGGGCGGGCTGAGGAGAGGATGGGGGCAAGGCGCGAGTGCCTGTGGCCGGCCCGCCCGCCCAGGGCGCTCTGCGGGTGCCCTGAGACGCCCAGCACGGAGCAGGCAGAGGGCGAAGCCCGGCCCCGGCCGAGCAGCAGGCTCCGCAGCAGCGGGCGGGGACCTCCCGCCTCTAGCCGGCGCTGTGCGGCTGCAAGGCCCGGCCGGCCGCGCCCTGGGGCTCGCTGCTGCACCCGCCCGGCGCCCGGGCCCCTGCGGCGACTCCAGCCCGCGCCTCCCCTGAGCCCGGCCATGCTGGCGGCGCGGCTGCTGCTGCGGGCGGCCCCGAGCGGGCGAGCCTCGCTCCACGGCTCCGCCCGCCGCCTGCGCGGGGCCCGGGTGGCCGTGGTGGGTGCGGCCCGGCCGCGGGCAGGACGGCGGGGGGCTCCGGCGGGGCTCCCGGCAGCCAGGGAGGCGAGGCGGGGCGGGCCGGGGTCGAGCTGGGCCCCGTAGCAGGGCTTAGCGCCAGCTGCGGTGGGGTGGCCCTGGGCTCTGGGCGGGCTGGGCAGCGCAGCCCATGCTGGGGGGCTGGGGAGCTGGGCGGGGAGCCGCCTTACCCCCCCCCCCCCCGGGCGGCTGATAAGCCCAAGGTGACCCTCTCGCTGCCTGCTTCTGTACCGGTGTCCTCTGCTTGGCCGGGGCGGGTGCCGGGTGCGCGGGGTTAGTTGCCTCGTTAGATCCCGCTCTGCAGTGGGTGGCGATCCAGCGGGAATCTTTGTGCCATTAGTACAGATTACTTGGCTTTTAAGAGCGTGGAGAGGGTAATGCTAGTTGAAGGAGACCGGCCGCCCACCAAGCAGAGTCCTGGAGCTGAAATGTTCTGCCTCTCCCCGTTAGGATACCCACTCCGGGTACTGCTGTATTAACACAGGGCATAATGCTTAAGAATATAAGAGCGGCCATAGTGGGTCAGACCAAAGGTCCATCCAGCCCAGTATCCTGTCTTCTGACAGTGGCCAATGCCAGGTGCCCCAGAGGGAATGAACAGAACTGGGCAATTTTAAGTGATCCATCCCGTCATCCAATCCCAGCGTCTGGTCTTTGGCAATTTAGGGACCTTGAGAGCATGGGGTTGTGTCCCGGACCACCTTGGCTAATAGCCATTGCTGGACATATCCTCCATGAATAGATCTAATTCTTTTTTTAATTCAGTTGTACTTTTAGCCTTCACAGCATCCTGGGCAATGAGTTGCACAGGTTGACCGTGTGTTGTGTTAAAAAGAACTTCCTTGTTTTGTTTTTAAACCTGCTTCTTATTAATTTAATCAGGTCCCTAGTTCTTGTGTTATGTGAAGGAGTAAGTAATACTTTCCTGTTCACTTTCTCCACACCAGTCATGGTTTTATAGACCTCTCTCATAGCCCCCCTTAGTTGTCTCTTTTCTAAGCTGAACAGTCCCAGTCTTATTAATCTCTCCTCATATGAAAGCTGTTGCATATCTCTAGTCATCTTTGTTGCCCTTCTCTGCACCTTTTCCAATTCTAATACATCTTTTCTGAGATCATGTTACCAGAATTGCATGCGGTATTTAGCATGTGAGCATAGCATGGATTTATATAGTGGCAATATGATATTTTCTGTGTTATTATCTACCCCTTTCGTAGTGATATCTAACATTGGTCATTTATTTAACTGCCGCTGCACATTGAGTGAAAATTTTCAGAGAACTATCCATCTCTTTCTTGAATGGTAACAGCTAATTTAGACCCCATTGTTCTGTACGTATAGTTGTGATTATTTTTCCCAGTATGTGTTACTTTGCACTTTTCAACACTGAATTTCATCTGCCATTTTGTTGCCCGGTCACCCAGTTTTGTCAGATCTCTTTGTAATCTTTACAGTCAACTTTGAACTTAACTATCTTGGCCCAAGATTCTCGGGTAATATTGAATCATCTCCAAATTTTGCCACCACACTGTTCGCCCTTTTCTTAGATTGTTTATGAATATACTGAACTGCACTGGTCACAGTAGAGGTTCTGGGGGTCCCTTCTACTTCCCTCTCTCCATTGTGAAAACCAACCATTTATTCCTACGCTTTGTTTTCTATCTTTTAGCCAAAAGAACAGGAGTACTTGTGGCACCTTAGAGACTAACCAATTTATTTGAGCATAAGCTTTCATGAGCTACAGCTCACTTCATCGGATGCATTCAGTGGAAAATACAGTGGGGAGATTTATATACACAGAGAACATGAAACAATGGGTGTTACCATACACACTGTAACCAGAGTGATCAGGTAAGGTGAGCTATTACCGGTGGGGCGGGGGGAACCTTTTTTAGTGATAATCAAAGTGGGCCATTTCCAGCAGTTGACAAGAACGTCTGAGGAACAGCCGGGGGGTGGGGGGGGAGGGGGGGAATAAACATGGGGAATAAACATGGGGAAATAGTTTTACTTTGTGTAATGACCCGTCCACTCCCAGCCTTTATTCAAGCCTAAGTTAATTGTATCCAGTTTGCAAATTAATTCCAATTCAGCAGTCTCTCGTTGGAGTCTGTTTTTGAAGTTTTCTTGTTGAAGAATTGCCACTTTTAGGTCTGTAATCGAGTGACCAAAGAGATTGAAGTGATCTCCAACTGGTTTTTGAATGTTATAATTCTTGGCGTCTGATTTGTGTCCATTTATTCTTTTACGTAGAGACTGTCCAGTTTGGCCAATGTACATGGCAGAGGGGCATTGCTGGCACATGATGGCATATATCACATTGGTAGATGTGCAGGTGAACGAGCCTCTGATAGTGTGGCTGATGTGATTAGGCCCTATGATGGTGTCCCCCGAATAGCTACGTGGACAGAGTTGGCAACGGGCTTTGTTGCAAGGATAGGTTCCTGGGTTAGTGTTTTTGTTGTGTGGCTTGTGGTTGCTGGTGAGTATTTGCTTCAGGTTGAGGGGGCTGTCTGTAAGCAAGGACTGGTCTGTCTCCCAGGATCTGTGAGAGTGATGGGTCGTCCTTCAGGATAGCTTGTAGATCCTTGATGATGCGTTGGAGAGGTTTTAGTTGGGAGCTGAAGGGGATGGCTAGTGGCGTTCTGTTATTTTCTTTGTTGGGCCTGTCCTCTAGTAGGTAGTTTCTGGGTACTCTTCTGGCTCTGTCAGTCTGTTTCTTCACTTCAGTAGGTGGGTATTGTAGTTGTAAGAATGCTTGATAGAGATCTTGTAGGTGTTTGTCTCTGCCTGAGCCGCCACCCCCACCGCCGTTCCTCAGATGTTCTTATCAATTGCTGGAAATGGCCCACCTTGATTATCACTACAAAAGGTCCTCCGCCCTACCCCCCCCTTCCCCGCTGGTGATAGCTCTCCTTTCCTGATCACTCTTGTTACAGTGTGTATTGTAACACCCATTGTTTCATGTTCTCTGTGTATATAAATCTCCCCACTGTATTTTCCACTGAATGCATCTGATGAAGTGAGCTGTAGCTCACAAAAGCTTATGCTCAAATAAATTGGTTAGTCTCTAAGGTGCCACAAGTACTCCTTTTCTTTTTGCGGATACAGACTAACACTACTGCTACTCTGAAACCTATCTTTTAGCCAGTTACTGCTCCATGATAGGACCTTTCCTCTTATCCCACGACTGCTTAGTTCGCTTAAGAGCCTTTGGTGATGACCTTGTCAAAGGCTTTCTGAAAGTTTACTCACCGTATTGATTGGGACACCTTTGTCCATATACTTGTTGATACCCTCAAAGAATTCTAATAGATTGGTGATGCATGACTTCTTTTTACAAAAGACTCTTCCCCAACATATTGTGTTTATCCATGTGTCTGATAATTTTGTTCTTTACTGTCATTTCAAGCAATTTGCCTGGTGCTGAAGTTAGGTTTATCAGTCTCTAATTGCGAGGATTACCTGTGGAGCCTTTTTAAAAAATGGGCCTTACATTAGCTACCCTCCAGTCATCTTGTACAGATTGAAGCAATAGATTACTTACCACAGTTAGTAGTTCTGCAATTTCATATCTGAGTTCCTACAGAACTCTTCGTTGAATACCATTTGGACCCAGTGACACTTTAATTTATCAGTTCCGAAATCTCCCGTATTGACATCTCAGTTTGGGTAACTTTCTCAGATTTATCACCTGAAAAGAATGGATGGGTGTGGAAATCTCCCCCACATCTTCTGCAGTGAAAACCGATGCAGAAAAATACATATTTTGTCTGAAATATTGTGTTTGATTTTCTCTTTGCAGGTCTTGTCTGGATGTGGTGTGTATGATGGTACGGAAATCCATGAGGCCTCAGCGTAAGCAGCTTTGCATTATTGCAGAGTCCAGAAAAGTATTCTTCACATGATTAGAGCATTTTATTCTATTTAATTAATTTCCAGTTTCCCAGGGGTGTCGGTACTACCCTGGAAGAGCCTTGATGGTGTGTGGTTTTCTCCCAGGGTTGATTCTTTCCATACCCCATGAAAATCCACCATTTTGTCTCAGCTTTATGGTCCTCCTTAAGTTCTCATACTGGATGCTTCTGGATGAGGAGAAGTGGGCAGACTCCATCACCACCACATGCTAAGCCAGAGCAATGAGCTATTGGTCAACAGTCCTTCTCTCCCAAGCAACACTAGCTGCTGCTCTAGCGTTTGCAGCTTAGGAAGCAAGACCACAGACTTCCTTATTTCATAATCACCTTTCTGGGCCAAGTTCCAGTGCCAGGATTGTTAATATTCACACTGAGTTTAACCTATCACACTGTATATCAGATAATGGGACATTGATCTTAATGCCCTTTCGTGAGACATTTGGACTCCTCTTACAGTTCTGAAGGAAGACTGTACTGATTTCTATAACAAGAGTAAATAACATGGCAATCAAAGGGGTTTAAGGTAACAACTGAAGCTCATCTAGTCTTCCACCTCACTTCCCCCCTTTACAGACTATAATAAATGCCCTATACCACTGGTGCCCAAACTTTTCCTGTCGCAGCCCTCCCCTTACCAGTAATGGAATCTGTCTGTCTGTGTGCCCCCCCCTCCCCCCCCCACACAGTTGGGTCAGCAGAGGAACATGTGGGCTGAAGGCAGAGCTGGGGACAGAACTGGGAATGGGCGAGGAGCTGTGGCTAGAGGTGGAGCTGGGCTGGGGTGGTGCTCCCTCCCACTCCCTGTGGGCGTTGGCCCAGGTCCTGCTGCGGTCACCCCCTCAAATGTTCCTCCACACCCCCTTAGGGGGGGCGCACTCCACGGTTTGGGGACCCCTGCCCTATATGTTCTCTAAAAACTGACACTTTGCGGTCATTTTTTATGCTACTTTGTCAGTACTGTTTTCCAAAACATAATATATTTCTGGTAGGAGTCAGAGCCAGATAAAAACCTTCTCTAACTGGCTCCTTAAGACTCCCTCTCTTCTAAGGCTTTCATCATATTTTTACCTATTGTGTAGTATTTTGGTTCACCTGAGTCGTGGGGGAGCTGAAGTTCAGATGTATGCCCCAGATATTCCTCAGATGCATGTTATTGACCACAGCAAAGGACAACCAACTGAGGCTGAATCAAGGTAAGAGCTACATTTAATTTGCACAAGATGGCTCCTGCTTCTTGAGCTTGTGCCACAGGGACGTGCTGCAGGAGTTATGCCCTGTGCTAAATATTTACTAGTAGCAATTTTCCCAAAGTGTTTAACTTTATGCCTACTAATATTTTGTATGTGAGAAAACCTTAGATTCTTTGTCTTGTGACTTTGTCTTGGCTCATGGGTACTGTATATTCCAGTTCTGTTTCAGAAGCAGCTGTAGCTGTAGTTATTCAGGGTCATTATTTTCAACTCTTCAAAAATAACACCCTTTTCTTACACAGTTTCACCGCACTTGTATGCACTGGCTTCATTCCTCTTATTGCTTTATTTCTTGTTCTTCAAGAAACGTTTTAGTGGAATCAGCAAGGGTTGCTCGTGGTAAAATCACAGACCTGGCTAAACTTAGTACAAAGGACCATGATGCTGTGATATTCCCTGGTGGATTCGGAGCTGCTAAAAACCTGTGAGTGCCAAGTTAAGTAAAGTGATACAGAAATCCTTTATGCATAACTCAGACAGTAATAATAGGAAACAGTTAGTGGCCTTTTTGTAAAATATGTTAATTTACATAGTCTACCCCAGTGGTTCTCAACCAGGGATATGCATAGGTCTTCCAGGGGGTACATCAACTAATCTAGAAATTTGCCTAGTTTTACAACAGGCTACATAAAAAGCACTAGCAAAGTCGGTACAAACTAAAATTTCATACAGACAATAACTTATTTGTACTGCTCTATGTACTATGCACTGAAATGAAAGTACGATATTTATGTTCCTAATTGATTTATGTTATAATAATTTTAAAAATTAATCGCGATTAATCGCAGTTTAAATCACACTGTTAAATAGAATACCAATTGAAATTTATTAAATATTTTGGATGTTTAGCTACATTTTCATATATATTTTATTCTGTGTTGTAATTGAAATCCAAGTGTATATTATTTTTGATTATAAATATTTGCACTGTAAAAATGATAAACAAAAGAAATAGTATTTTTCAGTTCACCTCATACAAGTACTGTAGTGCAATCTCTTTGTTGTGAAAGTACAATTTACAAATGTAAATTTTCTTTTGTTACATAACTGCACTCAAAAACTAAACAGTGTCAAACTTCAGAGCCTACAAGTCCACTCAGTCCTACTTCTTGTTCAACCAATCACTAAGACAAACACATTTGTTTACATTTACAGGAGATCATGCTGCCCTCTTCTTATTTACAATGTCACCAGAAAGTGAGAATAGGCATTTGCATGGCACTTTTGTAGGTGTCATAGAATCACAGAATTTCATGGTTGGAAGGGACCTCCGGAGGTCTAGTCCAACCTCCTGCTCAAAGTAGGACCAATCCCCAACTAAATCATCCCAGCCAGGGCTTTGTCAAGCCTGACCTTAAAAACCTCTAAGGAAGGAGATTCCACCACCTCCCTAGGTAACCCATTCCAGTGCTTCACAACCCTCCCAAGAAAAAAACAACTGGTGCTCCAGATGAAGCTTGAACTCACAACCTCAGCATCACTCCATGCAGCACTGCTCTATAAGTAAGATGCGCTAACCCTTTGCACCACTGGAGCCCGCAAAAACAACACAATGAAGTGACTGAGGGCTTGGCTACATTTGTGAGTTAGAGTGCATTAAAGCAGTCCCGGGCCCCCTAGCTTACTACCCATCCACATTGGCAAGGTACGTAGAGCGCTCCTGGTACTCCACCTCGGCGAGTGGAATAACGTTTGCTGTGCCTTGGCTACAACACCTGGGTGTCAGTGTGAACGAGATGTTGCATTACTGCGTTCTGACTGGCCTCCGGAAATGTCCCATAATCCCCTTAAGTCAAGTGGCCACTCTTCTCATTGTTTTTGAATCACTGTAGGAATGCAGATATGCCCTTTGAAAGCTCCATTTCTGACAGCCGGCATGCTTATCTGCTCCGAGACAAAGCAACCATTACTATGGAATGCTGTGTGTGAGAGAGAGAGAGAGAGGGGCGGGGAGGGGGGGATCTGCTGCTGTCTGAACTTACAAGACAGCATGCTGACATGCTCTCAGCCTCCCAAAAACTCCCTCTTTCTCTTCCCCCACAACGCAATCCCTGTCACACTCCACTTCCCCCATTTGAAAAGCACATTGCAGTCACTTGTATGCTGGGATAGCTGCCAATAATGCACCACACCCAATGCCACTGCAAGTGCCGCCACAACAGTGCGCTTGAAGCTGTCAATGTGGACAGACTGCAGCATTTTCCCTACTGCTCTCTCCGAAGACTGGTTTAACTCAAAGGGCTTTACATCTGCAAGTGTAGCCATGCCCTTAGCTAAGGTCACCCAGCAGGCCAGTAGCAGAGTTGAGAACAGAACCAAGGTTTCTGGATTCTCAGTCCAATGCCTTACTTATTGTGCCACACTGTCCCCCTGTCATTGCAAGCTATTTACGTGACAGATATGCTAAACATACGTATACCCCTTCATGCTTCGGCCACCTTTCCAGAGGACGTGCTGATGAAGCTCGTTAAAAAAATGATGCATTAATTAAATTTGTAACTGAACTCTTTGGGGGAGAATTGTATGTCCCCTGCTCTGTTTTACCCACATTCTGCCATATAGTTCATGTTATAGCAGTCTCGGATGATGACCCAGCACATGTTGTTCATTTTAAGAACACTTTCACTGCAGATTTGACAAAATGCAAAGAAGGTACCAATGTGAGATTTCTAAAGATAGCTACAGCACTTGACCCAAGGTTTAAGAATCTGAAGTGCCTTCCAAAATGTGAGAATGACGAGGCGTGGAGCATGCTTCAGAAGTCTTAAAAGAGCAACACTCCGATGCGGAAACTACAGAACCGAACCACCAAAAAAGAAAATCAACCTGCTGCTGGTGGCATCTGACTCAGATAATGAAAATGAACATGCATCAGTCCGCACTGCTCTGGATTGTTATTGAGCAGAAATCGTCATCAGCATGGATGCATGTCCTCTGGAATGGTGGTTGAAGCATGAAAGGACATATGAATCTTTAGCGCATCTGGCATGTAAATACCTTGCAGCGCCAGCTACAACAGTGCCATGCGAACGCCTGTTCTCACTTTCCGGTGACATTGTAAACAAGAAGCCGACAGCATTATCTCCTGCAAATGTAAACAAACTTGTTTGTCTAAGTGATTGGCTGAACAAGAAGTAGGACTGAGTGGACTTTTGCAAGCTCTAAAATTTTACAATTTTTTATTTTTGAATACAATTTTTTTGTACATAATTCTGTATTTGTAAGTTCAACTTTGATGATAAAGATATTGCACTACAGTACTTGTATTAGGTGAAATGAAAAATACTATTTATTTTGGTTTTTTACAGTGCAAATATTTGTAATAAAAAATACTAATATAAAGTGAGCACTGTACACTTTGTATTCTGTGTTGTAATTGAAATCAATATATTTAAAAATGTAGAAAACATCCAAAAATCTTTAAATAAATGGTACTCGATTATTGTTTAACAGTGCGATTGATCCCGCTTAATTTTTTAATCACTTGACAGCCCTAGTTATAATTATATGGTAAAAATGAGAAAGTAAGCAATTTTTCAGTACTAGTGTGCTGTGACATTTTTGTATTTTTATGTCTGATTTTGTAAGAAAATAGTTTTTAAGTGAGGAGAAACTTGAGAGTACGCAAGACAACTCGGACTCCTGAAAGAGGTACAGTAGTTGGGAAAGGTTGAGAGCCATTGGAGCTAAGGAAGACTTCTTTCAAATTGTTTGGGGATTTCCATAGTATAACATTTTCAGTGCTGCACATGGATGGGTGGGTGGGGGTTTCCATACATGATTCTTATTATTGTTAGTGTGCCATTTTGTAATCTGAAAATTCCACACTGAAAAATTTCCCACCAAAACTAGGCAGCAGTTCTAGTGCTTACACGCCACATTAAAAAAAAACCTTTCCTTTCTGTGTGGTGGTGGTTTTGGGGGCATAATAGAGGGAAGTAGTGAAGTTTATAAAACTTTTAATTTTAGATCATTTTCAGTATCTTTCTCTTACTTCTTTCTGCCTCAGTCTATATAGAAAGTGTTGGGATAGTATTAAACTAATCACTAAATAATTTCCTTTCAAAAAGTTCATGGATTAGCCAAGTGAAACCCCATGTGTCTTGTGACCAATTAGTCTTCTTATTCTCTTTGATTCTTTTGAGAAATTTGAGTGGTTTTTTTTTTAACCATCTGTTTTGGATGGTTTAGACACAACAAATCCTGCATCTTGGCAGGGGGTTAGACTAGATGATCCTTGTGGTCCCTTCTAACCAGTGATGAGCTGCCAAAATCTTAACAACGGGTTCCCTCCTCACCCCACGAGGGGGTCCTTGTCCAACCTCCGGGACTCCTGTCCCATCCACCCCCCCCACGTTCCTTGACGCCCACCCCCCCAGGACCCCTGTCCACTGACTGCCCCCAGAACCGGGCAGGAGAGTCTCGTAGGCCACCGTAGTGGGTGCCCACCCCACCCCTAAGAGCCAGAGGCACCTGCTGGGGGGTGAGGTGGGTCCCGGCGGTGCTTATCTGGGGCAGCTCCCAGGAAGCATCCGGCAGGTCCCTCTGGCTCCTAGGGGTGGGAGAGTGGAGCTGTGGGGGGGAGCAGGGGGAGCGGCCGCTCCCCCCACTGATCACATCAAAAGTGGTGCGTTAGGTGCTGACTCCATGGGTGCTCCGGGGCTGGAGCACCCACTGGGAAAATTGGTGCGTGCAGAGCACCCACCAGCAGCGTCCCGCTCCCGACCCAGGCTCACCTCCACTCCGCCTCTACCTCCTTCCCTGAAACCACCGCCCCGCTCTGCTTTTCCGCCCCCTCCCCCGCCCCGGCTTCCCGCGAATCAGCTGTTCGGCAGGAAGCTGGGGAGGGCTGAGAAGCAGGCCGTGGCTTCCTGCTCAGGCCAAGGGTGGCGGAGGTGATCTGGGGTGGGGAGCGGTTCGCCTGCGCGCACGCACGTTCCCACGGGCGGCACTCCTCGTCCGTCCGTTCCTCCCCCCCTCCCTCGAGCTTACCTCCGCTCTGCCTCCCTGGGCCTGAGCGGGAAGCCGCTGCTTGCTTCTCAGCCTGCCCCGGCTTTCCGCGCGAACAGCTGATTTGCGGGAAGCCTGGGGTGGGGGGCGGAGAAGCAGAGCGGAGCGGCACGTTCAGGGGAGGAGGCGGAGCGGAGGTGAGGTGAGCTGGGGCCGGGGGTGGGGAGCGGCTGGTGGGTGCTCTGCACCCACCAAATTTTCCCCTTGGGTGCTCCAGGGCTGGAGCACCCGTGGAGTTGGCACCTAAGGCGCCGCTTTTGGCCAGTTAAATTTAGAAGCCCTTTTAGAACCAGTTGTTCCGCGAGGGACAACCGGTTCTAAAAGGGCTTCTAAATTTAACAACCGGTTCTAGCGAACCGGTGCAAACCGGTTCCAGCTCACCACTGCTTCTAACCGTATGGTTCTATGATTCTATGAAATGGCTTCTTCTAGGATGTTCCTTGCTGTGTCGTCATAAGAAATTATTTGTTCTGTTCTGGTAATGATCTGAAAATCTGGTAGCATTGCTATACTGTTTCCGCAAAATGTTAGAACACTTAGTACTTAGTTAAAACTAAGATTTGTCGTTTATAATTTGTTACTTGACGCAGTGAAGCGTTAGTATCCACTTTCCATTATTGATGTCCATTGAGAGCTGCTCTGAGTGTCCACATATAAAGTCATAGCATTATATTGAGGTGTTAACGAAAGCTTCTTGTCGTGGCAGTTCCACCTTTGCTGTGGATGGGAAGGATTGCAAAGTGAATGGAGAGGTTGAACGTGTCCTAAAGGAGTTCCACAAAGCTGGGAAACCCATTGGGTATGTACATTCTAGGAGCATTGGGTATGGTACATTTAGAGGAGCAATTGAAAGTGCTGTTGTGTAGTTGATAATTTCTGTGAGAGCAGAGATAAAACAAATGCTAGGTAAGTGGGTGGATGTTAGTCTTTGAGCTAGAAAAAATGTATTCAGCCTTGCATTTATTAGTGGTTCATTTAAAAAAAAAATCTTCTTTCAAGATGGTAGGAAGAAAGAGAAGCTAAGAAAAAGTTTACCTTGCTTGCCAGGAAAAGCCTGATGTAGCTGGAAAGAAATTACTTTTTCATGTTTGACTTTATGATCTTTACATATATGTGCATTTGAAGTTTCATAATTATAATTCATTCTTTTAAGAAGTAGTCTCACTGGAGTAACCTTTCTTATTTTTCTTGCAGCCTGTGCTGCATTTCACCAGTGTTGGCTGCAAAAGTTCTTCCTGGTGCTGAAGTTACTGTGGGACATGAAGAAGAGGAAGGTGGGAAATGGCCTTATGCTGGAACTGCAGTAGCCATTAAAGCACTGGGAGGAAAACACTGTGTAAAAGAAGTAACTATATCCTTTCCAATTAATAATCCGTGATCAAGTGTTGAGGGACACGGCTATTCTTAATGTATAAGTCAGCACAGTTGCAAAAATACACAGAGTTGATGCTTAACTGTTGATAGTCTGGTAGGACTATCCTGTAGTATGATACATGTGGATTAGGCAGCATTATTCCCATTGATTTATCAAGTTAATTGTGTGGCTGAATCCTTACACATGGTGCTCAGTTGTTGCCTGAAATTCCTCTGGCACAACCAGTGCAGCGGTTAAGTCAGAAGTGCTATATATAATGGCCTACAAGTACAATCTATCAATGGAAAAGGACCCCATAACTAGTCAGTTTTGTTTGAAATTCATTTCTTTCTTTTTCCAAAAGTCTAAAGCTGTGACCAAGACATCTTTACCCTGAAGCATTAACTTCTAAGCAAGGAGTTTCCCATCTTCTCATGTAATCATTAATACTCTTTTCCCCATTGATACAATACTGGTATTTCTGAAAAAATAAGTAGAACATCTCCATTCTGAGGCTACAACTATGACCATCTTTACATTACTTGGGGGTTGGGGAAGATATTTATTGAAGATGTAGGTGGTGGTGTTTCATTCTGCAGACAGCATCTGCAAATACTAGGTTGGCTGTGTTTTCCTTAACTCTCTTCCACGAAGCTCATGTAGACGTGAATAACAAGATGGTTACTACCCCAGCATTTATGTGTGAAACGGAATTGCATCACATCTTTGATGGTATTGGGGCCATGGTAAAGGGTGTGCTGAAATTAACAGGCAAATGAAGTGGATACTGTAATAATAATAATAGTAAGCTTTAGGAAATTAAATGTACAATACCAGAAATATCATGCATCAATAGAAACATATTTCCCCTGCTTGCCCCATTAGCACTTTTATAAACCACAGACATAAAGTTGAGTCTGATTCCCAGCTCTGTTCAGAGATTGCAAAAACATTTGGTACATAAATGCATTGATTTCCAAGCACATCCTAACAAAAGGGTCTGTTGACTGGCTCTTTGAGTAAAGGTCATGCATCCTGTAACCTAAATAATTTTTTGGACTTGGACAATTGGTGCGGGTTGTGTGAGAATGTTCTGAGACCAGCCAGCATACTATTCCAGCAAAAATACCCTCCATCCCTTTGAAAAACACTAGGGATGCACATGAAAACCAAATGACATGAATACTGTGGAGTCAGAATATTTGGAGCAATGGACTGAGCATAGGGCTGGATTGCTTTGTAGATTTCACAGTTCTGTTTCAGAGGCTGCATAGTGTGGTTGAAATGCACCAGTTCAATTGCTATTGCGAGGAGTAGATACAGCTGCTATGGGATTGACTGCCATTCAGATGTGGGGAGTGAAGTTACTGCTGACTGCTGTTCTTTGAGAGGAAAGCTATGTTAAAATGCATTCCTGGCTAGTCTAGCTGCCTTGCATTGAAACAGCTATTGTATTTAGTTTTCTGGGTGTGTCAGTCTGAACTTTGGCATTGAGAAATTGCTGGGATCTGGGAACAGAGAAATTTAAGAGGACTGAACAATAGAGACACACTTATCTGTGTGTTTCAAGCAAGGCTGCAATAGTTTGCTGCGTATACAGTCATTTCCTATGTCCGTGAGGTAAAAGTCAGGATCAGCTCTGATGTAGCCAGTGGAAACAGTCATTTCTATGCCCCGTGGTTAACTCACCATTAATTAAAAACACTGTGTTGCATAGCCCTCCTTTCCATATTCCTTTCATGGCTTTTTTTCTGTTTTAAAAGTTGGGCTTTTTCCAAATATGAATAAATCTGTGTGTCAACAGCAGGACGCACCTTATTGTTAATGCCCTAGCATTTTGAAGAATCTCTCCTTATTTAACTGCACAATAGGCCTTTCATAGCTAAAAGAGGGCTTGAAACAAGGGGAAAGTATCAGCTACAGTGCCTTGTACGTTTTAAAGATCTCTTCCACATGAACGTAGTTACTTGCCTAGCAATGGGCAACAGGCTGACTCCAGTGCGGTTACCACCTTCCCCTTTCCAGACTAACAGAGCAACTTCCATCGAAATACAATCAAATGGAAGAAGAATGAGGTATAAATTAATTAAATGTTGTCTAGTTATTTTCTTTTACCTTTTTCCCGCATCTCTTTTAATCATAGAATATTTGCATTTGAAGGAGCCTTTCCTGATTCATAGAGTCCAACAACCTTCAGCATTTCCATCTCTTTCCTAAATGTTGTCTGTTCACTTCTTATTTTTCTTTTTCTTCCTGCCTCATTAACTTTTCCCTTTATAGGCCAGCATAGCGTTCTATTCTCTTTCAGCTCCAAGTTGTCTGTCTTTCACTCTATTCACAGAAAAATGATGCTGACATAACAGAACTTTGTGCCCCATGGGCACCTGCTTTTCACAGACAAGAACCCTGTTCCAAATACATTTGCCCTGTGTTTTTTAATCAACAGGAATTTTAAGACCTGTACATGAAGTTGTTTTTCAAGAGTACCAATTCTTTTGTCCTATTATGACAATGATCCTAAAAGGTTACAACATGGATTTTGAGGATATTTTTGCCAGCACATACTCTGCTAATTTGTTTACTCTGAGATGTAATGATATGAATATACATTGTTCTGCTTATTGGTGCTATTCTTATTTAGACTTTAGGCCTGCTGTCCCTGTTAAGAAAACTAAGCTAGTTTTGATGTGGCTACAGAAATTTTCTGTGTGTGGTTTTAATACTACAGTAAAACACTGTACATAAAGTTAACAAAAATGTCATGTATGAGGTATGCTCCAGGGAATATATGTATCGTAGTGGGTGTTTCAGTTAAAGGTGGTTCTTGTAAATTTAAACTAATGAGCTTCATTTAGATTCTGATGCGGTCTGATTTAAGGTTTATTGTGTGATATTGCATTGAGGTATCATAAATACTATCTGTACCCTTGACTGGAGAGCAGTGGGGATTTAAGAAGATGCTTTTCCTTTGTAAAAAAGACGGTTCAGTTTGAAAAACTATGTTCTTAACCTTGTTTAATCAATGCAGATGTGAAAAGAAAAGTACTTTTATGGAAGAGAGATTTTATCTATTAGAGCATTTTTTTAAAAATACAAAACATTTTTGTCAAGTACATCTCTGGCGTGAGCTGAGGTTTTGAAATTGCACCACAAGCATATGCACTATTCACACTGATCATCTTAATAGTTAAAATTGTGAGCTTCAATAGTATCCTCTCTTATGGAGATTCTCAGGAAGCTAAAAACAAGAGCTACATACAGATTATATTATTAAGTGTGCTTGGGTGGAGGTTAGGAAACTTCATGTTGCTCATGATTTGTTACAATGCTGGGTTTGTGCGTGTAGAAAATGTAGGAAATCGTCAGTTATCAAAGGAGCAAGAATAGAAGTGGAAGACATTGTGTTCATGTAGCTGACTACAAATAAAGGCTGCTTCCAGATGTTTCTCTTGTAAATTTATTTATGGATCAACTTATTTTTACAGATATGGGGTTATCTTAGTGGGGAGAAGGCAGGGTTTGAACCTTATTGAGGGTATGAAATGTTCTATCTTTAAATGTTGAGTCAGTGGGAAAGCTCTAGAAGAAGGGGCTGTATAAAAGGAACTTTTTAAGCATGTTCTTAAATGTGTGCCTTCCTTACATGTGCAGGAATTAAAAAAGAATAGTCTATAAACAGCACTGCAAAACTTCCAATACTTTGCCTGTAGAAGGGGCAGTGAACTCCTAGGATTAGTGAGAACTCCCACAGTCAGTGACAGCTGTTGCGCTGTCTTCTACAGGACTGTGTGTGTACCTCTTCTATGGCACTACATCTCCCAGGGATGTAGGTGGAGGTTTCTCTTTAGCTTCTCGTCTTACCACAAGAAGGCTGTTGTACCTTAAGGTTTTTCATACCTGCAGCTCCATTGGAGGTAGCTGTAGTGCAGATTCAGGACTCTTTCCTTTCTGTTGGAATAAAGCTTCCTTTTCTCTGGGCTAGACAGAGGTGATCTTTTTGAGAAAGGGAGATATTTTGAAGAAATAGCTAGCCCTATAGCACCACCAGTCATCGCAGAACGAGGCCACAGATCAAGCCAATGTACAGCTCTTCAGTCCTGGTTAATTCACTGAATGTAGCTACCCAAATAAGAGTGACTTCCAGAAATCCTTTCTTTCAACTATGCCCTCTTTGGACAGTTGCAGTCCTAGTCATGGTGATCCATGGCTTTGGGACCTCCAAGTTGGATTGCTGCAATGCCCTATGCCTGGGAATAAACATACAAGCCCTTAAAACTCCAACTAGTGTGGAATGCAACAGTGTATCTGGTAAGCAGCAGCAGTGGAAGAGAACACCTCACCCTGGAGTTCTTGTTTCTGTACTGGAGCCCATTTAACAATGGATCAAGGTCACTGTCCTAATTTTCTTAGTTTTCATGAGCTTGGGACTCTTACTTGGGAACCCAGCTGTAAGTCAACAAGACCTTTTAATGACAACTGTGCTCCTTATGAATAAGGGAGCCACCTGCAAAAGGAGAGGGAGTCATGAGTGCTGGGGACAGAGCTTTGTTCAGGACTGGCGCACAGTTGTGGAAGTGCCTTCAGTGTGGAGATCAGGAGGAAAATTAGCTTCACTGCCTTCACAAAGACAAGACTTGTCACTGTGCTTGCCCTCAGCAAGAAATGCATTTTAAAACATCCCTTCAGCACCAAGGAGAGGTAAGGGAGAAAGAACCAAAGACGAAAGAATGAATCTTTTATTTACTTGTGAGGCACTCAAGATTGCACAGCGATGAGTACAGTACAAAACCCTTTCTGGTTCTTGTGAGATGAGATTTTAAACCTGCTGCTATTGCAGGACTTTAATATTACCCTGGCTTTTACCCAAGTGTAATTTTGGAGGGAAAGTCCATGTGTTGTGGGTGGGGGATTAATAGGAAGAAGGAAACGCCTCTCTGGCAGGATTGGTTTTTTCCCCTCTCTCTGCAAAATGGTGGCTATTTGAAGATGCCTAGAAGCTTATTCTTTCTTCCAGAGGTGGGCACCGTGCAGCTGAGGTGGTCAAAGGTGCATGGTAAGTACACTTGAGCACGTGACTATCATCAGAACTCAGAGGTGTGTTTATCAAGTCTTCCCCCTTCTCCCTGCTCCTCTTCCGGCAGGCACACATTTACACACACAATAATTTGTCCATAGACAATGTTGTTTTCAGTCTGCAGACAAAATATTTTGAGAGCTGATTTATATCACTGAAATGAACAGTTTAGTCCAGTATTAGCATGGCTTCTCCAGCAGCTCACATATCTAAATATGTTTGATGGATAGGGACTATGGTTAACTGATCCTCTTGCCACATGCTTCCGTTACACTTTTTGGGAGAGTGGGTGGGGAGGAGGTGCAACATTATTCACTGTTACGCATGTATATACAAGGTCTGAGTTGCAAAGTGTTCCATGTAAACATGTAGTCTTGTGTTCTCTCGTTAAAAAAAATCCACTGTGGCCTGAGCTTGTGATACCAATTTCTCTGCAGTTTGAAGCTTTGGCCTGTCTCACTCCCAACAGCTGGAAACTGTGCTTATTTCTAAGAATGAAATTATGGGTAAGGATGAAAGCTTTGCTTTCCTGCTAGTATAGAAACAATGAGACAATCTTCAAACATGTTAGCTGCCAGCAGGGGGCACCTTCTGAACAGTCTTATGGGACGGAGGTTTCCTTCAACTGAAAAGCTGCTGTAGTCTAGCTTCAGAGTAGCAGCCGTGTTAGTCTGTATCCGCGAAAAGAAAAGGGGTACTTGTGGCACCTTAGAGACTAACCAATTTATTTGAGCATAAGCTTTTGTGAGCTACAGCTCACTTCAACGGATGCATCATGATGCAACCGATGAAGTGAGCTGTAGCTCACAAAAGCTCATGCTCAAATAAATTGGTTAGTCTCTAAGGTGCCACAAGTACCCCTTTTCTTTTTGTAGTCTAGCTGTTGCTTTCCCTTATAATGTTTTTATTTGGATATTGACGTTTGGGGCACTGAAACAATAAGGTAAAATAGTAAACATTGCTTTCCACTTAGTTAAAGAAAAAACAAATTGAAGCCCGATTCCTCCTTAAAGAATGCATTTGCAGCCTAGTTGTAGGGCAGTGATACTCAGACCCTCAGTGGTTCAGGAGCCAAATTAGGAATCCACATTACCCAAAAGAGCCAGAGTAGTGCGACTGCATTGTTTCATTTACTATAGTACTATATATTCATATTTAAACAATATGATGGGAAATATTTAGTTTTTGACTGACCAAGTATTATTATTTTATCAACTACAATTGGTTAATAACATACTGAAAGCATCATGATTGGTTAATAACTTAGTTTGATTAATAATTAAATCACACATTGTTTTACTATGTGCTATAAAGAACAGCAAGAGACACATTCAAGAGCCACTTGCAGCTCTTGAGCCTCAGTCTGAGTATCGTTGTAGGGTTTTGTTTGTAATGAGGTTGGAGAGGGGTCTTACATTTGATTCCTCGCCTTTCCCTCTTCCCGGGCTTGTAGCATCTGAGGAGAAGGTCATGTCTTTTATAGATCAATGTCAATTCTCTGAAGAACTAAGGAAGTTACATTTAGTCGTCTTTTTCTAGAAGGGTGTGGTCTGTTAAAAGAACCTCTGTGTGTGGAAGAGGTATGTCAAGGTTCCTTCCCCACTCTGAACTCTAGGGTACAGATGTGGGGACCTGCATGAAAGACCCCTTAAGTTTATTTTTACCCGCTTAGGTTCAAACTTCCCCAAGGTACAAACTATTTTACCTTTTGCCCTTGTACTTTATCACTGCCACCACCAAACATCTAACAAATATATAACAGGGAAAGAACCCGCTTGGAAACGTCTTTCCCCTCAAAATCCTACCAAGACCTACACCCCCTTTCCTGGGGAAGGCTTGATAAAAATCCTCACCAATTTGCATAGGTGAACACAGACCCAAACCCTTGGATCTTAAGAACAATGAAAAAGCAATCAGGTTCTTAAAAGAAGAATTTTAATAGAAGAAAAAAGTAAAAGAATCACCTCTGTAAAATCAGGATGGTAAATACCTTACAGGGTAATCAGATTCAAAATATAGAGAATCCCTCTAGGCAAAACCTTAAGTTACAAAAAGACACAAAAACAGGAATATACATTCCATTCAGCACAGCTTATTTTCTCAGCCATTTGAGGAAATCAGAATCTAAGGCATATCTAGCTAGATTACTTACTAAGTTCTAAAAAGAAAAGGAGTACTTGTGGCACCTTAGAGACTAACCAATTTATTTGAGCATGAGCTTTCGTGAGCTACAGCTCACTTCATCGGATGCATACCGTGGAAACTGCAGCAGACTTTGTATACACACAGAGAATATGAAACAATACCTCCTCCCACCCCACTGTAATACCAGCAGGACAGTGGGGTGGGAGGAGGTATTGTTTCATATTCTCTGTGTGTATACAAAGTCTGCTGCAGTTTCCACGGTATGCATCCGATGAAGTGAGCTGTAGCTCACGAAAGCTCATGCTCAAATAAATTGGTTAGTCTCTAAGGTGCCACAAGTACTCCTTTTCTTTTTGCGAATACAGACTAACACGGCTGTTACTCTGAAACCTGTTACGAAGTTCTAAGAGTCCATTCCTTTTCTGTTCCCAGCAAAACAACACGCATACCGAGATAGCCTTTGTTTCTCCCCCCCTCCAGCTTTGAAAGTATCTTGTCTCCTCATTGGTCATTTTGGTCAGGTGCCAGCGAGGTTATCCTAGCTTCTTAACCCTTTAGAGGTGAAAGGGTTTTTCCTCTGGCCAGGAGGGATTTTAAAGGTGTTTACCCTTCCCTTTGTATTTGACAAGGTATGAAGTAGGAAGAAATGGAGATAGCCTTAGGACACCCCCCAAACAAAAGCAACTGGAATGAGGGTAGATTTAGAGAATATGCTCGCTGCACATTGCTCTGCTTCTTGAATTTTGTTTATAAAAATCTTGTTTGTCTGTTTTTAGTAGTTGTCCACTCGCTTGGTTTGACTGGTGACTGAAAAAGGGGGAACACTGCCTATGCTCTGGCTCTCTGAAACTGGTGAAATTCCCACACATTGCTGTATAATGGCATTCCTTTGATGCTGGTGGCAAGTGTCACTCCTCGCATATCAAGATAAGACTACTTGAACTCTCTGAAAGCATGTAATCAGTTAGTTACAAAAGGGAGGTCTTTAAACTTTAATAATATACAAGCTGAAAAAATGAACAATTTGTTTCAATAAAACTTCTGCTCTGTTTACTTGTATCTTACTGCAACTAAAATTAATAAGCAGGAAGAATAAAAACTGCACTCCTGTCTCCATGCAACTACTTATAAGAGAAATTCACAGTGGTTGCCTGGAGATTTACTTAATCTGACAGGTTAATTTATCTGAGTATGGTCTCCCAGTATCAGATGGAGGTCCGTGCCACTGGTGAACTTCAGGTCAGCAAAATTAAGATACTGAGTTTTTAAATGGATAAATTGTTTCAGTCCATTTTAGAGTTTTAAAAGCTTTCTCTCTCTCTCTTTAGTTCTTGCCGAAGGTTTGGAAGGCTTGAGGCACAGAATGGGCTGTTCTCTGTCATTACAGGTGTTCTGAGAGTACAAGTAGCTCACCGTGGGGCCAGATAAGGAAGGATGGTGCTCTATTCAGTTTCTACCTATATATATTCCCAAACTTCTCCAATAAAACAGCTGTCTGTTAATGGCATATTACCATTAGATAAGCAATTAACAGTGTTGACATTTTGGGGAAAGTTGAATAAAGAAGAGTCCATTTAAGCATCCAAAATGATCTTGTAGTTTGTGCCTGCTTTTGCTTGTGAAGCTATTGTGATTGCATGCTAGTTTTTATAGGTAAACAGCTATTTTGGTCTGCTCATTTGCTTGCCCAGATAACTCATGTATATGTAAAATCATGCTACTTGCACTTGGAAATGTATGTATTTTTGCATATATGGACTGCTTTTTTAAAAAAATGGCCTTTTAATTGTCATGGGATTTTAGAATTAACACTCTGTTGTGATGAAGGGAGGCCGCTCACACCTCTCAGAGCTATGGCTTGTGTAGCTAACCAGACTTGTGAAGATAGTCCTATGTTAGTTCCAGTTTTTGTTCACAGCCAGAAACTTCTCAAAAAGCTTCAATTCTGTGGAAGGTGATGGGGTCAGCAGAGAAGTGTTGGTTGGGCATGTGATTGAGTAATAGTTTATTTGTATTCCAGCCTTTCCTACAAGGTGCAAGGCTATGTTTTGAAGAGTTTACAATCTTAGATGTCAGGCAACATAAGAAGACTGGAATACAGGCAGACAATCAAAATACATACACTTACATAACAAATACTTTTTGTTGTTAAATACATATATCAGCTATAGCTGTCTGCTTTTCAACCAGTTGGGTATAAATTCCAGCTCAGCCTAACCTTAGCAGTGACTCAGAATGCCTGGAGTTTCATCTGCTTTTCCCTACAGCAGGGGTCTGATTTTTCACTCACTGAAGTCAATGGTATCATTCCTTTCAGTGGATGCAGGATTGAGCTCCAGGCTTCCTATTTTATTCCATTTCCTTCCCAGCAAATACAACCAGTTGGGTGCCTTATTTATGAAGGAGAGTGGAGTGACTTCAGCTGTAGCAAAAAATACTTGTGTATACTTAAAACATCCTGCCGCTTATAAGCCACTTTCCCCTACTTCAGGGATGCTCAAAAGTTACTGTATATCTACACAGCAATGTAAGCCTAGGGTTAGTGGGACTTGAGTCATCTGACCCATGTCAGAGAACCCTGGGTTTGAGCATCTACACTGCATTTTAACCCTAGGTTAAGGATTTTCTGACCTGTGCTCAAACCTAGGCTCGGGCATCCACACTGCAGTGCACAGGTCTGAGTCAAAGTAATCCGATCCCAGAGTGTCTAGCGCCCCTCCCTCCCGCCCTATGAATGTGTTGCACTGTGGAAAACTCTACTGCCCATCCTGTTTCCTACTGTGAGGGTGCTATTGATGGGACTCAGGTGTCCATAACGAGTACAGAAACTGCAAAAGTAGCTTCTCTGATGGCTGTCTCAGTAGAATGACTGCAGTTTGAGGAGGCTTTATACTGAACTACCATTGATCTGAGACTGGGGCTCTCCACCTCTAGGCTGAATCATATGGGCAGGAAAATGCCCATGTGCACCGATTCTGAGGATAATCAGGACATCATTCTTCAGGACTGTCAAACTATTAAAATGAAACTTTGCCATTCTTAATTTTTTAAATTGGGATATTCAGTGAAAGTGTTTTTGTTTGGTTCATTTTTTATTTATTTTTGTCTGTTTTGAAGTTTGACATAAAATGTAGGTTTCAGAAGAAGAACACCCCCTCCCACCCCCACCTGGCTGCTGCTGGCTGCCGAACAATGATGTGCCTCCCCAGGGCTTGCGGTGCAGTGTGCTCCAGCACCTCCCCCTGGGATACTTTATCCCTGCTCCTGCTGCATCCTTGGTGGCAGGGATAAGAGATGCCCAGGAGGCTGTGGGGAAGTTTTGAGCTCCCACCCTCTCCCATGCATGCTGCCTGGGCACTCCCGCACACGCAGCTCAAAGGGCAGGAGGGGTCTGGGAGCGTGGGGCTGCCTGCAGGGTGGGGAAACAGCAGAGCTCCCGGCTCAGCATGGCCAGGGGAGGGATGACCCCCAACATCCTGGCAGCGAGGAGCCACCTCCCACCCGTCAGCTTTGCTCCTGCTCTGGGCAAGCGCTACGCAACATGGCATAAGAGCTGAAGCCACCATCGCAGGAGGCTGCGGGAAGGTTTTGGGGCTGGCTCCTACTCACCACCCTGACAGTGCATGCTGCCCAGCCAGTGGGAACCACAAAGCGGAGCAGGGACTAAACGGCTGCCCGGCAGGGAGGGGGAGCGGCCAGAGTGTTAGGGGTCATCCCTCCCCAGGCCATGCTGAGCTGGGAGCTCTACCACTCCCCCTCCCTGCAGGGCAGCTGTTTAGTGCCTGCTCTGCTCCCAAACCTCCCGCCTGCCCTCTCTGGGGTCTTGGGGTGGAGCATGGGCGGGACCTCAAGTGGAAGAGGCCACGTGGGGCCTCGGAGGGAGAAGCTGAGTGGTGGTGTGGCCTCAGGGCAGAGCCTTGGTTCAGGTGCCAGGGCCCACAAAAGATTAATCCATCTCTGTAGGTGCTGAGTACCCCATATTAGGGTTGGGGGGTACTTGAGCCCCACAGCACCCTCACAGTCAGCACCTATGCTGCAGGTTCTCTGATAGTGTGCTCAAAGACCAGTGTTCAGATGATGATGGATTAACGCTGATCTGACTGGCTGCCTTTTACAAAGGGAAGCGTGGTATATGTTTGAAATAGACCGCACCACACATCGTCGGCACAGAGATGACTAAAGAAGTTGCCCCAAGGAACTCTGGGACACATCCAGAGGACTTCCAGGACCCAAGTCAAGCTGGGGTCTTGTACACACAGGAAAGCAATAGGGCTCTGACCTTAGGTCCCAGCTTAACACTTGCTCAGACCCTCCAGCCCTGCAGGCTTCTGGGACCCTAGGTTCGAGCCCTGGGTTAACACAATTAGTATGTGGACACAAAGGGGGCTTAGGCTTGAGCCAGGAGCCCACGCTTACATTGCTGTGTAGACATATCCTGACTGGCACTTTCACACTCTCCCTTCCAGCCCAGGTGAGAGATTCCTTAGCCTGTTCACAGCTACACCGTAGTGCAGTTGCAATGGCACTAGGCTGTCAAAGAAATACTGTCCTTTCTTTATCTTATCAGTTGGACGCTACTTTCATCTTTAAAAAGTGCAAGACTACATCTTCAGGTATATCTGCATTTTGCATTTTAAGGAGTAAGGCAATGCAATCCCCATAGACATGGATAATAGTTTTAGTTCCTTAAACCGTGGACACTTTAAACAAAAAATGGAATGCAGAGTGATAAACACAACCTAGAGCCTTTGGTTTATTTGTAGTCGGCAGCACTCTTCCTCTGGAATCGTTTGCTTTTTTTAACATCCTTTGCCAACAACTTCTCCTTGGGCTGATTGAATGGATCGTTTCTTTGTACTGATGACGTAGTTGATGCATCAGAGTGAAAAAGGGGCATCATAGTTCACAGCCTCCAGTTTCCTGTCACAATGTTTCCACCCTTGATTTTCACAAAGGCAGCCACCCCCACAACTTCCAGTTTTTCTCTGACTTATAATACAGCTACGCTTTCTCCTTCTTTTACTTCTCCTTTTTGTAAAGCACATGCAATCTTATGTGAAAGATCATATTAAGGACAGTTCTAATAACACTGTGAACCTTAGTTGGATTCAAAATTGTCGTCAAAAAACGCACAAGAAAATTGTATGGCTAGAATTTTCAAACGTGGAGGCCTAAAGCTCGGCTCTTGAAGATGGATGACAAAGCAGGCTTGTTACCTCTGACTGAAGTCACTTGGACCCGCAGAGGGCCGGTGCCTCTGAAAAATAAGGTTGCTTATTTGAGCACCAAACTATGGTAATAGGTGCCTAATATAAGGCCAGTTTTCAAGTGGTGATGCCTTGTTGTTTGTGGCTTCTGGAATAGTCGTTGTGCAACCCTTATAGATGGGTGTTGTGCTTCAAGAGTCACTTGCCAGGAGAAGTTTGCAGACTAAAGCCCTGATTTCACAGTTACAAGGTCCAAACCACCAACACCATCAGGAAGTGAGAACAGAGTGCTAGAATATCCAGGGCTTTTGCATCCCCAGGACAATTTGGTAAATCCTGAGCTTGACCTGAAAGAGGAGAAAACATCTGTAAACAATTAGCAATCACCTACCTACATCACCTTCCCATGTTGCCCATTACACGTATTTCCTATCTTTTCCCTTCCGTTTTCTGTATCACCTCAGAAATGAAGTCAACTACACTTTCCTATTCCTACCCAGCTTCTGGCAGTCTACTAGTTATGGCTTCAGTCATTCTAGACAGAACAAGTCATTTTTTAAAATGAAGGGTAGCTTCCAGGGGTGAAAGTAAGTTAGAGGACTTACTGGTACGCTGGAGTCCTGAGCAGGGGGCGTGGCCTCAACCAGAAGAGGCAGGGCCTTAAATCCCTGGGCCCTTTAAATCAAGATTTAAAGGGCCAGGGCTCCAGCTGCGGTAGTGGCGGCTGGGAGCCCGGGGCCCTTTAAATCATCCCCGAGCTACCAGCGGCTGGGAGCCCCAGGGCTTGGGGGCAATTTAAAGGGCCAAGGACTCCAGCTGCTGCTACCGCAGCAGAGCCCCAGGCCCTTTAAATCACTGAGGAGCCCTGGAAGCTCCCAGCTGCCACTGCTACCCTGGGGCTCTGGCAGAGCTTTAAAGGGTCTGGGGCTCTGCTGTGGTAGCGGCTGCCGAAGCCCCGAGCCCTGCTTCCCAAGCTCTGGGGTAGCAGCGGCCGGGCTCCATCCGCTGCTACCACCTCAGCCCTTTAAATCCACTCCGGAGCCCCGCCGCCGCTACCCTAGGGCTTCAGCAGTAGGGCTCCGGTGGGGATTTAAAGGCCCGGGGCGGTAGCGGTGGCTGGAGCTCCAGGGCCCTTTAAATCCCCACCAGAGCCCCTCCACCCCTACTTCAGGGCTCAGGCAGGGATTTAAAGGGGCCCAGGCGGGGGTAGCAGTGGCTGGAGCTCCGGGGCCCTTTAAATCCCCGCCGCAGCCCTGCCGCCGCCGCTACCCCAGCGCTTTAAATTGCCCTCTGGGAAAGTTGGTCCCAGTATGGCGCACTGGCTCTTACCAGTACGCTGTACCGGGGCGTACCGGCTTACTTTCACCTCTGGTAACTTCTCCCCTAAAATGTAAACAAATATTAACACCTTTGTTGAACGTGGCAGTGAATGAACTTCAAATTTCCATTGAGTTGTACAGCTATGTTTGATATCAATGTATTATAGGATTTCTTTTTAAATCACTTACACTCTTATTTTTTGCATTTTGAATTATTTGAAACATTTCTTGCAGGTTTCTGAGTTCACCCCAGTAAAGAGATAGCATAGGGGATTCTAACAGATCTGAAGTATTTCCCTTCACAAGAGAGACACTGGAGACCAAACAAATAATGAGATACTCTCTACTGCTGTGGTGATGATATTGTTTAGACCCTTGGCAAAACCACAATAGTGACAAAAGAAGATATACCAGAGACCTCCTAGGGTCCCAGGCCAGGATCTTTTATTTACATTCCTTAAACTGCAATAATTATTAAACAGTTCAGCCTATGGAGACATTTCCCCAACCATTATATGGGCCAGAGTCCTTCTCTGTGAAGACCAGGTTCTATTTTATTGTACTTGGTGTAGGTTCTCCTGCCCTGATCACTGTAGTAGGTGGGTGCTTTCCAGCAGTGTATTAAGCAACATGACTAACAGCTGTCACCATGTGGTTTGTTCTTTCTCTCATCCTTTCCCCAGAAGGAGAACTGTGTTCTGTCAGGTAAACAACTGTTTAACCTCTGGTGGTCCTCAATAAATCCTTGAGGTAGAATAAGATACAAGGGTTTTCTGGGCCGGGACCAGCTTGAAGCTCCCTGCTGTTGGCCCAGAAGAGTTCTCTCTTTGAGCCCCAATGTGCTAGTACAGTCACCCCCAGGACAAAGAGAATCTCTGAGGTTTTAAAAAAGAAAAAAAAAAGTGAAAAAAGTATTTGTTTATTTACAGAACAGCAAATAGCTGCTGAAGCTGTTTAATAGCTAACCCAAAAGGTAGACATTTAACTGAGCTTGTGCTCTCTCTCTCTCTCTCTCAGCACGTTCCAACAAGAGAACTAACAGAAGACAACGTCCAACAAATTGACTGTTCCTCCCTCTTCCATGGGTGGTTGCTGGAGATATAACTGTTAGAGCCACTGAGGAAATAATTTCCCCATGAAAATTTATGACAAAAGCAAATATTTTTCCTTTGTCTATTTTTTCTTTGAAATTTCAGGTTTGTTGTAACCAAAAGGTGAGTATTTTATGAGAACCTACACAATTTTTACAAAATTTGAATTTTTTAATCAAAATTTGTTCAGTTGAAAAACCACTTTTAATTTAAAAAGTGGTCAGAAAATTTGAGTAATATATATATTCCTCCTTCAAATGTAGGTGACTGAGGGTGAACGCCAACTCTTCCCTCTCTTCTCCTCTTTTCTGTAATCTTAGGCCTTGTCTACTTACTCTGCCCAGTTTCGTCAGCAAAAGGAAGCTTTTGTTGACAAAACAGTGGAGGTATATGCACTGCATTGCTACTTTTGGCAGCAAAACTCTCCTGTTTTGCCAACAAAATAAAACCACCTAGACAAGTCATAAAGCTTTTTGTGGGAAAGTTAGAGTGACAAAGTGTCCATGTAGAACACAGTGTCTACACTGAACGATGGGATTGAGATACCTGCATCATGTGATGCAGGACCTGCCCCATGAGGCATTGCAAACCCTTCCCAAAGCACCCTGCGGCCAGTTGAACAGTGGAATAGCTACCCACAATGCAGTGCTCTCTCTGTCAATGCAAGAGCTGCTGGTGTGGATGTGCTCTGCTGACACAAGGAGCATAGTGCGGATATGCAACAGCAGTTTAATTAAAGCAGGGCTGTATGTCAGCATAACTTGCGTTGACAAAAGTCTGTAGTGTAGACAAGGCCTCACTGTTGCCATGAAAACTCTGCCCCTAGTTTTCACAAGGTTGACTCCTGATCAGTTGATCATTCCTTTGGAATGTAACTGGCAAGAGAAGTCTTGGCTGCCTTAGGTCTTTTTGTGGGGTGACTTAGTCAATTGTCATGAATGGTCTTAAAGATGAAAACTACTGTTTTGAAATTAATCCTGTGTTCTTTGAAAGGCCTATGAGTCAGACTGGAGTTGCTAAGGAGGAAGGCTGCTGCATTTTGCACCATTTGGAACTTTTAAAAGTAGGTGGGGGAGATTTCCTGTAATTCTAAAGCTCTTTCTTACAAGTAATGTACAATGCTGAGAACGTCTAAAAAGAAAAAATCATCTACTGCAAACTCCATAACTTAAATACACAAAATACTTTTCTTTCCTTTTGGTTGTTTGAGAGAGTTTAGTGCTGCCTCTTTTTCAGACCCTAGAGAAATGTCATGTTGTGGGTGGGTTAATTTGTTCAGGGTTAATTCTTCTGGAATCAACCGTGTCTTTGATCTAAAGTATGTAAAATGAGTCAATAAGAATGTTTTACAGCATACACAAAGTGTAAGGGCGTTGATAATGCAAATTAAAACTCTGGAAAGCTAATTTAAACTATCATCAGGACTGGAAATAGAGAATTTACCAATGAGGGGCAAATAATCAGATTGGTATAATGTTTAGGTAATAGTAATACATCTGAATTCAAATAATATATTATACTATATTATTTACCCCACAACCTCTCCCTAACTCCAGAGCCTGAGATCCCTCCTTAGCTTTGAGGTTTTAGGCAGTGGAGAGAGACCACACACACACACGAGTCAAAGGGTTATCCTCTTGTAATAACAATTTCTCTGCATAGCTCATATTCATTGCGCATAACTCACTGAGCCCAGAAGTCTCTACAAGTGACCTCGGTGGGGTTAATTATATGATGTGAATATGCTTAGAATTCAACAGCTGTATTTTACTTGCAGAACTGCACTGGGACAAGAGCCTTTTGAATCTTCCTTGTAAGGGTTTATGCAAATCCATCTACCTTATGTATTTCTAGGTCACCTATTACTGTGTTATTCAAGTGCCTTCTCAGATCTTTTGATTTGACTATTCATCTATACCAAGAGAACTTACAGAAGAAACTCTTGTTAATCCTAAGAGCCTTATGGCTAATGCTACGATTATGTCACAGAATCTGTGACTTCCAGAGACCACTGTGACATTTTCTGCTTCAGCCACGGGGCTGCAGGGCTGGAGCTGTCAACCAGCAGGGGCCCCAGATCTCTCAGCTGCCATAGGTGGTGGGGTCCCCTGCCGCTCCCAGCTCCGATGGGACTCCCTGCAGCTCCCAGCCACCATGGGCATGGGGGATCCCGCAGCTCCCAACCACTGGCCCTAAGCTCCCAGCCACCACAGGTGGTGGGGGACCCCCACAGGTCCCAGCCACTGGGGGGATGGACCCTGGAGCTGCAGCAACAGTGAGTGTTGGACCCCCCCCACTCCCCATTTTGTAAGTTATTTTTAGTAAGAGTCAGAGACAGGTCACAGGCTTCTGTGAATTTTTGTTTATTGCCCGTGACCTGTCCCTGACTTTTACTAAAAATAACCGTGACAAAATCTTAGCCTTACTTATGGCTGCCAAGTTGATAGATTTGTTCTTCTCTCACATTAAAAAGAGCAGTCTCTGGCCCTTAATAGTGGTTAATGTTTTATCAATATTGGCACGCAAAAAAATCAATCTAAAATAGTCCTGTCAAGGATTTAAGTGGGAGTCCTTTCTGACAGTGAGTGTACATACTCCTTTCTTCTGTAGTTTGCAGGGACCAGTAAGGAGAGTTGCCAGTGACAGCAAAAGCCAAAAATCTATAGGACTTTCTTCTATTTACCAGTGCTTATAACAAGTCATACCAATTAGAGAATAAAACAAACTAGCCCTGCTAATGATCTAGCCTAATTCAAGGCAAGTTCAGGATTTTCACTTACCCGAAGGGGAAACATTTCTTTCCAAAGATTGATTATCTGGAGCTGGAAAAAACAAAAAATAAAAAATTATTCATTTATATTTAAAAGGGGGAAAAAAAAGGTACTATTGGATAGTTAAAAACCTTGTGCAGATTAAGCAGTCACAATTATCCAGCCATTTGTTATAATGACTGAATAATTTATTTTCACATAGGAGGGGAAAAAAAAAAAGAGAGACCTTTATTGCATATTCTAGTCTCTGAATCCCATGAGTTACAGGGTAAGTTGGACTCTGTTCAGCTCTTTATACATCAGATTTTCTCTTTGCATCCCAGCATTCAAGGACAAGTCACAGGTGCAAAGGTCGTTAATTTTGTGTCTTTGCTCTGAAAGGCTATAGAGCTGAGCCTATTAAAATTACAAAAAGTCTTTCCTTTGAATTCCTTGGGGTTTGGAACAAACTCGTATGGGTTAAGCTGTTGATGCCTGGGATAATGGACTGGAGTCTCCCACACCTTCTATTAATGTAGGTGTAGGGAAAGGATGCACCCAGCAGAATATGTAAACATAAAAACTTGGGAGGCACTCTCCTTAAGATGTGTTTCATTTAAAGAGGGGAGTGTCAGAGGGGTTTGGCTTCTCAGGTCTTGGATCCTCTGCTGATATTTGAGTCTTGAGGCTTCCCAAAGATTCTCATTCCTCCCCTTTGCCCGTCTCCTTGTTGTACTTAAATGAGGAAGTGGAGAGGTGAAAATCAGTGGAACTTTACCATTTTTTAAATTTATCATGTCTAGTGTCAGCAATGTGAGTCTCCACCAGGTACAATAAGCTCAGTGGAGGATCTCCCACCTGAACTCCCTCCCTTTGAAATCAACTTCTAAAGGTCTTACATGAGACGTTGAGTTTAACTTTATACTTGTCCTTAGTTTTGGTCACTTTGTTTCTCGAGATGCAGGTATACACCTCTTCATCAGCAGGCTCAACTCCAGAGAGCATTAGAGAAAAGTTACCACGCTCCAGCTGATCCAAAAACAGCCTAGTTCTGTTGTGGTATCTTCTGGACTGATCTTTCAGCAAGTCCTTCCCATTGTAAAACAAATGCACTACCACTGATGTATTTATCTGCCAGTATATAGAATAATTGGAAATGTTCAGCTTTTCAGAGGTCTTAATGGCACATGGCAAAATAACGGTGTCTCCACTGACTGCGTGGCACAAGGTTGTGTGGGGAACAGCTGTAAAATAAAAAAAAATGCTGAGTGTAAAAAGATAAATTTATATTGTCAAGGGATAAATTGTGCTGAGCACCCGCAACTCCCATTGGTCAGCACCTCTCAGAATTTGGCTCTAAATTTGTCAATAACTGTAGTGGAGAGATCAATGTACCAACACCTATACACATCTTGAAAACAGTAGCTATTAATAGCCGCTAGCATTGGTGGATCTCCTGTAAATCTATTAATCTATGGCACTTATATGGTCCACATTACCAACAGTATCTGAGAGTCTCAATCTTTAGTGCATATATCCTCACAACACCCCTGTGAGTTTGGAAAATGTTATACCCATTTCTTAGATGGAGAGTCAGGCATTGAGAGACTAAGGCCCAGATCCACAAAGACATTGAGGCTCCTAACTTCCATTTAAATCAATGGAAGTTTAGGAGCCTACATACCATTGTGGATCGGGGCCCAACTCACTTGCTCAAGGTCAGATAGGAAATATGTGGTGGAGCAGTAAGTTGGACCTAGGTATCCCAAGTCCCAAACTAGTGCCTAAATCACAGCAAAAGTTGATCTCTGGGTATATTTTGTGTTTATCACTTATATAGAACTTGTCATAAATGTCTCTTGCCATTGTAAACTGGAGTAATCTGTTACTAGCTGGAATCCTGTGAAGAATATTCTTAAATGTGTTTCACTGTACAAGCTTGTGACAAACTATATTTCCCATGTTTCAGAGTGGTAGCCATGTTAGTCTGTATCAGCAAAAACAACAAGGAGTACCTGTGGCACCTTAGAGCCTAACAAATTTATTTGGGCATACGCTTTCGTGGATTAGAACCCACTTCATCAGATGCATGGAGTTGAAAATACAGGAGCAGGTATAAATACATGAAAAGATGGGAGTTGCCTTACTAAGTGTGAGGTGAGTCTGATAAGACAATTCAATTGACAGCAGGATACCAAGGGAGGAAAATTAACTTTTGAAGTGGTAATGAGAGTGGCCCATTTCAGACAGTTGACAAGAAGGTGTGAGTAACAGTAGGGGGGAAATTAGGTTTAGGTTTTGTAATGACCCAACCACTCCCAGTCTTTATTCAGGCCTAATCTGATGGTGTCCAGTTTGAAAATTAATTCCAGTTCTGTTGGAGTCTGAAGTTTTTTTGTTGAAGAACTGCCACTTTTAGGTCTGCTATTGAGTGATCGCAGAGATTGAAGTATATTTCCCATATAATAATTTCCTCTTTGAACAGAGTCTTGCTAGCTCTTTAACAACTAGGAGACCTACGCTGTATTCACTAATTTGCAAAATTAGTGAATAAGCAAACAAACATTTCAAAAATAATTAAAGAACTTGTCCCAAAATGTACTTTGTTTATTTTGACAAATTATTAATTTGTTTGACTACTTCATAATATAGGGGAAAACATACTACAATGTAGTTTATAAAAAATAATGAAGTTTTAGAAATGAGACTTAAACAAACCTCAATGCTTTTAAAGAGAGACTGTAAGGGAATTTAGGCTCAAAATATGGGTTTTATCAACATTTTGGAAAAAACCTAGTAGGAGACAGCCAGACATGTTGTAGGCACCTGGGGAGAAGGTTCCAGAACAGTGAAGCAAATGACCATCCCTTTCTGGTTCAATAGGTTCTGAGATGGTATATGTCTGACTAATCCTTTGTATTGTTAAACAAATATGCCTGCAGCAAAGAACTAAGCAGAAATCCACTCCTCTATTAGAAAAAGTGCAATGAGGAAGTTCTTCCCTTATCTATCTGGGCATTTATAAAGATTAAGCAGAAAACTGATGCTGTGGTGGAATAAACCTCATAATTCCCTACAAACACATGTTAATCTTAAATACCAAAGAGGATGTGTGGCAGAGCTGTCCCAGTGGCACAGTCAGAAGGATTGAATGTGTACTTCCCCATTTTAAAAAGAAAGGTGAGCCAAAGATTTAATTAACCATGGAAGTGTCTTAAAGGTTGACAAAAAGAAAAAGGAGGACTTGTGGCACCTTAGACACTAACAAATTTGAGCATAAGCTTTCCTGAGCTACAGCTCACTTCATTGTCAAACTTCAAAGGTTGACAAGTTTAACTACACATTCTTCCATTCAAGTGGTACCCATTTGGATGGCAGGAATTATATTTTCTTCTTGCTACATGGAGAATCTTTTACGTAAATTCCACTAAATTTAATGAAAATGGTGCTTTTAGCAAAGGAGCCAAAGATTTAGCCATATGCTGTAGTCCTATCCTGCTCTTCTGTTCCATTATGTTCAAAAGCACTGTAACAAACTTCTAGAAGGCCTGACTCCAACTGGGCAAAGACTTGGGACTTAAGGTCTTTAAACAGAAAACTCCCAGGACTCATTATTTTACCTTGATCATAATATATAGTTTTCCTAGGGTAACCTCTTTGGTGTTATACCCCTGGCATGTGTAATACCTGCTTTCTAAACAGCTTAATGCCAAGCACTCATCAGCAACCCAACCCTATACTACCATGGCAGGGCATGTGCAATGAAGGAGAACAATTTCAATAAGCAAACAGATGTAGAATGAGTGATTATAAAGAGTGAGAAAAATTATTTTTAATATTATGAAATGTAGGAGTCTCCATCTTCTGGTTTTTAGATTGTTACACTAATCTGCAGTTTGATTAACACATGCAAGCCTCTTCACTAACTAGTGGATGCATATTGTAGTATACTTACCACCAGGGAAAAAGTACAGCAGTGAGTAGGAGAGTATCCAGAAGACATATTCTCTATATAGTACAAAAAAACAGAGAAAAGTAGAATTATGATATGGGAATAATCTTGGCTCTGATACTCCAGGATTGTTGCTTAGTTAGCATAGCGAACATTACATTTTTGTTATATCCAATAAATCATCCCATGCTATAATGTTTTTATCCAGATTCAAATTGATACCCAGATTAGACTCTCAGCTGGATTAATCTTTTAGCGTTGGATGTCAGTCGTGACTTTTGGCTTCGGATCTGAACTTCCCCACAGTTTGAGGTGATTTTGGATCTTGTGTTCCTGTGTAGGCCCATCTGGGGTATGTTCATTGAAGTAAGTTAGCCAATGTGTACATAGACAAAGTCTGGTCTTGACATTATTCTCTGCTCTTGTGGCAGTCATGTGTACCACCCGATGAGCTGCACTGCGGTAAAGTTTACCTGTTCATTTTTGCGTGTCCTAGTCACCGTGAATCCTTTCACTCCATTAGCTGGGGTGGTTTTCCCTGTACAAAGAACAGGGACACAGAGGGAATGGTGAATGATTTCTGTTGTCCAGGGGAATTTATCCAAAGGAGGATGAAGGGAATAAGTTTCCTATTCCATCCACTCACTATTGCTGTGGTTCAATCTATTCTAACATATGTAAAATGAAGGACTGCATTTTCAGCAGGGTGTGGGATGGATGAAATTCTACAACTCCCTTGAGGGCCAGCCTTGGATGTAGGATTGCCAACTTTCTAATTGCACAAAACTGAAGACCCTTGCCCCGCCCGTTCTGAGGCCCCACCATTGCCCCATCCCTCCTTAGGCCCTGCCTCCACCTCACTCCAGCCCCTCTCCCTCTGTCACTCACTCTCCCCCACCCTCACTCATTTTCATTGGGTTGGATGAGGGAGGGGGTGTGGGCTCCGGCTGGGAATGAGGGGTTTGGGGTGCAGAAGGGTGCTCTAGGCTTGGGCCAAGGGGTTTGGAGTGCAGGAGTGAGCTTGAGGCAGGGGGTTGGGGTGTAGGAGGGAGTGCAGGCTCTGGGTGGGAGTGTGGGCTCTGGGGTGGGGCCAGGGATGAGGGGCTTGGGGTGTTGGAGCAGGGGGTTGGGGTGCAGGAAGGGGTGTGGGCTCTGGGAGGGAGTTTGGGTGCAGGAAGGGGTTCCAGTCTAGGGCAGGGGGTTGAGGGCAGGAGGTGACTTGGGGTGCGGGATCCGGCCGGTTGGCGCTTACCTCAGGCAGTTCCCAGGCAGTGGTGTAAGGCAGGCTCCCTGCAGCTCCCAGAAGCAGCCGGCATGTCTAGCCCAGCTCCTAGGTGCAGGGGTAGCCAGGCAGCTCCTCGCCCGCAGTCTCCACCCCCATAACTCCCATTGGCTGCTGTTCCCGGCCAATGGAGCTGCGGAGCCGGTGCTGGGGGCAGAATGTGGAGCTTCCCTGATCACCCCTGTGCCTAGGGGCCGGACCTGGCTGCTGCTTCTGGGGAGCTGCACAGAGCCTGGGCCCCCGCTGCATTGTTAACCGGACTTTTAACAGCGCGTTCAGCAGTGCTGACCAGAGCCACCAGGGTCCCTTTTTGACCAGGCATTCCGGTCGAAAACTGGATGCCTGGCCAACCCTATTTGGATCTTTTAGTGTCTCAAGTGAGGCGAGTATTATAGACACTATCACTGGCTTGCTGGCCCTTTAAGGGGAGTCAGGCTCAGTCTTGCCTGTGAGCTAGCAGTTAGCCCCCAGCTGATCCTGCAGTGGGCGGCTTAATTAACATTAGTGCCCTCAGCTATGAAAGTGTCAGGGGGCACTACAGAGAGAGGAGAGCTCGTTCAGGAGAAGATGACTCAGCAGATAGGGTGTGACAGGTTCCGAGGGGGCGATGCAGAGCTACTGTCCCACTGGCAGCCCTTAGTCATACCTTCGGCCCCTCGGGCACGCCGACCCGAGTCTGCGGCATTCGGGATTCTGCTACCCAAGGCAGGTTGGCTGGGGTAGGGGAACGGAGGCCCACCCAACTCCACTGCGTTCCAGCCCAGGGCCCTGACAGTGGCGGAAGGCGAAGGTCCCGCTGCTGGGTCAGCGGGGGACCATCCGCACACCCCGCTGACCAAATACACCCACTACGCTGTGCAGTTCTGCCCCGGGCTACTTCCTACCCGGTCACTCAAGCGGGCCTCTCCGGTCCCTCCAGCTCGTCCGGGTATTCAGCTGCTGGTAGCTCCAGCTCCCCGCTCTGTGTCAGGTTCACGCTGGCCCAGGTTACAGCCTGGCCCCTTGGCGGCTGGCAGTCCTGGTCACCACAGTCCTTCCTCCAGGTCAGGTTTCTCCTGGGTCAGCAGAGGGTCTGGAGGGAGCAGCCTGTGTCTGTCTCCCTCCCTAGTCTGCTCTCCCTGGACTAAGAGACCCGCCCTTTGTACTTCCTGTCCAACGCCTCCCCTTCCGGGGATTGGCGTGAACTTGGCCTGGCCCTGCCCACTCAGGCTGAGAGGCTGGCTCTTTACCCTCTGGTTCGGAGGGAAGCCACCCTGGCTTCCTACATAGGGCCTGGTGAAGTCAGGCTGGACAGAACCGCAGAGAGCAGGTAAGATTCCTGAGGGTGACCCTGAGGTGAAAGCTGTGCGAAGCAGGGAGATCCTTGGCAGAAGCTGGCAGTGCCTAAGGAGGGAAGCTAATGAAGAAAGCTGCTAAGAAGAGCCTCTGGGGAAAAGCCCTGGGCTGTAGGGCTCAGCCAAAAGAGCAAAGATAGAATGTGGCAGTGCCTGGGAGCAGGGAACTTCAGCACGGCCTGAGAAGGACAGGAGGGTCATTTGTTTTGCTGTTTGTTCAAGTTTGTTAGTTGGCCTCTCCTTATGCGGGAAGAGGACTGAACTTAAATGTGACCTGGCTACAGGGCTAGGCCATTGTGTGGCCAAAGAAGTGGTCACCAGGAGGTGCTAGCCATGTGGATCCCTGCAATACCATGTTTGAAAAACTACCAAAATGTGGTGGGGTTTTCAGTGAAGAGTAATTTCCTAAACAGTTATAAAGGCCAGTCAGGTCTTGTTACCAACCTAAACTGCTGAAGAGATACTTTGTTTTGATTTAGAACATGGAAAAGCACTTTCCAACAGCCCCAGGCAACTTTCACAGCAATTAAAATATTGCACCATATAAAAATTGCAATTCTAGAAGCCAATCAAATTAGCCCAACCCTGCAATAAAACTGAATCAGCCAGCTTGACAATTAAACATGCAAACAAATACCCACAGCTTTCCCAAATGCCTGAAAAAACACATGGGCCTTGTATTATGGCCTGGAGATCGATAGATTCAGATTATTTCTTACGGGGGAATTCCAAAGCCGTGGGCTCTTCATGCCCATGTTGACCATAGGAAAATCATTTATTTTAAAACATACAATCTATTTTCCTAGTCTGAAGTAGATATAAGAACAGCCTATCAGCAACCTTCCCTTCAATTAACACAGGGGAACTCCACCTGAGAACTTTTGCTGAATAGAACTGTCAGAGTAACAGGAAGAAAAATAATTCTTTAGGTAGATATGTTCCAGGCCATGTTTGACCCAGAAATCAATAAGCAGCCATTGGATGGTGGGTCAGCAGATCATAGAGAGCTGGTATAGTGTGCTCCTAGTGTGATATATGAGTTTGAGTCACATTTTGATACCTTATCTAAAACAGTGGTTTTTCACCCAGAACCCGAAATCTAGCTGTGACTTTTTGCAGCAATGCACCCAAATGCTTTGGCTGCAGAGGACAGGGGGATTAGGGCCTGGGTGAGAAATGAGAGTTGGCTTGGGAGTACTGGGTGGGTTCGGTTGGTGGCGCTTGTTGGATACTGGTAGGGTGCTGGGATGGGAGGACCTGGGAAGGGCGGCCATATCATGAGCCATCTTTGTGTTGTGCCTCCCTGGTTACAAAGTCCTGATCTACAGTCAGCTGTGGATCTAATAGAACCTCCAAACTGAACTCGAATAATGAACGGTGGGCACACACCACCCTTAAGAGGGCTGATATCTTTGCCAACTCTTCCTCTCGGCTCCCCAAGTCTACCACACCACCGAGCAATGAGAGCACTGCTGGTTTACAGTGAGATTCTTCAGTGCAGTGTGGTGGTGAAACTGAACAAACTTCTACTCTATAAGACACTGACACTTTCAAAAGGGTTAACCAGAAACCCTAGTAGTTGGACTAAGAGAACCAAGAAGGGAATTGCCAGGCATCATTTTAGGGTTTGTGGGTTATTAATTAGTCCCTTTAGGATTTTCTTGAGTTATTTGGCTTTTAAGAGAAAGTAGAGTTGTCTGATGCTTGTTGCCTGAACTTAAAAAAAACAAACAGACAAACTCTTTTACATAGTGACCTACTCCTGTAAACCATGACACTAAAGTTAGGAGAGACGTGCCAAACTTCTACTCTCCAGTGAAAAGAAGCTGAAAAAATGATGGGTTTTCATGGCAAACACCCTTTGCCTGTGTAACGCTGATAGACCTGGATTCTCGGTGGGCGGTATTGAACCTGCAATCTCGGGAGCTTAGTGAATGAACCTCTATTGCATGAGCTAAAAGCCAAATGACTGTTAGCTAAGGCTGCAGAGTAGACTCCTTAATCTTTCTCTCTAAGTGGTCTCGGTGCCACAAGATGGGACAGAACACCACACCCAGAAGGTGTGTGGGTTATACCTGTCTCAACCAACACAATCCTCTTACCTTGGTATCTGGCTTTCAGGGCACTCGCAGGTGAACGTGCAAATAGAACTCCAGATCTGGCTTCTCTGACAGATTGTGCTGATGATTCAGCAGTCCATACTGAAACTTGGCAATACTCCCAGCCTTCTCTTAAGCATACCAAACCTGTAAATGGAATGAAAGGTCATTCACTGCAGCTCATTCAATGAGATTTTTCCCAAATGTGTCTCAAGTCGACAAAGACACTGGCCAGACTCCATAAAGATGTAGCTCTTCCTAATCTTAAATCACTTTGTTGGTTTTTGTTTCTAAAGTCACAGAAGCATATGAAATTAACTCTAATCTGAAGGTAAATTTCTGGGGATTTCCAGGCTTTGGACAGGGCTTTGGCAGCTGCTGCTTATTCATTTTACCTATTGCATAGTTCATCTTCTCAGCAAATGAGAGCCTTGTAGGATTATCTGCTGCATTTCCTTTGATGCTTCCAAAGTGATGCACTGCTATTTCTCATGCTGCATGCTGCCAAACATGACTAGGTCACGCAAAGTGAAAGGCCAGCCACAGAGTGTGGGCTCAGTCTTCAGATACACTGTAGCAGAGCTTGGGCCATCTGTGGGATGGAGGAGTAAAGGTGACTTATGCCACCTTTCTGCCCTCCCCTCAATCCCGGAGGCTGTTTGGCCTCTGACATAATCTACAACAATCTCACGGCTGTTCAGAATTGCTGTGGTTTGTGATAGCCTTGTAGAAGGTTGTCATGCCAGCTGGTTATCCCCAGAATATAGCATACTATGTGCATGCTTGCTTCTTTCCTCAGGTAATGTGCCCCTATGCTGGGAAGGAAGGGGGTTGTGGTGGTAGCCCTATGCTTGCTGAGATTTCTCCATGCTGTAGGAATTCCCAGTTGCCCATTTAGGGCAGCTTTAAATTCTCTTAGCACAGACTGCAATCTGGCTCTGAAAGGTCACTATAAAGGAGAATATTTCAGATATCAGTCTGGTGTTCAAGACTGACAAAGGGATCACGTTAAAAGGATATAGGAATGATGTGAAATCACAAATTCTAGCCACAAGTTATAGTCTGCAGAAGTTCCAAAGCCCTTAGCTGCTTTGTTCTACACATGAGTGACTTTGATAGGATTCTGCAGAACTCACATTTGCCGCCCTCAAAAAAAAAAAAAAGCCTCCTCCATCAGAATAATTTTTTTCCCTTCCCACAACCTGTATTCCACCTCTCCACACACAGCTTCTAAAAAGCTAGGTAAAATACGTGAACCTCGCAGTTTGCCATCAAAGTAACAAAGTCTGGGAGCATCAGACAAAAGAGAGGAGGAAGCAAATTCACAGGGACTCTCCTGGTCTTGCTCTTTGATTTCTGAATAAAGTTTCATCATATTAATAGATGTAACATTGTCTCTGGCTGTGTCTGAAAAATGGAGAGGCTCTTGATGGCTCAGGGAACTGATAAGGATGTTACTTCTCACTGCTACACAAATGGTTAGAAGCCAGCCCTGGTTTGTAGCGACCAAAAGCTGTTACAATCTTATGGCTGGTTAGTGGTCTTTATGAAATGGTTGGTTTGAGTCCAGTTTTCAGTGGGCCATGAAATCCACTTCAAGCGCCACCAGTGTGGCTGATCTCGGGTCGGAGACAAATGCCTGAATGGGAATGGAGCCTGAACTACTTTCTTCTCCTGTGAAGGTCCCTCTAGGGAAGGTTTGAGGCACGCTGGTATAAGAGTACATGAAGAAGCTTGCACTGCACTGCCTGTGGTGAACCTCTTCTGGACTTCAGTCTCCAGGACAATCAATCCCATGCCTCTCACAAGCCCTCCATTCTACAGAATGTTTACATCCCATATTTTAAAATGGGATTTGTTCATAGCACATGTGCACCAGATGCAGCAGTTACACTTTAGTAAATAACTCCCTGCTTCTCCAATCCGTTGCAGAAAGATGAGCAGGGGCCACCTTCTCTTCAGACCTGCAGGGAGAAACTGCTTGTGACTTGGTGACTGCCTTTCTGTGACAGGTTAGTGTGTCATTAAACACGATTGGTGTATTTCTCCTGAAGTCAATTATTCGGGGTTTCTGAAAGCCCAGAGTCCTTAATATCCCATGGAGAGTACTGAAAACCCTTCCTACAAACTTAGGACTGAAGAATCCAATGCACTGCTACAGACTAGGGACTGAATGGCTAGGCAGCAGTTCTGCGGAAAAGGACCTAGGAGTGAAAGTGGACGAGAAGCTGGATATGAGTCAACAGTGTGCCCTTGTTGCCAAGAAGGCCAATGGCATTTTGGGATGTATAAGTAGGGGCATAGCCAGCAGATCGAGGGACGTGATCGTTCCCCTCTATTCGACATTGGTGAGGCCTCATCTGGAGTACTGGGTCCAGTTTTGGGCCCCACACTACAAGGAGGATGTGGAAAAATTGGAGAGAGTCCAGCAAAGGGCAACAAAAATGATTAGGGGTCTGGAACACATGACTCATGAGTAGAGGTTGAGGGAACTGGGATTGTTTAGTCTGCAGAAGAGAAGAATGAGGGGGGATTTGATAGCTGCTTTCAACTACCTGAAAGGGGGTTCCAAAGAGGATGGCTCTAGACTGTTCTCAGTGGTAGCAGATGACAGAACAAGGAGTAATGGTCTCAAGTTGCAGTGGGGGAGGTTTAGGTTGGATATTAGGAAAAACTTTTTCACTAAGAGGGTGGTGAAACACTGGAATGCGTTACCTAGGGAGGTGGTAGAATCTCCTTCCTTAGAAGTTTTTAAGGTCAGGCTTGACAAAGCCCTGGCTGGGATGATTTAATTGGGGATTGGTCCGGCTTTGAGCAGGGGGTTGGACTAGATGACTTCCTGAGGTCCCTTCCAACCCTGATATTCTATGATTCTATGAAACAGAATCCCAAGAAACACGTTCTGTCCATGCGTTGCTTTGTGCCTGTAGGACTAGACTTATTTCCTGAGGCTAGTGACGTGATGGTCTCCTGCCCTTTTGTGAAACTTTAAAGGAAGTCAGAAGATTTTGTTCCTTATTGTGGTCTCTCTCTGACAGCCAGAAAGGAACTTTGTTTTTCTTCTGATTCCCTTTTCTTCCCCTGAAAGTTTCTGCTGCCCCTGCCCTGTCATTTCCAAACTCCTTTGGGTACTGGAGGAATGAAATGAATAGCAAGGAAGATCGTTGAAGTGGTTTTCATTTTTATCTGAAAAGCTCACGGCTCTGAAAACTGAACCAGAAATCTCCCAGGACTAGACTGCGAGTTGTATTAATGTGAGCAGGGATAAATGCTGATTGGTGGAATTGGTATGGGTGTGACTGACTGGTTTCAAAAGCAGCTGCAGCTTAAAATGTATTTACAGGGTTCTAAGAAGTTCTCTAAAACAATGCAATGAGCTGCTGGTCAGTTAGCAGCATCATGTAGTAACCAGTGTAGGGTGCATTAGTGTGGAATTAAGGGCTATCTCATGTTATGGATAGGTTGTTTTTGTTTTAGGAAGATACTTCTGTCTAAATCAGTATAGAATTTCTTTAAAACAATATCAGTTACATAATATGGACTTATCCATGTACTTAACTTAATGGATGTTGGGAGCCCCATGGAGTTCAAAAGGAATACTTACATATATAAAATTTAAGCACATACGTGTATATTTGTGGGATCAAGGCCTTAGAGATTTAACCCTTAGGCCAAGATTTTCAAATCGGGGTGACTAAAGTTAAAAAGTGGGTTGATTTCTAAGAGGTGCTGGGTTCTCACAGTTCTGATCAATGTCAGTGGGAACTGAGAGCGGAACACCTCTGAAAATTAGGCATATTGGAGAAGCGTAGCCTTCTTCTTTCAAAGTGTGTGTGTACTTGCAGCTTTTCTTTTCCCCCTGTCATGAGTTTCTTGCTGTAAGAAATGGGTAACCACAGTAGGCCATATGGGAGTAGGGAGGGAGTTACCAGCTCAGCTTCAAATCCATTTGATATCTTTTTCATTCACGAGTGTTGACTTCTAGCATTTCTGTGTTAAAGACATATAGAGATTGATCATCCAAAGTAATCCAAAGGCATTTCAAAAACGCCTCTCATAGGTTTTGACCCACTTTTAATTATCTAAAATAAGTGACATGACTGACAGTAGCTGGCTCTTCAAGTTGGCACAGATGAAAACTGAATCAGGATGCCTGAACTGGAGGTTCTTAGCTCTACCCTGGTCTGTTACCATATGCTTTCTTGTAATCTTGAATATCTCCTGAGACACTCAGTTTTTTCCAGTAACTATAGTTTGTCCTAGTGGTATTTCTGTCACCTAGGTTGGCTGCTCCTGTGTGCAATAATTTAATTCAGTCACACATGTAAGGTGTGGGAGGCGCATGAGAGTAAGGGTTGGGTCTCCAAAAAGCTTACTATAGCAACAGAGGCCAGCTGTCAGTTTTAGATCTGGCAGGGCCGGCTCTAGGATTTTTGCCGCCCCAAGCAAAACCATTTTCGGCTGCCCCCGCTTTTTTTTCGTGCCTCCCTGCCCCCAGCTCCGCCCCTTCCCAACCCCTTCCCCAAATCCCCGGGCCCCCCCCCCACTTCCCCCGGGCATGCCACATTTTCCCCTTCCCTCCATTGCTTCCTGCGCCTCCCCCCCCAGCTCACCTCCGCTCCGCCTGCTCCCCTGAACACGCCGCCACTCCGCTTCTTCCCCCCTCCCTCTCAGGAGAGGGAGAGGCAGTGCATTCAGGGGAACAGGCGGAGCAGAGGTGGGGCGGGGGTAGAGGAACCACTCTGCTCTACCGCCGCCACTTCCCCCGAGTGTGCCGCCGCTCGGCTTCTCCTTCCTCCCTCCCAGGCTTGCCGGGCCAAACAGTTGTTTCGCCCGCAGCAAGCCTGGGCGGGAGGGGGGAGAAGCAGAATGGCGGCAGGGCACTCGGGGAGCAGGTGGAGGCGAGCTGGGGGGGCACATTTCTAGGGGTGGTATGGCCGGCGCCGGAATGCCGCCCCTAGAAATGTGCTGCCCCAAGCACCTGCTTGTTTTGCTGGTGCCTAGAGCCGGCCCTGAGATCTGAATCCCAGAGCTCAGGAGTGTTTTGATCTTGGGTTTAGTTAAGTGCTGTACCACTAAATTACCACTAAATTACTGAAGGTCCAGATTCTATAAACATTTCACCACATACCTTATACTTTACTGACCTGAATATCCCCATTGACGTGAACAGAACTACCAGCATGAGTCCAGTTACACATCTGCTTAAGTGCTTCCATAATAAGAGCCATATTTTGTACATCTGAAGGTGACAAGCACACAGCTGAGGTATCTTTATTTTTTTTAAATCCTCTTTTGTTCACATTTGATGACAGCTTCTTAAAACTTTTTATGAATTAGGTATTTTCCTCACTTGTATATCTTTCTCTATCTGGTGTGTGCAATGATTTGTTGTTGTAAAGTTGAGCTATATTGACACTAATATTTGTGTGTGTTGCCTAGAGAAATTAACTGAAGAAAAACAAAGTATTTGAGGGGGTGGGGGTGTTCTGGTGAAGTCACCACATCCTGCAAAGGGAATTACATGGATAGTGCAAAACCTTGTAGAGAAAATCAAGTGGAGGAGTCAAATTTTGTGCCCACATCATGTTCATTTTAAACCTTTTATTCACTTAGGGATAAATATCTTCAGTCACAGCAGTGTAAGTCTGGAGTAGCTGCACTGAAGTCAATGGAATTACTCTAGAGTTACATGAGTGTGACAGAGCAGAATCAAACCCCAAGCAAGTGCAACAGATGCCTCTAAACACAATACCTGTATAACCAATTAATCCCAATTGTGAGCATTTCTATTCAGCTTCAGCTTTTTAAAAATGTCAGATTGTCAGCTTCTAATTATTGTAATTAGCTTGCAGATTTCTTGAGGAGCCCTGATTGAAGACTGGCTCTTTACATTTTCTGTTAATTAATAAATACTGTTTATTTATTTAATTCATTCAAATGTAAGTTTTCAGTCAGGCTGATGCTAAAATTAGCTGCTGGACTACAAAATCCCCTCAACAAATGTCACCAATCCAGACACACAAAGGGGGACTGGGGTAGGAAGGGGGAAACCACCCTTGTACTCTGAAATCCATATCTTACTATTTAAAAAAAAACAACAACATGGTCACAAGGGAAAATTCTCTGGGAATTTTCCAGGAAGTGGAAGGGAAACTTTATTTATCAAAGTCATGAGAGACTACTTTCAAGCTGACCAAAGTCTAGGTAATGGAATGTTTTGTTAGCTCTTTTTTTTTTGATATCCATTCAGTTTCATAATGTCTGGGAGGAAGTGTGCCATGCTCCTCTGGAGATTTTCACTCCCTTGAACTGCAACCAAGTTCCAATATCATGAGAAGGGGGAAATCCTGAGCTTCCTTCCGCAAAAAGAAAGCAGAGACAAATTATTATTGCTCCTTTTGCCAAGAGGGTAGGCAATTTGGGGGATTTGCAGTGGGCTAGTTTCCTTTTTGAGGAGCAATTAGTCACACACATTCCCAGTGTCTTTTCTCCTAGCCTAGTTTTATTCACAAAGTCCTGTTACCCTGGGCACAGAAAATGAACAATAGCCTAATTGTACACATGCAATTCAACTTGGAGAAACTCTAGTAAGACTCTGCTATTATTCAGCCCTGTAGCAAGAAAACCACTTCCTTTCTGACCCTTTGCTTTGCCTACAGCGGGGCAGCACCAGTGGAAGCAGATGGCTAGACCAAGTTCAAGGTGTGTTTAATCACTGTGTGCTCTAGAGCAGATCCAAGTCAGCACAGGCAACATGGTGGTTTCAAGAACAAAACAAAACCAACAACGGAGTCCTGTGTACACAGCACCCTCCACTGGCACAGCTGGAGCTGCAGCCATTGGGTCTGAAAAATCTTAAAGTAGACACAACAGCCTTTCTGCACATTAGGATGTGTCTACATTAGAAGAAGAGGCCAACGTTAGGCTGGGGTTAGTTTTACAGTAATTAGCTGCTAACTGCAACCTGACTTTTACATTTTATCCATCATAGTTGCAGGTCAACACATTTCATTTCAATTTAGCTAGTTGAGATCTATCTTAGGTAGCCCTGAGGGTACACAAAGGTCTGGGTTGGCTAAACTGGGTCAGCTAATGCCACCCTAACCTCCACCCTTTTTCCTAATCTAGAAAATCCTCCAGGGCACTCTTGGCTCGGAAACCCCACAGACCAATGTTCAATGGCTCTCATAATAAATGAGGCCTAGCTCAGGTAAGCCTGGGTCTTGATTCCCTTTTTGCCCAGCTGCTGTACAACACAAAGGAACTACTCCAAGAACAGGGTGGAGCAATTTAAATCACCTACTTTAATCATGATTAAAATCAGCTAGCAGGAAACCTTGATTTCAATTGCATTTTGCATTTGTACATTTAGTTATTTTCCTAAAGAAAGGTTCATTCTTACTAATTGGTAACCATTAAAACTTGTTGATCTGCAGCTGAATATAGCCTCTACATGAACTTTGAGTTTTGATAACCAAGAGGATACACTATACTATACACACATTTATTTAAGCAATTATGTATCTTAGCTAAATTTATTCCGATTCTTAATTTTTATATTTTTATTATGTTAGAAAATGATGAATGATGCATTTCTGATTCACTAGGTTATTAATTTTTAACCTGTGATTTTGGTCAAGTTCTGTTCGGATGGAAATTTAAATTCAATTAAAAATGCACAAAACCAGCATTTCAAGTTTAGGGATTTCTTCTTCTTCTTCTTTTTTTTAATGACCTACCAGTAACTTAAAAGTCATGGATACCTGAGAAAAAAGATTATCGAAACATGTTTTCCATTTAAAATTAACTGATTTATTAAACAAAGGAGATATTATCTGCAGTTAGTGAACGGAACCAATTGTTTCTGATCACCATGTCCTTCAAGATGTTAGAACTAGTAGTTCTCACCCTCTCACATAGAATCATAGGCCTGGAAGGGACCTCTCAAGGTCATCTAGTCTAGTCCCCTGCACTCATGACACGACTAAATATTATCTAGATCATCCCTGACAGGTGTTTGTCCAACCTGCTCTTAAAAATCTCCAGTGATGGAGATTCCACAACCTCCCTAGGCAATTTTTTCCAGGGCTTAACCACCCTGACAGTTAGGAAGTTTTTCCTAATGTCCAACCTAAACCGCCTTTGCTTCTTGTCCTAAACTCAGAGGTTAAGGAGAACAATTTTTCACCCTCCTCCTTGGAGCAACCTTTTATGTACTTGAAAACTGTTATCATGTCCCCTCTCAGTCTTCTCTTTTCCAGACTAAACAAACCCGATTTTTTTCAATCTTCCCTCATAGGTCATGTTTTCTAGACCTTTAAACATTTGTGTTGCTCTTCTCTAGACTGTCTCCAATTTGTCCACATCTTTCCTGTAATGTGGCGCCCAGAACTGGACACAATACTCCAGGCCTAATTAGTGAAGGGTAGAGAGGAAGAATTACTGCTCATGTCTTGCTTACAACACTCCTGCTAATGCATCCCAGACAGATGTTTGCTTTTTTTGCAACAGTGTTACACTCTTGACTCATATTTAGCGTGTGATCCACTATGACCCCCAGATCCCTTTCTGCAGTACTCCTTCCTAGGCAGTCATTTCCCATTTTGTGTGTATGCAACTGATGGTTCCTTTTATTCAGAGATTGGAAGTCAAAAGCAAACTCTCCTGTTTTTTCAACTCCCAATTTATTTTTAAACTTTGAATTAACTAGTCATTGAACTGAAATGAAGGAAATAATCTCTCTGTGTGTGCAGAAGAGGGCACTACTGTCAAAAGCTGATTTAGCACTTTAACAAACTCTGGTTCTAGGAGTTTAGCAAATGACTTCCACCAATTTAGTGGTTTGACTTTGTTTAAAACTTTGGCAGCAAACATGTACTGTTTAAATTATTTTTCTAATGTAATGATCTTAATAGATTATAATAAGTTTAGACCTTAACATAGGTTGTCAATTTCCAATTTAATTTTAAATATATTTAAATTTTTAAAAATCTGATTTAAAATTTGATTTTTATGTTAATTTTTTTTTTAAATTCACCTTGTCTAAGAGATTCAACCATAACCAATGTCCTCCAGAGCTAGCTTCTTTGAAATTGTCTATCCAGGCAAAAGACCCATAAAAACCCATAGAAATAATGGTCCAGGTGCAATTACTGTAACCAGTTTTTATGAAGTTCTTTGGGCAAAACCCTGTCTGCCCTTTATATGGAAGGTTTCATAGTAAGTACCCATATGTCATTCATAACTTGTATTTCAGTACTACTCTGTAGTTTGCACAGTGTATTAGTTTAATCTTGTAAAGCAATTTGGGATACTTTCAGATGACAAATGCTATGTAAGCGTACATGCTAAAATCAAGCTGGATAACTGATAATTGCAAATAGGTTGTACTGAGTCCATGAAAATTATCCCTGTTTGCTTGTTTTGCCACTCTTCTACTATAGTAGCATCTAACTTAATGATTTAACTCCATTGTGAACTAACAGGCAAATAAACTAAGAGGTGGTATGGGGTAGGGGCTTCAAGAATGGCTTTAATCCTCGGTGAAATAGATTTGGTAATCTCAAAGAATCATTACAGTATTTAGCACTGTTAGTAGCCTCTACTTGAGAGAAGCCCACACACTGTTATAATACTAGGTTCAACTTGCATTAGTAGAAGTATTCAGGGGATGCCTAGACCACTTCTTATAGCACTAAAAGGTGTGATATCCAGTTGTGCCTGCAGCAGCAGTGTGCCAGGAAAGCAGCTTTTTTTGTCTTGCCCTATGTTTTTAGGGATAGAGAGGGCTTGTGGCAGGACAATAGCATCACTGTAACCAGAAGGGGTGATTGATCAATGTGACCATGCCATCCCAGGCCACGAACTTGGCAGAATTCCTCAGCAAAGTCTTGTTAGTGATTGGAGAGGTCTTCACAGGGCATGGATTGGAGGCAGGGACAAGGTGGTGAAAAGAACCCCCTTTTCCTCCTACATGAACCCAGGGCACTGTAGGAAGTGGTAATGGCATTAGGAGTCACATTTATCTCTGATTCAAAACTACAGCTGGATGCTAGCATGGTGCTGCTGAAACTAAGCTGTTTTGGATGGGGTGAAAAACTGAAGTCTTGACTATTGTGGTAATTAAAGCCATGCCAAGCGCTTGGCTGAATCAAGGCCTAATAGAGCTGACTGAACATTACCAAAATTAGAAACTTTAATGAAAAATTGTGACTGAAAAAACTTCACGACAGTTTTTGGGAAATTGTTTCCTTGGTTTATGACTTGCTCCAGCAGTTAAAAGCAGTGTCGAGTTTCACAAGACTTAGAATGCCTCGACCCAGGATCTTGACCAACATTTTATAGGGTAATTAGATTCTGCCTGCTTAAAACTTGCTTTGTAGTTTCATTTGGGGAATTGGAAGAGATGGGGCAGTCTTCTTTGTGATCATGAGTAAATCACTTAAACTTTCAGTGCCTCAGTTTCCCTACCTATACAATGAGGATATGCCTATCTATTTCAGAGGGGTGGAAGTTTGAAAAGCATTTTGCTATGATGAAATGTTTTCCATCCAAGGATCTCAAAGTACTCATATTAACTGGATAAGATTCTTCACTTTACATCCTCAACAGAGAACAAGTCTACACAAGAATTAACTGGCTACCATCTGTCATTTTGGGCAGGCTGCATCACTGTTGGGTGAATTGAGCGGTCTGTCTAGTTGTTAGTGCCCTTAGCATCTTTCTAACAAAGAAATCAATAGACATTCCAAGTGACTGTGAGTAGTAATAAAGGAGGTGGTTTTCACATGGATTAAGTATTTCATAACTGACGTCACGGGGAAGTATATATAGATCTGAGCATCACAATAAAACAGTTTCCACCCCAAGATAACAAAATTCAAAGGGTTCACAAAATTAAGAGGATTCACGAAAAATGCCGAAGACACTTTGCCTACACATACTGCAGATCACTAATCACTGGTGCTTTGATTCCTGCTGTGTCCTGGGCACTGGCTAACATGTCACTTATATGAAGTGCAATATGACAAGATTTATAGAAAACAGTCACAAAAATACAGCTGTAGAATCTGAAGGAAACAGTTGACTGGTACAGACCTCTCAACACAGCCGCTTCCAAAACTAGGCAACTAGCTCCTCTCCTCACTGTGTAAGTCTCCACCACAAACAAAACTACTGTATTGCTCTCACATATGCAGTTCAAATTGGGATTCCTCTTCCCAGTATCATGCCTGGTTGCTACTGCTGTGGTCCTTAGATCCTTCCCTACTACGTTGTTATACTGGGATACAAGGCTTTCTGTCAAATTCACGAGTGGCCTGGGGTCTTGCATGAAACGTGACAACTTAAAGGATCGAACCTAATACTACTGCACGCTGCCCTTTCTTTCACCTCTTCCATGCTGTGTTTAAATAAAATAATAATAATAATTAAAAAAAACCTGTTCAAGGGAAAATGATGGAGGCGGATGAAAGATGAGACAAAATGAGCCGTTCAAGATAGCGCTGAAGTGGGGACCTGAGTTGAAAGATACTGACCCCAGTTCTGGGCTATATCTTGGGGTGAGGGTAAATGTCTCTGTATCGTCTCTGGGGCCTCCTAGATTCTGGGGCCAGCCAGGGATTGTACTGATCACTGGTATAAACTAGAGCAGCCCCCAGGATGCTCTAACCTACCCTTGGCTGCTAAAAGCCAAACATAGTTGGCATGCCACGACACTCCAGGCATGCCCCCTTTTTCAGCCTGCCACTCCCCAGCACGCTTTCTATATCCCAGACTACACATGTGAGTAAAGTGTGGAACTGATGTAGTAGTTCTGCTAGCCGCTCCCCAACATGCTTCCTTTATCCCAGGCTACAAATGAGGGGTGGAGCTGATACAGCGGTTCTATACCAGTCAGGGATTTCCCCTTCACAGGAGGAATTCCTGGGTAGCAGGTTAAGCTGGCTTTACTCCTGCTGTGAGTTACCAAAGAGGCATGAAGCAGGAACAATTGGCACAAATAATGTGGGTTTTTTTACTCCCCACTCTAGATTACTTCTATTTCAGATTAAGCAAAGAGAGAACAATCTAACCCATCCAAATCAGGTCCTCAGCTGGTATCCATTGGTGACACTTCACTGACCTCTTCCAATGGACAGAACTACACTGACTTATATCGGCTGAGGGTCTGGCCCTCCGTGCGTATGTGAGTGAGTGAGAGACCACTGACTCTCTCTGTAATGTTCCGCATCTGAAATGTAACACAGAAAATGGCAGCTGCCCTTCATGAGTCAGAAAGACTCTGTTTAAAGGAGCAGTATGTAGAAGACGGAATAACAGCGCCTCCCTTCCCTGACATAGCCGTCATCACCACAAAACCCACAAAGATTTTAAACTAACCACAGGGTAACATGAAACAGATGGGAGCCAAATGGCTGAACTAAAGAGGATATAAATCCACATCGTCCAAGCAACTGCAGTTTGCTAACAGTAGTTTTCTGATAGATATGTTTATTAAAACACGCCTTTGTTTTACTTTTATTTTGTTTTATAGTCTGGAAGCCTCATTCAAGCCCTAATTCAGCAGTCCATGCCCATTCAGCAAAGCACTTTATCCTGCACTTAGCTTTAAGCATATGTTATCCCACTGATGTTAATGGGACTCAAGCATGTGTTTAAAGTTAAACAAGGGTTTAAAAGCTTTGATGAATAGAGACAGTCTTAAATGTTTTGCTGAATTTGGACCCCAGTGTATAATTCCTGAGAGGATGAAAAATCTCTTCTGTAATGAATGTAAATGTTACCTCTTATTTGTTCTGGATTTTCTTCTGTTAGGATTAGTAGAAATATCAGATCATGTTAGGAATCCTAATGTTTTAGTTTCATGTTGGAAGTACCGACAAAATGCCTTGCCTTGGTTGGTTTGCCGGCTCTGACCTTTGGGCTTGCTTTATCCTACCACAACAAATTCTCAAAGTGTTTTGTAAATGGCTTTTCCACAGAAACCCTCTTCTTCATGTGAGCTATTCATTTTTTCTTAAAATGAGCAGAGGCGTATTGTGATAACTGGGTCTACAAAAGTACTCTAATTGTGAGCTCAACTGTAAAAAGTGAGTGTCCGATTGTGATATCTTATCATAATAAATGTTGATGAGAAAAGTTGCAAAAGGGAGACAGACTGAATAAGCTAAAACAAAAGGCCTATTGATATACTTCAAGGACGGTGTTAAAATTATTATTGGTAACCAAGGGGAGTGGAAATCAATGAATAGGGCCCTACCAAATTCATGGCCATGAAAAACGCATCACAAACCGTGAAATCTGGTCTCTCCCCCCCCCATGAACTCTGGTCTTATGTGCTTTTACCCTATACTATATAGATTTCACAGGGGAGATCAGCATTTCTCAAACTGGGGGGTCCTGTCCCAAAAGGGAGTTGCAGGGGTGGTCACAAGGTTATTTTAGGGGGTGGGGGATCACAGTCTTGCCAACCTTATTTCTGTGCTGCCTTCAGAGCTGGGCAGCCGGAGGGTGATGGCTGCTGACTGAGGGCCCAGCTCTGCAAGCAGCAGCACAGAAGTAAGGGTGGCAATACCAAACCTTACCATACCATGCCACCCTTACTTCTGCGCTGCTGCTGGCGGCAGCTCTGCCTTTAGAGCTGGGCTCCCGGCCAACAGCTGCCGCTCTCCCACTGCCCAGCTCTGAAGGCAGCATTGCCACCAGTGCAGAAGTAAGGGTGGTAGTAGTACCACAACCACCCCACTACAATAACTTTCCAACCCCCCCTCCCCCGCCCCTCCGTTGGATCATATTAAAGAAGTTCTGTATTGAAATCACAAATGAGTTTGATTCCCCATAGTTTAAATTCCAGGGTATTACTAATTAAGAGGTCTCTTGGTTTTTGGTACTGTTTCTCTCCCTCTATGTGTGAAACTTGCAAGCTGCTAATTGTGTTAGTATATTTCTAAGACAGAGTCTGTTCTCAAAGCAATTCTTTGTAACAACAACCACTCACACAGAGAGAGACTCAAAGCAATACTCTGTAACAACAGAAACAGCACCCAGAGACTCCCCGTCCTTTTGTTGTATTAACAATTGTGATTAAAATAGAGATAGAGGATGTATGTGGATGGATGCTTGGTGTGGATAATAACTTAATGATCAGGGAGGTGCCAGCCTAAGAATCCAGTGTCCATCAGCTGAAGAAGGCGTCAAGTGGAAATAACCAGACGACAACCGGAGGGCAGGCTGGAATCCACCCAACAGCCTGCAGGATGGGAGAACCAAAGAACAAGATAACATCTGGCAGCACGGAGCCGTCAGGATTTCATAGAATCATAGAATATCAGGGTTGGAAGGGACCTCAGGAGGCCATCTAGTCCAACCCCCTGCTCAAAGCAGGACCAATCCCCAATTAAATCATCCCAGCCAGGGCTTTGTCAAGCCTGACCTTAAAAACTTCTAAGGAAGGAGATTCCACCACCTCCCTAGGTAATGCATTCCAGTGTTTCACCACCCTCCTAGTGAAAAAGTTTTTCCTAATGTCCAACCTAAACCTCCCCCACTGCAACTTGAGACCATCTGCTGATTGATTCAGCAACAGCATGATGAAGCAATTCCCATAGACTGGCATAGGAAGAAATTCCTATAAAAATGGACTCTAGAAAGTGAGAACTTTGGGGTCTGATTCTGCAAACCAACTTCCAGGAGCATCAGATGAGCATCTAACAAGGCCCTGCTCCCTCCTCATGTCCAGGCCACCTGGCCAGTGGCTTGGCATGAGCAACTCTAAGGCTGGTAACTATGATAACAACCTTGCAGAACCTGTGTGTGTGTGTGTATGAATGAATATGTGAATAAATATGAAATTGAATGGAATATTATAGCTATAACTAACTGCTTACTATGATTCTTTCTGTATTCACAATGAATGTGGCATTTTGTCTTTTCCCCTTTAATAAGATCCTGCTGGTTTTTATTTTATTGGTATAGCACCCCCACAACTCCTTTTTGGGTCAGGACCCCTACAATTACAACACGGTGAAATTTCTCATTTAAATAGCTGAAATCATGACATTTGTGATTTTTTAAATCCTATGAGCATGAAATTGACCAGAATGGACCGTGAATTTGGTAGGGCCCTATCAATGAACCAAAAGTGGTGTGTCAGAAATTGGTCTAATTGGTGGACAAAATAATGAGGGGATGGACTTTCCACCACTGCTCCTTTTTTGTGTCATTAAAGAGATTTTGAGGTGAAAAATAGGCTACTAGAGTGAGCTTCACTGTCATGGCTGCCACACCAACTGTCTTCTGGGACCCTGATCCTGAGAGATGTCCCAACCAGACCAGGCTACAGAAAGGGATCCAGTGATGTCACCAGCTTCAGTTAAATACCGAACATCATTTGGCATTTGATTCTTTCCTGCGTCTATCCTTTCCCACCATATTTCTTTCCTATCTCTCTAACACGAGTCTAGCTTAGCTGCCCAAAACTGCATATTTTGCAACAATGGAATTGGATAGTAACACTGACAGCCTGAGCCCAGCCCATCTAACTAACTTCTTCTCTTTTTTCCCAATGTGGACAGTTATTAGTATCTTTAGTACCATCTAAAAGACTGACAAACAAATGGGGGAGGGTTCTTTCTAAAGACTCTCTCCAGCTAAAGGGAAGGGGAACAGGGGTGTTGTTAAAATGGAAGCCGTATCTAACACTTTACATTTCAAATGCTTTACCTGTCTTTCCTTCTTTTCTGTATCTTTAATAAAGGGCTAAAAAAATTAATAGTGTGTTTGCCATAGTGCTAAGCAGGCTGAGGTCCCTGTATACCAAACCTTGTTCAACACTGTTTAATGTTAGACACCGATAGCTGGGTTATGTGAGCACTTTTGCACATATATTCTATAGAAATGTATACAACAGGCATGTGGGAACATACTGGAGACCAAGCACAGCTGTGTTTTACCTGGAGCGGTAGGTGTCATTGCTTCTAGCACAACAGTCCCCTCGTTACCCTCTACCCTGGATACTGCTCAGGGCTTTTCTGCTAGGAATGACTCCATGGCTCATGAAGACACTTCTGAACAATGAATGTTTTATTGTTTTGTGTTTGTAGTATGGTAGAGTGTAGAGTCCCTAGCTGAGACAATACAATGGTCCAGCCCAAGAGGGCCCCAAACACCTAGTTGGAGATAATCTGGGTCCCAAAGAGCATACATTTTAAATAGCCATGACCAAAATGGAAGCACAGAGAGGTAATGTGGCTTGCCTTAGGTCCTATAGCAGCTCAGTGGCAGCACAGGTGGGAATAGAACCCACCCTGTCTGCCTCCCTCTCCACCACACCAAGCTGCATCCTTGTTTTACTCTTTGGAAGTCACCAAGTGGCAGCTACCTGCTCTCAAAAGAAGATTCTAGAATAACATCCTGAGAGCAGTTCCAACTGTTGTTCAAGCTGAGGAATTTACAGAGCAGGGCAGTGAAGTCCCTTCTGCTGCCTTGAGTCTTAGAAAACAAAAAAAATCACAAAACTAATTCTTACTCTGATGAAGGCTGCGCTGTGCCCTGCCCTCCTAGCTACAAATGGATGTGGTCCACCTCAGATGGTAGTGTACATTGGGGAGAAGGGAAGAGCAACACTGTTTGGGGTGATGAAGTTCAGCACAACTGGAACAACATAAGCAGAACAACTTTCAGATTAGCACCTGTGGCTTGGGAGCATACCAATTTTACATTGTCTTTTTTTTTCCTGTGGAACTCTCACAATGAAAAAATAGTCCAACTGCCCGCTCTAGACTGAATTTGAGAGTTTGTATGAGCATCTTTAGCCTTGGGGAGTAAAACAAAACAAATCCCTAAAATCTACCCCTAAAAAAGAAAGGTTCCGGAAAGAGTTGGTCAGGGGGGAGCAGGAGAACTGGCTACTCCTCCTAAAGCAAAATAGCAGACAAAGGACTCAGTGTTGTCAGACATGCTAGCAAGAAGCTCCTCAGCCACAGCTCAAACATATCCCAGAAACAGCAGCAACTAATTTCTCCATCCAGTCAGTAACTGTGCCCAGAGAGCAAGTTCATTTTTATAGAAGCAGTACATTGGTTCAGAAGTCCCATCATATGGTGCAGTGGATTGAGAGGGAAATGCAGAAACCTTGTTAATTTGCAGAAATCCACAGCCTGAACACACAGGGTAGATTAAAAGATTATAATCCCTCTTTGAGAAAGGTTTAGCTGGGAAATGGATCTGGACTCCACAGCTAAACAACTTCTTGCTTTTCCCTGTTTGTGCATTGAGACCCCCTTCCTCTTCCAGCCCATTATTCAGAATCTTGCCAGCTGCTGGTCATGAGGAATTGGAAGAGAAAATAAACAAAACAATACAGAGGATCTTTGGCCCCAGTAAGCCAAACTTAACAACGCTGGTATAGAGACCTGTGTGCAATTTACCTTGTTTCGGGTTTCATTACAAACTTGAATAATAACATGAGATTTATTACAAGATTAGCTAAGATTCATGAGCCTTTCAGTCAAACAAACTCTGTTTCAAACCAAAGGAGGTCAGATTACAGTTTAGCTTTGAACTTGTTTAAAGATATAGGTTTGTGGCTTCAGCTGAGTTACGCTTATGACTTGTGAGTTTCAATCCAAAGTGAAACTCTGTGTGTGAAATCGCATGGACTGAAACTGAATAAAATGCCCAAGTGAATCCCTGCAAAGTGAAACCACTGAGTTCCACACAGCTCGGTGACACATATTTTCATATTTGTGAGTGGTGCTGATGCCTGCAGTGTGGGTGTTGCTCAGCTCTGCTTTGGATCAGTATAAGTCCACATTGCAAGTGCAACTACAAAGTGTAACTCATTGGAGGCATGGTCATCTTAACCAACTACAAGTAACATGGTTCTGTTTGTGTCCAAATAGCAGCTTTTCTGCTGTCACAAGCTTGTGTGCAAATCTACTATGCTGCCAAACTGCAATTCCTACTGTGCATGAATATGAAGCATGGGCAGCTTTCCCACAGCGCTTCAGCAGGGAGCAGCGTGTCCAGAGGACAGAGATGTAGAATGACACCAGCAATGTGTGGGGTGAAGCACTGTGGGATTTCCAGCTGCACGGAGATCTGGGAAAGCAGAGGACTAGCCAAAATGGTTAGAGGCATGGCCACAGCACCTGTCCTCAAAGCAAACCCCCCATCTACCAACATCTACTTAACCAAGAGCATGCTGACCCAGTGACAGTAAGACCACTCTGGGTACATCTATACTGCATACCACTTCTGGCAGAATGTAGGGAGTATAGCTACATGCCACAGTGAAAAGCAGGCTGTGTCCACACTGCGGTGTGTAGTTACACTTGTCAGTGAAAAGCTCTGGCAGCGGGCAAAGGAGCGGAAGCGGGGAGCTACCGGAGTCTTCCTCTGCTCAAGTCAGGACGCTACACTGCTAAAAATAACAGTGTTGCGGGGGGGAGGCACTGCTTGGGCATCTAGAGAACCATGTAGGGTAAGTACCCTAAGGTTCTGGAGTGTCTACACTGCTCACCTAAGCCAGGCCTCACCATTGACGTTGCTATTGATACCCGTGCTCGGGAGGCATGTAGTGTATACGCTCTACGTGCTGCCAAAAGGAGTGTGCAGTGTAGCCATACCTTATGTGCCAACCTATGGCTGTGGCAAGAGGGATGCACTATTAGCTGCTATGGTTACTAACCAAGTTACAGCCTTGTTGTGTGGACACAAATTATGTTTAGCGCCAACTATGCCGCTAATTTGTTACAAACTCAGTTAAAAATTGTGGTGTGTACAGGGTTTGTACTCTAAAAGATGTTTTTTTTTGGGGGGGGGGGAGGGGGTTTGAAATTATTTTGAGCTAGAAGGCTCTTAGAAAATCTATGACTAATCTTCACTGAATCACATTCCTTATAAGAATTTGCATAGTTAAATAGACATGAAACCAGAAGCAGATCCTTCATGTCTGGAGCTGTTTGTAGATGACTCTGCCTCTTCTAGCCAGTATGCCTTTAAACTTTTTGGGCTAGAGGAAGCCAAAACACTCCCAGGCATAATAATCTATAGAGCGGGTTTGTCAAAGGCCTGTGCATCTTGATGGTATTTGGAGTGTGCTAGGCATATTATAAGGTTGTAGTATCTAAGATTTAATTTAAAAAATAGGAAGTTTCTAGCCCTCATGGTTGTGCAAAATAATGTTCCAAATATGAATGAGTGTAACTGATGCAGTGTTTTTACCTTGCATCATCAGGCAGCCTGAACGAATGACTTAGAAGTATGAACTTCCTTCCTCCTATTAATCTTATTGGGGTGGGCAGCTCACTGACTCAGTGGAACAGAGATGATATATCAAGGTCTTGAGGGAGTGAAAATGGGCTAGTGTAGTGGTTCTCAACTCTGGTCCACCACTTGTTCAGGGAAAGCCCCTGGCGCGCCGGGCTGGTTTGTTTACCTGTGGCGTCCGCAGGTTCAGCCGATTGTGGCTCCCACTGGCCACGGTTCGCCGCCTCAGGCCAATGGGGGTTGTGGAAAGCGGCGCAGGCCGAGGGATGTGCTGGCTGCCCCTCCCGCAGCCCCTGTTGGTCTGGAACAGCGAACCGTGGCCAGTGGGAGCCGCGATCGGCCGAACCTGCAGATGCCGCAGGTAAACAAACTGGCCTGGGCCGCCAGGGGCTTTCCCTGAACAAGTGGTGGACCAGAGTTGAGAACCACTGGGCTAGTGGGAGCAATTCCTGGTTTAGCCTTTACTTAGGCTTCTCTAGAAAACTTCTCTCTCTGTGTTAAGAGTTTGCAATTAGAAAAGTGGTTCTTTTTCATTTTTACCCTTCATACTGACTGTGGACTAAATTCTGCTCCAGGCCACTGAAGTTAATGGTCCTACATGGATGTACCAGAGAACAGTTTGGCCCACTGTTTTCTCCAGTGAATAATTTCTTTTAGAATATATGCAGTGAAGTTGCCTCTGCCCTTCCTTTATTGAAATAGCTAGATGATATCTCTGCTTCTCAGGCTGTCATGTGTTGAGTGCTTACAATGATTTTAAAAAATTGCAAAATTGGAGGTGTCAGATTTAAATTAATTTACATTTGTTTCATTGTATGTAGGTAATCTGTAAATCACAGTGGCTCCTTTTCCTTTACACTGATACACCTTACTCTTCCTGGGGCCTGATCCTGCAAACATTTATGTTCACAAAGAAATTAGAATCCTGTAGCTTGAATTTAGCCTATTTAAATGAAGAACGTGCAAAGATGTAATTAATTGCAGCAGTGGGATTATCTATGTGAGTAAAATTACTTGTATGTAAATGTTAGCAGGACTGTGTGTGACTATATTATAAATGCATAGTGTGTGTACATAAAAGTTTATGTGACTATTACACACACTAATAAACAGAATTGAGTAAAGGACAAGCAGGCAGGGGCACTATCATCATTATTAATAGATACTGTGTAAAAACTTGACCAATAATTGCCTACTAGGGATTTTGATCTGCCTTGAAATGATCTGGAGGGAGTGATGTACTGATAACTGGCTGACCTTCGCTCCTACAAAATCCAATAATACACATCAGAATTCACTGTGCTTCTTTACCACTGAACTTGCACTATGTCCATGAAATGTCTACTCAAGTACTAATTTTATTGTCCTCCAAAACTTGCCCAACCAAACAAAATTGCTCCATTGCCATCTGTATGTTAGTCACCAACTGTCTGATATCTTTTCCCATGCTTTTGTAGGAAGATTATTCTTTAACTCCCATGAATGACAGCGAAAGCTGCCTACACGGATTGCTGTCACTGTACTGGAAGGGAAGGCATTTCCTATTTACAGGGAGCTAATGTCATGAAATAAGTTCAGCAAAAAAAGAGAGGGAGAGAAACCAGTTAATTTTTTTTTTCAAATAATCGTACATACTAGGAACAAAATGTTTTCAGAGCTTCTTTCTAAAGTCCTAATGAAACCCCGAGGCCCGGATTCTGATACCCTTACTCACCCTGAGAAGCAAAAATAGACCCATAGACCTAACTGTGACTACTCATGCAATAAGCTGATAATTAGCATGAGTAAGGGTATTAGATTCTGGTCCTTAGGGCTTGGCTACACTTGCAGATGTAGAGCGCTGGGAGTTAAACCGGCCTTCAGAGACTGTAGCAGGGAAAATGTTGCTGTGTTTACACTGTCAGCTGCAAACGCACTGGTGTGGCTACATTAGCAGCTCTTGCAATGCCACAAAGAGCAGTGCATTGTGGTAGCTATCCCAGTGTGCAAGTGGCTGCAGCGTGCTTTTCAAATGGGGTGAGCAGTGGAGTATGACAGGGAGCGTGTTGTGTGTATGTGGGGGGAGAGACAGTGTGTTTTGGGGGGCAGAGAGTGTGTCAGCATGCTGTCTTGTAAATTCAGACAGCAGCAGACCCCCCCCACACCTCTCTCTCACACACACACTCTCAGCAGCAGCATTCCACAGTAATGATTGCTTTGTCCTGGAGCAGATAAGCATGCTGGCTGTCAGAAACAGAGCTTTGAAAGGGGATATCTGCATGCCGGCAGCCGAGTTCAAAACAATGACAAGGGTGGCCACTTGACTTCAGGGGATTATGGGACATTTCCAGAGGCCAATCAGAGCGCAGTAATGCAACACGTTGTCCACACTGACACCCGGGCATTTCAGCCGGGGCGCACCAAGCTCTATGCTTCTCGTGGAGGTGGAGTACCAGGGGCTCTCCAATTGCAGAGCCCAGGCACTCTAAGTGCCTTGCCAGTGTGGACGGGTCGGGAGTTAGGGTGCCCAGGGCTGATTTAATGCGCTCTAACTTGCAAGCGTAGCCAAGCCCTTAGGGACTAAAGCAGATGTGGGGCTGGGAATCAAACAGGGAGAGGGGCAGATGGTAATGGAGCAAAAGAGGAGAGCAAATATTTAAGGAGGAAAAAAACAAGTGCAGAAGCAATGTTACTTCTGGTGAGAGTTTGTGCAGGTCATTAGAGCCGACTTACATTGGGTATGATTTCTGCAACGAAAGAGGGAAGGGGAGGGAACCAGAGCAGGATGTTACGCAGTGAGGTTCAGAGGTGACTAATAAAACTTATTTTAGTTTTCACAATCTTTTTTTTAAAAGGCTTTGTTTTTGTTGACTTAAAATCAACTATAAATGAAGTGAACGTAGCACAGAGAGAGTGGGAGCCAGCTGGCCTGCTCTTAAAGAATAGAATGTTACTTAGTTTTCTCGGGGTGGCCTCCCTTGAAGAGGGGCACACTCATGCCATCAGAGGAAAGCTCAGCAAAGGCATTTGACTTTTCACAGGACTGAAGGAACACTTTGCATTGCCGGGTGAGGACTATCCACTTGAGAAATGTTCTATTAGAACATCACTAACCGATGGGAGAATCTTTGCAAGTGACTGATTGAATTTTGAAAACATTTAGATGACCTAATGTTAGGTGGAAAAGGCAACTGTTACATCTTGAAAATATTCTTTGGCTTCCTGAGGAGGATCAGCTTCAACAGTCCCTGCATTTTTGTGTTGCATACACTATATTACTAAGAGCTTGTCCACACTTACTGCGCTGCAGCAGTGCAGCTGCACCATCTGTAGCACTTAGTGAAGATGCTACCTAGAGCTTCTCCCATCGGCGTAGGTACTCCACCTTCCCAAGAGGCGGTAGCTATGTCAGTGGGAGAAGCCGTCCCATCAACATAGCGCTGTCTGCCCAGGGAATTCAGTCAGTGTAACCCCGTCGCTCAGAGGTGTGGATTTTCCAGCACCCTGGAGCGGCATAGTTATACCAACATAAATTTGTAGTGTAGACTGGGGCTAAGAGGCAGACTGCAAATTGCAGCAGACCTTTGGGTTTCAGACTGACTGAGATGTATGTTAGGGCTTGTCTATATTACCAGCTGGATTGACGGGCAGCGATCGATCCAGCGGGGGTTGATTTATCACATCTAGTCTAGACGCGATAAATCGACCACTTAGCACCCTCCTGTCAACTCTGGTACTCCACCAGGGTGACGCGCAGACGGAGTCGACGGGGGAGTGTCAGCCATCGACTTATCGCAGTGAAGACACTGCAGTAAGCAGATCGAAGTATGTTGACTTCAGCTACGTTATTCATGTAGCCGAAGTTGCGTAACTTAGATCGCTATCCCCCCCTCCCAAGTGTAGACCAGACCTTGAGCAGGGGGTTGGACTAGATGACCTGACGTCCCTTCCAACCCTGATATTCTATGATGCTATGACCTAAATGTGGTTTCACTGTACTTTCACAATTGTATCCAATTTGCAAATGAATTCCAATTCAGCAGTCTCTCGCTGGAGTCTGGATTTGAAGTTTTTTTGTTGTAATATCGCAACTTTCGTGTCTGTAATCGCGTGACCAGAGAGATTGAAGTGTTCTCCGACTGGTTTATGAATGTTATAATTCTTGACATCTGATTTGTGTCCATTTATTCTTTTACGTAGAGACTGTCCAGTTTGACCAAAGTACATGGCAGAGGGGCATTGCTGGCACATGATGGCATATATCACATTGGTAGATGTGCAGGTGAACGAGCCTCTGATAAAAGAAAAGGAGTACTTGTGGCACCTTAGAGACTAACCAATTTATTTGAGCATGAGCTTTCGTGAGCTACAGCTCACTTCATCAGATGTATAGTGTGGCTGATGTTATTAGGCCCTGTGATGGTGTCCTCTGAATAGATATATGGGCACAGTTGGCAACGGGCTTTGTTGCAAGGATAGGTTCCTGGGTTAGTGGTTCTGTTGTGTGGTATGTGGTTGCTGGTGAGTATTTGCTTCAGGTTGGGGGGCTGTCTGTAGGCAAGGACTGGCCTGTCTCCCAAGATTTGTGAGAGTGTTGGGTCATCCTTCAGGATAGGTTGTAGATCCTTAATAATGTGTTGGAGGGGTTTAGATAGATAAGCTAATAGATAAGCTATTACCAACAGGAGAGTGGGTTTGTGTGTGTGGGGAGGGGGGGGGGAGAGAAAACCTGGCTTTGTGCTGGAAATGGCCCAACTTGATTATCATACACATTGTAAGGAGAGTGATCACTTTAGATAAGCTATTACCAGCAGGAGATTGGGGTGGGGGGAGGTATTTTTTCATGCTTTGTGTGTATAAAAAGGTCTTCTACACTTTCCAAAGTATGCATCCGACGAAGTGAACTGTAGCTCACGAAAGCTAATGCTCAAATAAATTGGTTAGTCTCTAAGGTGCCACAAGTACTCCTTTTCTTTTTGCAAGTACTGTACTGAATACAAACTCCCATGAAAATTCACAATGCCAACAACTTATCGTCTTACATAACTCCTAAAGCCTGCCTTTGTCGTGATGTGTACAAATCACTCACACTAGCTAAAATAACAAACACCGCTGACTACTTTGATCTCTGTGACTTACATAGTTTATGCAACTGCACCTGAGCTATTTTGGGCACAGGCCATCTTTATTACTTGCTTAGTATAATGGGACCCTAACCTCTCATTGGGGTCCTTAGATGTTACTGCAATAGCAACAATAAATAATAATTCAGCAAGTCAGTTGTCTGTCAGCAGCTTGAGATTTTCTTGGATTTATTTGTTTTTCAATATTTGCTGGATAATTTCAGCAGTTGACTCTTACTCTGTGAATTGGACACAAGCAGATCATTAGGAACACTCTGCATCTGAACCTTTAAAGTGTGTTTAGTGATGTGACTAATAGATTGGTTTGTTACAGTTTCTCTTCCCAGACTGGCTAAATAACGTGCAGCATCAAGTGTTCAGTGTGAGTATTCACGTTTGAGTCCAGCATTCACTTTCTGCAAACTAATATAAGCTTCACATTTGCAGCAAAGTTGATGCCAAAATCTCATTCAATACAATGCTCAAGAAAAGTGGGTACAAAGTGCATGCCATTTAGTTAATTGAGCAAATAGTGTAGATAACGTTTAGCTTCAGATGAGAGCTACCTTTGTTCTCACCGGTATGCTTTTAGTGGCTTGATTTGTTTTCCTCTTCTACAATTAGTTTTTAAGCAGTCACTTTTCACACTCCCTCCAGCCCCCAATTCAAAACTAAAGCAAATGGCATTTACAAGACATTGGAAATTGTAATGTTGGGGTTTTTTTAATCTCCCCCAGCACATTGCCACCTACAACAGAAACAACTTTCACTTCTCACTCCCTGTTTTCTAGACACACACCACTCCTGAAGCCAGTGTAAAAAGATCAATCTAAGCTCCTGTCTCGCATGCAGCACCGATAGTTTTTCCCCCCCTCATATTGAAAAGAACCAACTTACGTGTCTCTGGAATTTCTTGATACTTTGCTTAAGAGGGCTGAAAATTGAATGCAGTACTGCAACCAACTCCCTGCGTTAAATGAGGAAGTGCTGATACAAGTCATGATGTTTGCGGGAATGACTCACATATGTAGCATAGGTTTCAGAGTAACAGCCGTGTTAGTCTCTATTCGCAAAAAGAACAGGAGTACTTGTGGCACTTTAGAGACTAACTAATTTATTTGAGCATAAGCTTTCGTGAGCTGTAGCTCAGGAAAGCTTATGCTCAAATAAATTGGTTAGTCTCTAAGATACGTAGCATAGTGGGTCTTGTGGAATGAAAGGAATAATCACACTAACTACAGCTTGCTTCACTGGAAGTTAGTGGTGAAGTACCACCTAATAATAAATGCTCAGCAACATTTGATCTTCCATCTTATCACCTTCCTGTTTGGCTAAACATTATGCTGTAAATGTCACAGAGCATACGTACTGATCCAAAATCCTACAGTGATTTATGTGAAAATATTTAGAGGATTTTTAAAACATGGGTTAGCTATAAACTGCAAAGGCTAGTTATTGCACAGGCCTTTTTTGGTCTTTTAGCAGTATTATCTTTTAAATATGGGAGTTGGAGTGAGGCAGTGGAACAAAGCGAATGGATGAGGATAAGAGCGGAACAAGCTATTACTGGGAGGTATTTAATAATGTGTCCCAATGACTTTCTTAAACTGCCAATTGCCATGTAATGTTCAGGTATCTCAGTCCTTTTCAGAATTAGAATACAGTAGAACCTTAGAGTTCTGAACACCTCGGGAATGGAGGGTGTTTGTAACTCTGAACAAAACGTTATAGTGGTTCTTTCAAAGGTTTACAACTGAACATTGACTTAATGCAGCTTTGCAACTTTACTATGCAGAGAAAAATGCTGCTTTTAACCATCTTAATTTAAATAAAACAAGCACAGAAACAGTTTTCTTACCTGGTCAAATCTTTTTTTTTTTTTTTTAAGCTTTCCCTTTATATTTTTAGTAGTTTGTTTAACACAGTACTGTACTGTGTTTGCCTTTTATTTTTGGTCTCTGCTGCTGCCTGATTGTGTACTTCTGGTTCCACATGAAGTGTATGGTTGACCCGTCAGTTTGTAACTCTGATGTTCTGCTGTACCCATGCTCTCTTACAATAAAATCAGACCCCATTTTGTTAAATCTACCATCTGACCGATAGGAAGCACTTTTCCCCATGAATACACTGCATGAAAACATTAATGAACTACTTTTAACATTTCTGAAAGAATTACTGCCCCTTTGCTTGAGTGTTTTAGCTAATATACAGGACCTTGTCTGTGATATCTGTTCGGAGGAGAAACTGATGCTGAAGGAATTTCTCTGGGGCAGTTCTGTTTATTTACAAAGCATGTACGATGTCTTGTTTCATGAAAACAAATAAGAGGCAATTTCTTTGTCATCATTTCCAAGCCTGCCTTTCTGGCCAGTACTCTGCCCAAAAGAAACTCTCTTGGCTTCCTCTCGAAGCCACATTCACACACTCTCTCTCTCATTGTCTGCTCACTTTCTGGTTCCTTTCTGCTTCTGACAAAAACAGCTCCACCAATCAATGCCCCAACCCCTACATTTTCAGTCATTCCAAGGGAAAAAACCTTTTCTTATCCCTGAGTTTGAGCTTTCTTAGGCCTTCCCATGTGGCTCAGTGCCTTGGGTGGTGGCTTCTATTGTCTCCCCCTTTCCCACCTCCAGGCTGGGGCTGGAGGTTGATTCCATCATCCATCCATTCCTCATTCACACATCTAAACTAAACTAATAAGATTACAGCAGGGTTTTGCAAAAATGAAGGTTGCAGCAAGCTTTTACAAAATGAAGTGAGCATTTTAAAATGGAGTTTGGGACAAGTAAAAATGGATTTTGAGTTACAATATGGACAAGTGTAGGGAATGGCAAACAGTGAACAGAACTTACAATGTTGAAACAGTGTAAGTTTCAGCGATTTAAGCCGCAATTGGATTGAAAGTGAAACTCAATTAGCCAGTTATTGGGGTACCTGGTTTTATGAATTAATGTAGTTTCATTCATAAAACTTTACTTATGAAGTTATATTAATAAAGTGAACAATTAAAAACAATTTAAGCGATCAGTTCTACAGATGTGCAGCACACCCCTCCCCTCACTCCACCGGGTGGTTATTCTCAGGGATGATCCCTTCACCCCTCCCTCCATCGCGTGGCTATTCTCAGGGATGATCCCTTTTAGCCAAGCACAAACAGCCAGGCATGAACAGGGTCCTTTTACTGTTCCCTTACAAAAATTCCCCTGTTTCAACCAGGTGACCATGAATGATATCACTCTCCTGAGGCTAACACAGAAAGATAAATCATAGAATCATAGAATATAAGGGTTGGAAGGGACCCCAGAAGGTCATCTAGTCCAACCCCCTGCTCGAAGCAGGACCAATTCCCAGTTAAATCATCCCAGCCAGGGCTTTGTCAAGCCTGACCTTAAAAACCTCTAAGGAAGGAGATTCTACCACCTCCCTAGGTAACACATTCCAGTGTTTCACCACCCTCTTAGTGAAAAAGTTTTTCCTAATATCCAATCTAAACCTCCCCCACTGCAGCTTGAGACCATTACTCCTCGTTCTGTCATCTGATACCATTGAGAACAGTCTAGAGCCATCCTCTTTGGAACCCCCTTTCAGGTAGTTGAAAGCAGCTATCAAATCCCCCCTCATTTTTCTCTTCTGCAGGCTAAACAATCCCAGCTCCCTCAGCCTCTCCTCATAACTCATGTGTTCCAGACCCCTAATCATTTTTGTTGCCCTTCGCTGGACTCTCTCCAATTTATCCACATCCTTCTTGAAGTGTGGGGCCCAAAACTGGACACAGTACTCCAGATGAGGCCTCACCAATGTCGAATAGAGGGGAACGATCACGTCCCTCGATCTGCTCGCTATGCCCCTACTTATACATCCCAAAATGCCATTGGCTTTCTTGGCAACAAGGGCACACTGCTGACTCATATCCAGCTTCTCGTCCACTGTCACCCCTAGGTCCTTTTCCGCAGAACTGCTGCCTAGTCATTCAGTCCCTAGTCTGTAGCTGTGCATTGGGTTCTTCCGTCCTAAGTGCAGGACCCTGCACTTATCCTTATTGAACCTCATCAGATTTCTTTTGGCCCAATCCTCCAATTTGTCTAGGTCCTTCTGTATCCTATCCCTCCCCTCCAGCGTATCTACCACTCCTCCCAGTTTAGTATCATCCGCAAATTTGCTGAGAGTGCAATCCACACCATCCTCCAGATCATTTATGAAGATATTGAACAAAACTGGCCCCAGGACCGACCCTTGGGGCACTCCACTTGATACCGGCTGCCAACTAGACATGGAGCCATTGATAACTACCCGTTGAGCCCGACAATCTAGCCAGCTTTCTACCCACCTTGTAGTGCATTCATCCAGCCCATACTTCCTTAACTTGCTGACAAGAATATTGTGGGAGACCATGTCAAAAGCTTTGCTAAAGTCAAGAAACAATACATCCACTGCTTTCCCTTCATCCACAGAACCAGTAATCTCATCATAGAAGGCGATTAGATTAGTCAGGCATGACCTTCCCTTGGTGAATCCATGCTGGCTGTTCCTGATCACTTTCCTCTCATGCAAGTGCTTCAGGATTGATTCTTTGAGGACCTGCTCCATGATTTTTCCAGGGACTGAAGTGAGGCTGACTGGCCTGAAGTTCCCAGGATCCTCCTTCTTCCCTTTTTTAAAGATTGGCACTACATTAGCCTTTTTCCAGTCATCCGGGACTTCCCCGGTTCGCCACGAGTTTTCAAAGATAATGGCCAATGGCTCTGCAATCACAGCCGCCAGTTCCTTCAGCACTCTCGGATGCAACTCGTCCGGCCCCATGGACTTGTGCACGTCCAGCTTTTCTAAATAGTCCCTAACCACCTCTATCTCCACAGAGGGCTGTCCATCTCTTCCCCAAAGACTGAATGTTGCTTGAATGCAACCAAAACCCAGGACCATTCACTGCCATGCTTTGTGCTGCAATGATTCTAGACTACTTGCTACTGGCTTGGCACGGTAAAGTGTCCTACCGTGGAGGACGAAATAAGGCAGCCCTCCCCAGAAACCTTCTGCAAAGACTTTCCCACCTCACACTTCCTTTGGAGTTAGTGGGAGTGCCCGGATGGCAGAAGATCCAGTCCTTAAAGGATACAGTCCAAAGACCAGAGTGACCTCAGAATCAGTGTGTAGCTTTTATATATGTTGGGAAAACCACTCTATCAAACATGTGGCCAGAGCTTTCCAGCTGAACTCATTAGAATTTTGATTACACACTATGACCAATAAAGAGCTAGAAATATGACTGTACCTTTGTGACTGCTGAGTAGGGTGAAAATTGCTAAAAAGAACATGGGATTATTATAGATTCCACCTCTTTCTCCCCCTCCCTTTTAAGACTTACAGATAGGTGAGCCAAAACAATCAGGTTCTTTATATGGGGAAAGAAACAATCCTACTTCATAAGGCTGTGTGAGGGAATGACCTTACCAGATCTATAGGTCTACCACTTGGCTTGCCATACTTAACTTCTCTGAAATGGTTTGCTTTTGCTAAAGCTAGTTCTGCCTCAGTCTGGATAAGGATAGAGAGGTTATTTATCTCAGCATGTTGACCACTATGTGCACTTCTCCACTTAATATAGCTGCCAACTTGTCTGCATCAGAACCCAGCTTTCACCGCAGCCTTAGGTTGCTCTAGCATATTGGGACTATGACCAATTGCAATTCACCCCTTTCACCTCCGTGATGGCACAAGTTGCACTTTCCATTGAACTAGAAGAAGAAGAAGGAGGGGGAAAGGTTTAGAGAGTGTAAAACAACAAGAAGATGGCAACCATCACACACCTGTATAGTAACAAAGTCCATTGTTATGCAGGTCAATGTATAGGCAGTCAGGGCAAGCTTCGTCACACAACACAAATAGGGAGGCAATGGTCAACAGGAACATTTTCCTCAATAGAAAATTACTGCTGAAACTTGGCAATGGGACTTGATTGGGAGGGAACCCCCATCCACATGGCTAAGGCCTATTGACCTAAAGGCGTAAGGGAAAATAGCAAAAACTCAAGAGTAGTATTTCAGCTATTACGTGGGAAAGATATTGGCAAAACAAGCAGGGAACATTCTAGCTCCATAAGGCCCAAACTTTCAAAAGGGACCTAATTTGGGATGCTTCAGCTTTCAGCTGCCCAGCTTTCAACACCAAGAGGCCTGGTGTTCAGAGATGCTGAGCACGCCCGACTGGGAAATTGATGGGACCTGTGAGTGCCCAGTAATGTGTAAATGAGTACCTCAAATGTCTTAAATTGGGTATGCAAAATCAGAGACCACTTTTGAAAACATGGGCCTGACGGTACAGGGTGCGGTGCTGCCAGGGATGCTCAGAGAAGGGAAGGGAGGAAAGTCTTGCTTTCATAAAGGCGGTTCCCAGCCAAGTACCTCCCTGGTGGGGTACAGGCTTCAACACAGACTGATGAAAAATCCTAGATTAGGGCTTAAAGAAATTGTACCTGCACCTACTAGCTGTGCTGCCATGGCCTCTGCAAGCTACACTATTGCAACTGAAAGGAATGGAGCAGCCGCGTATTGTTTGTCAGTATTTTATAATTTAGTACAGTAAGCAAGCAATTTTATGGCCAATGCTTTTTTAAAAAAAATATGTATTACTAATTGTGTGAGATCTTCTCACCATTCCTGGCTTTGCTTTTATTTCCCCCTTCTCTCTTCCCTTGAATAGATCATTGTGCATCTCTTTCTGTTTGTGTCTTCAGTGTCTGTTTCCTCTCTTCTGTCACCCCTTCTGGCTTCCTTTCCCTCTACGTGTGTGTTCTATGCTTTCTTTCACTCCTTTCATTTATATCCCCAGCGTTAGGCAGCATGGTACTTCTCTTTTCTAAAGTCTCCCATCAATCCCTCTTGTGATCCCTCCCGTCTGAGTCCCCTTCTACATCCACACACCCCTTTCCTACACTCCCTCACCAGCCCCTTCTCATAAATGGGAAGTGAACACTGGCCTCCCTAGCTCTTGGGACAGAAGTGATTGCTGGTACTCTTAACAGGGTGCTGTTTCTGGATACTGAGGCAGGCAGAGACTCAGCAGCAAATCGTCACAGCTCCATTGACTTGGATGGAATTATGACAATTTACACCAGCTGAGGATTTACTCCTCTGTCTTTTCCCCCCAACTCAGAACCCTCTTTGACTGCTGGATGGGGAAGGCACATTGTCTCACTGTGCTCTTCCTACTCCAGAGACGCCTGGCTGGTCTGTGGATGGGTGCTGGGGATCTCAGTACTGCACCCCTCCCTCAGCCTCCTGGCTGCTGTGATTGGGAAGGTCTCTACTACTCGATTCTCCCCTCCACCCCCCATTTACATTTCTGGAATCCTTTCCTCTCCACTAATGAGCTCTGGTACATGCCTTTGAAGCTGCTCATCACATTCCCAAACAGCACTTGAATGAAACTGGCCTGATTCTTGTCATTCTTCACAGAGCTCTGAGTAGCAGCAGCGAGAGCAGACCAGACTCCTTCACTGTGCGACAGCTTGGCAAAGCTCAGAGCATCAGCAGAGGCACTGAAGCTTTCTGTGTAGCCTAAGGAGGACAGCAGTGTACTGGGTTAAACTCAGCCTCTATCTGGGTTTGTTTGCAAACATAAATGAAAGTTTAGATTCTGCAAAAGTTGGTGGCACTCATTCAAGACAATGCTTTATTTGTAAGGGGTGCATGGACTTTACCTGAGTGAAAAACAGGGCCAACACTGGGAAACTAGAAACTGAGCTTGGAAAACCCCAAAGGACCAATTTCAGTTCACTTACAAAAGAAAACACAATCTTGTTTCCGTAAAAGTTCAGACCACAGATATGGTCTCCAGCTGCATTCTGGTATTCCAACCACATGCATACACTCGGCATCTCAGAAGAAAAGGGCAAATATGCATTTCCTTGGGAGTAAACTACAAACTATTCTGTTGATGTGTCTGGTTCTTTATGGTAGGGCAGGGACCCAAAAAAATGCTTTTCTCAGAAAAATAGAAGGTCTGTAAATGAAATAGGAAGGGGTTGGACCCTGTTTGCATAGAGGTCATGGGCAGTTTTGCCATTCAAGCAAATGTTTTAAAATCAAAACTGAGAGTCCTACCCGATCCCAGGATTTGAGGAACTGGAGGTCTAAGAAAAACACCAGATTGAAGACCAGTCAGTGGAAAAGATGAGCCTGGAACTCAGGACTTTCTGACCTCCTGCCCTAGGCTGGAGTTGAATTCTGTGAACTTTGAATTTGTGGAATTGCTGAGAATAACAACAATACCTTTTGTCTTTTCTTGAGTTTCTGAGAAAATTTAGCAATCAGTTCAGACATGCTTTGGAACTTGCAGAGTGGAGCGTAACTCACTGAGGCCTAAGTGCATATAAGGTACAATTTGTCGTCAATTGTAAAAACTGCTAGCAGTGTGCACCACATCCTATTGTGCTGGAAATGGCCCACCTTGATTATCATGCACATTGTAGGGAGAGTGGTCACTTTGGATAAGCTATTACCAGCAGGAGAGTGAGTTTGTGTGTGTGGTTTTTGGAGGGGGGTGAGGGAGTGAGAGAACCTGGATTTATGCAGGAAATGGCCCACCTTGATTATCATACACATTGTGAAGAGAGTGGTCACTTTGGATGGGCTATTACCAGCAGGAGAGTGAGTTTGGGGGGGGGAGTCGGAGGGTGAGAAAACCTGGATTTGTGTTGGAAATGGCCCAACTTGATGATCACTTTAGATAAGCTATTACCAGCAGGAGAGTGGGGTGGGAGGAGGTATTGTTTCATGGTCTCTGTGTGTATATAATGTCTTCTGCAGTTTCCACGGTACGCATCCGATGAAGTGAGCTGTAGCTCACGAAAGCTCATGCTCAAATAAATTGGTTAGTCTCTAAGGTGCCACAAGTACTCCTTTTCTTTTTGCGGATACAGACTAACACGGCTGTCACTCTGAAACCTGTTCAAAGACTGGCAACTCCAGCCGATGAAGTGAGCTGTAGCTCACGAAAGCTCATGCTCAAATAAATTGGTTAGTCCCTAAGGTGCCACAAGTACTCCTTTTCAATTCAAGACAGGCATTCATTGGGAAATAAAACAGTACTTCTCTTCCCTAAGGGCTTTTTTTCATACCAAATTCACTTTTAAATACCCAGCGATAGAGTGCTACTCTGACACAGTGCCAGAGCTGTTCAGAACAAACTCTGCAAGCCATGTTTTTTACGATGGAGAAAGGTGTTTGTTTTTATTTTCCCCATGTCCATTATTCTTGGCTGCTAATTCCAAATTTTACAAACTAATATTGCCCTTAGGGAAAAGCTAAGCATGCAGAACTTCATCCTGAAAGGTGACAGTTTCTGAAAGTTAAGAGGGATTAAAAATAAATAGGGGGTTTCTAATGGAAATGCTCATACAACTTTAAGTGTTGTTATTCCTCCAGTTGTAATTCTTTGTTCAATCGGAGCTGGCAGGGTTGGTTGAAAGAGCACTGAAGATGATTAGGCAGAAAAATAAGGGTTAAATTTGCGTCAGTTGTCTAACTTGGTTCATGACCTTAATAACAAACAGTGCAAACGTAGCTATAGATTGGTGAAAGGAATGTTCATACAGTTGGGAAATTTGTTTGCCGGCGGTGTGAAGCTGGTCAAAAATGTTCTGACAGAAGTTTTTCCATCTGAAAATGTTGATTCAACAGAACCAAAACATTCTGTGGGAACATGCTGATTTTATTAATTCCACTCTCAACATTAATTGGGGAGGCTGATGGCCAGCTCACTTGCCAGACGGATTACTTGTGGGCTCTCAGGGTTCCCAGTATCCCTAGATCCCTGACTAGCTATTTCCCTGGGCTGGCCAGCTTCTCTGTTTAACTGGTCCTTCGCCTGCCTGCCAGCCAGGTCAGGCAGCCTACCTGCATACCAGGCAGGGAGAAGGCAAGTTTCAGTTCTCCTGACAGGGAATTTCTCTGGATTTACTTTCTTTACAAAAAAGAAAAAAGGGGTGGAGATGGTGGTGGAGTTTTAGACTTTTCATACCAAATCAGGATAGTTCCCCCCCCCCAAACAAACAAACAAACAAACAAACAAACAAACAAACCAAAACCCTCATTTTTTCACAGGGAAGAAATTCTGTTTTCTGCTCAGCTGTATTTGGTAGTTTAGCAACAATAACCAAAATTGAAGTTGTGAGGGAAAAACTTTGGGGGTACACTGGCATATATTGCCATCTTCAATGACTTGCCATGATTTTTACAAGTTATAGGGAAACTCCTGTCTACTGCAGACATTAAAAATAAGAAACACACAATACATTATTTTAAAAGACAGCATTAATAATTCATGTTGTGTGTACTTTCACCACCAAATGACCTAAAATTCACTGGCATTTTATCAAACCAGCCTGCGAAGCCAGTTTACAATGAGATTCCTGATAAGAAGGTTCCAGCTGCCTTGTGGTTGGTCTGACATTTTATATTTATTATAAAGATTTTGGAACAGTACAAATATTTACACTGTGATCTCCTGGCCTGATGTCTTCCTTTTTTTTACTATAATTTTAAAAAGTGGCATATTTTGACATGTTTTGGAACCAGGGCAAAATAATGAAAATGCTGATAGAGGATTCAATTGATAAAGAATTAAAGGATAGGAATATAACTAATGCCAGTCAACAGGATTTTATGAAAGTAGGTCTTGTCAAGCAAAGCTGATTTCATTTTTTGGTGAAATTACAAGTTTGGTGGATTAAAAATAACTGCGTAGATGTAATATGCTTAGACTTTTGTAAGGTGTTTGATTTAGTGCTGCACAACATTCCAGTTAAAGAATGGGCACTATACAATATCAGTGAAGCATACATTAAATGGATTAAGAAATGGCTAATTGACAGATCCCAAAAAATAGTTGTCAATGGGGAGTCATCATTGAATGGAGGGTTCTGTGGGGATTGGTACTAGGCCCAACACAGTGAAGACTTTTCATCAATGATCATAGAATCATAGAATATCAGGGTTGGAAGGGACCTCAGGAGGTCATCTAGTCCAACTCCCTGCTCAAAGCAGGACCAATCCCCAATTAAATCATCCCAGCCAGGGCTTTGTCAAGCCTGACCTTAAAAACTTCTAAGGAAGAAGATTCCATCACCTCCCTAGGTAACGCATTCCAGTGCTTCACCACACTCCTAGTGAAAAAGTTTTTCCTAATATCCAACTTAAACCTCCCCCACTGCAACTTGAGACCATTACTCCTTGTTCTGTCACCTGCTACCACTGAGAACAGTCTAGAGCCATCCTCTTTGGAACCCCCTTTCAGGTAGTTGAAAGCAGCTATCAAATCCCCCCTCATTCTTCTCTTCCGTAGACTAAACATCCCCAGTTCCCTCAGCCTCTCCTCATAACTCATGTGTTCCAGTCCCCTAATCATTTTTGTTGCCCTCCGCTGGACTCTTTCCAATTTTTCCACATCCTTCTTGTAGTGTGGGGCCCAAAACTGGACACAGTACTCCAGATGAGGCCTCACCAGTCTACTGCAGAGGGGAATGATCACGTCCCTCGATCTGCTGGCAATGCCCCTACTTATACAGCCCAAAATGCCATTGGCCTTCTTGGCAACAAGGGCACACTGTTGACTCATATCCAGCTTCTCGTCCACTGTAACCCCTAGGTCCTTTTCTGCAGAACTGCTGCCGAGCCATTCGGTCCCTAGTCTGTAGCGGTGCATTGGTTCTTCCGTCCTAAGTGCAGGACCCTGCACTTATCCTTATTGAACCTCATCAGATTTCTTTTGGCCCAATCCTCCAATTTGTCTAGGGCCCTCTATATCCTATCCCTACCCTCCAGCGTATCTACCTCTCCTCCCAGTTTAGTGTCATCTGCAAACTTGCTGAGGGTGCAATCCACACCATCCTCCAGATCATTAATGAAGATATTAAACAAAACCGGCCCCAGGACCGACCCTTGGGGCACTCCGCTTGATACCAGCTGCCAACTAGACATGGAGCCATTGATCACTACCCGTTGAGCCCGACAATCTAGACAGCTTTCTATCCACCTTATAGTCCATTCATCCAGCCCATACTTCTTTAACTTGCTGGCAAGAATACTGCGGGAGACCGCGTCAAAAGCTTTGCTAAAGTCAAGGAACAACACATCCACTGCTTTCTCTTCATGCACAGAACCAGTTATCTCGTCATAGAAGGCAATTAGATTAGTCAGGCATGACTTGCCTTGGTGAATCCATGCTGACTGTTCCTGATCACTTTCCTCTCCTCTAAGTGCTTCAGAATTGATTCCTTGAGGACCTGCTCCATGATTTTTCCAGGGACTGAGGTGAGGCTGACTGGCCTGTAGATCTGGAAGTAACTGTAAAATCACTTCTGATAAAATTTGTAGATGAGAAAGATTGGCGGAGTGGTCAGTGATATTGACAGACAAAACTAGATTGCTTGGTAAGCTGGGCCTAGTCACACAAAATGCCTTATAACACAACCAAATGCAAAGTTATACATCTGGTAACAAGGAATGCAGGTCATACCAATAGAATAGGGGACTGCAACCTGGAAAACAGTGACTGAAAAGGGTTTGGGGGTCATAGCGGACAACTAACTGAACATGAGCTCCTAGTGTGATGCTGTGGCAAAAAGGCGATATGATCCTTGGGTATATAAACAGGGGAGTTGTGAGTATGAGGAGGGAGGTGATTTTATCTCTGTATATGGCACTGGTGACACCAATACTGGAATATTACATACAGTTCTGGTGTCCACATTTTAAAAAGACAGCAGAAAAATTGGGGAGCCACAAAAATGATTTGGGGGCTGGAGACAAAGCCTTTTAGTAAGGGACATAAAGAGCTTAATTTGTTGAGCTTATCCAAAAGATCAAGAGGAACTTGATTACAGTGTACAAGTGCCTTCATGGGGAGAGAATACTGAGTTCTCACGGGCTCTTTAATCTAGCAGACAAAGGCAGAACAAGAACCAATGTCTGGAAGCTGAAGCCAGATACATTTAAAATGAGAAATTAAGCACAAATTCTTAAGTGTAATGGTGATCAACCATTGGAACAAACTATCAAGGGAAATGGTGGATTCTCCATGTTTGGATGTCTTCAGGTCCAGACTAGATGCCTTTCTGGAAGGTATGCTTTAGCCAAACACAAGTGACTGGGCTAGGTACAGAGGTACCTAGATAATGGCACAAAGTGTAGAAATACAGGGGGTCAGCCTGGATGATCTCATGGTCCTTGCTGGCCTTAAACTCTGAATATGACTTTAAAACTGAGAACAAACATGCACTACTGTTAAACCACTGTCTGAATCTTCTTTTACTAAACAATGTTTAGTACAACACAAAGATGGCAGCATAGTTCTGTTGGTAGCCTATAACAAAACACATGTTTTTAACAAATATATTGGCTAGCCTGTGTTGACTTGTGGTTTCTGGTGAGTGAAGAAAACACTAGAAATAGAAGACTTGCCAGTCTAGATGGAGCGGAAGGATCGGCCAGTGGTTAGGGCACTAGCTTTTGACTTTGGAGGCCTGGGTTTAACTCTTGCTCTGCCGCAGACTTCCTTTTTGACATTGGGCAACACACATAGTCTCTCTGGCCCAGCTCCACAGAAGTACTTAGGCTCCTAATTTGAAATCAATAGACATTAGGAGCCTAAATATCTCAGTGTGCCTCAGTTCTCCATCTGTAAAATGGGGGTAGTAGCACTTCTCTACCTTACAGGCAGAATAAATTAATGTGCTGCTGTAAGCTCTGTAGTGTAGCCACAGCTTAAGATACCAATGGAGTTCTGTGATGTTACTGACCTAAACTGTGACCATATAGATCATTGTTGCAACCAAGGTCCTATAGTTGCACCAAATCTTACACAAAAGAGGTCCCAGTAAGGTGTTTATGGAAAGGTTATGATTTGCTGGTTATGATTATGCTATCTGTATGTGTGTATCATTTCTGTAGTTGAAGTTATGAATATTGGCTATGTACGTGTACCTCAATATGTTTTGATTCTAAGAAGCCTCAATGAAGCATTTGGTCAGCTTCTTGAGAATGGGCACTTACTGAGAATAGTCTTATCAAGAAACACTTACCTGACAATGGACTTTGGGAGATGCCAATCCACATCTGAGCTTTCCTCGGAACGTTCAAACTAGCATGTAAACAGTGTCATTGGCCTGTAAAGGACTGAGTCATGCATGGACAAGTGACTTGCCTATGTGACGTCAAACTCCATCTTGCTGCTGTGATCTTCCACTGGGCAGAGGATATAAAAGGCCCTGAAAACTCCTCCATTTTGTCTTCAATCCTGCTTCTTACTTTTGGAGGAACCTTGCTACAGACAGAAGCTCTGAACAAAGGACTGAATGACCCATCCCAGCTGTGGATGTACTCGAGACTTGATTTGAACCTGCAGCTTATTCCATCACTGGTGCAAGCCTGAACCAAGAACTTTGCCATTACTGTATGTAATTGATTCCGTTTAACCAATTCTAGCTCTCATCTGTATCTTTTTCCTTTTATGAATAAATCTTTAGATTTTAGATTCTAAAGGGTTCGCAACAGTGTGATTTGTGGGTAAGAACTGATTTGTATATTGACTTGGGTCTGGGGCTTGGTCCTTTGGGATTGAGAGAACCTTTTTCCTTTTACTGGGGTATTGGTTTTCAGAACCATCTGCCCCCCATAACGAGTGGCACTGGTGGTCATAGCTGGAAACTGGAGTATCTAAGGGAATTGCTTGTGTTACCTTATGGTTAGCCAGTGGGGTAAAACCGAAGTCTTCTCCGTTTGGCTGGTTTGGTTTGCCCTGGTGTGCAAAGGAACCCCAGCCTTGGGCTGTAACTGCCCTGCTCTAAGCAATTTGTCCTGAATTGATACTCTCAGTTGGGTCCCACCAAAGCCAGCATCGTTAGAAGTTCAATGGGGCTTTGTGCAGACATAAGGGTCTGCTGCAGCAGAAGTAGGTGCTGGTCTGGGGCCTAAATCAGGAGACTAAGGGCATGTCTACACAGCCCCGCAGTGCAGACCAAAGTGCTATGCTGTAACTCTCCTGTGTGGAGACTGAAGGTGTGAATGTAAAGGGCCCGAGTTTGCACTGACATGCTCTTCAAAGGGGACTATGTTCGTGTGAACTAAGGCCCTTTAAGTTTGCACCCGCAGCATCCACATGGGGAGTTACAGCACAGCACTTTGGTGTGCACTGCTACTTGCCTCCATAGTCTGAACTCTAGGGTAGTGTAGACATAGCCTTAGGCTCTCCTCCAGCATCGTTTATGGTGAGTTTCAAAACACGATGTAAGGCATACACACATTTGAAGAGGCGTTCTACAGGAGGATCACTTGGAAGTTTAATGATAAAGAAGCCAATAGCTTGTGGCTATTATTTAAATTCCCTCTGTTGCTGGACAAATGGTAGATATGATGTTCAACTTCACACACACGGTTGTAGGTCATTTATTACACACATCGGGAGAACTTTAAACTCTTAGAATCCTTGTAAAGCACTTTTGAAATCCTCTGATGGAAGATGGTGTATAAGGGTTTGATCGTGCACCCAATGAAATCAGTGCTAACGCTCCCCCTGGCTTAAATGACACAGGATCAGCCACCACGTGAACAAAGGATTATGACTATTAATAATGGTAAAACAAGTTCTAATACAATCCCTTTGACACAGTGCAACTGGCCATTGAAATGAGAGAGCATTTGGAGTCTCAGTTATGGGAGTGGGATGAGGGAAAGCATTTTGAGATAGAAAGGAATAAATTTCATAGGTAAACATTTAATAGCATTTGACCAGGAGAAGAATGGATTTGGATCACTTAGTAACAATGTGTTCTGCCTTGGGGCTTTCAAACTGTGGTTTTACTAGACACACCACGCAACCCTTCCGCTCTCCTGTGAACATGAATCTGTTTCTTAGAATCTGCTTTAAGAGCTACATTGATGGGGATTTGTATGTGTGTCTCTTCCATCCAGCCAAACAATTTCAGCATCAGACATATGCCTGATCAGAACATGGAATTAAAATAATTAAACTTCTTTAAATGAAGGAAAAAGAAGCTTGCCCTTAAGGCAATTCGAACAGGCCTTGTTATCTGTGGCTGCATTGCCTTGATCACTCCATCTGACTTTCTAGAGCAGCATTACAATGCGTGATGAATGGGTTTGAAATTAGAAGCAGGTGAGACTTTCCCTTTGGTAATAGGGACCCATGCCTGAGACAGATATATTTGACTAAACATGACAAGCTAAATCAGGGCTTGTTTTATTGGAACCATAAATATGGTAACTAATCAGGACAGAAGAACAAATAAGTCAGTCTTGTATCCTGGTCCCACTGATTGTAACATAATAGTAACCTAGAATTTGCCTCCAAAACATAAGACATAACCCAAACAAATACATCAAACTGGCAAAATCAAGTGGTCACCATTCAGTACTTGCTACACACGACAGTAATCTAATCAAATAAAATATAATTAACTTAACAAAACTATTAAGAAGAGTTGCTACGTTCATTTCTTACATCTCCAGATAATAGGTGTGGCCTTTTCTGTCTGAGGAATACAAAGGAAGAAAGGTGCTTTTAGAAAAGGTACATATGTGTAAGGCATGATAGCGGTATAGGGGCTGGTAAAGCCAGCCATATCTGATCTGAAAGATAACAAAACTTCTGCAGGATGTTGTACTGGACCATTAAGGAATGGATACATTTACAGCTTTTGTTCACATTTGTAGGGTATCTCGTTCAACACTATAGCTTTTTATCAATATATCTCCAGATGTCAGTAAAAACAAAATACAGACAGACTTTGGACTGCTGAAAAGATCCAATGTCTAGGTCAAGGAAGAAAAAGAAAATGGCTGGTATCAGAAGTAGTTTAGGGCACCCTTCTAATCTTGCCTGCAAAATATTGTGAAACTCCTCAAGCTTGCAGCCCCAGCTGGGGATGAACAGCTCTGGTTTAAGACGCCATTGTGCAATGTGTTCAGGCTGAAGCTAGATTAATCAAAACGCTCAAGGAACAGAGTTCAGTATAACTTCGAATTTTCCCCAGAGACCTTAGAGACCAAGCAATGCGTATTTTGTCCATCAAATCCTCTTGTTTCATAACAAGAAACAAAAACCAACCAACAAAATCTCAATGTATAGAACAGTTTCGTGTGCCATGTGTTCCCTCCACATGCCTTCCTTTACATTGTTATCACAGACTAGCAGGCAGCATAGTCGCAACATGAAATTCACATTCTTTAAACTACAGTAGAACCTCAGCGTTCTGAACACCTCAGGAAAGGAGGTTGTTCGTAACTCTGAAACGTTCCTAACTCTGAACAAAACGTTATGGTGGTTCTTTCAAAAGTTTACAACTGAACACTGACTTCATACAGCTCTGAAACTTTACTATGCACAGAAGAAAAATGCTACTTTCCCTTTATTTTTTTTAGTAGTTTACGTTTAACACAGTACTGTCCTGTATTTTTTTTGGGGGGGGGGGGGCGGGGGAGGTGGTCTCTGCTGCTGCCTGATTGTGTACTTCTGGTTCCAAACGAGGTGTGTTTTCGTTGGTCAGTTCGTAACTCTGGTGTTCAGAACTCTGAGGTTCTACTGTAGTCATAAATATACCAGGCTTTTCTCTTGCTCACATATATTTAGAACAGTGCCACAAGTACTCCTTTTCTTTTTGCATATATTTAGAAGTTGCACACACGTATCACTCTCTCTTTAAAGCTCATGGACAAATCAATTTAAAAATCAAAGTATTTAAATGCCTCTTTTCTTCCCATACTGCTTACAGCATTGTGTACTTTCCAAACATTCCCCACCCTCTTAAAATCTGAGAGCAGATCTAGTTTGCCTTAAAGTGAGTGCTAATTGGAGCTTGGGCTAGACCTAGAGCAGACTAAGGCTGTGCAATCTTCCCACAAAAAGTTGGGTCGGTGTTGTAACCTGCTGGTAGAATAATAGAAGTGTAGGGCTGGAAGGGACCTCAATAGGAGATCTATTCCATCCACCTGTGTTCAAGCAGGATTCCTGACAGGGGTTCATCTAACTTGTTCTTAAGTTACTGCTTTGTTAGCCCAATCTTAACTATTGCTTCAGCAGACACTCAGATCAGATCATCGGGTGGTTTTGTAATATGCACAATGATGGAATGTGGCCACCAAATTTATTTTAATTTAACTAGGATTTGAAAGTGAGAAGCCAGGGCACTAACCCACCATTGCCACCCGGTGCCATATCCCCAGCATAGTTTGGAAAAGCAGGGTTATGATTCTTTCATTTGGATGGCATAAAGGTGGTACAATTCAGAATGGAGATGGATCTAGAGGGAGTAAAGTGCCTGAAGCAAGCAAATTAAGCCTCCTTCAAAACCCTACGCACTGGGAAAAATTAGTTGCTTTGATTTTTACATCTTTCACTCACAGGAGCCCTGGCCATGGCAGCTTTACAGGGATCGTATTTTCAACTTCTCCTTGTGCACTAGGCACAGGCAACACTGAAACTGTTAAAGAGCCATTCAAGTGGCTGTAGCTCACGAAAGCTTATGGCTCAAATAAATTGGTTAGTCTCTAAGGTGCCACAAGTCCTCCTTTTCTTTTTTCAAGTGGTAATGAAGCCATTTAACAGGCATTTGCCAACCCCCAGGTATATTCTGTCAGTTTCTGAATTTACTGACAAAAACAGTTGTGCATTATTTTAATATTTACTCAGAACATGTTCGTCCACAGGACCTTAGGTTAAAATTTGCTTTAAAAATATTTCATTAGTATGTTGCTGAAGATTATAAAATCACATCTCTAAAAAATCCTTGCATAGATTTTTAGATGCACAATCTGAGTATTCATCTTTAGCCTTAAATGCTTGGATCTTCAGACATATAGTTTTTAAAATAAATCCTCCAAAAGACTACCCTTATCTAAAATACACATGTGAGCCCGGGCTGCCGTCAGGCGTAGGTTACTAGTTTAATAATACTGCATAGGGCCCCATAAATCCTAAGGATGGCCCTGATTTCACCAAACATTTACTTTGTCCGTTAATGATGTTCTTGCTGTATCAATGGCAAATGGCATTCTACACACCTGTTTTTATGGGGGTGGAGGGGAGTGTGTGCAGAAAGATTGTATTTCAAACCTCCAGTATCCCAGAGGGAGGGAGTGGTTGATGCTTGACATGCCAAAATGAGGATAATCACCCTGTGTTTTTTTGTCCTGTCTCCAAAGTATATGCACAGGCAACTGCTGATCTGAATTCAGCCCAGACAGTGCTGAGGTAGTGCTGTACACTTCCTAGGAATCCAGGTAATTTCTGTGCTCTGTCAACTGATGGAGACTCCCTTTTTGATAGAGTACTCTGTAAAATGTAGAATGCACACTTAAACTGCAATAAAATAAGGCTTCCTAATGTTCATACTCAGAAGTTCTGTTCAGCTACAGGCACCTGTACCTCTGCATGTCTAAGCTGGAAGCTTCGGGATATTTTTGTGTTACCATTGCGGCTGCCCAGAAACAGTGAAAGGATGCATGGAAGAAGAAAAACAGGCAATGATGTTTGCTCTACACAAAGTCTTGCAGTTTTCACTTGCCTAGCTGCCATTTTTCATGTTCAGTAATCATTATGAAAAGTCTGAAAGGCAGAGAGAATTTTCAGCACTGCTGAAAAACAGTTGCTTATCTCCTAGTAGGGCATTCTTTGACTGACACAAAATAACAGTTGGCAGTCTTTCATTCCTGAACCAATGCTTCAGCATCAAGGTACCATTGTACCTTTCACTCATACAGGTGTTTTGAAGAGTGTTTTGAAAACCAGCGCAACTGCTGATTAGAAGTGGCAGACTAAAGCAGGTGGATTTTGCTCTCTCCTCTGTCAGAGAAGGTTTTTGCCATCTGTCCTGGCCCATGCTCTGGAAACACTATGCCATTCGTGTTTCAGATAATGCTGCCATCCTTGGCTTCAACATAGCGTCCTTAGCTTCAACATTCTCTTGGTACATCACCAGCTGCCCAAATTCTCTGAGAATTTCCCATTTAAACGTGTGCTGTAAAGACAAAATAATTATTCGTTTTATAGACAAAAACTACTAATGTGCTTAACTGACAATCAATGAACAGAGAAAGATCATGAAGTCAAAGATAGAAAAGGCCCTTTAATCCAGATCCTGCAATTGAATCCTCATGGGTGGATCCCTGCACCTGCACAGAGCCCCATGATTTCAATGGGACTCCAGTCAGGCCCTAGAGTCCATCAGTGCGGATCTAGTTGTAGGGTCAAGACCTTAATCTTCAAGTGCATCTCACCCTGCAAATGCAAGAAATGCCCCCTCTCCCTCAAACAATGGCCTACTTCAACATTGTTTCATTTCAGCTGCCACTAGAATAAAGAGGCATTAACTTTAAAAATTCCTGTATTGTAGCAATATAGCCAAGCCTCAGCTGACCCTCTTATTTTCATATCAGTGAGGATTTCCCAGTAAATGATCTGACCTTCCATAAGGTGAAAATTAAACAGCTAAAGCAGAAGAATTTTTTGCTTTAACACTAAAAAGTGGAATGGCCACTTCAATCTGCCCAGGGTGTTTTCACATGGGGCTACACGCACCCTGCACCACTAGACTGAAAAGCTAAAATGATGTAGGGCCAGATCCTCTGGTGCACTAGGGAAGCTTTGCACTGCTCTCTTGGCACAAAATGGTTCTCAAACTAGTAGATGCAGGAAGACACAGCGGACCCGTCCCTGCAGTGAGTCGTGAACCACCTCCCCTTCCCACGGCTGGTACAGGACTGTGCCTGGGGGAAAGGGAGAGTGGGCCTGGCATGTTCCTACGCTCCGTTGTTAGCCAAAGCAAACCAGATTAGTGTTTAGGGTCTGACCCTGAACAGAGAGAACCCCAACCTGCAGGGGAGGGGTTGTCTTTTTTTTTTTTTAATGTGTCCGTACGGCGCCCAGCACCATGGGGCCCCACCGTAACACAGATATTTACTACAACCAATATTAATGTGACTCAAGTAGTTTTTCACTTAACTACATGTTTATGGGCCAGGTCCTGGGATTTGGCCAAGAAGCACTCAATATAAATCAAGAGACTTGAAATAAACTGCTTGTACCATGTAAACAGACTTCACTGCTGTCTGGAGGAGAAAACCCATTGTTTATAAAAGGTCATTAAGCAGGAAATGGTTTAATGTCTGTTGATTTTAAATGGTCTGTTGAATCAGCCCAGAATGGTCTGGGGAGTATGTAAATTGTTCATTAAGCCAGTTTATATATCAGAAATGAAAAGCTAAGCATTTTTTGATGTAAGGGATGCTTGCTTGCATTAGGTATTTTAAGTTGTATTGGTGCAGAGCAGTTGTTATAGCGGCTGATTATATGCTTTTAAAGCAGTGTATTTTCTGGACTTTTATACTGTAATTCCACACAGATCCACCATATCTCTAGCTAATTTTGCAGATGCAGCATAGGATATGGTTAACACTTGTCACACAATAAATAATATCAAGTAGTCATCCAGACAATCCTATCTCTGTCTGCTTTCACTAGATCTGAGTTTGTTTTTAAATCATGCCTTGTTTTCTTTTTTTACAAATGGGTACTGCCCTTCTAAACTGGCTTGCCACATAACATTTTAATGGCCAAGAGTACAAGATTTAAACAGGCTGTAGGTTTAGATTGTATTTCTTCGTTGGGGAAAGGAGAGTACATAACACATTTTCTAAAGATATGGGCCAGATTCTAAGGTAGTGTAAACAGGCATAGATCCACTGAAGTAAATGGAACTATCTGGATTTGATCAAGGGAAGGATTTGTCCCCCTAAGAGGTGTTACACAGAAAGGAAGAGAGCAGCACTTTTGAGGCGTATACTGAATTTGTATGAAGTCAGAAATGGGTAATCTTGCGCAGTTTAAAAACAAAAAATCAAATCAAATATTTTATAGAGAGTTGTAGCACGGGAGCCCTGAAGTTATGTAGCCCCTGAGACACCTGTGGTAAGAGTGTGTCTGATCTTTCACTACTTACTATTGTGCTGTGCTCCATCTTCATTTTGTTGAACATCTGTTAAAAGAAATACAGCATTTTAAATATGTGAGGTGGTTTATTATCTCTTCTTTGAACTGCAGTAGCCCCAAGGAGCATCAATAAAGAATCAGAGCTCCATTGTGCTAGGCATTATGCAAACAGTAGAAAAAGGAGTCCCTGCTTCCAAGAGCTTACAGTGTAGGCAACAGGTGGATGGAACCCACAAATGGAAGGGGAGGATGAGGCAACAAGAAAGCAGGCAAATCATCATACAGTTAGCAAATACCTTCGCTCACTACCTCTCTAGACTTATAAGGATGAAAACATTAGAACAGTCTAAAGATACAAATTAAGGTTTTGTAAATTTCCAGGCCTGTATGAATAATTCCAGCTTGGCTCTACACAACATTAATCTTCATAAGGAAAAAGTTACAAGCCTCAGGTTTGTTGGGCCAAGTGACCTTCTTGTCTAGCAGTTCATCTTACACTTAATTATATTATCCTGAGTCTGACATGGCTACAACTACACTGCATAACTTAGTTACCTTGATATTTCATAATGGAGTTTGGATGCTGAGACTATAGCTTTAAATCACAGCCCTGCATTGGGTTGGAGTGGCTTTGCACCACCCTGTGGCAGTTCTGAGAGGTATTGTGCCTCAGAGAAGTGCAAAGCCATAGGCACCAACTCTGGGTGCTCCAGGGCTGGAGCACCCACGGGGAAAAATTAGTGGGTGCTCTGCACCCACTGGCAGCCAAGCTTCCTGCCCCATCTCACCTCCTCCTCTGCCTCCACATCCTCCCTTGAGTGCGCCACATCCCAGCTCCTCTGCCTGCCTCCCAGGCTTGCTGCCGCCAAACAGCTGTAGCAAGCTCCGGGAGGGAGGGGGAGGACCGGGAACGTGGTGCACTCAGGGGAGGAGGCAGGGCCGGGGCGGGGATTTGGGGAAGAAGTCAAATAGGGGCAGGGAGGGGGTGGAGTTGGGGAAGGGACTTTGGGGAGGGGGCGGGGCGGGGTGGAATTGGGGCAGGGCCGGGGCAAAGGGGCGGGGGGTCGAGCACCCACCGGCGCCATTAGGAGTCAGCGCCTGTGCGCAAAGCCCCAAATGAGCACAGCTGATACAGAAGGGGGCACTTGAATGGACACTGTGGCTAGCCCCTGCATGGGGACAAAGAGGGAAAGCTCCCCCAGTCTCACATGCTCTCCCTGGCATCTCTGCAATTTGCTCCACAATGAGAGCGCACATACATGGGTAAATATTGGAGCTGGCTGGGAATTTTTTGATGAAACTCTTTTTTTCCTGGAAAATGCTGCTTTGTTAAAACTGACACTTCCCATGGGAAAGGGTTGGTTTGGACGAAAGGTTAGTCAGGAGGGTTTCTCAGGTTCAGGTTGGAATTTTTTGGGGGCGTGGGGGGAGGAAGGATCAGAGAGAGACCCACCACCGAACAGCCAATAGTCCAGTGATCCGGGCACTCATTTAGGATGTGGGAGACCCCAGGTTCAAACCCCTGCCCAGGGCTCCCACATACCAGGTGAGTGTCTTAACCACCAGGCTATTGGTTATTCTGGGGTGATTCTCTCTGTCTTTTTTTGCAAAAATTTTCATAAGGTGTCTGTTTCATTCTGATGCGGAATGGAACTTTTTTTTTCAAAATCTCAAATTTTCACCATTTGAGACAACAGTCCCCAGCCCACCCCAGCTCTAGTATATCTTCAGTCTTGTTCTCGAGACATCTATGGGTGCTCTCTTTTGTTTTATTTTGTAAAGTGCTGAAATTTCTGTGTGGGCAGCTGCAGAAACGCAAGCAATCGTATTTGTAAATGAGGATTTGTTTGATTGTTTGTTACATGGAATTATAGTAAGACATGATTGATTCTCACTTGGGAAATTGTAGGAAACTGGTAGAGTACGGAATTTGTAATAGGATCTGGGGCTTTCATCCAGGGGCTAGACTTGGTGACCTCTCAAGGTCCCTTCCAGCCCTACACTTCTATGATTCTGTAAATCACTGATTCTAATCTTCTCAAGACAGGTGATAACTCCAAGTGATTATCATCCAGTTTTGGTTTGGTCTATATGAAATTTGTGTGTGATCTCAGACCAGTTCTTAATGGAAAGCTGTCCATATTACACAAACCCCTCCTTATCATTACACTCCTCTTGTGGATAGTCTCGGCAGAGAAGCCAAAGACTGAACAGATGTAGAGCCCAAACTACCATTGCATTCAAAGGAATGGTTCCTCTGGTGTGAGGTAGGTTGGTATAACACCATGAAATATACATGAAATGTACCAGTTTTGTGGCTAATTTAGAGTATAGCTCCCAGTGTTGTCAATTCAGCACTTGTCATGAGCTCTAGTTTCACTTATAATGTAGAGAATTCACAACTACGTATGACAAATTGTAGAATATTAAATATTTTGGAAAAATGAAAAGAACTAGTCATATCTGACCAACAAGTGTAAATGGTTTAATTACCTGCATATGATTTCCGGTAAGGGGATTTCCTTTTCCACAGCCAGCAGGTTAAAACAACTAGACCAGCTAACACAACGGCAATGGCAAGGACGCTTCCAGCCTGAGCTCCCGGTTTATTTAGCTCTAACAGACTGCTTTTGGTAGAGTTAGAGTTTGTGATGTTTTCCGAGTCTGAAGAGGAATAGAGAAGCTCTCAAATTTCATTCCAGATGAGTGTTCAAGTGCATTTTATAGACATGAGATTCACACAAGTCTATAGGTTTCTATAGCCCTCCTATACAAATAGCTTTCATCCCACCACCATTTTCTGAACAAGGCCAAATTTCTACCTACATGGTCTTTAATGATTAATTATTATTATTATTACACACACTTTTTAGGCATACATTTTCCTCCTGTGGAAGGATTTAGTAACACAACTTCTCTTAAAAATGACAGCACTATGGGTGTTCAAGTGACAAAGTCCTTCCCACACCAAAGCTGGCTGTCATTTTGGATATGTTCATCTGAGAAAGGAATCTACTGAACAGCTTTCGAAGATTAGTTTTTGAGTGATTTGTGTACTCAAAATTAGACTTGTTTTCAAACAAGAATGAGGGCCAGATCCTTAGTTGGTGTAAGTTGTAACTCCTTGGATATCTGGTCCCAAAGCTTTCAAAGCCTCCCAGTGACCATGAGGATTCCCTAAGAAGACAACCCAAAATGGCAGTCATGTTTTAGCAATTGCCATGAGACCCTGCAGTTCATCCTGCAGGTCACCACACTACACAAGTGACAGCACTAGGGAGTACATATTCTTGTGCCTGTATATTTATTTATATATTCACAACCCACAGATACACAATGATATTACTTTAAAACTGATGCTGCCTTATTGGACCAAGTACAGGATTTTGTAGGCTCCTGCAGGAGCTATGAAGACTCAGCTGCCATCTTGACATTGTTCCTTTAGTGGAGAAAATCCCCTACAGCCATTTAAAAACTTTGTTTCCTACTCCAAAAACCTACTGGAACTAGATTTTCTATGAAAATCTGGCTTCTAATAAGTATTCCGCTGTTCTAATAAGTATATTCCGCTGGCAAAAATCTTTGGCAGAACAATTCTTCACATGTGCCATAAGAACAGAGTTGCCAACCCTCCAAGATTGGCCTGGAGGCTCCAGGAATTAAAGATTAATCTTTAATTAAAGATTAAGTCCTGTGATGAAATCCCCAGGAATACATCCAACCAAAATTGGCACCCCTACATAAGAATCCCCACCCTTTCCTCAGGGCACTTGCTGGTTTGGTTATGCTGCTTCGTTTCCTCCTGGCTAGTAGGGACGATGCCCCAGTAAGGGACAAGAGAGGCGATGAGAAAGCTCCGATATCTTCTGGTCTCTGCCTACAACACAGGTTGCGTCCTCTCCCCACCTTCTCAGGGCCAGCTCATATTATACTCTTAACCCTATAGCCCATTCTTCTTCTGCCCTGTCTCAGGAGACATACACCACTTCTTCTCCTCTTTTCCTGGTTCCAGATTCCCCTTCCATTCAGCAACCATGGCAGACAGTAGGTTTGAGCTGTTGCCTATAGACTTGTAATTTTTTAAATATCTGCTGTAAATAAGCAATAAAATCAGTACAAGTGCATTCAGAATAATGGGTGAAATCCTGGCCCTGTTGGAGTCAATGGCAAAATTCCCATTGATTTCAGTGGGGTTACGTTTTTTTGTTTGCTTGCTTTCTTCTAAAAACAGTAGAGAGATGTATTCTGGAAAAGTTATCAACCTTATAAAAGGTAAAATAATTCTTTTCAGAATGAATGTGACAAAATGTCTTTAGGAAGATAATAGTGAACAGGTTATTCCTGTTTCCTACAGGGTGGAATGTTGGCATTAGCAAGCTACCAAATGCCCCTTATCTTGCAATCTGTACTCATGGATCTTTGCTCACGCTAGTAATCACGTTGATTTCATTGGTATTACTTCACTGAGTTTGCAAGATAGATCCCTCTTGTAGCAGCCAGGCAAGGTACTAACAAACTTCAACAGGACTTTAAAAAATAAAGTGGAAACCTCTTTTCCAAGCTGCTGCTGTACCCTCAGTAACTCTCCCTCAGCCTCTTCAACTCCTCCCTCACTCCTTCCTGTTTCCTGTCCTTTCAGACTTCCAACAGCCGGTGCTCCCAATTCTAATAATTACAAGCAACATCCAAACACCACAATCCCTTTAGCTCTGACCCTGCATTTGGCTCTGCAAAGGCACAGAGATCTACCCACATAGTGCTGCTTGCAGGATCGGGGCCTAAGATTGCAATGTCTGGAGCAAGGCTCTATCTTGTCTTTATGCTTGTCTATAAGGCATCTAGCACACTATGTGTGCTACAGCATGTAAACATAGATTTGAACAGAACAGGAAAGGTTATCTGTTTTGTGAGTTTGAGTGGCTAAGTCTTGGTTTTTATTACTAATAACTTCCATCAGCAATAAATTGTCTATCATCCATGTGTCTCTCATTGATTGTTCTCAATGCTTTGGCCTAACATCATTTCCAGTTATTTGGTGCTTGGCTGAATAATCCAATTAGGCATTTGGTACGAACCTAGTTTCAGCAGGTTCTCTTTTTCTTCAAATCAGTTTTGGAGACTGAAAACAGAACTTTAAAACTACCCACAGAAGGAGCATAGCTAAGAGAGTGGTTGTAAACCAATGTGGTGGGACTTCAGGAGTCATGGATCCACCACATATTAAAATGTCTTTCCTTTGAAAGTAATCCTTCAGCACTGAGCTAGGCCTAGTGTGGTTCCCACAGGAGCTGAAGGGGGAATCATAGTGATTCCAAAATTGTTGCAGGGGGGCAGGGAGTGGGAGAGAACCGTTATGATCAGGATGGTGCTTCTTACTTCCACACAGAGGAACGATGATCTGTGTGCAGACCTGGGAGGCTTAAGAGGGTGTTTAGCTTCATTTTTAAAAAGTCACATTTAAATATAAACACTATGGTCTAAATTTATATAGGCTTTAAAAATTAAGCTCATTTCAGTCGGCCACTGGACTATCCCACTCTTAATGAGGCTGCTACTCATCAGAGATGTACATGTACACGTAGACAAACACACATCTGTTATTTGCCATATATTAAACAACTTACAGAGGACAGTTAGATTTTGCTGTAGTAGTTCATTTTCTATGATGCATCCTATTTTTATATCAGAAGTTGCTTCAATCTTCAGTGTGCTGAAAACACTGTATGTGCTATCGTTGTTTTGGATGATCTTTAATGATGATGGATGGAGGGAGCTGTTGTCTTTTCTATTTATCCAGTAAACGTTTGGCTTTGGGTATCCTTGGCTATAGTTGCAACTTAATGTCACCTCTTCTCCAATATTTGGGGGGATTCCTATAGGTCCACTCAGTACTGGCAGGCTGTTATTGGCTGGAAAAGGAAAAAATCATTAGCATTTTATAATCTTTTCAAAAGATTAAGTAATGACAGATTATAAAGCACAGGTTCTGGGGATTACAAACTCATAGCTCAGACGTAAATATCAGCCTGCATGGACATTTGGCCAATTACTTCAGTAATTTATTGAAGGAGGCAGAAGGCCAAACGAGAGGGAAAAGAGTCTTAAACTCAGTTCAGTAGCATTTTGCAAGAAGATTCTGAACTAACTCAGACCAGGCCCTGCCATGGAAGAGGTTGTAGGAGGTGTATCAGAGAACAGAGCTCTCCCAACTGTTCTCCTTGTGGAGATCCCCCACAATGCCCATCAGGGCAGATGGGGATGCACACACAGTTGCACAGAGGAAGTCCTGCCTCCGAGCCTGGCAGAACTGCATGAGGCTAGGGTCATCCACATGGAGATCCTATGTCCTCTGCATTCCCTGTCTGCTTCATTCCCTGGCAACACAGTTCCATTGCACAAATAAGGAACCCTGGACCACGTAGAGAGACTTCTGCAAGTGATAGGAGTGGGTGTATGGTTGTAAGGAATTGGCAGATCTCCCTATTTCCACATGGAGGAATGCAATCCATGCGTGGATCTAGGAGGCAGAATCCAGACCTTCCTTTGCACACAGTACTATTTTAAAGCTATTTGGGACTAATTGACTTTGTCTCTTTCAGTCTTCCAAAATATCACAAAGCAATAAAGAGTGGTATATGAACGCAGATCAGATTAACAAATGAAGTACTGCTTTATGCCACAAACAACTCTTTACAACATAAATTCCCAGCTTGCTTACAAAGTATTTTTTTCATTAATTTTCCATCTGGATAAATAAACTTCCAGAGGACATGGATACTTTTCACAAGGCCAGGGCTTTAATTCTGAGAGTGTCAGGAAACACCAAAAGAGGATCTACTCTTATTTTCAGTTTACTGCCTAAGGCTATGATACTACAGTCAGATTCACCCCAACACCTGTACAGTATGCACTGACTTCAACAGGGTGTTGGCCAGGTGTAGGCCTTGGCTCGTGATCATCAGGGAGGATTAGGGACTAACTTTTTTTTAAAACTCAGATTCTGGCCAAAGTGAGGCTAATGCCCTTCTGCTTCCTCACATCTGTGTGACCTGTGGGAACTGCACAGTAACATTTGCTCCAAGCTGAACTGTTTACAACAGCCAGAAATGAAGAGTCAGTTAAGCAGAGTTAGAATTGCTATCCGCAGCTTCAGAGTCTCTGTCTTGGATTTTGTTAGGATAGGGATGATGTGAATAAATGCAATAAGGCAGAGGAGATCAGAGGTTATGAAACCTATACGGGTGATAATAAAATAGATCACTTCATCATTCCAAGCAGAAAGAAATATTGGGGGGAGGATGGGGACCAGAACAGCTGCTGGAAGGGAGCCAAAAATTAGAAATGTACCAAATATCTAACCATCACTTTTATTATTTGTATTACATAGTGTCTAAGATCCCCAGTCACAGAACTGGACCCTGTTGTGCTAGTGCTATACAAATGGGACAAAAGATGGTCCCTGTCCTAAACAGTCCTTGGTTCAGCCAGGCACTTGAGCACATCCATAACTTTAACGTGTTTAAGTGTGTTGCTGAAGCTGAGCTAATCTGACTAGCTGGAATTGGTATTTGGGTGAAGCCAAATAGCTGTACAGTTACTGAATAATGAAGTATAAATGTATTAAAGTGGATCATTACAGCAGAATGTTTGTAATGAGAATCAATACCAACCGTAAATCAGCCTCCCAAAACACGGCACAATACATATTACTCTTTCTATTGCATTTGGTTACCAATATATTTTATAATGGCAATAACAAGTTAGTAACACTGCACTGCAAACGGAACGTTACTTGTGGTTCCTTTATGTGCATGTTGGGATTTCTCTCACCCTTTGTCCTTATTAAAGCTTGTTTTCCACAAATACATTTTGGCACCTGATTCTGAAAAAAAAATTACTTTTACTCCCTACCCCCAACCTGTGTTGGGTTCATGTCACATCTGGCTCTCGGGAAAGGGGCAGTAGAGCCAGCCATGCCACAGATATCACTGGGCTTTGGAAAGTCATTAAAGAAAATAGTCATCTGAAGACAAATAGCAAAACTGTCACTGGGGTTTGGCCAAGTACCTGTCTGAGGCAGAATTTGGGTACAGTCCTGCCTGAAACTGCCTTGTTTAACTACCCTCTCAGTAAACATAAGTGTTCCCCCGCCCCTTGTGTCCCTCTCTGAACAGCTGAGGGAAGGGTAAGCCAAACAGTTTGTGCTTCAAAAGTTGGAGGACTAGATGATTTTGAATTGTTTATTGTGATACTGTCTTTGACCGAGTTAAAAGCTTGGATTGTCTAAGGGAGGCAAATTAGTGTGGTGGCACCACCACCATTTGGGGCATGGGGAAATCCTCCTCCCTTAGCCTATTGTGTGACAAATGCCCCTTCTGCAGCATCCACAGAGATCTAGGGTGGCAGACTGCTGTTTAATATTGGTTTTATATGGGATAGAAGGGCTTACCTGCTACCTTGAGGGTCACATCTGCCCTGTGAATAACCCTGAAAACCGTGTCCTTCTTCTGTATTATGCACTGATATGTGTGTTCATCTCTCAGGCTGACGTTTAGCAGCAGCAGAGAAAAAGTGCCATTTTTCAGCTTATCCTGAAATAATCGAGTCCTGTTTCTGAAGTCTGCACACTGCTCGCTTTGGTTCTCGTGACCAGAATTAAAGGTGTGTACCACTGAACACGGTTTTAAACCATCCTCTATTTGCCAAAAGACCCGTAGCTTATTTAAAATGATTTTTTCCTCTGGAGTAAAAATGCAACTCAGTTCAGCAGTGCTGCCTATTGTGCTGATAACTTTCTTATTTTCCTCTGCAGTAACTACAAAGATAAAAAGGGGAACAAAGAGAAAATCAGTCTTAAGAAAAGCAGTTTAATATACTTGTCACAATCCTACTTACCAGCTGGTTTGAAAAGGAGTACTTATATTTTAAAAACAAGAATATCAATATTCACTTGTTTGTAAAGAAAAATAATTGCTTAGGGCCAAGTTCTGATCTCATTGCCACCAAAGAAGGGAGAAAGTATGATCCAGTGATAAGGACACAGCTTCAAAGTTCTCTTCTCTGCCACTAACTTTGTGCGTGACCATGAGCAAGCCACTTAATCTCTCTGCTTCTCAATTCCCCATCTGTAAAATGGGGATTAAAATGGAGACAATAGTACTTCCCCACCTCACCAGGGTGTTGTGAGAACAAATACATTAAAGATTGTGAGGTGCTCAAGTAAAGGGGTGAGGGACATACAAGTACCTAGAACAGAAACAAAGTAACTGACTCCACTTGAGGTACTCCTTACTTGCACTGGTATTACTGATCCTTAAAGATCATGTGTAACATTATATATTCATTTGTAACAATTTACCATGGGTCGTGATGGATTCTCCATCTCTGACAATCTTTAAATCAAGATTGGATGTTCTTTCTAAAAGGTGTGCATTAGGAACTATTTTGGAGAAGGTCTATGGCCTGTGTTATACAGGTGATCAGACTAGATGATTACAATGGTCCTTTCTGGCCTTGGAATCTCTGAACAAACATTATATGGTCCCCACGTTAAACGGGCAACAAATAGCAAAATTAAAGTAAAGAACAGCAACTCCTTAAAACACAAAGAAATAAAATATATTTTTTGAGAAGATATTTTCCATGGGCAAAATTCAGACACTCAGGCATGCTGACTGGAACCTGTGTACATGGGTGGACCTGTTTAAATCAATGGGACTAGACCCCAGGGCTGGCGCGAGACCAAATGGCGCCCCATGCGAGGAGTGTCTTTGGCGCACCCCTCCCCTCTATTTGTTAAACTTTTGAATACCTTACAGCACCCCAAACCCAGTGCACTCCAAGTCCGGCACCCCAGGCGGTCACCTGGGTCGCCTGCGCCTAAATCCGTCCCTGACTACACCCATGAGAAAGTAATATACACTGTGAGGAAGGGTGACAGATTAGGGCACTATATGGAGAATTTTTCCCTGAAATGCTGTTAAGTTTTGAGTGAAGGACTCCAGACATCGAACCTACAATAAAATTAATAATGACTTTTACTGTACTAATGATGAGTGCAAATGAAAGTAACTCTTGGACTGCTAGGCAATGATCCTGTGAGGAGCCGTGTGTGCACTGACCCATGTGTCCGCACACAGCCCCACTCAGCACATTGTCCCTTGAAGAACTGAAACTTAAAAAAAATTCCGACCTATTAATATAAAATAAAGCTTCTTAAACTGTGCCCATCTGTCCCCTAGGGGTTCTTCAGATTTCCCTTCCCTATATTTTCACTTCTTCCATGCCCTCGGATATCTCAGATCCATGACAGCCATCCTCTCTGGAGGGAGGGCTGGATAATCTTTCAGTTGTCTAGAGGTGGTAGCAAGACTTCAGTGTGAGATGGCACCCCTACCCAAAGGCCCAGCAGAAGAGTTGTGCTCAGCCCAGGGAATGAATGGTGGAAGGGTTAAAAAGGCTGCTATTTACTCTACTTAACCATTCAGTTCTTTACATTTTGGCAAACTGTGTGTTCGTGTGTGTTTGTGTTCCAAGAGGGCTTATTAGGACCTCATGAATCCTCTCTAGTTACTTCCTCATTTGTGCACCAGCATCATCACTGTTAACAGGGAAGCCCAGGAATAGTGTTTTAGGCTCTGTCTGTGACTACTTAAGCATACGTTTAACTTTACGTACACGAGTAATCCTATGAAAGTCCAATGTAACTAGTAATGTGCATAATGCAGTTTTGCCAATCCCAAGCATACAAAAACCAGGCCTCACAAGATCATGGGATTAATTAAAAAAAATAATATTGTGATTTTTAATGTTGCGTTCTATTCCTTTGCCTTCTAGTTTCTCAACACATTTATGTTACTTCAAGTTTTTCTCCACAGTCATAGGGGCTAGAAACCTACTTTAATCCCCCCTTCAAATAAATGCTAGATTCTCACAAAATCACAGGACTCAAAGGGTCTGAGCCAAAGCCCACTGAAGTCAATGGGAGCCTTTCCATTGACTTCCATATGCTTTGGATCAGGACCTGGGGCTTGGAGGAAGAACACCAAATATTGTAAGAATCATGATAAAATCTCAAGTTTTGGTAACACGTTAAACATGTGTAAGGGTATGTCGGCACTGCAGCTGGAAGGTGTGATTCCTAGCCTGGGGAGACAGACTTGCACTAGCTCTGCTTGAGCTAGCATGCTAAAACTAGTGTGTGAATGTTATGGCACTGGCAATGGCTTGAGCTAGCCACCCAGGCTCTGACCCAGAACATTGGGCAGGCTTGGACTAGGGTAGCTAGCCAGAGCTGCTGTCAGTGCCGTGACATCTATTGTGTGCTATTTTTAGTACACAAGCTCAAGCAGAGCTAGTGCAAGTCTGTCTACCCATGCTGGAAATCACACTTCCCTGCTGCAGTGCAGACATAGCCTAAGGGTATGTCTACACATCAATTAAACACCCGCTGCTGGGCTGGGTCAGCTGACTCAGACTTGCAGGGCTCTGGCTGTGGGGCTGCAAAACTGCTGTGTAGACATTTGGGCTCAGGCTGGAGCCCAAGCTGTGGGGGGTGTTCCAGAGTCCAGGCTCAAGCCTAAGCCCAAATGTCTACACAGAAATGTTCAGTCTTGCAGACTGAGCCTGGGAGCTCGAGTCAGTTGATCTGGGCCATGCGCAGTCATGCCGTGGGGCTTTAATTCCAGTGTAGAGGTACACTAAAAGGCCTCAGTCCTGTGAACAAAGGTACTACTTGCTATGAATAAGAGTGGCAGATTGTGGCCCTAAATGGAAAGGTCACGGTATACTGCAGTACATTTACTACTGATGTGGTAGGGTCACATTCTCAACAAACACCCTTTCCCATGCCAAGGTGGAGTGCGCTGTGACTAGGTATGTACAGTTTTAACAAACACTAAACGACTCAGCCAAAAGTACATGATTCTGTGTCTAAGAAGAATGGGGCAACTTTTCATTCTTCTATGAAACAGCAAAAATACTTTAAATCTCATTTGATAGTCTCTCTATCCCCGTACCCACACTTTATTTGGGGGTAAATTGGGGAGCTTTTAGTAATCAAGAGCGTGAGAAATGTTTGGTGCTTACCAGTAATGTATGGTGCTAGTTGTATTACTGGTATCGAAATTGAGACACACTGACAAAGCAGATCTGTATAAGTCTTAATGTTCTAGTTGTGAGGCCTCTTCCTGGCAGATGTGTTGATTGTGCATTGATCGCTAGGTCAGCCCAAGGCCAGAACTTGCAGAGGGGTTCTGTGCAGGAAGGGCTTTCAAAACTGTGCTGCAAATGTTAATCTTTCTCTCCAGAGGTTAAGGCTAGTGCATTTGCACACAGCACTGTTTAGCTCCTTTTTCATATTAACTCAGAGCCAGATTCTGATAACTCATTCTGCACAGTACTGTATTTCATGAGTGTTCCCATTGACTTCAATGAGAGTTCTCAGGCAGTAAGGTATTATTTAGTCCGAATAAAGGTCCCCAGGTAGTCCTAGTGTCCTTAATAAAATCACAAGGACATTTGACATTCTTTATGCAAATTACAAAAAGTCTCATATTAAAGAATCTTTATGATTCCTGTTCAAAAGTACTTTTTAGATTTCTGATTTATGTTGTGCATATACATATTCTGCATATTCAAAAAATGCTTGTATTAAAAGTGATAATAATAAGAATAACTTTTTCTTAACTTACCAAATCCCAGAGCACAAAGAAACAGTAACCAAAGTCCAGAGCTAAAAAACCCAAAAGATAAAAGCACAATGATGATAATGCAATTGTAAGTGCATCCGTACTATTCACAGTTTTAAATACAATAGCAGTAGCGTAGCATAGAAACAACATATGGGTAGCAGTATCTATTATATAGACTCAGAATAAGCACCCACATATTTGACAGCTACATAATGTCACTTTAAAATTATCACTCTGTGGGAAAAGGCAATAAATTGAAGGAAAATACACTATACTGGGCTTGAAACCAATGCTATCTACCTTTCTGATTAACAGTTGACTGGATCCGTCTGTGGCATGTCCATGAAACCTGTTGATGTGACTACTTAAAAAATAGTTGACTATGCAGATCACCTTCTTGGGTGTATGGCAGAGGTGGGCAAATTATGACCTGCGGACCACATCCGGCCCACGGGACCGTCCTGCTCAGCCCCTGAGCTCCCGGCCGGGGAGGCTAGTCCCCGGCCCCTCCCCCACTGTTCTCCCTCCCCCACAGCCTCAGTGCGCTGGCCCACAGCTCCTGCAGGGCAGGGTGGCGGTGTGGCTGGTTCCAGTATGGTAATGGGGCGGGGAGTGGGGGGTCCCAGGGGGCAGTCAGGGGACAGGGAGCAGTTGGATGGGGCTGAGGTTCTGCGGGGGGAGGCGGTCAGAGAATGGGGAACAGGGGAGGCTGGATAGGCATGGGAGTCCTGGGGGGGTCTTTTAGGGGGTGGGGCAGTCAGGGGACAGGGAGAAGGGGCGGTTGGATGGGGGTGGGATCCCAGAGGGTGGTTAGCGGCGGTGGGGGGGTCCCAGGAGGGGGCGGTCAGGGGACAAGGAGCAGGGGGGGTTGGATGGGTCAGGGATTCTGAGGGGAGCAGTCAGGGGGTGGGAAGTGGGAAGGGGGCAGATAGGGGGTGGGGGCCCAGCTATTTGGGGAGGCACAGCCTTCCCTACCTGGCACTCCATACAGTTTTGCAACCACGATGTGGCCCTCAGGCCAAAAAGTTTGCCCACCCCTGGTGTATGGGAATATATACATAGATAAAATATATATATATATATAGGGAATACGTCATGGTGTGGAGTGGTATAAAGGCCTCACTGGCATGACTGTGGGATGGCTGCATTGTTCCCAAGTGGCAAAGCCACAAATGGGTTATGCAGATCATTCCAGTCATCACAAATAAGTATTTTGTATATGTCATATGTTACAGGAAAAAACTATTTTATGAATGTTTTAGAAAGTCCCAATATTTTTTAAAGCTATGTTTGTAACCCTCCCCCCTATAAAGTCCAGGTGCCTTCACTGTCATAAGTCTCATTGTTCAGAACTTGGGAGGGAGAAATATAAAAATGAAAACCAATAAAGATAACATACACTTTCCAAAACAGTCTGAAAATAGAATCTCTATACATAACAATGCTGACATCTGGGGTCTTTCCAGGGCTAATGCCCTGTCCCAATGGACAGTGATTAATTAATTGCCCCATACCATTGGTATAACCCCCCCACTACTAGCTCTTCACAGATGTATGAAATCGGACTTAAAAGCCATAACACTTTTATGTCTAACAAAGCTCTTATGGCTGAGATTGAATCGTGCCCATCTTGAGCCTCAGATAGGATAAATTTGGGGGTGGGGTGGAAAGGGAGGGGGTGCTCACATTATTCTGGCTCTCTGATAAAAACAAATGTGGCTGTGTGAAGCTGCTCTCATAGGCACCGACTCCGTGGGTGCTCCGGGGCTGGAGCACCCATGGGGAAAATTGGTGGGTACTCTACACCCACTGGCAGCTCCCCACCCCGACTCCCCCGCACCAGCTCACGTCCGTTCCGCCTCTTCCCCTGAGCACGCCGCCGCTCCATTTCTCCCTTTCGCTCCCAGTGCTGCAAGCAGGGATTTGGGGAAGGGATCCAATAGGGGCAGGGAGGGGGTGGAGTTGGGGCATGGACTTTGGGGAAGGGGTTGGGATGGGGGCAAGTACCCAGTGGCGCCTGGAAAAGTTGGCGCCTATGTCCCTTCTGCATTCAAATCAGACTGCTTCCTCCTCCACACATGCTGGGTGCCAGCAGGGGGGCATTGAGAGGACAGGAGATACGGGCTCCCTGCACTCAGTTCCAGTGCCTGGGCCTATCCTAGCCCGAAGCAGCTGGGAGCTGCCACTACAGGGAAAATCCAGCTCCCCTCCTGTAGCTCTGGGCTGGAGGCAGCATGCTCAGTCACTGTGTGGAGATGGTGCATATACAGTCTGGTTAGCACTAGGAGCTGTGAGGGGATAGTGCATGATCCATGTGTGCATGTATATGTATGTGTGTGTTTCTATCTAACATATGGCTCTAGAATACCTTCCTTTAAAAATTCACCCTGGTACTATTTTTAAATCCTGTGGTTTTGTTTGTTTTCCTTCTTAAACAACAGGTCTAATCAGGGGCAGATTAGGGTTTGTGGGGCCCCTGGGCCAGAGCAAGTGGCGGCCCCTCCCCACCCCTTCTGCCTGCAGTCCCCCTCCCTCCAGCCAGGGAGTAGGCTTGGGGTGCAGGGGCTTGCTCCACTCCGCCCACCTAGTACTCCTGCCGGGGAAATGGGGTCTGGACATGGAGGCTTGCCTTACTCTGCCCACCCGTCCGGCGCTCCAACTGGGGAGCAGGGTTGGGGTGCGGGAGTGCCCATTTTTCTGGGGGCCCCCACTTGGCTTTGGCACTGGGTCTAGTTTCCTGTTGAACCAAAGAGACAACAATGCTTGATTGTCTTTCATTGGACCTTTCAGGGAATTTCCCTTAAGAGGTATTGCTGGTGCCAATGAGAAAGTAACAAGTGTTAGTGGGGCTGTCTGTGCTATGTAGCACAAATGCATAACTGGTGTCAATATAAAACTGTTGTTACTGGATTAGAATTTTAATATTTCAGTCCAGAGTTTAGACAAGACAGATCCAGGGGCTGACCATTCTCCCTCCTAAGTGGATGTTAATGCTGCTGCAGTCCACAGTGCTTGCAGAGTGGCTCAGTTACTGAGCACCAACCTGAGCAGGTGAGAGGATTCAGTCTTTCCTTGAAACCAGAGGAATTCCTCTGCATCATGCCCATTTGGGATTAATTCCTGCACCAACTGGAGTGGGAATGGTTTCCACTGATTTAAATGGAAACTGGATCAATCCCTTAGTCTCTTTTTAAATGGTTTGTTTTTCTCCATTTATTTCCTCTCTCTCCCGCCACCCCCCCCCCCCCTTATTTTTAAACTTCCAGGGAGACAGGAGAAAGTTTCACTTCTTCATTCTCACACTGGCCCAGCGAGATTATAATTCCCACTCTCATCTGCATATTTACATGTACAATTTACCTTCTTCTCATGAGAATTGATTTGATGCAGTTGAAAATTGCAATGTATTTTTTGGTGTGTTTTTGCTTTTCTGAGCACATCAAAAAATATGAGAATGTTCATGTTGCAACAACTGGGTGTTTTGTTTCACATTTAAATCAAATCTAAAAACCTTGACTATGTACTAAACTGTATCAAGAACAGCTCTTTGTGCCTCAATGTTATATGTCTCTTAGCTGAGTTATGTAGAATTCAATTGCCCTAAATCTTTATCTGTTTCATGGCATTTTTCCATAATTATAGTTTTTCAGATAATATAAAACATGCGTTTGTTTAGATCTTTCTATTGTTCACACCTTAACCAAAAGGAAGTCTGTCTGCAGTGACATGCTCTCTACTTCTCACAGTGCTTCACAAATAAACATCAGTAACCACCTACATGAAACAGTTGGGTGCACTGCTGTGGTTTTTCAGCACAGAATCAGTCATGCAGAGCCCAGAGTTGGGGTTGATCACAAAACCCACAGTGCGAGTCATTTTACTCACTTTAATTGTCTCTGTATCCCTAATCCTGAAAGGTGCTGGGCTCCCACAACTCCTACTGTCGTCAAGGGGAGAGGATGGGACTCAGGTGGGAATGATAAAGAGCAGTCCGACTTATTCAATATGACCCACTGACAACTGCCCTGGCACTCTGTTGCCACGTCTCATTGGAGGCATAACAAACAAATGTAGTTCATCTCCTTTGCTGTAGTGCATGGTAAAAATGTGTTGTCGGGGAACATCCCCCATTGAAAGGGGCATGATAAGCAACTGGCCTTGGGGAAGAATCAACTTGTACATGCAGCAAGAAAGTTTAGCCACTGCGAGTTCCCAGATGAAGCGTTCACACAGGGGTTTGTCTTCCCTAGGAAAAGGGGTGTGTGCCTCTATCACATGGTAATGACAGCTAGGCAGAGAAATGTTTTGAGGAGGATTTTGCTATTTCCAAAATGGATTTTGATCTGATTCAGAACAAAAACCAAAAATTTCAAAATTCTCCATGCAAGGGGATGGAGCCCCAGCTCTGGGGCAGTCTGCCAGGTAGGCTGCCGAGGAGCCAGGAAACCAGGCCAGTTTCCCTTAGAACCCTGCCTGGTTTCTGGAGGAACTTTGTCAAAATCAAACTGTCTCTGCAGAATGTTTTGATTTCAATGAATTGGCAAATGTCAACCAAAAAGGTTTGATCTGAATTTTTCAGACCACCTGTAGTAAGAACTATCCTAAGGTAAAATCCTAGTGAGACAAGGCACTTTGTAGTTTTCATGCAAGTTAGGAATTTGAGATAAACCCTACGCTCCTGCTGGAGTATGAGTGAGTCTAAATTAAGAGTTATAGGGAAAAACATTTGTACATCTAATTCAATGGGAGTTGAAGTCTCTGCACAGACTCTGGGCAGAATTTGGCTCTGGTAATGCAGGATCTAAGTGCTAATTCTTAACCTGAGAATAAAGAAAGCACCTTTATATTAAGCTAGTTAGAACCACAAAGGCCAGTTTTCAGATTCACTGCAATGTGTATGTGTGTTGGGGGAGGGAGGGGGGGCTGTAAAACTTGCTCCTTGTGTTTTTAATTCAATAATAAAATACCACTGCTATTCAACAGCCAAGTAGCCTTTCCCTGCAATAACAATCCCAATAGAGTTTTCTGTTTTCCCCCCTATGAATTCCAGTCAGTGTCAAGGAGAGATTTATCTGAGTTGCACATTCCTTCCCCCATAACACAAGGAGCAGAAACTGCTGACTTCTTGGGAGCAGGATCAGGCCCTGGCCCTGGCCCCCTGGTTTGCCCCTATTGCCCTCTCTTGATAAAGGAAGATTAAATTATGAGCAGCCTCAGCCTCAGCCTTACCCTGACAGCCACCACAAACGCACCAAATGGCTTGGGGGTGGGAATGAATCAACCTACCGATAGACACACCCACACACCAGTCAGTGGGAAGAGTTGGCAGGAAAAGCTGGACCTTCCTGCAGCCTGGTAACTTTTGTAGTCAGCCCCCCTCCCCACCCACCAATTGTACTGTCAAAATTGAGAGCAAGCGTAGCTGTTCCTGGCGCACCACAACCCCTCCTGCAGCACAGACACCCAGCCCTTGCACCTGGATCCAGAGAGCGCCGCGCAGTTTTTGATGCCAACAACCCCCCCTCCCCAATGTCTAACATCTGAACAGAGAGCAAGAGTAGATGCTCCTATTGCAGCAAGAAAATCAGGACCGGACCAGCCCCCCCCCCGGTTTGACGCTGGGCTCCCGGGGGGTTTAGGAGCCGGTTCAGTGATTGTCCATTGCCGAGGAAGGCAGGGGACTCGGCCGGCGGGGCTGGCAGCGCTGTCCAGGGTTTGTCTTTGGGGCGCGCTCGGAGCAGAGCGACGGCCCTGGGGGGGGGGCGCTGGGTACAACGACCAGGAGCCCCCGCAGCTACCCAGCGCCAGCAGGCACTTGCGGGGGGCGGAGTGTGAACCAGGGGCGAGTCTCTGGGGTCCCCGCGCCGCACTCACCGTCTCAGCTCCATGCCGGCGCGGGGCGCTGCTCGGGCAGCCTCGGGGCCTCGGCGGCTGTCGGAAGGAGAAGTGGAGAAGCAGCCGCGGGGCCGAGGCTGGGGCTGAGCCGGCTCCTCCCTCCTACGTCGGCCAAGCCGGGGATTTCCGCGCCTGGTCCCTTCTCCCTTCCCACGCGGCCGGGGCCGGGGAGGTGACCGCGGGCCGGTCCCCGCCGCGCGCTGCCTCTGGGGGGGTCGCGTCCCAGCAGGGGGCGCGTGAGGGAGCGACCCGCCCGCGCCCTGACACGAGCCCCACCCCCGCCTACACAGAAGGCAGCCTCCCGACGGCCTCCGAGGGGTTGCTGACCTGGGAGGGCCAACGCCGCACCGTGTAAACTCGCCTCCCTTTTGTCCCGGGGAGCTTCTCCGAGCCTGCCGGCAGCGTTCAACGCCCAGCAGAAGGGCTCAAATGCACCCACGCTAGGGTGACGAAAAGAGGTCTCAGTTTTAGAGGGACAGCCCTGCTTTGGGGGTCTTTTTCTTGAACAGGCTCCTATTACCCCCCTCCCCCTGTCCTGATTTTTCGCATTTGCTGTCTGGTCACCCTAACCCAAGGTGCTGAATAATATCAGTTTATGAATGGAAACTACTCACATGCTCCCTGGTAAGTTTCCAGCTACGCCACACAAGTGAGTCTTCTCCTTTTTAAAAGGCGAACCTGTTGGTTACATAATCGGGAAGAGTCACACTGTTGCTGAGTCTGGAACAATAGGGCAGTGGTTTTCAAACCTTTTTTTTTTTCTGGCGACCCAGTTGAAGAAAATTGTTGATGCCTGTGACCCAAGGGGGCTGGGGATGAAGGGTTTGGGGCGCGGGAGGGGCTCAGAGGATGGGGGTGAAGGCTGTGGGGTGGGGCTGGGAATGAGGGGTTGAGGCTGGGAGGGGGGCTCAGGGCTGGGACAGGGGTTTGGGGTGTGGGAGGAGTCAGGGCTGTGGGTGCAGGCTCAGGTCGGGCCAGGGATGAGAGGTCTGGGGTGCAGGAAGGGGCTCTGGGGTTGGGGGGTGCCTCAGGGTTGAAGATTAGAGTGCAGGCTTACCTTGAGTGCAGTCAAGGGTGCAGAGGCAGGATTCCTGACTGTCCTGGCACCGTGGACCATGCTGCGCCCCAGAAGCAGCCAGCAACAGGTGTGGCTCGTAGACAGAGGTGCACAAGCGGCTCCGCGTGGGTCTCACCCGCAGGCACCGCCATCCCCAGCTCCCATTGCCTGGGAATCGGCCACTGGGAGTGCAGAAATGGTGCTCGGGGCTGGGGCAGTGCGTGAGCAGCCCCGCCTAGGACCTGCTGCTGGCCACTTCCGGGGCACAGCGTGGTGTTGGAACAGGCAGGGACTAGCCTGCCTTAGCCGGGCAGCACTACTGACCGGACTTTTAACGGCCCCGTCGGCGGTGCTGACCAGAGCCGTCGCAAACCCGTGCCTTACGTTCCACGACCCAGTACTGGGTCGCAACCCACAGTTTGAAAACCACTGCTTCACAACACATCCCTGTGTGGTAGGGGAGTATTATCATCTGCATTTTACAGATGGGGAACTGAGGCTAAGTGCCCAGTGTTACACAGAAAGTCTGTAGCACAGCAGGGAATTGAGCCTCTGTTTCCCAGAGTCCTAGGCTACTGCCCTAACCTGGGAACCATGAGGGTGATGCGTCCTAAAATAACACGTAAGATGAATGATCTTTTGAGAAATATCAGTATAATCCCTCTCTCTTTCACATAGGTCTTGTCTACATGACACTGTAGTGCAAATTAGAGAGATGTCATTTCTAGAGCACTCTTATGTGTTGTGCTCTAACTGCCCTGTGTAGACCATGTTGGCACAAACTAACAGGTACCTAGTTCATGTTGATGTCGTCTCTTTTCAGAAAGGACTACATTCATATGCTTTAGTTACTTTTTAGTTCATGCCAGCAGGGTCTACAGGGGGCAGTTAGAGCAGAACATAGGAGTGCTCTACAATTCACACCCCTCTAGTTTGCCCTGCAAAGCCATGTAGACAAGGCCTTAGATGCAGATAGAAGCCCCATTGGCTGCAGGTTCCTGTGATTGGAAAGTCCTAGATCAGTTACTTTGGTTTCTCAACATTTCTTAATTTTTTTTTAAAACTCAACTATAAATTGCTCCCTAGCAACCGGAATAGATTAGGTGACATTGTTACTTATATAGAGCAACTACTATTGAATGGATGGAATGAAGTATCTGCCCCATCTTTGAGAGGTCAGTCTCATCTAGGGCTAAGACTACAGGGAAAGGAGTTGCACTAATAGAGATCATATCCTTTGGATAGATGTTAAACTAACCTGTATTTGGCACGTCTATAGTCAGAAGAACATAAGAACGGCCATACTAGGTCAGACCAATGGTCCATCCAGCCCAGGATCCTGACTTCCGACAGTGGCCAATGCCAAGTGCTTCAGAGGGAATGAACAGAACAGGTAATCACCAAGTGATCTATAGATCCATAGTCACCATCATAGTGTTTAAAGTTAGGCACCTAAATCCCTAGTTACTCCCTCAGAAGTGGCCTGATTTTCAGAGGTGCTGAGTACCAACAATTCCCATTGACTTTGAGTGCTCAGCACCATAGAAAATCAGCTCACTTTTATTTATGTGCCCTAATATGGATTTAGGTGCCTAATTTTAGGCACTTGTTTGAAAAATTGATCACAACACCAGGGGTGCTGGAACAATTTTTATAGTGGAGGTGCTGAGAGCCATTGAACCAAACTTTGTAAACCCTGTATATAATGGAATCCACTTCAAACCAGGGGGTGTGGCAACACACACACACCCCTAGTTCCAGCACCTATGCACAGCACAGAATGTACAACACAAAGAACATGCATGATGCAGAACTATCAGAGTAGGATCCTTACCATTTCCTCCCCTTTTAAAAAGATATAACAAAACATTTTTTTGGTAATATGCTGTGATGTTTTTCTGGAGGTGGGAGAATAGTCTGTAGTCTTAATGGAACATAGATTCATGGACTGAAATATGATCCTGTATCTTGATTTGGTATTTCCAAGAACATAAGAAATATGTTTAAAGGAGAACAAAGTTGAAATTGATATAAATTGGTGTGACTGGGGTCCCAGTGCGGGCCAGCTGAGGTCACTCAATTAGGGTGAACTGTAAAAAATGGGGCAGACAAACCCCAAAGCTGGTGGATAATTCAATACTTAGATTTACCAAGCCAGCATAAAACAGCTTCTTTATTACCTCACTGGTTGTTCAGAAACCAACAACACAGTTCCCTCAAAGCAACCGAGCCTCAGGCCTCCATCCAGGTACCCAAGTCAAATATGATGAAGATTTTTGAAAATCTTATTTCATCATATAAAAGAAAAGGTTCTACCAATCCCAAAGGATTGGACACATGACCTCCCGGGTTATTGAATATTCCAGATCTTACCCGAATACCCATATACAGCCAATTCTTATTAACGAAACTAAAATTTATTAAAAAAGAAAAAAGAGAGAGTATAGGTTAAAAGATCAATATACATGCAGATATGAGTTCAGTTCTTGAGGTTTAGGTACATAGCAGAGATGGTGAGCTTTGTAGTTGCAAAGAGCTCTTTTAGAATTTAGTTCATAGGTTATAGTCCAAGGTCCAATATCATATTCAGGGCGGACCAGTCAGCACTGGGATACCAATCTTGTGGCCTACGCTTCCCCTGCATCTGAAGCGTCAAGCAGATCTGAGATAAACAGGATCAGGACCCAAGGGTCTTTGTATACAGTGTTCTAGCATACAGTCTTGGGTAAACAATAGGCTTTTGATGTAACCTTCTGTTTTCTGAACACCACCAGTAATTAGTTACACAAATTAACATAGGGCAATTTATTCATTAGGCAGTCTATCACAGATTTCAAGGGGACATATAGACAATGACATTATTTCACCCAAGATTCATCTAAATGTTAATATTCCCTCCAACAAAAAATCTTCAGAAACAGACTCCAACAAGAAACGGCAGAATTGGAATTAATTTGCAGACTGGACACTGTTAAATTAGGCTTGAATAAAGACTGGGAGTGGATGGGTCATTACACAAAGTAAAAACTCTTTCCCCATGCTATTTTCCCCCCTGCTGTTACTCACACCTTCTTGTCAACTGTTTGAAATGGGCCATCCTGATTATCACTACAAAAGATTTTTTTTCTCCTGCTGATAATAGCCCACCTTAATTAATTGGTCTCATTATAGTGTGTATGGCAACACCCATTTTTTCATGTTCTCTGTGTACATATATCTTCCTACTGTATTTTCCACTGCATGCATCTGATGAAGTGGGTTTTAGCCCATGAAAGCTTATGCCCAAATAAATTTGTTAGTCTCTAAGGTGCCACAAGTACCCCTCATTGTTTTTGCTGATAAGGACTAACACAGCTGCCACTCTGAAACCTAACAATATAGGTTTGCATTTCAAAGTTCTAGCCTATTTAGCATGAATGGCCCTAATTACCATTTCTAACATATCTTTAACGGTTGGCTTTGGGTTAGTTAGCCTGCAAGCTGTTTAACCCTTTCCGGCCATGAGTTATATTTTGTATAAGATTTGCTGCAATTATACAGCAGTGGTAGCAATAATGATTTGCATGGTTATATTTTAATTAGACAATGTCACAACTGGCCATCCAGGGGCAGCGCTGGGGGGGTGTACTTGTGGGGGCTATAGCCACCCCAAAAGTTTGCCTTAGCCACCCTGTAGCAGCTGCCACTTTCCAACCACCCAGCTCTGAAGGCTGAGCAGAGAGCATGGATGCTGCTGACTGGGGGCCCAGATCCAGTGGCAGCAGAGAAGTAAGCCAGGGAGGAGGACCCTGGGGGCCCCAAGAGCAGCCTTGGTACATGTTGCCACCTACTGGGGTATTCTATCCAGGGCTGGTGGAGGGTCAGGACTCCCTACAGCTGCCCAGACTGACCAGCTCCAGAACCGGGCTCCTGGGCCCCACCCCCATGGTCTCTACTCCCTAAGAGCTCTCTCAGCCCCAGAGCCAGCTCCCCTGCCCAGGCAGCTCCTACCTGCACTGCCTGGCTCCGGCTTCTGGCCTCTGAGCTGGCGATGGGATGGAGTCATGGTGGGAGCAGGGCTGGTGAGGGGGGTGGGGTGTCATGTTGAAGGGGAGCACAGCCCGTCAATTTTCTGTCTGGCCCACCTCAGCCCCCTGACCTGAAAGAAGTTGGCATCACTCCTGTGGCCATTAACAAGTTTAGGTTTGAAATTCAATGAAGGTTTTTAATCATCAGAGGAGTGAAGTTCTGGAACAGCCATTGAAGGGGAGCAGTGGAGGAAAAAATCCTAACTGGCCTCAAGAATGAGCTTGATTATGGAGGGGATGGTATGATGAGACTGCCTACAATGGCATGTGGCCAGTTTGTGACTGGTAGTAGCAAATATCTCCAATGGCTGGAGACAGGACACTAGATGGAGAGGGCTCTGAGTTACTACAGAGAATTCTTTCCCAGGTGTCTGGGTGGAGGGTCTTGCCCACATGCTCAGGGTCTAACTGATCATCATATTTGAGGTTGGGAAGGAATTTTGCTCCAGCTCAGATTGGCAGAAACCCTAAGAGTTTTTTGTCTTCTTTTGTAACATGGGGTCACTTACAGGTATAAGCTAGAGTAAATGAAGGATTCTCTGTAACTTGAAGTCTTTGAACCATGATTTGAGGATTTCAGTAACCCAGCAGAGGTTAGGGGTCTATTACAGGAATGGGTGGGTGAGGTTCTCTGGCCTGCGATGTGCCAGAGGTCAGACTAGAAGATCATGATGATCCCTTCTGCCCTTAAAGTCTATGAGTCTGAGTCTAAATGTGTGTATTAAAAATGCACTTGAAATAAGGCTGGTTATGATAATGATGACTATTACCTGTTACTCTCATAAAAATGCCCATAAAAATGACAGATGATAAAACTGTTCTAAACAGCTATCAACTATTTGATACTATAATTGCAAATTTTATACGCTCTTACGTTTATTTAAATCTGTGTTAAAATCCCCACTTTTCTCCATATTACAAAACCATGTTGACCTTTCATAACTGATAGTTTGTAGGAACAAGCTCCCAGACAGAGGCCTACAGAGAGCTGGGTGGTCGCATGGTACTTGATACTCTTGTTTCTGGCTCCTATCTTGCATTAAAAGAAAATTTAGATTATATTTGAGATATTTAGATCCAAAGAAAATTTTACAGCACAAATGTTCCCAGGGCTATTAAATCTGCATAGTACTTCTTCATGTTAATTAATAAAAATAGCCAGGTCATATCCAATGAGCTTCAGTTGTTTGTATTCCATTTATTTTAAAATAAATAATTGTTTATGTGCTGAGATTTTACTGCCCTATTTTCAGTCAGAAATTAACTTTCATGACATACAGTTTCATAAATAATTTTTTTAAATGATGTGTATGTATGTGTGTTAGAATGATAACCACAATATTTATGGTTTTGCCTTCTTAAATGGGAAAATATCTTTTATAAAATTAGCTGTGTGTCAATGCAGTGCCTACCCGCTAACTTGAGGAAGTGAAAAAAGGACTAATTCTAATGCATCCATTTAATGAACATCAGAAAGAAGCAGAATATTGTAATCCATTAAGTTTTCAAACATAAATGTTTGAAATACATTATTAAAAACTAAATAAATTCTTATTCACAAAGCTTCCAGTACAATTTAAGGATAGACGTAGAAAGCAATTATATTAAAACAACATGGTTTGAATGTCATTATAAGGATGTTTGAGTGCATGAAAATTCACGTTTAACTTAAAAAGCAAACATTTGCAAGTCATAGTTAAAGATCCACAAGCAACTTTAATTCTGACTCTATATCACTGGCCATCATCTAGCTCTCAACCAACAATCCCTTTGTCCCAAGTACAATTCCTTTGATGACATCCATGTTTCTGATATGGATTGCAAGACCTTAGTCACCACAGTGTAAATAAAGACTAAGAACTAGAGTTAATAAGATTACCTCAGTAATAGAGTTACAGTATTTTGGCTCCAATTCATCTAGGAAATATCAATAATTTACCATGCTACATTTATATAATAACTACCACCATCATTATAAAAGGGCCACCAGTCTAAACACTAAAAGAAAAGGAATGCTTGTGGCTCCTTAGAGACTAACCAATTTATTTGAGCATAAGCTTTCATGGCTCACTTCATCGGATGCATGCAGTATTTTCCACTACATATATCCAATGAAGTGAGCTGTAGCTCACAAAAGCTTATGCTCAAATAAATTTGTTAGTCTCTAAGGTGCCACAAGTACTCCTTTTCTTTTTGCGGATGCAGACTAACATGGCTGCTACTCTGAAACGAGTCTAAACACTATTTACATTGCCGATTGAAAGCAAGAAACAGAAACATTTGACTCTTTTGTATACACTCAGGAACCAGCGCCATCTCACAGCAACCATTCCACTATAAATGAAAGAGCCGAATTTATATCTTCCACCAAAATACCTATCGATTTGAACAACCTGCGTCTTTGTAATCTCTTGATATGTTTCAGATACTGTATCATAAAAGAGGTAGATGAAGGGAAGGGATACTGTACAAGGCCAGGATTAAGGCTATGTGTAGCTAGGGAAGTTTCCTGACTTGAAAGTGTTTGGAATTGAACCTTAACCATGAATTTTTAGACTTTAATTAATTTATTATTTTTAAATGTCAGTGTTCTACTTTTTTAATCTATCTGACATCTCTCTACAAACACATCTGTGATATAGTAGTGGTATGCAGTCTGCAGGGTCTTTTCTGAGGAGAAACTGCCCTGGTCCCTACTAGCCTTTATCCTGGGGATGACTGGGGGCTGGTTCTGGCATGACCACAGCTTCAGGACCACTGTAAATTGCACCTGTCTGCACTGGCCCTAAGGGGGCATTCTGCCAATTGAGAACTGATGGAGTGCAAAGACACGCTGGCTATGCCCCAAATCCTATGTCACCTATTCACTAACCGAGGCTGGGGTAACAATGCCTAAGAAGTTGTCTTTATGGCCCCTTTGCACTGTCGGAGCATTACCTAAGGTACTCCCTCAGATACGTTCAAGTCCCACTGGAGCACTCCTACGCACATTTACACACACCTACATACAACCACAAAAGGAGAAGTAGCTACAACTACAGCTCACTGTGCCTGACATAGTTTGCTTGACAAACACTGAATAGAAGGATGTTGTATATTACTGCGGAGATTACTATATAGATATAGAGCAAGGTTTTTTAAAAAATGGGTGCCTATAGTTAAGCTCCTACAGTCATATTTAGGTCATATTTGAAGACATGGGAGCTTCATGGGAGGTCTTTTGAAAATCAGGCTATTTGTCTAAATGTGGTTTTAGGAATTTAGCTTTAAACAGTCATTTTAAAAAACATCATGGCCACAATTGTTAGTTGTTAAGTTATTGTACTTTTCTAACCTAATAGTACTGAATGCCAAGATTCCCTTCTGGTCATTGGTTTGGGATACAGTAGTTATTTTTGACCTAGTAATTCTGCCTTTGCTTTCAGTGGTACAGTTTAGTATTGCAGAGGTCCGCATTTCAATTTTCTTCTGTCCTTCCTTAGTTGAATAACCCATAGGTGACACAAAGAATGATAATTTCAAATAAAATCAATTATATAAAACCATGGCTATTTCCTCAGGCTTCTTTTTCCTTTTAATTATGCTTTAATTTCAGAAACTGAATGTAGGAAAAAGTGGTTAAGGAATAACAATGTATTGACATTTGATAAATATGGAAGAATTAATTGGAATGTGACTGCTTTTAGCTGATGTTGATTTGCCTGGAACAATCTTGGGATAATAATGTCCTTGGTGGAGCTGGAAGAGCATGATCACTAAGCTGTATTGTGCCTTGCTCTCTTGCTGTCAAGGTACTGGTACTTTGCGAGTAAGGGACCCCTAGATACTGTCCTAATTGATGGTTGGTAGCAATATGAAAGGCACTGAGATTTCTGGGCCACTTTAGTGGTCACCCGTTGGCACTATGCACAGTATTCACAATATGCGTTGGCCTGCTAGTGTATCCTTCACTGAAGAAACGGTGGCAACAACAAACCAACTCTTTTTCGCTGTCAGTGTCCGATCTTATGTAGGGCACGTGCCAGATGAATAAATTATCTGTGGAGTATCCAACAGACAAACAATTGTCACCTTACTAGGCTATCCAAACTTCTCTGCTAACCTGATACGAAATATCCTTCTGTAGTAAAAAGTGGGTTTACTGTTTTATATTAACTTCCACCACAATAGCCAAACTGGCTTTGTACATCAGGGGGAAAACATGGGAAGTCCCTCTGTGGTTGCTTCTAGGGCCACAGGCTCAGGGCTCCTTAGTTGACACTGAAAGCTTATTTATGCCCCTATTTATTCTTTTATGGGGCTCCAGGATACCAGGAGACATGGCTTCCCTGTTACCATTCTCCTTGGCTGGTCAGTATTCCTTTCAGCACTTGGGTTTCAAATTTTAGGTCACTGTAAACCAGAGTCAAGAAATCCTTCCCCAGAGTTTTGGTCCGCCACTTCCTCTAACTCATAGCACTGGGAGCAAGTGGATTCCACTGATCTTCTTGCTTTTAATAAACTACTGGACCAAGCCCATGCTCAGCCCAGCACAGTCATGGACACTAATCTCACTGCTGTGAAGGCAGCCTCTCCTGTATGTTGGATTTTGGCCATGTTGTAAAGTTTAATATCTCATAGATAACATAAGCTCTCCACATTGTTCTGGGACTGGTACAATTACTAAGCCTCTCTGCACTAGAGTTATGTTTTCTCACTGCAACCACTCCATGAAGATCATGAGGCTTTGGGCTTCCTGATTCCCTCTGCAGTTTAAACACTAAAACAATCAGTCTACATATGGATGTCCCCTTGCAAAATGATCCAATTTCCCATGGAAGGAGAAACAAGATAGAGCCAAAATTTTAACTGATAGGCTCTTCTCCATATGTATAGAAATGCTTCTGGGGGCCCTTTTACTCCTTCTCAATAATTCTTTATGTTTAGTGTTGGCAGGGATAACATGAAATGAGTGGTTCCTTCCGAGTCTCTTGTGGTCTTCCATTCTGATTCCCTTTTCTAGTTGATTTCTTAACAATTTGCCAGCTGTATATTTCTTAATGGGGCATATGACTTGATGCTCTGGTGGACAGGATCATTTCAAACTTTTATGTAACACTGTTACTGTCTGAGAGCAAGGAGCTGAATTCTAGGTTGGAATCCTTAGGTCTAGAACTACCAAGTCTCTACCAAGAATGATGTTCTTCATTTGGTTACAATCTTTCTCATGATGGCAAGTTTTAATGGTCTATGTGCAACTTGATCGTCCATGATCAGGTTGGGACTCCATCTTTCGAATGTTACAAAGAAGGCTTTATTTCTGACTATTCCCACTCTTTGCAAGAACTGTCTCTGTTATTACTAAAAAAAACAGGAGTACTTGTGGCATCTTAGAGACTAACAAATTTATTAGAGCATAAGCTTTCATGGGCTTATCCATCTTCATTTTGGATACTCCATGTAAGTCTTGCTCTATCGAGCAAGTGGCAAAATCCCACTCCCTAACACCCTATGTGATAGATCAAATGAAATGTAGCAGATAGGAGACCAGTTCCTCCTGGCTTGGAAAATAAAATGCCTGTTGGAACCATACATTCTATTGCTCAGACATTAACAACAATGAAAAAATGTTTTTCACGGTCTAAGAGGGTTTGCACAGCAGAAGATCAAACTGAAAATAAATCAGGCCAAGGAACAGAAAGAATGGCTCTGTCCAGCTGAAAGAGGTTTTTTTATCCACTCACAGTTTCTGCTTTCCCAAAGAAAGATTCTGACTTCTAAGGCAGACTACATCATAATGCCAGGTTCCCCACAACACACGTCTTTTAAATACCTTTGGGGAATAAATGAATGTTCTACAAGTGGGTCCAGACACACTTTCCTCATGGATGGGATCCCAGGCAAACCCTCCACAAGAAGCATACAGATGTGGTGTTTTCATTGTTCAAAAATCGATCGACCGTTTTCTTACCAGCTGCTGGTTGGGGTGTATAGAACCTATCACATTTGAGTTCAGATCTGAACTTCCCCAGAATTCAATGGGGTTTTGACCTGCTGTTGCAGTCAAAGTCCACCTTGGTTTTTAACATTCTTGAAATACTAGAGGGAGGATCAGTAGCATGTTTGGAGTAGAGCAGAGCAAAGACCTTGAGAACCACCCTAATAATATTTGATATATTATATCTAAACACAAAGTAATGGCTGCGTGGCTCATGGTAAAAAATGATTAAAATAAAGGAACGTAGGTATGAACAGAGTATATTGCTTACATAGAAGATTCTTTTTTGAACTTAGTCGACATCTGCAAGAATTTTAAAGCAAGATTAAAAGAGAATGCTATTGTTGGAATTCTTAAGGGTCTAATTGTAACTTATGAATGTTTTGGTTATCTTGGGTGAATTGGTTCTGGGATGAGGTAATAAAATAGATTAAATAATGTTTTGGAAATTGACATTACTAATGACCCAAAAATCAGTTATCTGGGAACTGGCAGTCTAAATGGACTGCATACAAAGTTCTTTTTAAGAACAAGAGCTGTAGAAAAGATCATGATACTATAATAAAAGAAACTAACATACAGCTAGAATGTTGTAGACATCTGCACTAGGCTAAGGGAACTGGCAAATTTTTCCTGGTTATTGGACTACGATCGTTTCCAGTCTATGAAAACAATACTATTCACACATCTAAAAAATCAAAGGTAGATTAACATTTTAATGTAATCTTTGAATGAAAAGCACAATGAAATAGGAAACGATGTAATACAACAGGATGTCATATGAGTGTCAAGATCTGAGAAACCAGAACTGAACTCTATGTGTCCTGGGATGTTCATTAAAATTATCTGGTTCTAATTTTTGCTACTGTAAGAGTAATTTCAACAAGAACTAATTTTTTGATTGTAAGGAGCCATGTACACCCTTGAGCCATTCACACAATTCTCATGGATATCAATGACACTGTGATGTGTAGATCAATTTATGATGTGGCCCATAATCTTTTTAGAAATATGATATTTATAAAACACATTCCTAGTTGTGTTGAATTCCCCTATAAGTCCATTGTCTTGGGAGCTACACTAGCTACAGTATTAAAATAGCTGATTTGTCTGGCAGTTACAGGTGTAGTACAATGAAAAATATTATTAGGCATGTAGCATTAGGCATTAATTTTACAAAGAATAAACAGGAACCATATTGAATGGCAACATCGGTTGAATGATCAGCTCTGTAATGTCTTTCAGCTCCATCTGCTGAACGTGCTTTCATTTTTATGTTATAGACATGTTGGGGTTTTGCAACACTTTAATTCCTGAAGATATTACGAATGATAATGGAAACAGTACTAGCTATATCTCCTGTTGTATAGTTTTGAGAGCATCAGCCTTTTGACTTGTCTGGTTCTTTATTTTAGACACTTCCCTCTAACAGATGTTTCAACACAGCCCCCTCAAATATGCTCCCTCTTTTCGATCACTGAATCTGGTGTGGCAGACTGTGTACAAGCTTCTGTGTATCAATGTACAAAATCTTCCAGACTTCTGACATCTTTAGCATTGTACATTGTTCCTACCTATGACGAGTGAGGAAATAATTGACTGACGTTTTTCTTTTAAAGAAAATTTGTGTGGCTTATCCTCTGTATGTCCCCACCTAATTCCTTCCCCATCCCCCTCCATTGCATCCCCACTACTGTCTTGGAGTCAGATTTTCAAACCTGGACACAATGGGCATGTCCACAAATGTTCACAGATCTGATGCACCAGAAAGTGCAAGAGTTTGTTTACACAAATCAGCATTTGTGTCAGGGATTTCTCTAGACGCGCCCATCCCCACCCCCCGAATCCCCTCCCCCCCCTCAGTTACATGCAGTGTTGCCAATTTAGTCGTTGGTTGGAAATTTGAATTGAAATTGAAACATTAATACACACTTTAAAAGCATATACAGTATATGATAAAATACTTGTACCTGAGAAAGCATAATAGGTTTGAAAAGTATGAACAAAGACTAGCTTCCTCATACAGCTGTTATTTATGACAATATCAGCACATTTGTTTCAGCTATATTGGCCTACCTAATAATTTCAAATTATTATTTATAAGCAAGGTCTGAATGAGCTCTCCCCTGACAGCTGGTGATGGGCCAGGGGTGGGTGGAAAGGCTTCAGGACCAGATTGTATTTACATGAACCTACTCTGCCTAGGTATCCAGCAGACAGAGTTTGTTGCTCAAGTGATCAATTTTGGCTGGTGTTAGGTTACAAATCACTCAAGTATTAAATGTGGGGGTTATGAAATGTTGTTATCCTTATTGTATGAGTAAAGGGCAGCAGAACCGTACTTAGCCTGCCTGAATGAGGGGGTCTCCCTCAGTGCATAATTTGTGCGAGGGTTGCCAGGGCTGAGCCCCAGCACCTCGAGGCTGGGCAATTCAAAGCCCTGGGACCTCTGGGCTTGTCACATCAGTTATGAAAGTAACAAACTTGCTTGAGCCCCGGCACCTCTTTTGTTTCAAATTAAGCCCTGGTCACCCTCAACTGAACTGCACTCCCTAAGCAGGAGGTTTGGATGCCATATCCTAGTGAAGAGAGAGAGAGAGGGTGGGACACAAGTGTTTTGCTTGGTGGTGTGGGCTCTGCCTAAGAGTCACAATATGACCTGCCCCTCTCTCCTGATTGGAGATAGAGCTGATTAGGCTCCATAGAGAGTCTTTTGGTTTGTTAAGTGACTGCTAGAGCTGAAATCACTGATAATCAGGTCTAAGTGCTTTCTGAAGAGAAAATCTCAGTGAGTACTGAGGAGAGTTCCTGATTCTCTTTGACAGGTTTCAGAGTAACAGCCGTGTTAGTCTGTATTCGCAAAAAGAAAAGGAGTACTTGTGGCACCTTAGAGACTAACCAATTTATTTGAGCATAAGCTTTCGTGAGCTAAAGCTCACTTCATCGGATGCATACTGTGAAAAGTATAGAAGATCTTTTTATACACACAAAACATGAAAAAATGGGTGTTTACCACTACAAAAGGTTTTCTCTCCCCCCACCCCACTCTCCTGCTGGTAATAGCTTATCAAAAGTGATCACTCTCCTTACAATGTGTATGATAATCAAGGTGGGCCATTTCCAGCACAAATCCAGGGTTTAACAAGAACGTCTTGGGGAGGGGGGGTGTAGGAAAAAACAAGGGGAAATAGGTTACCTTGCATAATGACTTCGCCACTCCCAGTCTCTATTCAAGCCTAAGTTAATTGTATCCAATTTGCAAATGAATTCCAATTCAGCAGTCTCTCTCTGGAGTCTGGTTTTGAAGTTTTTTTGTTGTAATATCGCAACTTTCATGTCTGTAATCGCGTGACCAGAGAGATTGAAGTGTTCTCCGACTGGTTTATGAATGTTATAATTCTTGACATCTGATTTGTGTCCATTTATTCTTTTACGTAGAGACTGTCCAGTTTGACCAATGTACATGGCAGAGGGGCATTGCTGGCACATGATGGCATATATCACATTGGTGGATGTGCAGGTGAACAAGCCTCTGATAGTGTGGCTGTAGCTCACGAAAGCTTATGCTCAGATAAATTGGTTAGTCTCTAAGATGCCACAAGTACTCCTTTTCTTTTTGCAAATACAGACTAACACGGCTGTTACTCTGAAACTTGTCATTATGCAAGGCACTGCATTTAGCTGTATGGAGTGGAAATCTATCAACTGCATGAAAAAACTTGTACAGATACAGACAGACATCATCTTCCTTTCCAAATGTAAACAGATGGACATCGTACCAAAAGGACTGAAGGTAAAACATCCATTACAATCTACATACCACACAGACTATGCTGACAGCTTGTGCCACACGCTCTCAAAGAAACTGTGGAACCACCTGATCAACATCCTCTGCAGCAAACAGGGAAAGATAAAGAATGAGCTCTCAAAAATGGATACTCTCATAAAAATCCAACCTTCCACACAAACTTCCTCGTGGCTGGACTTTACTAAAACTAGACAAGCCATTTACAACACACACTTTGCTTCTCTACAAAAGAAAAAGGACACTAAACTTTCTAAACTACTACATGCCACAAGGGGCCACAGCAATGGTTCCCTCAACCTACCCAGCAATATTGTTAACCTATCCAACTATACTCTTAGCCCAGCAGAAGCAGCTGTCCTATCTCAGGGCCTCTCCTTCTGCCCCTCCACCCCCACGAACATGATACAGTTCTGTGGTGACCTAGAATCCTATTTTCGACGTCTCCGACTCAAGGAATATTTCCAACACACCTCTGAACAACATACTAATCCACAGAGACCTCCCTACCAACACTACAAAAAGAAGGATTCTAGGTGGACTCCTCCTGAAGGTTGAGACAGCAGACTGGACTTCTACATAGAGTGCTTCCGCCGATGTGCATGGGCTGAAATTGTGGAAAAGCAGCATCACTTGCCCCATAACCTCAGCCGTGCGGAACACAATGCCATCCACAGCCTCAGAAACAACTCTGACATCATAATCAAAAAGGCTGACAAAGGAGGTGCTGTTGTCATCATGAATAGGTCGGAATATGAACAAGAGGCTGCTCGGCAGCTCTCCAACACCACTTTCTACAAGCCATTACCCTCTGATCCCACTGAGAGTTACCAAAAGAAACTACAGCATTTGCTCAAGAAACTCCCTGAAAAAGCACAAGATCAAATCCTCACAGACACACCCCTAGAACCCCGACCTGGGATATTCTATCTACTACCCAAGATCCACAAACCTGGAAATCCTGGGCGCCCCATCATCTCAGGCATTGGCACCCTGACAGCAGGATTGTCTGGCTATGTAGACTCCCTCCTCAGGCCCTAAGCTACCAGCACTCCCAGCTACCTTCGAGACACCACTGACTTCCTGAGGAAACTTCAATCCATCGGTGATCTTCCTGATAACACCATCCTGGCCACTATGGATGTAGAAGCCCTCTACACCAACATTCCACACAAAGATGGACTACAAGCTGTCAAGAACACTATCCCCGATAATGTCACGGCTAACCTGGTGGCTGAACTTTGTGACTTTGTCCTTACCCATAACTATTTTACATTTGGGGACAATGTATACCTTCAGATCAGCGGCACTGCTATGGGTACCCGCATGGCCCCACAGGATGCCAACATTTTTATGGCTGACTTAGAACAACGCTTCCTCAGCTCTTGTCCCCTAACGCCCCTTCTCTACTTGCGCTATATTGATGACATTGTCATCATCTGGACCTATGGAAAAGAAGCCCTTGAGGAATTCCACCATGATTTCAACAATTTCCATCCCACCATCAACCTCAGCCTGGTCCAGTCCACACAAGAGATCCACTTCCTGGACACGACAGTGCTAATAAACGATGGTCACATAAACACCACCCTATACCGGAAACCTACTGACCGCTATTCCTACCTACATGCCTCCAGCTTTCACCCTGACCACACCACACGATCCATTGTCTACAGCCAAGTTCTGCGATACAACCGCATTTGCTCCAACCCCTCAGACAGAGACAAACACCTACAAGATCTCTATCAAGCATTCTTACAACTACAATATCCACCTGCAGAAGTGAAGAAACAGATTGATAGAGCCAGAAGAGTTCCCAGAAGTCACCTACTACAGGACAAGCGTAACAAAGAAAATAACAGAACGCCACTAGCCCGTCACCTTCAGCCCCCAAATAAAACCCCTCCAACGCATTTTTAGGATCTACAACCTATCCTAAAGGATGACCCAACACTCTCACAAATCATGGAAGACAGGCCAGTCTTTGCCTACAGACAGCCCCCCAACCTGAAGCAAATACTCACCAGCAACCACATACCACACAACAGAACCACTATCCCAGGAACCTATCCTTGCAACAAAGCCCGTTGCCAACTGTGCCCACATATCTATTCAGGGGACACCATCACAGGGCCTAATAACATCAGCCACGCTATCAGAGGCTCGTTCACCTGCACATCCACCAATGTGATATATGCCATCATGTGCCAGCAATGCCCCTCTGCCATGTACATTGGTCAAACTGGACAGTCTCTACGTAAAAGAATAAATGGACACAAATCAGATGTCAAGAATTATAACATTCATAAACCAGTCGGAGAACACTTCAATCTCTCTGGTCACGTGATTATAGACATGAAAGTTGTGATATTACAACAAAAAAACTTCAAAACCTGTAGTTCATCCAAGGATTCCTGGAGTCAGGGAGAGGCCCCCAGGGCCTAGTCTGTCAGCCTGGTGCTTGGGGGCCCCCTATCTCTAAAATTACTGTTTGAATTATAGGAACCCCCATTGGCCCCAACTGAGATTGGGGTCCCATTGTGCTAGGCAGTGTAAGAACACTGTGCTGCCCCCAAAAGCTTATATTCTAAGTATGTACTTTATGTACACAAATACTTGGTTAATTATCAAATACGACTGACAGCTCAAAACAAGTATTTTACCCTGACTTTATAACAAAATATTTCTTTTAGGAATATGTCTGACAATATCCAAGGATATCCCAGGCAGCTAAATTCTGACCATTTTTTTTCACTTTATGACTGGCCTTCAGTTCTTTCGGTTTCCAATCATCAGCATTTCTGAAACCGGAGCTAACCACAGCTGCTAGAGTAACCTCTTTTGGCCACAAGAGTCTCTCTGCATCGAGAACAGAAACCGAGAGTGAGCTTTGTGGGTGCATTGTATGCTGCCACCACCTTTCCTTTCTCATAGTGTAAGGCTAGAAGGGACCCAGAGATCTTGTAATCTGACCTCCTGTATCGCACAGGCCATTAAATTGCACCTAGCTGCCCTGTGTTGACCCCAGTAACTTGTGTCTGACAAAAGCATAACTTCCAAAAGACATCCAGTCTTGATTCAAAGACATCCAGACATGGAGAATTCCCTCAGCAGTTTATTCCGAAAGTTAATTATTCTCACTGTTAAAAAATTGTTTCCAATTTCTAATTTGAATGTGTCTGGCTTCAGTTTCCCACCATTGGTTCTTCTTCTGCCTTTCTTTGCTAGATTAAAGAGCCCTTTAATACTCAGTATTTTCTCCCCATTAAGATACTTCTATACCAGGGGTGGGCAAACTACAGCCCGTGGGCTGCATCCGGCACACCAGCCATTTTAATCCGGCCCTCAAGCTCCCGCTGGGGAGCAGGGTCTGGGGCTTGCCCTTCTCTGGCACTCCAGCCAGGGAGCAGGATCGGGGACTGCTCCGTACGGCTCCCAGAAGCAGCGGCATGTCCCCTCTCTGGCTCCTATGCATAGGGGCAGCCAGGGGACTCTGCTCTGCATGCTGCCGCTGTTCCAAGCATCACCCACGCAGCTCCCATTGGCCAGGAACCACGGCCAATGGGAGCTGCAAGGGCGGCACCTGTGGACAGGGCAGCATGCAGCAGAGCCGCCTGGCCGCGCCTCCATATAGGAACTGGAGGGGGAACATGCCACTGCTTCTGGGAGCTGCTTGAGGTAAGCGCCACTCAGAGCCTGCACCCCTGAGCCACCCCCCCGTGCCCCAACCCCCTGCCCCAGCCCTGATCCCTCTCCCGCCCTCCAAACCCCTTGGTTCCCAACCTGGAGCACCCGCCCGCACCCTGAACTCCTCATTTCTGGCCCCACCCCAGAGCCCTCACCCCCTACTGCACCCCAACCCCAATTTCATGAGCGTTCATGGCCTGCCGTACAATTTCCATACCCAGATGTGGCCCTTGGGCCAAAAAGTTTGCCCACCCCTGTTCTACACTGTAATCAAGTCACCTCAAAGGGCTTATCTTCACTACAGGGAAATCGACACTGCTGCAATCAATGCAGCAGGGATTGATTTAGCAGGTTTAGTGAAAACCCCCTAGATCGATGGCAGGGCACTCTCCAGTTGACCCTGGTACTCCAGCTCGCTGGGAAAAGTAAGGGAAGTCGTCCAGAGAGCATCTCCCATCGATGGAGCACAGTGAAGACATTAGGGTAAGTCGACCTAAGCTACGTCGACTCCAGCTACGTTATTCACGTAGCTGGAGTAATGTAATTTAGGTCGATTTACCCCGGTACTGAAGACAAGCCCTCAATCTTCTTTCTGATAAGGTAAACAGATTGAGCTCTTAAGTCTCTGATTGTGAGGAATTTTCTCCAACCATCAAACCATTTGGCTCTTTTCTGCATCTTCTCTAGTGTTTCAACATCCTTTTTAAAATATGGCAACCAGAACTGTATGCAGTATTCTAATTTCGGTCTCACCAATGCCATATATGGCAGTGAAATTACTTTGCTGCTCCTGCTCACTATTCCCTTGTTTATACATCCAAGGATCACATAGCCCTTTTGCCACAGCATTGCATTAGGAGTTTGTATTCAGTTGCTCATCCACGATGATCCCTAAATTCTTTTCAGAGTCACAGTTTTCCAAGAGACAGTCCCTCTTCTGGAGCTATGGCCTACATTCTTTGTTCCTAGATGTGTAATTTTGCATTTGGCTGTATTATAAGGCATTTTGTTTGAATGGGGCCAATTTATCAAGCAAACTAGATCACTCTGTATGACTGTCCTGTCCTTATCGTTACTTACCAATCCACTAATCTTTGTGTCATCAGCATATATTATCAGCAGTGATTTTATAGTTATTTCCAGATTAGTGATGAAAATGATGAACAGCATTGGGCCTAGTACCAATCCCTATGGCCTTCCACTAGAAACACTCCCATTCTGTGAGTAAGTGCTTGTTGAGATGTGGCAGCCAGTTTTTAATCCACCTAACATGAGCTTTTTTGATATTATATAGTGCTAATTTTTCCATGACCCTTCCACAGTTTGATGAATTAATAAAAATTTAGAAAATGATGGTCTACTGCATTTTAGATACGCAGGATTCCAGTTTGCACAGAACATAATTAAGGAATCCAGGCCTGAACCAAAGTCAAATGCAATCAGTGGAATAACTAATTGACTTGAATGGGCTGTAGATCAAGCTCTGTATCCCTGATTCAGCAGGGAATTTAAGCACACACCTATCTTTTAAGTACATGAGTAATCCCATCCCCATGTGGCGAGGCATGTAAACATGTGTTTTGATGTTAGTTGGATGTAAACATGTGCTTAAGTGCCTTGCAGGATCAAGGCCTATGTGACCTGATTATATTTTATTTAAAATGTGAGGAGAACAGTATCTCTCTTTCTGTAGGACTAAAATAAGTAGCTAAATTAAGCTTGAATTTGCTATTTTGGTTTATACAATGTTTTTGATTTAAATGGTTGTCTCTGCAATAACAAAAAGATGGTAATCTCTACCCCTAGGAGTTTATTCTGGGGCCAGTCCAGATTACTGTTAACAAGGAGTCTGATACTGATGACCATACTTATAGTGATGTATTTTATTCTATATATGTAGTGCCATGAAATTATTCGAATATTGATATACATATTTGACAGCCACTTGGGTGTTTTTTTTCTTTCTTGGTGGTTCTTGTACCACACTAATCTGTTTTCTTTTACAAATCAAATCTTTTTCAATCAATAAAAAACTATTTTTTATAAAAATGTAAAGAATGAGCCAAATGTGACTATCAAACTACATTTCCTAAAGGGGCATTGTGAAGGCTCACAAGCCCCCAATTTAATCATCCTTTCTCCAAAAATTACATTTGTGCTTCAAAATATGTCCCTAAAGAGTGCAGGGGGAAGGGAGGTGGGTAAAATAAGTCTGCAACAATCTTAAAATCCCAGCTCTTAAACTGGATGGACTCAGATAAATGGAATGCCTTACGGTTTGCTCATAAGAGCCGACACATTAGAAAGAGACAAGAGAAGGTTTAAAGTTCACACCACGCTCAAATCACATGAGTGTTTGTGTTATGACTGCAACAATCCCAATGTCCTTTTGTATTTCCTGCTTCTGTGTTTTATCTTTATAGAATGTTAAACTTTTGCCATCATTGCAATAATTAATGAGAGCAGAAATGCCTTAAATAAGTAGGTTCTGGTTAATCTGGGGCTATATTTTTTTCTGTGGCAGTTCATTAAGGTTAAGTCTAAATAAAAACAAGGAAATGTTTCTGTGCCATCTACCCAGGAACTGAGCAGGCACTGAGCCAGAACATTTGCCTGGACTTTCATTGCTGCAGTTACTATCAGATGCAAGCTGCAACTAAAGTATTTGATTTTCCCTAGCGAAAATCTCAACCTTACCATTTGAGAGAGTCAGTCCTAGTTTTCTACTCCTATTGTAAATAGAACTTCTTCGTTGTTGTGAATGGAAGAGTTATGATCCCATTTAGTAAACACTCATTAAAGATGGCTTTTTTCTATTTCTCCTCTACAGCTGTATTCTATCGGTTTGCTAAGGTCTTTTATTCTATAAGGGTTACACTAAGTATGGTTAAGAAGAGAATCTAATCACATCTAATTCTGGTTTCCCCCACCCACCTACCCACCCCTGGTACAGTGACGTGCCAGTGTACCTGAAGGAAGGCTAGTGGTGTTTGTGCCACTGTCCTCCCTTTTGCGGTTTTGCTGGGAAAAAGCAACTTTATGTTATGATTGTGCCTCAATGGAGGTTGCCTAGGGGATCAGCACATCCCTTAGCTGCGGTGGCCTCTTCCCCATTCCCAGCCAGTGCTGCTCAGTTTTGATGAAGGGAGAGGATTCTAGAACTTTATATGCTGTTGCAAATCTCCTCTGGATGGGTGCTGTGCTGCCATAGCCCAGGGTTAAATCTAGCCTATTGTGTTCACTGAACACAATATCTGAACACTGAACCTGTAGCTGCCCAGTGACATGCTGGAGAGGTCTCTCCAGGGCTCCCTGCCACGAAACCAGGGGTGGGCAAAATTTTGGCCTGAGGGCACATCTGGATATGGAAATTGTATGGCAAGCCATGAATGCTCATGAAGTTGGGGTTGGGGTTTGGGAGGGGGTGAGGGCTCTGTCTGGGGGTGTGGGCTCGGGGGTGGGGGCCAGAAATGAGGAGTTCAGGGTTCAGGAGGGTGCTCCAGGCTGGGAACTGAGGGGTTGGGGGACAGGGGTGGCTCAGGGGTGCAGGCTCCAGGCAGCACTTCCCTCAAGCAGCTCCCGGAAGCAGTGGCATGTTCCCCCTCCAGCTCCTACATGGAGGTGTGGCCAGGCGGCTCTGCTGCACACTGCTCTGTCCGCAGGCGCTGCCCCTGGAGCTCCCATTGGCCGCGGTTCCCGGCCAATGGGAGCTGTGGGGGCAGTGGTTGGGGTGGGGGCAGCGTGCGGAGCAGAGCCCCCTGGCTGCCCCTGTGCATAGGAGCCAGAGGGGAAACATGCTGCTGCTTCTGGGAGCCATGCTGAGCGGCCCTTGATCCTGCTCCTCGGCTGGAGCGCCAGAGCGGGGCAAACCCCAGACCCCGCTGCCCAGTGGGAGCTTGAGGGCCAGATTAAAATGGCTGGCGGACCGGATGCGGCCCACAGGCCGAAGTTTGCCCACCCCTGCACTAAACTAAAGGGAGGGTTGGGATTATTTTCATCGTTCTAATGGAGTTCCTTCTCTGGGTACTGCTAAATCATCCTTGCCAGGAATGCAAGTTCTCTTTAGGACTCACAAAACTACTCTGGAGAACAGTTATTTTTTTGCCTTTAGAATGCACCAGATTGCACCAAATGACAAATATTGTTAAACAAATTTCCCAAGGGAGTGGAGGAATCTCCCCCCGCCCCTGCGTCTACCTACAAGATATTAACATGTATATATTCCAGAGCAAATTTCACAGGTTGGGTGCTGTGCTCTGGTGTCCATACATCCAGTATATTATTGGGGAAAAATGTGTACATATACCCAGCAAGCGTACATAACATTAGTAAATTAATCTATTCCTTAGTCCTTCTCTCTGCAAACACTCACACCACCGGAACACAGGGGGTTAGCAGAGAAGCAGAGAGAGAAAACAGCAGGAACCTACTGGCACCACATCACTATATCAGTGCCAAATTCAAGAGCCTTTTTTCTCTTGCTTTCTTCTGTGCATGTGCTATGCAACTCTCAGCCAGACCCTAGTTTGGTATTTGAGAAGTTTGAGAAAGTACACAGTAAGATTGTCTACTTGCTCTATTATTGTTTATCAGTTGAACATCTGTCCCTCCAACTTTGGGACCATGGAAGATTTTCCTGGAAACACACTCAGGAAGGTCTCACTGGAGCATGCTTGCATATTCACTTCCTCTGCATGCTCTCTCTCTCGCTCTCACACACACACACACACACACACACTTTCCTTTTACTTACTCATGTGCATCATCCATGACTACCCACCCATACAACCACAAAAGCAGAAGCAGCTGCAACTGAAGTTACATACATTACAATAGGGTAGCCGTGACTTGTATACCAAAATGGAAATTATTTGGCAAATACAATGTCAGCTATTACGAAGTTACAAAATAGTGGTGTTAGAACCACTGGATACAAGTATCTGCTGAATCTCCAAAATTTACATCTGATTCATTCTAAGACTGAAAATATTCATTCTTAATGGAGACTTATCAGTTGGAAGCGACAGAGGAGAAGAAAGACCTGGGTGTATTGGTTGATCACCAGGTGACTATGAGCCGTCAATGTGATGCGGCTGTGAAAAAGGCTAATGCCTTTTCCTTGCTAATCTTTTCCTAGGATGCCTTAGATGATGTATTTCCATAGAGACAGGGAGGTGTTAGTACCATTATACAAGGCACTGGTGAGACTTTATGTGAAATACTGTGTGCGGTTCTGGTCTCCCATGTTTAAGAAAGATGAATTCAGACTGGAACAGGTAAAGAGAAGACCTGCTAGGGTGATCTGAGGAATGGAAAATCTACCTTACTAGAGGAAACTCAAACAACTTGGCTTGTTTAGCTAAACCAAAAGAAGGCTGGGGAGAGATATGATCACTCTCCATAAATACATCAGAGGGATAAATACTAGGGACGAAGAGGAGTTATTTAAGTTAAGTGCCAATGTGGACACAAGAACAAATGGATATAAACCGGCCATCAACAAATTTAGGTTCAAAATTAAGGGAAGGTTTCTAACCATTAGAGGGGTGAAGTTCTGGAACAGCCTTCCAAGGGGAACAGTGGGAGCAAAAAGCCTAACTGGCTTCAAGACTGAGCTTGATAAGTTTATGGGGGGATGGTATCATGAGACTGCCTATAATGGCATGAGGCCCATCTGCGGCTGCTAGTAGCAAATATCTCCAATGACTGGTGATGGGACACTAGATGGAGACTGCTCTGAGTTACTACAGAGAATTCTTTCCCAGGTGTCTGGCTGGTCGGTCTTGCCCACATGCTCAGAGTCTAACTGATCATCATATTTGAGGTTGGGAAGGAATTTTCCTCCAGCTCAGATTGGCAGAAACCAATCTGTTTTTTGTCTTCTTTTGCAACATGGGGCATGGGTCACTTTCAGGTTTAAACTAGAGTAAATGGAGAATTATCTGTAACTTAAAGACTTTGAACCATGATTTGAGGAGTTCACTAACTCAGTCAGAGCCTAGGGGGTCAGGAGTGGGTGAGTGTGGTTCTGTGGCCCGCAATGTGAAGGAGGTCAGACTAAATTAGATGATCACAATGGTCCCTTCTAACCTTAAAGTAGTTCTGCCTTTATTTTTAGTGGCAAAGAAGGTCATTACTCAATGTGCTTTGTGATTTCATAGTCTCCCTGAAAGTTATGCTATTAGGCCGCAATTTCCTGCAAACACTTATGCATGTGCCTAACTTTACTACTCATTGGGATAAGTCACGGTTGTAAAGCTAAGCATGTGTGTAACCGTTTACACGATCAGGGCCTAGATGGAGGATATTGCTGATTTTGTTTCTAAACCTGAAGTTTCAGAATCTTCCATTATCTCTATCAGTAACAACTGAGCAGGTCTGCCTGTGAACTTCAGTAAGCTGGATGGGTGGTATATCTCCCTGTGCTGAGGGTCTTTGGTCCCCAGGTTAATTTTGTAAGTGGGATAGGATACTTTTCCCCATGTGATCACATGACAATGTAGCTAACATGCTATTGGCTGTGCCAGATTCGGTTTTCCTTTTGCTTATTCAGAGCCCAATTCTGCAATGCAAGGTGATGTGTGCTTTCTGGGAGATTCTGAGCACCCTGAACTCCCAGTGAAGCTAAGGTGAGTTGAGTTCACTCATCATGTAACAGTATTGTACTCAGAGCTCTTTATTTATTATATTTACTTTATTTTCTATTTCTTGTAAACCCTGAACTGGACTGATTTTTCTGATTCTTATTTGTATCCGGTTTTTAGTAAAATGTTAATAAAACAATCTTTATTTTAAATATACATTCATTAAAACAAGATAAAGCATGATCAAGTATGCTTACAATATGCTACATGTTCTTTTTTTTTTTGCTTCATTCCATTCAGATACAAAATAATGTGCTACATTTTTAGATTAAGGAGTTTTGCTCATCTCTCACATTCATTATGTTGTTTAGACTTTTTTTAAGTTTAAACACACAAATCAGTTTTTAATTATAAATAGAGAGCATTTAGGTAAAAGTGTGCAAAAATAAAATATTAAAAGATTTTCTCTTATATTAGGATTTAGGTAAAAGATATATTAAAACATTTCCTGCTAGTTCTAGTATTAAGGTAAAAAGTATATAAAATCAGGTGTCTTTAAATAAAATTCTACCTTAAATCCTGATCCTTGAAATGATTTGGTATATTAGTAACTTTCTGCAAATGAGTCATCTCAATGAATTCAATGAGATTACTCACATGAGTAAAGTTACTCACATCCCCAAGTGTTTGTATGATCAAAGCCTCAATGAGGTGTTAAATATCAAATTAAAGATAGCATGTACACAGTGGCTCTATGTAACCTAAAGTAACATCTATAAAAGAAGTGCAGCAAATAGCAAAAGGAAAGCAAATAACATGCTTGGGCAAAACAAGAGAGCTAGTTATACAACGTCAAGAAATAAATGTGAAAGAGCAATCCTGCAGTATGGGCTTGATCCAAAGCCTATTGAAGTCAACAGAAAGAATCCCATTGATTTCAATGGGCTTGGATCATGCCTTAAGAGACACAGAATTTCTTTCCAGTATTATGGGATAATCCAGATAATTGATCTGGAGTGGGAAGAACTTCTTATGAAAAACATTTAAAATATTCTCTCAAGGGAAGAAAAAACTTCCTCACTAGAGTGGCAGGTTGTTGAGAGAGCAGTCTTGTTTTGAGGATGTCCTTTGCCAGGAGGTCTAAATCCAGATCCAAGTCTGAGAGAGAATACTTGCTGCAAAAACAAACAAACAAAAAGTAAAAGCTCACAAAGTTCCTTCCATAAATTGTGCTTCAAAATCTCTCTTCTGTACGGGCTTAATCCTGCTAAGTGTTGAGTGCTCTGGCTCTGAGCCAGGAAAGCACTCAAATACATGCTTAACTTTAAGCATGTTTGGAGTCCCCTTGATTTCAGTGACCCTTCCACCCTGCTTAGTGTCGAGCATGTGCTCCAGTGCTTTGCTGAATCAGGGCCAGCATGATTACCACCTTGCAGGGTCAGGCACTACCTGCTGATTGGTCTTTATGAAGGAGGCAGTCATCGAGTCTTTCATTTTCCCCAGCAAGGGAACTTACCCAGCAAATATTACTCACTTGAGTAGTCCCATCAGTGTCAATGAGATTATTTATGTGAGTAAGGACTACTTATCCATGAAAGAGTTTGCAGGACTGGGCTCTACATTTCAAACATACTAGTAGACAGCTTTATCAGTATGAGATTAATGATGTGAAAAAAGTGTATTTTGAGACGTTGTAAAAAGTTTAAGGCTATTCTACAGCAGCAGATTCTTTGCAGCTGTTGTAATAACTGGCAGTATAACTCAGAGCTTTCTCTGATTGAACTAGTGCCATATGCCTATAATTCAATTGCAAAAATATTAGCCTTCCGATGAAGTGAGCTGTAGCTCACAAAAGCTTACGCTCAAATAAATTGGTTAGTCTCTAAGGTGCCACAAGTCCTCCTTTTCTTTTTGCGAATACAGACTAACACGGCTGCTACTCTGAAACCTTGAGCTCATGTCTTTCAGTAAAGGTTTTTTGTTTTTTTTAAACTATGTCTTGTTCACAGAGTTCAGAGTTTAAAATTGTCTAATAGAACTTTCTTGGTGTGCAAAACTAGTAGTTGTGATGATGCTGCCTGTGAGTATCTGTGTCATGGAGTGCATTCATTGTATGATAAATTCTCTGAAGCCAATTTTTCAGAGAAATGTTCTGGGAAACCAGGAAGTGAGGCAAGTCTTGTCCAGAAGTTGTGAGAAATCTGTGTTCCTCCTGTAAGCATTTTCTAGTGTATGCATAGCTGATTTTCAGCATCTATACACCTGAGTGGATATAATTGAGGTTCCTTTGGTGAATCCATCATAAAGCCCATGATGAGATGTTTCATACCTGGAATGTAAAAAACCCCTAAGGCCCCAAATCAGTACTCCATGGTTACTCAGTGCATTTCAGGATCGGATCTCAATGCAAGACTGAAACATTGCAAACAGGTTCTCAACCCTGATGGTAATGTACATTGTTCTTAAAGGGTGAGGCCGAGAGGATAATAGAAACCAGGGGATGAACTGGAGGGTAAGAGATGGAATTCTCCAGTCTTCTTTTGCCACATCCACATTCCCAAATGACTGAGTAAGGCTTCAGGAGTGGCTGTCTTAAAGGATGGCTTCTAATCAAGCTATTTAAGTGTGAATGGAACCTATTTTAACTTCTCCCAGCAGGTTCCAAACTCAGAATGCACGTTTGGCCTGTCAAGTTGAGATCACTTGAGTATGTGAGAGCGTGAGAACTACAGAAACAGAGTAAAAGGACCAGAGGTAGTTGGGGGACACAGAAACATTGTAGTGTCTGAGGATACTGAACTTTAGAAACCACTTTATTGACTAAACTAGTTTTCAGCTTCTTTGGATCAGAGACAGGCCATTCCTTAGAAGAAACCCCGAAAGTAAACTGTTGTATCACCTCTTAACAGATGGTATGTTGCTCCATAAGATTACAGCATTCTGGACAGTTTCTGCATGTTTCCTGTGGATAGTCACTGCCTCTGTCTTTTAAAAGGGAAAAATATGTGTCTTAGTAGCCAGACAACTTATGCCAAATGTTAATACTGTATTGTATGGTGGTCACCAAGAACGTTTAAGAACAGCTTCTACCGATTCATGACATGCTTAGCTGGTTTTCTCTTATGATTGTAGTCTGCCTTTGGGGTAAATTGGGCAAGCCTCCCTCATGTTTGAGAGCACAGTAGCTGGTCAGAATTTTCCAGATTTTGAAATTTAAACATCGTTTCAAATTTTGAAAATTCAAAAATAAAAAGCAGGGAATTTTTTGCTAGATCTTTTGTAAAAAAATGTTCCCCATTTTTCTATGAACAGGTCAACACTTGCTTCCTGATTTTGCAGAGGCCCTGAGCACCTGCAACTTCCACTGAAGTCAATGGGAACTCAGGGTGTTAATCCACTCAGCAATTCAAGTCCTAAACTCATTGGGGATGGGACAATGCCTTACTATTAGGTACATATTATGCTAAACACATTGTTGCTACTCAGTAAATAATACCGTAATAGTAGTGTATCTCTCATCAGACATTGGCCGTGCTTCTTGTATTGGGAAGGTGGCAGTGCTATTTCTTTTTTGGTGTCTGCACAATGTGTCTCAGGTGGCCTGGGACCAGGATTTTGGTCCGCTGCTTGGGTTATTAGCTTCTTCATTCTGGGCCAGGTACTGACGGGGAGCATGACATGAATGCTGATCCATGCCCCCTTAATATTGGATATTAGAGCTGTTACTAGTTTTCAAGGACTGTTGTCAGGATCAGTTATTGTTTGTAAAAGCTCTGAGATCCTCGGATGACAAGTGTTGTATCCTGACAATTGTAAAGCATTTTGATTAACATCTGACTAATGGCTTTACTGGTGATTTCCTAGTCCACATGTGAGTTATAATGCAGCGAAACCAGAGAGAGTGATTGATTTCTGTGGCGTGCACAAATACTGCGACTGTGTGTATACTCACTTGGAAGTCCATTAGCCCTGGTCCTTAACCGAGAACTCCACATAAAACTCCCTGCAAACTTTTGGGAAGTTCAGCTCTGGATCCAAATTGAATGATGTGGGCTTAATCTCTAGAGATGGATCTAAATCAGAACCCAGGCTCTTCATTCCCTTCCCATCTCTCTTCCCCCACTTCAAACTTTTGGGAGATTCAGATCCAGATCCAAACGTTATGATGTGAGTCTTCTCTACTCCTTAATCAAAATGAGTGAGGTTTATTTTGACCAGAGGAACTCTGCTTCTTCCACAAGCTGCCCCTGTTGTACACCAACAGTTCAGGAAGTGAGAGGTTAAAGAACCAGCAAACAGTTCTGGTTCTGTTGTATGGCACTGCAGAGAACACCATTCCCAAAATACACAATAAACATCACTATAAAAGGACCCAGTTACTAAACACTAAGGAGACATGACGTGAAGAAAAAACAATCTGGGGAGGGACTGGATTTTCTGTGTACCTGAAAGAATCGCGAAGCTGTCTCTCTGTCTTCTTTTTCCAGCACCAGATTATCCACAAACATCCAGAAGAATGGCCTCTGACTGCTCTCTCTGGGTTTCCCGTATTGTAGGATGCGGTGATATTGATAGAAGTACCAAGCTAGGGGTGAAAGGGATGAAGAGAAGGGAAAGGGAAGAGTGACATCAAAAATGAAAGGACCAAATAGCAGAGGCATGGCTCTCATCCTGTCCTGCTCTGACTGTGGGACAATGCAGCTTTCAAAGAGAGATGCTAAGAGCCTCTCTATCACTATAGCACAAAGAGCAGTGGAGGAAATTTGAAATGAGACCAGAGAGGATAAAGTTTTAACAAGGATAAACTTTTCCATAACTTCAGTTTGAGGCATCACCATTTCTCATCTCCATAATGTGCAGCATGTAAGCAGAGGGACAGATAACAACACTAGGGATCCACTTCAGACCAGGTGCAACTTCATTGGCTTGAATAGGCACTTGCTTCTACTAGGTCTGAATTGGATCCCGGATCCGCATGGGACAGAGGCAAATTTGAGTTGGAAATGAATGATGTGCCTTGTAGTTACCAAGGGCCAGCATCTGCACATTACACGGAGGCCCTAGTAAGGGGCAGTGCGGAGCTGTCCAGACTGAGAGGGAGCACTGGGGGGCGCTTAGCCCCAGGAAAGGAGAATGCCTCCTGAAGTTCCATGGTGTGCAGGGGGAGTGTGGACACTAATGCACCTCCTTCAAGAGGTGCCACAGAACGATAGACTCAAGGTCAGAAGGGACCAGCGTGATCATCTAATTCTCTTCCTATGAAGCCAGTAACCACAACTGGACAATGTGTAGGGGGACAGAGCTGCTCCTCACTCTGTTTGGAGCATCAGGACCTCCCTCTGGGGTAGAGATGGCCCAGCCCTGTGCTTTCTAGAATTTCTTCCCAGCCCTTGCATAGGCTGTACAGCCCTTACAGAGGGGGAGGCTCTTCACTGCACCCTCTGCCACTACACGCCTGTATAAGGACCAGACTGGATGTGGCCCCTACAGTTGAGATTGTACGGTCACAGGATAGGAGTCTCCTAGGAAATGTCTCTCCTTTCACAGGTGATGAAATACAGCAGATTTAATACAGTTTAATGAAAACGATTGTGGGTGCTCTCTCTCTCAAATGTTGGGAAAGTTCTATGGCCTGTGTTAACCCCGGAGGTCGGACTAGATGATCACGATGGTCCTTTCTGCTGTAGCAGCACAAAGGGGCTGTAAGCCCCAGCTGATGGCTAGCCAGCAAAATTCACTTTAACCTGCCCCTCCCACAGCCTGCTGGATAGGGCACATGTCAGAGGATGGAGGGCTGCAGTCAGATTGCACAGCGTTGGTGAAATCCCACACTGCCATAGCAGTGGCTTGATGGCTGGTACAAGCCTGTGAAATTCAGAGCGATCTTGAGACTGCTGTAAATTACTCAGGGTGCCAAACTGGATCTCAGCATTCCTGGGAATCGGGGGAATAGACAAATGTTTTACAGCTGCCTTTTGCCCTGCCCCCTGCCTACTCAGATGTACCACAAGGAGCTTTGACGCAGTTAAAGATCTAACTGTCAGACGGATAATTTATATATCATTTTATACTCCACTGCACCTCTTACCAGGAGGGTGTTCATAGGAATTTCCAACCGGAGGAGTGGAACCAAATATGAAATCAAAAGGACCCCATTCTTTTACCTAATAAGATGTACAAGTTTCAGAACTCCTTGTTTATTTTAGAAACATTTATTCTTATTCTTATTATGATGGTTATTAAAATGTAAGCATTTGTTTACAGGCACTCAGACACTACGGTGATGGGTGTGGTATAAGAACCTGAATAGAGCAGGACCTGACGTGAGCTGTGGCTACATCTGAAGAGTTCTTCCCCACCTAGATAGCTCAAGGCAGGCCTCTCTGGGGACATCATCAGGAGTCACTCCCAATCACAGAGAATTCAGCGTTGTTCTCTTATTAAGGCCTGGAGAGCTTGTATTTAATGATTAAGTTAGCATTTAGTCATTACATAGCTCGAACACAACAGAAAACCGGAACTTGCTATTGAGTGTAGCCTGCAGTCCAGAACCCCAACTTCCAAGATGGAGTCTGACCTTTGGTCTCCGCGGCCACACCCATCACTCTTACATAACAATAGCAGTTTCTCCACACAGATTCATCCTTGTACTAAAGACAGAAAAAAGAATTATAATTGATCATTACCAACCGGTCAGTAATGCTGTGAAACCAGATTATGGAAGGCCAAATTTTCAAAATGTAACCTGTATTTGTGCACATGAAATTTTGCACTCAAGTCGCTTGCATGTGGAGTTATGACTTGTGCTTGCAGCTAATAGAAAATACATGCATATGGTTCCAAAGACAATGTGTCATCAGACACAGTGGTGAGGAAATTGCATATTCAAAGGATGAATGTCATCAGCTGCACAAAAATCTCCATCCTTCTTTTAAAGTGGGCATGGAGTTGGCATAATCTGTCAAAGACTGGCAAGGGAGAACTAGTTGTGCAGACCAGACTTTGCAGTACAAGACCACAATATGAAAAAAAACTTAAACAAAAAAAGGGAACTAGGAGTTTAGAAAAGCGACTGGTAGTGCAATGAGTGGTCAGGTTTTGAAATACTAAATATGGTTTGGGTTATGCTATTTATCCATTACTGAAATTGCATAATGGCAGTGAACTTTCAGTTTGAACAGAATTAATACCAGAGTGGCTTGGATTTCTCTAAGATTTCATTCTGAAATTCAGTTGTTGCAAAAGAAAATATTGCTACAATCTCAGGTGCCATATCTCAATTCTTGGAGCAAGGGAGGGAATCCTTGTAGCATGTACATGATTAAACCATAGTTGGAGACTCTGCTATTCCATTGCCAAGCTTTTTTCACATTATACAAAGCTTGGTAAACAGAGCCAAATTTCCACTTATCCCCCCTCCTCCCCGACTGAGTAAGGAGATTTTCCAGTGGGGACATATGTAGGGCCCTACCAAATTCACGGCCCATTTTGGTCAATTTCAAGGTCGTAGGATTTTAAAAATCACAAATTTCAGCTATTTATAACTGACATTTTACAGTGTTGGAACTGTAGGGGTCCTGACCCAAAAAGGAGTTGTGGAGGGGAGTCACAAGGTTATTGTAGCGGAAGGTTGTGGTACTGCTACCCTACTTCTGTGCTGCTTCTGATGGCGGCGCTGCCTTCAGACCTGGGCGGCCAGAGAGTGGCGGCTGCTGACTGGGAACCCAACTCTGAAGGCAGAGTATGGTATGGAATTGACACCCTTACTTCTGCGCTGCTGCCTGCAGAACTAAGCCATCAGTCAGTAGCTGCCACTCTGTGGTCACCCAGCTCTGAAGGCGGCAATGCAGAAGGAAGGGAGGCAGGGTACGGTTTTGCCACCTTTACTTCTGCGCTGCTGCTGGTGGGGCGCTGCCTTCAGAGCTGAGCGCCCAGCCAACAGCTGCCGCTCTCTGGCCGCCCACCTGTGAAGGCAGCGCAGAAGTAAAGGTTGGCAATACCATGATCCCTCTTAAAATAACCTTGTGACCCCCCTGAAACTCCCTTTTGGGTCAGGACCCCCAATTTCAGAAATGCTGGTCTCCCCCATGAAATCTGTATAGTATAGGGTAAAAGCATACAAAAGACCAGATTTCACGGTCCGGGACGCATTTTTCATGGCTGTGAATTTGGTAGGGCCCTACTCATATGCTTCTATTAGGGGCAATAGAATTATTATTATTTATTCTTTGCATTGTGATACTGCCCACAGGAACCAATCAGGCCCAGGCCCAGACCCCAGTGTGCTAGGTGCTGTACATATGAAGATATGATACCCACTTGAAGGAGCTTACGGTTGAAGGGCCTGATCCAGTGCCCATTGAAGTCAATGTAAAAATACCCATTGTCTTCAGTGGGCATTAGATCAGACCCTAAGAAAAGAGTCTGTAATCTAAGAATCCTCCATTCATACTCCCCAAGCTGGATCCAGTGTGCAGAGCAGCTCTGTCATCGCTACTGAGGCCTGGGGTAGTGCCTGATGACCATTATGTGCTCCCTTCGAGACTCAGCTTTCAGCAGCTGGATCCCCTTTGTAGACACACTGTCCACATCCCAGCTTCTCTCCTGCCCAGCTGTGAGCCCCATCCTGTAGAAGCCCTGGTGTGATGAGAACTGCTGTACAGCACAGTCTCAGTTGAGAAGAGAGGGATCCCCTGCTCTGCCTCACTTTGACCTGCCTGCCTCCCTCCCCTGGAATGATGAAGATTCTGCTTCAGTTTAGGTCTTGCCTGGCTGCCCCCGGCAGCATTCCCCTAGAATTGTCACAGCAATCAGTTAGGTAAATTCAGCGCGGCACACTGTTAATTCAGTGACATTTTCTATGTTGTACTTACATCTGTCCTCAGAACATTGGTGACATCATCTAAGTATGTCAGCCTGCCATCCCCCAAGCTGCTGCCCAAAAATCCAAGATTTTTCATCTCTGAAGAGCGGACATCAGAAATACAGACAGTGTTAGTACTAGGAACTAGTTCCCTCACTACGCACCATACTTCAGCACATGCCTAGCTTTAAGCATGTGACTGGTGGGACCAGTGTTTCAAGTTTAGCACATACTTAAGTACCTTGCTCAGTCAGGGTCCTAGCGAGCAGTGCAGTAACTGACATATAATCAGGTAGCCCTTCCAGTAGAGAACAGTGTTGGACATTTACAGCTTCCTAACCTGACAAAGTTGGAGACAGCTCAAAATCAGGATTGTAAACCTCATATCGAGCTATGTAATGTTGCACTGAATGTCCCCACATGGCCTACAAATAGCAGCACGTTAGATAAACAACATGGGTATTAGATTGTTCTGAAAATGACACTATTTCTTTTAATGAAAAATGTGGAAAATTTTGACTTTTTTTTCTGCTTTACAGGTTTCAAAATGGATTTTTTTTCCTAAAAGTTTTCATGACATTTTCATATACAAATGTTTAGCAAAAACCACTGGTAAAATCTTTTGCTTATGAAGGGTATATGGTAAACAAAGTGATCAAAACGGTTGTTGAAATAAGATATTTTATAATGTTTTGGATAAACAAATTTTTTAGCAAATCATTAATCGTTTTTTTGCTCAAAGGTAAATTTTTTTAAAAAAGCCAATTTTTGACAAAACAGCTCTGCATTAAACAATTTTTGACCAGCTCTATCAAACAGGATGATGATACCTTTGTGTGGGTCATAAGGAATCATGATGGGTAAAATTTATCCCAAGTATGGGCCTCATTTGTCCCACTGGACAATGGAGTCACATCAGGGATGAATTTGGCCTGATATAGTAATAGATTTTTAATATGTTTGTTTTCAATCCTAAACCATCTATGTACACTTACCCGTGGTAATATTATCAAAAAGGGAGAGAACATTGATTGGCTTTCGTTCCCATGCGGATAAAGGCTGATAAATCTCAAGATGGTTCTGTCATAAATAAAAAAGACCCTTGTTTGTAGAACCCATTCAGTTGTGTGAATACTCAAAGTTGTCCATTAAAAATAATAAAGCACAGATGCTGGCCTGTTTAGGGAGTCTGACTTAGCAGGACTATCACAGTGTAGGCAGGGGACTGTGCAGCCTAGAAAACTCCTGGTCAGGAGAGAGAGAGACAGGGATCTTTGCCTAAGAGAGTTGACATTGAGGAGCCTGGAGCCTAGAGTGAGAACTGTTGGTGGGTCACAGAGGGGGAATACACATGCAATTGCCCTGAAACTGTGACACTATTCCTTTTTTAATTAAATGACCCACCCAGCATTGCCAGCAACCACTCCTCTCTTCAGTATCCAGTCAGGATCCCAAAATCCACAGAAGGGCATAAGGCAACTAATTGCAATTAAAAGTATTTCAGAACCTTGGAGACTCCTGGATTCTGATTAACACATTAGGAAGTAATGATTTATACATTGCAAATAAATATCCCGTCACAGTATATTGTAATTATTCTGTTACATAAAATGAGTTCCACTTCATTTTCAAACACCATCCAAATTGTCTGATACGGGATCATTTGCTGGAGAATTTAAAGCAGGATGCGATCTGAAGTATGTTGAGATAATCTGCCATGTGGTAGGTAAAATTTAAAGGGGCAGCACCCAGTACACGCAGTACAAATTTCTTATCAAACCCTAAATTGATATGCAGTGTAGAAAAATCTTAGTATAGTCTAAGACAGTGGTTCTCAAACTTTTTTTTTCACAGACCACTTGAAAATTGCTGAGGGTCTCGGTGGACCACTTAATGATTTTTTCAAATGTTGTTTGTACCATTAGCTAACTATTGTAAAGTGCTTTGGATAAAAGCGCTATAAAAAAAAAACTTAATAGTCATTAACGTTTTTTTGTTCTACAAATAAAAGCACGCAACTCATATTTTAATATCAGTAGTCTTACCTTCCTAATGCGATGGATGTGCCCTCTCTCCCCTGCCACAGCAGCCCTCGAGCTGGGGCTGGGAAGGAAAGGGGTCTCTCCCTGTCTCCCCCACTGCAGCAGCCCCCAAGCTGGGGCTGGGAGGACGGGGGTCTCTCCCCCACCACAGCAGCCATAGAGCTGAGGCTGGGAAGGAGGGGGGTCTCTCCCCGGCAGCCGCAGCCCTGAGCTGGGGAAAGTTGCTTCTTTCTCTGGCTGCCGCAGCCCTGCACATCACAAATCCCCCCCACTCTCTCTTCTCACCTCACTGCCTGTCCCACCTGCCCCCTATTCCCCCCAAGGCCACCTCCTCACCTTACATGTGCGTCTTCTCCAGGGTCCAGGCACCTAATTAGTGGAGCCAGGCCTGCGTGGCTCCACTAATTAGGTGGGTAGCCCTTCATTCTCTCGTGTGCAGCCGCCCAGGTACGCACCTTAGAGGGAACTATCCGTGGACCACCTGAATGGAGTTGATGGACCACTGGTGGTCCATGGACCATAGTTTGAGAACCTCTGGTCTAAGATTTCTGTGGTGATTGTTGACTGATGCAGAACTCAGTTCTTTCAGTATTTAAGGTGGTACTTAGACACTAGGGTGATTGGCACCTTATTAAAACCTATGGTAGGAAGAATTCAGATTTTCGGCAGTATATGTCCCCAAATATTTTTATTTTTGCAAATGTCAGCCTCACATCCCTTCTAACAGTACAGCTGATGGGGCTCTGCTTCCACCTGCTGGAGGCAGAACATATCTGACGGGTATGCTGACTGTTTCCTCTTGCAGAAGTGATAGATCTCTAAGGTCAGTTTTTTGTGTCTCCAACTGGCTGCAAGAAGAAAATTCCAGCCACCACTCTCAACTGGCACTCTCAACTAGAATAAATGATATGCTTAAAAATTCCAAAGCTGTTAAATTCTAATCGTATTTTGGTTATGACAGGAGCCTGATGCAGTTAATATATTTTATTTGTTTTAGTACAAAGAAAAAGAGTCCAGCGCTCATAAGTGAATCTAGCTCTGAATACTTTGCATGAATTCTGTATCAATTAATGATTCTGTGTGAACTAAAATGATCATTCTTTTGTCCTATTTCGATAGCACCTGTGTCCTGAAAAAAAGTGCCACATATACTTAATGATCAAGAAGGAAAATATATATAATGGATCACAATGAACATATCTTATTTTTTCCTCTCTAACTTTTAAAACCTTAAAAAAAAAAAAAAGATTGTCAAGGTATTTTACATAATTTTTCTCCATAACCTTCTTGGAAGCTGCTTCCTTACTAAAGTGTTTCTTCTTCAGTCCCACATACACACTAAGGCCCAGATCCTGCAAACATGTAGCAATCTGTGTAATTTTGCTGATGTCCGTAAAGTCACACACACATACATACGTATTTGCAGAATCAAAGTCCAGTGTTAATTTAGAATGCAGGGCTGTTGGGTATTGATTTAATTTTTTATAAAAAAGAGGATTCAAACATTTGTTTTGAAAACATAAGCACGTGTTGGAGCTCATTATTAAGAGAGACGGGAAGAAAGACAGGTTTCAGAGTAGCAGCCGTGTTAGTCTGTATCCGCAAAAAGAACAGCAGGACTTGTGGCACCTTAGAGACTAACAAATTTATTTGAGCACAAGCTTTCGTGGGCTACAGCCCACTTCATCGGATGCATAGAATGGAACATATAGTAAGAAGATATATATACAGAAAACATGAATTTAGCCATATGGAGTGGAAATCCATCAACTTCATGAAAAAACTCGTACAGATACAGACAGACATTATCTTCCTTTCCAAATGCAAACAGATGGACATCATACCAAAAGGACTAAAGGTAAAAAATCCATTACAATCTACATGTCACGCAGACTATGCTGAGAGATTGTGCCACACACTCTCAAAGAAACTGCGAAACCACCTTATCAACATCCTATACAGCAAATAGGGAAAGATTAAGAATGAGCTCTCAAAACTGGATACTCTCATAAAAAATCAACCTTCCACACAAACTTTTTCATGGATAGATTTTACAAAAACTAGACAAGCCATTTACAACACAAAGGAAAAAGGACACTAAACCACCTAAACTGCTACATGCCACAAGGAGCCACAACAGTAGTTCCCTTAACCCACCCAACAATATTGTTAATCTTTCCAGCTATACTCTTAGCCCAGCAGAAGAGTCTGTCCTATCTCGGGGCCTCTCCTTTTATCCCTCCAGGCCCACAAACATGATACAGTTCTGCGGTGACCTAGAATCCTACTTTCGACGTCTCCAACTCAAAGAATACTTCCAACACACCTCTGAATAACATACTAACCCACAGAATCCTTCCTACCAACACTACAAAAAGAAGGATTCTGCGTGGACTCCTCCTGAAGGTTGAAACAACAGACTGGACTTCTACATAGATTGCTTCCGTTGACCTGCACGGGCTGAAATTGTGGAAAAGCAGCATCACTTGCCCCATAACCTCAGCTGTGCTGAACACAATGCCATCAACAGCCTCAGGAACAACTCTGACATCATAATCAAAAAGACTGACAAAGGAGGTGCTGTTGTCATCATGAATAAGTTGGAATATGAACAAGAGGCTGCTAGGCAGCTCTCTAACTCCAAATTCTACAGGCCATTATCCTCTGATCCCACTGAGGATTACTAAAAGAAACGACACTATCTGCTCAAGAAACTTCCAGAAAAAGCACAGGAACAGATCTGTGCAGACACATGCCTAGAACCCTGACCAGGGATATTCTATCTGCTACACAAGATCCATAAACCTGGAAATCCTGGATGCCCCATCACCTCAGGTATTGGCACCCTAATAACAGGATTGTCTGTCTATATGGACTCTTTCCGTAGGTCTTACACTACCAGCACTCCAAGCTACCTTCGAGACACCACTGACTTCCTGAGGAAACTGCAGTCCATCGGTGATCTTCCAGAAAACACCATCCTGGCCACTGTGGATGTAGAAGCCCTCCACACCAACATTCCATACAAAGATGGACTACAAGCTATCAGGAACAGTATCCCCAGTAATGTCACGGCAAACCTGGTGGCTGCCCTTTGTGACTTTGTCCTCACCCACAAGTATTTCACATTTGGGGACAATATATACCTTCAAGTCAGTGGCACTGCTATGGGTACCCGCATGGCCCCACAGTATGCCAACATTTTTATGGCTGACTTAGAACTACGCTTCCTTAGCTCTTGTCCCCTAACGCCCCTACTTTACTTGCGCTACATGGAATCATAGCAGTTACATGGAATCATAGAATATCAGGTTGGAAGGGACCTCAGGAGGTCATCTAGTCCAACCCCCTGCTCAAAGCAGGACCAACCCCCAATTTTTGCCCCAGATGCCTAAATGGCCCCCTCAAGGATTGAACTTGCAACCCTGGGTTTAGCAGGCCAATGCGCAAACCACTGAGACATTGATGACATCTTCATCATCTGGACCCATGGAAAAGAAGCCCTTGAGGAATTCCACCATGAGTTCAACAATTTCCATCCCACCATCAACCTCAGCCTAGACCCATCCACACAAGTGGTCCATTTCCTGGACACTACTGCGCTAATAAGCAATGGTCACATAAACACCACCCTATACCAGAAACGTACTGACCACTATACTTACCTACATGCCTCCAGCTTCCATCCAGGACACATCACAGGATCCATTGTCTACAGCCAAGCTCTAATATACAACCACATTTGCTCCAATCCCTCAGACAGAGACAAACACCTATAAGATCTCTAATAAGCATTCTTAAAACTACAATACCCCCCCTGCTGAAGTGAAAACACAGATTGACAGAGCCAGAAGAGTACCCAGAAGTCTCCTACTACAGGACAGGCCTAACAAAGAAAATAACAGAACGCCACTAGCTGTCACCTTCAGCCCCCAACTTAAACCTCTCCAGCGCATCATCAAAGATCTACAACCTATCCTGAAAAATGATCCCTCACTCTCACACATCCTGGGAGACAGACCAGCCCTCGCTTACAGACAGCCCCCCAACCTGAAGCAAATACTCTCCAGCGACCACACAACAAAAACACTAACCCAGGAACCTATCCTTGCAACAAAGCCCAGTGCTAACTCTGCCCACATATTTATTCAAGTGACACCATCATAGGACCTTATCACATTAGCCACACCATCAGGGGCTCGTTCACCTGCACATCTACCAATGTGATACATGCCATCATGTGCCAGCAATGCCCCTCTGCCATGTACATTGGCCAAACCGGACAGTCTCTATGCAAAAGAATAAATGGAAACAAATCTGATGTCAGGAATCATAACATTCAAAAACTGGTAGGAGAACACTTCAACCTCTCTGGCCACTCAGTAAAAGACTTTAGGGTGGCAATTTTGCAACAGAAAAGCTTCAAAAACAGACTCCAGTGAGAAACTGCTGAGCTTGAATTAATATGCAAACTAGATACCATTAACTTGAGTCTGAATGGAGACTGGGCGTGGCTGGGTCATACACATATTGAATCTATTTCCCCATGTTAAGTATCCTCACACCTTCTTGTTAACTGTCTAAATGGGCCATCTTGATTATCACTCCAAAAGTTTTTTTCTCCTGCTGATAACAGCGCATCTTAATTAATTAGCCTCTTACAGTTGGTATGGCTACTTCCACCTTTTGATGTTCTCTGTATGTATATATATCTCTTCTTACTATATGTTCCATTCTATGCATCTGATGAAGTGGGCTGTAGCCCATGAAAGCTTATGCTCAAATAAATTTATTAGTCTCTAAGGTGCCACAAGTACTCCTGTTCTTTTTTTGGGAAGAAAGATAGGTCAACGGTTGGGTCCGTGTCAGCCTTGACTCCTCCATCCCTTTACTTTTCTATTAAAAGTTAATGGAGACGCTCCTTACAGATTCCTGATCATAGAAGCACTTCAGTTTCACACGCCATCTCTTCTTCCTCTTCAGCAACCCATGTGAACTCAAGGGGAGGCACATGAAACACAGCCAGGTATTCGTTGCTTTAACTTTCTCTGCAGTACCAGGACTTACAAGAACATCCAGACACTCCAGGCAATAGCACCTACACATATTAAATAAGAAGTCAATTCAGTGTTTAAACAGGTCTTTCCACACATTCTATGCTAGCCAGCGGCTCAGTTTAACTGGTTTGGTTCTTTTCTGATTTTTAAAATCATATTCAAGAGAATTATCTTTTTCCTCAGAAATGTTTCGCTGAAGATGCTGGTACATTATCTGCTATATGCTAAAGCACCTTAGCAGAGTAATATCCATGAATGATCCCCTTCTGTGTTCCTGGCCACACCTTTAAAACAGTCAAAGTTGAGGTTGATTCAAAGGAACAATCCCAGTGTTTATGCAAAACTCAGGGTACGGTGAGACTGGAAGCACTGGGAATTTAGTTTGTTTTCAATCAAATGACCAGCCATGCTAGATATGTCCAGTAAAAACCCACATGCTTTTTATTTTTATACCAAGTCTAAAGAGCAAATCAAGCTCCCATTGAACTCAATGGAAAAACAATCCCCCACCCCACCCGCGACTAATATGGGAATTAGTTGGGGCCTGAATGCATTACAAGGAAGCTCCTGTTTATGTGGGGCACAACAACTAGGGAATAAGCTTTAGGAATGAGACAAGGGGTGTTTTTGCAGGGTGGGGAAAAACCAGAAATCTTCCAGGACATCCAAGCCAGGACAACCTTGAAGATTAAAGTTACCTCAAAATGGGGCAGCTGTCTGTTAGCGAGAAGGGCAAATATTTGGCTATTTCCCCTGCCAGCTGTGCTCAGAGCATTGACATGTTCTTCACTCTGCTGAATCATCACTTGTAGAAGTACATCCTCCATCTCCGGGTGGTGATGGACATGCCAAAGGCTAACCTTAACTCTGGGTGCTGATGAGCTTGGCAAAAATGTTATAGGGTGAAATCTTAGCCTGAGGGAAGTCAATGGGAGTTTTGCCACTGACTTCACTGGGTACGACTAGAGTTCAAAAAAACCCCTGCAGCAGCAAGTCTCAGAGCTCAGGTCTACAGACTCAGTCTTGAGCTATGGTGCTAAAAACAGCCCCCCCCCCCTTTGCCAGGTCTCAGAGCCCGAACTCCAGCCCGAGCAGGAATGTCTATGCTGCTATTTTAAGTGCTGTACCACAAGCCTGAGTCTGTAGACCTGAGCTCTGAGACTTGCTTTTTTTCCTTTTTGCAGTGTAGAGGTACCCACTGTGGGCAGGATTCACCCATGTGTACAGCTGGTGATTTGTAAGGTGCCACTGTTGTACCTCTTCTCCCTCTCCTCCCCAGTTAGCCATGTTCAAATAAGCTGTTTTCTTACTCTACTAGAACATAATACATGTGCAGACAAACATTATGACAAAGTGTCTTGAATAATCTTGTTTCCTTGACATGTTTGTTTGCAGAATTTCATTTCTTTATTCACATTTATAACAGGGTTTTTAAGTGATGAGTTTTTCTTTAATCCTTACCCTGCTGCTATCCTGTGGATAATTTGTGTTAAATTACTTGGGGAACTACAGGTGATTTAAATGTGTATTGAGTGCTGGGCATGTCAAAACCTGCACACCCCAACCAATATAAGGTAAAACAATGATAGGAGGTGAGCACAGTGCAGGTCCTGATCTAAAATCCGACATCCCAGCACCCCAGGCTTATCGGAACTTTGTAGCTAGCTCCAACCTCAGTGAACTGAAGCAGAACCCTGCACGTAGACCCGCCCCATCAAACTTTGTGGAAGTTTAGAACTGGATTTGACCCTTGTGGCTTAGGGTATGTCTATGCTGCAGTCACTGAACTAGCTTTAATTTGCCTAGCTGAGGCCCCAGAGCAGTGAAGCCGTGGCAGCAAGCACTTCAGCGTGGGCCAGGCCCACAAGTCATTACCCAGGGTTCTGGGCCAGTTTTTACTGCCTACGCTGACACGTGCAGCTGCACTGTTCTGGCACCGAAGTTAGCTAGATTAAAGCTAGCTGGAATATGTCCCCTCGAGCTGCAAACACATGTTGTCATTGCAGTCTAGCCATACCCTCAGGCCTACCCCTACTCTTTACCTATTACAAGTTGGATCATCGCACATTAGCAGAGTCTTCCCTGAGCAGCAGATCGTACAAAAAGCTTGAAAGCCATCCTCATCGTACAGGAAAAAGGTTTCCAGAAAGTTCTCCTTATAAAACAGCAAACTATGGTTAGTTGCAAAAAATAGGTTTATTTGATAAAATGAAACAAGCATCCTTAGCTGTGTTTGCTTTGCACGTGAACTTCATGCTTGTGTTATTAATTTTTTTATGTGGCACCATTACCGTGCATGGTGCTTTGCAAAGAGATCGTAAGTTTCCTGCCCCAGGAAGCTGAATGTACAACTGAATGTAGACTAAATACTGACAAAGGTGGTGAAGAATAGGATGTAACATGAAAGCAATGTGATATATTAGATAACTTTAGCCATATAATTATAATACCTAAGTCTTACATGGTGCTCCTCATCAGTAGATCTCAAAGGGAGGCAAGTATCAATATCCTCATTTTACAGATGGGGAAACTGAGGCACAGAAAGGGAAGTGACTTTCCTAAGGTCACCCAGTGGGCAAAACAATAATATATCAGTTCTAATTTTTATAAAGTATTATTTTTATTCGTGTATGTAAACTCTAGTGGGAACCAAATTAAAGGACACTGAGTTGAGGCATGTGTGTGGCTGGTTAGTGACACTTTCTTATATATTTAGGCCAGAATGGGACCATTCTGATCCCCTAGGATTTAGAACCTCACCCAATCATTTCTGCACCAAGCCCATAGCTTCTGTGTGAGCTACAGAATATCTTTTTAAAAGTTGTGCCATCTAGATTTAAAGCCTTCAGATGATGGAGAACCCACCACATCCTTAGGTTAGTTGTTCCAATGGTTAATTACCTTCACTGTTCAAAATGTCCACCGTATTTCTAGTTTGAGTTTGTCTAGCTTCAGCTTGCAACCATTGCATGGGTGCTGGAACTCAGGGTGCTGGGGCCGGGGGGAGCTACCACACTCCCTGTCTTAAAGTGGTTTCCATTATATACAGGGTTTACAATTTGGTTCAGTGTCTTTCAGCACCCTCACTATACAAATTGTTCCAGCGCCTCTGAACCACTGGATGTCAGTATCCCTTTTCCTGCTAGATTAAAGAGTTATCTACAATCAGAAATCTTTTGCCAGGTAGGTACTTACGGACTATGACCAAGTCACCTCTGACCCGTGTCTTGGATAAACTAAATAGGCAATGTTTCTGAAGTCTCTCATTGACTTCAGCGGATCCACTTCCAGCTGATAATAATAGGCAGGGGGGCTGCCTTATTGAGCCATATGAACTACCAACCGTGCATGGAGTACAAATTCCTCCGTGAAACAAGGGATGCTGGGTATGAATCTGGAAGCTGCCACAGCAGATGCAGATTTCTATAAAACACAAAGAATGTCCTATCTCAAAATCTAGTATTGTTTAATTTCAGCCTCTCTCACCTATTTCTTTTGGACAAGATGCAGAATTTTCTAGACATTGCTCTGAAACCTGAGAGGCTAGGCATTCCCAGATTAGTAACTCCTATTATTACATGCTCAGCACATCTGTTAGAAATGAAAAACAGTGACAAGTATATTCTTTAATGCTCTCTAAAGAAGAGTTTTAAGAATACGATCCTCATCTGCACAGCAGAAAGGATAGGAAAAGGGCCAATGTTACTAATAAAGCCAGAGGGACATTGTGTTTTTAATACAAACTATTTTAAACATGGTCAATACAAGAATCCACTTCCAGCTGAGATAATTTTCACACTACTCCTGTGGACGTTGCCTATGAGCCACTTCTGTCAAGGTCACGTGCTAGAGACCTGCCAACACTTCCAAATCCACCGGATTTGTTCTTAAGGGCTAGATTTTCAATGATGCTCTCTGACGTAAAGAAAAACATGTACATCATCTCTTTTAGCCAGATCTTGCTTCAGATCTCTGTGCCCATTCAGCTTTCATTTTCTTTTTCAAAACTGCCAGTTAATGTCAATTTTGCTGATAGTTCTTGTGATGAGTCCATTAGATGCTGGTCTAAGCCCACCAAATCATTTTCTATAGGCCAGGAAACCACCAAACGTTAATGTCTTTCAGGCACTAATAACCTGGGGCAGATTTAAATTAGTGAACCAGAAGTGAGGATGGCTGTAATCCCAGTCCTTTAGGGCAGCCATTGTATGCCAAATTCTTTTAACGTATTTTTGTTTACGTTTGATTACCCCATATTTTTGGATATTGCTTTTAAGTTGGACACCTGATTTTTATGTCATATTGGTTAACATGCAGTGTGACATGGCTAAATGGCCTATTGGTTTTAGGTAATTTAATTTGATTACTCACCTTCAATACACCTTTGGTTTTCATTTACTTCATGTGCAATAAAATCTGGGGAAAAACAAAATGTAATACTAATTGTTTATGTCTTCAAAAACTGGAAGAGCAACAACCCTTAAGAGTTGGCACAACCTGTATTTTCTGCTATACAAACAAAAGGGTTCCCTAAGGATTTATGAGCCAGTCCTTCAAGCCCTCCCTATGAAGAACTCCCATTCGAGTCCCTGTGAGTTTTGCATACAGCTGGCTTTGAGGATCAGTCCTATCGTTTTGCTCCTCTGTTTCCTTTTTGTAGACCAAATAACTTCACTGACTCATGTCCACACAAGTGTAAGATTGTATGCTGCTTTAGTAGACACACACTCTGCAGGTCAAGCTGCTGCAATGTTTTAAAGAAACAGGCTAGAGTAGAAGTGTCAACCTATTGCGAATTCCTTCTGAAAACACTGATACCTCTGTTGGGGCTTGAGGGTGTAGCAGGCATTATTTCTTCAAGAGAGTCAAGACAGATCACATCAGAAGAAGTGCTTTCTTCGTCTTGCAGCTCTATCGCTTGAGGGGGGAAAAAAAACATGCAACCGTAAGTTTCCTGGACAGTAACTCCACTTTTAGCAGTATTGTGATTTTCTAAGCAAGAAACACCACTATAGCCAGGTGACACCACTGAAGGTTTGCGACTTCTATTTCCATACTTTTGGAAACACCAGTCTAGCCCACCCACATTCACTGAATTCTTCAAACAGCTGGGAAGTTAGGTATTTATACAGCTGATCCATGCACAGTTAGCTGAAGTGGGGGGAAGATCATTTATTATTCTAGTGTGCAGAGTGGCCCAACCCTCCCTCCTATGGATTGAAGTGTCTCTTGTGTCTCCTAGAAGTCATCAGAGCATCAGGCATTCAGGGCCTGGGCAGCCCCCGCTGCTTCCAACCCCTACCATCGCCTGGACGGTGTCACTGACAACCCCCTGGTTCCAAAGGCATTGCAGCCTCAGGCGGGCTCCAGTCATTTCCTTTGCTCACTTATTCCAGAGAAGCTGGGCTCCACCTCCTCCAGGTCCTCTGCGCTGTCTGTGTCCGACAGGACCAGCGCCGGCTCTCCCTGGGCCATGCTGTGTTTATATGGACCATACGCAGGTCCGCCCGGCAGCAGTAATGGCACGTAGGTGCGCCGCCCGCGGCGACGAACGACAAGCTTGTCCAGCGCTACCAGGCGGTGTGCTGGGCGCGGCTCGCCGCGCGGGGGGCGTGGTGAGTGAGTCTCTTGCAGGGGGGTCTGGTGGACGCTCCAGGGAGAAGGTTTTGTGCAGCGGGGAGGGGGGGGGGAAGGGGAAGCTTTTTTTAAAATTAATCTGCCAAGGAAATTCCAGCCCTGAGAGATCGTAGAGATTATATGAACTATCCAGCACCTAAGGGGCGGGTGTGTGTTTTGCAATGCTGGCTGCGTCAAGCCCAGCCTCCCCGTTTTAGACTTAAGTTCATGCCAGAAGAGCAGCAACGTTCTTCAGTTTTTCAACCTGTGGTCAATTTCAGTTACAGACTGAAAACAAAATAAGCAGCTTTTAAAAGAAATGTGTGTCTGTGTTAGAATTATCCTGGACTGTATCCCATGTGCTATGCACAGGCTACAGTCTCTCATATCTTGCTTTATATACACACAGTACTATAGCTGGTGCACAGTACTGTCTGCATGCATATATATAACACAGAAGTATATATCCAGTGTGGTGTATGTCTATCTCACATAAGTATCTATCAGTGTTACAAACCTGTTATAAAATTAAATAATTTATTTTCAAAACTCCACAAAACAGTTATTTTCAAAAAAGTTTAATATATATATATATAGTTTATAAAACACTGACAACCAAATGAACTTTGCTGTTAGTCTAATTTTATGATTATTCCACATAAATACATAAATATATTGGGAGATTTTTGCTTTGGATGCACATAACAATTTTTTTAAAGGTAACAGGACAAGGGTCTGAGCTGATGAAAAGAAACCTGGTTGCATTTGTGTACATAACTATACCCCTTTGCTAATTGAATTAAGTTATTGCTAAGTGAGATGTTTTTGATTGAAGGTGTTAGTGTAATTCTTGCCTTAGTAAGCCACCAGTAGTGATATTGGATACCGAATGCCCTTTCTTCACAGAACTAGAAAAAGATAAAGATCAAAAACATCAGTAGAAAGGGCAGATACATCCCTGCTATTGGTAAAAACTAAGGATTGTGCATGAGGATAAAACATATGCTGGGACACTAAGGCTGCAAATAGATGCATCTAAAATCCACATCACCAATCCTTACTCAGCAACTCCAATGTCTAAATTAATTGCCTGCTAACTGACTTAATTTATGCTGGGATAGTGAATGTTCTGGTTTGTTTATTGTTAGTTTTTCTTTTCATTAGCAGCTATCATAATAGAAAAATGAAGATGCTTAATGATGGGGGTGGTGGAAATGGTTCAACATGTTTAATTTATTAATGTAGGAGGATTCTGTATTTTCTTGAGGCAAAAATTTTAAGGACAAATTAGATATATGGTACAAAGAAGAAGCATAGAACACTCTATTGAAGACATACAAGACCTGGATTTTATTGTTTTTAATTGATCAAAGCTCCCACTGATGTCAGTGGGAGTCTTGCTTGGCGATGGCAGAACTTGGCCCAATCTGTAGATAAGGTCTCTCTGTTGGTGTGGTGGTTGTCTTTAAATATTAAAATAACCTTCTTGTTTTATTTGAACTGCCACACACTTAAAATAAATGAGATCTTACTTTTATTTTCATTTAAAATATTTTGGCCTCCTTTCCCACTTTCCCATTCAAATTAGGCACTGGAAAAATCAAAAACATTAATTTGCGCTGAACTATCAAAATGTATTGTTTTACTGTTAGTGTGAATTAATTTATATTCCTGTTGGTTTAGGTGAAATACAATATCAATAACCTTTAGTTATCAATGGGCTTGACTTTTGTTGTGTTGGTTTACTTTCTTTAATTTCAATTATAAAACAATAAAGAGAAAAATACCTGCTAGATTAATGCCCTGTGGTGGGGTGGTGCCCCACTCCCAGGCAAGACTGGGCTGAATCAGGCCTGAGAGGCTGCGCAGACCTGCAGCCAATCAGAGAAGGCCTGAGGAGAGCCAATCAGAGCAGGGAAAGAGTCAGCCAATCAGGGCCAGGCTAGGCCCTATATAAAGGCTGCCCAGGACCAAAGCAATCAGTCTCTCTCAGATGGGAATGTCTGTTTCCTGAGCTAAGGAGACCAGTACCCTGGATAGCGCAGGCTTGGGGGAGCAGAAGAGAGCTCCAGCCTGATACCTCTCAGACTGTGGGCCCTGACCAGAAGGGCCTAGAGGGTGCAAGGAGTCAGAGGGGAAATGACCCAGGGAGGATGGATAGTTGAGGGGAGAGAAGGAGGGCAGAGAGGCTGCCACTAGAGGGTCCCTGAGTTGGGACCCAGAGTAGTGAGTGGGCCTGAGTCTCCTCACCCCTTTCCCCCTTGTATAGCACCTGGCTGTGGAAGAATGGCCATGATAGACTGGAGCTGGCCCTTGAGCAGAGGGGCTAGACCTTTGGGGCTGTGGTTGGCCACCGTGGCAGGAGAGAACTGGGAAGACTGCTGTTAACCCCCCTGGAAGGGGATAAGGATGGACTAGGGAGCACTGCCGGAGGCCAGTGTCCTGAAGTGGATGTTGCCGAGTGGGGAGCAACGCAATTCCGGATACCAACGGGGGAGTAGACAATGGATGGGATGCCACCGGCAGATGGCGCTCTGCAATGGACAGAGTTAATTCCTAGACATGCCAGTGGGAGGCGTGGTGGTGGTGAGTCCCAACCCTGTCACATGCCCTAAGGAACTAAATAATTTTCAGGAGGAATCTGAAGCAGAAGTAGTATCTTTCCCTATCCACCAAAGAGATGGGCCATTCAGAGAGGGCCCTGATCTAAAAACTTCAGCTCTGGATTAAAACTTTCTCAAAGTATGGGTATATTTGGGTCTGTGGTGATTTGGTTCAGCTCTTCATAGAGATGGGCAAGCAGCAAAGTTCAGCTCCAGATTAAAATTTCCACAGAGCTTTGAGGTTTTGGGATCTAAGCCTTTAGAAGCCCCATCTCTAATGAGAAGGCTTAGCCAATGAAGTATTTTGATTCACTAATTCTTAAGTGACTCTCAGGACTGAGGTTAAAGTAAGGTGGACAAACCCCCTCTCCTCTCCTTTTCCCAAACATGGGGAAAAGTCCGCTCCCTCAGGACTCCCGCTCCTGTCTCCTCTCCCCTGGTTGGTAAAGTAAGGACTCTTCAGGCAAGAGAATCTGAACAGGGAGCAAGATGTAGCTTCACTGAGATGCTTCTTAGACTACTTGGCTTCTTACCAGCAGCATGAGCAGATGAGAAGAGGTGTCCTCTGTTTGCTTCTTCTGCACAAAGATCTGTCTCCTCAGCAGCTCCCTCTTCCCTTCAGGAGCAGAAGGGAAGGGGAGCCTCTGTAGCAGGCTCTAAGGGGAGAGAAAGATAGACAAAATATCCCCAACACATACTATCTCCTCTCCCCAGTCTCTCTTGAGGAAAAGGACGTCATGGCCAAAAAAATAGCTCCCGCTCTCCTGACTTTCCAGAGATAAGTGGGAAGGTGAAAGGGAGAATGTGCGACCAGATGGGTGTGAGTGGAGAGAGCAGAGGAGGGAGAATAGAGCAGTTAGGGGACAGGAAGGGGGATTATATATAAGTAAAGGAAGAAGATGGTGGGAAAGTGAGTGGGAAATAAAAAATAAAGTCACATAGAAAGACTGATGCCAAAGGAGTGCAGTAAAATATTACATTGATATTTGATAGGGATGTCAGGGGACATCAACTGTGTATGAAGCGGGGACCTGAGAGCTGTTTTGCCAGGGAGATAATCACACGAGTTCAGTGGTCTTATGGATCAGAGAGAAGATGCCTAATCTTATATAGTGGCGCACTAGAGGTTTGGGTGTATATTTGTAGATGTTTTAGCAGATAGTGACATACTGGGTAAACTATTATTTTTTTTATACAATGTTTCTTTTGAACTTAGTCTTCTAAAATGCTAGAAATTACATCCAATATTTCCAGGGAGTGATTCCCAGACCCACCATTTTTATTTTATTTACACCATGATGTTTATAATTATTGTTTTAATTACTTTTAGTCCAATGGCTCCCAAAAATGCACTAGGTGCTGATAACATACCTCCATTACCCAAACAGCTCACAATCTAAGACAACAAACACCTGAAAGGTGGGGGGGGGGGGGAAAAAGGAACACCATCAAAATATATTATCATTTATTATTTGTATTACTGTAGCACCTAGGAGCCAAGCATAGGCCAGGACCCCACTGAGCGAGGTGTTGCACAAACACAGAACAAGAAGATCGTCCCTGCCACAACGTGTTGCATCTTTTTGACCCAGGCAGCTAGTCAGAGTTCAGGGCCCTGGGCATGTTCCAGTTGGAATTAGAAATTGATGAAGGCTGGTGTTATCTTTGATGCAATCTTGTGTATTTACAAGGAATGTACAAAGCCCTGCTTTTCTGAATGCAGAAGGAACCAAGAACAAAAGGAGCAGTTTCTTAGCTTACAGCCCCCAAACCTCTTTAGCAACACCAGACCCAAAAGCCCCCTCTCTAGCTTTTTCCAGGGTCACACTGTGCTTACAGGCTCCTACTTGGCTTTCTTGCCTCTTTTGCTCTCTTTGTTCTTAGTTTCTAGATGTTCTCTCTTCTCTTTCCCCTGTGCCCCCATGTACACTGCCCTCTTCCCAAAATGATAATCAACCTGGGTTCTCACACACATTTAGTCTTAGGCAGGGGCTTATGCTTACAGTTATATTATTGAAGGGTGAGTTCACACCTCTCAATCAGCTGTTAACTCAACCCAGAGTATGGTTTCACCCAGCTCAGAATATGTATGGTTCTTATTTATTATTTGTATTACCGTAGCATCAATTATGGGCCCAGACCCTTCTGCGCTAGGCATTATAAAATACAGAACAAAAAGACAGGCCCTACTCCAAGGAGTTCACAAGCTTCAATTTTCACACAAAACACTTTCATTTATTTCTTTTTATTACATTACTGTGTCCATTCAGCTTCTCCATCCTGACCAAATTTCAATGACAGCATTTATCGGGATCAGAGCATCAGGGGTTTGCCCTTCCACAGCTCCACACATTGCTTTCACGCCTGCACACACACTGTACTTAGTTGGCTAGGAGCATCCTTGGGACAAGAGTTCATTTCAAACACAATTTTCCTGTTGTCCGCATTCTCTTCCCATGTTGCATCACCATACACTCATGACAACCACCAGCAAAAGTGGTGAGCTTCCCCTCCCATTCTGCTCTACCTCAGCCACTGCATGTGAATACCCAAATACCCAGGGGCCAGATCCTGCCATCAGCCTTTTAGAATGCCCCCATTGACTTCAGAGAGGAGTTCTGCTTAAAAACTGATGGCCTGATAGGCCCCTGTGTATTTAATATAATTAAAAGTTGTTTGTCTAAGCTAAGGAGTTTTATTACATTCCCTTTTTTATTTACCATAGTAGAATAGCTAATAATAAGCAGAGGGAAAGCTTTGAATAACTTCCTGCCTGGAAGTTTTTTAGAAATCTCATAAAAAGAGCTGAGCACATTTAACATGTGTGACACGAATACGCTGTGAGTATAAGTTTATGGCACCATCATCTGAATAAACTCTCTAACGTATGTGTCATGCATGGATCACTGTAACGCACCAGAATTATATCAAAATAAATGACTGCCAAGGGGCCAAGATTTCAGCCTATTTAGAGTTGAGTATCAACGTGTTAGTTTTATTATATTTTGGGACTTCTGACAAAGAGCAGTGGGGTAAATAATTCCGTGTCCTTGTCGGATCAGTAAACAGGGTGTGTAGAGAGTAGAGGACTTACAGCTCTGTATCTGTTGGTTTTATATTTTAATCACCTGGAGATCAGAGAGGGGCGTACGCAGCTGTAACACACAACAAATATGGTATCCAAGGTTGAAACTTTACTTTAGTTGCCTGACGGTCTAGTATCCGCTTCCTGATCGTGGCTCAGAGTTGAGGATGGGACCAGATTAAAGTAATTTGCAGTTATAAGGTTTAGGCATACCATGACACAGCCTCCCCTTCTGTTTGAAGCGGTAGGGGTCCTTCTCGTTTTTCAGGCTCCATCTACCTTAAGCTGGGACATGATTCCCACCTGATGTAGGCATACCTGTGCTAGTTCTGCTCAAGCTACTGTGCTCAAAATAGGAGTGTAGAGAGGGTAGCATGGGCCACAGCTTGAGCTAGGTACCGGAGTACATACCTGCCTGGACCTCTGGGGTACTCTGTCAGCTAGCTCAAGCTGCTGCCCATGCTACCCTGCTATTTTTAGCTAGTGCAGGGCATCTATGTGAGCTGGGAATCACACCTACCTAAAAGCTACCCTGATAATATAAAAGAGCTCTTCTCAAACTGGGGTCTGTGGATCCTGGGGTTCCCCAAGAGAACTCCAGGGTGTCTGTGGACCCTGCTGATCAACTCCTTTCCCCCCCACCTCCGGGGCGATGCTAGGGAGGGGCAAGAATGGTCACATGCCCCTCCCCAGGCACTCTGGAGGGGGCACATTCCGGAGGGGGGGAGCTGTCCCTGTCCTGTCCCACCCACCCTCCCAGTTACAGCTGTGCTCAGGTACCTGCCGAGGAGAGGAGCTCACTGAAGTCACTCTGCTTGCCGCTGCCTGCCCAGTGAGTGAAAAGGGGCGCAGTGACAGGGCAAAATGGGAGGGCTCGGGCCGGGAGGAAGGGGGGCCACCTGGGACACTGGGGATGATCATCATGGGCAGGGATGGGACAGGGAGGCAGCATAGGCCAGCGCTGGGAGTCTGTTTGGGGGGTGGCTGCAGCAAGAAAGAGAAGAGCCATGTGGCCTGGATGGGCGTCTGGGGGAGCAGCAGAACCAGGGGCTAGCGATGGTGGGATGTTTGGAGGAGAAATAAACCCATGGGGGATTTCTGTGGGAGACTGGGGGAGGCAGCATCAGGGCAGGGGTGGTGGTGAAGATTTCCAAGCCCTTCAGTGCTGTATGTGCATGATTTGGTGTCTAGGTCAGTCAGGCACTTGTAGCCCGCACTGAATTCACTTTGTTTCAATCTTTTTTTTTCTTTCTTTTTTTTAAAAAGAGAAGCACTGAGCTCCTCTCTGGCTGGTAGGAAAAGAGTGGGGTAGAGTCTGTGTAAGTAGTGGTAGCCTGGGGTGAATGCTTGCTCATTCCATTACCCTCCCAGAACCCCAGGTCAGAATTAAAATACCCTGGATTTCCTCCCTCAATTCCCACAGATTTTCTGTTCATGCCATCGTGTCTGCAGACAAGTGAACTTCACCTTGCTAAGGCCCCTACTACTGGGATTGAAAAGAGCAGCTCAAGGCCACCATGGGCCGGCTGAGATCTCTGGGCTGGAATATAACTGCTTGAGCGCTCTGGTTGGATGTTCAAATGGTTTGAACTGGGACTTTCTAAAATGTCCAGTGCCCCTTCTTTGCTTCGTTGCCCCTCTTCTGAATGGGCATGTCTAAACTGGGAGGATAGGCAGTGTTTAAAAACGTGTTTGCTAACATGCTTGAACTATCATGTTTTTCAATAAACCTATTTCCTAGTCTAGACAGGGTGGGTCAATGCCATATCCCCACATTCCATACTTCCCTCAGGTATAGGCTTTAAAAGAAATTGCTCTATCATATAGTAAACAGGGCTGTGGGTGTGTTCCAACAATGTGTCTCTCGGTTTTCATTTTTCACCCTCTCTCATAGTCTTGAGACAGAAGCAGCTGCTGACTGTAGGCTCCTCTGAGAGCCACAAACCCCTCTCCTGCTTTTGCTGGGCGTGTGATTTGTATCTAATGCTGGAAGAGCTGTAAAGCATGTTTAGCTGATGGACTCCTTTCATGCTATGCCCTTAGCACATTCTGAGGTGGCACCTCGTTAGATTGGTTTGCTGTAGGTCTACAGCGAATGCGCCCTATTCCCAGAGTAGCATTTTGGTGGTCTTGCTCTGTAACACGAGAGCCACTTCCAGCTCACATTGCCATCAATGCTACTTTCTGTATTTCCAATGTTTTCACTGCAAAGAGTTTGCCAAGAAAGGATAAGGACAAAGTGGTATTAGCTGCTCTCTCCCACAAGGTGCAAAGTACACAACAGGTGTGCAGTAATCCTGAGTGTCCCTTTACTGCACCCATCCCTGTAGTGGCTGAGTGTTACATGGATACATACTTCAATATTATTTCTATTACAAATGTGGATACCTAAATTTATAAGTTACAAGCTCTGAAAATACTGTATACAGAGTGGGGTATTAGAAGGTGTGCTGTATTGTATACAATGCGGGGTTGGAAGGTATGGCATACTGTTGCACTTTGAAAGCTAGAGGTATAATTAATCTGTTGTTATTCCACTGACTACAATGAAATTACACAGGGGTAAAATTGGCCTAGTAGATTTAATTCTTTGTCTGTACTGCTGCAAAAATATCTGATGGCTTACATTGTTCCAGAAATCCTCAGCAAACATACACTAGTTATTGTTTCCTGCGCTTTAGTATAACAAACTAAAATGAAAAGAAAAGGAGTACTTGTGGCACCTTAGAGACTGACTAACAAATTTATTTGAGCATAAGCTTTCGTGAGCTACAGAGGAATTTAATGCTTAAGCCATAAAGCAAGCAGGTCAAATGTATAACTGAAGTGACTGAGCAACGCAATAGGTGTCCTATTGGAACTGAGCACATGCTGTCCTAACCTTCGCAAAGCACATTTCGAATGTGTCTCTTGAGAAGGTAAAATACAAAGGTATATTTTAAAATATATACCAGGTGTCATTTAATTACATCAAATGGTACCCTGGCAGATAAATTGCACAATTGCTATCGTTGAGCGTTATGAAAAAACAATGCAAAAACCCCTAATAAATAATCCTCATAATACATAACATGGCCCTTTAGCCAGATAGCAGCTTGTTCATAGGAGTGCAACAGGCAGCAGAACAAGCCTTGGTAACAGCCACTGAGTGGGACAGACCACTGAATCACTCTGTTTAGCAAATTACCGAGTAAGTGACCCAGCACAGTCATAATAAACAAGCATGAGTCGTGCCCGACAAAATGTACTTTATTCATTTATTTGACAAGCGCAATTTTAATTAGAATAATAGTTCCTAGTATGGTAGTAAGTGTTTTGTAGTGTGCATAGTAAAAGGCTTTAAAAGCAGTGAGATGAGAGCATGCAACAGTGAGATGCCTGCTAAAAGAGGGGAGAAATCTTTGGGGTTTTTTTTTTTTTTTGGCAGTGAGCAAAGTGTGGATTAGCAAGATTGGTAACTACGGTACAAAAGCTGGGCTGCTAGGGAGAACTTGGTGTCTGGTGGAGAGATGCAATAGATCTCCTCTGCTCCCAAAGCCAAACAGAAAGTAGCAGGTCAGTGATGACAGGAGATAAACCTGATCTGAGATGATCACATCATTATCCATCCCTGGTATTACAGACCTAAAGGGACAGCTCTCTGCAACAGAGTGAACCTGAAACAGCCAAAGGAATCTCCCCAGTGGCAGTGATGGTTCTGCCTTCTGCATCTGCCACCTACTGTGCCGGAACCCACTGTGTGGCATAAGGGAAAGCAAAGGCTTCTTGAAGGCAAGGAGGAGACAGAGCATGTGAGGGAAGGGGAGGAAGCAGAGCTAGGCTCTGATATACCCAATTCTCAACTGGCTTAAGGTCCTTGGGGGATCTTTCCACTTGGGCACAGTGGAGAATTAAGCCCAACTCTCAGAAATAGACCAAAGTACTGGATCACTGAAATAAGCGTCTTGGCCTGGTATCCCCATTTATATAGCTGCTGTTACAGGAAAACAGGCTCTTACATTTTTAGCCCATGGCTGGTCTTTTAAAATAAGTAATACAGAAGTAAAGGTGGATCAGCTGCCTCATTGGTTTGATGGGGATATAGCAACTCAAGGGCATAAAATTCTCATTCACTTTAGCAGGGTTCAAAGCTAGCTAGATAACAAATCAATGACACATTTTTGTGAATTGTCTGAGCTAGACCTTGCTAATTTGCTTCTAAGTCCCCATTCTATTGTGTAGCTTAGGGGTCCCTGAAAATATTTAAATCCAAATGGGGGTCTTGGTTGCTAAAGTTTGAGAACTGCTGCGCTAGGAAACGTATAATAGCCAGAGAATGGCTTTAATATTAGAACGTGCAGGGGAAAATCCATTCACCCACATTCATTCATGCTCCACAAAATTGGCTAAATACGTGTTATAAAATGGACAGGAAGCGAACGCTCCATTTGATTACACAGAAGAGAAAAATCTCACTATTTTTAGACAATCTAGCGCTGATTAAATATGTTGGATGGGCAAACTGAGAGACTGAAATCATGTATTTAAGCGTGGGCTCTGGTCTTATGTCTTTGAGCTCCATACCAACAAGGGTACCAACTGGGGTAATGGATATTGTGTTGTGGACACCATGAACTGGACTGAGATCAATAACTCGATTCATACAATCCAGACAGACATCTGATGATAAAATATTTTAGTTAAAACTAGGACTGTCAATTAATCACAGTTAACTCACATGATTCACTCAACACATTAACTTGATTAAAAATTAATTGTGATTAATTGTAGTTTTAATCACACTGTTAAACAATAATAGAATACCACTTTACATTTATAAAAAATATTTTAGGATGTTTTTCTATATTTTCAAATATATTTATTTCAATTACAACATAGAATACAAAGTGTCCAGTGTTCGCTTTATAATTTTATTACAAATATTTGCACTGTAAAAAGGTAAACAAAAGAAATAGTATTTTTCAATTCACCTCATACAAATACTGTAGTACAATATCTTTATTGTGAAAGTGCAATTTACAAACATAATTTTTTTAACATGACTGCACTTAAAAACAAAACAATGTGAAACTTTACAGCCTGCAAGTTCACTCAGTCCTACTTCTTGTTCAGGAGAGAATGCTACCTGCTTCTTATTTACAATGTCTCCTAAAAGTGAGAACAGGCATTCGCATGGCACTGTTGTAGTCAGTGTTGCAAGGTATGTGCCAGATGTGCTAAACATTCGTATGCTCCTTCATGCTTCGACTCATAGATTGCACTTTTGTTTATCTTTTTTTACAGTGCAAATATTTGTAAAAAAAAAAAAAATAAAGTAGCACGCTACACTTTGTATTCTGCATTGTAATTGAAATCAATATATTTGAAAATGTAGACAAAAATCCAAAAATATTTATAATAAATTTAAATTGGTATTCTATCATTGTTTAACAGTGCGATTAAAACTGCAATTAATTGTTAACTTTTTAAATCTCACAATTAATTGTGATTTTTTAAATTGTTTGACGTCCCTAGTTAAAACTGACCTTGAATCCAAACCAATGACCTAGAAATGAAGTGCTCCATATTCCATATATTAAATAATTAAACAATAAACTATACATTTTAGTTTATGTAGTGTAGATTAGCTGATATTTTCCCCATCAGAGTAAAAAGAATTAACAATAGTAATACCTAGCTCTTAGCTAGCATTTTTCATCAACAGATCTCAAAGTGCTTCACAATCTTTAATGTATTATCACAACCATCCTGTTTTGTTTTTGTTTTTACTTAGACATTTTTACTACATAAGTTAGGAACAGACAGGACATGAGAGGGCAAAGAAGCAAACACAAATGTTTATTATTGACCTGGTCCAAGGTTCTGTCTTTCACTTTGAAAGAGATGTGTCTGGAATTAAGAAAGCTACTTTCAGGTGAAGAAGCACCTTTGTAACAGACATGATCACTGAGAAACTGTTGGAGGTAAAGAACCCAAACCATATTAGAATGATATAGCCATATAAAATTTTCATATGACAAATGAAATCTATTGTAATAGATAATCTAACACTGCAAATAATATAATTAACTATTATCAAAGGATTTAGTTATATGAACAAAAATGAGACTGCTCTTTTGCACCATCTAGTGACAGTGAGACATGCACAGTTATACCCAAGCTCCCAAATCTTTCACAATATTTCTATTACAATATTCAAGATTTCACTGGTTTGTAGCAGAATGCATTGAACTATTCTTGCCTTTAAGGCAAATCTGTAAAATATCTAGTAAGAATGTTACCCTGGTATTAGGTTAGTGTAACGAGGAGATCGTCGTTTGATTAGACAATTCTACCCTGGAAGCAAAGCAATAACATTATAATAAGGGAATTTCACCTGAAAGATTCAATTAGTGAAGAAATTATTGTCATTTTAATAGTATATATTCTTCCCTGAAGGCAGGAATACATTACTATAATATGATTTCTTTAGTAAAGGTAGTTTCTTCTTGGGGCTCCATGAATTCAGATCAATAAAACTTTGTTTTTAACTTCTCTTGATAGAACTGCCTGCTGTTAGTACAGGGGTCCTATGAACTGCCAGTCCAAAATTATTCATACATTTTATAATCTACATATATAAAACAGTATTGAGAGCTTAAAAGATATGCATAATATATCAGTTTGTATTATGGAGAGGCAGTAGCCCCTTTTTAGTTAAATTTGCAATCAGCTTCCATTCAAACCTACTTCTCATAAGTAACCTTTACTCAGGCCTGGTCTACACTACAAGTTTGTCAGATTTAGCAGCGTTAAATCAAATTAACCCTGCACAACGAAGCCATTTTTTTTCAACATAAAGGGCTCTTAAAACCGATTTCTGTACTCCTCCCCAATGAGGGGATTAGCACTGAAATCGACATTGCCGTTTTGAATTAGGGTTAGTGTTGTTGCAATTTGAAGGTATTGGCCTCTGGGAGCTATCCCACAGTGCACCATTGTGACTGCTCTGAACAGCACTCTGAACTCTGATGCACTGGCCAGGTGTACAGGAAAAGCCCCGGGAACTCTTGAATCTCATTTCCTGTTTGGCCAGGCAAGCTCAACAGCACAGGTGACCACGCAGAGCTCATCAGCACAGGTGACCATGCAGTCCCAGAATCGAAAAAGAGCTCCAGCATGGACCGAATGGGAGGCACTGGATCTGATTGCTGTATGGGGAGAGGAATCCGTGCTATCAGAACTACGTTCCAAAAGACAAAATGCCAAAACATTTCAAAAAATCTCCGAGGCAATGAGGGACAGAGGCTACAGCAGGGACACAACACAGTGCTGCGTGAAACTTCAGGAGCTCAGACAAGCGTACCAGAAAACCAAAGAATCAAATGGACACTCCAGGACAAGAGCCCCAGACATGCCACTTCTACCATGAGCTGCATGCAATTCTAGGGGGGGGCCACCACCCCACCCCTGTCCATGGACTCCGATGATGGGGTACTCTCCTCCATGCCTGAGGATTTTGCGGAGGAGGAAGATGAGGAGGACGAGCTTGAGGAGAGCACATAGCACACTGTTCTCCACGACAGCCAGGATCTTTTTATCACCCTGACTGAAATACCCTCCCAACCCAACGAAGCCGAAGAAGGGACCTCTGGTGAGTGTACCTTTTAAAATATAATACATGTTATAAAAGCAAGCATTTTTAATGATTGATTAGCCCTGAGGACTTGGGATGCATTCGTGGCCACTACAGCTACTGGGAAAGTCTGTTAACATCTGGGGATGGAACAGAAATCCTCCAGGGACATCTCCATGAAGCTGTCCTGGAGGTACTATAAAAGCCTTTGCAGAAGGTTTCTGGGGAGAGCAGCCTTATTCCATCCTCCATGGTAGGACACTTTACCACATCATGCTAGTAGCAAGTAATCTGGTATCATGGTCCCGGTGTTTGCTGGCATTCAAGCAACATCCATTCTTTATCTCTGTGTTATCCTCAGGAGAGTGATATTGTTCATGGTAACCTGGTTGAAACCATGGCTGCCTGCAAGCCGAATTCTGTTGCCTGGCACTGCGTGTGTGATCTCTAACACCAAAGCTGCAGGCACTCAATATAAAATGCAAAATGCGACCTTGTACCAAAATCACATGTGCTATGTAACGTGAATAGGGTTGTTCACCATGAAAGAGTATAGCCATTGTTCTGTAAAATGTATCTTCACTCCCTTTTTTTCCCTTCAGTAGCTGCAAATGTTTCAAGCCTCCCTCCTCCATCCCAAAGGCTATCTCAGATAAGGTGGTGGGGAAAAAAAGCACACACGATGAAATGTTCTCTGAGCTCATGCAGTCGTCCGGCACTGACAGAGCTCAGCAGAATGTGTGGAGGGACACAATAGCAGAGTACAGGAAAGCAGCTGAGGAACGTGAGGAGAAGTGGCGGCAGGAAGATCAGAGGAGGCAGGATACAATGCTGGGGCTACTGCGGGATCAAACGGACATGCTCTGGCTTCTGGTGGAGGTTCATGAACGGCAGCAGGATCACAGACTGCTGCTGCAGCCCCTGTTTAACCACACTCCCTCCTCCCCAAGTTCCATAGCCTCCTCACCCAGATGCCCAAGAACACAGGGGGTGCGGGAGGCTCTGGGCACCCAACCACTCCACCCCAGTGGACAGCCCAAGCAACAGAAGACTGTCATTCAACAAGTTTTGAAGTGGCCTTTTCCTTCCCCCCACACCCCACCCGGGCTACCTTGTGAGTTATCTCCCTATTTTTATAATCCATTAATAAAGAATACATGGTTTTTAAATGATAGTGACTTTATTTCCTTTACAAGCAAGCTGTGATCGAAGGGGGGAGGGCAGGTGGCTTACAGGGAATTTAGAGGCAACCAAGAGGATGGGTTTTCATCAAGGAGAAACAAACAGAAGTGTCACACAATACCCTGGCCAGTTATGAAACTGGTTTTCAAAGCTTCTCTGATGCGCAGCGCTTCCTGCTGTGCTCTAACAGCCCTGGTGTCTGGCTGTGCGTATTCAGCGGCCAGGCAATTTGCCTCAACCTCCCACCCCGCCATAAACATCTCCCCATTACTCTCACAGAGATTGTGGAGCACACAGCAAGCAGCAATAACAATGGGAATATTGGTTTTGCTGAGGTCTAAGCAAGTCAGTAAACTGCACCAGCGACCCTTTAAACATCCAAATGCACATTCTACCACCATTCTACACTTGCTCAGCCTATAATTGAACAGCTCCTTACTACTGTCCAGGGTGCCTGTGTACGGCTTCATGCACCAGGGCATTAAGGGGTAGGCTGGGTCCCCAAGGATAACTATAGGCATTTCAACATCCCCAACAGTTATTTTTCTGGTCTGGGAAGTAAATTCCTTCCTGCAGCTGTTCAAACAGACCAGTGTTCCTGAAGACGCAGGCGTCATGAACCTTTCCCGGCCATCCCATGTTGATGTTGGTGAAACGTCCTCTGTGATCCACCAGCGCTTGCAGCACCATTGAGAAGTACCCCTTGCAGTTTATGTACTGGCTGCCCTGGTGGTCCAGTCCCAAGATAGGGATATGAGTTCTGTCTATAGCCCCACCACAGTTAGGGAATCTCATTGCAGCAAAGCCATCTACTATGACCTGCACATTTCCCAGAGTCACTACCTTTGATAGCAGCAGCTCAATGATTGCATTGGATACTTGCATCTCAGCAACCCCCACAGTATATTTGCCCACTCCAAATTGGTTACCGGCTGACCAGTAGCTGTCTAGCATTGCAAGCTTCCACAGGGCTATTGTCACTCACTTGTGAAGTGTGAGAGCTGCTCTCATCTTGGTATTCTTGCACTTCAGGGCCGGGGAAAGCAAGTCACAAAGTTCCATGAAAGTGCCCTTACACATCCGAAAGTTTCAGAGCCACTGGCAATAATCCCAAACCCGCAACACTGTGCAGTCCCACCAGTCTGCTTGTTTCCTGGGCCCAGAATCAGCGTTCCACAGCATGAGCCTGCTCCAGTAACACCATGATCTCCAAATTGACGGGACCACGGTTTTAGAGAAATCTGTGTTCATGTCCTCATCATTGCGCTGCCATCGCCACCTCGCCTGGTTTTTTTTCAAGTGCTGGTTCCACATAAATTACACAATAATGTGCGAGGTGTTTACAATGGTCATAACTGCTGTGGTGAGCTGAACGGGCTCCATGCTTGCTGTGCTATGGCGTCTGCTCAGGCAATCCAGGAAAAAGGGCGCAAAATGATTGTCTGCTGTTGCTTTCATGGAAGGAGGGAGGGTTGGCTGATGACATAACCACCCATGACAAATTTTTGGCTCCATTAGGCATTGGGAGCTCAGCCCAGAATTCCAATGGGCTGCGGGAACTATGGGATAGCTACCCACAGTGCACCGCTTGGAATGTCACCGCTTGCCACAGTACTGTGGATGCACACTGCTGAATTAATGTGCTTAGTGTGGACGCATGCACTCGACTTTATACAATCTGTTCCCAAAAATCGACTTCTGTAAAATTGGAGTACTTTCGTAGTGTAGACATGGCCATTAAAGGAAATGGGAATGTCTACATGGGTAGTCTTTTTCCTCATGACAGTAAAGAGCTGAAGGATTGGCCCCGAATGTTTTCTTTAAGCAAGCCTATAACTTCGCATTGGAATTTCCTGTTTTTCTCTGCCACAAAAGGGGAACATTTTCTGTAAAGTACATTCAAAATTGTCAAATAGATTCCAAGTTACAGGCCATTTCACAATTATCTGAGTTTAAATGTTGACTTTTGTTGAATGTCTTATTTGTGTCCCTCTAGCTCAAAAATGACTTGTTGATGACTGTTTAATCTCTTTGAAAACTAGTGCATTGGCTATATTTGAAGGAAATAGATGGTAACTAAGCAAAGTTATTTAAGATTTTTATTGTTCATAATTTGGGGCCTAATCCTGCTTCCATTAGTGTCAACAGGTGATGTGGGGGTGGTGTTGTTGTTGTTGTTTTTTACCATTGACTTCACTGGGAGCAGGACAGATAGATATAAAAAAAAAATAAATTAGAGTATGCAAGCGTGTTGTCTTCTATTGGCTGGTGGCAGCTTAGAAAGAAATAAGACTATTTGTGTAGGTTGTACCTAGAAGCACGGGAGGTCCAGGAGTCCCTGCAGGTGTGTGGGTTGTTTTTTTTTTTTATTTTTATTATGGAGGCCCAGTAGGTAAGGTTCCAAGCCCAGCTTCATTTTAAGCTTGATTTAGATAACGGTTGGAATGTCAAGGGAAAAAACCCTTTAAATTGTTTAAATGTTTATGGCTGTCTCCTTGACAACTAGAAGGTTCTCAGAAACATTTCATTTAACCAAGTAAGTGCTACTGAGATTAAAAAAACTTTCAGGATGGCTCTTTTAAAATATGTGTGCAAAGTGTTTAATGTATTTTCATGTCCCTTGATCTGTCCCTGAAGTTGCATTACACCACAAATTTTGAAATATAATTAGAGTTTGGAATGGGATCACACAAGAGATCGTTTCCAAGGGCAAGAATAGAAATTTTTTTTTACAAAATGGCCGTTACTGGGAAATGACACAATGCTCTGTCAGTGAAACTGACGGAGACAACTGCATGGAAATGGAGAATATATTTTTTTTAATTTATATTTTTATTATTTTCTGCTCCCCAAATCAGGGGAGAACAGAAAACAAACAGAATAACTAAACAAACAAAAAAATAACCACAAGAACAAAAAGGTTTGTAGAGTTGGAAAATGAAGAAAGGGCACAGCAGATGGTCACTGAAGGTGAGAGGGCAAGGAAAAAGAGAAGAGCAGATAGGCCTATTGGAAGAGGGCAAGAGTCAATGGAGACTACACCAAATATGAGCCCAAGGAGGATACGGGATGGGTTGCAGAGGATTGCAAGGGACAATAGGAATCGAGAGGATTTACAGCCAGATGGAACAGGGAATAGACTGGAGAATCACACCATCACCAGGAAAAGGCAGGTCTACGTGATTGGGAACTCATTACTGAGAAGAATAGACAGGTCTGTAACAAGAGCTGATCCAGAGAATAGAAGGGTGTGCTGTCTGCCGGGTGCTAAGATATGGGATGTGGACCTGAGGCTGAAGAGGATCCTAACAGGTGTGGGAAAGAATCCCCTAATTATCCTTCATGTGGGAACAAATGATACAGCTAGATTCTCGCTGGAACGTATCAAGGGAGACTATGCCAGGCTGGGGAAGACGCTAAAGGAAATCGAGGCTCAAGTGATCAGTGGGATTCTGCCTGTTTCTAGAGAAGGGCAACAAAGGTGTGACAAGATTATGACTATCAACAGATGGCTCAGGCAGTGGTGCTACAAGGAGGGCTTTGGGATGTATGGCCACTGGGAAGCATTCAGGGACAGAGGACTTTTCTCTCGGGATGGACTTTACCTGAGTAAGGAGGGAAATAGATGTCCAGGTAATCTCCACTCCAGTTATTCTCTTTGAGAGGGAAGAAAATGAAGTAAGAAAGGATACAGCCGTGGGTAGGACAATGGACATAAGGCAGAAGGGCAGTGTACATACCAATCTAATAGGTAATATTGGCGGTAGAATGTCTGTGCCCAATTGAGTAAATAATGTAAGCGAAACCAAACGGCAAAAATTAAGATGTTTGTACACCAATGCAAGAAGCCTAGGTAACAAAATGGAGGAACTAGAGCTACTGGTGCAGGAAGTGAAACCAGATATAAGGATAACCGAAACATGGTGGAAGCTGTAGCTCATGAAAGCTTATGCTCAAATAAATTTGTTAGTCTCTAAGGTGCCACAAGTACTCCTTTTCTTTTTATGGTGAAATAATAGTCATGACTGGAGTACGGGTATTGAAGGGTATGTGCTGTTTAGGAAAGACGGAAATAAAGGCAGAGGTGGTGGAGTAGCATTGTATATCAATGATGAGGTAGACTGTAAAGAAATAAGAAGCGATGGAATGGATAACACAGTCTGTGTGGGCAAAAATCACATTGGGGAAGAAAGCTGCTAGAGCCTGCCATAGACAGCTGTAGCGGCACTCAGGAGCCAGCACACGGAGCTGTAAACAGGGGAGTTTCAGTGGGAGTTCTGCTGAAGGAGTTTGTGTTGTGGTGCTTGTTTGGGGTTTGTTTTTGCTGTGGGTGGTTTGGTGTGGTTTGTGTTTCCCAGATTAACAGGATTTAGGTGGGAAGGCAATGACAGATACAGGGGCAGCAGTGGGAGTGATCCATGTAGTGGAAGACCCAATGAGGATGACTGGATGTGGAAGCTGTGGCATGTACATGATCCTGGAGGGGGTATCTGGTAAGAGTTTTGTCTGCATGAAATGCCGTCTGATAGAGCTGATGGAGGAAAAGATCCAACGATTGGAGATGCAGGTGGAAAGTCTGGTTGAGTTTAGAAGGGGGTTCGAGCAGATTATGGAGCAAAGGCATGAGGTATCTGAAGGGAAAAGAGTCAGGCTAGCAGATGGAAACAGGACTGAGGAATTTTGAGGGGAGACTGTTGTGTAAGCAAAGTGGTCAGTGGAAGCATGTGACTAAAAGAACCAGGCAGAGGAAAAGACGGGCTAGTGAAGGAGAAATAGAGCTCACGAATAGGTTTGTAGAGTTGGAAAATGAAGGAGGAGCTCAGCAGGTGGTCACTGAAGGTGGAAGGGCAAGGAAGAAGAGAAGAGCGGCTAGTCCTATAGGAAAAGGGGAAGAGTCAATGGAGACTACACCAAATATGAGCCCCAGGAGGATACAGGATGGGTTGAAGAGGATTACAAGGGAGAATAGGAATGGAAAGAACTTGAACCCAGAGGGAACAGGGGATAGACTGGAGAATAGCACCGTCACCAGGAAAAGGCAGATCTACGTGATCGGGGACTCTTTACTGAGAAGAATAGACAGGCCTGTAACCAGAGCTGATCCAGAGAATAGAAGGGTGTGCTGTCTTCCAGGTGCTAAGATACGGGATGTAGACCTGACGTTGAAAAGGATCCTAAAGGGAGCGGGAAAGAATCCCCTAATTATCCTTCATGTGGGAACAAATGATACAGCTAAATTCTTGCTGGAAAGTATTAAGGGAGACTCTGCTAGGCTGGGGAAGACACTTAAGGAAATTGAGGCTAAGGTGATCTTTAGTGGGATTCTGCCTCTTCCTAGAGAAGGGCAACAAAGGTGTGACAAGATTATGACTATCAACAGATGGCTTAGGCAGTGGTGCTATGAGGAGGGCTTTGGGATGTACGGCCACTGGGAGGCATTCATGGATAGAGGACAGTTCTCTCAGGATAGACTTCATCTGAGTAGGGAAGGAAATAGACTTCTAGGATGGAGGCTGGCACAACTGATTAAGAGAGCTTTAAACTAGGAATTTGGGGGAGATGGTTGGGAGATGTCCAGGTAATCTCCATGCCGGATTTTAGCATTGAGAGGGAAGAAAACAAAGTAAGAAAGGATGGATATAAGGAGGAAGGGCAGTGTGGATACCAGTCTAATAGGTCATACTGGCTGTAGAATCACCGTGCCTAATTGGGTGCAGAATGTGAGTGAGGCCAAACAGCAAAAATTAAGATGTTTGTACACCAATGCAAGAAGCCTAGGTAACAAAATGGAGGAACTAGAGCTACTGGTGCAGGAAGTGAAACCAGATATTACAGGGTTAACAGACACATGCTGGAATAGTAGTCATGACTGGACTATGGGCATTGAAGGGTATGTGCTGTTTAGGAAAGACAGAAATAAAGGCAGAGGTGGTGGAGTAGCATTGTATATCAATGATGAGGTAGAATGTAAAGAAATAAGAAGCGATGGAATGGATAAGACAGAGTCCGTCTGGGCAAAAATTACATTGGGGAAGAAAACTATTAGAGCCTCCCCTGGGATAGTGCTCGGGGTGTGCTATAGACCGCCGGGATCTAATTTGGATATGGATTGAGCCCTCTTTAATGTTTTTAATGAAGTAAATACTAATGGAACCTGCATGATCATGGGAGACTTTAACTTCTCTGATATAGACTGGAGGATGAGTGCTAGTAATAATAATAGGGCTCAGATTTTCCTAGATGCGATAGCTAATGGATTCCTTCATCAAGTAGTTGCTGAACCGACTAGAGGGGATGCCATTTTAGATTTGGTTTTGGTGAGTAGTGAGGACCTCATAGAAGAAATGGTTGTAGGGGACAATCTTGGTTCAAGTGATCATGAGCTAATTCAGTTCAAACTGAATGGCAGGATAAACAAAAATAAATCTGCAACTAGGGTTTTTGATTTCAAAAGGGCTGACTTTCAAAAATTAAGGAAATTAGTTAGGGAAGTGGATTGGACTGAAGAACTTATGGATCTAAAGGCAGAGGAGGCCTGGGATTACTTTAAGTCAAAGCTGCAGAAGCTATCAGAAGCCTGCATCCCAAGAAAGGGGAAAAAATTCATAGGCAGGAGTTGTAGACCAAGCTGGATGAGCAAGCACCTTAGAGAGGTGATTAAGAAAAAGCAGAAAGCATACAGGGCGTGGAAGATGGGAGGGATCAGCAAGGAAAGAAACCTTATTGAGGTCAGAACATGTAGGGATAAAGTGAGACAGGCTAAAAGTCAAGCAGAGTTGGACCTTGCAAAGGGAATTTAAAACCAATAGTAAAAGGTTCTATACCCATATAAATAAGAAGAAAACAAAGAAGGAAGAAGTGGGACCGCTAAACACTGAGGATGGAGTGGAGGTTAAGGATAATCTAGGCATGGCCCAATATCTAAACAAATACTTTGCCTCAGTCTTTAATAAGGCTAATGAAGATCTTAGGGATAATGGTAGCATGACAAATGGGAATGAGGATATGGAGGTAGATATTACCATATCTGAGGTAGAAGCGAAACTTGAACATCTTAATGGGACTAAATCGGGGGGCCCAGATAATCTTCATCCAAGAATATTACAGGAACTGGCACATGAAATTGCAAGCCCATTAGCAAGAATTTTTAATGAATCTGTAAACTCAGGGGTTGTACTGTATGGTTGGAGAATTGCTAACATAGTTCCTATTTTTAAGAAAGGAAAAACAAGTGATCTGGGTAACGACTGGCCTGTTAGTTTGACATCTGTAGTATGCAAGATCTTGGGAAAAAATTTGAAGGAGAAAGTAGTTAAGGACATTGAGGTCAATGGTAATTGGGACAAAATACAACATGGTTTTACAAAAGGTAGATTGTGTCAAACCAGCCTGTTATCCTGTTTGAGAAGGTAACAGATTTTTTAAACAAAGGGAATGCAGTAGATCTAATTTACCTCGATTTCAGTAAAGCATTTGATATGGTTCCAGATGAAGAATTATTAGCTAAATTGGAAAGATGGGGGTCAATATGAAAATTGAAAGGTGGATAAGGAACTGGTTAAAGGGGAGACTACAGCGGGTCACACTGAAAGGTGAACTGTCAGGCCGGAAGGAGGTTACTAGTGGAGTTCCTCAGGGATCGGTTTTGGGACCAATCTTATTATTACTGACCTTGGCACAAAAAGCAGGAATGTGCTAATAAAGTTTGCGGATGACACAAAGCTGGGAGGTATTGCCAATACAGAGAAGGACCGGGATATCATACAGGAAGATCTGGATGATCTTGTAAACTGGAGTAATAGTAATAGGATGAAACTTAATAGTGAAAAGTGCAAGGTCATGCATTTAGGGATTAATAACAAGAATTTCTGTTATAAACTGGGGACGCATTACTTGGAAGTAACGGAGGAGAAGGACCTCGGAGTACTGGTCGATCACAGGATGACTATGAGCCGCCAATGTGATATGGCCGTGAAAAAAGCTAATGCGGTCTTGGGATGCCTCAGGCGAGGTAATTCCAGTAGAGATAAGGAGGTATTAATACCGTTATACAAGGCACTGGTGAGACCTCATCTGGAATATTGTGTGCAGTTCTGGTCTCCCATGTTTAAGAAGGATGAATTCAAACTGGAACAGGTACAGAGAAGGGCTACTAGGATGATCCGAGGAATGGAAAACCTGTCTTATGAAAGGAGACGCAATGAGCTTGGCTTGTTTAGCCTAACTAAAAGAAGGCTGAGAGGAGATATGATTGCTATCTATAAATATATCAGAAGCATAAATACCACAGAGGGAGAAGAATTATTTACGTTCAGTACCAATGTGGACACAAGAACAAATGAATATAAACTGGCCATCAGGAAGTTTAGACTTGAAATTAGATGAAGGTTTCTAACCATCAGAGGAGTGAAGTTCTGGAACAGCCTTTCAAGGGAAGCAGTGGGGGCAAACAACATATCTGGCTTCAAGACAAAGCTTGACAAATTTATGGAAGAGATGATATGATGGGATAGCCTAATTTTGGCAATTAATTGATCTTCGACTATAAGCGGTAGATGCCTAATGGCCTGTGATGAGATGTTAGATGGGGTGGGATCTGAGTAACTACAGAGAATTCTTTCCTGGGTGTCTGGCTGGTGAGTCTTAACCCTGAGCACATGGGCTAGCTGATCGCCATATTTGGGGTCAGGAAGGAATTTTCCCCCAGGGCAGATTGGCAGAGGCCCTGGGGGTTTTTTGCCTTCCTCTGCAGCGTGGGGCACGGGTCACTTGCTGGAGGATTCTCTGCACCTTAAAGTCCTTAAATCACGATTTGAGGACTTCAATAGCTCAGACATAAGTTAGGGGTTTGTTACAGGAGTTGGAGGTTGAGATTCCATGGCCTGCATTGTGCAGGAGGTCAGACTAGATGATCACAATGGTCCCTTCTGACCTTAAAGTCTAGGATTCTATGAAAAAGGGAAAAGAAGGGAATGGGAGCTGGGAGGGAAAAAGTGAGCAACATCTTGTTTGTCATCTGCTAGGAATTAATCAAATGTTTCTAAACATTTAGACTAAATCTTTTCAAATTTGTCTGAGGACCCTCTTCTCCAAAATGTTACTTGCTCTTTAGCTGCCAGGTCAGTCAAGTTGCTAAGCCAAGATATCTCTGGATGCCGTCCCTCTTCCATCTAAGCAATTGAGTCATTTGGCTACAAGCACTGCTCTAGCAAACCAAGCTACTGGGAAGTAATTTTTAAGGAGGTATCCATTGTCATATTAATTCTCCTGAGTTCTTCTAGCCAAAAGGTTGTATTCCGGGAGAGTCACAAAACATGTGAGCCAGGGTGGCTCTGGGAGACCCACAAGAAGGAGACTGTTTTAATTGCTGGCATCTGAACTGGTGTGGGCTCCTTTTCAAATGTGAAAGGAAATGCAAAGGTATGGTAAACTGAGGCCTCATCAGTGCTCAGTAGAGTGGGACAATTTTACCTCCTGTGTCTTACATACAGCAGTCCTGTTAATACACCCCAGAATAATAATTAGCCTTTTTTGCAACTGCATCACATTGTTGACTCATATTCAATTTGTGATCCACTGTAACCTCCAGATCCTTTTCAAAAGTACTAATATATAGTCAGTTATTCCCCGTTTTATAGTTGTGCAGTTGATTGTTCATTCCTAAGTGAAGTACTTTGCACTTAGCTTTGATGAATTTCATCTTGTGGAATTCAGACCAATTCTACAGTTTATCAAGGTCATTTTGAATTCTAATCCTGTCCTCCAAATCCTGTCCTGTGCTTGCAACCCTTCACAGTTTGGTGTCATCTGCAACTTTTATAAGCATCATCTTTACTTTATTATCTAAGTCATTAATAAAAATATTGACCGCCATGTGTCCCCACTAGATACATTCTCCAAGTTTGACACTGAACCATTGATGACTACTCTTTGAGTATGGTCTTTCAAGCAGTTGGGCACCCACCTTATAATAATTTCATATAGACTGCATTTCCTTAGTTTATGAGAATGTCCTGTGGACTGTGTCAAAAGCCTTACAAAATCAAGATATAGGATGTCTAATGCTTCCCGTTATCCACTAGGCCAGGAACCCTGTCAAAGAAGGAAATTAGGTTGAATTGGCATGTTTTGTCTTTGACAATTCTATGCTGGCTATTCCTTATTATCCTCTATGTACATACAAATTGATTGTTTAATAATTTGTTCCAGTATCTTTTCAGGTATTGAAATTTTCTGACTGATCTATAATTCCATGGGTCTTTTTTGTTCCCTTTTTAAAGATGGGTACTATGTTTGCCCTTCTCCAATTATCTGGGACTTCAGCCATCCTAAAGATAATTGCTAACAGTTCCAAGATTGCTTCAGCTAGTTACATAAGTACCCTAGAATAAATTTAATCAGGCCTTGCTGACTTGTGTACACCTAACTTATCGAAATATTCATTAACCTGTTCTTTCCCTATTTTGGCTTGTGTTCCTTCCTCCTTGTAAACCATTTTAGTGAAGGCTGAAGCAAAATAAGCATTAAACACATCAGCTTTCTTAATGTCTTCTGTTATTAGCTTTCCTTCCCTGCTAAGGGAAGAGGACCTGCACTTTACTTAACCTTTCTCTTGCTCCTAATGTATATAAAGAACCTCATCTTATTGTTTGATATCATTTGCTAGGTGTAACTCATTTTGTGCCTCACCCTTTCTGATTTTGTCCCTACATGCTTTTGCTATTCTTTTGTACTCCTCCCTAGCAATTCACCCATGTTTCTACTTTTTGTAGTATTCCTTTTTGATTTTCAGGTCATTAAAAAGTTTCTGATGGAGACATATTGACCTCCACATCACAGTAGTTTGCAGTTGTACCTTTAATACTGTTTTCTGGAGATATGCCAGCTCCCCTGAACTATGGTGGAGTTAGATGTGAACCAAACCCTGCAAGTGCATGTGGAAGTTTGAGTTTGATCAGTTTGAATCTCCCCATGCATCTGGCCCATTTCTATATCACAGCCACCATCTCCCCTACAGGGGGCCCACTCTGCCTCCACAAGAAGCCTTGCTCTTGCACACCAACAAGCCTCACTAGTTGAAGACATCTAAAGAAGGGCTGTTGATTAATCGCAGTTATCTCACATGATTAATTCAAAAAAACTAATCACGATTAATCAGTTTTAATAGCACTGCTAAACAATAGAATACCAACTGAAATTTATTATATATTTTGGATGTTTTTGTACATTTTCATATATATTCTATGTTGTAATTGAAATCAAAGTGTATATTTTTGTTATAAATATTTGCACTGTAAAATGATAAACAAAAGAATAGTATTTTTCAATTCACCTCATACAAGTACTGTAGTGCAAACTCTTAATCGTGAAAGTGCAATTTACAAATGTAGATTTTTGTTTTGTTACATAACTGCACTCAAAAACAGTGTAAAACTTCAGAGCCTACAAGTCCACTCAGGCCTACTTGTTGTTCAGCCAATCGCTAAGACAGACAGGTTTGTTTCCATGTATAGGAGATAATGCTGCCCTCTTCTTATTTACAATGTCACCAGAAAGTGAGAACAGGCATTTCCATGGCACTTTTGTAGCCAGCATTGCAAGGTATTTACGTGCCAGATATGCTAAACATTCGTATGCCCCTTCATGCTTCAGCCACCATTCCAGAGGACATGCTTCCATGCTGATGATGCTCATTAAAAAAAATTATGCGTTAATTACATTTGTGACTGAACTCCTTGAGGGAGAATTGTATGTCCCCTGCTCTGTTTTACTCACATTCTGCCATATATTTCATGTTATAGCAGTCTCGGATGATGACCCATTTTAAGAATACTTTCACTGCAGATTTCACAAAATGCAAAGAAGGTACCAATGTGAGATTTCTAAAAATAGCTACAGCACTCGATCAGGGTTTAAGAATCTGAAGTGCCTTCCAAAATCTAAGAGGGACAATGTGTGGAGCATGCTTTCAGAAGTCTTAAAAGAGCAACACTCTGATGTAGAAACTACAGAACCCGATCCACCAAAAAAGAAAATCAGTCTTCTGCTAGTGGCATCTGACTCAGATGATGAAAATGAACATGTGTTGATCTGCACTGCTTTGGATTGTTATCAAGCAGAACCTGTCCTCAGCATGGACGCATGTCCCCTGGAATGGTGGTTGAAGCATGAAAGGACATATGAATCTTTAGTGCATCTGGTACATAAATATCTTGCAACACCAGCTACAACAGTGCCATGCAAATGCCTCTTATCACTTTCAGGTGACATTGTAAACAAGAAGCAGGCAGCATTATCTCCTGCAAATGTAAACAAACTTGTTTGTCTGAGCGATTGGCTGAACAAGAAGTAGGCCTGAGTGGACTTTCAGAATCTAAAATTTTACATGCAGTTTTTTTGTACATAATTCTACATATGTAAATTCATCTTTCATGATAAAGAGATTGCACTACACTACTTGTATGAAGTGAATAAAAAAACCCCCAAAATGGTATTTTTCAAGAGTGAAAATACTTGTAATCAAAAATAAAGTGAGCACTGTGCTCTTTGTATTCTGTGTTGTAATTGAAATCAGTATCTTTGAAAATGTAGAAAACATCCAAAATATTTAAAAAAATTAATCTGGATTAATCATGCTGTTAAACAGTAATAGAATACCATTTATTTAATCGCTTGACAGCCCTACAAAAAAGTATTGTGTGCTGAAATGAGGAAGCTGTGGGGGGGAGGTGCTTTACAGAAGGTCAGTTTATTTATCTCTGGTATGTATCTGACCCCCTTTAGCATAATATCTGAACACCTCACAATTTTTAATGTATTTATTTAGCCTCACGACACCCCTGTGAGGTAGGGCAGTGCTATTATCCCTATTTTAGAGATTGAGAACTGAGGCACAGAGAGACTATGCGACTTGTCCAAGGTCACACAGGCAGTCTGTAGCAGAGCAGGGAATTGAACCCATATCTCTTAACTCCCAGGCTACAGCCCTAATCACCAGAGCATCATTCTTCTCTTTAGGGTGGAAAGCTTGGGCTGCCTCCCCAGCTGGGCAAATAACCTCAGCCCATATTTGCTGAGCTTTTGTGAGTACATTAAGGTCAGATTTTCTAAAAGAGATTGACTCCTGTTTGGACACCAAAACAAGCGGCCAAATGGGAGTGGTGCTTTTGAAAATCTGGCTCTAAACCTCAAAGCCCAGGGTAAGTTTAAAGCTTTGAGGTTAGATGCAAATCAGATACCTATAAGGCACTATTAAATTGTGTGCATGGCAAGCTTAAACAGTACCTGCCAGCCACATTTGTGGCCTTTAGTCCAGTGCTTCATTTCCAGAGCCAATCTTGAGCCCTGAAGCTGCAGTGCTGCTTTAGCTAAATTTGTTTCCAGCACTATATCAAGAAGCATGGAAGTTTAAGGCTCAATGAGGTCCACAGATTTAAAGTGAAAGATCTGACTCCTGAGGATTTCAGATAAGTTAGTGCTTCGACACAGCTGAATTGCGCGTAAGCACTTAGTATATCAGCTACCCCACAGCAAAATTATTAAAGCACGCAGTACAGCAGTCGTAACAATGGACGCGTGCCCCAGGTATAAAGAGTAATATGAAGAATGAAATTAACTTTTCAGGATACATTTTCAAACATGGGCACTGAGGTTGTGCCTATACATTATGTGTACATAACCACTGTGTGCATGTCACATGTAATTGCCCTGGCATTCCTATTTGCGTGTGGTCACTCATTTTACACCTGCAATGGATGCATGCACATGTTTTGTGGGTGCGACTTACATGCTCCTATTTGACAATGTGGTCCTTTGTATATCTAAAAAAATAATAATAAAGACACACGTATCTGACAACTGCGCTTGCTCATGTTCTAAAGCATTTACTTAGTCTTTCGATACCATATCAAAAGTCAATTTATAATCCTAGTAAATTATTTCTATGGGTTCCATTAGTCATTTATTAAGTTCTGTCTGAATAGCGACTGAGCCTATTGCAGTTAAGGCTCAGCCACTGCCTGATTAACTTTGCAGTAGGGAATGATTGCTGATTGGATGAGGGCGAGGCATATGTTCTGATGCGTGTCTCTCCCCACACCCGATATTCCAGCAGATCGCCTCCACACTTCAGTTGAAATGCAGATGTCATGCAGGGAAATAATAATTCTCACCATGTCCTAATGAAGTCTGGTGGAAGCCTGTAAGACATTTAATGTTGTATGGTCAAGACTATGATTTCACACCTTTGTCATTATTTGTTTTGATGGAGAAAGACACAGTGCTTCCACTCTGGAGACCATTAATCATAATATGGTAAGGTGCAGCTAGACTCTTAAACCAAAAGCCCAATTCTGCAAAGACTTTTGTGCCTACATAACTTTAGACATGCGAGTAAGTTAAGTACATGATTGAGTCTTCCAAGGATCCAGGCCCAACTTTGTAAAAATGGCTTGCAAGAATAGCAAATATTTTTGTCATTAGAAGCAAGTGGATGTGATGTGGAGTATATGGTGTACAGAAAGTAGATTCGTTGAGTAAGAAGGTGCCATTTTTACATAGCCACTTTTATGGTTATGAGAACCAAAGAGCAAAATGATGTACTACCTGAAGGTGACAGCTTTCAGTTATTCCTGTGTGTGAGAGAGAATGTGCATGTGTGTTGGGGATGAGGAAGAGAATCTAGGAGATTTCAGGGTTCATTAGAGTTTGTGTTCTTAACATGGCTTTTTGACATACTGTGATTATTTTTAAGTGTAAGAAAAAGATGTGTTCTGCAGCAAGTGCAATTACATTAGTTAGCAGCATGTTCAGGCTGAGATAATTGACTGAACAAGTCTTTTAATATCTTTCCCCTTTCACACCTGTTGCTTGGATACCACTCTCTGTTATGTACCATATTGGAAAAAAGAGTGCTTTTACCATCCTGCTCTTTGCTTTGTCATCGCCTTAAACTCCATATTTAAAAATAATTTCAGAAGTGGAGTCAAAGGATTATGACTGTTTGTCTGGCAGCAATAAACTGAAAGGCACAGCTGGAAAATCCAGCTCATGTGGACACTCTGAATTCAAACCTTTGTTTTGTAGCTGTTGGTACTGAATTATATTTTTTTCTTTCATGCAAGCATTTCCTTCTGCTTCCCTGGAGAGTATGACCTTTAAGAGATGTGGCCAACAGAGTGTAGAAATAGAGGCATCTCTAAATATCCAGATAGCCTAGTCCAGGAAAATTTGTCACTAGAAGGAGGAGTTCATTGCCCTCACAGTTTTTCATAGGCTCTAAAAATATAAACTAAGATTTTGCACCATTATGCGCAGTGTTTGTAATCGGATGGTATGGTACAGTGAGAAAGTGTTCCAGTTTCCATCTAACTGCAACAGGTTATGCTGAGTTATATTATGCTAGGTACCGAATAATGTGATGCAGCATGTGCAGTGATTTATTTTAATCCTAGAGCTGTTTCCTTGTCAATACACAAAAATGCCTCAAAGGTGTACGCTCCCATGGCAGAAGGTCTCAGACACTACAGTGCTGGGGGATTTCAGGGAGAGGCAGGAGTAAGTGTTCGCCTCACCCAGTTAATAGATTTTGGAGCCCTGCAGAGAGCTGCAGGCTACTTGTGGCTGATTTTCTGGGCAGGTGTGGCTCACTAGCCTCCACTCTGATAAGGAGGAGTGGGAGCTAGGGTCTGGGATATCCACCTTGGTTGGTTCTGAGGGAGGGAACTGCCCCGGGGTGCTGGTTAAGACTAGGATTTATGTAGTGTTACTTCAGATTTACCTTTTAGTTGCTAAAGCAGGGCTGGGCAAACTTTTTGGCCTGAGGGCCACATTGGGGTTCCGAAAGTATATGGAGAGCTGGTCTTTAGCACAGAGGTGGGCAAACTACGGCCTGCGGGCCACATCCAGCCTGCAGGACCGTCCTGCCTGGCTCTTGAGCTCCTGGATGGGGAGGCTAGCCCCAGGCCCCTCCCCCGCAGCCTCAGCTCACCGTGCCTCTGGGTTAAATTGCTCCCCGTAGGAATGTGCTACTTACAGTGTACTACATACGGCAGCAAGTAGCACATTCCTACGGGGAGCAATTTAATACACTACACCTGTGTAGGGAAGGCTGTGTTTCCCCAAACAGCCTGGCCCCCGCCCCCTGACTTCCCCTCCTCAGAACTCCCAGCCCATCCAACACCCTCCTGCCCCCAACCACCCCCCGGGACCCCACCCCTTATCCAACCCTCCCTGCCCCCGTTAGGTCCCCTGGGACTCCCACGCCTATCCAACCCCCCCCCCAGCCACCCCCTTGCCATGCCGCTCAGAGCACCTGGACTGGCAGCCGTAAGTAATACACCGTAAGCAGCACATTCCTATGGGGAACAATTTAATACACTACACCTGGTGTGGCCCGCGGAGGGGTTTTACAATGGAGGTCAGGATCATTATCTTTCTTCTTACATCTGGGGAAACTGAGGCATGGAGGTTGCCCATCAGGCCAGTGGCAAAGCTGGGAAAAGAGCTCTGGTCTCCTGAGTCCCAGCCCAGTACTTGTTTGACTAGGCCACACTGAGGCTGGTTTTGGATTCAGCTTCTGGCTGTGCAAATTTTTTGCTGGTCTTCGTAGCCAGCAGCTGATCCTGTCTTCTAGATTCTCCAGCTTTGACCATCAGTAGATGAAAGACCCATTGAAATCAGTGGGAATTCTACGTCTGGAGAGCTTGCTTATCAAGCCCAATATTACTATTCATCTGTTATCACCTGCTCCCTTCTAAAGTGGTCTATATGAAAACCACCTCCTTGAAAACTCTTATATGGTGGGTTGACCATTTGTGAAGTAGGTCTTATTTTAAGTGGGCTTTACAGCAATGAAATAATCATGGTCCCAATAAGCTTGGGTTTTGACTGTAGATCTTCCATATGGTGTACTGGTGAGAGTTTGTATTGCCACAGGTTCCATTTGATTCACTTGGTTTCCATTAGTATTATGAGTTTTTGTGGGTTTTCAATAACTGGCTCAGATCCCACCATCTGTCTAGACTGCTCACATACACTTTATACAAAAAAGTTTGGCTTTGCCCTTTTCAAACTACAGTCAGAAAGGACAGACCGCTCTGGCCAGTATCCTAAGGGAGTACTTCCTGAAGCATGTAGAAGAATTTAATATTAAGCATTGTAATGACTAGCTCTGTATGAGATAATGTTTTGGCTATTTTAGTTGTAATAATTTACGCAAAAAAATCTGATTCTTTTGTGGCTGGTGTTAACATTTGAAATTAGGGCTGTCAAAGTGTGTCAAGAGAAGTGAACTAGATGTCTGGGCATATTGTTGGAATCTACATGGGAAGCAAGAAAGGCGTCTGCAAACCACTGAAAAACAATTCAGGCCTGAAAAGCTTAAATAAAGGAGACAATGACAGGTTTCAGAGGAACAGCCGTGTTAGTCTGTATTCGCAAAAAGAAAAGGAGTACTTGTGGCACCTTAGAGACTAACCAATTTATTTGAGCATGAGCTTTCGTGAGCCACAGCTCACTTCATCAGATGTGTACCGTGGAAACTGCAGCAGACTTTATATACACACAGAGAATATGAAACAATACCTCCTCCCACCCCACTGTCCTGCTGGTAATAGCTTATCTAAAGTGATCAACAGGTGGGCCATTTCCAGCACAAATCCAGGTTTTCTCACCCTCCACCCCCCCACACAAATTCACTCTCCTGCTGGTGCTAGCCCATCCAAAGTGACAACTCTTTACATAATCAAGTCGGGCTATTTCCTGCATAGATCCAGGTTTTCTCACTTCCCCCCCACCCCCATACACACACAAACTCACTCTCCTGCTGGTAATAGCTCATCTAAACTGACCACTCTCCAAGTTTAAATCCAAGTTAAACCAGAATATCTGGGGGGGGGGGGGAGGGTTAGGAAAAAACAAGAGGAAACAGGCTACCTTGCATAATGACTTAGCCACTCCCAGTCTCTATTTAAGCCTAAATTAATAGTATCCAATTTGCAAATGAATTCCAATTCAGCAGTTTCTCGCTGGAGTCTGGATTTGAAGTTTTTTTGTTTTAAGATAGCGACCTTCATGTCTGTGATTGCGTGACCAGAGAGATTGAAGTGTTCTCCGACTGGTTTATGAATGTTAGAATTCTTGACATCTGATTTGTGTCCATTTATTCTTTTACGTAGAGACTGTCCAGTTTGACCAATGTACATGGCAGAGGGGCATTGCTGGCACATGATGGCATATATCACATTGGTGGATGTGCAGGTGAACGAGCCTCTGATAGTGTGGCTGATGTTATTAGGCCCTGTGATGGTGTCCCCTGAATAGATATGTGGGCACAATTGGCAACGGGCTTTGTTGCAAGGATAAGTTCCTGGGTTAGTGGTTCTGTTGTGTGGTATGTGGTTGTTGGTGAGTATTTGCTTCAGGTTGCGGGGCTGTCTGTAGGCAAGGACTGGCCTGTCTCCCAAGACTTGTGAGAGTGTTGGGTCATCCTTTAGGATAGGTTGTAGATCCTTAATAATGCGTTGGAGGGGTTTTAGTTGGGGGCTGAAGGTGACCGCTAGTGGCGTTCTGTTATTTTCTTTGTTAGGCCTGTCCTGTAGTAGGTAACTTCTGGGAACTCTTCTGGCTCTATCAATCTGTTTCTTTACTTCTGCAGGTGGGTATTGTAGTTGTAAGAAAGCTTGACAGAGATCTTGTAGGTGTTTGTCTCTGTCTGAGGGGTTGGAGCAAATGCGGTTGTATCGCAGAGCTTGGCTGTAGACGATGGATCGTGTGGTGTGGTCAGGGTGAAAGCTGGAGGCATGCAGGTAGGAATAGCGGTCAGTAGGTTTCCGGTATAGGGTGGTGTTTATGTGGCCATTGTTTATTAGCACTGTAGTGTCTAGGAAGTGGATCTCTTGTGTGGACTGGACCAGGCTGAGGTTGGTGGTGGGATGGAAATTGTTGAAATCATGGTGGAATTCCTCAAGGGCTTCTTTTCCATGGGTCCAGATGATGAAGATGTCATCAATATAGCGCAAGTAGAGTAGGGGCTTTAGGGGACGAGAGCTGAGGAAGCGTTGTTCTAAATCAGCCATAAAAATGTTGGCATACTGTGGGGCCATGCGGGTACCCATAGCAGTGCCGCTGATCTGAAGGTATACATTGTCCCCAAATGTGAAATAGTTATGGGTAAGGACAAAGTCACAAAGTTCAGCCACCAGGTTAGCCGTGACATTATCGGGGATAGTGTTCCTGACGGCCTGTAGTCCATCTTTGTGTGGAATGTTGGTGTAGAGGGCTTCTACATCCATAGTGGCCAGGATGGTGTTATCAGGAAGATCACCGATGGATTGAAGTTTCCTCAGGAAGTCAGTGGTGTCTCGAAGGTAGCTGGGAGTGCTGGTAGCGTAGGGCCTGAGGAGGGAGTCTACATAGCCAGACAATCCTGCTGTCAGGGTGCCAATGCCTGAGATGATGGGGCGCCCAGGATTTCCAGGTTTATGGATCTTGGGTAGTAGATAGAATATCCCAGGTCGGGGTTCCAGGGGTGTGTCTGTGCGGATTTGATCTTGTGCTTTTTCAGGAAGTTTCTTGAGCAAATGCTGTAGTTTCTTTTGGTAACTCTCAGTGGGATCATAGGGTAATGGCTTGTAGAAACTCGTGTTGGAGAGCTGCCGAGCAGCCTCTTGTTCATATTCCGACCTATTCATGATGACAACAGCACCTCCTTTGTCAGCCTTTTTGATTATGATGTCAGAGTTGTTTCTGAGGCTGTGGATGGCATTGCGTTCCGCATGGCTGAGGTTATGGGGCAAGTGATGCTGCTTTTCCACAATTTCAGCCCGTGCACGTCGGCGGAAGCACTCTATGTAGAAGTCCAGTCTGCTGTTTCGACCTTCAGGAGGAGTCCATCTAGAATCCCTCTTTCTGTAGTGTTGGCAGGGAGACCTCTGTGGATTAGTATGTTGTTCAGAGGTATTTTGGAAATATTCCTTGAGACGATGTAAGTTAATGGGCACAATTAGCATGTAGGAATGGCCGTGGGAAATGGGAACGTCATTGCTACTACAAACTGAGCAGTACAGCCCACACCACTGCAGACACAGTATAGGTGTAGGTCTGTGGAACACAGGTACAACAGTTTTGTTTAGAACAGTGCACTCAGAGTTCATGTGGCAAGAGACAACCTTTCAAAACATGTAAAGGCTGCTTTTGAAAACAACATTGCAGAGCCTCCGGTTGGCAGCCAATACACTTCTAAGAAAATCACCTTATTTGTAACTCTGGCATTAGGGGAGGTGAAGAGGAGCCCTGTGGCAGATGCTGTAAAACTAGTGTCCATCCTGATTTTATACAGCTTTAACTTTTTTTTACAGTTTTAATTTTGAGTGTTTGATGTTTATTAAATACAATAGTTAGGAACCATCAGAAATAAAATCCATGTTTCCTTAGTCCCAATCTAGTGTCCTACCCCCTAGACCACATTGCCTCTCCACACAGGGAGATCCAGGTGCAGGATATGGCCATCAGAGGAAAGTGCCCCGTATGGAAACAAATAAAAAGAAATTCCAAGGGGTTTTTGGTTTTGGTGATAGTGTTTTTTTGATTGATTGTTGGGGGAGGATGGAAGGGAGATAAGGAGAGAGAACACATATCTGAGCATAAACACTGATTATTTTAACTTTTTAATTCCCAAAATATTTAAGTCATAGACAAACCAATTCCAATCTGGTAGCCACAGTGTATTTAGTTGTAACAATTTATTAGAGAGGTTTTAAAACAAAAATGTCTTTCATTAGAGGACCTGCAGGCTCATCTCTGAATTCATAGCTAATTCCCTTTTCAAATAAGAGCTCGACTCTTTATTCTCTGCATGGAACTGTCTTTTCCTCAGATCTACCCTACTAGCCAGCTACACTCAGCTGCAGATGAGATTTTTATCAGTAAATGTCATTAAACATCAATTTCACCAGACACACAAACCAAAGAAGAAAATACTTCCATTGATTATAATAGAAATTTATAGATAGGCAAAGTAAGAAAAATGCTGCTTGAGAACTTATTAGAGTCAAAATCCAATGATTTAGACTTTTGAATTAGGCATGTTACAAATGGACAAGTGAATGAATAGTAAAAACAGGTGTGAGTTGTTGATTTAAGGCTATTTACTTTGTATATTTGGACATGTGATGTTGACAATTTGTGTTTTGAAAGTTTATCAAATGTTAACTTTCTCAATCTCTACACCTACTGTCATTAAATAATTGTCTGATTCCCCTAAAAATTTCCTGCAATTGTGAAAATTTAAATTGATACGAACCAGAAAAAAAATGCTTGAAATCCATAATTTTATGCAACTGTGAAAATGTAAATAGATAAAATTAAAAAACTGTTTAAAAATCCATTGAAATAAAAAAAAATGAATTCTGCCAAGTGTAGCTATAGAGCAGTAACAATTCCTGTTTTAAACTAGAAATGTCATACATTAAACTAGGAAATACCCCAAGTACTTGCGTCTGGTTTACCAAGCTACCCAGTCAGTTAACTGGGCTCTGTCTCCCCTGATCCTCTAGTAATCATAAAGGCCTTGTCTGGCACTGCACTGGATGAATCCTGTGGAAGCATCATATCCTGCCTTTGGTCTATCAATTCAGGTGACCCAGAGAAAATCCTGACAGAATTTAAAAAAAAAAAGCCATCCGGTGAGTCTCTTTTAAAAGAGTCTGATCAGGAAGGCAGGACTAGAGAAGATGTCATCCGGCATCATTCAGCAGATGTCATCTGGAAGGAAAGCTGTTGAATCCAGGCCAAAAACTCCTGACTTTAATTAGTTTGACACCCAGTTCTAAAGGGTAAAACAAATGGCAAAGTGTTCTCATCCTTTGGTGCCTGGTGTGAGATGTGTGACGTGTCCACTCCGTCAACAGAAGTATTCTGCCTCTCAGTTATGAAGAGCCAGTCCTGGACATAGATGAGAAAGGGACTTAGTAATGGCGCCTTTAAACGTTAATTTTGTGGTTCCAACAAGCACCAGGAAAGGAGGATTAGTATCAACTCCTCAAAGAACACAGTGTAGTGACTCACTATTTCAGGACCTTGTGAGTCACTTTTACAAGTCTAACAAAACACTGCCTTTGTATTAGATTATGGGCAAACCCCAAAGCCAGACACCACTGAGTTCAGAGGCTGTTTGAAGTCCAAAGCTAGATCCAGATCCAAGTTTTTCAGCATATGCTCCTCTCTACTTCTTATGATAAGCATCAAGCTGGTTTCCTACTTTTGTAGGCTTGGTCCTACACCCGTTGAAGGGCCCCTTTGGAATTAGTTCTGAGTTTTCACCTGTGTTACTGAGTTCAGTTGCTACTTTCAAAAATGGCTCGTGCCATTTACCAAAGCTCCTTACCTGCACTAGTGTCAGAGCAGAGAATATTTGTTAGCCACAATTCCACTGTACACAACCCCACCCCCTTTTCCAAGGCTTTATAATTTGACCTTGAGTGAATTCTGAGGCTGAAAACAGACACAACTTCTCAGCCCAGGAGGACTTTTCCCCCCGCCCCCAAGTTTAAAATAGAATTTTAACTTGTAACCAGTTAAATAGATATAAAAAGGGAAAAAGAAACAGTTTCCACTAACAAAGTGAAAGGGGACATGCAATTAGGAAAACGTTCACCTCACATAAAGCCTAATTTGCTGCAGGAACTAAGCAGGAGAGGTGGAAAATGAAATTCATTTCACCAGCTCATGGTCAGGCAGCTGGAATGGTGGCCACAACCCTTCCGAATCCAGTACGATTTTATTTATGTTAATAGTCCCACTGGGCCTGTTCCTGCAGCCTTACACAAGCAGTCATTCATACAGTCACACTGAAGTCATCAGAACAACTTGCATGAGTAAGGATTTACAATATTGGGTTCCTACTCCTCCTTCACGAGAGATGTGTGTGCCTGTATAAAGAGGTTTTTCTTCTCTCTCTCTCTCTCTCTCTCTCTCTTCCCCTCCCCCCCAACAAAATAATAGTTCAGTGATGCCCTGGCTTTTCACTCATTTTGTATGACTCAATGTGAAGAACAGGCCGTCTCAATTTTATAGACTGGCTAAATTCCAAGGGGCATAAACATCACCTGAAACAGAATGGAGTTTTCCCTACGCACAACCCCCTGGTGCCCTCCCCAACATAAGCCTTACTTTCACAAAACACTATTCAATACTTGTTTTTGCATAATCCAAGTTTAAAAATACAAAATGGACGGACAGGAGCTGCTGCCTTCTACCTACCCATGTTTACATATCCCATATAAACAGACAGGATCTCACCCAGCACCCAGGTGATTGGAGAGTCAAAAATTCACCCCTCCTAGGCCCCAAATGTAAACAGAGTTTGCTGCTAGCTATACTCCAGGGATGGTCTCCTGGGGCATAGATTCCAGTTTGCTGAACCAAATTTTCAATCTGTTGGTTCTTTTTTTGAAAAAGTTAACTTGGCGGGTTTGGATTTCCACCAGAACTTTTCATCCAGCTGTAAGGGCTGGCATTAAGTAAGAATATCACTCAATGGGTGTACTTATCAGTCTATGTAAGCACATCTTTGGGGTGCTGTGGAAACAGCAGATACCTATATATAAATACACACACACACACACAAACAGAGGAATATTATTATTTATGCATTTCTAGGGCAATCATCTCTCTAGTCTCTAGGCACCAGTACATAAATTAAAAGGATATCCACAATCTACCTAGAGAATGAGCCTCCTCCGTAGTTTAACCTCCTTACGTGCTGGGAGTTGGTTCACTAAGGTCGCCTCTTGCTGAGCCATCCTCTCCTGGGCTGTTAGAGGAATGCTTGTTGAAATATTATTTGAATTATAGTAGTGGTTTGAGACATCAGCTGAAATCAGAGCCCCATTGTGCTGGGCACTCTACAGATGCATTAAAAAAAAGTCCCTTTGAGAATATTCTGAGACAAAAAAGTTGATCTGCCATTTTGTGTCCAGTTAAACAACTAAGCAGAGAGGTAAACCTTTTCAAAAATATAAACTAGCTTCTGGAATTTAATACCTACTGTGGAACACAATCTTTCAGTTCCTTCTTGAATGGAAGCACCTCAGTCTGTTCTTTTCCTTACTTTCCTTCTTAGGCAATACTGTGGAGTGTGAATGGCTACACTTAAGTTATTCACAATGCTTTAAAATTTGGATGACTTATACTTAAAATACCAGTGGACCAGAATTGCAAATTCTGAATCTAGATCTGAAGACCACAGAATTTATGGGATGTTCAGGATTTGGCCAATATATCACTATTTGCACTACTACTCATACATAGAGTCATAGAATTTGTAATGATCACAAGCAGTCAACCAAGTTCAGGATTTATTTGAGCTGTATCCTTCCCATACTGTTGTACAGCTGTGAAACATGGACACTACGCTGCTCAGACTGGACAAAGCTGGAGGCTTTCCACACAAAATGTCAAGGACGTATATTGGGCATAAAGTGGAAAGACTTCATCTGTAATGCAGATGTTTACTGTCTCTCGGGTCTACGGACTACTGGGGCCATTGTCCGCATTGCAAGGATGCCACAAGACGTTCCAGTGAATGCCATTCTCCAGGTGGCTTATAACATCTGGGATAAAATTCCACCAACCGAGGTGCGGAGGCGGCTCAGAGGCAGACCCCTTATTGCCTGGGTTCATCAAGTCTGTTCCGATGTTGGACACTCAGGACATCAAGCCTTTGCGGTTGTGCAGGAATGGACCAAATGGTGAACGATCGCTACGGCCGACTGTCTGGCTAAGCGTTGAAGAAGAGAAGACAAGCAGTCAGGACCATGGTTTCATACCTTATATGGAAGGTAGCACCTTCACCAACAGTGTTCCATTACACCATATTGGGGCAATGATTCAGTATTGACTAAGAGGGAAGTGTGCCATCTGCTGAATCACTGCCACCCTTTCATCAGCATCCTTCATTTTCCTTGGAGTCTCCCATCAAAATTCAGGCCAGATTGGCAGATCTGTTTAGTCTGATGGATCAGAGGAGATCACAGCCATAAGTGGTAAAGTCCCCAACTAATCATATAGTACAAGACACATTTGAAAAGAGGAAAATGTTGATCTATTTTGGGAACAGAGGTTGTTTACACAGTATGTGAAAGGGCCTATTATGTAAAGTACTGGCCTCTGAGCTCCTGGGCTACACCCTTTGGAATGTTGGGCTTTGTGTCCCAGAAGGAAACCTTTGTTTGTTCCTACTCCAGAAGTAAAAACACACAGGTAAACTTTGCTCTGGGTTTACTTTGCCTGGCTTACTCTGGGAAGTTTTCCCTAAGTTTTGTCTGTGGTATGAGCCCCCACACAGATGTTGATTCCATAGTGTTCTGCTGCATCTTTTATTATGCTGTCCCCCCTTCACTCTTTTTGGTTTGCTCCCTGCAAGATGTAGCCCTATTAGATGGAATAATGGGAGGTATTTAAGAGTTTAACTCCATATTGTGTTAGAGTCCAGACATTATATTTCTTTCTGATTTGGGTTTTTGAACCTAACATGAATATTTCAGACTTGGTGATAACAATTGTTCTGTTATGGGATGTGTACAATGTGAAAATATTGATTTTGTTAATGTGATGAAATTATGAAAGAGAAAACCTAAGGTGAATATCAGGAAAAACTTACTGGCAGATAGATTAATTGGGTTGTAAAGCAGCCTCTCAAGAGAAGAGGTGGAAGATGTCAAATGTTTAAAACTTGATTGGATAATGCATTCATAAATTTACACAAGTGAGCATTCTTGCAGTAGCACAGGGCGTGTTTAGACTACCTAACAGGTCTCTTTCATCACTCACACCTATGATCCGTACAAACCAAAATGTAACATTTCCTCCTGTTTGTAACAGTGGTGCTATATTCGCAAAGAGAAGTTGCTGCCAACCCCATCAACTATTTTTCAATACTGGGCTGACACATAGTGGTCTCCTTCATAAATCTGGTGAAACACAGGAAAAAGTTCCACCTTACTGACTCCTGCTATTCAAATCTTGTTTCATTACTCTGTTTGCAGTACCAGTTAATTCATCACTGGGTCTACATACAGGATTTAATTATGTATAACGCAAAGAAATCCTAGGTAGCATGAAATTATGTTCTGCATACCAGCTCGGTATTTTAAATAGTGCTTGAAAAAGTGTCAGAACACAACCCTTAGCAAATTTAGGGGTATTTTTATTTGTTTCTCTTTTGTTTACAGTGGCTTCTTTCCGGATTCTATAGAGATGCAACAATGTTTTTGGAAAAGATGGGGAAAACTCCAAATGACTAATGAAATACTCTTTCAACAAACCCGAAAAAGAGGTTTTATAGAAGTATCTTGTTGTCCCTCTTTGGAGTACTAATCTCTGCTCCTTTCTTTCACTCCTCTCCTTCTTTCTGCCTTGTAGATACAGCTGCAGCTGCTTCTTCAATTGTCACAGTTTGATGAACTCGGTTTTAGGGGAGAAATATTCTTCCCAGCTAAATAGTAACAATTTTGCCTTTCTAGGCCTTGTGGAATTCTTCTCCTGAGAAACTGCTACATTACATAGTGAATTTAGTTGGAAATATTCCCACTAAAAACTAGGTTAAGACAGTTCACTTTCATAGATCACCTAAGCCAAGTTTCCAGAAGTGAAAAGCTTGTATCTAGATTCAGGGTATCACCAGTTAGATTCTTAAGTAAATGCATACAACAGCCTGAGGGTATAGTAAGTTAAATGATTTTGATCCTGATTCATGCTCTGCAACCACTTCGTGCTAGCCAGGCTGGTGCACAGAGGCTGCAAACACCCATGCGTTCTGGCACTTTTGGAGAATATCACTAACATTGTAGGCTTCTGCAGGAACGCAGTGTAGGGCCAGCTTTTGCAGTGTGCGGGGGAAGGGAGGAGGCATGACTGGGCCATTCTTACATCCTGGTAGTACCCTGGGTGCTGCAAAGCTCATAGGACCTCTGAGGGCTGCCATAGCCTTCGCTGGAGGCCAAACTGGTGAAGCAGCAGGGACAGCTGGTGAGGCCAAACTGGTGAATCAGCATTTGCATAAATTAGAAGTGATTCTGGTGCAAGGAATGAGTGAGAACAGCTTACACGCTCACCCCTACTTTAAGTAGCCCTTGGATGGGTGTGGAGTGGGGATGTAGGCTGTTTAAAATCAATCCCTGCACCAGAATTACTTCTAATGTATGCAAATACACCTGTCTGCCCTCTTCTCTTGTCCTCCTTCCCACCCCCCATTTGATAGTTTATCCACCTGTTGAATGATGTCTGAATCCTAGAGTGGGAGCTCTCTGGGGTAGTGTCTGCCAGGGTTATATATCTGCACAGTGCCTAACACAATGGGGCCCTGACAAGGTCCTCAGGCACCAAGGCAATTGAAATAAATTCCCTTCAAAATCTCAGGAGCAGTGCAGATGCTGGGCCTGATTCTCCTTTGCCTTGCACCTTGTGTTGTCACTGTATGCCCACTTCAGGGTTACCAGCTCATACATTGTGCATGGCAGCACCAGCACATCCCCCCACAGCCCAGCTGAGAGGCTTTCAGCAGCAGGACTATGGCGTTACCTCCTCCCGCCAGCTAGGGTGCTACCTGCTCTGCAAGCTGCTTCTCTGTCCCATTATCGGGGATCTCCGCTGGTGCACAGCGAGATGAGCCACTGCAAGAGTTGAGCTGGTGGCATCAGCCTGGTGTAGGGGTGGAATGCTGGCTCCAGCAAACACCAGGCATCTTCTCCTGTCTCCTCTTCTTCCCACCCAGCACCCTATGCAATCACCACTAGCCATTGCCATACATACAGGCTACCTCTCTGCACTTCCACCCAGCTTCCACAAGTACTCCCCCACCACATACCACCACCACCACCACCACTACCAGGCACACATTTTCTCCCCCTCATGCTCTTCCTACAACCCAGCTGCCCCAGGCACCCCCTTACCGAGCCCACCATCCTAATCCTTCACTTTAGCTCCCTGGGAACCCCCTCATTCAGGCCATCACCCTAACCTCTCACTCAGATGTTCCAGGCACTCCTCCAGCCATCCAGTGGCTCTTGGCACTTCTCAGAATGAATCTGACTGAAAACAAGAAGCCATATAATTTAATCATTTGCACTCTATAAAGTGGCAGAGATATTTATTATTCTCCATCCACAACCCTCCTCTCTTAGCTTTTCATTGTCGCAGGAGCATTGCAATACACTTTTGAATGATAAGAACATAGAATCTCATCCCAGTAGGTGGTGCTGCTGAGCTGCACAAAATCTCTGCTCATCTTCCTTTAAAAAAAAAAAAAAAAAGATTATGCCAAAGTAAAAACATGGCTGTTAGAGATAGATCCAAGGCACAAAGGGGCTGGATAAAGCTATTTTCAAGGTCTTAGCTGCTGTATAGTTTGAGAAACTACTCTGCAACATTGCATTTCTTTAGTTAATTTGCAAGAGCATTTGTGAATGTAGGTTCTGAAAAAGTTTATTATCTATTATTATTATTTTATTATGTAAAATATCAGAGAGGAAGGTGGAACTAGAGGATTTTCCAGTTCCAAATGGACACTGCCAAGGTTCAGTGTATTAGATCTACACTAAGATGCATAGCTTCCGCTGGCTGGTGGGGTACAGATTGTGCCATTCCCTCCCTTCATTCTGCCTGCCTGCTTCACTTTTACAAGATTTATTCTTCTGAGCTTCAGTCTAGTGAAATCCATTTGAGGAGGTATCCTGGCTGTAGGGATAACTGCACCTTAGACCCTGTCTGGCTCTTTTGACGGCACTCCTTAGGTGACAGGCCTGGCTTCCTGCACATTACCCTGGGTGGAACCCCACAGTCCAACCACCCTCAGAGAGGATCTCTGGGCTGCAGCCGGGGGCCCTGGTTGCCAACCGAGTCAATGATGTAAGCCCAACGTGGCTCTGGCACCAGTACTCATTTCATAGTTCATAGATTCTGAGGGACCACTGTGATCATCTAGTCTGACCTGCAGCATAACCCACGCATAAACTTCTCCAGATAATTCCTAGAGCAGATCTTTTAGAAGAACGTCCAACCTTGACTGAAAAATTGCCAGAGATGGAGACTCCACCATGACCCTTGGTAAATTGTTCCAGTAGTTAGTTACCCTCCCTGTTAAAAATTGACGCCTTATTTTTCAGTCTGAATTTGTCTAGCTTCAACTTCCAGCCACTGGATCATGTTATACCTTTTTCTGCTAGGCTGAAGACTCCATGTTTACCAATATAGGTACTTAGAGACTGTAATCAAGTCCTGTCCCCCCATCCCATTGTTAGGTTGAGCTCCTGGAGTCTATCACTATAAAGGCATGTTTTCTAATACTTCAATCATTCTTGTGGCTCTTCTCCCAACCCTCTCCAGTTTACCATGTCTGTTTATCATGTCCATTTAGGATGTCTGTTCTGCTCTTTACAGCCAGATTTGTTGACCTATAGGCAGTACAGGTACTTTCATCAGAGAAAGAATTGCAGATAAGTCAATGGTATTACAACTAGCATTGTTAGATTATGACAGTTTAAGTTACAAAAAAAGGAAACTTCCAATGGCATACTTAAGTATTGTACCACCAGGGCCAGTCTTAGGGAAAATGGTGCCCTGAGCGAATTTGTATTTGGGCACCCCCCCATCACCCTTAGCCCCCGGAGGCTGTCCGCACCTAACCTCCAGGCCCCAATGTTTCCCCCCAGTGCTTAGTTTGTATTGAAAGAAGTGTAAGCGCTCAGCATCAGCTCAAATTAAGCACTGGCAGGGTGGTCTGATAGCAGCAGTTGCTGGCTTGGTGCCCAGCTCTGAGGGCAATGCCACTGTCAGCAGCAGCGCAGAAGTAAGGGTGGCGTGGTATATGGTGTATTGCCATCCTTACTTCTGCTCTGCTGCGGTGGTTTGTGGTGCCTGGTGCTTGGCCTGCAGCTCAAGGCAGGCTTTGCGCTGTTACAAAGGGGCTGCATCTTGCCAGAGCCCACAGCCCTCCTGCAGCTCTCTGGCCACGCTTGGCTCACCAGGGGCTCTATTTAAGATTTTGGGGAGAGAAGGAGGGCAACTTTTAACCATGATTCCAGGGGCTACTTAAGCAACTGAAAACTCTAGGTTTTTTTTGAAGATAATAATTTAGGAGCATTGTATCTAATTCCTCTAAAAATAAAGAAACAAAAATATAGAAACTCCAATTAAAGTAATATTTTAAGTTTTTATATGTAAATTTAGAATAACCAGGTGATGATACAGCAAGATAATTCAAGGTTTGGGATTGAGACTATCAGTTCTGGAGCTTAAACACAGAAATCAGAAACACACGTTTGATACTTCTGGGGCCATTCTGCGCCAAAAAATTAAATTCTGTGCATAATATTTTAAAATTCTGCAAGTTTCATTTGTCAATAAATAAATCCAGAGGCTCCAGCATGGCAGTAGGGAGCACAGGCCACTGGCTGCATGAAGGTGGGAAATCACCCTCCAGCCTCCTTTTCCTCCCCCACCCCGCCCCTGAGACACAAATTCAGCGGTGAGGCTGCACACGACCTGACACAGCACAAGGCCTGAGCCTGCCCAGAAAAACCCTGGGGCCCTGCCCCTCTGTGCCAGGCACAACAGGTGTGGGACAGGCAGGCTCAACGAGGCAGGATCCAAGTGTAGAGGGTCTCAGTGTGTGGGGATCCAGGTGTGGGGTGAGAAGATTCTGTGTGGGACAATCTGGGTGAAGGCAGTTCAGTGGGAGGGTCTAGTTGTGTGGGGGATCTGGATGCACAGAGGCTCATTGGTGGGGTTCCAGGTGCAGGGGAAATGGGACTCTGCTGGAGCTGTCAGGTGAAGGTGGGGAGGGATAGCTCAGTGGTTTGAGCATTGGGCTACTAAACCCAGGGTTGAGTTCAATCCTTGAGGGGGCCATTTAGGGATCTGGAGAGTTGGGGATTGGTCCTGCTTTGAGTAGGGGGTTGGACTAGATGACCTCCTGAGGTCCCTTCCAACCTTGATATTCTATGAAGGTGGTTGGGGCTCAGCAGAACAGTCTGGCTGCTGGGGGGAGTGGGGCTTGGTGGGGTGAGGGTCTTGGTGAAGCTAGTTGGGGGTCAGTGGTGTGGGGGTCTCAATGTGGGGGCTCAGGGTGGTGCACAAGGTGAGGCATCAGGGGGTTGAGTGCAGGGAACTCAGCGGAGGTTGGTCTGGGTGCATGGATGGGGGCCCAGAGGCAGGGGGGGTCTGGGTGCAGGGGTGGGAGTCTGGAGGCAGGGGGGTCTGGGTGCATGGAGGCTCCAATGCAGGGGTTGAGATTCAGTGGGGTGGGGTTCAGATATGGTGGGCTAGGGGTGTTCTGGATTTACCAGGTGAGGCTTGGCTGGGGTGTCTGGTGTATGGTGGTTGTGTGGAGGGGGAAGCAGCTCCCCGTACAGCGCCCCACAGCTGAGGAGCGATGGGAGCAGGAAGCAGGGGAGTATGCTGAGCTTCCTGTAACTGGGGGAAGTTTCTGGGGGTGGGTCTGACACAGCCCTAGCCACTCCTTTGAAGGGGAAGAGGAAGTCCCGCCCTCTCCTGCCACCAACCCAGATGGGACTAGCAGCTGATCCCGGCTCAGGTTAGGAGCAACTGACTGGGGTGTCCCCAGCCCTGCAATGATTTACCTCTCCGCCGGCTGCTCCGGGTGCCTGAAACAATGTACCTTCGCAGCTTGGGAGTGGTGTGTGACTGCTTTTGCAGCTTCCCTTTGCTTCCCTGCCAGAAAGTAATTTTTATGCGGGGAAGCAAAGAAATCTGCAGGGGACATGAATTCTGCACAAGTGCACTGGTATAGAATTCCCCCAGGAGTAGTTTGATACATTGTACACTATCTTTAGTACAGATAAATAAAAAATAAAATCTGCTTATTTTCTCTAACAGATATAAAAATGGCCATACTGGGTCAGACCAAAGGTCCATCTAGCCCAGTATCCTGTCTACGGACAGTGGCCAATGCCAGGTGCTCCAGAGGGAGTGAACCTAACAGGTAATGATCAAGTCATCTCTCTCCTGCCATCCATCTCCACCCTCTGACAAACAGAGGCTAGAGACACCATTCCTTACCCATCCTGGCTAATAGCCATTAATGGACTTAACCTCCATGAATTTATCCAGTTCTCTCTTAAACCCTGTTATAGTCCTAGCCTTCACAACCTCCTCAGGCAAGGAGTTCCACAGGTTGACTGTGCGCTGAGTGAAGAACTTCCTTTTATTTGTTTTAAACCTGCTACCCATTAATTTCATTTGGTGGCCCCTAGTTCTTATATTATGGGAAGAAGTAAATAACTTTTCCTTATTCACTTTCTCCACACCACTCATGATTTTATAGACCTCTATCTTATCCCCCCTTAGTCTCCTCTTTTCCAAGCTGAAAAGTCCTAGCCTCTTCAATCTCTCCTCATATTGGACCCATTCCAAACCCCTAATCGTTTTAGAGTAGCAGCTGTGTTAGTCTGTATCGGCAAACAGAACAGGAGTACTTGTGGCACCTTAGAGACTAACAAATTTATTTGAGCATAAGCTTCTTACTATATTTTCCATTCCATGCATCTGATGAAGTGAGCTGTAGCCCACAAAAGCTTATGCTCAAATTTGTTAGTCTCTGGGTGCCACAAGTACTCCTGTTCTTTTTTTTCAAATAATTTTAGTTGCCCTTTTCTGAATCTTTTCTAATGCCAGTGTCTTTTTTGAGATGAGGGGATCACATCTGCATGCAGTATTCAAGATGTGGGCGTACCATGGATTTATATAAGGGCAATAAGATATTCTCTGTCTTATTCTCTCTCCCTTTTTTAATGATTCCTAACATCCCATTTGCTTTTTTGACTGCCGCTGCACACTGCGTGGAGGTCTTCAGAGAACTATCCACGATGACTCTAAGATAATTCTCCTGATTAGTTGTAGCTAAATTAGCCCCCATCATATTGTATGTACAGTTGGGGTTATTTTTTCCAACGTGCATTACTTTACATTTATCCACATTACATTTCATTTGCCATTTTGTTGCCCAATCACTTAATTTTTGAAGTTCTTCACAGTCTGCTTTGGTCTTAACTATCTTGAGCAGTTTAATATCATCTGCAAACAGGATCACCTCTAGAGCCTTTCTTAAATATTAGCGTTACATTAGCTATCTTCCAGTCATTGGGTACAGTAGCTAATTTAAAGGACAGGTTACAAACCATAGTTAATAGTTCCACAATTTCACATTTGACACACTCTAGGTTACTGCCATTATCTACTCTATTTTAGTCAATTGTTTTTCACTCCACTAAAAGCATATTTACTTAATTTTAACATATGTGATTAAGGCTTTTTCTTTTATTAGGAAAGGGAATTTATTTTTTTAATTATTGTGGCATTTATATTTACTGATCAGTCAAGTACATGTCTCACTAACATTTGACTCCATTGTTGCTATTAGTATCCTACTTGGAACAACATTTTCATATTAATTTAAGTTATTTTACAGATATTACTAAAATACAATTTGAAAATAAACAACCTTCATCTGCACAGTGTCTAAAGTTATGTGTTTAGCTAAATTTTTGTAAACTGGCACTTGCTAAGGTGAGTACAAGCTAAATTTACATTCTACTATTTGATTGTACCACTTTAAATAATGAATGACAAAACACAATGGGGTAATAAAAGTAATAATGATAATTACTCCAGTCAGGACAGGTGAGGCATTTTAGAACTCACTACGAAAATATTTAAATTTAAGCATAAGAGAGAAATAGAATTATGAAATGCACAGACCAGTCAAGAAAACTAAAATAACAGCAATGTAACCCTTAACAAAACTGTGAAAGAATACAATTACAGAGAACATATGTGCCTTTGCATTCCAACAGAAAGTTCCGAGAAGTAAAAACAATGGTAACACAAGTGTGTGTTGGGGAAGTGTGTGAGAGAGCGAGTGTGTGTGTGTGTGTTGGGGAAGTGTGTGAGAGAGTGAGTGTGTGTGTGTGTGTGTGTTGGGGAAGTGTGTAAGAGTGTGTGTACACAGCTGCATGGACAGGACTTCTGTCCAGGAGCATGCGAGCCACTTGCACACACTAGCATGCCCAGGGACAGCTGACGGTGAGCTTGGTGCCCACCCCACGGGGAGCAGTACAGCCACGCTGGAGGAGCTACCCAAGCTGGGTGCTGGCTTCTCTGAGCAATGGCCTGACATGCTGCTGTTTTCGCTGCTGCGGTTCCTGGCCTGGTCGCTGGCCATGGACCTGATGGTCTCACTCATTGTCGCTAGATCCCTTCAACTCCATGGATATCTGCTTTATATCCACAGATATCTGCATCTGCAGATACAAATTTTGTATCCGAGCCGGGCTTTACCCATTGATGGCTGTGCTGGAGGAAAAGATTCTTGGATTGGAGCAGCAAATTGAAATTGAGACTCAGAGAAGCTGAAAAGTTCCTAGAGAGCCAGGTCCAGGAAACATCAGTACCCCAGATTCAAGGAAGAAAGGAGCTGGTCACCAATGAGTTAGAAAGAGAGGACATCAGAGAGGGAGATGGGGCTGTATAAATTTCATGGCCTCCATCTCATTAGAAGAAGAACCAATCTCCTTGGGGACAGGCTGGATAGAGTAGTCAGGAGGGTTAATAACAAAAAGGGATGGTAAAAAGAGGGAAGGTATGAGCATTCATTTAGCAAAAATCAAGATGTTGAGAACAAAATTATTCAAGGAACCTGTAGTGAGGTGGTATGGTTCCCCGTACAAGTCCCTCCGGACACCAGAGTGGGCGGAGCCAGGGAGCTCTGAGCCCACCCCACAGAGGGTCAGGCATTGCCCCTGAAGTATAAAGGCCCGACTGGCCTGTGGGTAAAACCCGAGGGCTGGCCCGACCTACCCCATGCCAGCTGCCCGGAGGAGTTGCCAAGCCTGCCCCGCGCCAGCTACCAGGAGGAGTTGCCAAGTCTACCCCTGGCCAGCTATCCCGAGGAACCCATTGTGCTGGACTCCCCTGAGGACACCACCCTGACCCAGGTACCTTAAGAGGGGGAGTCTGGAAGTAGCCTGGGGGCAGCTGACCCTAGTCTGGCTGCAGCACTACCAGAACCCATGTCAGTGTGTTGTGGCCAGGATCCCAAATGACGCAGCAGTGGGTCTTCTGCCGCTGCTGGGGCCCCGGGCTGGGACGCAGTGGAGTGGGAGGGCCTGCGTCTCCCCTTCCCCGCAACTCACGGGTGGCAGTCTCCCCGCTTCCCAGGACCTTTGGAACCTAGGGCCTGGGCCTACTGTTTATATACTGTTGTTGCTCAGCCCCTGCCTGAGGGCCTGAACACCTGACTCACCATTGCCCAGCCCTGACCTAGGGCCTGGGCTTATGGTGTTATTTCTACCTTCACAAAGGCCACAGAGGATGACTTCTGTGGCTGGACTAATTCCCCGCAAGACCTATTCCCCAATTTAGTGAGGCGGTTTTGTTCCTCGCTGCCCCAGAGAGATGAGCCCCAGCTAACCTCTCTTCATGCCCTTTGGTTCTGTAGACAAGAAATTCCTGAATTGCCTAAACAATGGGGAGTCCTTGTGACACCTTAGAGACTAACAAATTTTATTTGGGCATAAGCTTTCGTGGGCTATAACCCACTTCATTAGATGCATGGAGTGAAATATATAGTAGGCAGGTATAAATATACAGCACCTGAAAAGATGGGAGTTGCCTTACCAAGTGGGGGGTCAGTGCTAACTAGGCCAATTCAATCAGGGCGGATGTGGCCCATTCCCAACAGTTGACAAGAAGCTGTGAGTATCAACAGAGGGAAAACTACTTTTAGTAGTGACCCAGCCACTCCCAGTCTTTATTCAGGACTAATTTGATGGTGTCAAGTTTGCAAATTAATTCCAGCTCTGCAGTTTCTCACTGAAGTCTGTTTTTGAAGTTTTTTTGTTGAAGAATGGCCACTGAAGTCTGTTTTTGAAGTTTTTTTGTTGAAGAATGGCCACTTTTAAGTCTGTTATTGAGTGTCCAGGGATATTGAAGTGCTCTCCTACTGGTGTTTGAATGTTACAATTCTTGATGTCTGATTTGTGTCCATTTATTCTTTTGTGTAGAGACTGTCTGGTTTGGCCAATATACATGGCAGAGGGGCATTGCTGGCACATGATGGCATATATCACATTCTGTTACTTTCTTTGTTGGGCCTGTTCTGTAGTAGGTGACTTCTGGGTACCCTTCTGGCTCTGTCAATCTTTCTTCACCAGGTCTAGACAGCATCTCAGCTGAGGTTTTTAAAGATGATGGAACAATGCTCCAGCACAAACTTTGCCAACTCCTTGACAAAATCTGGACCTGTGAAGAAATTCTACCTGACTTTAAGAAGGCCAACATTGTTACAATATTCAAGAAAGGGGAGAAATCTTTGTACGGGAACTACAGAGGTATTGCTCTCCTCTCCATCGCAGGGAAGGTTCTTGCCCAGATCCTACTAAACTGCCTCCTTCCCCTTGCTAAGGAACTCCTCCCCGAATCACAGTGCGGCTTCAGGCCATCCCAGGCATAACTGACATGATCTTTGTGACATGACAGATTCAGGAGAAGTGCAGAGAGAAACACCAGGAACTGTTCATGGCATTCATTCATCTAACCATTTGACTCTATCAATCATGATGCTCTATGGAAGGTGATGTGTAGGTTTGGCTGTCCACAGAAATTCATTTCCATCATCTGACTACTCCATGATAAGATGACTGCCACCATTTTGTGCAACGGCTCAGAGAACGAACCATTCACCATTCGCACTGGTGTCAAGCAGGGCTGTGTCATTGCTCCAACACTCTTCTCCATTTACCTTGCTGTGATCCTGATTCTCATTTGCGACCGCCTTCTTGACTGAATCGGGATTGCATATCGTATGGATGGCCACTTCCTCAATCTTCGATGTCTCCAAACAAAATCTAAGATCATGAGAATTGGCATCACTGACCTACAGTATGCAGATGACTGTGTCATTCTTGCACACTCAGAGGCCGAACTGCAAAGCACCCTAAATCTTTTGCAGATGCCTATCACAGCCTGGGTGTCTCTCTCTTAACATTGGAAAAACCAAGGTACTCTACCAGCCCTCACCTGCACAAACTACTCTTCGTACTCCACAAATCACCATCAGTGGAGAACCCCTGGAAAATGTGGACCATTTTCTGTGTCTTGGCAGCCACCTCTCCCAAACAGCCAGCATTGACACAGAAATTGAATACAGGATCCGCTGTGCCAGCACAACTTTTGGAAGACTACTCAAACAAGTCTTCAATGATAGGGATCTACAAACAGGTACCAAGATCTTGGTTTACAAGGCAGTTGTCATCCGCACCCTTCTCTATGGGTGTGAGACCTACAGACGCTATCTCAAGCGGCTGGAGTGGTTCCCGCAGTGCTGCCTCAAGAGGATTCTCTGGATTAGCTGGGAAGATCGACATACTAACATCAGCGTTCTCTCTGCAGCCAACTTCCGCAGTATAGAAGTGCAGGTCATGAAACACCAACTCCACTGGGCTGGCCACTGTGTACATATGCCTGACACGCGCTTCCCAAAGCAAGTACTCTTCTCTCAAGTCAGGGAAGAAGGGCTCACAGAGGGCAGCTGAAGCATTTCAAGACATACTGAAAGTACATCTTAAAAAGGGAGGCATCAACCCAATGAACTGGGAGGACTTGGCACAGAACAGAACACAGTAGCACCACACCATACACCAAGCCACAGCTCACTTTGAGGAGAACAGATGTGCTCATGAGACAGAGAAGCAACAAAGAAGGAAAGAAAGGGTATAACAGTCCAGCCAACAACTATGTCTCCTCAAAGATTACACCTGTCACTTCTGTGGGAAAGCCTGCAGGGCAAGAATTAGGCTCCTCAGCCACTTAAAAACTCACCAATGAATCCCCTTGGCAGACATCCATCGTCATATCGAGTGATAGCTGAAGAAGAAGAAAAGTATCTACATGTGGAACAAAAAGATGATGGGACTTAGACTCCTAAGTCACAGTGGTGTTGAAAATTTTACCCTGCAACTTCAAAGGGAAATCAGAAAACCCTTGTGTTAGGAATTGGAACATCATCAGCTGGGTTGTATCTTGATCTGGATTCTGAAAATTGAGTTGATCCTTTCTTCAGACTCGGAGACTAGAATTGTTGGTACTATATATGTGACAATCGGGAGAGTTCAATGACACTTGCACAAGACCTGTTTTTCAAAATAGGTCTTGTTTGGAACTCTGTAACTTAAATTGCTGACATTCTGTTCTTTGATTTATTACATTTTAAGTGCTGCATTATTATGGACAATTGTGGTAGTTTCTTTTAATAAAAGTATACATGTGTGGTACCAGAAAATCCTAATCCTAGGAAAAATTGATGTTTAAAAATGAGTGGCAATGATTTACAGTAGACCCAATGTTTTATTGTTGAAGAGCATCACTTTTGAATTAAGGAATTAATTTCAGTTTTACTTCAAATGACAGCAATGAAAATAATAATTTGGAAAATGTGGTTTCCTGAGACCATTAGAATTAGTCCATCCCTCAGGATCTGATCTGCCAAAGAAAACTTATTTTAATTGTGTAAGAGTCTGACTTGCTTCTATTGACTATTTTTAACCTTTTCTTTTAATAGGAAGCTACAATAAAATGATCACCTATATTATTCAGAGATTAAGCTGTATTCCTTTTCCTCAAAAGTGAAATAAAAGCATTACCGCAAACACAGATTATGGTATTTCCAGTAATTTATCAAACGTCTTGCTAGCAGTTACTTAAATCTTAACACCCACCACACACAGCTCATTTCAAGCAACAATGTGCTTTCCCTAGGATTGCATTGAATTCATATCTGTGCTTGCATGTAAATTTAAGAGTAAACAATAACCTAAAATGATGTGAATTAGTCACATGTTCTTACTATAAAGTTGTTCTACCATTTTGTCTGTATCTTTCATAAACCTGAGACATCTCCTGCATTGCTCTGGTTCTTTCCAGGAGTTTGTTAGTGGGTTCCTCTTCCCAGAACGCAAAGATTTTTTTTTGTGTCTACTCTGCAGCTATAGGTTAGAGGACAGTTGTTCATTCTTGTTGCCCTGATTGCAATAAGCTCTTTCCTCTGGGCCTGAATCTCTAGATTTGGATTAGAAAACCATACAATTTGTGACTCAGACTAAACACCGAGTTGAATCTGTGTAGCTAAAGGTGTGCTGTTAAAGTACAACTCTAAGGTGCCACAAGTACTCCTTTTTCTTTTTGTGGATACAGACTAACACGGCTGCTCCTCTGAAACAACTCTTGACATTGGTTTAGATCTGGCTTGTATTAGTTTAATTTGCTTTTGCAAATTAAAGGTTGCCACTTAATAGCCTCCTGGAGAGCTAAGCAAGTGGAGTTATATGGAAGCTCAGAGAATATCTTCTGCACCTTATGTAATTCAGTTTCACTCTAATTAAAACTAACTTGTTGTTTTTACAGCTGAACTCTTAGTGAATATTGCTTTGCCATTCTTCAGTACTGCTATCCCTCAGAATTTGGCCCCAGGTTGCATGTATGCAGTAATTGGTCTGAGTTTCAGAAGGCAATGTAGTCAGAGACATTTATCTTTCTAAGTAACATTTTTGTACTTTTTGTTGTACCTATAATTACTTTTTATTATCCCAAACTTCTCTAGGCAACTGGAAACCAGGCTATTCTAGATGCAATTTTGAAAAATACAAACTCTAAAACTTTAACTGACACAACAATTTACTATGCATTCGATATCTGCAGCATTTCAAGTGTCGCAGAATCCTCCTTTACTGAATTTTATTCAGCATAACTAATGCTTGTGTCACATACATAGTCCCATCCCCATCAGTCATACTGATGTAATCAATTTTGGAAAGCATGGGAGTGCTACAGAAAAAAGAACTTTGTCAAACCAAGCGTAAGAAAGCAAATTTAAAAGTGGTGCTCAATCTAGAGTATTAAATCCATAAAGATTTCTTACATCACAGTTATTGGCTTTTGGAGATTACCCCAGTGGAACTCTGATAAAGCAGTGGATGTTGACTGGTGATTTTTAGCATGCCTGAGTTAAAAGAGCAATGTCACATAATTTATTTAGGTTAATACATTGTTGGTGGGGAAACTGTAAGCATTAAGTAATGATCCTGGATTCTTTGTTTATATAAAAAAGCATTACATATTACACACTAAACAGATATGTCTTATGGTATGCATAGAATGATAGAATATCAGGGTTGGAAAGGACCTCAGGGGAGGTCATCTAGTCCAACCCCCTGCTCAAAGCAGGACCAGTCCCCAATTTTTGCACCACATCCCAAATGGCCCCCCAAGGATTGAATTTACAACCCTGTATTTAGCAGGGCAATGCTCAAACCACTGAGCTATCCCTCCCCCCCTATGTTGTATACTGCATGTTATATACTGTATCAAACTGATATTATTCACTGGGAATACTGTTGTTTTTATTGTGCTCCATATCAGTGCAAAGCATAAGACATGCCAAATGACAAGGTTCAGGCTTCTAGAGTATTACATACAAGATACCCACCTCCAAAAAGGTTGTGGTGATTACTTAATATTTTTAGCACACTATGCCTATATCACATGCTAGCAGGTGAGGGCTTTTAGGACTGAATATTTTAAGACTTAGGCATAGTATTTTAGGACTGTAATGTGGAGGTGGACCTTCATATTTTCTCTCAAAGCTTTGGTGGTTTTCCAGAGTGCATACTAATTAGACAAAGTAGAAGATTTAGGGATATACTAGTGAAACAGGTGAAAATGATTCTAGTGATAATTGAAAGCTAATTACTATCCTTACTCAGCAATTGGCCAGCAGATAATGTGAAGCTTATTAACAGAGAGACTGAAAAAATAACAATGCTTTTTGGTTTGGAGTCACAGAACTTGCCAGAGGTAGACTGCTCTAACACTACTGCAAAGCCTGATATAATTCTTTTCTTTGATTATATTTTCTCCTAACCTAGGCCAAAGAGCTTGAATAAAGAAAAATTCTAATTAAATACATGCATACGTAGAAGAAAAAGGAGAAAATCCTGTATGTTCAAAAAACTGAAGTCACTGTATCTATCAGTGAACATTTTCAACTACATCTCAGCATGTTAAAATACGCAGTGTTGCCGACTCTCATCAGACTTGTGACATTTTAGTGCTCTTCTTAAAGCCTCAGCTGCTGGAATCATGTGATTGTGAGAATCTCCACTTTCATTTAAAAAAAATGTAAGTTTCTAGCTCTCTTGGCTGCAGAGTAAAGCTTGAACATGTGAAATCGAAAGACACAAAACCAAAAGACAAATAAAGACCCAAAATGTCTTATTTTAAAAAAATTGACTGTGTTAAAGCTAGTCTCATGATTTTGATGGGGGCATATGATTCATGATTTTTGCCTTTTGAGGAACTGGTAAACAAGGGACTGATTTTTTTCTCAGACCAGTTTTACATTGAGGTAATACCTTTGGCTTCAGTGAGGTTATTTCTGCCCTGCCCTGGTGTAAGTGAGAGAAGTGGGCTAAAAGTATCCAGCTGCAGAAAGAAGACAGATTGATTGCTTGTAGCTAATCAGCGTAGTGACACTGTATCTTATACACTTAACCTCTACTGCTGGACTGACTGGCTAATGTAATAGCATGTTGAAAAACTCAGGGCCACAATACTTGTGAAGAGCTTCAAGGAGTTTTGCTGCCAAGAGACTGATACTTTTGTGGGCTACTCAAGTATTTCAAAACTTAGAAGTAAAAATGAATAGTGAAGCTGATCCATTCTGTTAACAGGTCAGTTGTTTCTTACACAAACCAGAATGGCCATTAGAAAGGAGATCCAGCTATATGTTTATAGGTAGGGGTTTTTTTTAAGCTTATTGGTGAAGACTTTAAAAAGTGATTAGTGGTTTTTCCGTGTGCAACTTGAGATGCCATAAAGGAGCCTGACTTAGAGTGTGGGTGCTCAGCATTTTCTGAAAATTGGACGCATCGAGTTGTCTCAAGTTGGGCACTCAGTCACTTGTCTCTTCTGAAACTTCTGGCTGTAGGTCTCACATTTATGTTGGCCCTTTATTGAGGTGACATGACAAATCATAAATTATGCACGATGTAGTTTGTCTTTCTTTTTGTACGTGATTAAAATGCCACGAGAATGTAACCTAAGTAAATCTTATTGAGCAGCACTGTTTGAAACTATTTCAGTTTTCAGTCTCTCTCTTTATCAGGCAACAGATATTCTCATCTGTTACAGGAAATGAATAAGGCATACTATTACCACAGGCAGTTTCCTTCCCTGGCATGCGCATGCTTTACTAATACAGAGGAGAAATCCAAAAAAATTAGCGGTGACTAAGCTGCACCACCTACTGTGACCTAATATAGCATCTTACTGGATATTAACATTTATCTGGGACTGGCTTAACCAGTCAAATGTGGAAATAAGGCAGTTTACACAAACAAACAAAAAACCCCCCTCCCACCCTGAAAAAACCAACCAAACGGGAAAAAAACCCAGACCAGACTGAGCAGACTCAACCCTATGGTAATTGCCACCACACAAGAGATCTAAACTTGGTTTCCAAGCCCATCCTCTCAATCCCCAGGCTGACAGGTGTCTCAAAAGCCAGAGAGAGGGCACCTTCTCTTGCGCTTAAATACCCCCCTCTGGATGAAGCATGAAGTGGCACAGAAAGGTCCTAAAATGTGCTAAATCTCAACACTACAGTAATGGAGGTCTTTGGTAAAAGAGGAGAAATGGTGGATTTTGGGAGTCCCTTTTGTTGCTGACTTTGGTACATGCAGGTGTACTTGGTTTGGGCTAAGCTGACTTGTCCGTTCCAATGCTTGACCCTTGATTTGTCTTGCAACATGGCTGGCAAATGTAGGCTTTAACCATAAGGGAAAAAGCAGTCTTCAGTTCTGCTGATGACTAGGGGTATGCATGGTTCCTATATAAAGTGGCACACAGTAGTTTTATGCAGTAAGTATACACAAATATGCATGTACTTGGTAAGCTTTCCTGATCATGGGTGGAGGAATGATGTGGGTTTCTGTTAAGTGAAGATAGTTAGGGTGACTCCGCTTTTTATTAAACATTTATATGACACTTGAACATTTCATGGTGTCTCTCTGCCAGAGCTTACTTGTGCCATCTTTTAATTTTTAAACTTCAGTAATGAGTATTTTGAAAGGGGTTATTGAACAGATCTATTAAGTTAAGTTAACTAATAAAATGTATTTCTCATGTGTGTCTGTCTGCCTCCCGTTATACACTACACTTACATTAACAATGTGATTTAAAATGCATGAGGTAAGTATTCTAGACTCTATTTGCTGAGTTTCTGTGGACTCACAACTAGGCCAGCTAGTTTCATCTTCATGTGCATGTACTAGTTTGTTGGAGACATTTGGCTCATTTTTGTTCTTTACTGAACAAACAGACCAAAGAGTCTTTCAAATTTTAAAAGCCAACAGCTCTGAAATGGTTTAATAGAAAATTTGAGACAGATGCCACAGCAATGAATAGGCAATCTTTGGAACTCATGGCTGCAATACATTACTTGGAAGAATATCTGGACAAGATTAATAAAATTAGACCATTATCAGGGAAGAATAGCATCAACATTTGTACTGTAGTAGCTTGGGTAAAATTCCAAGGGTTTTCAATTCAGAGGCTTCAGGGTTTAAAGTGATCACCAGTTAGGGTCAGAAGAAAATATTCTCCTCCTTCCTCTGCCTACCCTTTGGTACAGTTTTGAAAATTAGGTACACTATGGTGGTCTGCCTTCTTGGGAAATATCTGGTAGTGGCAAACGTCTGGGACAGGATACCAAATCACCATGGGCCATTGTTCTGTTCTGGTATGGCAACTCCTATTTCCTATGTTCCCTCTTTTCCACTGTTCTAGGTATCTAGGTCTCTACTAACCCCAAGATATTAAAAACGGCACACAGGAAAATAATACAGGTTTTATATCAAAAGGGAGAGATCTGAAATGAGGAATTTAGCCAAGTTGAATATTATAGACCCATTTGCTAAATCCTGGATGGGATGGAAGTGGAAGAAGAAGACGACAACAAAATAAGTTTATGGGACCCCTCAGTCTCCCAAGATATTTGGGAACAATAACAGTGGGAACAAAAGTGGTGTGACAGAGACTGAATTGTCTCCAGAAAATTAAAAAAAAGAAAAAGAGAGAGCTGTCCCTGAACATTCACTGATTCCTTACAGCTAAACCTTTTTGTTCTACACTGCTCTAGAGTGTGGTTGAAAATGTATGTAAAAGAAATTTAATCAAAAAGCATTGAATTATTCCATTACCCTAACCTTGCTAGCTGAGGAGTTATGTTGGAGAAGTAAAATTGAGACACTTCAAATCTCAAGCAAAATAGAACCATATGCAAAAAACCTCTTCCACTGTGGTTATTTTATATGGATTATCTGATTTGCACTCTTTAAGATTTCTGGATTCTTTTCTGGTGAGTCTAAATAGTAGGGATTGGGTATGTGGTAACAACCTCTTCCAGCAGAGAATAATCACTCTCTTTATATATATACCAATATATTCATTTTCCTGTAGGAAAATGGTTTATCTTGATATTTTTTCATCAAGGCTAAATGGGAGGAAACAAACTGAGCCTGTCTTAGCTGATGTTCAGAACTCATTGAAGCCTGCATACCAGACGTGGGGAATTTATTAAATGCTATTTGTGGGGTATATGCTGTACATGTAGGTTTCCTGAATATCCACTGCCAAAAGCAGTTTAGGTTGGAGAACTTTATTTCAAAGACCTTTTCTCTCTCATTTTTAAAATGGATATGTATTCTGTAGCGGTATTAGTTTGTAACTTTAGCTTGTGTTTCAAAGATTATACTAGTACTCATTCTGCTGGGAAAGCTTGTTTTGTTAATGATTCCATTATAAAACTTTTTTCCCCCAGAGGTTATGAATTTAGTCTATGGTGAAACTCACTGGGCATGATTTCACTGGATGTGTTACTTATTTTTTAAAATAAAAATTATTGGTGTATTTGTCATTTAATTGGAACTGTAACAATGAATGGGCCTATTTTCCTAAAGTTGAAGAATCTCTAGGACACTTTCTTTAAACTCATAACACTAAAAGATCATCAAGTATATGAACAAAAATGTCGATGTGATTATTAAACATTAAACATCAACTTTGGCTATTTTTTGAAAGTTATACAGGTATTGTGTTAAGTAACTGTAAATATTGCTATAACTGCATTGCTATAATTATCTCCGTACTTTTTCCTCAAATGGGAGATTCAATACTGGTTTATATTTGGTGAGATTTTTAGCATCAAGATATGATTCCTTGTGTACAGGCCTCAACAGTATCTCCTCAAGAACACCTGGCACCTTGCCTTTGGAAAATTTCCACCAAACCAGGTCTGCACCTCTAGCCTTCCCCACCCTAGAGAGTTCAATGCAGCGTGGTTGTCATTCAGAAGCACCTCCAATTCTTCCAAAATTCCATATATTGATAGATTTTTAGTACCAGAAGAAATCCTTAGAGCATCTAGTCTGACTTGTGTGTAACACAGGCCACAGAATTTCACTCAGTTATCCCTGAACTGATCCAAATAACTTGTGTTTGACAAAGCCAAGACTGTTGGGTTTCAGTGAGCAACAATGGCCAAGACTAAGTCTGTCATCTTGATTTTGACTTCAGACTTAGATATGTAAAAGGTCCACAGTTAATATGAAAATGAAGCAGCATATAATAATTCTTTCTAAACTGATGATCTATTTTCCTATTAGAAACCCTGCTAAAAGCACTCTTTGGCAAAGAATGAAATAATTCTGGTAACGAATTTGATTTCAGAAAATTACCTGGTGTAGTATTAATAAAAAATTACTAACTTTCTTCCTGGGCAGTTTAATACAGTATAAATAAGTTATATCCCTGTTTACCAGCCAATTTAATGTATCCTATATAATCCGTAAATGCACTGAAAAACTAAAGCACTAGTATCGCAAAGAGTTACATATGTGCTTAACACAGATGAGTAGTCCCACTGACGTTTAAATCTGTTTCCTTCTCTAAAATAACGATTCAATATAGCAGATAATCTCATAGAACCTACTTGTTTGTTTCCAGGGTGGTTTTCAGTTTTTCAATAGCTGTATTAGATGTGCTTGAGTACCTTTTTACAGCTGCTTGTAAGGAATCCAATAATTCCAATGTTCCTGCGGAAATAGGTAAGAAGTTTTGAACCAGGGTGGGAATGAGGGGAATGGAGGGGACTAACACTAAAAAATCAAAACTGCTAATGCAAAAACTGCAGTTAAAAACAAATTCTGTAATTTACAGTAATACTATAATCCAGACAATCTGCATTTGTAGAGTAGAAGGGGGAGACTGAAAACTATACTGTCCGAAAAGCTTAAATAGCCAATAAAATAGTCATTTGCAATGATATATTACAATTGCTCTAGCCAAAAATAAAAGGGATGGGGCAATTTGTATAATTAAAGTTCTCATGGAAATTGTCTGATTTTACAATCCCACCAATGCTTCGCAGTACTGGCCTAATAATTAAAAATTGCTTTGGCTTTCACAGTAATTATAATGATTTGGTTTTAGTGTGCATATCTTAAGTAGGCCTGTATGCTTCCATTGGAATCAGCAAATTAACTAGACCATTTAATTGTTGCCACAATTCCTGTAGCCATGTAAACACAGTTGTACAGACATTTTCAATGTTTGTTGGAGACCTATTAAAACAAGGGGCTACTCTGACTTTTGGAAACATCAAAAGAATGAATGCTGTGATTTATCACTTTTCATATTTTCAAATGGTAGTAAAATCAGGAAGACAGAGGAGTGAAGAATAATAGAAGGTAAAGAATATAGTATTGGGGGAATGGAGATGCCTAATTAAAGTGGTTCTGCAAAGCAAATTTATTGAAGAAGAATGCTTGAAGCCTAATCTAGATGTGGAACACTAAGGCTAAATAGGCTATTGTTCTGGGATATCTCCCTTTTTGTCATTGTTGCATGTCTAGTCATTGGTCAACCAACAATTTTGATGAATAACAGTATACTTGAGAACAACTTAGCAAATCAGTTCCTAAGGATACTAGGTGGAGACAAAAAGAAAATAAATCCCACGATCGTATGATCTGAAGGTGAAAGAGGTTGTACTCATAGCTACGAAACATTGGAATTCCCACCACTTTTTAACTGGCAGTAAAACAGGTGGTTTTGGCAACTACAAAAAATAATTCAGTGTAAGATGTGTTGAGTAATTATTTAAGTATCTCTTTCAAAGCAACTACCATTCTTTAGTTTTATATGAAAGAAGAACTTTTCATCCTCTGGCAACTCCTTTTTGAATGTCACATTTTCCACTGGTTTCCCATTTAGAAGTTTTCAGATCCTTGTTTGACAAAATGTTTGTTTCGGGTTTCCTTCTTTAGCTTTTCATCCGTGCTTTTGCTTCACTGCCATTACCTTCCTTACTTTCTCAATCACCACCTTAGCTTTTTTTCAGCCCAGAATTCTCTATCATCTGCCTTTTGTATAGCTAGGTATGGAATTGCTGTGTACAGTAGAGCTGATTTTGTTGTTTGGAAGGAAACCTTGTAGCTAGTTTATTGGATAGCTTATTTTCTCCTCTGCTAATTAATCAAACGTTAACACCAACTTTTGTAATGAACATATATTAAGTAGATACGTGTACTGTAGAGTGACTTCAAATACATCTGCCTGAGTATCAATTGTTGGGCTGAGAGTCACTCTGCTTGAGCGGCTTCCAATGAGAAGTCCTATGTTTGGCAAAAATCCCCTTAACAAGACCAAATATTTGACTTGCTTTTCTCATTTGCAGACAAAGACTTTGAGATCACCTGCTCTAAATGGACCTTTAAAACAAAAGTACTAAGAAGTGAAGTCACTAGACCACAGTTGCAGAGTAGGAATTCGAACCAAGGTCTCCTGAGTCCCTGTCTAGTGTATTTCTCAGCTTTGGTGATCTACTCAAAATTTGGAAAGCCATAGGCATTGTTTTTAAATTACTGCCACGTAACAAAATTACACAAACAAGCAACAAATTATATTCACTATGTAGGAACCTGGAAACCAATGAGCACAGCCAGACTTAGCAAGATCTCCTTATTTTATGCTTAATTAGATCAAATTCAGAAACACCCCTATGACTACCTGTGGTTTGAGTAAAATCTCCCCACTGTGGGAGTAATATGTGAAATGTAAAAGAACAGATTCCCTTGTGATTTCATTCAGGTATGGTAAATGGCCACATACTTTGGGCCAAATTCAGCAAGGAGGAGAGGCCCTGAGACTCTTTGTAACAACCAAATTACTTGCAATCTTTTTTTGATAAGATTGCAGATTTGGTTGATAAAGGTAATAGTGCTTATGTAATATACTTCGACTTCTGTAAGGCGTTTGATTTGGTACTGCACAATATTCTAAAAAAACTAGAATTTAATAAAATTAACATGGCATACATTAAATGGATTAATTCCTAGGTTTCAAAATGTAATTGTAAATCAGGAATCATCCTCAAGTGGGTGAGTTTCTAGTGGGGTCCCACAGGGATCAGTTCTTCGCCCTATGCTAATTAACTTTTTTATCAGTGACCTAGAAGAAAACATAAAATCATCACGAATAAAGTTTGCAGATGACACAAAAATTGGGGTAGTGGTAAATAAAGAAGAGGATGGGGCACTGATAGGAGTGATCTGGATCACTTGATAAACTGTGTGAAAGCAGACAATATGCATTTTAATATGGCTAAATGTTAACGTAAACATTTAGGAACTAAGGATGTAGGCCATACTTACAGGATGGGAGACTTTATCTGGAGAAGCAGTGACTCTGAAAAAGATTTGTGGGTGGGGGTGAATAATCAGCTGAACATGAGGTCCTAGTGCAACGCTGTGGCCAAAAAGGCTAATACGATTCTTGGATGCAGAACCAAGGGAATCTCGAGTAGGAGTAGACAGATTATTTTACCTCTGTATTTGGCACTGGTGTAACCACTGCTGGAATACTGGGTCCAGTTCTGGTGCTCACAATTCAAGAAGGATGATGATAAATTGGAGAGGGTTCAGAGAAGATCCACAAGAATGATTAAAGGTTGAGAAACCATGCTTTCAGTGGCAAACTCAGGGAGGTCAGTCTATTTAGTGTAACACAGAAAAGATTTAAGGGATGACTTGATTACACACTTCAAGTACCTACATGGGAAGAAATATTTAACAATGAGTTATTCAGTCTAGCAGAGAAAGGTATGACATGATCCAATGGCTGGAAGTCGAAGCTAGACAAATTCAGATTGGAAATAAGGCGTAAATTTTTAATAGTGAAGGTATTAACCACTTGAACAGTTTACCAGGGGTTGTGGTGTATTGTCTATTTCCGGCCATTTAAAAATTAAGATTACATATGTTTTTCTAAAAGATATGATTTAGGAATTATTTTGGGGAGGTTCTGTGGCCTGTGGTCTATGGGAGGTGAGACTAGATGATCACAGGGGTCCCTTCTGGTCTTGGAATCTATAACTCTACTGAAGGTGTAACTCCTTATGCCAGCCATGAAATCGGTTAATTTTCTTAAATGATGTTTAGAACAAATTACTGTCTTATTTACCTCGTAGAACAGGCTTAGAACAGGAACATTGGAAATTGTGTGTGCACTTTATTTTGATACCGACATTTCATCTGTCTTCCAGTTAAACTTTTTGCATGATTGTTTCCTGTTGTCGTCTTCCATGTTGGCACATGAAATTGCAAGCCCATTAGCAAGAATTTTTAATGAATCTGTAAACTGAGGGGTTGTACCGTATGATTGGAGAATTGCTAACATAGTTCCTATTTTTAAGAAAGGGAAAAAATGTGATCTGGGTAACTATAGGCCTGTTAGTTTGACATCTGTAGTATGCAAGGTCTTGGAAAAAATTTTGAAGGAGAAGGTAGTTAAGGACATTGAAGTCAATGGTAAATGGGACAAAATACAACATGGTTTTACAAAAGGTAGATCGTGCCAAACCAACCTGATCTCCTTCTTTGAGAAAGTAACAGATTTTTCAGGCAAAGGAAATGCAGTGGATCTAATTTACCTAGATTTCAGTAAGGCATTTGATACCATGCCACATGGGGAATTATTAGTTAAATTGGAAAAGATGGGGATCAATAGGAATTTTGAAAGGTGGATAAGGAATTGATTAAAGGGGAGACTACAACGGGTCCTACTGAAAGGTGAACTGTCAGGCTGGAGGGAGGTTACCAGTGGAGTTCCTCAAGGATCGGTTTTGGGACCAATCTTATTTAATCTTTTTATTACTGACCTCGGCACAAAAAGTGGGAGTGTGCTAATAAAGTTTGCGGATGATACAAAGCTGGGAGGTATTGCCAATTTAGAGGACAGGGATATCCTACAGGAGGATCTGGATGACCTTGTAAACTGGAGTAATAGTAATAGGATGAAATTTAATAGTGAAAAGTGTAAGGTCATGCATTTAGGGATTAATAACAAAAATTTTAGTTATAAGCTGGGGACGCATCAATTAGAAGTAACGGAGGAGGAGAAGGACCTTGGAGTATTGGTTGATCATAGGATGACTATGAGCCGCCAATGTGATATGGCCATCAAAAAAGCTAATGCGGTCTTGGGATGCATCAGGAGAGGTATTTCCAGTAGGGATAAGGAGGTTTTAGTACTGTTATACAAGGCACTGGTGAGACCTCATCTGGAATATTGTGTGCAGTTCTCGTCTCCCATGTTTAAGAAGGATGAATTCAAACTGGAACAGGTACAGAGAAGGGCTACTAGGATGATCCGAGGAATGGAAAACTTGTCTTATGAAAGGAGACTCAAGGAGCTTGGCTTGTTTAGCCTAACTAAAAGAAGGTTGAGGGGAGATATGATTGCTCTCTATAAATATATCAGAGGGATAAAAACCGGAGTGGGAGAGGAATTATTTAAGCTCAGTACCAATGTGGACAGAAGAACAAATGGATATAAACTGGCCACCAGGAAATTTAGATTAGTAATTAGACAAAGGTTTCTAACCATCAGAGGAGTGAAGTTTTGGAATAGCCTTCCAAGGGAAGCAGTGGGGGCAAAAGATCTATCTGGCTTTAAGATTAAACTTGATAAGTTTATCGAGAAGGAGTACTTGTGGCACCTTAGAGACTAACCAATTTATGCATCCGATGAAGTGAGCTGTAGCTCACGAAAGCTTATGCTCAAATAAATTGGTTAGTCTCTGAGGTGCCACAAGTACTCCTTTTCTTTTTGCGAATACAGACTAACACGGCTGTTACTCTGAAACCTGAAGTTTATCGAGGAGATGGTATGATGGGATAACATAGTTTTGGTAATTAAATATTCATGGTAAATAGGCCCAATGGCCTGCGATGGCATATTAGATGGGGTGGGATCTGAGTTACCCAGGAAAGAATTTTCTGTAGTATCTGGCTGATGAATCTTGCCCATATGCTCAGGGTTTAGCCGATCACCATATTTGGGGTCGGGAAGGAATTTTCCTCCAGGGCAGATTGGAAGAGGCCCTGGAGGTTTTTCGCCTTCCTCTGTAGCATGGGGCACGGGTCACTTGCTGGAGGATTGTCTGCTCCTTGAAGTCTTTAAACTACAATTTGAGGACTTCAATAGCACAGATATAGGTGAGAGGTTTTTTGCAGGAGTGGTGGGTGAAATTCTGTGGCCTGCGTTGTGCAGGAGGTCAGACTAGATGACCATAATGGTCCCTTCTGACCTATGAATCTATGTTGCTACTTTGAAAGACTATTGTACAGTATTATGTAGGAAGTGTCCAACAGGGTGAAATGGGTTGAAAATGGGACTTGGGCTACTAATAGGCTGATCTTGTTCCCACTAAAATCAATGACAAAGCTCCAATTGATTTCAGTGGTGCAGGATCAGACACTGTTTAAAATTTACCCATTAGTCTACATTGAGGCATTCAAAAAGTGCCAGATTTTTGCACATCCAGCAGCTCCCATTAATTTCAGTGGGAACTTCTGGGTTCTCCATTCATATTTGTGGGAATCTGGCCATTAGTAACTCAAATTGATAACTCTCCAGAAATACACAGCCAAAACAGAGTTGTTACATTAATGGAAGATTTTGTCTACTGCCAAAATTATAGACAAACCCACTGCCATAGGCAAGTTAAAGTTTCTGGAAAGCATTGTAATTTAATACTAATGAAAACAAAGATGCCTTTAATCAGATATGGTTTGTATTACTTGAGTTCATGTCAATGAAAAAAAGACAACCAGATCATAACATATTGGACCTACTCTATATATCAAATTCCTAATAACCATCTTTGAATTATGTAATTTATGGCAATATTGACTATCATATTCTCACTTATAGATATTATTCAACCAATTCTTTGTCTATTTTTTAATTATCTTTCTCTGGTAAAGAGAACTGTCTACATTTTGTGTTTGTGCTTTAGCATAAGGCCCCAGATGTAACACTGCATTCATTCATTCATTCGTTCGTTAAGTGCATAAATGAACTATCATTATTTTTATACTACAGTAGAATCTAAAAGCCTCAGCTGAGATCAGTGCCCCATTGTTAGAGACTGTCCCTGCCCCAAAGAGCTTGCAGCCCCAAATAGACAAGACTGGCAAAGGGTGAGTGGGGAAACAGAGGTACGGAGAGGTGAAGCAACTTGTCCAAAGTTACACAGTAGGTCAGTGGCAGAGCAAGGCAGAGAACCCAGGTCTCCTTAGTCCTGGTCCAGTGCTCTACCCAGGGGACTGTGCTACTGTCCATAATCAGACAAATACATATGGTTAAACAGTTAAATGAAGATTTCAACTACAAATTAGAACTAAATGTTCATAACAAGTAGTACAGACAATGGATCCTTAGCTAAGGAGACAACATATTTAAGATCTCTAGCAGACTCATAAGAGGCTACATCAGGAACCCCAGGCACAGTCTCCATCAAGAACACAAAAGTACTTAATACCTCCAAGTAAGTAAACTCCTGTCTCATGTGCCACAAATATCTAGTAATAGCTCACATCACAAGCCACCATGACAATTGCAGCCAGTTACATTAAATATTCAAAATTTTAAATGAAATATGGAAAACTTCAACGATTACATTTATAGTAACTGTTTCATGCTTTGTGTGCTGGGTAATAACATAAGACTCCATGTGCACACAGACTGGCTTCCTGGTGCCTTCTTCAAACTGTTCCATCCTGCAACCTGTGTACCTACCTCCCAATTCCATGCAGGTTGCTATAGTCAATATAACAAGTGGAATTAGGGGGACCAGAAGGCTTAGGCTACTAGATTCCTAGGTTAAGAGAAGAACAACAATAGCCCTCTCCCACCTCAGAAGAAGTCAGAAGCCAAAAGAAAACAGGACACAACTAATTTCAGGGGAGGAAAAAATGAGAAAAGAACAAGAGTGAGGTTATAGGTATAAAACAAGAGAACCAGAATGGGACACCAAGCAGAGAACTCCAGACAACATCCACTGTGCTGAGAAGATTATCCAGGGAATCAGCCAAACTCTATCTGGATGCATGACTGCTCATGCTCAGGGAAAAAGGCCCCACAGTCCTAGAACACTCTCATCTGGCTTCTCCGCCTGGACTGATAGATGGCCAGTTTGGCTAGCACCAGGAGCTAGTCAAGAAGAAGGCTTTAGTTGACAATTGGATACAGGACCTTTCACTTCCAGGTCAAATCTGACCATGCAAGTGATTGAGGATCTCAGTCAAGTTTCTAGAGGACTGTTATCTCCATCACAGATGGACTTCCTTCCATGCACTTATAGAAAATCCAGAAAGTGGCACCCTGGTACATACTTTTTGCAGATGCTATAGTGCTCACGGGGGGAAGCAAAGAGGAAATGGAAGAAAATTTAGAGAGATGAAGGTGTGTATCTGAAAGAAATGGCATGAAATTCAGCAGAAATAAAACAGAGTACCTGGTATGCAGATTCTATGACACCTTGCACAAGCAGACAATGAGATTGTAAATCTGGGTGGCCAGCCACTACCAAAGGTACAGAAGTTCAAGTACCTAGGTTCAATAGTATAGGTGAACTCAACAACAAACTTATAAACAGAACAGGAAAGGCCTGGGCTAAAGGAAGAGAAGTGAGGGGAGTAATCTGTGATAAGAGAAACTTTTAAGTTTGATAGGCAAAGATCTTTTGCATGTCTTCAAAAGCTGGGTACTAAGGAAGAGACAGTAGCAGTTCTTGAATACCAGTGGAAATATAATGTCAAGATGAATGCTTGGAGTTAGAAGGATGGAACATATTCAGAACAAATGACTTAGGGGACTGTGAAGGTGCTATCAATTATAGAAAAGCTGAAGGAATCCAGGCTTAGAGGGTTTGGGAATGTGAAAAGAAGATAGGAAGAATATATAGGAAACAGGTGGTAGACTTAAAATGGAGGGCCAGAGAAAGGTTGAAAGACCCAAAACAAAATTAATGGATGTCATACAAAAGGATCTGATTAGCTGAGAAGTTTCCGGGGAAATGCTTCAAGCAAAACTGGAATGGAGAATGGGGACTTGAGGAGCCAATCCCATATGGGACCAAAACTAGCAGCTGCAGAAGAATTGCCTCCACTACAGAAATCCATTGGCACAATCTGCAGTGGCTTATACCCTCATTAGTTTATTCAAGAATGTATTTACTCCCTGCCATTTTAAAAATGTGTTTCATTTTCCATCTTCTGAGCCTTCACAAGTGTTTAGTGATTAGAGTTGATGGTGGCCGAATACTAGCAAATAATTCCACGTAGATCCAGGTTTGAATAAAAAACAGTCAAAAATATGTGATATACAAGATATAAAATATACAAGAAATAAAATGGGAATTTGATGGTCATTGGAGTTACTCCGATTATTTTTTTGTTACCTTTCTGTTAACATTTCTGTGTGTTTGTATTGACTGGCCACCCTTCAGTACTTATCTTTCTTTCACTGAGTGTACGGCTTCTAAAGCATCTCTGTTAAAACTGCAAACAGAACAAAAATATTTGCAACCACTCCCTCCCTCCCTCTAGCTAATGAATTTGTTCTTTCAGATTATGTTGTACTGTGGTGTAGCTTACTTCTTTAGCATTAGCAATACACAATGCAAATGCAGAAGACTTATTTACAAAAGCCATCCCTAGATGGAATCTGTCATGCTTTCAGCTCAGGGAATCAGCATAGTTTGACCTTGCTATTGAATATACTTTTTTTCACTTTCAGCCATTGGTTGTCAAATGGCACATGGGGCTGTTGCATTTCACATTTACAAAAAAATATGTACCGTTATAACAAAGGTGGAGATATTTTGCTTGAGAAACAATCATAATTGTTTGGAAAATACTTGTGCAGAAAAAAATTGAGATACTTATGTAATCCTTAACAGCTGAGATAACACGATAATATTTTGGAGTTGAGATGTACAGGACATTTAAATCAATATAATTAGAATAATCTGAGGACTGAGCAAAATGATCAATATTGCAATATGGCTTACTTATAGTAAATCATATTTGTCTCCTAGGGTAGGATTATAGATTCTGACATGTATATTAGAGAGACATAGAAACATATCCACAGTGAGATCTAAGACTATTATTTCACATTGATACATGGAAGGATATATGGGAATGATTCTTGTTAAACAAGGATGAGAACTGTACAAAGTTTGTTTTTTTCACTGTTATTTTGTTCTGCTCCCATCCCTACATTTGTTTGGTTTTGTCCATGTGTCGCATCTCATCATAACCAAGATTATAGGTTCCCTGGGGCTCTGTCTTTTTATTTCATATTGGTACAGTGCCCCACACAAATGGCACCTACTGAGGCCTCCAAGTATTACCATAATACAAATAATGTAAACAATTCTAGGGTTCATCCAGTATGGTGGTTTCCATGTTCTTCACTGTAAGGTACATTAATTACATGGGATAAATCAAACAAATTGTAATGGACAGAACTCTGTGATCTGTAGGCAGCAGGTATTGTTGTGTGTTTAGAACAAGAGATACAGTAGAACAAAAGCTGTAGTTAAGGTATTAGTTTCAATTGCTGCAGAGGATTGATGAGTTCTATGGGGTTAATGTTTAGATAGACCTTTTAGTAGGTTTTACAATTACGTTCTACTTAGAATTACAGCTCTTCATGCTAATTGTCAGCTCAGTTAGGGTCTGATCCAGTTCCCATTGAAGTCAATGGGAACTGGATCACCTCCTAAATCAGCAAATACAGCTATACACATCTTTGAGGTAACAGGACACTTCATCCTCCCTGGCATTTTTTACCTATTGCCAGTGACTTAACATGATCTCCTTTGACCGTGTGCCACCCTAAAAAGGTCTGAGAGCAGCCATTCCCTCCCTATCACCATTAAAAATGGACTGTTTGAGCAGGAGCTAATTCTCAGGCCCTCTTCCTTAGTTTGGTCTGAATCACCCAAAACTCAAAGCCACAAAAGAATAAATCAGCACTATTCATTTTTCGGAGTCCACATAATTGCGCTTCTCTGTGTGAGAGAGTGAGCGTCCTTCTTTTCTACAGTGCAGTGGAGCAAATTTGGAGAATGTCCAAAGTTAGGGTTACCAAAGAATTGAGTGTTTAATTAAAAAAATGTGTTTCCTGAATGGAAATTGAATTCTAGGGTTCCAAGCTTCCCATTTTCTTTCTAAAATCATTGGTGGTGTTTCTTTTAAAATGACTAAGCAGCATTGTGAATATTGATGGCAAGAGGAAAAAGAGAGGCCACGTGAGGGCAGCAAATACTTAGATTATCTAATCCACAGTACAAGACAGAAAGTGGAAAAACAGAGTATATTGATCTCCGATTTATGTATCTCATGATTTCTGGCTGTCTTGCATAGAGCTCCGTTACAAAATTATCACCACCTGTAAAGGAGATGGAATATCATTTCTGTGGGTCTGCAAAAGATCACACATTTTTTGTTCTTGCCTGGGTCCCTTTTGAAAAAATGTAAAGGATTGTGTGTGTTTTCTGTGGGAGAGGGGGTTGAACTGTGGAGTTTCCAAATAGGAAAATCATTTTCACATGGCACTTTTCCACAACTGTGTTTCACTGGTTCTGTATAAAAGCCTTAGGAAAATATATACAGTAGGATAACAATAACATCTGGTTTGCCAGCATAAATTTAGTATGTGAGCATGTAATAATCAGAAATGTACAAGATAAAGACTATTATAATGCATAAGCACATGAGAGTCAAACAAAGGTTGCAGAGGAAACCTTAATTCTGGCATTTCCTAATGTTTAAGCACTTGACTTTGCAAGCATAATGTTCTTTTAATATAGCAATTTTCTAGGTTTTTAAAAAAACAAGCTGAAAAAACAGAAATTGCATCATGTGGAACTGTATTTATTCCCATGTGGTTCATTAGCAGGGTTAAAACCTTTAGATCTACTGAAAAGACCTCTACCACTCAAGCTGACAGAGTACCTGATAGCAGTAGTAAATTGTCATTCTCTGTGTGGGTCATCCACTGGAGGGAAATGACACACCTGGGGATTATGCTCTGTAACTACTAGAGCTTCCTTTCCAATCCTGACCCCTAACACTTCTGCAGCTGGTCCTTTGTCCCAGTATCCCCATGCCTCCCCATACTCTCCCCCGAGCTACACACACACCATGGTTCTATGTTCTAGTCCTCTCCCCCCTTTCTTGGCTACTTGTTCTAGTCTCCTCACAACCCCTCAGCCATGGCTGCTCACTCTTCTGCATTTTAGTCAGGCATTTCCTCCTTTCTGCCTGCCTGACCCATACTGGGGGGTGAGGGGCATTGAGAGCACACTGAGAGTCTCCCTGCTCTAGAGTCCTGTGCTCAGCGCCAAAGTGGCTTCTGGCTGCAAGGAGGAGCAATTATAGGAAAAGTCCTGTTCAGTCCCTGCAGCTTTGGCTGGAAGATGCTCAGTACAGACAAAATCATTGTAGAATTTAGCTTCCAAACTCAAGCAAGTCTCTACAGAGCATGTGTGATCTGTGATTTTCAGAGGTCATAACTTGGTTAAATATGGATGGATTTTCAAGTGGATGGCAAAAGGCACACCCCTCGTACCAGAGTGGCACCCACCCCTGCCAAATTTTCAGTCCCTGTTTCAAAGTTCTCAAAGAAATGGCTGTAAGAATTTTTTTAACATGGACAAAAGAATATATTTTCCCCTAAGCTTGTTCTGAGAAATAACTAAACTGTCTTGGCTGAAATTCATGCATATATATCCGGCCGAGGCAGACATTCAGCATGGAAAACTTTAGCCAAATGGTTAAAGTTTGACAAAGTTGTAAGCAACTGAAAATAGGATCTTATAATGAGATGTATTGTGTAACCTTAACTATAGGCATTCCTACCTGCACCCCTATACTTTCTATGTTTAAAGGACTTAACTCTGTGGTCAGAAAATGTTTTACAAAGATCAATAATTTAAGTCTCTCAATACCCCTGCAAGGTAGGTACATATTATTCCTATTTTGCAGATGGGAAAACTGAGACTCTCATATTATTGACCAACAGTTTCCAGAACTGTCATTTATTTTGTGATTGTGTGTTTTTTTAATATTGTGTGTCCTTCCTGAGCCAATGAAAGCCTGATTTGCAGAACTGCTCTTCACTCACATCTCCAGCTGAAGTAAAGGGAGCTGCTGGTCCACAGCTCCTCTGAAGATCAGGTCCTGTGTCAGGCACACAAAATCAGTGGTCCTTTCTGAAATGTTGGCTGTAAATGACTTGCCCTGTCTCTCACAAGAAGTTTGTGGCAGAGCCAGAAATATAATTCATGTCTCATGACTCTTAGCCCTGTGCTTCAACCACGAGACCATCTGCCATTTAGACTTCCTGCTTTGAATGAGATAATACACTTGAATAGTTTTGATTTTCAAGAATTCGTTCATTTCCCTTTTCTTCTGTTTGTATTTGCCTGCATTCATACGCTCTGAATTTGTTGAGGTTCAGGTTTGAGTGGACCCCCAAAATCAATAGCACAACTCAGCTCATTTCCAAAGGTTATCGGTGTAAAGTCACAGATCCCTTTAGGTTATGTTAAAGGTCTTGAAAGCAGTCTTGGCTTCAGCTTCAGGTTTGTGATGAAGCCTGGAAACAGGTAAGTGTCCTGTGGTTCAGGTTTCATACTGAAGGTTTTGCACTGCTCTAAAGTTTAAGCTTTGTGTGGGGGTGTGTGTGTGGGGGAGGAAGCTTTATGAACAGGGAGCGCTATGTTTTCCTGGGCTGTGCATACATTTAAACTGCATCTGTATATGACACCAACTCTGCTCTAATCCAATAGGTCAGAAACTCTGTCTCCCAACTCTACTCTCTCAAATCTCCTAGGCCAACTACTCTGCCCCCCAAGTCCATTGAAATTCTTTATGAATTATCTATTAACACAAACAGCTGGTGTCTCCTCAGAAGAACTTTTCCATCATTGTTTCACAAGGGAGAAGAATATGCTGTACATCAGTGGTTCTCAAAGCTGGTCCGCCGCTTGTTCAGGGAAAGCCCCTGCCAGGTCGGGCCAGTTTGTTTACCTGCCGCGTCCGCAGGTTCAGCCGATCGCGGCTCTCACTGGCCGCGGTTTGCTGCTCCAGGCCAATGGGGGCTGCGGGAAGGGCGGCCAGTATGTCCCTTGGCCCGCGCCGCTTCCCGCAGCCCCCATTGGCCTGGAGCGGCAAACCGCGGCCAGTGGGAGCTGCGATCGGCTGAACCTGCGGACGTGACAGGTAAACAACCGGTCTGGCCTGCCAGGGGCTTTCCCTGCACAAGCGGTGGACCGGCTTTGAGAACCACTGCTGTGCATGATCAAAGTGTGGATTCTCTATTGCAGTGGTCTCCAAACTTTTTTGATGGCGCACCCCATCAGTAAAAAATTTTGAGCACGCACCCCCAATATATGTATATTTATTTATGTTTAAATTATATACATGTACTACAGTACTAATATATTATGTAAATTACAAAACATATACAACATAGAAATTAAAAAACGATGAGATAAAGATGAAATAAACAATTTTTTTAAAAAAATATTTTATTTTATTTATTAACAGTACAAAAAACCTTTTTGCTCTCACTAAATATTATTGTTAATAATACTATTTTTAGTGAGAGCAGTGTGGTTGACTATGGTTTATTATTTTTGAAAATCTTGGTTTAACGCTTTGTGATACAGCCGGCGCTCAGGGTGGGGTGCGGGGTCTGGGAGGGTGCTCAGGGCTGGGGCAGGCAGGAGGTGCAGAGCACTTACCTGGGGCAGCTCCTATTTGGTGCAGGGGGTGTGCAGGGGGCTCTGCGCAGCGCAGCACCACCCCGATGGCCACGATTCTGGGATCTGCCCCCGCCCCCCCGCAGGCAGGGCCACCCGGAACGCAGGGGCTTGAGGGACTTCAGGGCCCCGGCCTGCAGCTCTAAAGCCCTGCGAGCCCGGGCCGGAGGACTCAGGGGGAGCCGCGCAGGAAGCGGCTTTGAAGGGGAAAGCGCCGCTTCTTTCCGGCCGCTGGCTGCGCGGCTGCCCCTGCTCCTCTGCGGGCCGGAGGACTCAGGGCCGCCCCCCTTTCTCGCCCCCCCCCCGTCCCCCCGGCAGTGCTCCTCCTGCCGCGCCGCCCAATCCATCGTCTTGCGCGCCCCCCACTTTGGAGACCACTGGTCTAGTGACATATGTGGTGTTTTAGGGTAAGCCACGAATAAAATGCACCAGATTCTATCACCAGCATAACTTTAATTTTCAAGACTCCATTTAAGGAAAATCTGGTGCAGCTCCCTTCCCCCGGGAAAAAAAAAATCCCACCCATAAATGCCAGCTCTATAAAGTCAGCTAATTCTAAGCTTCAGTAATGCAGTATAGGGCACATCACGACTGCACAAATGCTATGTTCTAATGAGGTTTAGGGGATTAATAACCAATTGGGAGTAGTTCAGCTTGTTGCTTATTTTATCTGCACCAGTTCTTCCATCCCTATTTTTGCAATTAATAACATTAAAAGTACTGGGGAACTGAAATCTGTCTCTCGGATACCGTCTACAGCACTTCCTATTCTTGATTCACTTTAACATCCACCTTTTAACTCTGTTGTTTCTCTTCTGTGCATCAGTTGTGAAGAATGCATTTCATGACTCTTATCACCAAAGGGTTACCGAGTAGCAGAAAAGCACAAGGCCCTGGAGATGTGTGTGTGTGTGTGTGTGGGGATTTTAGGTGCAGGGTGGTGGTGAACTCCAAATATACAGAACTATAAGCTAACCCCTACCCATTGAAAGGAGGCACAGCAGTGTCATGAGATGCTGCAGACCGGAGACTGCAGCACTGGCTACAAAGTGGTCCAGAGCAGGATGCCTTCTCTCTTCCCAACTTCCTAAAGCTGAGATGTGACTTTGTCCCTAAAAGCCTGACCCTCCTCCCACTGAAGTCAACACTAAAATTCCAAAGGACTTCAGCAATGGGGTCAGGCTGTAACGGAGTATGATGGAGAAAATGCGTATGTGCCTACTCAGTTCCATAACAGGCTCCATCCACGTTTGCCCACAGACGTGGATTACATACTGGTGTATCATTACAAGCACTATACCATGCTACTCTGTCCTACTGCTTAAGGGGTTACAATGAAGCACAATGACACAGAGTTTCAGTTTTAAGTCCTGCCAGAAACCTGACCTCACACACTTGTCTCCTATGTCTGCGGGTCTGCGGTTTCAAGGGGTCTGCCAAAATAAACCAGAGAACATACAAAAAATAAAAGCCGTTTCACCTTGTGCTACTTGGACACATTGCTTCCCCCCCCCCCTTTTCTTTTTTTCAATCAGAATGTGAGTTAATGTTCCTGCATGAGATGCTGAAATCTATTGACTTCAGCAGGGCCAGTGTTGGGAGGTAGCAAGCCAGGCAATTGCCCAGGGCCTTATGAGGAGGGACTCAGGCTTTGGCTTTGCGTGGGGCTTGGGCATATTCATATTTGTACATAATATTCCGTTTTTTATTGTTGTACCTATATTACCCTTTTTTATATTATGTGTGTGTGTGTAACTGTATGACTATCAATTTAATACAGCTTTTAAGCCATTGGATATGCAGAAAAAAACAGTTGTTGTGGCACACATGGGCAATGGAGTTTTTACAGCATGTTGAGGAGGAGGGCTCAGAAAGAAAAAGGTTGAGACACCCTGTCCTATGTGACCTGACTAACCTTGCAAGTGACAACCTTGTTATAAATATCCAAGAATCATGAGGTTGTCACTTTCCCACTGTCACAGCTAATTAACTTCTAGGAATAACTATGGGAACTATTTAATGTCACTTACCCAAACATGAACCTGTGATGAATGTGGGTACCTGCCTTGCCTGAATTAGCTGAGAAAAACCTCCCCTTCATTATCCACATATAGAGAAAAGGAGTACTTGTGGCACCTTGGAGACTAACCAATTTATTTGAGCATAAGTTTTCATGAGCTACAGCTCACTTCATTGGATGCATACTGTGGAAAGTGTAGAAGATCTTATTATGTACATGTAGGTAGGAATAGCGGTCAGTAGGTTTCCAGTATAGGGTGGTGTTTATGTGACCATCGTTTATTAGCACTGTAGTGTCCAGGAAGTGTATCTCTTGTGTGGACTGGACCAGGTTGAGGTTGATGGTGGGATGGAAATTGTTGAAATCATGGTGGAATTCCTCAAGGGCTTCTTTTCCATGGGTCCAGATGATGAAGATGTCATCAATATAGCACAAGTAGAGTAGGGGCATTAGGGGACGAGAGCTGAGGAAGCGTTGTCCTAAGTCAGCCATAAAAATGTTGGCCCCACAGCATGATTTCAACATACTGATTTCCATGATTTCAATAATTTCCATCCCACCATCAACCTCAGCCTGGTCCAGTCCACACAAGAGATCCACTTCCTGGACACTACAGTGCTAATAAACGATGGTCACATAAACACCACCCTATACCGGAAACCTACTGAACGCTATTCCTACCTACATGGCTCCAGCTTTCACCCTGACCACACCACACGATCCATCGTCTACAGCCAAGCTCTGCGATACAACCGCATTTGCTCCAACCCCTCAGACAGAGACAAACACTTACAAGAGCTCTATCAAGCATGCTTACAACTACAATACCCACCTGCGGAAGTGAAGAAACAGATTGATAGAGCCAGAAGTGTTCCCAGAAGTCTCCTACTACAGGACAGGCCTAACAAAGAAAATAAGAGAACGCCACTAGCCGTCACCTTCAGCCCCCAACTAAAACCCCTCCAACGCATTATTAAGGATCTACAACCTATCCTGAAGGATGACCCAACACTCTCACAAATCTTGGGAGACAGGCCAGTCCTTGCCTACAGACAGCCCCCCAACCTGAAGCAAATATTCACCAACAACCACATACCACACAACAGAACCACTAACCCAGGAACCTATCCTTGCAACAAAGCCCGTTGCCAACTGTGCCCACATGTCTATTCAGGGGACACCATCACAGGGCCTAATAACATCAGCCACACTATCAGAGGCTCGTTCACCTGCACATCCACCAATGTGATATATGCCATCATGTGCCAGCAATGCCCCTCTGCCATGTACATTGGTCAAACTGGACAGTATCTACGTAAAAGAATAAATGGACACAAATCAGATGTCAAGAATTATAACATTCATAAACCAGTCGGAGAACACTTCAATCTCTCTGGTCACGCGATTACAGACATGAAAGTTGTGATATTACAACAAAAAAACTTCAAATCCAGACTCCAGCGAGAAACTGTTGAATTGGAATTCATTTGCAAATTGGATACAATTAACTTAGGCTTGAATAGAGACTGGAAGTGGCTAAGTCATTATGCAAGGTAACCTATTTCCCCTTGTTTTTTCCTACCCCCCCCCCCCAGATGTTCTTGTTAAACCCTGGATTTGTGCTGGAAATGGCCCACCTTGATTATCATACACATTGTAAGGAGAGTCACTTTAGATAAGCTATTACCAGCAGGAGAGTGGGTTTGTGTGTGTGTGGGTGTGTGTGTGTGAGAAAACCTGGATTTGTGCTGGAAATGGCCCTACTTGATTATCATACACATTGTAAGGAGAGTGATCACTTTAGATAAGCTATTAGCAGCAGGAGAGTGGGGTGGGAGGAGGTATTTTTTCATGCTTTGTGTGTATATAAAAAGATCTTCTACACTTTCCACAGTATGCATCCGATGAAGTGAGCTGTAGCTCACGAAAGCTTATGCTCAAATAAATTGGTTAGTCTCTAAGGTGCCACAAGTACTCCTTTTCTTTTTGCGAATACAGACTAACACGGGTGTTACTCTGAAACCTATCCACATATAATGATCTGCCCAAAGTTTGCAGGGCACTTGCTAGGTATTCACAATACAATATGGCTAAAAACAGCAGTTAGATTTGCTTGAGGTTTACCTTGGGGAAACAAGAGTCATAGGAGAAGAAATAAGATCTCACTTGACTTCTTTTATTTTTACTGCCTAATAGAAAATTAATGGGCTTAGCTTGTTCATTATGTATCAGTAGCAGATCCGAGGACCATTTCTCTTTAGACTCCTAGGACAGCTGCTCAGGTCAAGAATGGCCAGCAGTGGCATTCCAGAGCACTCGGTGTGTTAGGCATTGGAGAGATTACTAACTGAACCACCTAGTGAGATTGTAAGAACCGTGAAAATAAGATCTGTTTATTTGTGCAAACTATAGAAGTTTTATCTCCAGGGTTAGACTAATTTGGAATAGAATATGATTCTCATTTTCTAAAAAACTGGCATGCAGTGTACTTTATACTACTGTTGTTACTATGCAGAATAAGATCTTACCGAGACAAACAGGCGTATGATTTGTATGATGAAGACAGATCTACTGAAGTTGGTAAACACACTCTCTCTGCTTCACTATAGCACTCCCCCCGTGCCCAAATTCCCATCTGCTTGCTGCCTGGTTCTTGCTACAGATTTAAGGATACTGTACACATATCTTCACAGTGCCCTCTAGAGTACAGTATTATTTACTAATCTGTTTCTGGGTGAGAATTTACTATCCATAAATTTTGTGCCAGATTGTGTGGTGGCTTTATCACATGTCCAAATATCTTTCAGGGAGAAAACAGACTGTCTTTCTTGTTTAAAAAAAAACAAAAATAAATTGAATCCAGAACTGGTTAAAAAACCTGCATAAATAACAAACAAAAAACTAAAATTAGGTTTTTGTTTAAAAAAAAAAGAAAAAGCAAAGCTTTGAGATAATCAAACTATTTTTGATATCTAATCTCCAGTCAATCAGTAAGCTTTAAAGCAAAGCTTTAGATATCATGATACCTGATTTTGAAATATACGCTTATGTTGTGTAAAAAGAAAAAAATGTATGATAGATTCCACACAATACATTAGCAAGAAAGATGAGTCAGCTGCAGGCCCAGTATTGCTCTGTTTGGCCCATGAGGCTTAGTGGCATAATTGGATTATGAGGTCAATAATGAGGCGTTTTGGGGATCTTCTGGGATGAAAGGCAACATACAGATGTATTTTGTTTCATACTATAACGTCCCATTCAGGTGAGTTAAGAAGAAATTGGGATGTCAGGTGCCAAGATTGAAATTGTGTGATAATATAGTAAGTGGTGGTCATAAAGCGCATAAGGCCTGATCCTGTGACCACTGAAATCAGCGGGAATCTCCCGGTCTGAGAAGCACATCACAATTTGATTACACAGTATACATAGTATTTTTTTAAAAAAGAGAACAATCAAACAATCAGGTGTCTCGCAAAGGATGAGGTTGTTCCCTCCTTTGTGTCACCAGTTCCTTACCCTCACCAACGGACTCTAATAAGGAATACAGACCATATTATACCTGAGTCTTTGCACTGGGATTGGGATCTCCTGAATGAATGGCAAGGCTCAAACTTGTAATTTTCTCCTGTTGCCAGCACCCAGTGCCAGAGGCGAACAACAGCAGGGGTTCATTACCCGGTGTGCGTCACCCAATAATCACAACGGGGTGGAGAAGCAGAAAAGTTTATTTGCAGCTGCAAACAAGGTACAGGGAGAATAGAATCTCAAATCCTGCACATCAGAGCAGGCCATTACACACACTTTTATATTCCTTAATGCTACTGCACTACACATCAGCCAATCAAAGCTTTGCACAAATGCTCTGCCTTCCTTATATGGGTTACAACAATGTTTATTTCCTGCAACCTCTAACAAGCATTCCTAGCAACTTAAACAACCAGCATGTTCTGTCTGGCCTTGTAGCTGTCTCTCCTGTTATCTTTAACTTGGCGTCAGCAAACCTTACACTATGAGGCATTATCTGCTGCTGCAACATTGTTTTAAGAGCAAAAGAGCTTATTCAAACCAGCCAGGCCTGAGTTCTATTAAGGGGGGTTGAGAAAAAGCCCTTAGGCCTACAGCAGGGAGACTTCCTCAACCCTTATGGCCTTCTACCCCCTCAACTTAACTAGTGGCCATGCCCTGGGGTCTCCAACACTCCCATTATTTCTTAATAATTTATTTGATATAATCGAAGGTGTGACAGTCCATTTATTTATTTTTGAGAGCACAGCGCTAAAATATAGTTAATAAGATAAATCAGGATTAAAAACAAAATTTAGATCTCAGAATGCTTTATAAACATGGCTAAGCATTGTTATCCCCAGTTTACAATGGAAATTAAAACATTTCTGATTGATAAAAACCAAGGCTCACAGGGGGAGAGGCCAGATTGTTAGAGGACCAAGAGATGATGTCATCTGAGAGCACAATCAGAGTCTGTTTAACACATGTATTCTTTTCTGGTCTTAAAGGGTTCCTCCTCGAGTCTTTGTTTTCATACCTTGGAAAATGAAACAGCGTCAAATATAATGGTGCCTTCTTGTTTATCGTCTGTCTGTTTATCCATAATCCTGTGTCCCACACCCTCCTGTACCACATTTTAAAGTTTGGGGAATCTGATTTAGCTTAGTGTTTGGCTATAGACACATTTAGCTGGTGTCACTAAGTGTGTGGGTCAGTTGATCCCTGTAGATTTTAAATCCCCTAGAAGGTGGCATATCTCCATTACATTTTACAATCTTAAAATATTATCAGGTCTACAAAGTGAATCTGGGAATGTCCCTAAGGGGGGCTGGCAGTGAAGCTGAAGGCTTAGTTGAAGTGAATCTCCACAGCAAATTTAAGCTGAGTGTTATGCTTGGGTTGGGTGGGAATCGTTCTGGCATGGTCTCTGGGAGATGTAGTTTTTCCAATACAACCTCATTCTTCCTGCTACTCCATATCTTCAAAATCCTACCTTTGCAATGCAGATAGAACAAATATGATCCTTCCATTAAATGATTATTTGAGACAGCAGTTAAGGAAGAGTTCCAGGGGCTATCAAATGTCTCCTAGTTAAGGCATGCATAAAATATATGAATGCACTAATAAATAACCAGTCTCCTCTTCACTGATTTGAGAATAATGAGGGGGGTTTTCTTTAACTGACATGAAAGGGTTACTCTTTCACCCTTAGTTTGCTCTGAGCACTGTGGGAAAATGAGATTAGTACTGTTTAGATTAAGGGAGGTGATCATGCAAAACCCTGTGGTGCATTTGTGGAGGGAAGCTGGAGGGTTTGAAGAAATAATGAAAGGTGTGAATCATCAACATTCCTCTTTTGTCTAATTAAAAGATTTTCTTATCTCTCATAGTAATATAAGGCCTCCGATCACTGTATTTTTTTTATACATTGTGTAATAAAATCTGCAATAAATCATTGAAAAAGAATCTCAGATTATCAGCAGGCTCTTCCTTTGATATCAGTGTTTCCAAATAGTCTTCTTTCGAGGTTTTTACTTGTTAGTTTATTTTTAGGAGAGACGTAAGTCAATTAGTTCATTTTCCCTCTTAATAGTCTGTTTCTGGCATGCTTAGAGAATATTTGAGCTCACATTGTTCAGTTTTAATGGTGCCCCTTGGAAATGCTGAATTTAAAGATGTCTTGATCAGAGGGTAGTTTCCATTTTGTAAAAAGAATTTGTTTTAAAAAAGTATGGCCAGATCCTGCTCTCGTTAAAATGGCAAAACTGCCATTAGCTTTAAAAGGAGCAGAAGTACCAATTTTTTTTTTAAATAAGACATTTAAAAAAAAGTCTACAGGTTAACGATATATCTCTTTATATCTCAAATAGCCCTCAAGTGCTTCAGTTTCAAACACATAAATGTCCAGAACGTTTCCAGAATGTGTCCAGTGTGGATATTAAAGCTCTTGTGAACCTTTTTGTAAGGCATAGGGTTCTCCCCACCGTCCTTAGCCAAGATTTCCCTTCTGTATTGTTGTGCAGAATGCTGTGGACCTGTACTCTAGTCCATAGCTGGCTGTGTTTCAGTGGTGATGTATGTACAGCGTCACTCCTACTTGTGAAAAAAGAACAGGAGTACTTGTGGCACTGAAGTGAGCTGTAGCTCACGAAAGCTTATGCTCAAATAAATGTGTTAGTCTCTAAGGTGCCACAAGTACTCCTTTTCTTTTTGCGGATGCAGACTAACACGGCTGCTATTCTGAAACCTGTCTCCTACTTGTGGAAATTCCAGCCAATAGTTCTATCAGGATTGACGGGGATGGGATGGGATTTGTGTCCCCACTCAATGATGCTACACTACTGAACCTGCCAAGTGTCCTAGGATGATTGGTATAAATGAATCCTCATGAGGGCTTTGCCTTTAGCCAGTGTTGTGCACAACCCAAACACTAAAAAACCAGATGATTAAGCTGCTTCTAACACTGGGCAGTGGTTTCCCTGACCTGAACTCAGTGGAACTTCTGTGAGTCAGTGCCCACAAAAGCGAATTTATTTTAAAAAGGCCCCCCAACCTCCCTAGTTCAAGGAAATGTTGTTCAAGACAATTTCAGCAAAACTCCATATTTCTTGGAAAGAAACAAGACCCCTCTATTTTTACTTCTTTATCAACCTGCGTCTTCACGCTGCAGCATTTTTTACATCTTTTTACATGCTGAAGGTTGACACCTTTCCAGACGGGGGAAAAAAAATGAGTGTAGGAGGTTTTGCAAGTTCATTTCTAAGGTCTTCAGTGGTCTTTCCAGCAAAGATATGTCCTTTCTATACAACACTGTAGAATGTCAAGAGGGTGAAGACCTTGGTGAGATTCAGGCTTGCAGAATTGCCTGTGATCAACAGAGGAATAAAATAATGTAAGCAGTTGAGATTGCAAGCCTGAGAACCTAGCTGTGATGGAATGACTCTCACAACCATTCACAACTAGACTTTGACTCTAACATTATTTATCACTTAGATTTCCTACACACGAGCATATAAATAAAAATTGGATTGCGTTGGCTATAATGGGAATTAAACACTAATCTACAGCTTCAATTCTTTTACCATTCACCAATAACGGTATCTATGGGTATGTCTACGCTGTGGGTCGACAGACTTGGGCTAGCGGGCCTCACACTAGCCCTCTGAAAATAGCTGTGTAGACAGCATTTTGAAGTTGAGCCCCCGCCCCAGCCTGAGGCACAACTTTAACGCACTGTCTACACAGCTATTTCCCCGCTAGCCCAAGTCTGCTGAGCCAGGCTGGGAGGCTCGCTGTGGCGGACTGTGTAAACACACCCTAAAACGTCTAAGAAGCTGGGACAAGTTTCTGACATTTGGGCTAAGGTAGAGGAAATACAACGAAAATAGAAAAAAATTGTCAAAATGTTAGGGTCAGATTCTACTATTCTTATTCACGTTGTTATTCAGGCCATGCTTATGGGATGGGGGACTCGATCCTGCAAAGCAGCGACTCTGAAAAAGACTTGGGGGTTATGCTGGAAAATCAGCTGAACATGAGGTCCCAACGCAAAGCTGTGGCCAAAAGAGCTCATGTAATCCTTGGACAGGGCTGTCTGGGGGGGTGGGGGAGCGCAGGGCCCAGGACAGAGGCTCTGCATTTCTAATTTGCTGGGGGGGGTGCTCCCCCTGGCTCCACCCAGGCCCCACCCCCACTCCACCCCTTCCCCCAAGGCCCCACCCCCGTCCTGCTTCTTCCCACTCCTGCCCCACCTCTTACCGCCCCTGCCACGGCCCCGCCTCTTCCACACCCGGTTCTGCCCCCTCCCCCGAGTGTGCTGCCTCCTCGCTTCTCTCCCTTCCCCCTCAGCACCTCCTGACACCGCAAAACATGTGATCCGCTGCAGGCGGTAGGCGCTGAGAAGGTGGGGGAGGCGCTGATTGGTGGGGCCTGTTGGTGGGCAGGAGGTGCTCGGGGGAGGGGGAGATTCTGGTAGGGGGGCTGCCGCTCACCTCCTCATCCTCCCCCACCTGTCTGCCTGCCTCCTCACCCCCTGCCTGCCTGCCACTCGCCTCCCCGCCCTCCTGCTCACAATTTTATCAAAGCACGGAGCCCCCCAAAGCATAACCCCAGGGGCCCCTGATTCGCTGTACCCAAGGGATGGATCTGTCCTTGGATGTATAAACAAGGAAACCCGGAGCAGGATTAGGGAGGTTATTTTACCTCTGCATTTGGCACTGGTGTGACTGCGGCTGGAAGACTGTGTCCAGTTCTGGTGTCCACAATTCAAGAAAGATGTTGATAAACTGAAGAGGGTTCAGAGAAGAGGCACAAGAACAATTAAAAGGTGAGAAAACATACCTCACAGTGATAGACACAAGGAGCAAAATCTATTTAGCTTAATAATAAAGAGATGGTGAAGGTGACCGTCTATAAGTACCTACATGGGGAACAAAAAGAAAAGGAGTACTTGTGGCACCTTAGCGACTAACCAATTTATTTGAGCATAAGCTTTCGTGAGCTACAGCTCACTTCATCGGATGCATACTGTGGAAAGTGTAGAAGATCTTTTTATACACACAAAGCATGAAAAAATACCTCCCCCCACCCCACTCTCCTGCTGGTAATAGTTTATCTAAAGTGATCACTCTCCTTACAATGTGTATGATAATCAAGTTGGGCCATTTCCAGCACAAATCCAGGGTTTAACAAGAACGTCTCGGGGGGGGGGGGGGTTAGGAAAAAACAAGGGGAAATAGGTTACCTTGCATAATGACTTAGCTACTACTAATAACATCAGCCACACTATCAGAGGCTCGTTCACCTGCACATCCACGAATGTGATATATGCCATCATGTGCCAGCAATGCCCCTCTGCCATGTACATTGGTCAAACTGGACAGTCTCTACGTAAAAGAATAAATGGACAGAGATCAGATGTCAAGAATTATAACCTTCATAAACCAGTCGGAGAACACTTCAATCTCTCTGGTCACGCGATCACAGACATGAAAGTTGTGATATTACAACAAAAAAACTTCAAATCCAAACTCCAGCGAGAGACTGCTGAATTGGAATTCATTTGCAAATTGGATACAATTAACTTAGGCTTGAATAGAGACTGGAAGTGGCTAAGTCATTATGCAAGGTAACCTATCTCCCCTTGTTTTTTCCTACCCCGCCCCCTCTCAGACGTTCTTGTTAAACCCTGGATTTGTGCTGGAAATGGCCCACCTTGATTATCATACACATGGTAAGGAGAGTGATCACTTTAGATAAGCTATTACCAGCAGGAGAGTGGGGTGGGAGGAGGTATTTTTTCATGCTTTGTGTGTATATAAAAAGATCTTCTACACTTTCCACAGTATGCATCCGATGAAGTGAGCTGTAGCTCACGAAAGCTTATGCTCAAATAAATTGGTTAGTCTCTAAGGTGCCACAAGTACTCCTTTTCTTTTTGCGAATACAGACTAACACGGCTGTTACTCTGATACATGGGGAACAAAAATCAGACAATGGGCTCTTCGTTACAGCTACAAAAGTAAAACAATATCCAAAGGTGGAAACTGAAACTAGACAAATTAGGACTAGAAATAAGGCACAAATTTTTAATGGTGAGAGTAATTAACCATTGGAACAACTTACCAGGGGTTGTGGTGGATTCTCTATCACTAGAAATTCTTAAATCAAGATTGGATGTTTTTCTCAATCTATTTAGCTTAATAATTTTTAAGCCTGTTACTTCTTGTCCTGTCCTCAATGCATAAAGAGAATAATGTATCACACTCCTTTTTATAACAACTATTTACATACTTGCAGACTGTTATCTTGTTCCCTTCTCCTCCAAGTCTGCTCTTCTCCAGACTAAATAAACCACTTTTGTTTAAATAAGCCTCTGCAAGCCAACAAATGGTCATGCCAGTAAAGGGAGAGACACATTTATTTCCATTTCTCCCATTTTAGTGTTTTGCTTCACACTGTCCCTTACATTTGGAGCAGTCTTTCCATGCACCAATTATTTTTTCTTCTGCTTCAACTCTGTCTTTGATTTGTATGCCATATGTGATCTTCTATAGCTCTCTCCTATCTCCATATTCATGCCTCATCCTTTATATTGTTCTGGTCTAGATTAGATTGTGAGCTCCACAAGCCAGGATCCATGTGTTGATGCTAAGGCCCTTTGCATCTGTGTTGTTACGTAAATACCAAATACAAAGAATGGTTTGTGTTAGACATATAATGGACTTTAAATATGTTACAATTTAGTTATATTCTAATAGAGGATTTTGGGGCAGGTGGATGTGAACTGCTTGATTTCCCCTAAGCCTTCCTTAGATATGAGACAGTCATGCATCAATCGGGAGTTAACCTAGTGTGAAAAACATAAGAAATACCTTTTGTTGTTCCCTTGTTTTCTTCTCATTATGAGCGAGCATTAATCTTTACAGTGGTGTCATGGGATAATTGGAGAAGAGGATTTCCTGTCAAAGGGAGCTCCTTGCGTTGAGCACTATGGGATCATGTGCTAGGAAGGGACTAAGGAGGAACTGAAAACTATGCTGGTGGGGACAAGGGAAGAAGAGGTCTATTTCTTATGTACAAGTGCTATAAATGTAGTCTTTTTAAGACTTTCAGGAAACTGTGCTGTCTATTTCTGGAATAAGATTAAGCCAGTAAAAATGTTGCTAAACATCATCAATCCTGGAGTTGTTGAATCAAACCTTCCAACTGTACTTTTTCTGCATGTACATTTTGCTAAGGCTGATGCGTAGTACATAGTAAAATATACTAGTTTCCTATGCCCTTTGTACACCCCATCCAGAGCCACCTACCAGGGTTCATATGAGCGCACATAAATGTGTACATACATCTTTTTTTCAACCTCTACATTTTAAATTGTGTTTTTAAATTTCAAGAGGTTGGATGTTTGAGGTAACTAAATATTTTCCAGAGGCCTGCTATCTTCTCCCCCAGGAAGTGCTCAATCATTTAGCACAGAGTCCACACATTGCTAGAAAAGAGCTTATTTACTCTCTTACAGTCCAAGCCTACTCCCATTGAAGTCTATGGCAAAACTACCTATGATTTCAGTGGTGTAAATAGGGACTCCTCATCAAGTAGAAAGAAAAGGAGTACTTGTGGCACCTTAGAGACTAACCAGTTTATTTGAGCATAAGCTTTTTCACTTCATCGATGAAGTGAGCTGTAGCTCACGAAAGCTTATGCTCAAATAAATTGGTTAGTCTCTAAGGTGCCACAAGTACTCCTTTTCTTTTTGCAAATACAGACTAACACGGCTGTTACTCTGAAACTCATCAAGTAGGAGTGTTTCTAGTGTGGCTTATGCGGGGATCGGTTCTGGGCCCTGTGCTATTAAACATTTTTGTCAGTGATCTGGAAGAAAACATAAAATCACTGATGAAGTCTGCAGATGACATAAAAATTGGGAGAGTGGTAACTAACGAAGAGGACAGGTCACTGATTCAGAGTGACCTGGATCTATTGAAAAGTTGGGCTGCAAGCAAACGCTATGCATTTTAATACAGCCAAATGTAAAGTCATTTTACTCTATATATGTTTTTATATCATGTTCATCACTGTAGTATCTGAGCAGCTTCCAGTAGTTCATGAAGCAATATGACTACACATCTCTCATGTGTTGTTTGTTCTCTCATCCTCAGTGGAGGAAGTATGTGCAATGGAGAGTCTTGTTTTGGTAGTTTTGTTTTTTTTAAATAGATATACCTGTTGCTATGTGTTTTTGTTAAAGAAGGCAAGGTCAAAGCAATCTGCCTTCCACTTGGAGCAGAAAGTCTGGAGGTTTGTGATAGTCCTTAGTAGGGCTGTCAATTAATCACAGTTAACTCAAGCTATTAACTCAAAACAAATTAACTCGATCAATCATGATTAATGCAATTTTAATCACACTGTTAATAGAATACCAATTGAAATTTATTATAAATATTTTTGGTTGTTTTTCTACATTTTCAAATATATTGATTTCAATTATAATACAGAATACAAAGTGCACAGTGCTCACTTTATATTATTATTTTTATTATAAATATTTGCACTGTAAAAAAGATAAAAGAAATAGTATTTTTCAATTCACCTCATACAAGTACTGTAGTACAATCTCTTTATCTTGAAAGTGCAACTTACAAATGTAGATTTTTTTTCTTACATAACTGCACTCAGAAACAAAATAATGTAAAACTTTAGAGCCTGCAAGTCTGCTCAGTCTTACTTCTTGTTCAGCCAATTGCTAAGACAGACAAGTTAGCTTACATTTACTGGAGATAATACTGCCCTCTTCTTATTTACAAAGTCGCATGAAGGTTAGAACAGGCATTTGCATTGCACTTTGTAGCCGGTGTTGCAAAGTATTTATGTGTCAGATATGCTAAACATTCGTATGCCCCTTCATGCTTCGGCCACCATTCCAGAGGACATGCTTCCATGCTGGTGATGCTCATTAAAAAACAATGTGTCAATTAAATTTGCGACTGAACTCCTTGGGGGAGAATTATGTGTCTCCTGTTCTGTGATTTTACCCACATTCTGCCATATACTTAGAGTTATGGCAGTCTCAGATGACTACCCAGCACATGTTGTTTGATTTAAGAACACTTTCACAGCAGATTTGACAAAATGCAAAGAATGTACCTATGTGAGATTTCTAAAGATAGCTACGGCACTTGTCCCAAGGTTTAAGAATCTGTAGTGCTTTCCAAAATCTGAGAGGGATGAGGTGCAGAACATGCTGTCAGAAGTCTTAAAAGAGCAACACTCTGATGCAGAACCCAAACCACCAAAAAAGAAAATCAACATTCTGTTGGTGGCATCTGACTCAGATGATGAAAATGAACGTGTGTCAGTTGGCACTGCTTTGGATCGCTATTGAACAGAAACCATCATCAGCCTGGAAGCATGTCTTCTGGAATGGTGGCTGAAGCATGAAGGGGCATACAAATGTTTAGAATATTTGGCACATAAATACCTTGCAATGCCAGCTACAATGGTGCCATGCGAATTCCTGTTCTCACTTTCAGGTGACATTGTAATAAGAAGCAGGCAGCATTCCCTCCCGTAAATGTCTGAGCGATTGGCTGAACAAGAAGTAGCACTGACTAGACTTGTAGGCTTTAAAGTTTTATATTGTTTTGTTTTTGAGTGCAGTTATGTAAAAAGAAAAATTCTACATTTGTAAGTTGTGCTTGCACATTAAAGAGATTGCATTACAGTACTTGTATGAGGAGTACTTGTATGAGGTGAATTGAAAATTACTATTTCTTTTGCTTATCTTTTTACAGTGCAAATATTTGTAATAAAAATAATATAAAGTAAGCATTGTACACTGTATTCTGTGTTATAACTGAAATCAATATATTTGAAAATATAGAAAACATCAAAAATATTTAAATAAATGGTATTCTATTATTGTTTAACAGTTGTGATTAAAACTGCGATTAATTGCAATTATTTCTTTTAATCGTTTGACAGCCTTAGTCCTTAGTTCTTGGGGAAGTTCACTCCACAGTCTTAGACTACCCGGAGAGAAAGCTTTATTCCTATTGTAGAAAGATACATTGTGCCAGAGCAGTGTAATTGTTGACCAGCTTTTACATATGGGAACAAAAAATGCAGGCCATACTTACAGAATGGTGGACTCTACCCTGGGAAGCAATTACCCTGAAAAAGACTTGGGGGTCATGGCAGTTCCATAGCTAGGACAGGAAAACTGGGTGGGCTCTGAATTTCGGGTGGGTGGGCAATGACAGGGGGGCAGGAAGGATGGGGGGCCCACCTCTCTCCCACCCCCTCCAGTCGTCCCTTACCGCTCGGCAGGCACCTGAAGATGAGGCTGTCTGGGGCACACAGGCTGAGGGGTGCACCCATGGGATGGAGGGGGGCCCCACCAGGGCTCAAGCTTCTCCTGCCCTTCCGATCCCGGCTTGGTGTCCATCCGCCTGGCCACGTCCCTCTTCTGCCGGTGCCGTGAGCTGCTGCCCCAGTCTCCAGCCCCAGCGCTGGCCCTGCCAAGACCCACCGCCATAAGGCACACTGCAAACTCTGGGGCTGGAGACCGGGGCAGCAGTGTGCGGTGCTGGCAGGCGAGGGATTCGGCTGGGCGGTTGCCAGATGGACACCGAGCCTGGGTGGGGAGTCCCAGCCTGTGGATTCAGGGGGCTCCTGCAGCAATTTGGGTGGGCCTGGATTCTAAGTGGGTGGGCCGCAGCCCACCCAAGCCTGCCCGTGGCTATGCCCCTGGGTCACGGTGAATCATCAGCTGAACATGAGCTCCCGGTGTGATGCTGTGGCCAAAAAGGGCTAATGCAATCCTTAGAGCTGTGGTGGGCAACCTGTGGCCCATCAGGGTAATTAGCTGGCGGGCCGCGAAACAGTTTGTTTACATTGACCGTCCGCAGGCCCGGCCGTCCGTAGCTCCCAGTGGCCGCGATTCGCCATTCCCAGCTTATAAATAACTATATGGAGAACAGAAATTTGATAATAGCGATCTCTTAAGTGTAGCAGACAAAGGTATAACAAGATCCTGTGACTGGAAGAAGAAGCTAGACAAATTCAGACTGGAAATAAAAGACAGATTTTTGGGTAATTAACCACTGGAATAACTTAACCAGTGGTTATAGTGGATGTCCATCACTGGAAATGTTTAAATCAAGATGGGATGTTTTTCTAAAGGATATGCTCTAGTTCAAACAGGAATTAATTCAGGGAAGTCCTATGGCTTGCGTTATACAGGAGGTCAGACAAGATGACCATGTTCTGGCTTTATAATCTATAACTCTATCACAAAGTTGAACTGCGATCCTACAAAGACTAGTGCAGGTGCTTAACTGTGCCCACTGTGAGCAATCCCATGGAGTTCAGTGAGATAATTCATGCACATAAAGATAAGCACATGTGTTTGCAGCACTCAAGCTTTGAAGCATCCCTATTTCTATCTCAAATCTTGGCAGGTATGCTGGCGTCAAGAATGTTATTGGGTTGGAGCCTCTGGAAGTGTCATTCAAGTTCTCTTTCTTGAGAGGGCAGGTGGCCCATAATTAAAGAAAAAGCTCCCTACTTGATCAATTCAGCTTGTATTGCCTTCCAAGCTCAGACCTTCCAGACCGTTTTTAATAGCTGCAATGAAGGAAAATGGTTAAAGGAAATGTTAACCAAATTGTAGCTCTCACAGGAGCTGAACTAGGTGCACCTTGCATATGAGGGATGACATCCTGGACCCTGGAGTCAATAGATCTGCCCGACAATATAAATAAAGTTCTAGCATTTTGTATAAGTCAGGCAGGTACTCCAGAGTCCGCATCAAACTCACTGTTGTGTCCATAATGATGGTAAGACCTTTTGTTCTATTTGTTTTCAAGTCACTGTTGTGATTTTCAATAGTTGAAGTAGCTTTCAAGTGATTTCAAACATCAATGCTTAGCCAAATATTCTCAGTTCTGGCTCAGTGCAGTCAATGATTAAGTAATCACACACTGTAGCACACCCATTGATATACTCTAATTGTGGCAAGGGTTTTCATGCTGTGTGGGTAGGGAAAGGACAGTAGGGAAAGACCTGAAGAAGAGCTGTGTGTAAGTTGGTAAGCCTGTCTATCTCACCAACTGAGGTTGGGCCCAGAAAAGATATTACCTCATCCATCTTGTCTCTCTAGGGAAAGGATAAATGGTTCTGATAAAGTATTATTATGCTGCACCCAAACTAATTCTAGGTGTTTTACTGGAAAATGTAAAACACAATCCCTTCGCTGCACAGATTACATGGAGTGTCTGTAGTATAGACATAGCCAAGGTATAGCTGTAATCAGATGAGTAAAGGCAACAGAAATGATGGAGTGGGGATGGGCAGTGGTGTTTTAATCTATATCTATCTATGTCTATATCTGTATATCTATAAAGAAAAGATGTGGTTGCTTCAATTAATAATATACATCTCTTTGTGGTTTTATTTATTGTATATATTCATTTTTTGGATTTGTTTAAGTATTTTGCTCCTGGAGAAGTTGTAAAAATGCAGATAATAGGATGGGAATGTAGGAAGAGGCAGGGTTTGGGGGAGCAAACAGAGGAGAAAGGGTTGAGAGAGGGATGGGATGGAGGGAGGAATGGAGTTGGTATAGGTGTGAAGGAGGATGAAAAGCAAAATGGGTTGAGCTTGGGTAGCAGATGTGGGAAGGAGGAATGACTGGGTGTAAGGAAGCAATACTGTACAATGTAGGAGTGAAATAGTAAACTTACAAAAGTCAAAGATGAAGAAAGTTAAGGGCTGTCTCCTTTAAGTGATGCCAGATGGGCTCCTGAGGCTGAGAATGTTGTCTCCCCTGGCTTCTGCTGGTCACTTGTGAATGTTGGTGGCTCCAGAGGGCAGGAACCTTTGATGAGCCACCCTCAGAGGGTGCTGAGCTGGGTTGCTGCCCTATTTGGAGACGAGGGAGGAGGTTTTGGGACACAGTAACCTTGAGAGATTACTGGGAAGCCCAGTGAGGGGATGAGTGGGCTTCAGGCACAACTCTTCCTGATGTTACTCCAGCTTCTGTAGGTGGCTGGTGTGGAAAATCTTCTCCCACAACTTGAATTGAATCAAATTAACTCAAACTTTTTTGAGATTTGAAAATATTCAAGTTCGTTGTTTTTACTAAAAAAATCATGTCTTGGTTCTCATCGGGAACAACAGCAAAAATCCTGAAATTCTGTAAGTCAAACTATTTTCCTGCTATGTAGAATCTAAGAAAAACCAGGAAGTGCTTTGGAGATTTGTTGTATTCCATGACCTTGACCAAAGGTTAATTCCAAAAAAGCTAGAATAGGCTTTCAGCTATTTGTCTGGGCCTACCTGTATCCTTTTATCTCCCCACAAAGACTTGAGACTGAGAAGGGAGGGGCAGAGATGTAGGAGCATGTATATCTATCACCTCCCACAATAAAGACATTTGGACAAACTTAAATTCTTGGCAGAAGGGGAATCTACAACAAAAAGTTCCTTAGCAAAGGCTACGTGGTTGGCTGCCATGTGTGTGTTTTGTCATTAAAGTCACTACTATGTATTTAAGCTTTTTAAAACATCATTTTTATTCTTTTTTGCATCTGTGTGAATATTTTATTTAAATTTTGAGTGAAAATTTTCTCTATTTAATTTCTTGTTTCTATAATTGCAAAATGTCCATCATGGGCCAAATCCTGCTGTATTTTCTCAGCCCTTACTAAAGAAAGCTCCCATTCAAGTCAATGATAGAGGGTAACAGGTGGTCCCACCTCTTTTTAAGAAAATGAGATTTGAAAACTCTAGATGCATTCTCATTAAAATGGATTCATATCTGAATTAAATCTAGTCAGTAGATTCATTATGTCCCTAACCTGAACTGAATCTCCAAATTTTCTGAGCTTTTCCCATTGCTCTGTGGTGTTTTAATCTTTGCTGTACTAGTGAAGGAATAAATTCCTGTTGCCTACAATTAGGGTGACCATATGTCCCGTTTTGGCCAGGACAGTCCCTTTTTCAAGCCCTGTTCCGGCTGTCCCGACTTTCTTTTTTCCTAAAGGAGTCATTTGTCCTGCTTACTCTTGCTGACTTGATCAGTTGGCAAGAACAAATGGGACAAATGCCCACTTTGGTCAAAAAAGTCAGGTGGGGTGTGGAGGGGAGGTAGGGCGGGGGGGTGGGAGGTAGCGTTCCAGCATGGAGGCCTTCCCCCCACCCCCTCAGGTTTCCAGGGATGGGCAACAGCCTCCTAAGGGGGCCCCTGCAGGGTTCCAGTGACAAGCAACAGCCGTGTGTGTGCGCGCGCGTGTGCATGCAGCGTTCCAGCAACAAGCAACAGCCTCACTGGGGTGTGTGGGTGTGTGTGCGGGTGTGCGTGCGTGCAAGGTTCCAGCGATGGGCAACAGCATGGGGGGTGGTTTGGGCAAGTGTCTGGCAGTGTCCCATTTTCTCTCTGAGAAATATGGTCACCCTAACTACAATACCTTTCTTTTCTACTTCCTCTTAACCACAGTTATTTTTTGTATGGACGAGTGAAAACCGTGTTTTCATTGCTTACCTGTGAGCGTCTTCATAATTAAACAATAGATTTAGCAGCAAGCTATCTAAGGGATATACTCAACAACCAATAGTACCTACGATCGGTCTGCCCACGCACATCCTCCTCTACATTACACCCAGTTCTTGTCGCGTTTGCTCAAAACAAATGTCTATCTTATCTGGAAATGTCCATGTACTTGTAGGTTATAAACAGAAGGCAGATAGTCATACCTCCTGAAACTAAAGTAATCCTTGAGGTTTGATTATCTAGTGTTATAAACCAGGAGCTGTTGACAACAACCTGCCTTTGAAGTTACTGTATAGGTGAACTGTAAAGTGTTATTTCCCTCTTAAGATAAGATCTGATAAACTGGACTTTCCATGCAGCTGCAGCTAAATACACCTGCCAATGTGTTTTGACTTTTACCTGACTTTTCTTTTCTCTTTCTCTCTCATACACACACATACACTTGAACAAGATATGGGCTAGTAGTTCTCAGCAGAAAACAAGTGGAAATGATTAAGCAGTCTGGTAAAGTAAAATAATTATCAGTAGTCTTGGACTCCACAGAGTTGTAAAAGCTCTGGAATTCACTCCTGCAAGTGCCCAAATCTGTCCATTATTGGGATGCCATGCAAAACATCTGTTTAATCTGGTTTATTTGGGTCAATATTTGGGCGGATTTTTATATTTAGTGGGCAGCAGGTGATAAGGGCATTGGTTTGTGTTGTAGCCAGTTGTTGGTTGAAAATGTTCATATTTTTCAGAGGATACTGATTGTAATTATTATAAATTAGAGATGGTCAGAAAATATGGGGAGGAAGGTGTTTTTGTGCAGAAATGTTGCTCTTTTGTTGCAAAACTGAACAGCCAAAATTGAATTTTTGTTTTGTTTTGGCCAAATATTTTTTGGTTTTTGAGCATTTGTTTTTTAATGAAAAAATCATTGTTTTTAAATAAAAGCAGACACTTTTAAAAAAATCTTCATTTAATTGAAAACTCAATTTTCCATTGAAAAAATTTTGATGGAAAAATTTTAACCAGCCCTGTTATAAACAAGTCCATCCATTTTAATGGTGGGTGTAATATATGTTAATGAAGCGGCAAAGAGTCCTGTAGGACCTTATAGACTAACAGACGTTTTGGAGCACAAGCTTTCGTGGGTGAATACCCACTTCGTCTATAAGGTGCCACAGGACTTTTTGCCATTTTTACAGATCCAGACTAACATAGCTACCCCTCTGACACATGTTAATGAAGTAAATCTTAGCCTGTTTTCCCTGGGAAGATTCTTATTTATCCAGATTACTAAACTTGGGGTCTGGTTTTTCTGGAACTTTGGCTATTCATTATTTAGTACCTTTGTATGCCAAAGGTTTTCCAGATATCCAGAATATGATACATATTCTGATTATCCTGATTATCGATTTGAAATTAATCGGAATATTGTAGGTTTAAATGTGTTCAAAATGTTCTCTGCCTGTATAGTTTTTGCTAATTTTCTGAATGTTGACTGGAAACTACCACATACGGCTGGAACTGCTGAAGCCACAGTTGTGAATCGCTCCATGAATTTTCTATTTTTGTTTTATGAACACTTTATTTCATGGCCTTCTACCTGTTTCTCAGCTGCTCCAATGTCATGGTGAGGCCATTTGATTTCCTTTCTTATGTGATTTTTAAAAAAAATCACAATTGTAGTTCTAGCACCTTACTGAAGTAGTTTGTGCATAACTTTAAACTCAATAAAAATGTTTCTATGGCTTCCCTGTAATTATGTTCACTGATTGTTCCTGGAAACTGTCTTTGGCACTTTACCATTACACATGTCTGGGCCTGGTATTCTGGAAGAATTCTCCTAATAATTAATTCTAGATACATTGTAAGCACTTTTTCTGTTATCTGGAATAGGCATATGCTACTATTATACCAATATCACTTATAGTCCCCCAAATCCAAGATTAATATCTATGGAAATGTTCTATCCTGATTAAATGTGCCGGGTACTCTAGAGCCAAAATACTAATCAACATATTAAATACATTCAGACAAACTAATTGATTACTGGATACCTAGAAATAACCTACTACTACATAGTAGTAATAATTAGAAGTGCTTGAATAATTCTTAATTAACAATTTATTCAAATAATTTTGCCTTTTGAATTTATTTGGCAATTTTTCTTGGAGTACACATCGTTTGCAAACATTTCACTAAAAGAGTTGACAGTCCCAAATTTTTGCTGTGTTCACTAGTTATCTAAATCACACAGAATTATTTCGGTTCCCTGATTGGATGACTTGTGTAACTAGCCCAGACGGTACAAATTGTGAATTTTACAATTCAGTATACCATTCAGAATTCACTCTTATCAAATTCTGAGCCTTAAAATTCACTTTGTCCTAGTAAAGTTTGAGTGCTTGAGTGATCAAACTGAAATTCACTTTCAGATTCAAATGAATATTTGGAGACACTCATTCCTCCCTGCCATTTATTCCAGTGAGAGTGAAGAAAAGAAGTTGATGTACATATTATGTCACAGCTGTGGCTTCAGCAGTTCCAGCCATATATAAAATGCTACCCAATATGTCCTTGGGATCTAATGTCCTGTTTGTTCCATTTTTTTCTCTTCTTCTTTTGTTTGCAAGTGTTTCTGCTGATTGCATATTACTTTGTTCCTTTTTTATTGCAACATTTAGTAAGGAGGAAAATCACCCTTGGTGTGGAGGGCTGACACAAGGCCCTCTAATGCGCTACTTCACCCGAGGGTGAGGCTCTGCGGTGAGCATGAGAGTAGTCATGCAAGGAGACTCTATGTTCCATATGTGCTGTGGAGGGTGTGCCCCGGCCCAGGACTATGTGGAAGGGAGAAGCCTGAGGAGGAGTAACAAGTTCTGTGATTAGGTAAATCTAGTGGCCCAAGTGCAAATGGATGGGAATATGACTGCTGCTCTAGCCCATTGGCTGGAATTTCAGCCTTTGATGAACTGCAGTGCAATCCTGCAGTCTGATGATTTTCAGTGGTGGACTGCATCTTTCCCCATATCCCCCTTTGTGCTCTAATGCATGCTAGCATTTATGCAGAGTGAGTGAATTTCACCTTTTATGAATACATAAAATTCATGTATTCATTAAATTAAATGAAAATACTGATAGTATTTGAATAACCTTGAACACTCACTTCCAGACTACAGTACTTGTGAAAGGCTTATGGGGCATTATATTTTGTATTATTTCACACTATACACACAGTCTGAAGAACCTGGAGAAATTCCAGCTTTCAGCATTACAGCCATTTGATACACATTACAGTAATTTAAAGTCACTTAATGTGATTTCAATGTTTTTGAAGGACTCCATTATTTTCCCAAAAGTTTCTTCAGTTAGGATGTGAGTTAGTGCCTCCACTGAAGCATTTCAAGAGTATAGGAATCTATGTACAAATTTTACATTCAGAAAAGAACAAAACCCTGTGAAACTATGCCAAAAATACTGTTTTTTATTTATTCCTTTTGAACAATTCACATTCAAAGCCTATATAATGAAAGTAAAACTATGTATTCATTCTCGCTAAGCAAATTAGAGGAATGAGCAAAAAAAGGATGCTCAATTAAAATCAAGTGTTTTAAAGGGCTACCTTGGGATTTGTGTAATCATTAGTGGAACATCTTCATTTTGGTTTTGAAATGTTTACAGAACACTCACTTTTCTAAATATTAGCACATGGCAAGAGATGAGTCTAAACCAAAATCTCAGATCCAAAAGTCCTTGAATTTTGGGTACATTCAATCTCAAACCTCGCTGTAACTTTTGAAAACACTTCTGATCTTCAGAATGGGTTGAAACAAAACCCTACATCCAATTATCCTGAAATTTGAGCCCATATCTCAGAGGTGGGCAAACTACGGCCCACGGGACCGCCCTGCCTGGCCCCTGAGCTCCTGGCCCAGGAGGCTAGTCCCTGGCCCCTCCCTTGCTGTACCCCACCCATCCCCCGCTGCCATGCTGCTGCGTGGGCAGCGCTCTGGGCGGCAGGGCTGTGCGCTCATGCAGGGCAGTGCGGCAGCGTGTCTGGCTCCAGCTGGGCGGTGCGGCGGCCAGATATGCTGCTCTGAGCAGCATGGTAAGGGAGCTGGGGCCGGGGGGTTGGATAAGGGGAAGAGGGTCCCGGGGGGGGGCAGTCAGGGGACAGGGGGCGGTTGGATGGGGCGGAGGTTCATGGGGGGGGCAGTCAGGGGACAGGGTGCGGGAGGGGTTAGATAGGGGGTGGGGTCCCGGGAGGGGGCGGTCAGGGGACAAGGAGTGGGGGGGGTTGGATAGGGGGTCGGGTCCCGGTGGGGCGGTTAGAGACACATAGGTCATATGGTATGTTTCTGTTACTGGACAGGATAAATGTAAGTTACGTAATGGAATTTTCAATGTGAATATTCATGTTTACACATTTGGTATTTTCCTTCCATGACAATGTTGCCATATTTGCTTACAATTTGCTGTTTCCTTGAATATTCATGCCAGAAAACTTATTTGCAAGACTATCTCAGGAAACACAAAAGGGATGCGTACACAGCCAAAGTGAATTCACTTACAGAATTTGAACAAATATACACTGAAATTTGCGGAACTGTTTGTTGCGGTATTTGCCCAGCTCTGTTCAGTGCCAGCCCTTGCTATCAGACCACTCTTGAATGAGTATTAAACCAGTTCTATTTATCAGTGTGGAATGCAAGTGAAAAGTTTACATTTTCAAAAGTGACAATGATTTGGGTGAATCCATTCTTGAGTGCCCAATCTGAGACACCTCAGAAAGGCCTGATTTTCAGATACGCTGAGTACCCACCCTCGCATAATCAGGCCTTTCTTAGATATCTCAAGATAAGCATTCTAGAACAGAAAAACCTCATATAATTAGTCACTTTTGGAAGGTTAGGCTGAAACATTTGGAGGGAGGATACTCCATGTAGAGTACTTACTTGTGCTGATGGGTATCCTCCACCTGCAGTCAAAACTCCCTGCTGTGTGCCACACAAGGACTTGCAGGATCAAGACCTTAGTTACACAGGCCTGGCATATACATAACATTTAGATGGACCTAGCTACATTACTCGGGGGTGTGAATTTTTCACACCCCAAATGCTGTAGTTAAGCCAATCTAACACCCAGTGTAGATGTAGCTAGGTTTGTTGACCTAGCTATTGCCACTCGGGGAGCTGGATTAGCTACATCGTGTCTGCAGGATGGCATTACAGTGGCATAGCTGTAGCAATGCCCATTTTGTAGACACGGCTTCAGTCCTGCAGCTGGTTTTGTTCCAAGAGAGGTAGGTAGAGAAGAGAACCATTAGCCAGGCTTCAGAGATACTTTAATGATTAATGCTCTCATCTGAATGTTGTAGAGTGTTATAGATGCACTATCACTTAGCTTCTGTTCAACTCCAAGAAACAACAGCTGCTGAACAATATACTTGCATTAACTGTGCCACGCATAGCGGAAGGAAGGTTGGCCTCATCTCCTTTGCTAGTTGTGTGCTGCCACCTACTGGCATTATTCATTGCCTGTGTCAATTGTTTACGTTCTCAGGGCCACATCTGTGCGTCTCCAAACACCCTTTTGAAAGTCACACTTCATGAAATTATTGTTTTAACCAAAACTTTGGTCAAGGTCAAAATCTTTATGCCTTAAGTTCCCTTTCAGAAGCAGCATAACTATGGGAGTGAAGAGTAAACAATTTAAAGCTGCTGTCACACTGTCTGGAGTGGCTCACAGCCATGAGTGCCAACCTCAGGGCAGACTGTTAAAAAGAAGGCGGAGACCCCAAACTGCTTGTATGTTCTATAATTACATTTCACCAACCCAGTCACAAGTGTGAAGTCCTAAAGCACTATAACAGTCTTACCGTGGAGTCTCAGACAGTCCCCTTGGGCACTCCAGTCTATCTTGCCACCTTGGCAAAATGGACTAGGTGATAGATGGTCACTTTATACCAAAAAACAATGTTCAGGTTACTCCCAGTCCCAAGGACAAGTTCCTTACCCCAGGTCAATTGTACTCCACTCTCAAACCAAAGAGAACACCTGTAACCAATCCCGTAATAAACTAAAGATTTATTAACTAAGAAGAGAAATAAGAGAAAAGAAAAGGGGTACTTGTGGCACCTTAGAGACTAACAAATTTATTTGAGCATAAGCTTTCGTGAGCTACAGCTCACTTCATCGGATGCATCCAATGAAGTGAGCTGTAGCTCATGAAAGCTCATGCTCAAATAAATTTGTAAGTCTCTAAGGTGCCACAAGTACTCCTTTTCTTTTTGCAGATACAGCCTAACGCGGCTGCTACGCTGAAACCAGAAATAAGAGAGTTATTTACAAGGTTAAAATGGGAAACATACACACACAAATGAGTTACAATCTTAAATTGAAAAAGGTAACATAAGCTCCTATAATAAGCAGCTCTCTATGGCCTTTAGGGCTGACCCATGCCAAGCAGTATGGGGATCTCTTGCTTATGTTTGGGATTCTTTGCCCTCAGATTCCAGATAGCAGAAAGATCCACCTTTTTCCTTGTCAGGGATTTTTATCCCCTTCACCCCAGAGTCCAGACTGATGGGATGTGTTCGTGCACAGGCCTCCCCTTCCTGGAGGGAGTGAGGAATGCACTCAACAAGGTCTCTGCCCTTTGATGCTACACAGTGCCTCATTTGCCTTCAGTAGGCCATCTTGTGTGCAGGACGAGCACATTACCTTAATAAATGTGTTTTTTCCTGTTTGGTGAGATACACAATGACAGAGGTTTATAATGCAAACACTTCATGTGACTTTATACCCTGGGATACAGATGTTGTAAGTAGGATTAGTACATGCAGCATCCTACAAGCATTCCATAAAATCTAAACACTAGACACATTCTTATAACACTAATATCCATTTGAACTATACTAACCCACAGGTGAGCCACAGGTTTTCAGCTATGCATTTGTCAGTGTTCAGTGAGGCCCGGAGGCTTTGGCATGAGCTGGCACTGGTCTGCCAGAGTTACAGCTGCCTGAGGCAGCAGTAAAGTGCATTTGTTCTTCTTCTGAAATGAGAAGGTACCAATAAGTGGTAGGCTCTGGTACCTGACTCTTTAGGGGAAACTGTGTACTTGCAGGTACTGACAATAGGAAATATATCTGAACTTGTCAGTATTTGGATATGCTGCTCAGGTCTCTCATGCGAGATACTTAGGTGCTGGGGAACTGTGCCCCCAATAAATTCGCCTCAGAATGGGTAATGTATGAGTGTGATATTTACTCCTGTATTATTTTGATGAGACTTTTATTGAATATAAATGCAAAGGGAGCTATGTCAGTAAGAACAAAATTCAACTGGCATTCAAAGTAAACTGTAAGGACAATTGTACATAGTTAGTGTAGCTAGACTGAGGTTAACTAAACTTCAGTTAATACTTAACAGCTAGCCAGCTTTTCCTGTGAGAAAGAGAGACGTCCCAAGAACAGAAGAAAAGATCAGAGCAGACCTCCTGTGACTGTCTCACAACTACAGGAGAAACTGCCTAACCCCAGGGACAAGTCAATTAAGACCAGTTTCTGCCACCTTTAGTCCCTTGAATCACACCTTATTCCACCAGCAGTCTCCTCAGAGTCAGTTGGAGTGGTTGTGGAGAACAGGCAGCATTGAGCAGGTATATGAGTGCAGCATTTGGCCCTTGCTGTTTCTCAAAGAGATTGAGGACCAAGTTCTGCCTTGTCTTATATGACATACAACCCCAGTTTGCTGGGGTATTCATCTGCAAAATGCACCTTTCTTTTTCATGGACAAACAGGAAACAATTTGAGGCAAAACTCCATATTGTACTGCTTTATGTGAAACTGGGCCATTATTTTTTTCTGATTCCACTAACAGCATCAATATTTTTATACAGCTCTGCCCAGTAAGGGCTAAATCCCTCACTCACTCATGTCAAGGTGAGGTTATATTGACATTATTCTGTGTAAAATGAGCTTATCGTCCCTCAGTGATTTCCACAACAATTTTGCCTTAGTTTACAAGTCAGAATGAGGATTTCTCTACCTCCCTGTGTGCCAAACTCACCATTCCAAAGACTCTGACTATCAAGTAGCATCCTCCTGCCCTGACATCATTATCATTAATAAAGGTTCTACAGTCAAAATTTAGCACAGAAGACTAGAATCCAACTTGCTTTTTTATAATTATATTGATTTCTGATCCTAACAGCAGTAAAAACTTGTTATTGTTAGGAAAGCTGGCATCCTCAAAGACATTTCTCGAATCTCCAGGGGTACGGAGAGAACCAACTATATGCAATTAGCAAGGGGAAAGATGGAAAATTCAGCTTGACTATTTAGGCTAAATATGATGGCTCAAAGGGAAAGAAAGGACTTCCTCACAACCTGCTCCACTGGATGAAGTTCACAATGGCAATGGATGAAGTTCGCAAAAGACTTGAAATGGTCACTGAAGACTCCCATGAGTATGTATGACTTGAAGACACTAAGGAGGAAGGGTTTATTAAGCAGCATCCATTTTACTGTCAATTTTCTAATCCTAACCAAGCTTTAATATCATTTTTATTCACTTATTTTTCACAATAGTGGAAGGAACCTGTTCCGTAGACTCACTTTGTTGTTGTTTTGAATTCAGTGTCTATATTATATGGTATAGTGACATTGCAGCCTCACAAATCAGGGGCAGATTACTGGAGTCATGGCAGTTTACACTAACTGCAGATCTGCTCCCCAGCATCCGCTGATTATGCAGTATTTCCCTCTTCCTCACCCTTCCCCCAGAATGACTTGTTTCTTCCTCTTTAACGTTCTAATATTCACTCTGAGTCCTGTGGTTTATTTCCCCTCTTACACTGCAGTTTCTCTTTACTGAGCTGAACGTTCATGCATGTTTTTCCTGTTCAGCCCTGTACTTGGCTGGCTCTCAACTTGGGCTCAGCCATTGTCTCTTTACGTCTCTTGCCCTCTGGAACCCCTACTCCTGGGCAAGCTCATTGTTTCCTGCAGGAGTTGAGCTCACCCCTGGGATCCTCTCTGAGTCCAATTACCCCTTGTCCCTGACACTGCTTCTCAGGTCCAGCTACAGGGCACTGACAGAGAGCAGGCATCCAGAGCCTCTGTCAGGACTGCAGTGTCTGTCTGAGAAAAGGGAAAGCTGGTAACTGCCTCCGTGTGGGCTCTCTAGCAACCTTTCCTCTTGGGAAATCTTCCGTCTTGTTATGTGGCCAGCTTTGCCTTTTTAAGCTCTTCTTCTTCAGGTAAAGAGCATGCTCTGCACAGGTGCACCTAATCACCACTGCCTGTGTGCAGGGATGCTCATTAGGCTTTCTGTCAGTGGGATGGGGACATGTCCCATCACAACCCCCCACACAGGGAATCAATGTTACAGATTTAAGAAACAGATCAGCAAATTCTGCTTTTCCTCCTCTAGCAGCCTCAAAGAACAAGTCTGTAATGATGATTCAGCTTTTGCAGGTTATGCAAAACCAAGGTGATTTGTAGAGGCCTGAGAGGGCTATTTTCTTGGATTTTTTGCCTTGCTTGCCCAGCAAATGCCAACAGGGGGAGTTTCAGATCTACCTCAGACTTATAGTGCTATAGTATCCTTGGCTATAGTGAAATTGATCATGGGGATAAAAGTTAATGAAATTCAGGAAAATAAACACAGTACCCTTGTCTTCTTAATGCCTCCTCCCCTTAAAGAAACATTTCAGTGGCTCTTCTTCAGATTGAAAGCGAAGGTACAGTTCCCATCTCTGGTTAAACTTCAGCACTTTCTTTTTAAAAAGAAATCTCAGGGGAAATAGATCTATGCTATGTTTTACTGGATTGGAAGAAAACTAAAATTTCTCTGGAATGCGTCAAAACCAGGATTTTTTTACTCAGCCTCCATATCCCACCTCCTGAAACAAAAACAAACAAAGAAAACCTATCACCCCATAACCACTACCATCTCTGGTGATCAGGTACAGTAGAATCCTCTTCCTCATTTTGTATAATGTAAAACCTGAGTGAGAAGATTTTACAAACCAAAATTCTGCCTCCTGGCTTATCCCCAATATTAGTACACGACAGCAAATATGTAGCCAAATGGCAAGTGCAAAATATTTCTCTAAAAGAGAAGAGGAGAAACTGTGGGGAGTAAAAGATATTTTAAAATATCAGAAAAGTTGGTCTCTGTTCTTGAAAGACAAACACAAAAGCCATGTTTATGTAGTAATTATTGAATGGGATCTGTTTTTGTTAAGATGCTCTTATATCTTTTTTAAAGATAGGATAGAAAGGGTTTATTCAATGCAGCAATGTAATTCTAACAATCACTGGCTTTAATTTCTTTAGCCACAGCCCCGTGATTGCAGAGTTTTTCATTTCTCATTTGTTATTTGTTGTCACTTTGACATTGCCTTCATAGTAGAAACACTCCATCCTTTTTCGTGTCTGATACTGGCTGCTCAGTTACGCCGTTTCTACACTACAGAGTTTTGGCGATGCAAGTTATGCAGACAATCTTGCAACTGACTGGCATTTCCAGGTCCTAGTCAATGTAGTAACTCTTAAAAAAAATTGGTATTAATTTTTCAACCATTGTATTTTAACATTTTGTTCAACAGAAAGAGATCAACACAAATGGTTTTAGCTACTAACACTTTCAGATGGAGATGCCACCATTCATGCCTAACTATTTTTTCTCAGCGCCCCTCTGTAACAAAGAACTGTGCGGGTAACAGCAACATTTTCATGTAAACCAAAGCCATAACATACATCAGTGAAGTATGTGAATGCTTTTTCTGGGAGAAAACAGACCAATAATTTCCTCATCTGCAGCAGACAAATGACTAATCCAACAATTAACATGAATAGCGCACCTACAGACCTGAATAATAATATTCTTAATAGGAACTAATGGCAAATGGGAATATAATTGATTATTGCCTCAATGCACAACTTCAAATGCCACATAATCCAAAGTAAAAAGTAATCTGCATGTGTTCCGAAAGATACTCTTCAAATGGAGGAGCTGTATATCAAAACCTTGTTTCCTGGTAATGAATTTTAAATAAGTGCCCAAGGGCATCAGGTCACTGATGTTTCTACTTTGCAAACTGGGTGGGCTATGAAAGCTCTTAAAACCCTTCAAAGCAATTTTTTTTTTTAAACTAGATTTAACTGACCAAAACTTTTCAAGAAAAATACCTGAAACAATTAAGAGACTGAAAACCAGGTCAGAAAACTTGGTCCATGGCTGAGGATTTACATAAATAGGTCTAACCTTTGACTTGAAAATAAAAGGTAAGTACAGAGCTCTGACAGAACAGCAGGTCATTGGCATTTGCTCTGTAAAGTACTGCCTCTGATGCTATGACAAAAATGTCAAGAATTCCACTGATCATTGTGCACTGATAGCGCTCAAAGGTATGCAGTCAGGCTAGCAGAAACCTAGCCTACCTGACCAATTGAAACTGCAGTACTCCCACGTATTTTATAACCTGCAAGCTGTGAGCGTGGGAAAGCGAATGAGGCCTTTGGAGACTAATTCCTTCTAAAAAGGAGGAAGATGCCTTCCAGAAGGATGATTTTGAATTCTTGTGGTTTGGGCAGCATATGAAATAGTTACTACACAGTCCTCAAGTGAGTAACCCAGTAGTTGCCTCCAAAGCATGTATTGTTCAAAAGGCTTTATAATCAATGCTGAATTTACTAGTCAAGATCAATCCTAAATTTAGCACTATTCAGTTCTGGGGTTTTGTCAAGGCTGGTCTCTACTTAATAGCAATACACAGCTGTGGAAATGGTAATAGTGTGTGGTGGGTTAACTGCCTGAAATATTATTTCTATTCATTTGATCCTAGGCGGTGATCCTAAAGAGTGAGCATAGCTTCATGTTATAACATACATCTGTGCGACTTCCTTTTTGTCTGGTGATGGCTCCATATTTAGGAATCTGAAAGTAAAAGATGAACCAAAGAAAACCACATTTTGCATTTTTGTGTCTACTTCTATCACAGTAACACAGAAAGCTATGAAATAAATCTTCACATTTCTTCAGTGAGCAAAGAAAAAAATCATGAAAGCCAAAACAATAAATGGAAAATGTTTTATGTTCTTATGTTACACAGAGACAGATTCAGTTTCCTATTACACTTCTAGGCACAAACGTACATAAAATATCCTACAGGCTGTCTCCAACTTGTTTTTCTAATTAATTAAAAGTGATCCATTACAGAAAACCTGAAGGAATGTCAAAGATGCTCTTGTCTGTACTGCTTTTGTCTCACTTGCTGCAACAGAGAGGGAAGCTGTTGATGCCTGTCTAGTAGATTATTGAAGGGTGGCTGTACTTTTGCTATTAAATCAGGAGAGGTTGGCGATGTGGATTAATTGTCTTTCTTCCCCACTGACAGACTGCTCCTGCAATTCTCAGATAGGTAAAGCTTCCATTGGAGTTCACAGAATTTAAGAACAGCCAGTCTTGTGGCTAACCTCCTAATCATTTCTCTTCCCTGTAGCATTCTTTACACTTGTAAACCTCAGTGGCTGCTCACAGATGGGTTTGATCCAAAGCCTATGGAAATCAATGGAAACACTTCCAATGGCTTTGGATCAGACCCAGTTTGTGCACCATAGCTTAGAATCTTCTAAGAATGTGACATGGGATAATACATAATGGAGAGCAGATACTTCTCTATACTAAAATGGGTTTTGGAGGGCAGTGGGATTGATTGCCTTGTTAATGATCATCACATTGTGTTGGGGCAGAGGATATAGTCACAATTAATTTCCTCCCATCTAGTTCTCACTGTCCTTCAGCTGAGGAAGTCTCCGCAGAACAGTGTTGCTTGACTGGCCCCAAAGACACAGTCTCTAGAACACACGCTCCTTGCTGTCACACAAAGGACAACACAAACTGGGATATCTCACACATAGTGGGCTGCTCAGTTACATTTCCTGAATGATTATTAGGCCAGAATGCATGAAACTGCTGGGACTAAAGAGAAATTAAAATGACTTACTGCTAGACTCTTGATATGTCATGTATATATGGCCCAATAAAGATACTAGACCTAGCCATAGTCTGTCCCCAGCTCCGTGCCTCAGCTGGGCTCTACTCTTATGCAGTATTACTGCCATTTTGAGTGGGCAGGAGCCTTTGGGCAGTGGCTGCAGAACAGCCCTATGGCCTCTGCTAGCCCTCACTTTTCTTCCCAAAGGTTAAATCCACGATTCCATTGCTTCCAATTCTACCGCTGCAGACTAGGGAGAATCATTAGGGGGAGACAGTGCTTCACCCAGTGTCCCTTCATAGCAGGGGACTCTCCATAACTGAGTGACAGGCAGACTGAAAATGAGGAGGTCAAAAGGTGCCTCCCCCTCCTAAGCACTGGAGCTGGCTGTTAACTCTGAAATGGCAATAGGTACCCATTGCTTGCAGACCATTGGTAATGGGAAAGCTCTGCTCAGGTCCCCTATAACACCCTCTAACAACTAATATTTTGGGTGAGTCTGGCTGGGTGTCCCCATCTTCAGGCCTCCCTTTTTTATCCACAAAGGTCTTCCCCTACAAAGGGCTACTGCTCTCCTTGTCCAGCAGTAGCTTCTGTGTTTCCTCTGCTGTGGAGAGAATGGGACCAAGAAGCAAAGAGGCCAATGGAGGGGCCGTGTTCATTCTGAGGGCCCATGGGACCTGACTATCATGACTCCTCCTCCTGCAGTGGCTGACTATCATCAACTGCAATCAAACAGGCTTGTGTTATAAGTACAGAGACTTTTGCAGAAGTCCCAAGAGAGCTTGGGAACAGGCAGATCACACATGCTCCATTGTACTCTGTTTCTATATACATACTGGGTGAATGGGTGAACCCAGTGGACTTGGAGGTTTTGAGGGGTTCTCAAACTTTTTCAGACATTTTGTGTTTTACAGTGATGATGTCAATGGGTCCAAGATTTAACCCCAGGTGCCTTAGCGGGGGTTCGAGATGTCATCTTAAGATAATGCACTTTTCTGCATCAACATGGAAAGGACCTATGGTATTTTTAATAGAAAGACTTAATGGATTTATCTGTACTTAATATGTTTATAGTTAGTGTCTTGTTTAAAGATGCAGACTATCATACTCATTTCATCCAATAAGTAACCATGACTCTCACAGAAACGTGAGCTGCACTAATGTGTTGGACTGCTAATTAATTATAATTCCTCTTTGCCTATAACCAGCATAAAATAAACCACAAGGGAGATGTGAGAATCATTTACTCTCAGGGAAACCAGAGCATGAAAATCAGGACAGTGGTAACTTTGATTTGCAGTGTGTAGGTACTTCGCTTTTGTATTGAAGGAGGAAACGGGGAGGGCTCATTAGAGAAATGCAATGAGATTCTGATACAAAGGAAAAGCCATTCTGCTGTCACGAAATATCATCACTTGTTAGGAAATACTGAATGCAAGCAAGGGGGGAGAGGGAGGAAAACGTAGATTGGTCACTGCATGGGGCTAAGACTGAGAAGTCAGAAGACTAACATACAGCAGCATAACGTCTGGCAGACAGTATAACATATTTTAGTTATCATGCTCTTCTTTGCTGCCCAGGCAAATCAGGAGTGATTTCAGTGGAGTTACTTCCAATTTGCAATGGAGTAATTGGGATCAGAATCTGGCTCAAGGGTTATACACATGCATGTATGTAAGTCTAGCAAGCATCACTTTCAAATGTGCCAAATGGTGAGCATTTTCTAATAGCCATCTGGATTTTAATATTTTTTGATTATCTCCTGCTGTGCTAAAGAGCTGTTCAGGACATTCACACAGAGGTAGGAAACAGGCATTCGAAAACAAAACTTGCAATATTGGGCCAACATTGCTTTACTGTTTTCCAGTATAATAATAAATATAATCCCAAAGGGGCCAAATTCTTTAGGAAATTAGTTGGTGGTTTAATATACATTGAAGCATAAATGTGTTGGAAAGAATCTTTCAGAATACTTTACAGGACTTATCTGTCTTCCACTGCAAGATGCAAGGAAGAAGGATTGTCCTTACAAACTGACAGATCTCGTGGACGATGATCTTTTCCTAAATATTCTAAGATATCCCATTGCCCTGCTGCTTACTAGAAGATGCACCAGTTGAAACAGCAGCAGTGGAAGATGAGGGCTTTGGTTTTTTAACATTTTCCATTGTGACTTTTGAAAAAAAAAAAAAAAAAAAGGCTGCTTCCTTTGCGATCATTGAAACTGTTTCCAGCTCTGTTAAGAGGAGGTTACCCTCTGGAATCTGAAAGTAAACTTCTTTTTTGAGTAGTCTGGGGAAGGCCCAAGCACTACATGATGGATCACATGTCCATCTTTTTTTCCTAAGGTGTCTTTCATTTTGACTCTGAACTGTTCTAGGCATTTTAAAGGTTGGGTCTAAGTTTTAGTGTGGATCTCAGAAGATAGGCTGGAATAATTCTTCAGCTAAAGGGAATGGTGCACAGTAATAGTTGTCTCAGCCAAGCAGGCGATAGTGTCAAATGTGTAATACACCACTCAGAAGACATGTTTGTCATATGTTGATCTTCAGACACCAAAGATTTGATCTCCTTCCTTTCTGTAAATGGTGGTTTCTCCAGCAGTGGGAGAAATTTCCACTGTAAATAGAAGTCAGACTTCACCAGTAATGCTTGAAAATTTGCAACCTGTAATTGCAATTTCATTGATAAATGTGACTTTTCGCCCAATATATACAAGCACTTTGACTTTTTGTCTTGGTGCTGTGACAGACTCAGACCAGAAGGATAAAAGAAAGTAGTAGAAGGCAGGCCTAAGGGGAGGATTCACAAGGTCCGGGATCTCAATTAAGTATGGGGGATAACTAAAGATATAACAGGGACGGGAGTGAAGTCACAGGGCTAAACGAAGGGAACTGGATGGGGACACCGAGCAGAGAACCCCAGACAGCGCCCACTGCTCCTTGAAGGCATCAAGGGAGCCAGTGGATGCCTCCCAGAGGAACTCTGCCCAGATGCATGAGACTAGGGAGGAGTGGAAGTAGGCCCCACAGTCACAGAGCACCCCCTCGTCTACCATCCTCTTCCTGGTGGAGTAAATGGCTACTTTGGCTAGTGCCAGGAGGAGGTTAACAGGGAGGTCTCGCGACTTAGTGGGGCCATGGATAGGGTGTGCAAAGATGAACAAATGTGCGGAGAAGTGCAGCCAGAACCACAGCAGGAGGTTCTGGAGGAGCCGGAATAGGGGCTGCAACCTGGCGCACTCCGGGTACCCGTGCGCCAGGGTCTCCCTCACACCGCAGAAGATGCAGGTGTCCGGGATGGGGGTGAACTGTGCCAAGAACATGCCCGTGCTCACAGCCCCGTGAAGGAGCCGCCAACTGATATCCCCGGCGGGCCTCAGGACCAGGTGGAGTATAGACTGGCCCACCGGGGTGCCTCGGCCTCCAGAGGCGGTAAGAGGTCCTGCCACTTCGTCTCGGGGTGGGACGCAAGGATGAGGACATGAAGGGTGTGGAGCACGAGTGTGTATAGATGTTTCCTTGGCACGGTCTGGAAGCGAGCCAGCTGCAATTTGTGCAGCAGGCTCACGGTGAAGGGGTTGGGTGGATGGGTGGGTCCCCAGGGCAGGGGCCCGATGAAAAGGTCCAGAGAGCCTGGGTTGCAGCGTGCATGGGGGGCACCCTCTTGTAGGACTCGGTTGAGGAAGACCTAAGCAGTGGGTGGTAAAGCAGCCTTCACTTCCTGAAGTACGTGCCGAGGAGTACGAGGGCCGGAGAGCCCCATGCGCTGAGCGAGCGTCAGGGGATCCAGCCAGTCTCCTCAGTTGTAGTCCAGGAGGTCTCCAACTCTGGCGACTTCTGCCAGGACCAGCTTCTGTCGCACCAAGCGGGACTCCACCATCTGCACACAGAGTTGGGGGTTGTGTAGCAGGGGTTCTGCGAGGAGATCCGCCCCCTCGGTGGCCGCCACAGACCTGGTCACCGAGACCAGATTCCAGGTCCGGAGGAGGTCCTGGTAGAAGACCAGCAGCCCGGAGAGGTCTTGCGGAAGACCTCTCGGGTGGAGATAAAGGAGCTGCCGGTCATATCGGAGCCCTCGGAAGCAGCGTAGGAAGGTGTGCGCCAGTTATATCAGCTTCAGAATGAGCAGGTCCCTGTTCCCTGGATAGGCAAACAAATCAAGCCAAACAAATCCAGGCTAATCAAGCCACCTGACGCCAATTAACCAGTTAAGGTTGTTAGGCTAATAGAGACAGCTGGAACCAATCAAGGTCTCACTCATATGGCTTAAATGCTCTCGTTCCCAGCCCCCTGGGGGGAAGTCCAGGTAAAAGGAGCTGGAGGAGAGGAAGCATTGATGAACCTGAGGTAAGGGTGAAGCTAGGAAAAGGGGACGACGGGGAAGTGGCCTAGGGAATCAAAGCCACATCAGTGGTGAAGGGAAAACTGCAAACAGCTGCTACCATTAGGGTCCCTGGGCTGGAACCTGGAGTAGAGGGTGGGCCTGGGTTTCCCCCTTTCCCCCATGCTCTACAGAGATCCCCTTGAGAGGGGAAGCAGACTTTGGTCCAGGCAGGAGGCCATACTGCACCTACTGAGCTCTAAGGAGCAACAGAGACTGTGGATATTTCACCTTCTCACCTTCCATACTGGCCTGTGATGGAAGTAGCTCAATAAGCTGTGACCTTTGCCACTATACTGAGAAAGGGGGGTCATATTGAGGGTCTTAGCGAGCTTCTGAGGCCACTGAATCTGCCTGGAAGGATGGGACTCACCAATACAGACTTGGAGCTTTGTCATGGTGCACAGACTTTGAAGGTCTTTCATGGCTACCTCTGTTCCTTGTTTTGACTTTGTTTAGAAGTGGAAGAACAGAAATATTACAAGAAAGTTTATTCTCAGGATACTTTTGATCTGGCTCAAACTTGAAGAAACGCCTGGCGGCTCACAAGAAAGACGGCTGTAAAATGTACAGCCTGATTGGGAGACCAAAAACAAGATGATTTGGGATAAGGACCAGAAATGAACCTCTAAATCTTCTGAATTTAACCAATGATTAAAATGTAATCTATTATTATTTACTCTTTATAGAACACCAAATATGTGCCAGGTGCTTCACAGACAGAGATGAGGACAGGGTGCCTGCTCTGAACAGCTTACAGTCTTAATGGACAACATACAGGTAAGGAATGGGAAATAGCAAAAATCAAGTGTGTGTGTGTGTGTGAGAGAGAGAGAGAGAGAGTAATGTTGATTAGCTTGGCTTGTTGGTTCTGTGCTTTTTGGTTGAATTGTTACTATTAATCCTCACAAGTTAATAGTTCGATGGAGGGAGAAATAGGGTTTGTACGCCTCAATGTAGGATGGATTTTAAGGAGGAAGGGGTGGAAGCATGGTGAAAGGGGTCAGGAAGAGGATCCAGGTGCTGCATAGACGAAGGTGCAGAGATGGGAATGGGAGAATGTATAGTGATGCACAGAAGAAATATGCTGAAGCCATGTGAATTCAATCCAGCAATCCACCATGTATTATCAGCACCTATCAAATAATGAATAATCCCTTCCATGGTTTACAGGTAGAGCGAGTATTTTGTTGTTGTGGGAATGATTTTTTTGAAAGGTATTTGTGTTCTGCCAGGTGAAAAGATTTAAAGATAGTGAGATGTGTGGGGAGGAGAAGTGAGGCAGAGTTTCCAAAAAGCAGATTTTGAAATATGCATGAGTGAGCCAGAGACTCACGTATTTGGATTCTAGCATTGTTCTTTATGTTTGTCACTTAGGTGGTATAACATGAGTTTGATTATGAAACTACAAAATTGTGTTTGCCTACAAAAAAGTGAAGCCCATCAATTGCCTAATCATTTCGCCTGTTGTTCTTCATAGTTGATAAGCCACTTCACTGGATTAGAAGCAATACTATAGCAAATCCTATAACTCACTAATTGGCATTAGTGAAGGAAGACCCCATTTCCATGATGGTACAGTAGTCAATCGAACAAGAAACTATTATATTGTCTGTTACTGACAGATTGCCCTATCACTTAGCATTTTTAGATGCTTGGAAATAAAGCACGTGGGAAAGATTTTTATGAGTGAGGATATGTTTGTTTAAATAAATAAATACATACATGCTTTTACAGGAAGTTTGGTTTTAAGTTAGCTTCTGTGTGCGAAGTGAACGAGTAGTTAATCTGCATGAGTCACTACAGTGTGATTTCAACACAATTGGCTTCATTCAGAGCCAAACTGAAGGAGTGTGGAGTATTATGGCCACAAAGATTTAGCGGCCTTGAATATTTTATTACATAAGGACCAATATCTCACTGGCCTAAGCTGTTGTATTTCCACTGAAGTCCATTCCACTGCAATCAGCTGAAGCGGTTTCAAACGTTATACGTTTTGGTCAAAACTCAGTATTGATTGAAGTCAATGGATTTGCCATAGAGTCTAGTCAGGATTATTTTCATGAATGAAATCAAATGCTTGAAATGAAACAAACCAACAAACGTCTCGAGGGTTTTCTTCTCCCCACTTTTGAAAGGCTCTGGGTACCTTGCTTGAATCCAGACAAGAGAACTTGCATATACTCAGTATGATGCAGCAGGACAAACTCAACTGAACCAAACCTTTCCTACAGTATTAGTTTGAAACTATTGAAGTTGATTTTTTTTTTAACTGAAATTTGTTGTGTTTATGGAGAAGTTGTAAATCAAAGTTAAAGTCAAAAAAGGGATTGGACATCTATATGGAGAACTAGAATATGCCAGAGTTGTCGTCATTAATTATCATGAATTTTGGAAAGGATAATAAATCTTCTGCTTAAACCAATCTCTATTAATAAAAACAAACATGGAGCTAGAAAATTTACCAGGCTCTGGGGTGTCTTGTGCCTCTTCTGTTTCTGCTGCCAGTTCTGCAGTGGGCTACTGTTATGATATAGATATTCAGGCCTGTCTGTAAAGGCCTGTACTCGAAGAATTTAGGTGTATTCTTGTCACTTAGCTAGTTATAGAGGTATAAAAGAGAGAATCAAAATCACTGTCTGCCAGTGTAAGGTCCTTCTCTTACTGTGACAGTCTGAGGCCCTGTGCTTAGGCTAAGGTCTTTGGCTAAGCAGCAGAGGCAGCCATAAGCTGGGAAGCGACCGGTCACATCCTCACATTCCAAACTAGTCACACTGAAAGAAGGTGCTATTGGGCTGTTAGGAATACAGTCCTGTCCTGATAATGCCTATCGCCTCCAGAGAAAGGGAAGTGCCTAGAAGATATAAAAGGAAACTTAGTTTGATAGCATCATGTCTGACAAGAACTCACTTATCAATAGCTGGGATGTGAAATCCTCACTTCTGTATTGTTTTGTCATTATAGTTCCCACTTTGCTATTGTTTCTGTATAATCTCTGTCTGGTTCTGTGATCGTTCCTGTCTGCTGTATAATTAATTTTGCTGGGTGTAAACTAATTAAGGTGGTGAGATATAATTGGTTAAATAATCATGTTACAATATGTTAGGATTGGTAGTTATATTTCAGGAAAATGATAGGTTAAGGTATAGCTAAGCAGAACTCAAGTTTTACTATATTGTCTGCAGTCAATCAGGAAGTGAGTGTGTGTGTGTGTGTGTGTGTGTGTGTGGGAAATGGGACAGGGAATGGGGGTGGGGAAACTGGAATCATGTTTTGCTAGGGGCAGGAATGGGAACAGGGAATGGGGGTGGGGAAATTGGAATCATGTTTTGCTAGGGGCAGGAATGGGAACAGGGACACAGGTGTAAGGCTCTGTGGTGTCAGAGCTGGAAAGGGGGACACTAAGGAAGGAAACTGGAATCATACTTGATGAAAGTTCACCCCAATAAACATCGAATTGTTTGCACCTTTGGACTTCGGGTATTGTTGCTCTCTGTTCATGCGAGAAGGACCAGGGAAGCAAGTGGGTGAAGGAATAAGCCCCCTAACAGCTACTCCTCCTGGGGGGGGAGTGGGGGGGAGGGACATCACAAAGTTCCTTTGAGTAGGGATCCAGGATGTGCCGCAGCTGCTCTAACAGCACAGCCTCCTCAAGGATCAGTTTCAGCACCAGAGTCACTTTGGTAGCCTCATCTGGCTCCTGCTGGCTCCCTTCTGGTCCTATACTGGATTCAGGGAGGTGAGAATGTTACCGTCCTGGCTGATCAGGCTGTCGTGAAGAGCCGGTGGCTCAGTGCTTGGTGTAGTGCCCAGTCCCCAGTCAGACCACTCAGAAAAAGGACAGAATGAGGCAAGTTCCTAGAGGTGTGGTTCTCTTTCTTGTCCTTCTGGTAGTTGGTCTTCAGCCATTTAATCTGCTCCTTGCACAGGGTCTGGTGAATCAGTGCTTCCAATTGGTGTGTTATTGGCTGGTAGGTCTGGCCACTCCTGGAACTGTTGCTGAAGTCAAACTGTTTTCTTGCCTTGCACCAGAAATTGACCAAAATCTGGCTGTGCTCCCACGACCAGTTAGCAGCACACCGCAAAGAATGACTTTTTGTTGGTGGCCATCACAAACACAGGGAAAGGTTCACATGATAGAGCTTCTGCCCGAGCCCCCACGAGACCAGGGCTCAAACTTTTCTGGGGATGAGTCAGATAGAATTGTGTGCAGACGAAAGGGGGTTTGTGCCTGAGCCTGAGTCTGGGCCCAGTCTTACACTGCATTTGAGACATACCCTTGGAGATGAGTTCAAATGTTGGAGATGTGGTATCCCATATCTGTCTACTCCATGGTTCCTACACCTTCCTCTGAAGCCTCTGTTTCTGACCATTATTTGAGACTGGATATTGGACTAGATGGACCATGGGTCTGTTCCAGGATGGTTATTGCTAAGTTCCTAAGTTATCCTTTGAGTCTTTGAATTTTTCAGACTGAAATAATAATAATAATGATAATAAAACCTCCTAAACAATGATCAGACATTCTTTTTTTCTTTTCTTCTTTTCTTTGGTACTGAAATATTTTTAAACACTGTATAAATTGTTGGTTGGCTGATATTGGGCATTACAGTATGCATTTATTAACTATAATGTTGCCCTCTGAAATTTGACATTTTGCTGTATTAAATATGGCATTTTTCCCCATGAAAAAATACAGCCTTATTAATGTGACATTAATGTGCTAGATAATATTGAGAATGTGGGACAAATTAAAAACTAGGTGGCTTGCCCATGGCCCCCATCAGCACATTTATTAATATAGCTCTAATCTCACTTCCATGCTAAAGTTAACAAGATTCTTTGTGTTGGTAGAGATCAAGGTCTTTTCTCGGATTTTGAATATGTCAGTCTGCAGTTGTTCAAAAGCCCTTTCTGTGCACCCCTAAAATTAAAAACACATGTACAGTAGAACCTCAGACCTACGAACATCTCAGGAATGGAGGTTATTCGTAACTCTGAAATGTTCATAACTCTGAACAAAATATTATGGTGTTCTTTCAAAAGTTTACAACTGAACATTCACTTAATACACTTTGAAGCTTTACTATGTAGAAGAAAAATGCTGCTTTTAACCATCTTAATTTAAATGAAACAAGCAGAGAAACAATTTCCTTACTTTGTCAATTTTTTTTAACTTTCACCTTTTTTTTAGTAGTTTACCTTTAACACAATACTGTACTATGTTTGCTTTTCATGTGTGTGTGTCTCCGTGGTTGCCTGATTGCATACATCTGCTTCCAAATGCAGTGTGTGGTTGACCGGTCAGTTTGTAACTCTGGTGTTCAGAACTCTGAGGTTCTACTATACAATCAAAAGATTGATATTTAAGACAATATTTGATAGCAACTCAAAAAGTTCCTTTTCTTCAGTTCAGTTTCTCAATAAAAGGTTTGATAAGTTTTGCAGACTTGTTGAGGGGTATGGGAGAGATAGTTACTTTGTATATTTCCTTACTTTTCATATAGCAGATATAAAGAGCATGGGATAAAATATTTAAACTCTGACCAATATAGCACTTTCCCCCTCTCTTCAAATAATAATAATAATTAATAATAATAATAATAATAATTTGAATGGCTCTTGTGTTGAATTGTTTTGGCAGGAATGATGATCATTTTATGATTTGTATCCATGAAGCCCTTTTTGTAATAAGTAATCACAACTTTGCCACTGATTAATTCTTTTCAAGCCAAACATTTTTTGTCTGATGCTTCAACCACCAGCCCCGAAAACCCACTCTTCCATTTTTACAGTTAACAATTGTACCTGACAGCTTTTCCATTCAAGCAAAGATTTTTGTTTATCGATCACTGTAGAAGTCAGCTTTTGACTTTATCACAGACATTTTTACGTATGGATTCTGTGAGGTTAGCATTATAGATTGTCTGATCAGATAAACAAGTGTAGAAGGCTGAAAAGTGACTGGGATGAACCTTGGAGGACAAAGTTTATCTGCTGGAGCATTTCCTGTGCGCACTTTGAAACCTTTCAATCTGGCTTCATCAAAGCACAAGCCGACTCATTTCAGCTTCCAACTGAACAAACAAATTTACTGCTTATCATTGTTGCTACCTCATTCTTTAATTTACTTTTCCTTAGTAAGCCAGTACATGTTAAATGAACAACCTGGTTACTACAAATGGTTCCTGATTTTTAAAAATAGGGAATAGTTCACCTGGCATTAAGCTTTTTATATAGCATATTACAATACTCTCTCCCTCCTCACAAAATCCCTATATACACTAGAGTTTAAGTTGTAGATACACAGTGTGGTATATAATGCCCTTCAAGTTAGGACCACTATATCTCTATTTAACATCAAACCTCAAAATAATGTTATAGTTTTTTAAATATTTTGGGCCTACTCTTTTCTTTCCAGTCAGAATTCTTACCTTGGGGTTTACGAACCCAAAGCTTACACTTAGGACTTATGTAGCCTGAGAAAATGAATGATGGTTTAAAAAAATGTTGACTAAGCCATTTCAACAAATGCATTTTTAAATATTTTAACACCTAGGACTAGACAGATCAAGCTAACGTATTTTAAAAATCATTATTTTTGTCAACACAAGTTGCTAATTGGTGTTTACAAACATGTTACTTAACATGTGTTAGCTAGGGCTGGTCAAAATTTTTCCATCAAAGCTTTTTTAATGGAAAATCAGGTTTTCAACTGAATGAACTTTTTTTTGCAAACTATGCCTGCTTTGTATAGGAAATGTGGAATTTTTGTTAAAAAATCAACTCCCCTAAGGCACCTCGGTGGCATAGCCAGGGGACAGACTGTGATACTTTAGGAGAGAGATGTAGTCCAGCCAGGGAGCCTGGACCAATGGGGGAGATGGGAGCACGAGGCACCCTAGTTACATTTCCAACTAAAACTTTTCTGTTTGGTCAAAAATTATTTGGTTTTTGGCTGAAATTTCTTGGGCTTCAGCTGAATATTTTAGGCTTCTGATTTTTCAGCATAAAGTTGCAAATTTTGTGGAAAAAAACATTTTCCAAGAACCTGTAATGTGAGACGCTATTTTAAAATGTTTCAGAACATTACCAGTTTTCCCAGTCCCGCATCCTTATTGATTCACGAGAAAATGCCATCTCTAAGATTCTCATAGATAGCAAAAGTCTGATACAATGGGGAAATCATCTGTTCCTCCCAGAAATTATAGCTGGCATGGTGCACTATGTGGCATTGCTTCTCTTTCAACAGTCACCTGTAAAAGAAGGGAAGAATGCTACATGTTTGAAATTTAGTCTTTATTTTCAGAGTTGTTTGACAGAGTGGTGTGTATAGGAAGTTCTATGGCTTGTATGGTGTCAGTACTGGAGACAGCTATTGGTTTATCTCATTGTTTGATGGTCATGATTTCCTGGCTGTCCATGGAGTTTCTTCTTTCTCATATGCTGTGTTCTATGTGCCATCTTTCCCTCCTTTCTTGTGCCTTGTTTCTCTCTCTCTCTGTCTCTCAGTGGGCAGAGCTGGGGATGGTACAGCTGCACCGAAGCAGCTGCCGGCGTGGGGCGCTGGCTCCTGGGAGAGGCAGCCCCACATTCTGTTACATTTGCCACTGCAGTTCCTGGGAGAGCCCTGTGGTTCTGTGGATACCAATTTATAGCCGCATGCGTGGGTATACATTTGTATCCACGCAGGGCTCTTCAGATACACTAGTGTATGCAGACACACTAACCTCTTTATACCAAACAAACTTGAATTTATCACATCTTACTTTCCCCGTTAAAACCACAGTCTATGGCAAGTAGAAATTGAGGTTTTCTGAATCTTGTGAATTACATTTGGCTTTTGCGGGGTTTACTCAAATTACTTCAAATTCACACATGTGTGCAGCTGGGAGGCCACTCCTGCTCCCATCTCCCTGATCTCCCACCCCACTGCCGATGGGAGTGATATCCCCAACACACACTCCTACCTCCAGCTCTCAGCCTGGTGGGTCATCTTGGGCTTGACGCAATGATGCCAGCAGCAACAATGGTGGAAGCTGAGCCACATTCACGCAGTTGTACTGGGAGTCCTGGGTGTGGGGCTGTCTGCCTGGATGTCCTGGGAGCCCAAGCTTCTGAGGAGCTGCGAGCTTGGGAGCTGGATTGTCCCTGGCTTTTAGGATCCTGGCTCCCCATCAGCCTGCCGAAAAGTTTCTTAGAAATTCTTCTGACCAGCTCTATGGCTGGGATGCAGACAAATGGATCCTCCTGCTACTCCAATTACACATTTACATACTATTTTTTCCACAAGATCCTGGTCTTGAGTATTGTTTTTTTTTAACTTTATAACTCTGTAATAATTAAATGTATAACTCCATAATTTTCAGAAATAAGTCATATTAAATACAAACACTGTTTATTTTTCAGAGGTTCCTCTCTCCAAAACCTCTATGTCAAGAAAACTGCTCTCCATACATAGGGAATTATTCAAAAGAAGGGGGATGATTTGCTTATGTATGTTAGAAATTGCTTTACAATTAAGTACAGATATAGGTCAGCAAAATAAGTTCTTTCATCTATTACTACAAGGAATTCAGTGTAAATACATTTCTTGATAAGAGTTGCTACTGTGTAATTGCATTTATAAACTGCATAGCATGCTATTACTCAGGAAATGTATTCACTGATATGCGTGTCTCCAGTCTGCCTCATGGTGAAAGGTTTGCTTTTTCTGATATTTAAAGTTCTTAAATGTTTTTAAATAAGGCGATTAAACTTGTGATGGGATGGAACAGTGCACAAATAGAGAAATAAATTGCAGTGTATACAGAACCACTGTTGAAATAGAGACAAATTGATTGTTTTGAAACAAATGCATTTGAGATTAAATCACAAGACAAATATTAAAAAGGATTAATCTGAACTCTGACTACAGCTGAGCTTCATCCTTTTACCATGACAGACTCTCCACATTCCAGTTACTGCATTACTCTCTACACTGCAATTATCAAAAAGTTTTGTTCCTTGCATTCTAATGGAATTTTATTTTAGGAGAATTTAGCACTCTCCATATTTGGAGGAAACCTCTTCAATTGCTGCTGTCTGAATATCAATTCCTGCTCACCTAGTGGCAAAATGAGATCATTGGTTTCAGTGGGACTCCTCAAGTAAAGGGATCAGGATTCAGCCCTATGTTAGTATCACTGTATTGCATCACTGCCCTTACCGGTATGATGATTGCAGAAGTGCCTACTATTGTTAAGGGTACATAAATATTTCTATTCTAGCCCCCGGGTTCAGTTACTTAGAACTTTCCCAAACATTGTGCTACTGGGCTTAATGTACATGGGCATGGTCTCTGCCTAAAAACAATTTTCTCTGTGTGTGTAAATTTGAGGTGCAACTATTTAGTCTTTTTTTTTTAATTTGGAGAAAGTGGAAAAAATAATACTATGTCAAAAGAAAATAAATGATGACCTTTCACCCAAAAGCTCTAATGCAGAAGCAGCTGGAGGTAAAAAGTGGGAGTAGCATGGGAAATAATTCTCATGGACTAGATGTGTCTTTCAGTGCCCTGTTGAAAATTGTTTTTGATTTGATTGAATTGTGAAAATCTCACTTTGAAAAGTCATGGTACCTGTAATAGGCCCTGGGGTATACTGACCATTTACTGTTGGAGGGGGGAGTCTCAGGGTCCAGACTACCCCATTCCAGGAGTTTTGCAGCAGACTGAGACCTAAGGAACAACAGAGGCAGCTACTGAAGGAGAGGAAGTGGTCCTGAGGTAGCAGTTGGTTTCTTTTAATGACTAGGCCTAGGAATCTAGTCGTATGGGGTAGGGGCAGAGTTCCCTTCTCTCAGCCACCCAGGACAAGTTTTGGGAAGGAGGACACCATATAACTTGCTTTCTCCCACATCAAAAAGAGGAGACATTGGAAGGAAAAAGGCCGCCTCGCTGGCAGTGGAGAATAAAACTGAACTGTTTGGTTGTGCCTCCAGATTATGGAGGAGCATTGGGAAAACCCCAGCCCAGCAGGAGTGTCTGGCGAGAAGGAGGTGCGTTGGCTGTGAAGGTTGCACTTCAAGTTTTGTTTAGTTGAGAGACTTCACTGTCATTTTGGGCCTGGCTGGATGGAGGTAATTTTAAAGGGCCCGCTGGGAGTGGGCTGCTCAGAATTGCATCCTATTACAGTACCATAGGCATGATTTCTTTTTTCAGTGACATTTGAAGCAAAGGTAGGCTGTGCTGTACATGTGTTTGTGACTAACTAAGCGGCACAGTGACAAGCTTGGTTAAGAAAGCAAAGGCCCTGCAACTAATTTCTTCCTCCAGTCATGCCCATCTTGTAAAATGCCCTCAAAACGAGAGAGCTCCCTCCACAGGAGGCAGCATTACCCAGGTGACAGGGTTCTGGAGTGGGACTGAGGAGACCTGCGCACTCTTCCTGGCTCTGCTACTTTTGACCTTGAGCAAGCGTCTCTTCAGGTCTCTGTGCCTCACTTTATCTGTAACGAGGCGGTAACGATATCTTACTTTGAAGTCACTTTTAGAGCTCTTGGGGGGAAATGTTTTTAAAATGTATATTTTATTGAAAAACATTTTGTTTTTTACAAAAGTAAAGGGGGAACAGAAAAACAGACAAAAGAACAAAAAAGTAAAGGAATGGAAAGGAAAGAAAGGAAGGGAAACAGGGAGGGGAAAAGAGCGACATCTAGGATTTCATCCACTGGCCATTAATCAAAGGTGCCTAAAATGCTAGATCCAATCTTTTCAAATGTGTCTGAGGTGCCTGCTTTCCAAAATGTTACCTGATTTTAGCTGCCAGGTCAGCCACGCTACTGAGCCAAGCTTCTATCCCTGCAGGCAGTCTGGGCTTCCATCTGAGTTGCTGGGCTACAAGCACTGCGTAGAGAACTAAGCTTTCTGTGAATAGAAGCATTTCCAAGTTAATGGGCTCTATCCCAAATTACAGTTCTGGGAAGTAATTTTTAAGGAGGTATCCATTATCATATGTATTTTCCTGCCTTCTCCTAGCCAACAGGACTGTATCCTGAGACAGTCCCAAAATATGTGAGCCAAGGTGGCTCTGCGAGAACAACATCTCCAACAGCACTCTGTTTTGACAAGGCCCATGCACTGTAACCTATGTAGGGACCAGTGTGAATTAAATATAATTTTCTGTTGGATCAGCCTTAATCATAGACCAATAGTAGAGTTTTTAATGTTCTGCAGGGTACTTCCTCATCGGCTAGGGATCCAGGATATACACACATTTTTGTTCCACACCTGGGACAGGCAGTCTAAATTAAGGAGTGTCTTTTGGGGCCAGGAAGTCATAATAAGCATTGTATGGGCCAGTCTAACCAGCTAAAGTCAGTGGAAAGGCTCCCATTAACTTCCATTGGCTTAGAATCAGGCCCTGTAAGAGCTAAATATTATGACTGTTATTCATTATCTCTTGTGTAGTGACAGCTCCTGCAGAGTGCAGGAAAGAAGTTCTCTCCTGCAATGTCGTAAGGCATACTTTTCTATGTGTGTTTTTCTTTCAAAATATCTTAGGAAATTATATTTTTTTAAAAACCTGTAAAAGAAAACATTCAGATTGTACTGTTAAGCAAATGTGGGGAAATGACTGTGTTCAGGTTACATGCAGACTCTGACTTGAGCCCCCTTGTGCCTATGCATTATGGTACAAACTCTAATGATATGATCTCATATTCTTTCCCAAGTAATGCAGTATAATATGTGATTTTTTTTATAACCTTGGATAGACATGAAAGCCCCACTAATTATTTTACCCTTATGCACTCTTTACTGTCCTAGTAATCCACCTTATTTTTATTGTCTTGGAATCTGATTCTCATTTACCCGATAGCCCCTCTGACAGCTATACATAAGAGAGAAGTTGCTGGAAGATGGGAAGAGGAAGGATGTGTGAGTAGGGGAAAAACCCCTCCTGTAAGATGCAGAGAGTAGATGCCTGAGATAATTGCTGAGCAAGGGAAAGGCGTGAAAGACAATTTGTTTGGAATTTTAGCTCTCATGTTTGTTTCTTCCAGAAGGGGAAGGCTTCTATTTATTTGGCTGAAGGGTCTAACCCAAGCCACATCACCAGCAGGTGCCCAGATGCCAGGACAGACTAAGACGACCATTGCATAGTGTCTAATAAAGTATTGGAAAGACGAAAAAGGAAATATGTAGCTGTGTGGAGTAGGAGGCTACAGGAGATCACATCAAGCCACACTTCCCTCACCCTGGCCATATTCATAATAAAATAACACATGCCTATGCTATGATCTGGCTGGTGGTTAGAGAAGTACTAGGAGTCAGGGCTCTTAAACTCTTTTCTCAGTCTGCTACTGACTTGCCATGTGACCTTGATGGCAGAAGTTAACCTCCATGTGTCTCAGTTTACATATCTGAAAAATAGGTTTTAATCTTACATAGACAGTACCTCAGAGGTGTTGTGAGGGTTGTGTGTAAACCAGTAATGAATCTATGGATGACAGGTGTTATACAACTGTGAGGTGTTATAGTTATGATTAATAATAATGTAAAAGATTGCGCTCATGTACGCAATTGTGTGTATGAGGAGGGGGAGGTGATGGACATTGACTGTTCTCTTTCTAGTGCTCTGAAATCCCTATGGCTTCTGTTTGACATGTCTCTTAACCCTGAAGCAAGTAAAAGCTCCTGGAGGCAGAGATACCCACTGATGAGATAACATGTCCTAGAATTTCCAAGTGGGAGAGCAATCGAGTTAGTGGGTCTATTCCACTTCTGATATGTTTGATACTGATGTGTGTGAATCAAACCAAATTTGTGTAACCCACAAATTATGTTTACATGGGGTAAAACAAGTTTTTTTGGGCTATTCCACCAGGGCAAGATTTAGGCACTCCAGAGTCCTATGTGCAGCATAAGGGGCCCTCTGTGGTTCTTACCTCAGTTCCCCAGTTCTCAAAGGCAATGGCAATCATATGGGACCCCTTTGTTCTCACTAGGAGCAGCAGCAGGAGCACAACTCCCTTTCAGAGAGACGGGGGTAGCCACAGCAGGGTCCCCCAATACTGTACCCCAGTAGCTAGGGTGTATGTGTTATGTGGGCGGCAGGCTAAGAATCACTGTGCCCCTGCCCCCTCCCAGCCCCTCCACAATCCCTTATGCCTAGCACCCCTGCCTAGAGTAGGGCCAGGAGAGAGCCCTGGGTGGTGGGCCGGGCAGCAGGGACCTGGACCCCCGTGTGGGGCCGGGGTGACAAGAGCCCGACCCTGAAATCCCACTACGTGGGGCCGGACCTCATTGGGACCCCAAAACGTGGGGCCAGGCAGCTGGACCACAGGACAGCCCCCCACACGGGGCTGTGTGGCCAGCAGCCAGACCCTGGGACCCCAATGTGCAAGGTCGGGCAGCCAAACCCGGACCCTGCAGTGCAGGGCCAGGCAGCTGGCAGCTGGATCTGGACCCCACTGCCCAGAGCCGGGTGCCTGGTGTGTACACCTGACCCAGATCCAGACCCGTGGGGTTGGGCGGCCAGCAGCTGGACCCTGGGACCCCAAGGCGCGGGACCGGGCAGCTGGCAGCTGGACCAGGACCCTACAGTGTGGGGCTGGGCAGCCAGACCCCAGGAGGGGCTAGGCAGCCCGCAGACGGACCTGGACCCCTCTCCCCCATGTGGGGCTGGGCAACTGGATCTGACCCCTGGAGCTGAGCCCCACCTAAAATCTGGGGGTGCTGTAGCACCCAGGCAAAACTCTAACTCCTAGTGCCCCCCCACCTCCTCACTGCCCACCTAGTCCTACTCACAGACCCACTCTCTTCCACCTGTTGTGGCACTCACCAGCCCGCTGCTGGCAACAGCACTCCTGCAGCTGCCTTACTCTCTCTCTCCCCCTCAGTCAGACCCACCCCCTGCCAGACCAGCGCGGCAAATTTTGATTTTTTTTTTATCACACAGCTGGACTACAGCTGTGTGCTAAATGGGCCACATGCAGCCTGCGGGCTGCAGATTGAGAACCGCTGTTCCACACCATTCATGATTTAATAGACCTCTGCCATATCTTCTGTTGGTCATCTCTTTTCCAACCTGAACAGTCCCAGTCTTTTTAATCTCTCCATCTGGAAACTGTTCAATACCCCTAATTATTTTTGTTGCCCTTGTCTGTACTTTTTCCAATTCTAATATCTTTTGGTGACCAGAACTGCATGCAGTATTTGAAGTGTGGTCCAACCATGGATATATAGAGCAGCATTATGATATTTTCTGTCTTATTATCTATCCCTTTTCTAATGGTTCCTAACATTCTGCTAGCTTTTTGACTGCACACTGAGCAGATGTTTTCAGAAAACTATCCAGGATGACTTCATGCTCTTTTTTTTCTTGAGTGGTAGCAGCTAATTTAGATCCTCTCATTTTGTACGTATGATTGGGATTATTTTTTTTTCAATGTGCGTTACTTTGCACTTATCAACATTGAATTTCATCTCCCAGTTTGTTCCACAGTCATCTAGATTTGTGAGATCCCTTTGTAACTCTTTGCAGTCTGCTTTGGACTTAACTATCTTGAGTAATTTTGTATCGTCTGCAAACTTTGCCACCTCACTGTTCACTGCTTTTTCCAGATCATTTATGAATATGTTGAACAGCACTAGTTCCTGTATAAATCCTTGGGGGACCCCGTTATTTACCACTCTCCACTGTGAAAACTGATCATTTTATCCCTACCCTTTGTTTCCTATCTTTTAACGAGTTACTGATCCATGATTGGGACTTTTCTCTTATCCCATGACTACTTACTTTGCTTAAGAGCCTTTGGCGAGGGACCTTGTCAAAGGCTTTCTGAAAGTCCGAGTACACTATATCCACTGGGTCACCCTTCTCCAAATGCTTATTGATACCCTTAAAGAATTTTAATAGATTGGTGAGGCATGATTTCCCTTTACGAAAGCCACATTGATTCTTCCCTAACATATCATGTTTATCTATGTGCCTGATAATTCTGTTCTTTACTATAGTTTCAACCAGTTTGCCTGGTATTGAACTTAGGCTTATTGATCTGTAATTGCCAGGATTGGCTCTGGAGCCTTTTTAAAAAATCAGCATTACATTAGCTATCCTCCAGTCATCTGATACAGAGCTGATTTAAGCAATAGGTTACAAACCACAGTGTCAAGGTTCCTTCCCCACTCTGAACTCTAGGGTACAGATGTGGGGACCTGCATGAAAGACCCCCTAAGCTTATTCTTACCAGCTTAGGTTAAAAGCTGCCACCACCAAAGTGTTACACAAAGAACAGGGGAAGTGCCCACTTGGAAACGTCTCCCCCCCAAAATATCCCCCCAAGCCCTACACCCCCTTTCCTGAGGAAGGCTTGATAAAAATCCTCACCAATTTGATAGGTGAACACAGACCCAAACCCTTGGATCTTAAGAACAATGAAAAAGCAATCAGGTTCTTAAAAGAAGAATTTTAATTAAAGAAAAAGTAAAAGAATCACCTCTGTAAAATCAGGATGGTAAATACCTTACAGGGTAATTAGATTCAAAACACAGAGAATCCCTCTAGGCAAAACCTTAAGTTACAAAAAGACACAAAAACAGGAACATACATTCCATTCAGTACAACTTATTTTATCAGCCATTTAAACAAAACAGAATCTAATGCATATCTAACTAGATTGCTTACTAACTCTTTAGAGGAGTTCTGACCTGCATTCCTGCTCTGGTCCTGGCAAAAGAATCACACAGACAGAGAGGACCTTTTGTTCTCCCCCTCCAGCTTTGAAAGTATCTTGTCTCCTCATTGGTCATTTGGTCAGGTGCCAGTGAGGTTATCTTAGCTTCTTAACCCTTTACAGGTGAAAGGGTTTTTCCTCTGGCCAGGAGGGATTTAAAGGTGGTTAGCCTTCCCTTTATATTTCTGACACACAGTATGTCTACTAGCTGGGTGGGCTGGATCTGTTTTCTTCTCTTCTTGCTACACACACAGACTCCTCAGCTGCAGTAATGTTGATGTTGATTTCCCCAGGACTGAGTGGTCTTGGAGTTAACACCCTATTGAGAAGAATGGGGCAGTTCACATTCTCAAAGCTATTGTTTCAGGCTGTTGGTAGACTCAGGCAACCTTGCTGCATCAGTTGGCTCCATTGACATATTTTCAAGCTCTTCACAACCACAAGGGTTAGAAACTTTTTTATGGAAGTTGAAATTTTGGGCCCCAACGATTCTTAAATTATCAGTATTACTACAGAGACCAGATGATGTATGTAGTCTAATAAGCATAATAACCACCATGCCAGCTTCTCAACTGCATTTTACTGTAGTATGAAGAACTAAGGTAAGGAGGTGAAACCACAGTGGTATTGTGATATTAATACATATCACTTTCCTACAAGAAATCAGCTCTTGAATGAAGAACAGCTGGCTCAAGCTGAATACAGGCAATACAGAAGTAGTGCTGGTCATAAAGGGGAAATGGTTTGAAGAACTAGCCAAGAAACTGTCTCCCCATTCCATTGAAGGCATTCAACCCGCATTTGTCAGAGTGCTGCTAAGCAGCAGGGTCCTGTTTGACTCCTCTCTAAGTTTGTATGTTTAGGTAGCATCAGGTATCTTTAAATGCCTTCCTTCACCTCCAAGGTGCTAAGAAACCTTGTCCCTTCCTTCCAGGTGAGGGCCTAGCCACAGTGATCTGTTCATTTGTCACTTTAAGGTTGGATTACTGTACTTCACTGCATCTGAAGCTGGATGTTAAGACGGTACACAGTCTCCAGTTGGTACAGAATGTGGCTGCCCACCTCCTCTACGGCTCAGGTTGCCATTAACACACTAAGCCCATGCTTCAGTCCCTCCACTAGCTTCCACTCAGCTTCCAATCCCACTTGAAGATTTCGTCTGAATTGTCAAAGCAGTGAATGATTCAAGCCCCAGTTACATTAAAGACCAAATTTTGACCTGCGAACCACTGTGACAGTTGAATTCTTCTGGGAGAGTGCAGCGCACAAAGCCCAGTACAAAGTATGTGAAAGTTGGGGAGAAAATATTCTCAGTTGAAGGGATCTGACTGTGGAACAAAAGCCCAGAGGAGGTTAGGCTGTCCTCAGGAAACACTGCAAAACCTTCCTCTTTCAGAAAGCCTTTCCCCCATAAGAATGATATGCACAACAATGTCACTGACCCAACAAACCCTTACCAACCATGAATGAATGAAAGAAAGAAAATCTAAAAATCAAAAATCCTACCCCTCGCACAGCTTCTATTCTGGACAGAGAGAAGTGTCAGAGAATCCATGAAGTCCACTAGGGACTTTCCTATTGCTACTGATTTTACATGGAAGGCGTTTGGATACTACAGTGAGGTGTCGCTGTATAAAACCTTATGATAGATGGTCTGCAGTGATACAAGTGTGGAATGCTGGGATCGTACTGGTTAGGCAATGAACCCTGTCCACATCAAGAGCATGTGATACTGCAAATCTGTCCTCCATATTGGGTCTGCTTGAGAGGCTGGATTAATGAGGAGCCTGTGGCTTGGGTGGTCAGCGCTGCGACATATTTATGCTAACAGGTGGAGAGTGTGATCCCTTCTTCTGGGGAAAGCTTTTAATTTGTAAATTGTGGACTCTGTTGCTTTCGGGGATTCAGGGGGTGTGTGTCTCACCCCTCTTCCCAGTGACTAGAGCTGGTTTAGGTCTGAGGGTGTCATTTCCCTGTGAGCAGAGCTGCTTTGTAAGGAGAAGCTGTCTCTGTGTCTGAGAGCAGACCTGGTGTCAGCAGAAGCATTCTGTGGTCCTGCCCGTGAGCGCAGAGCTGGGTTGGGAGACTGTAGCAGCTTGAGGGTATCAGAATCCACCACTCCCCATGCCCGCCATCTTGTGGGCAGCCACTGCTGGTGCCGCACAACCCTTGCTGACACTGCTCCTCCAATGAAGCTAGTACTACTGTTTGTAGCACAGTAGTGAATGCATCGGACTGTCTGGCATGCTGCCTGACCTTATCATTTGGGACAGGTGTGGGAATGGGCACTGCAGCACCATGACGCTAGTGCTATGGTCACACGGCCTTAAAGGTAATAAGGCTTTGGAACCCATTCCCCCATATTTAAAGCAGCGTTTTATAATCAATATTTTTCTGTCCAAGTAGGTGAATAAAGCAGTGCAGGAAGATGTCGTGACTAACATGAGGCTTTTATTCAGGCAGCAGATGAAGCTGGTTAGTTTTAGAAAGGAGTAGGAGTCAGAACATTCATCTTAAGCAGACAGACCAATCTGAGCTAAAATCAAGGGGAAACACAGAGACGCTGGATCTAATCACTTGCATATCTGGTGTCAAAGAATTGGACTACAACGCTGGATTTATTATTGAAGTTATACATTATACCAGACCATTATCACTTTATAGTGTTGACCTGTGACCACTTCGTATCAAGAAATAACTTGGAAATGCCGCCCCATAAAAGAGCTGTTCCTTCTAGCTCCAGTTATTTTTATTGACTAGCTTTCAGATACTGTGAATTAGCCCAGAATGACTCCTCGTGGCAGGTACCATATTGAGCCAGTATGGAGAACAAATCCAAGGTACAAGCAATAAGGCAACTGAAGAGCTGGCAGTTTCGGTGCCTATTTCATCTTATTCAGCCCCCGCAAAATAAGTAAATAAAACTCACACGACCAGTGACTTTAGAGATCAGAAAACACACGGAATCCAGGGGTTCTTAAGCCCTTTTTATAGGGTATGCCACATGTTAGAAAAGGGACTAGAGGACACTGCCCTTTGCATGTGTGTTCATGTGCAACATATCACCCTTGCATTCAGAATCACGCAGGCTGCCTCCCTTCCCACTTGTGATCAGATGTCAGCCCTGTGGCAGCAACATTAGTCACTTACTTGGAGAACGTTTGAGTAGGAAAGTGTTTCGTGCCTTTTTATGTAGCCATTCGATATGAGGAGAGCCAGCCCCATGTGACCAGACAGCTCTCTGAGGACGCTGTGGGCTAGCAAGCCACCATTTGAGAACCTCTGCTCTAGTGCATCTCCTGCCAGTGCAGGGTATTTCCCTATCATACCTTCTGGAGTACTTTGTCCAGTCTAGTTCCATATTTGTAAAATGATGAAGCTTTAGCTACTGTTGTAAGTATTGTATAATGTTAATATCCTGCAATGGGCCACGTAACAGGATGGCTTGCCCCTTAGGGTATATCTAAACAGCACACAAAGTCCGGGCTCTGACTCAGGCTTAAGCCTATGCCCCACTTCCACCCACACACCAATCTGGCTGACTCGAGCCAGGAACCTCTCTGGACTCAGGCCCACAGACCTTGCCAGGGATGGGCCAGAGCCCAAGTTCTGCAGGGACCCAGGCATTTTGCAGTGTGGACACAGCTCAAGTCCAGGTTGCCAGACTTGGGTTTGGATCAATGTTGGTGGCTCTGGCTGCTGGGAGCATGCAGACACACAATGGGTTGGCTGGATGTGTTCACAGGCTAAAACCAACCAAAATATTTGATGTCAACTACTGTGGAACGGACAGACAAATTTTCCTGTAACCCACTATGAACCAAGCCCTAAAGTGGATACACTGGTGAGTTTCTTTCTTTCTTTCTTGATATCTACTTAATCCTTTTTTTAAATGGTTTTCAACAACAATAAATACACCGTTCATTTTCATATTGCCTCTCATCCCAAAATAAATTTTACTAACATGACATTTCATGCAAAAGTGGCTTTTTGTATTTATATATGATTTGATGTGAAAAAATATCCCTTGCCTTGAAATCTGATCAAAAAGTGAAATCTTAGGGCCATAAAGTGGTCTGTAACACAATGTAGAGAATTCTACAAAATTTCGTATAAAACACAAATGCTCTGATTTTTGCACAAGGAAACAAGAGCTACATCCCTGCACCTCCAAATAACCTCCCAAAATCTCTCCCCATATTTTCAGGAGAACAAGGAATATGCAGAAGACTCATGGCCCTTTTGAGGATATCAAAGATTATAACATATAATATATATTACATATTATATATTATATATTACATATATTGTATTACTTTCCAGGATGAAGAATATCCCCTACCTACTGAATTCCTTTCTTTAAGATTGCATGTTTATTTCTGGAGCCAGTTGAAATGGATTCTAAAGGGAAGATATAATGCAACAGAAAAGCTTAAAATCCATAATATCTTGTTCTGGCAATTGCATAGGTCTAGATCATAGATTTACCATTAACCCTGAGTTAAGGAGCATGTAGCACAGATGGTCACAATTTGGTCTCTGGTTCCCCTTGTGCTTCAGGTAGGCAAGTAATCTGTGCCAGCCTGTTGCCTAATGCAGCTTATGTCTCCATCATGCTGGGTCTGCTGTGGTGACTGATGCTTTGGGTAGGGATAAAGTCAGGGCTCACCCATTCCCCATCCCTTCCCAACCATTCCTTGCCCACCTGCATGGAAGGGGAAGGAGCGGCCCAACGTAGGCTGTTCTCCTCCCAGTGCTGTGACCTATGATGTGACGTGAGTAGCACACACAAGGGAGTAATGAGGTGCCTTACCACCCCCCTGCTCTTCTGTGTGGGTTCCTTGGATGAGCCAAATTTTTGCCCATAATTTTCCTGTTTCTCATATAGGCCTTCAGACAAGTGGAGGGAAAGAGTTAAGCCTGAAGGCTTCTGGGAGCTTCGCACCCAGCTTGATGAAGGCATTTCCTGCTGCACCGCTTTAAGATGGTAATTTATAGCACAGGATGTAAATTTCTCTCTTTTGCTGATTGAAAAGTCAGAGATTCTGGGCCACATTCTTCACTGTGGTGCAGCTGCTTTGTCTCATGCTTCTGGTCTCACCCGGCCCTAAAGTCACTTGAAGCAGCCCAGAGGTGCATCATTGCCGGGTCAGGATGATCCTCCAGCAACACAGAGCTGACAAAGGGGCTCTTATGCCATTCCCCGCTGCTACCAGGTTACCCTTATGCTGCACTAATCCCCAGCTGTGCTTTTGGTCCTGTGTGGTTTCTTGGGGCCCCAAATTAAAGCAGTCCTCAGTTAAAAAGTTGAGAGATTTGCATCTGGTGCTGTAGCATGGCGCAAGGGGACTGGCCCTATACAGAACAGCTGTCAATCAGGGCAGTGAAAAGGTGAGCTTTAAACTCATGCTCCTGACGTGCACGCTGCAGGTTAGTGCACTCCAGGACTGGCTCAATAATTACTCTAGGCCCTTGCAAGTGGTGCTTGCATGTCCTCGCCTGGGGGTCTCTTAGAGCTGTCCCACCTTGCTGTGCTTTTTCAATTTGGGTTTCCCCACAGTCAGACCTTTCTTAAAGCTGCTTAGCTTTTTTCTAGTACACCCACATCGTAACTCCAGCACAAAGAGTGGGCTTGTGAAGCAGCAGCATTTTAAAAAAAACCCACAAACTCTGATCTCAAGGCAATCTTTCCCTCCCACTTCCTCCCCCTTCACCAGGGGTGTGAGCTGTGCTGCTTCGAACTTTCTCTGAGTCATCTCATCAAGCAGCTTGTAAATACTTGAATGCAAGCATCAATGCTAAGTTGAAGTAATTAAGTAGAGGCAAACGCTGTGTAACGGTGGTTCCCCCACCCCCAGACTTCTCTTTATTTGAGGTGCAGGGATCTTTTCGGTAATGGGATAATCCTATCTCTTTATATCTGTAGCATACTTCCATTGGTGCTGTCAGAGGTACCTCTCGTTGTAGGAGAGAACAATGAAGTAAGGCCTAATAGATCAGATACGCTTCCTACAGACAAGATAACACGCTAATATCCTTATGGATGCTTTTTTAAAATAGTGCAGTATTTTTGTACAACATCCCCTGCTATTTTTGTTGTTGTTGCATTTTTGAAAGTTCAAAATTAAAATGCCAGTGCTACAGGGGAATGTCCCTCAAACCTCCTACTTACCAGCCTCTGCTTGAGGAGACTTGAGTGCTAACCTGGCCAATGAGCAAATACCATTGATAACGTTTCTGATTAACTGTTTGGAGTGTCTGAACTATAGCTAGCGAAATAGTGTCATCTTGTTTTAAAAAGACATCATTTGCTGTGTCTTAGTTACATATCCACATTTTAAAAAGAAAACGTGCCAGTGGTTCTGATGGTGTGTGAAATGCGAACTGTCACTTTCTTAAGATGCTCTGGAGTTGGAAAGTATCGGAACATAGAACAGCAATAAAACCTGCACGGTAAGTAAGCACGCATGTCCCCTTGAACTAAATGGCAAAACAAGCCTTAGATAGCGTTGGGAAAAATTCACCATCTCAGCCAGCAAGAGGCTGATTCACTGTAAAGGCAGCATACCACCTACAATGAGAAAGAGACTAAGGCCAGGTCTGCACGACAGACCTGTATTGGTATAACTACATCACCCGGGGGGTATGAAAAAGCTGCACCCCTGCGTGCGGTAGTTATACCAAACTAAGACCCACTTGTAGACAACGCTATGTCAGGGGGAGAGCTTCTCCTGTCAACATAGCTACTGCCCTTGTTGCGGTGGATTAACTATGCCAATGGGAGAAACTCTCCCATTGGCATAGGAGCGTCTTCACTTAAGTGCTACAGTGGCACAGCTGCATCAGTGCAGACGCTCTGATGCAGCGCTTTAAATGTAGACCTGCCCTAATTCCTGAGCTACTCCCTCCAGACAATTCAGAGAGCAGGGTTGACAGACCCATGAAGATACTAAGTCCAGTTCTCCTTAGCTAGTGGGTCTGATTGGCTTGATATGGGGCTGGTGAGGGGGAAATCCCAGAAGACCTGCCCCTTTCCCACCCTCCAATCCAAATGCATGTGTCTGCATACAAAGTTGGGCAACTTGCTGTTTGATGTAAGCATGAGACTGGGGGGAACCAGGTACCGTACGCCTGAGTTCCAATCTCAGTGCTGTTCCAAGATCATCTTTGAAACAAAAACTTTCTGTGGCTTTTGACAAGTCACTCAGCTTCTCTGGGCTACAACATTTTGACTTGTTCTCAGCAGTCCCGTTTCCCATGCAGTCTCAAAGAAAGTCTACTGAGCACAGGGATTGCAGTTCTGTTTTGCCCTTATGCGAGTCACATAAAATGAAAGGGAAAACTCCGCGAACCCTCCCTCCTCTCCACTGCAGCCCAACGATAGAGCCAAGCAGAATCTGGCCCTCAGGTCAGGTACTGTGTGAGTTAACTAGTTAATATTTATTGTGGGCTTCAGAAATGTAAAGGTGCTTAGTGTTAAAGTTCTAAGTACACTTAAATCTTCTTATTATTAATATAATTCTTATCATTAAAACTTCCATGTACTGCGAATTAAAGAAGACTGTCCTTAGGGTTACATAGGCTTTGTCTTCCTGAGAAAGGGTTTGATGACATAGTTTGTGGAGGCACAGCTTATATTGGCAAAAAAAAAACCCCAACCTTTTGCTGGTATAACTTATACCAACAAAAGGAATTTTTTGACAGTCTAATTGCACTAGGGCTTTTGCTGGCATATTAGCTATGTCTTTATGGGGGCGATTTTTTTTTTCACACCTGAACCAACATAGTTATGGTGCCAAAACTCCTGAGCGTAGACCAGGCTTTACAGCATAGAATATAACTCTGCAAGAAGCTAAAGTAATGGATGCTTCTCTGAATAGGATGGTACCACTAGCTGAATTCAGTGAGAGTACTCACAGAGTAAGATACTGCTCCAGGTGAGTCAAGGTGGTAGAACTGGGCCCTTAAGCAATAGATTTCTAGTGTTCCCTAACATGACTAAGGAACACTTGTGGCACTGATCTCTTGTCTCACTGCCCTAGGCATTCAAGTAAACAATGGGGATAATCCTGTAACAAAAATGCTTTCCAACTCACTCCTTTATTTACTTTTTTCATGATTTCCTTCCACTCCCAGGTAAAGGAATGTAGGTTGTTTGAAGGGTTGATCTGCTCGGATGTGGCAATAAGTTAACTTGAAACATTGCTGAATGTTTAGTCACTTTTTAGTTTCAGAGTAGCAGCCGTGTTAGTCTGTATTCGCAAAAGAAAAGGAGGACTTGTGGCACCTTAGAGACTAACCAGTTTATTTGAGCATGAGCTTTCGTGAGCTACAGCTCGCTTCATCGGATGAAGTGAGCTTAGAGACTAACCAATTTATTTGAGCATGAGCTTTCGTGAGCTACAGCTCACTTCATCGGATGAAGTGAGCTGTAGCTCACGAAAGCTCATGCTCAAATAAATTGGTTAGTCTCTAAGGTGCCACAAGTCCTCCTGTTCTTTTCACTTTTTAGTGCATTCAGTAGAAGTTTGGGAATCATAAAATCCTTAGATTTTTAGTTTACTGTATTTTGTGTGCACATTATACAGGAATAGGTGACTAGAGTCTCAAAACAAGCGTGCTTCTACAGGCATTCTAAAGTAATTTAAATATTTATTTCTGGTTAAAAACAATTACGAAACCACAATACACTCAGTTTAAACTCAGACACCAACTGTACTTGCATAGACCTGAAGCCATTTCTGGAAAACATTATCATGGCAAATATGATTTTTAAACAAAAATAGGACAGAGGGAAAGCGTGATTTCCTTTTATTAGGAACATGCCATTTATACACAAAAGTCAATTATCAGGGGTCAAGCGGGGATAACTAGCAGTGGCTTAGCAAGATGGTACTCTTTTCTGGAGTCTGTCCTCTTGTGCTACAGAAGTGAAGTGAAATGCAATTATTCATGTCTGAATACTGGTGACATCATAGCAGAAGTTTCAGAAGCCTTCTTGAATCCAATGATCTGCTGCAAACCATCTATCCATCTCCTTGCTGATCATTCCCTGCTACAATGACCCGCTACCATTCTTTCCATAGTAACTTTCTCAAGGTTATTTTGATGTCTATGCCTGAAGTTACCACAGTACATAAGTTTGCGCCTGTTTATTTCGGACAGCATGATCTGATCTCTCCAATAATATTTCTAAAAAATTGGTCATTCTTTTCCATCTAGGAGATGCACAAGAGTCTTTGCTGGCAGCATATATCAAAAGCTTCAATGTTCTTCTTGTCAGCAGCATTAATATCCTATGATTCACATATATAAGTCTCTTGGGGAAAAAATAAACTTACCAATCAAGCCTTCGTATATTTTGAGATGTCACAGTTTTTGCAAACTTTTGCAAGGGAGGTCATGGCTGAGCGAGCTATTCCTACTGGTCATCTTCTTTCTTTGGAATGATGTCCAGATAATTGAATTCATCTACTGTCTCTGCACCTTGTCCTTTAATTATAATGTTTACTTGCATCTTGTTTTTCTTAATCATGTCAAAGTGCATGCATTTTATTTTTGCCTCATTTAAGGGTAGTCCATAGTCCTCACTATTTTTACAGACTCCAACATTTGTTGCATTGCATCAGTGGTTGTAACAAAGAACATCCTATCATCAGGTGTATCTGAGGTTGGTTAAGAGGTGAACACCAAAGGAAATCCAACTTTTGCCACTTTGTCAAACCCTTCCAAGGCTTGTCTTATAATAAATTCTGTGTACTTGTTGAAAAGGCTTGGAGACAGAATCTGCCTTGTCTCCCACCCTGCCCGGTGGAAAACCACTCACTGTCACCTACTGCTGTTTGCACCATGGTCTATTCTTGACTGTAAAGAATTGTGATGAGTTCAGTGAATTGCTTTGGAATCCTCACGTCTGATAGTATCTTCCAAAGATGGTTATGTTGGACAGTACTGAACACTTCTGAGTAGCCCATGAAACACATGATCAATGGGTGATTGTATTGCCTGCATTTTTCAGTAATGTAACAGATGTTCACATTTGATCTTGTGTGCATTGTTTTCCCCTTTTGAAACCACCTTGTGGTGGTCGTGGTAGTTTGGCTTCTATCGTTCACTTCTTGCAATCCTGGATTATGTAGAGCTGAACTTTTCTCACCTGTGTTATCAGAAAAATAATAGTTACTACACTCTGTGAGATCTCCTTTCCTTGCTAAGAGCAGAAAGATTCCCTTCATCCAGTCATCTGGCCCATTTCTATTCATCTGTACTAGATTGTGGCTGATTTTCTGCATGAGATCAATACCCCAGTCAACAGTTGCTTTTAACAATTCTGGTGGTACATTATCTACCCTGATGCTTTCCCAGGCTTAATTTTCATAATAGAATGCACCACTTCCTCTTGCAGAGTTGATGGCTCCTGCTCTGTACTCTTTTCTGTAGTCCTATATTGTAAGTCGCTCTGATGAGGGATACACATTGGTACAGTCATTGCTCTACCAGTGTTTTATATCATCACTTTCAGCGAGGGCTCTGCCTTCATGATCTTTTATTATGTTTGGTAGTGGGGAAATTTTGTTAAGTTGAATATACCTGGGAACTTTTGTTTTCTATTATTACTGTCTTTGTGGTTCTCAAGTGCCATGCATTTTACTCTTGTGTATTTGCTCTTGTCTTGTCTAGTCAACCTTTGGATCTGTCTGCTCACTTCCTTGTGCTCTCTCCTACATCCTTTGGTCTCCAAGCCATTCTCTTTCACTCTGCACTGTTTTTTCGCCAGTCAAAAACCTTCTCCATTAATCATAGTGCAGTCCAATGCTGATTTTTCAGAATGTGTGGTTTGGCGGCTTTGAGCGCGATGGGTTTTATTTTATTCCAAAGTGCATTTGGATTGTCCTCCCCTTTCACCTGTGACAGTGCCTCAAATCCATTCTGGACATAAGTCCTGTAGCTTTTATTGATTCTGGACAAGTCCAGACACAGTGGACCTGCTGAACATTTTTATGTATTTGGGTTTTAATTTTTTGTTTGAGGCTAACGGCTGATGCTCTGACCCACAGTCTGCACTCAGAAAAGTCTTTTCCATTAGATGCTCAATCTCTAGCACTGCTATATCATTACATAATCAGTTTAGTTCTTTATCATTCTGTCAGGTGACCTCCATGTCTCTATAGATCTAGGATGTTAGATGAAAATGGTATTTGTGATGACTAGACAATTACAGCAGCAGAATTCCATTAAATGCCTTCCTCTCTCATTTTGTAAACTTATACAATTGTTTCCCATTACTTCTTTATGAAAGTTTACACCTCCAACTTTCACATTCAGGTCCCCAGTTACGAGGATGATTGCTTTGTATTTTAATGAGCATCTCTTCGAACCATTCATAGAACTCATCAATTGTGTGGTTGTCAGCTGCTGTCATAGCAGCATAAACCTGTATGATCAATATATTGCCTGGCTTTGCTTCAAGGCAAATTGTAGTGAATCTATCACTGATTGGGTTATATCCACAGGCCCACTTTGATGTCTCCTTGGATAAGATAAATGTGACCCATTTTCTCAGATCCTGAGTAGTACATTGCATATCCGTCCATTGCCATGACCCCTACCATTCCATCGCAGCTCTGAGTTTCCCTATACATCTATGTGACATTTTTCCAGTTCTTTAGTCACAAGGGTGAGCTCCCCTTCATACAGACTCCTCACATTCCATGTTCCTACTCTAATTTTTTTTTTTTTTTTTACAAAGGTTCAGGTGATTCTTTTCCTTGGTGCAAACGTTGACCACTGAATTTCCTGAAGGATTTGGTACAGCACTATTCTGTCCAGAATCTGTACTCGTAATGACCAGAAAAACCTCCCCTGTATAATTTGTCATGCCTTCTGGCTTGGGGCCTCATCATCCAGTGCCCCACATGGATCAATGCCTTGCCTTTGTTCTGCCATGATAATTCTTGTGGGAGAAAGTATTGACGCTGGTTTCCCATTGCCTTCTCCATTGTCTGTGGCTGCCATTGGTTAAACCCATGATTTAACCCTTCTGCCTTTCAATTGCATTTCCTCCAGAAGGGGTCCCACTTCTCTCCCCAGGCCTTTATCCGTCCAAAGCTGTTGGCACTTCCTGAGGTTTGCCAAGTTACTTGAATGCGGCTCAGCATCCAGCAGTGGCCAGTCACACGTGGTACTGGTTACAGCCATTACAGTAGCAGGCTTCAATGCAGCCTAACCTGACCTGATAGTTGTGAAGATAACCTTCCAGTTATGACCGGGATGTAACAAAGACTGTGACACTTGCCTGAGTCTGCTGATAATCCAACAGGTGTGAGCTGTCCCTATTCATTTCAGTGTGGGGTTAACACTGAAAACTAACAATGATCATTTACATGGAAAAATTTGGACTGTTTCACTGGTCAGCACTGCACACAAATGAAGATCTTTGCAATCTGCTGTGAATCACATCTGATCCCTATAAAGAGGGAGCACAGCCCTAAGAACCCAGAGGGGCCATCATGCTCCATCCACTGTTATCATGAGGGTACTTTGTGTCTGCCATGGAAGAATTCATGGAGGCAGCTTTATTTCACAAGATAGCTATTCTCTGTACCATGTACTCCTCAGGCTCCCTGGTGGATGTCCGCAGGGAGGAAATGGTTTTAATTCCTCTCAGAGAAATAGGATGGTCTGTTTTTAGTAAAGTGTACCCATGTTATCAAGAGTTAGCCCTGGTCTACACTATGAGTATATGTTGAATTTAGCAGCTTTAGGTCGATTTAACCCTGCACCCTTCCATACGACCAAGCCTGTTTTGTTGACTTAAAGGGCTTGATTTCTGTACTCCTCCCTGGCGAGGGGAGTAGCACTAAAATAGACCTCGCTAGGTCAAATTTGGGGTAGTGTGGACGCAATTTGACGGTATTGGCCTCCGGGAGCTATCCCAGAGTGTTCCATTGTGACCACTCTGGACAGCATTCTCAACTCAGATGCACTGGCCAGGTAGACAAGAAAAGCCCCGGGGAACTTTTGAATTTCATTTCCTATTTGGCCAGCGTGGTGAACTGATCAGCACAGGTGACCATGCAGAGCTCATCAGCACAGGTGACCATGGAGTCCCAGAATTGCAAAAGAGCTCCAGCATGGACCGAACGGGAGGTCCTGGATCTGATCGCTGTATGGGGAGAAGAATTCATGCAGGCAGAACTCCGTTCCAAAAGACAAAATGCCAGTATATTTGCCAAAATCTCCAAGGGCATGATGGACAGAGGCTACAACAGGGACACACAGCAGTGCTGCAGGGAAGTTAAGGAGCTGAGGCAAACCTACCAAAAAACAAAGGATGCAAACAGTCACTCCAGGTCAGAGCCCCATTCAAGCAGATTCTATGATGAGCTGCAATTCTAGGGGGAGCCCTACCACTCCCCCACCACTGTCCATGGACACCTGCAAGGGGGGAGTCTGACACAACAGGGATGAGGATTTTGTGGATGAGGAAGATGAAGAGGAGGAGGAGGAGGAGGAGGAGTTTGAGGATACCGCACAGCAGGCAAGCGGAGAATCCCTTCTCCCCGGCAGCCAGGAACTGTTTATCACCCTGGAGCCAATATCCTCCCAACCCACTGAAGGTGGGCTCCCAGACCATGAAGCTGGAGAAGGCACCTCTGGTGAGTGTACCTTTGTAAATATAATACAGGGTTTAAAAGCAAGCGTGTTTAATGATTAATTTGCCCTGAAGACTTGGGATGCATTCGCGGCCAGTATAGCTACTGGAAAAGTCTGTTAACTTGTCTGGGGATGGAGTGGAAATCCTCCAGGGACATCTCCATGAAGCTCTCCTGGAGGTACTCTCTGTGTTAGCCTCAGGAGAGTGATATCATTCATGGTCACCTGGTTGAAATATGGCAAATTTGTTTAAGGGGACATTCAGAGGTGCCCGTTCCTGCTGGGCTATTTGCCTTTGGCTGAAAAGAAATCATCCCCGCTGTTAGCTGTGCGGTGTGGGAAGGCCTGTTCATGCTGAGCTGTTCGCGTTTGGCTGACAGGGATCTTCCCTGATACTAGCCATGTGGTGCCGGGTGTGAAGCGATCATCTCAGAGAATTGGGGGGAAAGGGGGAGGTTTGGTTGTGCTGCACATTCACCCTAAAACCACAGCCCCTCCTTTTAAATGGCCAACTCAACGGGCTTTGCTTGGTGTGGGAAAGGAGGGCGCTGCTGTTTGAAACCACATATTATGAAGGTTGAAGAAGCTGAAACCCTTTGCCTTACCATGGCTGCCTGCAAGCCGAATTCTGTTGCCCAGCCGAGCGTGTGTGATGTCTCACACCAAACCAGCAGGCACTCAATATAAGAGGCAAATGCGACCTTGTACCAAAAGCACGTGCTATGCAATGTGAATCGCTTGATTCAGTGTGAAATAGTCTTTCCTTTGTTCTCTAAAATGTATCTTTTTAAATACTACTCTCCCTTTCTTTCCTCACACAGCTGAAAATGTTTCTATGCTTCCCCCTAACATCTCCGTCCCAGAAGCTAGCGCAGATTAGAAGGAGAAAAAAACACACTCTCAATGAAATGTTCTCAGAGCTCATGCAGTCCTCCCGCACTGAAAGAGCTCAGCAGAATGCGTGGAGGCAAACAGTGGCAGAGTCCAGGAAAGCGTTACATGAACACCATGAAAGGAGGCAGGATGCAATGCTGAGTCTAATGGGGGAGCAAACTGACATGCTCTGGCGTCTGGTGGAGTTGCAGGAAAGGCAGCAGGAGCACAGACCGCTGCTGCAGCCCCTGTATAACCACCTGTGCTCCTCCCCAAGTTCCATAGCCTCCTCACCCAGACATCCAAGAACGCAGGGGGGAGGCCAAGGGCACCCAACCACTCCACCCCAGAGGATTGCCCAAGCAACTGAAGGCTGGCATTTAATAAGTTTTGAAGTGCAGTGTGGCCTTGTCCTTCCCGCTTCCCCTCATCCACCACCCCACCCAGTGCTTCCCTCCTCACCCATCCCTTCCGGGCTACCTTGTGAATTTTCCCCCTATTTGTGTGATGAATTAATAAAGAATGCATAACTTTGAAACAATAATGACTTTATTGCCTCTGAAAGCAGTGATCGAAGAGGGGAGGTCAGTTGGCTTAAAGGGAAGTAGAGTCAACCAAGGGGGCAGGTTTACATCAAGGAGAAACAAACAGAACTGTCACACCATAGCCTGGCCAGTCATGAAACAGGTTTTGAAAGCTTCTCTCATGTGCAGGGCACCCAGCTGTGCTTTTCTAATCGCCCTGGTGTCTGGCTGCACATAATCGGCTGCCAGGAGATTTGCCTCAACCTCCCACCACACCATAAACATCTCCCCCTTACTCTCACAGATATTGTGGAGCACACAGCAAGCAGCAATAAAAATGGGAATATTGGTTGCACTGTGGTCTAACCTAGTCAGCAAACAGTGCCAGCGCGCTTTTAAATGTCCAAATGCACATTCTACCACCAGTCTGCACTTGCTCAGCCTATAGTTGAACTGCTCCTTACTACTATCCAGGGTGCCTGTGTGTGGCTTCATGAGCCACGGCATTAAGGGGTAGGCTGGGTCCCCAAGTATAACTATAGGCATTTCAACATCCCCAATGGTAATTTTCTGGTCTGGTAATTAAGTTCCTTCCTGCAGCTGTTCAAACAGACCAGAGTTCCTGAAGATGCAAGCATCATGCACCTTTCCCGGCCATCCTACGTTGATGTCAGTGAAACATCCCTTGTGATCCACCAGTGCTTGAAGCACCACTGAAAAGTACCCCTTGCGGTTTACATACTGGCTACCAAGGTGGTCTGGTCCCAAGATAGGGATATGCGTTCCGTCTATCACCCCACCACAGTTAGGGAATCCCATTACAGCAAAGCCATCCACTATGACCTGCACATTTCCCAGAGTCACTACTCTTGATAGTAGCAGCTCAGCGATTGCGTTGGCTACTTGGATCACAGTAGATTTACCCACTCCAAATTGATTCCCGACTGACCGGTAGCTGTCTGGCATTGCAAGCTTCCAGAGGGCTATCATCACTCGCTTCTCAACTATGAGGGCTGCTCTCATCTTGGTATTCTCGCACTTCAGGGCAGGGGAAAACAAGTCACAAAGTTCCATGAAAGTGCCCTTACGCACACGAAAGTTTCGCAGCCACTGGGAATCATCCCAGACCTGCAATGCTATGTGGTCCAACCAGTCTGTGCTTCTTTCCTGGGCCCAGAATCAGCATTGCATGGCATGAACCTGCCCCATTACTACCATGATGCCCACATTGCCAGGGCCCGTGCTTTGAGAGAAGTCTGTGTCCATGTCCTCATCATTAGCGTCATCGCACTGTCGTCGCCTCCTTGCCTGCGTTTGCAGGTTCTGCACATACTGCAGGATAATGCGCGAGGTGTTTGCAATGCTCACAACAGCAGCTAGTGAGCTGAGTGGGCTCCATGCTTGCCGTGGTATAGCGTCTGCAGGAGAGCAGAGTTGCAGCGGAAGCAGTGGATGACGATGACGGTTAGCAGTCCTACTGCTGACAGCAGTACGGCGTCTGCACGGAAAAAAGGTGCGAAACAATTGTCTACTGTTGCTTTCACGGAGGGAGGGGCGACTGATGACATGTACCCAAAACCACCCGCGACAATGTTTTAGCCCCATCAGGCATTGGGAGCTCAACCCAGAATTCCAGTGGGCAGCAGAGACTGCGGGAACTGTGGGATAGCTACCCACAGTGCAGCGCTCCAAAAGTCGACGCTAGCCACGGTAGTGAGGATGCACTCTGCCAACTTAATGCGCTTAGTGTGGACATACGCAATCGACTGTATAAAATCGATTTCTAAAAATCGACTTCTATAAGGTCGACCTAATTTTGTAGTGTAGACATACCCTTAGTTTTAGAAACAATGGGCCTGATTCTGATCTCGCTTACATTGATGTAAATCAAAGGTAATGCCATTGAGGTCAGTGGAGATACACCAAAGTATAAGTGCTATGAAATCAAGAATCAGACCCATAGTACTTGCCATTCCAGATCACACAACTGGTCTATGTAGTCCAGCATTCCACCTCTAGTAGTGGCAGTACCAAATGCTTCAGAGGAAGACAAAAAAAATACCTGTAATGCACAGTAAGCAAGGGTCATTATTTTATTAAAATCAACTCAAACTGAGTGCTGGACAACAGTATTAGAATCAAATGGGTTTCCCATTTTCTACCAGCAGTTTTGCAGGCACAATTTAGCACATACAATTATTGACTTTTAGGCATCCAGTTACCCCCTTTGCAGGCATAATGTGGTAGTTAGATGCCTAAGTTGTATCAGTTGTATCTACATTTGTCTGCCCACGGAACGGCTCTCGCAAAAGTATAAATACAAAATTGTGAGACCACTTTTAAAAATTAGGTCTTTAAGGTCAGATATACAATAAAGGCAAAACAAAAGAGAGCAGCAGTAGCAAAACTTTTCTGACTTCTGTAGTAAAAGGTAAACTGGCTTGTAGGGCTCAGTGAAAATCACCACATTCCTAGTCATACACACCAGTTAACATTCAACACCCCCAAAAGGCCACACAGTCATCACTCACTATTACATACCAGCATTGGCTTGGATAATCAGGTGTACCTCATGCCCTGACTTATCTTTGTATGTGTGGTGTATGAATAATTCAGAACATCTCCAGACAAGTTTACTGTTTCATTCCAAAGGAATAAGTACTGGTAACAAATCTGACGTGGAAATGTAGAACAAACTACATCGCTAGTATAAAGCAAGTAAGGTTTCCATGGACACACTTTTCCTGTGATAAGCCATTTTAAAAGAGAAATATAGATTAAATTAGTGGGTTTAGAACATAAAAAAAGATTGACTATTTCAGAAAGCAGCATGCATCTAACCAGTGGCCTCTTGTAATGTTTAAGTCAATCAGACAGGTGTATATAGTGAGTGCTGTAGGCAGTTGATCATATTACTGATGTACAATATACTAATCTGTACAGTCCTGGATTGGTCTGAACTTTGCCAGCGTGCTGTGCCAATTAATCAGTATGCACACGATGAATCATAAAACACATTCTGTGACATGCAATAAATTCTTGACATTGCACGTGTGCCAATCAATCAGAGTGTAGCTGTCAAGTCACACTGCATAACATGCATGCACACACACACATAGTGAGAGCAGACACCACATTATCATTTTACATTGGGTTTTGTTCAGTTTTCAGCCTAAAAATGTGCTGACCAGCACAGAGACCTTTGTTAAAAACAAATACAAGTTTTGCAGCAGTGGTTTTTGGCAAGGATCAGATTCCACAGGATAGATTCCAAGGACAGATTGACAAAGAATTTTAAAATGCATTATCAGTGTTGTAAGAAAATATCTTCCCACTGACACAAATCCACATTCTGTTCTTTTTCTCTCAGCTAATGATATCAGCCTTAGTGGCCTCCATCATGGAAGATACAGCAGATAATAGTCTGAGATGAGGATGCAATATAGTATTATAGTATTTCAGATGGTGGATTTATAATTCAGGAAGTTTAAAATTTGGAAGCAGGCAGGGAGAGAATACGGCAGGATCTTTGTGATCTGGGACCCATAGTCAAATGATGCCATGTTGGAGGAGGACAGGATTCAACTCCTCATAACCAAGGCATGGGCTTAGTTCCCTCACTTCTTGGGACAAAGATAAAAAATTTGAGAGTAGAGTTCATCTGGGGCTAGGAGGAGTAGAGGTCATCATAAAGGTGGGCGATCACCTGTGGTGGAAGTGGGAGGAATATCCACAGGGGAGAGGCAGGAGTCTGAAATGTTGTTGGATCTTAGTTCCAGGTGGCCTTAATCAACCCCTGGAAGCAGATACAAAAGGTAACATGATTCTTTTGGCAACATGACTGCACATATGCCAGATGCGTTTCTAGAAATGACAGCGGTTGGGCCTTTTGTCTATCTACATTATCTGGCTATTTCTATTATGTTCATTGCTGTGATATGAGAGCACCTAATAGGTAAAAATACGGGCCTGCTGTTTCCAGGGCTGTTTTTTTGTTCTGTGTTTCTACACCACCTAGCACAGTGTGGTCCAGGTCCATGACTAGCGCTCCTAGGTGCTATGATAATACAAACAATAATATGTACAACTTATTCACTGTACTGTTATCTTTTCTTCCCAGCCCTCTCTATCCAATTTGTCTCTTTTTCCCCCCTGTTGTGTTTGGTTATTGTCCTGACTGAGTTCTCTGGGGTGGGGACTCTCTTACTATATGCTTCCTGCTACTATATGATCCTAGGCACCAATATTGTACAAATAACAATAGCAAAAATATAAATTTACCTAAATACTAATGCACCTGGTTGCTTTTTATCAGTTATTTAAATAAAACCCCCAAAGCAAGGAAGTTCATAAGTCTTTGCAGTTATCTGCCATACTAATTGAAAAAGGCCTCATTAATTTCTTCTGGGCCATTATTACATAGTGAATAATGCAGTAAGTCACTAACTATCAGCTCCCCTATAATGTATTCTTGGTTATGGATTGTTTCCCAGCGTGCCTGCAGCAAAGCAGTTTATGTTGTTTTCACTTTGTAATTTGTGCATGAAGAACTACGGGAACATAATTAAAAATAAAATTCCGAATCTAATCTAGCCTCTCATCTGATTTCTCTTTCCATGACTCTTCCCATCTCCATATTCTCTTCACTCTATTTCCCTTCTTTCTTTTATTTTCTTTCTCTTTATCTCCTTTTTTTCCATCTCCTCTCCCCTGTTTTCCCTTCTGTCTTCTCCTTACCTCCCAACATGTCTCTGCTTTTTTCACGCTATGTGTGTCTTGATGGCCCTCTTAGATCCAACACTTAATACAAATTGGAGTTTCCAGAAATGACAAGTCAACAGACAGAAGGCTCAAAGTAGGATAAATTGGATCAAACAAATATGAAGCTGTGGTGTAATTGCAGGTGTTGCATTGACTCATACCTGTTAGTAACAAGCCTAAGACTATCAAAAATATTTTTATTTGGTATCTAAATTAGGCTATCGCTTAGCACCTCGCCACCAGGAAAGTCATATGTCTTGTTTTCTGCAGATCAGTGCCTTCATTCTCATGACACTAATTATCATAATACGGAGGCAGAGTTTGAATTCTGAAGTTTCCTTTCTTTGGGCAAAATTGTGTTCTGTTTAAATGTGCAAAGCTCCCAGTGGTGTTAAAAGGCATTCTACATTCATTCTGAGTGCAGAATATCATAGCTAAATACTATGGTGTGGAGTTGAGAGAAGTTTTTCTGTAAGATTTAGGAACAACTGATCAGTTCAAGTTTACTTTCTCCTTGCCACTAAGGAAATTCTATTGTGCCACCACATAATGCTAGTTCTTTTCAGTAAATAGGAGTAATTGGCTGCTGGAATGACATTGCATAAAGTACTGTCATCATGCTACACCAGAAGGGACTATGATCTATTATGCAGAGATAATAACCTCTCCATACCTAAAGTTGCCGCTAGCTTCCATTATAAAGCCCATGTTTAGCATCCCTATAACTTTAGTTTGGACAATTTGTTTGGCTAATAGTAAACATAAAGGGCTGCAGGATTCTGCCTTTAATGAAGCAGATAAAAACAGTACCTGATCCTTTTAAAAATTAAAAGGAGTACTTGTGGCACCTTAGAGACTAAACAATTTATTTGAGCATAAACTTTCATGAGCTACAGCTCACTTCATCGGATGCATACTGTGGAAACTGCAGAAGACATTATATACACAGAGACCATGAAACAATATCTCCTCCCACCCCACTCTCCTGCTGGTAATAGCTTATCTAAAGTGATCACTCTCCTTACAATGTGTATGATAATCAAGTTGGGCCATTTCCAGCACAAATCCAGGTTTTCTCACCCTCCCCCCCCCCCCCCCCCCCACACACACACACAGACTCACTCTCCTGCTGGTAATAGCCCATCCAAAGTGACCACTCTCTTTACAATGTGTATGATAATCAAGTTGGGCCATTTCCAGCACAAATCCAGGTTTTCTCACCCCCCCCCCCCGCCCCTTTTTTCAAAAACCACACACACACAAACTCATTCTCCTGCTGGTAATAGCTTATCCAAAGTGACCACTCTCCTTACAAAGTGTATGAAAATCAAGGTGGGCCATTTCCAGCACAAATCCAGGTTTTCTCACCCCCCCCCCCAAAAAAAACACACACACAAACTCACTCTCCTGCTGGTAATAGTTCATCCAAAGTGACCACTCTCCCTCACAAAAGCTTATGCTCAAATAAATTGGTTAGTCTCTAAGGTGCCACAAGTCCTCCTTTTCTTTTTGTGAATACAGACTAACACGGCTGTTACTCTGAAACCTTTTAAAAATTGTCATCATTGCTCTTTCACTCTTTCTGAACACAGATTTTATCTTGATAAATTCTATTCTGACAAATACAATAAAAAGTAGATTAATGGTGTTAAGTTGAAGATCTCTCTCATGCATCATTGCTCACTTTTAGATTTTTCCAGAGATGTGCAATTCATTATAGACACTGGGCCAAATATACTCCTGTGACTCTCCTAGTAATCCCTTAGCTATTTCACAAGTGTGTTCGGAGGTTTTCTTTTTGATGGTTTGTAAAATGCACTGAGGTTTTTCATAGATTTCAAGGACAGAATGCCTTTACTGTGATCATCTAGTCTGACCTCCTGTATAGCACAGGCCATAGAACTTCCCCAAAATAATTCCTAGATCATACCTTTTAGAAAAGCATCCAATCTAGATTTAAAAACTGCCAATGATGGAGAATCCACCATGACCCTTGGTAAATTGTTCCAGAGGTTAATTACTCTCCCTGTTAAAAATGTACATTTATTTTCAGTCTGAATTTGTCTAGTTTCAAATTCTAGCCATTGGATCATGTTATAGCTTTCTTTGCTAGATTGAAGGGCCTATTATTAAATATTTATTCCCCATGTAAGTGCTTATAGACTGCAATCAAGTCACCCTTAACTTTCTCTTTGTTAAGTTAAATAGATTGAGCTCCTTGAGTGTGTCACTATGCGGCATGTTTTCTAATCCTTCCATCACTCTCATGAGTTTTCTCTGAACCCTCTCCAATTTATCAACATCCTTCTTAAATTGTGGACATCAGAACAGGACATAGTAGTCCAGCAGTGGTTGCACCAGCACCAAGTACAGAGATAAAACAATTTCTCTACTACTTGAGGTGCCCCTGTTTATGCATCCAAGAGTCACATTAGCCCCTTTAGAGATGGTGTTGCAGTGGGAGCTCATGTTCTGCTGATTATCTATCATGACCCCCTGAAATGGAAGGTGCTTTTTAGAAAAGCAACTATTATATATTTATGATATTATTTACTAAAGAAAAAGTCTTAGGTGGTACTGACATGTCCCCAGCCGGAGGGGCATGTGTATGTTTTGAGAGAATATGCCTGTGCCTTGGAGAAAGGGGTTTTCTGGCAGACCTCCAGCCTGACCACTTGTGGGTTCAGATCACAGGCGTTGGCTTCTAATTGTCCCGGGGGTGCTCAACCCCTACTCAGCTTCAGGCCCCGTCCCACTCCACCCCTTCCCCAAAGCCTCCACCCCCACCCAGGAAGCATGCCTCTTCCTGCCCCTGCTCGGCCCCCTCTCCACCTTTTCCCTGCCTCTTTCCACCCCATCCCCACCCCTCCCCCTCCCTCCCAGTGCCTCCTGCATGCCGCAGAACAGCTGATTGGGACGGGTGGGAGGCGCTGGGAGGGAGGGAGAGAAGTTGATCGGCGGAACTGCTGGTGAGCAGGAGGTGCTTTGGGACGGGGAGAAGCTTGGCTGCTGGTGGGTGCTAAGCAGTGTTCCATCTAATTTTTCCCATCACCTTCATATTGGTGCACATAACAAAATTCATGTGGTGGGGATGGGGCCAAGGGGTTTGGAGGGTGGGAGGGGGCTCAGAGCTGGGGCACATGGGTGTGAGAGCTCTGGCTGAGAGTGTGGGCTCTGGGGTGGGGCTGAGGATGAGGGGCTCAGGGCTGAGGCAGAGGGTTGGGGTGTGAGCTCCAGAGTGAGGCCAGGGATGAGGGGCTCAGGGCTGGGGCAGAGGATTGGGGTGCAGTAGGTGAGGGCTCTGGCAGGAGGTGTGGGTTCTGGGATGGGGTTGGGGATGAGGGGTTTGGGGTGCAGGAGGGTGCTCTGGGTCTACAATGGGGAGAGAGGACTCCCCCCCACCCCCAGCTCTCTCTCCCCACAGCAGCACCTGGGCTGGAGGAGAGAGGAGTCTCTCCCCTCCACAACAGCGGCAGGCCCTGGCCAGGGCTTGATTTGGGCTGCCCCTGCCCCAGCCGTGGCAGGTCCGGGGCTGAGTTGGGGCCAGGGGAGGAGCACCTCTCTCCCACCTGGGGCAGGTTCTGGCCAGGCAGGTTCCCTGAGCACCTACGCAGTGCTAAATAGGCCTTTGCACATGCAGCATACAGGGAATTTAGGTGCTAAGCACCTGCTAATTTTCTTCCAGGGGTGCTCACCCAAAGAGTCAGCGCCTATGGTTCAGATGATCAAAGTGAGAAATCTTTTGCCTGACAGGTCCATTTTTTGTTCCTAAAGAAATTCCATAACTGGCTATTAGATTATCAACAGCTCTCACTTGGATCATTGTAACCAGGACTAACTTTTAGAAAACACATAGAAATAGTCACTAATAGAGCTGGCCAAAACATGAAATTTCTGTTCAGCAGAAAATTCAGACATTTTGAAATGTTCTTTCATTTTGGATTGTAATGAAAAGTCAAAATTTCCCGCAAAACTAAAATCCCCCAAAATTTCATTTTAGAAATATCAAAAGGACCTTAACAAAGAACTTTGTTTTGACTTTGTCATTTTGACATTATATTATATTATATTGTATATTAGAATGATGTGTTTTGATAATTTTTCAACAAATATTTTGATGAATGAGATACATTCCCATGAAACGTTTCAATTTCACTGAACCAGCATTTTCTGGTGGAAAAGTGTTCAGTCAGAAAATTTTCAACCATCTCTAGACACTAAGGAACAAAAGAAATAATAAATCATTCTCTATTCACATTTGCAGATGCTCCCCTTCCGCCCCCACCCACACACACTCAGAAGCTGTTCATCTGACAAACAGCCCCCTTAACCTCTTCTCCCCAGTACACTGTGCACATCTTGCCCATGGCTAAAGGTTGTGGCCTTAATTTTTCCATGCCTTAGTTCTCTGTTTGGAAAGTAGGGAAAATATCACTTCCTTACTTCAGAGTTGTGTTGTGAGGATAAATTAATTAATGAGTATTTTAGATTTATACTGAATGCATCCGATGAATTGAGCTGTAGCTCACGAAAGCTCATGCTCAAATCAATTGGTTAGTTTCTAAGGTGCCACAAGTCCTCCTTTTCTTTTTGCGAATACAGACTAACAGGGCTGCTACTCTGAAACCTTAGATTATACTGTGAAGAGGCTCAATAAGCACCAAGACAGATGGAGAATTAGGCCCCAGGTTTGCAGGTGGCTTCTCAACATGAGCCTGCTGGGTTGAAATCACCACCATTAGAAATACACTGGATGTGAAAAAGCAGGATATCTGTACATGTAAATAATACATTGCAGGGACTTGGCAGCTCACTGTAAATACAGATGCTATTATTTTTTTCAGGTGATGTGAATTTTTAATGATGATAAAGTGTCAAATATACCAATGATCTCGAAATGACAGAAGTTTTTTATAGCCACACAATTACAATGTCCACTGCTTACTACAGAACCAGCGCTGCAGCCTGATCCAAAACCCACTGAAGTCAATGGAAAGACTCCTATTGACTTCAGTGCCTTATGGAGCAGACCTGTAGGGACTGCATACACATTAGTGTTCAAAGAGACTACAATGCACACTTGTTGTAGCCAGTCCAATTAAAAAAGATTACTAGGCTTGTGTCTACTGTAAGCAGAGAAGCAGAATAGAAGGGTGCTCCAAGTCTGTTCTAATACTGAACCATGGGCAAGTCATTTTGTGCATTCATTTTTATTGTTCTTACTGTTAGGCCAGATTTTATGTCTGCTTCCTCTCTTACCCCACAAAGGGAAAGTATGTGCCAAAATGTTTCCTGTTTTTCATTGCCAGCTGAACTGCAGTGCTCTGGGTGCAACTCATGAAGGTAGCCTGTACATTAAGAAAAAAAAGCAGTTCCAAATAATGGAAAACTGTGACATTCAGATTCCCTATTCCCACACAGAAAAACCCTAAGTGGAAACAAGACTGCCAGATAGAACTGTCCAAAAACAAAAATTGTAACTGTCTTAAGAGAGAAAAGTAGTCATGAGTAGAAGCCTAAAAGAATCAGAGAGGGGGCATGGGATCTACTTGGACAAAAGTACTTGCTTTTACACTCTGGCCAAGCAATACCAAGTTAAAGGAAGAAGTTGAAAAGAACACCTAATATTTCAGAATACTTTAGAAGTTGGATGGAACTCCAGGAAGTGTTTTTCTTTCTCTCCTTTCCCACAGCCTCAGTGATAAGGTAGCATTATCCAGTAAAAGTCTTCTTTACTGATTGGTTGTGCAGCATGCAGATAAACACATTGTCCAGTTAATTAACTTCCTAAGGAGGTAGTATTTTCCTTCGGTCAAGAACTGAATTCTATCTGTGACTTCACTTCTACTTTTATGCATTATATATTCTTCAACTTCATTCTTTTTAATCCCTGCCTCCTTTTTAATCTAAATCATTTAAATTATTGCTGGTCATTTTCTCCTATAAATCTATTATCTTTTTCCCCTTACAACAAGGTACGGGGCTGCATGTCTAGCGCCACAATTCTCACATGTGCAATACACGTGAAAAAAATGCCCAACATTTCAACCACCCCTTCTTCTTGGGGGCTAAAAGAAAGTCTTGTAGCAATGGTTATGTTTAGCATTTCCATAGCAATATGCAGATTTGTATCACTGTGAATGCAATGGGTTTGAAGAGCAGTTAATAGATTGTTGGATAGCTCAGGAATTCAAAACCTTTCACTGGTTGATCATCAGTTTAAAGTCAGCTCAGTATGATAGGGACCAATGGTAGCAACTGCTACCATTGATAGGGATAGACTGATAAATAGAGCTGGTCAAAACTCAGAATTTCAGTTCCATGGGAAGTTCCAAAGTTTTGAATTTCCCCCCCCCATTCTGAATTGTAATTAGAAGTAAAATATTCCCATGAAATTAAATTCATTTTGGATCAATTGGAACATTTCATACTGATTTTACTTTTTTATTGTAAAGCAATGTACTATACAAATAAATATATAAAATAAAATATAAAAGTAAAATATAAAATAAATTTAAATTTAAAAACAAAAAGTTGTTTCAAAATGAAAAACTAAAAAGTCCCATTCCAATAAGGTTGAAATGGAATGTTTTGGGGAGTGCGGGATTCTAAACAAAATTATGTTGTAGTTGACATGTTCCTGTGGAACTTTTAGATTTCTAGCAATTGAAATTTTCCAACAGGAAAATTTTCCATCAGAAAACTTTAGACCAGCTCTGTGGATAGGGATCATTATAATTTGAGAGCTGGACAATGTGGAATGAGTTGGAAGTTCCTGTTAGATGGGCCGCCGTATCAAAAACTACCTCTACAACCTGCTCTGGTGAGCAATGTCAACAGAGTAGACAGGGACTGACTGGGCACAGAAACGGAATCACCTACTTTGCACTACAATGGCTTCCCCAAGTCAGGACTTCATGCTGATGGGAGAGCTTGTGTTGTTGCTGCCTTTGCTCAGTCTATTGTTTAGATGAATTTAGGCCTTCAATCTTGAAGGGCTATTAATAGATCCCCTTTTATGAGCATTAAATATACTTAAAAGTCAAGATCTAAAAAGACCAATTGGTGGGAAACTCTGAAAAACATTTACAGTAATTTAGAGATGATTCTGCATATAGGTGCTCAGATACTATGGTGATGAGTGTGGTATAAGAACCTATATAGAATGGCATTATACATGTTATGTGTCTCTCCCTGATCTTTAATTACAAAGACCATTTTGAAGGGAAAAAAAATTTCAGACTTCATCTGATTATTTCCCATAGGATATCCTAATAATCTTCTTATGTCATTTTCCCTCAGCAATCAATTGTTGTATTACAAACAGGATTATGGCTTCAATGGGAATAAGCAGACAAACTCATAAACATACACAGCAAGTTTTCATATAATTTTTCCCTCTTTAATAAAATGGCAAAGAAAGAGAGATATAGAAAATATGCTACAGTATATAGTATATTAGAAGACTATTATCCATGTGGTGTCAATTGTTCTTTAAAAACAGGCAGTTTATTTCTTAAGTAATTGCCTCATGAGTTCCTCCAAGCAAGACCTAGGGCTGAAACATCAGATGTCCTTATATTTTTTCCATTTCCACAAAAATAAAATTAAATTAAAAAGTCACCCTGTTATATGAGCAATCAGTTTTTGCTACTTCTGTAGCAATAAATGGAGTGTCCAAAGATGCTGGATGCTGATTTTTGTTTTGTTTACATGATAATTTCCTTGAAGGGTCACTTCCTACTTATCTATGTTGTTCTCATGATAGAATTTTATGAATTTGTATTCTGTTGGTAATATTAGATGAGGTAGGGCAGAGAGAATCTATTACTCGGTTTGTAAAGCACCTCGCACAATGAAGACTTTCTCTGACCTGTTGGTGATACTGTAATAAAATAATAATAAGGAAGGCCATTTTCTAAAACCACAAATATCTGATAATACAAAAAACAAAACAAAACAAAACACCAAAATATCCCTTTTGCCTTTAACACTTCGTATTGAGAACCTATAAAGCTACACTTCCTTTCTCTAGAATGCACTGGGAAGTGCAGAGGTATCCTGCAAAACTGGAAATGGGACTAGGGATCCTCACAGCTCAGCCCAGAATTTATGAGCTACTTTGCAAATAGAGTTGATATGAGGAAAATTGTTTCATAATCATTTTTAAAAATGCAACCTGGTTAGCTAACTGAGTTCCTCCTGAGAGATCAGTCTTGCCCAGAGACAGACATGGCCTGGGAGGCTAGAAACGGTGCTAACTCCTGCTTCCCTTTCATGGAAAGCTCCATTGAAGTTAATGAGGCTACTCATGTATTTATGAAGAGCAAGATATAGCCCATGGAAAAATCAAAGATGGTAAAAGAAAAGCCACAGTAAACCAATCATCTCGATAATATTTCTTCAAAACAGAGTATACCCCTCAACCATCTTGGTTTAAAATCTTCATATGCAACATCCTCCAAATATCAGACTTTGCTCTGATATTTTTTGTTGTGTATTTTCATGAGTTATAGTTATATTTTCCTCTTGGTATGCCATAGTGTCTGTCGTGAAACACGTCCAGGTGTGCTGAATGCCCAATAAACCTACAAGTTGACTCTCTGTTGTCACTCATCTTCATCAGGGAGCCAGAGATAGATCTTGTGTCTCCTACAGTAATTCACCTTGTCAGACTGAGAATGAAAGAAGAGAAGGAAAAGGGCACCATCTGATTTACATACTTCTACATGTGATATAGGCGTCCTTGAGTTGGGTAGTTCCCCTGGTGATCAGTGAGAGTCTTCCTGAAATCTGATAGCTGACCACTTTCAGCAGGGAATTGCTGTAATTATTTTTTGGAAAGGTGGGGAAAAAAAACACCCCTATTTTGTCCAGATCCTAAGCAGGTATAAATCACCATAGCTCCACTGAAGCCAAAGAAGTGGCATTGATTTATAGCAGCAGAGGGTCTGGCTCTAGCAATTGTATTAGATCACTAGGACATGGGTACTTTTAAAGTGAATAATAATGGTCGTATTGCAATATGTAATATTCCTAATGTTTGTTGAATGGTTTTACTCCGATATATGAACAAGGAGAAAAATTCAACACTAGTTTAACCCCACTGGCCTTCTGTCAGTGATGAATTTGGACCTAGAATTTTATTTCTATGCGTGACGTTACTGCATCTCCCATGTTACATTACATCTGGCTGAACGGACTAAGCCAAAGATGTCTATATTTTCGTCTTTGTAAAAACTTTTCACTCTGGGCCTCAGTTGGACCTTCTCACTAGCTGTGTAACACAATGAAGTGACATAACTGTAAAGCCAGAGTAAGTGAGTTCAGGCTCAGGTTCTCTGTATCCCATAATGAGTTTTTAGAGACTAACTACAAACCAATATCATCACTGGTTGGTATGATAGTGCCTACGCAATACAGATGCATAACACAGAATAAGTTTTGTTTTGACAGAGTACTTTTGATATTTGGGCACCCCAGAGTGCTACACAAAGTATTGAGTTAAATACTGTTAAACACGCTGAAATAGCTCACTCACTGGAACCTTTTACTGTGAACTAGCCTTGTGCAGCTAGGCAGGTAAATAACATAATAGGAGGGAATTAGGACCCTTCCCGCTCTTGTGTGAGCCATCTAAGGACTTCTCAGAATCCTGGCACTTGTACTTGGGAGTGGGGAATGAGAAGGATGCTGGGACTGAGTGCCTGTGTTCACCTGGGAGCTATTGTGCTGAGAATAGGTGAAACAAGGGCTCCAGCCCTATGTGCCAGCCAGCACGACTGGCGGAACACACTGGGGGGAATATGTTGCACCCTGAAAACAGGTGTCACAAATCATTCCCCCCCGGCACAACCAAGGAGTGCGTGGAGGCACTGTGCAGTGCTCCTTAAGAGGTGGAATGTTGGCCAAGACATTGTGTTTGATCTCCCAAGTGGCTAAGGACCCATCGTGGGACTCTAAGCATGGTCTAAGGAGTCTAAATTTATGCCAGAAGAAAAATATTAGGGAAGAATATTGAATAATTCAGGATTTATCCATTTGGTATTCATTAATTAATTTTCTACAACAGTTGAAATTTAGGGTTTAGAATGTCACAACTGTGTCACTTGCATGTGATGAGACAACACCTGGTTTGTATGAGGGAGGGTCGATGCAAGTCTTGAGGGCATGGTCCTGCTTCCACTGAAGTCCAGATGGGACCTTCAAATATGGGACAAGTGAGATCTATTAGGTAATCCCCTACTCTTTTCAGAAGGTGTCATTGGATCTTTAACTTCTATTAGACATGGGTTAAAAGAGCCATCTTCTCCAAAGCCAAAGGACACATCAGCTTCAGTAATGCAGAACACTCCTCCTTCCACACCGGCTTAGTATTACTTTGCAATGCTAGCATTGCCATGGTGTCCTGATTTTAATTTAAATACTTTGGCCATGATTTTGAAATTCCTACTTAGTCACCTGAGTGGCCTGATTTTCAGAGGTGCTATGCCACTGGAAAGTTGAAGTCAATGGGAGTGGTGAGTGTTCATCATCTTTTGAAAATTGGGTCACTTAGGCCCCAATCCTGCATGTGCATAACCTTATGCAAGTGAGCAGTCCTCTAGGTTTCAGTGGAATTACTCACTTGCATACATTTTAAGCAATGATGTAAGTCTTTGCAGAATCGGGGAATTGTTTTGGTGCTTAAATATAGACTTAAAAGATTAAATTCTCTGAGGAAATAAGTCTAGAAAAGAAATCTTACCGAAAATATTGACTATATTGCAGAAGAATCTGGGTAATCTCAGCAGCAAACAAATGAATCAGCTAAACCACTCTTAAGGGGCGACTGAATATTATAGTTAAGCTATGAATCATAATAGCCAGGTTCAGCTTCTTTGATTCCTGTACAGGTTTGCTTAATTTCATCAGGTTATCTGCTGAACTTTTATAAGTGGGTACCCTAATTTAACAGTTAGTTGAACTTTTTCATACTGTGGACTCCCTTTGTACGTATGCCGTGTGTGGGTACAAGTAGTTGCAGACGCAGCTTTGGTAATGTAGACATTTAAGTACCAAGAGTGATCAGGTATTTACATGTCCAAATGATCTCAGTTGTAATCACAAATAACTGTGGTTGCAAAAGTACATTTGTGGTTATTTGTGCCCACAATTTTATGAGTGAAAAAAGAGAGGCTGTGTGAAAGAAGAACTGGAAACCAGGCCATTAAGGTACTACTTGTCACACATATATGTAGAAAACAATGCTGAAACATAGATATAGAGGGCATCTATGTTCTGGAATAGCAGGCCTGGTGCTTCAGTTAGTATAGCAAAGCGTGCTTATGCAAGAGACTCAAGTTCTAGTAACAAGTGTCATCAGCTTTCTTGACTTCAACTTGAATTGGACTTGTAGGGTGAGATTTTCAAAAGCACTCACTGTTGGTCTAACTCTGTCTATAAATCCCACCCCTTAAGGCCGAGGGTGTCATGGGAGTTCTGCTAAACACACACACTGCTCTAATATAATCTCTTCCCAGATAGAGGGAGCTCGACTACAATCAAAGGGCATGTAGGGATTGGGATTATTATTATTTAATTTATTAATAAGCAGTCCAGAAAAAAGTCTGAATGAAATTCTGACTTACTGCTGGGAATATGACTCCTGCTGAGGTTGGGTGGACAGCAGATAGCTCACACTGGTTGCCTGAAGCCTCTACAACATAAAGACAGTTTAAACAAACTTTCTGAAATAATTTACAGGAATTATTTAGGAGTTAATGTTGCAATATGAAGGGAGGGATTCCCCCGCCTTTGGAATGTTTAGAGAGAAAACAGATCTCCTGCTGACATTTTCCAAGACAAATTAAAACAATGTCATACTTTTGTTTTGTTTATATAATTTATAGAGGGATGATGAGCCTGTCTGAGCTTGAAGATCAAGGCAGCATTGTTTTGCCCTAGAGTACTTTTCTTGGCGTTTCTGAGAATTGATAAACATGACTCACAACCTTTTAAATTCCAAACTATGTTTTGAATGAGAGTTAAGAGATTACTTCATATGAATTATTATTCCATAGGAATTATCAGTGCTCCATCCTGCAGGTGTGTGGATGAGAGTTGCAAAGGTACAGTGCTGAGTCACTGATAGGGATGGTGAGCATGTTGTGTTACTACAGACCAAGGTGAAATAAACTTCAGGGAGCGAGTGCAGTCAGCTGATGGATTGGCAAGGACACTGCCCAGCACACATGAGCAGTTTGTTGAGAGAGTTTTTCACTGGAAGCCTGTTTCTGTGTCCGTGTCTGGCCCTCTGCTTTCATTAGCACCTCAGCTCCTCCTCACAGCCAGTTAAAGCAGGGCTTTGGTGTGCCTGGAAGAGCGTCTTAAAAGAGTGAAAATGGCCATTGTGCACATCATTGTCATGTATAGGGTTGTACTTCAAATTACAGTGCTCTGATCACACCATCTGGCTTTCTCTGCAGTGTGTGGCAGGCAACTCAGTGTGTGGCAATGCATCTTCCAGGTGCATTAGCCCTATTCCCTCCTGAAACAATGCTGTCTGATGAGTCATGGCTATTTCTATTGAGTGGACAGTGTCAATTCCGGGAAGAGGTCACAATCTAAGATGAGAAGCGACATAAGGGTGGATAGTATTAAAGACTGGGAGAGAGTCAGGGGAAGACAGATTTTGGTTTAGATGCTGCACTTTCCATGGTTGCTAGCTCACAGTGTTCATATCACCAGTTGTCAGTGTGGTGAGGTGGTATCCTTCCATGACCACAGGATCGTCTTCTCAGCTTGGCCAACAAAAACAGCGGGAACAGCCATTTTCTTGTGAATTAATCAGTCACAGAAGTCTGACCCTGCAGCTGTCATTCTGGGGTAGTCAGCATAGATACCTTATGGCCTGGCTGATTCTAATGCATACCATTTAGCCCAGACCCCCTTTTATTGGACTTTCCCATACCAGCGCAGAAGATCGGAAACTTTTCCAGCAGTCATCCATCTCCTTAGTAGCTACCTGATGTTGGATTCTGTACAGCAGACACATGGGGTTTTCTGTTGGAAACATTGCTGCTGGAGATCATGACAGCACTGAGGAACTGAAGCCTCATCTGTCTTGTGTCACTGACATTCAGAAATTTTGCTCCATTTTTATTGTATGCTGTAGATGCCATTTTGACTTGGGGAGTTTTCAGTGGGCTAAGAGCTTGAAATACTCCAGTGTTTTCATTTAAAAAATGATTGTATATATCATTTATAGTGATATGGGACTCATACTGGAGACCTTCACAAATGACCTCAAAAGTTAAGTTTCCTTATGTGGGGACAGATAAGACTAATACTTCACAACTACCGAGTATTGTGGTGTTACCCAACACCAGATTTTTTCCACTGCTATTGTCTGTGGAGCCAGTCATCATTTATGTGATTAATCCTTTTGATTTTTTCCCCTGGCTTACATGTTGTGGTAAAGCTCTGGGGCTTTGTCTTCTCTGAGCAGGATCAGTCATTTTGGGGAAGGGAGGAAGAACTTTGGACATGGCTCATTACCATCACTTAACTGACAAATGTTTAATAATGAGTGCTACTGTGGGAAGATTAGGAATTTGTATCTAACGGACACAAGATTTCTGTATTATTACTTACTTGTAGCACCGAGAGGCCCCAACCAAGATCAGGACTCCATTTTGCTTGGTGCTCTACATACACACAGCGAGAGACACTTCCTGCCCTAGAGGTTCCAAAAGAAATACCTCTCCTTTTTTGCCTTTTGGAACATAATGGTAAAATAGGATGAATGCAACATAGATTTTAAAGCCAGAAAGGACTGTTAAGATCCTCTAGTCTGACAAAGGGCATAGAATTTCACTAAGTGATTCCTGCATCAAGCCCATAATTTCTGTTTGAGTTTGAGCATATTTTTTAGAAAGGTAGTCAATCTCAGTTTAAAGATTTTGAGTGAATGCACCACATCTCTAATACTGTTTCTGGTTACTTATCCTCATGGCTGAATTTGTCTAGCTTCAGCTTCCAACCACTGGATGTTGTTACGCCTTTGATAGGTTAAAGAGCCCTGTATCAGAAGTCTTTTCCCCATGTAAGTACTTATAGACCATGAACAAGTCATCTCTTCACCTTTCTTGTATAAACTAAATAGATTGGACCCTAGGAGTAAGAAAATGGCCACTTACTTGAATGTTAACTTTACAACACAGGTCACTCTGAAAGGTGACTGTAAAGATGGCACAGGGAAGTTCTATATTTATTGTGTCTTAATGATTTCTATATTAAAAGCACTCAGTTTGCAAGTAAAAAGCTATGACTAGCTGCCAGATGTAGAAATTCAAGCTGAGCTCTTTCTGTCTTGAGTGTCATCGGTGCTAAATGGTTTGTAGGTCAAACTATAGCCTGAGATATATCTATGCCTTCCCAAAGCCTTCAATGGGCCTGCACAAATGTCACTGATTGAAATTTAGTAAACAGTTCTGCTTATGGTGCACAAGACAAAGCAGAATCCATAGCTCCCTCTTTTAGCTGTGTGAATTCTACATTTGTAAATAGGAATAACAGATGTAAAACTTATCATGGTCACCAAAATTGGCAGATGTGACTGAATGCAAAAAGGGACACCTTTGTTGCATAGGAAGACACTATTTTTACATAATCAGTTTTCAGCATCCAACCATATTTTAAGCAAATATGTAATTTTCTTCTCCTGCTGTTCTTCACAGATAGAAAGAAAAGTCTACAACTTAAAGATGTCAACTAGTACATTTAAAATATAGAATGAATCCGTTTATAAAGAGAACTAAAAATATAAAGAGTAAAAGAGAACAAGAAAAAAAATAGGGGGGAAAGTTATGATTGAGGGGAAAAGCCATGGTGTTTCATTGCTTTCTCTATTGTCTCTTTCCCATCCACTATCCACCCCCAAATTTAATTTTTTTTTAATTTTTTTTTTAAACCACACACAGATAGGCCACAATCCAGCAAATGACTTCAACAGGTACTTAATTTTAAGCATATAAGTAGTCCCATTGACTTCAATGACCACAGTCAAGATCACAATCTTTATTTCTATACAGTAAATGTATATATAGATATGTATCTTACTGTTCCTCATTATAGACTATTTCCTTTACAATTCACTAATTGCATTTATTTATTTAGAGAGTTTATACTTAGAAAGTTTGAGAGAGTTTATACAAAGGGGCCAACAGTAGCTGACTATGTGCCAGGAAAATTTAAAAACACACTCAAATATACAACAGGTGAGAAGGCATTAAAAAACTGTCCAAAAAAAAAAAAAAAGATGTGGCCAATTCTGAATGCAAGTTATTAATTTGTCCTCTGCTGAATCAACTCATCCCTAAACACGGGCACATATGCACGAAAAGTCAGAGAAATAAGGTGAAACTTGCAGTATGCCCTGAAGAACTCCATACTCATGTTCTGTTGTATCAAGTGGAGGATGCAGCTTCTAGAGTCAAGGACCAGCAATGAGAATGGCCTGCTGTCATGGCCTGCTATGGCACTGGACTAAGACTCAGGAGTCCTGGGTTCAGTTCCTGGCTCTGCCATTGGTTTGCTGGGTGGTCTTGAGTAAGTGACCTTCTCACTGGATGTCTCAGTTTCCCCTACCTGTAAAATGGGGTGAAAGTTGTGAAGTGCTTTAAGATCTACGGATGAAAAGCACTATATGAGAGCTAGGTATAATTCTTTTCTTCTTCCTGTTTGTTTTTTTTTAGTGTTTAAAAAACGTTTCCCACCAAACTCTCAAAAACCCTGCCACCACCATGAGCATTAATTACTTTTAACTTCTGAAGATGTATCTAATATAAGTCTTTTAAAATATTTTTATTATAAATATGTCTGTATTAGAGAGAGAAAGAGAGAGGGTCACCTATTGGCAGTGTATGAATGCAAATCATACTAGAAGAGAGATTTAATACAGATCTTATTCAATGTTTATTATTTTTTAAAACTTTGTTTCTTAGATTTATAGGCACATAATGATTTATAAATAAAAAACAATTCCGGTGGGCGTATTTAATTTAAAGTATTTTATGTTTTATTCTTATAAATCAACTATACACAATACTTTATAGTTGCATAAAACTCTTTCTATGTAATTTACACCTGAGGACATATTTAACATGAAAGTTTCTTTACAGTCTTTAGAATACGTAATGTATATACTGCAGGTGCAATGGTACATAGAATTTTGTGGAATTTATTATAATTGGAGTTCACCTAACATGGTATAAGAAATGCAGGTAGGGTGTTAATTCACAGCCATTCACTCTGGGTGAAATTCATCCCTTAACAGAGGGGTTACAAAGACTCCTGGCTTAAGTGGCACTTAGGCGGCGCATAGGCCTTGGGCAGGCTCTACACACTAGGGTAAATTTTACCCAAGGTGAGGAGAGGGTACTCAGACTTACCAGTCTGGAATCAAATTGTGCCCATGCTTTTAGGTTTACTATTTTGCTGGTCAGTTGTAAATTGTATTTTGCATTTTATATAGTTCCTTCCTCTCATAATATTTTATGGATTTAAACTGCTATTTGGATTATGCACAGAGATCACATCATGCATCACTGATATGCAGCCACCTCTGAGGTGGAATGGGAAAGCTACAATGCACAATTTTTGGAAAATAGTACATCTAATTAAAGCTGAGAGGGAAAATGGAGGTACTTTGTTCACAATGTTAATCACTCCGCTTGGAAATGGGGCTGGGAAATTGGGATTTTAGCACTCTCTTCTGAAGAGTGCCATGGGCCTTTTAATATGTACAAGTGGTGAAGACTTAAGTATTATATCTCATAGGACCTCCTGCAGGGTAGGCACCTAAATGCCATGTTGGGATATAGGTACTGACTAGTGTCACCTCCTGCTTCAGCTGAATACTAGCAGTACTGTTCTCTTTACTGATGGCTGATATGTTTGGAGAGCTGATATGCCCAGTCTAAACAGAACGAACCTGTGTGTGTCTTAACTGCTATGCATATTGGTTGGAGTATTATATTATGCTGGCCCATCTTACTAGGTATTTCCAGAAAAGATATTGTGAATGAATAATAATATATAGACTCAGACCGTAAGGCCAGAAGGGATCATGATGATCATCTTGTCTAACCTCCTATACATTGCAGGTCATAGAACCTCACCCATCCACTCCTGTAACAGACCCCTAACCTCTAGCTGAGTTACTGAAGTCCTCAGATCTTGATTTAAAGACTTCAAATTAGATACTCCACCATTTACTTTAGTTCAAACCCGAAAGTGATCCATCCCCCACACTGCAGAGGAAAGCGAAAAAAACCCAGGGTCTCTGCCAGTCTGACCTGCGAGAAAATTCCTTCCCGACCCTAAATATGGTGATCAATTAGACCCTGAACATGTGGGCAAGACCCACCAGACAGACACCTGAGAAAGAATTCTCTGTAGTGACTCAGAGCCCTCCTCATCTGGTATCCCATCACCAGCCATTGGTGATATTTGCTATCACATAGGCGGCTGGACCATATGCCATTGCAGGCAATCTCATCATACCATCCCCTCAAGCTCATTCTTGAACCCAGTTAGGTTTTTTGCCCCCACTGCTGCCCTTGTAAGTCTGTTCCAGAACTTCACTCCTCTGATGGTTAGAAACCTTCATCTAATTTCAAGCCTACACTTACTGGTGGCCAGTTCATAGCCATTTGTTCTTGTGCCAACATTGGCCCTTAACTTAAATAACTCCTCCCCCTCCCTGGTGTTTAACCCTTGTTGTATTTATAGAGAGCAATCATATCTCCCCTCTGATGCTGGCAGGCCATTGCCAGTTTATGCCATGGTCCCTAGGCCTCGCTGATCTGTGACAAATGGATACATCAAAACCAGTCTAACTAAGAAAGGAAAGGAGGACGTGTGGCACCTTAGAGACTAACAAATTTATTTGAGCATAAGCTTTCATGAGCTACAGCTCACTTCAGTCTAACTCAGTGGTTCTCAACCTTTTTTCATTTGTAGACCCCTAATACATTTTGAATGGAGATGCAGACCCTTTTGGAAGTGTATTGTCTGTATGTATAGTTGAATTCTGTTCAGTCAGTTTTCACTCTAAGGCTTTTGCAGACCCCTTAGACATAGTCCATGGATATCCAGGGGTCTGCAGATCACAGGCTGAAAATCACTGGTCTAACTCACCTCTATGTTAGTACTGTTAAAATAGATATTAGAGTTTAAGAATTTGTTTAGTGTTTAGACTTCAAGAAATGCTTGTAGGATGCTGCATGTATGAATCTTACTTATAATATGCATCCCATGGTATAAGGCAAGGATCGGCAACCTTTGGCCTGCGGCCAGCCAGGGTAAGCTCCCTGGCGGGCCAGGCTGGTTTGTTTACCTGCCGCATCTGCAGGTTTGGCCGATCGCAGCTCCCACTGGCCGCGGTTCGCTTCTCCGGGCCAATGGGGGCTGCAGAAAGAGGTGCGGGCAGAGGGGTGTGCTGGTCGCCGCTTCCCACAGCCCCCATTGGCCCAGAGCGGCTAACCGCAGCCAGTGGGAGCTATGATTGGCTGACCTGCAGACGCGGCAGGTAAACAAACCTGCCCGGCCTGCCAGGGGGCTTACCCTGGCAAGCCACGTGCCAAAGGTTGCCGATCCTGGTATAAGGTAATATTTAAGTGTTTGCTCTGTAACAATAAAAATGTTTGCTGAGACTATAAACCCCCACAGTCAAGGGAGTAGTATTACCAAGCGTAACATACTAGTTTACCACAAGAGGTTTCATCTCCTCCCCAACAAAAGAAGGCCTAAAGACACCAGACATGCCATTGTGGAGCATCCATGGACAAAAGACTTCGTTGATTGCTTCCCCCACACCCACAAAGAGGGTACATGCACAAACCCTCATCCCATCACAGTTTGCATGCTGGGGGAAGGGAATAAAAAGCCTCCTCTTAAGGAGAAATTATCAGTGTGCTGCTTAGAATTCAGAGAGGGCAATATTTCTAAGCATAAGCCTGGGATCCCTAAACTGCTTGGTTTAGCCCTTGCATATTATAGCAGCTGCTATCATCTTTTGGAACCTAAGACTGTCTCATTTGTGTGTATATGTTTATCTGCTTTAACCTTGTAAATAACCCTCATTTCTTTTTTTAGTTAATAATCTTTAGTTAGTATTATAAGATTGGCTATTGGTTTGAGATCTGAGGTACAATTGACCTGAGGTAAGGGACTGATCCTTTGGGACTGGGAGCATCCTGAATATTGTTGTGATTTTTGGTGAAAGGGACCATCTATCACAGAGGCAAGCTTGCCTGGGTAGTAAGATAGACCTCAGTGCTCAAGGGGACTGTCTGTGACTCCATGTTAAGGCTTTTATAGTGCTTTAGGAGTTCACACTCATTACTCGGTTGATGAAATTTAATTATAGAGCACTTGGGATTTGTGCCCTGTTCCTTGACAGTCCACCCTGGGATTCACACTCATGCTTGTGAGCTACTTCAGACAGCTTGATACCTCATGCTGCTTTTTGTAAAGCTAAACAGGCCAAGCTCCTTAAGTCTCCTCTTGAAAGGCAGGTTCTCCATTCCTCTGATCACCCTAGTAGCATAGATCTTAGATGTGGTAATTGCTACTTCCATAATCTTGTTCCCATTAGCCACCCTGCCACTGCTCCCAAACTCCTTAGTACCCTTATTTAAAACTGAGGCAAAGTATTAATCTAGGTATGGTCCAACACATAAACAATCTTTAATCTCCACACCATCTTCAGTGCTTAGTGGTTCCACTTCTTCTTTCCTTGTTTTTTTTTTTATTTGAATGGCTACAGAACCTTTTACTATTGGTTTTAATTCCCTTTGCAAGGTCCAACTCTGCTTGGCTTTTAACATTTCTCACTTTCCCCCTTATACCTTCTGACCTCCAAGAGGTAACTTTCCTTGCTGATCCATCTTCATTTCCTTGTAGGCTTTCTGCTTTCTCTTGTCTCATTCAGGTGATTACTTGTTCATTCAGTTTAGTCTGCAACCCTTCCCTATGAATTTTTCCTCCTTGCTTGGGATGCAGGCTTCAGATAGTTCCTGCAAGTTTGACTTAAAGTAATTCCAAGCCTTCTCCACATTCAGATCCTTGAATTCTTCAGTCCAGTCTATTTCTCTAGCTAATTCCCTTAATTTTTTCAAAGTTTGCCGTTAAGAAATCAAAGTTCTTAGTTGAATGTCTGGAGTGCTAGAAGTCTTGACGAACTTCCAGAGAATTGCGGAACATCAAATCCAGCAAGCAGAATGAGAATGTCTCATTTATAAGGTCTATCTAACAGGACAAGACCCACAAAAATATCACTTTTCCCTTTATTTAATCCTGGAAAGGCCAGGAAGGTAGAAATAGTCTTTGGGAAGGTTGCTTTTCTTCTGTAAAGAATTATTCAGCAGTAGAACTGATCAAACAAGGTACTCTAATGGATTTAGCTTCTTTCTTCTTACAAAATGTCCATGAGCAGATTAGAGATTCCTTACATTTATTTTTTTGTTCAGAATTACTCAATGGATTTATGTGCAATTTTTTTAAACTCTGAATTGCTCACAAACCGTTCACTATAAGCATTTGGTATCTGATAGCAGAAAAGTGTTGGTTGGCTGCGATTAGTCACATGGTATTGTTTGTTTCTGGACATAACTTTTACAGATGGGAGGAGGGCTTGAGGCAGCCGCTGAGGCAGAGCTAGCAGAGAAACAGGATTTGGAATCTTTGGAAAATGTTTAAACTTTTCCTTTCTGGGCAACACAGGACTTACATGAGACATTATTGTTGGAAACATTTGGCTTATTGGCTATGCCAGTGACAAATCTTTAATTGCATGTGCATTACTGCACATTGGAAAAGTCTTAGTAGCAACAACATGTATCTACCTGCTACACTGGATTTGAGAACATCCTGCCAAGAAACTGTTCTCATAGAAGAGTGGATGATGGGCTCATGTTTCAACTACCCTCTGACCCCACCTCACACCCATACCCCGTCCTCTGGGTTCATGGCCTTGGACAATGAGACGTAAGGTAGGCAATATAAGATGTCAGTTTCCCAGACATTATCCTATTTTGTACGCTGCCTCAAGCTAGTGGTGACAAGGTTCCTCCTCAGTAATGAGAATGAGAGCTGGGTTGTTGTCAAGGACAGAAAGATCTTTGATGTAAGATTAAAAACTAAATATATTATTTAAGATTATTACAAACAAAACAAACCACCTTTTTACAAAAAATTCCATATAAAGTTGGACTCTAAGATGTTTTCCAAAAAAGATCCCATGCACCTGGAAATGAAATGTAGCAAACAACAATGCTTATTCTGATGTTCTCAGTGCTGCTTGCACTGTGAAACAACAAATTATTTTAATTAGCACAGCAATTCCCTTCCATTACTGTAAACAAAATGAGCCCCTTCATCAATAAATGGACTAATATTTAACAAAGAAAAAAGTATTCCATGTCTATCTAACGCAATGTAGAATGGTTCCACCTTCTTTCCCCCACCAGAATATTTATTTACAGTTTCAACATTCCTTTATTGTATGGAACATTTTTAGCTTTGGGGAAGGCAGAAGAACCAACCTGGACTCTTGGAGCATAGATGCGTGAGGAGAGAATCCTGTAACATCTGGGTTAGTTATTGTTTGAATTATTTATTGCATTATTTATTTGGGCTGCTCTTTGAAAGCAAAGGCTGTGGGACTATGATAGCTTGATTTTAGGTAACTAGATAATGCCCATAAACACAGTCTGGGAAGTAGAAGAGGAGTAGGTTTTCAAATGCAAATGCTGTGCATTATGTCTGTTCAGCTGCACGAATTCATAGATGGATACATTTTAAACCTCGATGGGACAATTAAGATCATCTAGTCCAGTGATACTAAGACCACAGTGGTTAGGAGCAAAATTAGCAATCAACCTTACTCAAAAGAGCCCCAGGTAGTGTAAATTCATTGTTTCATTTACTATACTATATATAATTCTCACAGCAAAATGACTGACCAAGTATTCTACATTTGGTTTATAACATAGTAAAAGCATCCTGATTGGTTAATAATTTAGATTGGTTAATAATTAAACCACACCATGTTTTTAATATGCGCTGCAACGAGTTGCAGGAGACTCATTAAAGAGCCACTTGCAGCTCCTGATCCTCAGTCTGAGTATCACTGCTCTAGTCTGACCTCTGGCACACCCAGTCTATAGAACCTCACCCAGAGATTCCTGCAGTAAAAAGCAACATATGAGGCATCTGGAAGAGAGTGGAATACAGCCCCAATGATGATTCCTTCCTATTAAAAATAACATATGGGATGTGTGGTAACATTTTTCACCTCTAATTTTACTGCCAAACAACTCAAAACTAAGTGTAACTATTCAAGCTAAAAAATAATGTAAAAGGTAACTCAAGTAAACTCAATGAATTTGCCCTGTCAAAGGACAATCTTAAAAGCAATGTTTGCTGGAGTATCATATTGACTTAATGTGATGGCTCTACTTTATGGAAATTCAGCCTCAGAAAAGCCAAAATAGAAGCTAATTCCAATTATTTCTTCCATAAAACTTGCACCCATACTCTCTACCAGAAATGACAACACACTATCTATGTACTTCAGATTACTAACCATTCAGACACCAATCTGCACTTTGTCCTCATACTTAATCATTTTTATTACTACCTAAGCACAGCTATTGAATAGATCTGGTGAGAGATCTGTAACACTGAAACAGTTTTGTTAAAAATCCTGCTGATGACACAGCAACATTCTCTCCTTTAGATTAGCCTTAGAAAGTTCCTTTTTAAAAGATTTGTAATAGTAAACAAAGTGGATGTTTCTCTTCAAAGTCTGAAATGTGAAATGGAAATCGCACTTTTCATGTTTTTTCCTCTGAGCAAATATAAATGGCAGACCAAAACCAAAATTCTAGATCTGAAAATCCACAGACTAACACAGGGGTCGGCAACCTATGGCATGCGTGCCAAAGATGGCATACGAGCCGATTTTTAATGGCATGCTGCTGCCTGCCGGGTCCTAGCCGCTGGCTCCGCTCAGCCTGCTGCTGAACCCAGGCCAGCAGCAGGCTGAGCAGGACCGGGGCCAGGACTCCGGCAGGCAGCAGCATGCCATTAAAAATCCTGCTCGCCCCGGCCCGCTCTTCTCCCCACCACCCGCGGGGCAGGGTGAAGAAGCTTGGTCCTGCCAGCTACTGCTGCAGGGCAGGCAAGGTCCCCCCTCCCCTGCCTCTTCCCCCAGCGTGCTGGGTTCCTGCCCCTCCTCCTCTCCCTCCCTGCTGCCGATCAGCTGATGGTCCTTGCAAGGGAGGGGGAGAAGCCGAGCTGCAGCGCACTCAGAGGAGGCGGAGAAGAGGTGGGGACAGGGCTTGGGGAAGGGGGGGTGGAATCAGGGCATATCCACTCCAGCCCCCTGCCTTGAACCGCTCTGGGCAGGGGGCTGGGAGCACCCTCACAATCCCAGCCCACACCCCCAGCCCTCTGCCCTGACCCCTTCACCCCCCTCACACACACCCAGCCCTCTGCCTGGACCCCTACACTTCCCCACACACTCTCAGCCCATTGTCCTGACCTCTGCACCCCCCTCACACACTCCCAACCCTCTTCCCTGACCCCTGCACCCCCCACGACCCTGGCCCTGACTCCAGCACCCCCCACACATACCCAGCCCCCCCACACCCCATGCCCTGACTCCTGAACCTCCCACACATGCCCCCAGCCCTCTGCCCTGACTCCTGCACCCCCACACACACCATGCCCTGACTCTTGCACCCCCCACATTCCCACCCCCACCTGAGCACCAAATGGGAGCTCCTGCACACACACCCCCACATTCCCACCTGCACCCCTTGCACCAAATGGGAGCTGTCCAGGCAAGCACTCCACACCCAAACCTCCTGCTCCAACCCTGAGTCCCCTCCCTCATTCTAGCTCTTGGCCAGGCCCTATACCCCAACTCCCAGCCTACTCCTTCACCCCCAGCCCTGTGCTCAGTGCACTCCCACCCTCAGCTCAGTGCAGAGAGAGAGGAAGAGAATGGGCTAGAACCAGGGAGAAGGTAGGTACCCACTCTCTGTGAGCAGGGCTGGGATCCCAGACCAGCAGCGGGCTGAGCCGCTCAGCCCACTGCCGGTCTGGGGTCCTGGCCACCGGCCCCGCTCAGCCTGCTGCCGGCCTGGGTGAATGGAACCCCAGGCCTGCAGCGGGCTGAGCGGGCCGGTGGCGTAAGATCAGCATTTTAATTTAATTTTAAATGAAGCCTCTTAAATATTTTGACAACCTTGTTTACTTTACATATGACAATAGTTTAGTTATATAATATATAGACTTATAGAGAGAGACCTTCTAAAAAATGTTAAAATGTATTACTGGCATGCGAAACCTTAAATTAGAGTGAATAAATGAAGACTCGGCACACCACTTCTGAAAGGTTGCCAACCCCTGGACTAACATCTCAACTCAGAACTTGATCTTTTTTGAATTTTGAAACTGGACACTATTTTCATTAAGGCTGAAACTCTAAATCCAAACACCGTGGAACTTTGGTAAATTGGACAAATTGATCAAAATGTGGTGTTAGCCTATTTTTAATCAAAGTCTATAAAAATAAGATAATATAATCACAAGATAAAAATAGAGATGGGTTAATTATTTATGGTTTAATGATCATTTCAAATGTAACCATTGTTTTCTGTTTGTGAATTGTTTGCAAACCTTGTATCCCAATTCATGGTGTTTGCAATTGGGTCACCTATTGATTCTGTTTCCACTTTGGATGACTGATTCTTTTAAAATAAGAGAATAATGAATAACACATCTGGTCATAAGTTTTCTGAAGCATAATCATTCAGGCTAAAATCTGTAAAACATTGGGGATTTGTGAACATTTGAACAAATACCTATAATTGTTCTAAATATTTGTGAATAATAATAATATTGTCCCCATGATCAGCTCTACTCAAGGAAAATTTTAATATTTAAAATTTTTAATATTTTAATATTTTTCAAACGAAGTATTCTATAATGGTAAGTAAAACAGTTCATTCGTAATGTTTCTAACTTCTGGTTAGTAAGCAAACACAAAGGAAACTAAACACACAGTTATTTTGCTTTCTACACAGCTCTAAGACACTAAGAACCATCACAGTGAGTTCAGGGGCTCATAACTAGAGCTGTGCAAAACCTAGTGGTTTGTGGACTTTTTGTTTGGTTTTGATCACAGGGGGTTCGCACCCCTGGAGTTCTGGGGCCCAGACTCTTCTCTCAGTTACAAACATGCAAACTTACAGACTGGATTCCATGTAAATAACTGAGAGCAGAACTTGGTCTTGCGTTTGAATGAACTAAACTCTCAAAAATGAAACTCCGTTAAAACTACTGAGTTAGACCTAGTTTTCTGTCAAAATTTAGAAACTTTGTGAACTTTGTGTTATTTCATCACAAACCCATCAGCTGGCTCAGGTACACTTGAGAAGCAAAGAACATAACTCAAGTTTCAAGATTACACTGAAGTTCAAATCCAGTTACGTTTTGTGAGGTCTCAGATTTCAGTGGGAACCTTTTTACATAATGCTATGTGTAAAGGAAAGTGGGTTTTTTAATATCTTGGGCCACTGATGGGAAGTGCTAGTATCTAGCTAATGATCTCATGCCTTCAGAACATAGACAAAACAGAAAATTCAGGATGGCAACCAGCTGTACCTTGTTCTATGCTGGTGAAACTAAACGTACGCTGAAAGGGAAACAGGCACAAGGAATGCTGATGAAATCAATGGCATTGCAAATGGCATTGACATTGAGCTAGCACAGGAGAGGCCCCAGTGATGTACAGCCAGCATAGGAAGCTCCCACTGCCAAGCCCTCAGCCTTTACATATAGGGCTTATTGGAGGTGAGGGGCAGGGTGGGAAGGCACATGCTCATACCCAGCTGGTGGATAGTTGCCTGGATGGCAAAGGTTAGGGCGGCTTCCATGCTGTTTGAAACTATCATGGCTGGGGCTGGCATAGAGACAGCCAGAAAATCAGAGTGACTTTGTCCCTGATGCCCCTTCTTTCAATTCTCTGTAGAAATTGAGTGCAGCAGAGAATGGAGGCTTTACAATCTCATTCTAAACATAAAAGACAATCTGAGATGGGTGACATTTGCATAATCCCGAGTTTATGGGCAAGTGGGATAACCTATTTCCTCATGACTTACCCCTCCTGACACTGCATATATTGGACCCAGCAAATAGTCATATTCACTATTTGTCCAGAATATGGTTTCTATTTGCTGAGTTTGGAACTATATTCTTTGTTTTATTTTTTATAACATAAGTAATAAAGTTAAAATCTCACACAAGTGACTAGCAGTGTGAACTGGACTATTACTAAAATACTTACCTTTCAGATAATCGTGCATACCAAGGTACTTATACAGTATCTAGTATACAGAGAAAAAAATTCAGCTCAAAGGTTACCAAAAATCTCCCACTCAAGTCCCTTAATAGTGGCCAGTGAAGGTTCAAAAGCTTCCAGTTTCTACATAAAAAGAGCAATATTTCCACTGGAATGTTATCCTTTAGGGGGCAACACCAGGGGAAAGATAGGGAACTGATATGCAAGACCATTGGTATGTCTTTGATTCATTGAACAGTAAGTGCTAATTCATACGCTAGAATGTAGTGAGTTAGAATGTGATTCCCATATAAATTGTTTGTTGGTACCAGAATCACAAAAAGGCAAAGAAAAGGAATTTTATAATTTTTAGGGAAAATTCAAGACATTTTTTCTTCCATTTTTCTTATGTTCTGGCACTGGAAGCTCCGGTTTTAATGGTTTGCATTTAAACAGGAAGAACAAGAGAGTGGCCTTCAAACATATGTATTGATGATGCTGCATGTGTCCACCACATTTTTGTAAACACTAAATAAGAAAATGAGGTTCATAATAAAGCATATAGTGAATTTGTGGGTCTCGATTATTCAAGTGGACCATGTGTGAGCGTAACCCTACTCCTGCACTGAGCCATATTGAAATCAATGAAGTTGTATATTCAAATAAAGCTGTAGAAACGTAGCCAAACTGCCTATGCTTTATTTCAGTCTATTCAAACAGCTACGGTCTAAGACTTCCAAATACTGGAAATAAAGTGCTTGTTAACATCTGACAATGTCAAAAGTATCTAATGGAATTTTTCCCTTGGGGAAGCGTCTGTTTCACTGTTTGGTCAAAAAACCTAGTGCTTTTGCTAAATCAGGCTCGATTCTAACTGCAGGCATGATAATAAACAGAAGCACCAAAGGGTTGTTGCAACAAGTCTGGATTGAGCTCCATGTCCCAGTTATGCAGTTGGAAAGCCCCAGGGAGGTGATCTAGGAGGCAGAAAGGAAACTGAGGGGTCTTCCACATAATATCTTTTGAGATTATTCATACAGAGGAGCTCAATAGAGATAAAAGAACCATCTGATCATGATGGCCATTGTTGGCAGAAGCAGCATGCTGAACATAACAAAGAGGAGCTGCATGAATGTTTGTTCTGCAATTTAAATAAAGAAAAGCAGAAATAGAATTTCTACAGAAAACTATGAGTACCACTGAGAGCAGCATTTAAGCACCTCCAAAAATATATAATGATTAGCACTGATTGAAAATTTTCTGACGGAAGAGTTTTACATCGGAAAATGTGGATTTGACAAAATCGTAATGTTTTGTGGAAAGTATCAATTTCATTAGTTTCCACAGGAAATTCTGAAAATGTTTCATTTTGTTAAGGTGGAGACATTTTGTTTTGACTTTATCATGTTGACTTTTATGTTTTAGAGTGTATTTTATATTATGACCTAATATAAACATGATAAAGTCAAAACAAAATGTCTCCAGTTTAACAAAATGTTTCAATAAAGAAATATTTTCAAAATATTTCATTTCACAACGAATTCTGAGCTTTTGACTTTTTGTCCTGATTCAGGATGAAACCAAATTTTGAAATCTTGGAATTTCCCATGGGACAGCAATTCTGAATTTCAACCAGCTCCGATAATGATGATTAACATTAGTGAATCACAGGCAATTTCTATCAAGAATAAAAGCAACTGATATTTGAACTCAATTATGGTTATAATACTGAACCTGTCTGGACCCAGTTCATTCCTGATACAACTCTACTGAATGCAATGGAGATAGACCAGGGCTGAATTTGGCCCATTTAATTTAAGCATCCAGAAAAAAAAAAATCACTAGAATGTTCTCTTACCCTGGAATATCATGACACTCATTAAGATAACTCAAAGCATAGTTCCCAAAGATTTGCGGCCTGCATTTCTCAGGCTCTGTCACTCTTCTTCCCTTAAGGCATGGAAAGGTAGGTATTTGCACTTATCACAAAACAAGCATTTTAAACAGGATAGGTGGTGGGGAGTTGAAGGAGCCTCTTGTTCCTATTTACCCTGTTACTTGGAAACATTTGAGAAGGGATGGTTACAGGGTTCACACTGTATATTTGGAGAATATTTTACACACATGGACAGTACAGACAGTTACATTTTCTTTTTGGGTGTATTTTTTCCATTCATTCAATATATTCTTCTGTGTTTGCAGATTCTTAGCTGTATGTAATCTAGCCAAAAAAGACTTTCAGTTTTTCTGGGTTTATTTGTGCCTCCAGTGAGAGAGATTAAGGCTTTCTCTACTCCTAGTAGGGAGTGGTGAACCCATTCAAACACAATTTTTTTTTTAAGTTCAAAGCAGCTAGATTAGCAATAAATAAATCAGTTGATTAATCTTATTGTTTATTTTTGCACAGCTCTTCACTTCCAAATTACAGACAGAACTTCATGGGGAATGTGGAAATGCCCCAGGAAAGATTTTTCATGCACTAGCTCTGGCCCACCCAAAAAAGAGAAAGCAGTAGGCATCTCATGAGAGAGAGAGGTCTTTTGGAAAGCTCTTGAGCCCAATTTTGCTGACTTGAGAGATTTTGATTCCCATCCATGCTTTTGGGAGCTCTAACCTCGGCTTTAGGAATTGCCTTTCTGGATCAGACTCACTAGTGTTCAGTGACCATCTAGTGTCCAGCAGTCTGTCTCTGACAGTGGTCAGTACCAGATTCTTCAGAGGATGGTGCAAGAACCCCACAGTAGGCAGATGTGGGATAATCTGCCCCTCACATTGGTCCCAAGGGACCATCTACCAGCTAGGTATAGGCAGAGGTTCACCCATTGTTAGTCCCACATAGACATGGCCTTTCATCACAGATACCATTACCATTGACAGCCTCAGGGCCTGATTCAAGAAAGTATCCTACTCAGGACAGCACGTAAGCAATGTGCCTAAGTTCTGTCCTGAAAAGGCATGGACATAAACATGTGCTTAAATGCTTCACTGAAATGAAGGCTCAGAAAAGTGAGTAAAAAGGGTTATACAGTATATTCAACTCTTAAGAACACAAATGCCGGATAAAGTGGAAATGGATCAAAGCCGATTATGCTATTGGAGGTCGGAGGACACCTAAAACTGCAGAGCAGGGCCTCAATAGACCTTAAACTGGATGAGTTGGAAGGTTATCAAACAGGGAGGACAATGAACTCCAAAGAAGTTTTTAAAAAATGAAACAAGGAATATTATTGCTAGTTGTCTAAATTTTTCACAAAAAAAGTTTCATCCATTAAGGATAGGCTAGCCCCTAAGTAGAATATTCTCTATTTAAGAAACATAGACCTTTCTTCCTGCATTTTCACTTATAAAAATTTGGGACCAAGATCGTTGCAGCTTGCATGCCTTCTCTCCACTTGGAATCAGCCACTCTTTTCTGAATGTTTTATAGATATTGACTCTCGTTACATATTCACAAATGCACATGACACACGGTTGACTCAGCCCTCATTTTTATTCAGAGATCTGGTTGGGATAGTGCGTTTGCTGAAAAACTTTCCTGATGTTCTGTCTTTATTTGAATGCATTGTTAAAGATGCACCAAAATGACTTATAACAATGCACAAACTAAACTTCTAGAAGAGTCAATTTAATCCAGTGAGAATTTTTATCCCCAAACCAGCTTCTCCTGTTTATTTTATATCATCATTTTTCTTCTATAGTCTCTATTATCAGGGGCTATGTAGTCACACGTGGCTCAGAAATTGGTCATATGAATACTCGCCTTTCACTTTTCAATGGATTAATGAGAACATACAGTAACTCTGCCTGTCCTCTTTAGCAGGTTTGTGGCATATTATAAGTAAAACATGTTAACTGTGACTCTCTTATAAACTCCTCATTAGGCTAACAGCATATTCTACTCTCCTTCTTTCTTCAGATTGCTGTAGGAGTGTAACTGATGCACCTTATTATAATCTGAAGTAGTGTGAGTAATCTTATTGTCTCTAGCTCTGCTTTTAGTGTGTGTGTAATCACCAGGCCTCCTCATGATGGTATGAGTAACCTTATTTCTCTGACAGCTTGTTTAATATTCCCTATTTTTGTTCCTTAACTTCAGCTTCTGTAACTTTTGATTAATACTGTTCAACGTAGGATGTAGGGGGGAAGGAAAGACTCAAAGGTAGGACAAAAGCACTTTTAGATTCCCCTGCCCTGTAACCTAACTTCTGAAACAAGGTTCAGCTTGTCTGTGGGCTGACAACAAACCAATTGAAATCATGCAGCCAAAGTTCACCTGTCTAAAACTACTGCAGTTACATTAATTCAGAATGTGATACATTTCTACGGCACTGCTCTGGGGGCCAACTATGGTCTTCTGTTGCAGTACCAGCGCTGAGAACTCTACATACACATCAGAGATGTGTGGGTAAAAACACTTGGTCCTTTCTTCATGGAGCTCAATTGTGAATCTGGCAGTGCATCTGCTCAGGGGAGCAAAGGGCTGTAAGGAGCCCCTTGCTCCCTTACACTGACCTCCTACACTGCCAGACCCTGCACAGTGTGTGGGATCAGGGTCAGGCAGTGGTCTGCGCCTTGGTTTCATCCCACCCCCATTGTGCCAACTAGCACAGCTGGCCCAGCAGGGAGGGGGACCAGAGCTGTGCCAGGAAAGGGGCTGATGCTGCTTATTTCTTCCTTGGAGCAAGGGGAAAGTAGGTTAGAGTTTTGATTCTCAAAGCAAATGGTTTGGTCCCTGCTTCATTCCTGGGGCAGTGAATCTCTGTGCTGCCTCTTCCTTGGGCTGAATTGTAAGGGTTCCCACTTAGCTCATATGTATGTGAGACCAATGAGAGGTGTTCCAAACAGTATCCAGAAGTACTGGTGTTGGTTGGGTGTCCTTATTTCAGACAGTAAGTACATCCCTTCCTCTGAGAATAATTACATCTAAATTAATATCCGCATTGGCCAATTAAGCTCTATGCCAGGACTTCTTCCCCTCCGCCCCCTTCTCCCAAGTTTTCTACTCTGGGTAGCAATGCTGGGAGCATTATACTGACACGGCTCCAGGCAGCCATTGGCATTTGAAGCAAAGTCTCATCTAACTCTGCTCACAGGCATGGGTGGGCATAGCATGGTGGTAAAAATGCCTGTGGCTCCTGGTGCTCAGTTTACATTAGCTCTCCACATGCTGCTCCTACTGGGGGGCTAATGTAGTGGCAATGGTGTAATGTAATGACAATGGTGGGAAATTTGGGGCCAAAAAGCCTAGTGTAGGCAAGACCAAAGCTTGCGCATCACATTTGGGGACAATGTATACCTTCAAATCAGTGGCACTGTTATGGGTACCCGCATGGCCCCACAGAATGCCAACATTTTTATGGCTGACTTAGAACAACGCTTCCTCAGCTCTCGTCCCCTAATGCCCCTACTCTACTTGTGCTACATTGATGACATCTTCATCATCTGGACCCATGGAAAAGAAGCCCTTGAGGAATTCCACCATTATTTCAACAATTTCCCTCCCACCATCAACCTCAGCCTGGACCAGTCCACACAAGAGATCCACTTCCTGGACACTATGGTGCTAATAAGCGATGGTCACATAAACACCACCCTATACCGGAAACCTACTGACCGCTATTCCTACCTACATGCCTCCAGCTTTCATCCAGACCACACCACACAATCCATTGTCTACAGCCAAGCTCTACGATACAACCGCATTTGCTCCAACCCCTCAGACAGAGACAAACACTTACAAGATCTCTGTCAAGCATTCTTACAACTACAATACCCACCTGCTGAAGTGAAGAAACAGATTGACAGAGCCAGAAGAGTACCCAGAAGTCACCTACTACAGGACAGGCCCAACAAAGAAAATAACAGAATGCCACTAGCCATCCCCTTCAGCCCCCAACTAAAACCTCTCCAACGCATCATCAAGGATCTACAACCAATGCTGAAAGACAACCCATCACTCTCACAGATCCTGGGAGACAGGCCAGTCCTTGCTTACAGACAGCCCCCCAACCGGAAGCAAATACTCACCAGCAACCGCACACCACACAACAAAAACACTATCCCAGGAACCTATCCTTGCAACAAAGCCTGTTGCCAACTGTGTCCACATATCTATTCAGGGGACACCATCACAGGGCCTAATAACATCAGCCACACTATCAGAGGCTCGTTCACCTGCACATCTACCAATGTGATATATGCCATCATGTGCCAGCAATGCCCCTCTGCCATGTACATTGGTCAAACTGGACAGTCTCTACGTAAAAGAATAAATGGACACAAATCAGATGTCAAGAATTATAACATTCAGAAACCAGTCGGAGAACACTTCAATCTCTTTGATCACTCAATTACAGACCTAAAAGTGGCAATTCTTCAACAAAAAAATTTCAAAAACAGACTCCAACAAGAGACTGCTGAATTGGAGTTAATTTGCAAACTGGATACAATTAACTTAGGCTTGAATAGAGACTGGGAGTGGATGTGTCATTGCACAAAGTAAAACTATTTCCCCATGTCTATTCCCCCTCCCCCCACCCCTCACTGTTCCCCAGAAGTTCTTGTCAACTGCTGGAAATGGCCCACCTTGATTATCACTATGAAAAGGTTCCCCCCCACCCTGCTCTCCCGCTGGTAATAGCTCACCTTAAGTGATCACTCTTGTTACAGTGTGTATGGTAACACCCATTGTTTCATGTTCTCTATGTATATAAATCTCCCCACTGTATTTTCCACAGAATGCATCCGATGAAGTGAGCTGTAGCTCACAAAAGCTTATGCTCAGATAAATTTGTTAGTTTCTAAGGTGCCACAAGTCCTCCTTTTCTTTTTGCTAATACAGACTAACACTGCTGCTATTCTGAAACCTGTCAAAACACTGTGTTATAAATACACACTTATAAACATTAATCAATTTCTAGCAGGGCACTAAGTCTGGGTCCTAGCCAAATTCCTGTTCTGGTAATTAAATTCTGCCTGCCTGAATTTCCTGTGCAGTTAATTGTATTATTCTTCACTTCCTGTATTCAACTGTTGGGCAATGTTGGTGTGCCCTGTTTAGCAGCTGCCATGCTTCACTGCAGAAGTGGCTGCATTTTGGTAGGAGAAGATGTTATGCCTGTGTACAGCTGTGTTTTTTCTGAAATGCTTTGGAGTTCTTCAGAATGAAAGGCCTGAAATGTGAGATAGTATTAATTTTCTTTTTGGATTGGCTTCAAGCACAGAACTTGCACTGGTGTTCATTGATTACTGATAGGTTCTAAAACATCAGGGAGTATGATTTAAGTTTATGATTTTCAGACTATCGTTTGCTATTCTTCTGATTGCATGTGCTGTGTTATTGTTTATTTTCAATTTTCAATAACACTAGAGGCCATGACATGCTTTAGTACTTGTTTTAGAATGTTCATGACTTCAGCTCCCTCAGAGAAATATTCACATTTGGTTTTAAAGCAGCCTATGTTTTGCAACACTGGAACATACCTTATCCAATAGTTTTCATCCATACTCTGTCCATCTTCACTAGAATGTTTTGCCACAGGAGATGAGCAGAGTTGTTCATAACATTTCTCAAATGGTCAACAATAACTCTTTTTGTTTCTGCAATCTGAAATTTGTTACATTTCCCGGGGATAGCACAGTTTACCTTTTATTTGGAGATGTAGAAGAAGCAGACATCTACAAATATCAGTGGGAAAGCAGGTTAAATATTGCCAGTGGATAGACAGATGGATCTCACTCTCTCAACATTAATAAAATCAAAGATTATCCCAGGGTCTAGACACTTGTGACACACAATTACAAATAGAAAAGGAGTACTTTTGGCACCTTAGAGACTAACAAATTTATTTGAGCATAAGCTTTTCTGAGCTACAGCTCACTTCATCGGATGCGTTCAGTGGAAAATACAGTGGGAAGATTTATATACATAGAGAACATGAAACAGTGGGTGTTAGCATACACACTGTAACCAGAGTGATCACTTAAGGTGAGCCATTACCAGCAGGAGACAATCAAACAGTCCAACTAAGACAAAAACAGCAGGAGCAAACAAACAACCTTTCTCAACACATAAGAAGTCAGGCCACAAAACCAAAATTTCCTCAGTTCCCACAAAACCCTAACCCCACCCCACCCAATTAAAAATCCACCTTCCTCCTTCCCTCTCCTGCCCAACCTCAACCCACCCCATTTTGAGGGATCTGAAGGAGGACAATTATATGGCTTTGCATTTTTGTGCAGGGAGCTCCTGCTCTGAATAAGGGACAGGATGGGAGAAAGCCTGAAGGTGTTTGAGGGAAAATTAGACTGATGGGTGATGAAGACCAGCATCACTGGCAGAACAGAAGTGAGAGTCAACAGCTTGGTACCATATAAGACATGAGAGCTCTTTTAAAGATCTTGCCATTGATATAAACAGTAGCACATTATTTGTTCTTTTTTAAGCAGGAGAGAAGAAGCTAAATTATGGGCCTGCTAAAGCCCACTGAAGTCAGAGGGAGCCTTTCCATTGACTTCAGTGGGCTTTGAATACAGCTTGATCTGAAGTGAATGCTAGTTTATAGGTAGAGCTGGGTGGGATTCGTGTTTTCTTGTCCTAAATTGGGATGAAAAGTCAATCTCTACAATTTTTGCAAATGGGAAAAACTTTGTCTTTGTGTTTGGTTTTTTTGTTCAGGTCAGTCAAGACATTTCACTTTGGTAATTTTGAAGTGTTTCATTTTGATTTCGACCTTTTTTTCTTTTTCAACTTTTTATTGAGGAGGAGAGGTAAATACGCTGGAGGGTAGGGATAGGATACAGAGGGATCCAGACAAATTGGAGGATTGGGCCAAAAGAAATCTGATGAGGTTCAACAAGGACAAGTGCAGAGTCCTGCACTTAGGACGGAAGAATCACCACTACAGACTAGGGACCGAATGGCTCGGCAGCAGTTCTGCAGAAAAGGACCTAGGGGTTACAGTGGACGAGAAGCTGGATATGAGTCAACAATGTGCCCTTGTTGCCAAGAAGGCCAATGGCATTTTGGGATGTATAAGTAGGGGCATTGCCAGCAGATCGAGGGACGTGATCATTCCCCTCTATTCGACACTGGTGAGGCCTCATCTGGAGTGTTGTGTCCAGTTTGGGCCCCACGCTACAAGAAGGATGTGGAAAAATTGGGAAGAGTCCAGCGGAGGGCAACAAAAATGATTAGGGGACTGGAACACATGACTTATGAGGAGAGGCTGAGGGAACTGGGATTGTTTAGTCTGCAGAAGAGAAGAATGAGGGGGGATTTGATAGCTGCTTTCAACTACCTGAAAGGGGTTCCAAAGAGGATGGCTCTAGACTGTTCTCAGTGGTAGCAGATGACAGGACAAGGAGTAATGGTGTCAAGTTGCAGTGGGGGAGATTTAGGTTGGATATTAAGAAAACCTTTTTCACTAGGAGGGTGGTGAAACACTGGAATGCGTTACCTAGGGAGGTGGTGGAATCTCCTTCCTTAGAAGTTTTTAAGGTCAGGCTTGACAAAGCCCTGGCTGGGATGATTTAATTGGGGATTGGTCCTGCTTTGAGCAAGGAGTTGGACTAAATGACCTCCTGAGGTCCCTTCCAACCCTGATATTCTATGATTCTATGATTCTATGATTAGTGTAGTTAGGTTACATTTTGAAACAAAGTCCTTTCAAACCAGAAAAATAAAAAATTTCATTTTGAAAAAGCTGAAACTAAATGTTTCAACAATTTGGAAAAAAATTTCAAACATTTTTTGAGGCAGGAGATTTGTAGAAATTGACCCTGCTTTGCAAACAGTTTTGTTTTTGACAAGTCAGCATTTTTTGATGAAAAATCATTTCGTCAAAAAAATTCCCGACCAGATCTATTTATAGGTTATCTGTGGAAGAAGAATGTGATGAATATTTAGCTGTGATCATTTCTCTTCCTATTCTTTTTAACTACTTTTGCCTCAGATGGATAAGAAATCATATATTTAAACAGTTAACATGCAAAATAGAACCTCAAAAATTTTGTGCAGCCTCTTGCATAAGGTTGTATCTGAAATAAGGCTGCCATGTGTTAGTCTGATTCCTTTTAAATTATACTGTCAGTGTTCGTATTGTTAATCCCTACAGACTGGGCTGTGGTGGGATTTGGAGGGGGCCACGTGAAGAATTTGAATCCGCACACTAAGGAGTAACTCCTTTTATCAAATAAATATTGCAAACTACAGAAAAATATTGGGGGTAGAGAAATTTTTAATGGTTTTTTTGGAGCCAAGGAATAGCATATTAGTGGACACAGTCCAGCAAAGAAAGGAAACCAAACAAACAGAGGCAAATGTTGAAAACTAAGCATGGGAAATGTTCTATAAAAAAAGGAGGCATTAGAGAGTTTTTCAGAAAAAATGATGGTGCACAGTAAGAACCTCACTCGAAGAGAAGAAAGTCAAATGAAAGGTAATCTGAAAATCATAGGGAACAACTCCATTGGCCTGGTCCAATGCAAATATGCTACCACATGGAGAAATTGTGAGCAAAAATGAGGGGCATTCTTAGCTAGTGGAGCTTAGGTATGTTTTAAAGGATAGTGGCTGGGTTCTTGGGGAAGGATGGCAATCCATATCTATCCTTTTACTAGGTATTTGTCAGTTTAGGGTAGCATTGTCCTGGTAAGTGTTCACTTATAGTACTCTGCTGGTTAGAAGGACCACTATGTCAGTCATCTAATACAGACAAGGATTTAAAGTCTTACTTAGAAAGAAGAGGAGAGTGGCACCTAATATCTCAGGGACTAGCTTTCAGTTGAAGGCTATATGTAGTGGGAGTGAAGTCTCTCACCATCTTTGAAGGATTGGAACCCACTCAAATGGTAAAGCCCTTGCATATTTGAAAGTAACTTCACTTACAGTGCACAAAGCCTGGGAGAATTTTTGAAGTTATGTGATCACTGTTGGGGAGAGACCAGGACCTACTGAAAACTCCATTTCTTCCTGCCAGGTAGTTCACTTTGTGGCATCGTCAGAGGTCTCATTCAGTGGGAGATATTGTGCTACCAAGGAGTGCAAGGAACATTCTGGGGATGTGCCCCTTGAATAATGAGACGGACAAAAAAAAGTGGCCTGATGCAAAAAACCAGCACATGAGAGCAGCAAAAATAAGAATTCAGTTGCCTACAGTAGTTGAACACCACACTGCACTCAGCATTTCTTGCTAATTCTGTGCACCCAAGAAAACTGGAGTTTTAATGGTTTGCCACAGGGTTTGCTGCTGTGTGAGGAAAAAAAAATCTTATGTATTTCCACATTGCAGATGTAAAAGAGAAATAAATTGTGGGCCAGAGACTCTTCTGGCCTACATCTGCCTAGCTCCATTGAAGTAAATGGTACTACTGGGCTGATTTACACTAGCTGAGGACCAGCACTCTGATATATGCAGAAACACTAGTGAAAATTCATTCATTACAGTGTTTGGATTTTCTATTTTCAGTTTTAAGGGTAATTTTCTCTTAAATATATTGTTGCCTAAAATGTTGCTCTCTTGTGTGCTCAGGTGACAGTATCTTTAGTCATTTAATTGCTCAGCACCTTAGTGTTAAGTGAGGCCTTCTGGAGCCATTGTATTGTTCTCGGTGATCTAGATTTAATCCTATCTTATTCTGGTAATCTAGCACTATGAGTTTTGTTATGTAATGTTACAGTCACAGCTCACTGAATATACCTCTCCTCTGTGTTTTCAAGCCAACTCTGTGTCTATAATGTGTATGAAAGAGTTCAGTATAAAAATTCAATTTAGATTTAACAGCTCCATTTTCTGAAGCGCCTGGCCAAGTTGTTTTGTCATCTTATTACATATTGTGGTAGGGTGAGCACCTCATCATCCCTGGAGTACACGATGTTGTCTCTCCTGCGGGGATGAATTTGAGAAATACTTGGGAAGAGGGGAACAGACAGTTTCTCAGGAGCTGAGTCTGAGCCAGGGAATGGCAATCTTTTCTCTTTGTGCCTGGGTTCAAGAGTCCCTGAGAATGGAGCAGCCAGATGTAGGCAAGTGGATGTGTCCACTTTCTTTTCATCCTATAGGGTAGAAAAATTTGAGTAGGACTTTGTTTTTAAAGTGTATACTGTGAATTCTGTTTGTGAGGGAACTTCCTCCCCAGGACAGGGTAGGGTCTCCAGACTTTCTGAGAGGGGGGGCATGTCTTGCTACAGGTGGATGGGCAGCCAGGCTGGAGTCAGCTATGGGGGTTGGAGCAGAGGGCTCCTCTCCTGAACACTGGTGGTACATTAATGAGGTCCTGTGGTTCCTGGAGTTCTCATGTGAACTACTCTTTATTTAGTAGAATATTTTTCTTTGTTTTTTTTTCTATCAATAAATGGCCATTTACACAACATCGTGGACTTAGAATTTATTTAACCAATATCAGAACTCATTGGTAGAGCTAGTCAAAAAAAGAGCAGAGGAATTCCACAGAAAGTTGTTTCTATTTTGCAATTTTTTCTTCATCTTTTAAAAATATTCTTTCTTTGTCGTTTAAAAAAATTAATGCCTGGAAAAAAGTAGGGGGAGGACAAGATTAGGAAATAAAGTTTTCTAGAGTTAGAGAGAGTGAGTGTTAGTCATTTGGGAGATGGAATAGCTGTGATTCTGGAGAATTCCTTTAACTAAGAAATATAAGTGTAATACGATGATTAAAATAGAAATGTGTGCACATATCTTCATTTTACTTCAGTCTGCTTATATTCAACATTTAAAAATGTTCGTCTCATTTCTGTGCCCATTTATTGAGACTGATTAGTAAATGTATTTTCTTTGCTGGTGATCACTTGACTGATCACTTTCTTGACTGGTCCCTGCTGATTGATTGGAGCCTGGTATTTCCTCTGTGCTGTTCTTGCTCATAGCCACTCCTGGAGTATACAGATGCCAACTAGTGAGATGGATTAGGAGATTATATAAGTGAAACTAATTAATGAATGAGGCTCCCTCTGGAAATAGTATGCATTTTAAAATGAGAAAAATAAGCAAAGGCATAAAATAGTGATGCTTTGAAAAAAAGGAGAAAATCTAGCAGGTAGCTTCTGTAACTGAAAGTTGTCACTTTTTCTCTCTGACATCATCTTTAAAGTAGTTTGAGACACACTCAGCACATCACCAGGGTCTTGATGTTTTGTTTTATGGGTTTTTTAACGCTGGCTGATCTTCCTAGCTCTTTTTTTTTTTTAAATATTCATTATCAACTGAAAAAAACCAGAATATTACAAACTATTGTCTTGCCTGTGGAATCTCAGATATTAGCTTTTGCCTCTGGGGGTAAATAAGACTAATGATTCTGATAATGGCAGGATTATCATCTGTGGTAAAAGGATATTGTGAAAAGTCAGATTGCGTCCCCCTAGGGGAGACTTGCAAAGACACAAACGGCAGATAGACACCTGCCTGCCATTTGCACCTTTGAAAACCTCTCCCTTTGTTTTTTCCAGCCATCCAAACCCAGAACAGCTGTCACCTCCTTCTCATCCCTAAACTTGTGCTCCATCCCTGAGAGCTCTCCCTGCAGGGCTGGCTGTTACCATGGTGGCAGGAGGCAGCCCTGAAGAGAGCTGTGTAGGTATGAATGTTTTGCACAGCTCTAGAATTTTAGGTAGACAGTATAATTACCCAGTCATTCACAACAAAAATGTACTTTTGTTTTTCTCCAAATTGCTTTGATTCCTGCGTTCGTACTGTGAGATCCTCAAGATGTGTAGCATGGGTTTCTGAAAGCTAATTTGTGGTCAGCCTGTGAATCAAAACCAATTCCTGATTTTACCATCTATCTGCTGCAGACCAAGAGTTTGATTCAGAAAGGTGCTGAGCATCCACTACCCCCCACTGATCACAATAGGAGTTGCGGGTGTTCAATAGCCTTGCGATTAGGTCCACAGTTTTTGCTAGATATATAGATGAGTTGGCAGGATTTAATTTTTAAAAAATGATTTCAATGAATATCAATGTTTGTATTAAAGTTTCTATTTTTATCAATTTAAATTTTCATACTTGCTGAAACGTGTGTGTGTATGTGCAAGCAAGACAGAAAAATTATTTAAAAACAGATGCTGGGATTTGAAAAGTTAAAGCTTTATAACTTTTAACACACATACTGCCAAAATGACATGCCAAAATATACAAAGTAAATATCCTTAAATCAAATGCTAATAAGTTCTCAAGCAGCATTTTCTTACTTGGCTTGTCTGTAAATATCAATTATTGATGAAAATATTTTTTCCATCACCTTGAGTGTTTACAGTGAAGTCGACCTTTACTATCATTTATCGGTAAAAATTGAATTCTTCCAAGTCTAAGTTTAGAGTTGTTCCTTGGTCAAAAGTACTAAGATGATAAATGACCCAATAGGCAAAAAGAAGCCAATCTAGAAATCATTCAAATGTTTCTACTATTTTTATTAGTACAAGAGAAATAGAAGCAAGAGCTCTAGAGTTCTGATTTCATCTTTAATCAAATGCTTTGTGTTGATTGTAATGAGACCTCTACATGGCCATAGTGAATGTCAGCTCACATAGTTGTAGCTGGTTTCAGAGGAGCAGCCGTGTTAGTCTGTATCCGCAAAAAGAAAAGGAGTACTTGTGGCACCTTAGAGACTAACCAATTTATTTGAGCATGAGCTTTCGTGAGCCACAGCTCACTTCATCGGATGCATACTGTTGTAGTTGTAGCTGATATACCTACAGCTTCCTGAAATCTTCTAATAGATTATAACAGCTGTGATGTTCAAGCTGAGACCGACAACCTGCAATTACTGTAGTGCCATGAAAATATAGAATTGATCGTCTTTGGTTAGAACTGATGGGCATCTTACAGTTCAGACCAGTGCAGATTAGAATCTATTATAAATTATGAAAACAAGCTATTATAAATTCCATTAGAGATATTTGTTACCATTGTGCAGTGATATTCCATGTGGCCACACTAAAGTATCTCTGAGACTGCATTACAGAGTACTCATACCAATAGTTGTTTGCGATATTAATAGCTATATAAGTTAGAGAAAAGAAATTAGAGCCAGCATTATAATTTAGGTATTTATAATGAACTATTACTACTATTTATTTAATATTTATATTGGAGTAGCACCTAATGCCCTTAGCTAGGTCAGAGCCCCATTGTGCTAGGCACTGTACAGACGTAAAGCAAATGATGGTCCCTGCCCCAAAGAGCTCACAATCTAAATTGCATTAATGATGAAAAATATAAAACAAGAGAGTAAATGATTTATACATATATCCAGATACCACTGATCCGGTAGTAGGACAGGACTGTACATGTATCCCAAAAAGAGGTTAGAAGAGGAGCCTCTGGCCTTGTGCCACAGAAAACAAAAGAGACGCCAACAGATATCAGGGATCAATATGTCTAATATAATAAAACCCTGTCCTTCCTTCCACACAGCTCCCTTTGTTCAACACACACTTTCTACAAATAGAAATAAGACTGGCTCCTAGACTGGCTCCTGGAGATCCCAGGGACTGCTTGAGATGGTTCATTAAATGCAGCAAGTAGTTTATGCCAGAACTGTACATTGTAATGCTAATAGGTAAAAAGATATTCATATCATGCCTCAGACTGGGGTCTGGGAGTGGGGCGGGGGAACAGCCTGGTTTTTTATTGTTGTTGTTGCATGAGAGTTCTGCATTTGAGTTTCCAGGTTTGTACGAACTCCAAAATAAACAAATAAATAAATAAAGGACATGGGAATCAAACAGGCCAATAGAGTACAGCAAAAATAACATGAACAGAAAGCAATGTTTCCCCACCATCCATGGTTCAGTTTACAGTAAATAATTACTATGCACTGGCCAGCAGTCCTGCAATAATTAGGCCCAACATAATAAGTTATGAATGTATCATCAGCCTTGGCTTTGAACTTCTCTGCTTTTGTTGATTTCTAATAACTTTATCACTACTGAAAAGCTTTTTAAAAAATAGAAGCCCACCTCAAAATAAACCATAATGGTTCACTTAATCTATAGCATAAACACAGATTTTGATTTTTAAAACTCTGTAAGTTACGTAATCACACGTTTAAGACAAGCGCACAGTCAACCTGTGGAACTCCTTGCCTGAGGAGGTTGTGAAGGCTAGGACTATAACAAAGTTTAAAAAAGAACTGGATAAATTCATGGAGGTTAAGTCCATTAATGGATATTAGCCAGGATGAGTAAGGAATGGTGTCCCCAGCCTCTGTTTGTCAAAAGGTAGAGATGGATGGTAGGAGAGAGATCACTTGATCATTACTTGTTAGGTTCACTCCCTCTGGGGCACCTGGCATTGGCCACTGTCGGTAGACAGGATACTGGGCTGGATGGACCTTTGATCTGACCTGGTATGGCCATTCTTATGTTCCTATGTACTATTTAAACTATTGATTATTTACCTATACTGCAATGGGGTTTATATACAGTGTAAATCTTTGGTTTAAAGATACCTTTAAAGAATAAATCAGAGCGATTATGGGCTGGTGTGCCAATACAGCTGAGGGATGTGCACACTAAAAATCTTAGGAACTCTTGCTGGACAGGTGAGGTAGTTATGGCTAAGTGAGGTAGTTATGGCTACAGCTGGGTGAAAATTTTTGGCAAATAGTAAATTAGCTGAAAAATGCATGGTGGGGGGAGGGACAGAAACTATTCTCAAATTTGGGTTGAAGTTGGTAAGTAGTTTCTAACAAAAAAAAACCCCAAAACCCTAGATGGAGCCAAGCCCGGGGAGCCCCATCTCTAGTGCTTAGGTGTAGTGCAAGCTTGGAGGGGTGAACCCTGGTCTCTGCTGTGTCACCTGATGTCTGTCCATATGGTCAGCATGCAGAGTCTAGGCCACTCTCCAACCTGCCTGAAGCTGTGTCCCAGTCAGCTCCCTGGGCTGATCCCTTAGCCCTGTGTTCAGGCTGTGTTTGGGCCTGCTTCCTCCGGCAATTGCCGAAGCATCATTTGGTCCTTTCCTAACTCCAGTGTCTTTCTCCCAGCAATCTCCCCAGGCCAGGTCAATTGGTAACCAGATGGCCTGTAACCAATCTCCTGTCCTGTCTTCACTTGGGCAGGACTGAGCTGTGGTTCTGGAGTGACATTCCCCTCTTTCCAGGCAAGATTGGCTGCAGCAGGAATTCGGGATGAGATTTTCTCCCACTCTTCTAGTTAACCAAGCTCTGGGCCAGCTCTCCTCACTCTCTCTCTTCTGTATGTATGCAGTGTAGTTGTAGTCATGTTGGTCCCAGGATATTAGACAAGGTAACCTGAGGAAGAGCTCTGTGTGGTTCTGTCATAAATATAAAGGGAAGGGTAAACCCCTTTGAAATCCCTCCTGGCCAGGGGAAAGCTCCTCTCACCTGTAAAGGGTTAAGAAGCTAAAGGTAACCTCGCTGGCACCTGACCAAAATGACCAATGAGGAGACAAGATACTTTCAAAAGCTGGGAGGAGGGAGAGAAACAAAGGGTCTGTGTCTGTCTGTATGCTGCTTTTGCCAGGGACAGAACAGGAATGGAGTCTTAGAACTTTTAGTAAGTAATCTAGCTAGGTATGTGTTAGATTATGATTTCTTTAAATGGCTGAGAAAAGAATTGTGCTGAATAGAATAACTATTTCTGTCTATGTATCTTTTTGTAACTTAAGGTTTTGCCTAGAGGGGTTCTCTATGTTTTTGAATCTAATTACCCTGTAAGATATCTACCATCCTGATTTTACAGGGGGGATTTCTTTATTTCTATTTACTTCTATTTTTTATTAAAAGTCTTCTTGTAAAAAACTGAATGCTTTTTCATTGTTCTCAGATCCAAGGGTTTGGGTCTGTGGTCACCTATGCAAATTGGTGAGGCTTTTTATCCAACATTTCCCAGGAAAGGGGGGGTGCAAGTGTTGGGAGGATTGTTCATTGTTCTTAAGATCCAAGGGTCTGGGTCTGTAGTCACCTAGGCAAATTGGTGAGGCTTTTTACCAAACCTTGTCCAGGAAGTGGGGTGCAAGGTTTTGGGAAGTATTTTGGGGGGAAAGACGCGTCCAAACAGCTCTTCCCCAGTAACCAGTATTAGTTTGGTGGTGGTAGTGGCCAGTCCAAGGATAACGGGTGTAATATTTTGTACCTTGGGGAAGTTTTGACCTAAGCTGGTAAAGATAAGCTTAGGAGGTTTTTCATGCAGGTCCCCACATCTGTACCCTAGAGTTCAGAGTGGGGGAGGAACCTTGACAGGTTCGAAAGTGTGTCTCTCTCACCAACACAAGTTAGTCCAATAAAAGATATTACCTCACCCACCTTGTCTCTCTGTCTTCTGTATAATCAATCACGTCTCTTAAGGGCTAGGGCTGCTTTTTCTACATTGCTGGCACGTGCATGTGGAGTGGGTGTGAACTCTTGGATCTGTGTACTTTCTTTATTTTTTCCACTTTTCTAAAAGCTTGTGCTGTGGACTACAGCTGGTCCGTTACCAGAGAAACTGATCTGTCAAATAAATTATTCATTGAAAAATGGCAACTTTTTAGAATAATTAATGCAATAAATAGTATGTGACTAACTCTGATACGGGCTCTCCAAATTACATGCCCATACATTATGTAATGGAGCAGAAGATAGGTGTAATGTGTATTCCTTCCCTACACTATTGGCATCATATCAACTATGCGCTCAGTCTCTACTGGCCCTAGGAGAAGGAATTACCAAGTCCACTTTTGAAACCTGCCTCTCAGCCATTAGCCAAAAAGCAATAGGCCATGGGTTTACATGGATGACTGAGAGCAGTGTTTGACTCAATTTCTGAAGAATTCAGGGACATGGTGTTTTAAAAAAAGTCGAATAATGGTTCAGTCCAACTCTCCCTGATATCAATGGAGTCTTTCTTTTGACTCTAATGAGAGTTGAACCACATCCTAAGGCCACAATTCAATATACTCCTTAAACACATGGCTAGCTTTAAGCATGTGACTAGTCCCAGTGACAGCCGTAGAACTATTCTTGCTCCAAGTTAAGCACGTGCTTAAGTAACTTGCTGATTCAGGGCCTTCATAAACATCTTCTGTAGAGGGCACAATAGAAACTGGATTATATAAAATGCTGACCTCTCTCCTGTGTTGACACAGAATGCTTTCAGCAGCAAACTGTTCTCAATATGTGTAGGATAATCATGTCTAGTCCCATAGCAGCCTCTTTCACAGAAAGAAAAGAAGGAACAGAAAAAGAGAGAGAATTCGTTCCATTTAGTAAATAAATTATAACAAGGTTAAATAGCTTTAAATTTCATAGTCTTGGATTATGTCTTAAATGACACCACTTTTCCCCCCACCCAATGTTATAACAAGATTCACTGGGCTTGCAGTGTGTCTAGTAACCAGTGATAAGAAATTAGAGAACCTGTTTTACGAGTTTGCTATTCTGCCCCTTTCACAAAGTTAAATCTTTATCCTAAGAGGAAGTATGTACAAATGGCAGACAATGGTTGGGCCAGTTTGCAGCATTTACAAGTTGTAGCTCATTAACCACAAATGATTTCTTATGGATTCTCTTTCAAGAAGCTTTCCTTGGACTCTTGGACCAGCTTCTGCCGTCAGTTACACTGGTACAATCCCACTGAAGTCAGTGTCTCATTGTCTTGTTGGCAGCCAATCAGCGAATGTGGTGCTAACATATAAGCATTCCAGGTGGTACAATATTGTGTGTCTCTCTCCTCACTTTTGCTAGATTTTCAGATGGCTCCAGGGTCAAAAAAGGGATTATATTTCCATACAGAAAGGAAATTTGGAAGTGGGAATTAAGGATGAAAAAAGCCTTTATACTGTAAATTAGGTTGGAATAGAGACAACACAGAAGTAAAATTTTAGCAAAAAATATTACGGGTTAAGGTGGAGTTCATACCATTTTGTGGACTCTCTGCACTGGGATGTGTTAGTGTTTCTAATGAGTTTCACCGAGAAAATTGTTCACTGACCCAGCATACCAGGATGAATGTCATTTAAAAAAATATAAATATAAACATTTTCTAATTTTTGTTATATAATGCTCTGTAACCCTAGCCACTCCCTGTATTCACACCCTGCTCATTAATGCAATAATATTTGTACAAAATATGCCTTGTGAGGTATCATCTGAAAGCTAATAACACACTAGTTATTAAAATCATTGTACAATGTATGTGTTAATGGTATATATGAAGTTATGAATCCCTCTGTACGACGTTCGGATGTGGAAAAAAGGGAAGAAGTGTTGCCTTATATAATAAAAATGTATACACTTGCACTGGGGTTGAGATGAAAATAGGAGATAGACTTGTTGAAAGTCTCTGGGTATGGATAAAAGGGGTAAAAACAAGGGTGATGTCATGGTAGGGGGTCTACTTCAGGCCATCTAACTGGGAAGAAGAGGTGGATGAGGCTTTTTTAAAAACAACTAACAAAATCAACCAAAGCACAGGACTTGGTGGTAATGGGGGACTTCAACTACCCAGATATCTGTTAGGAAAGTAACACAGCAGGGCACAGATTATCCAACAAATTCTTGGAATGCATTGGAGACAATTTTTTATTTCAGCAGGTGGAGAAAGCTACTAGGGGAGATGCTGTTCTAGACTTGATTTTGACAAATAGGGAAGAACTGGTTCAGAATTTGCAAGTGGAAGGCAGCTTAGGTGAATGTGATCATGAAATGGTAGAATTAATGATTCTAAGGAATGGTAGGAAGGAAAATAGCACAATAAGGACAATGGATTTCAAGAAGGCAGACTTCATCAAACTCAGGGAGTTGGTAGGTAAGATCCCATGGGAAGCATGTCTAAGAGGAAAAACAGTTCACAAGAGTTGGCAGTTTTTCAAAGAGACACTATTAAGGGCACAAGAGCAAACTATTCCACTGCATAGGAACTATGGCAAGAGACCACCCTGCCTTAACCAGGAGATCTTCAATAATCTGAAACACAACAAGGAGTCCTACAAAAACTAGGAAACTAGGTCAAATTACAAAGGATGAATAAATAACACAAGTATGTAGGGATAAAATTAGAAAGGCCAAGGCACAAAACAAGATTAAACTAGCTAGAGACATAAAGGGTAACAAGAAAACATTCTACAAAAACATTAGAAGCAAGAGGAAGACCAAGGGCAAGGTAGACCCATTACTGGATGAGGGGGAAAGACAATAACAGAAAATGTGGAAATGGCAGAAGTGCTAAATGACTTTTTTGTTTCGGTTTTCACCAAGAAGGTTAGTAGCGACTGGACGTCTAACATAGTGAACGCCAGTGAAAATGAGATAGGATCAGAGGCTAAAATAGGGAAAAAACAAGTTAAAAATTACTTAGAAAAGTTAGATGTCTTCAAGTCACCAGGGCCTGATGAAATACAACATAGAATACTCAAAGAGATGACTAGGAGATATCTGAGCCATTAGCGATTATCTTTGAAAAGTCATAGAAGACAGGAGAGATTCCAGAGGACTGGAAAAGGGCAAATATAGTGCCCATCTATAAAAAGAGGAATAAGGATAACCCAGAGAATTACAGACCAGTCAGCTTAACTTCAGTACCTGGAAAGATAATGGAGTAAATAAATAAGCCATCAATTTGCAAACACCTAGGAGTTAATAAGACAATAAATAACAGTTAACTTGGATTTGTCAAGAACAAATTGTGTCAAATACTAATACCTTTCCTTGACAGGGTAAGAAGACTTGTGGAAAGGGGGGGAAGTGGTAGATGTGGTATATCTTGACTTTAGTAAGGCTTTTGATCAGGGCCGCCTGGGGCAGGAGGGGGGAAGTGGGGCAATTTGCCCCAGGCCCAGCAGGGGCCCCCACGAGAATATAGTATTCTATAGTGTCTTCGGCGGTGCTGAACACACCCAGAGCGAGTGAAGAACCCGCCGCCGAAATGCCACCAAAGACCCGGAGCGCCGCCGGGTGAGTAAAAATTTAAAAGACTCTTAATTAATTAAAGGGCCCCCAAATTTGCTTTGCCCCAGGCCCCCTGAATCCTCTGGGCGGTCCTGATTTTGATACAGTCTCGCATGACCTTCTCATAAACAAACTAGAGAAATACTACCTAGCTAGAGCTACTATAAGGTGGGTGCATAACTGGTTGGAAAACCATTTCCTGAGAGAAGTTATCAGCGGTTCACAATCAAGCTGGAAGAGAATATCCAATGGGGTCCTACAGCGGTCAGTTCAAGGTCCAGTTCTGCTCAATATCTTCATCAATGATTTAGATAATGGCATAGAAAGTACACTTATAACGTTTGCAGACAATACCAAACTGGGACAGGTGGAAAGTGCTTTAGAGGATAGGATTAAAATTCAAAATGATCTGGACAAACTGAAGAAATGGTCGAAGGAATTAGGATGAAATTCAATAAGGACAAATGCAAAGTACTCCACTTAGGAAGAAGCAATCAGTTGCACACAGACAAAATGGGAAATGACTGCCTAGGAAGGAGTACTGCAGAAAGGGATCTGGGGGGTCATAGTGGACCACAAGCTAAATATGAGTGTAACACTGTTTCAAAAAAAGCAGACATCATTCTGGGATGTATTAGCTGGAGTGTTGTAAGCAAGATACTAGAAGTAATTCTTCTGCTCTACTCTGTGCTGATTAGGCCTCATCTGGAGTATTGTGTCCAGTTCTAGGCACCACATTTCAGGAAAGGTGTGGACAAATTGGAAAAAATCCAGAGAAGAGCAACAAAAAAGATTAACGGTCTAGAAAACATGACCTATGAGGGAAGACTGAAAAAATTGGGTTTGTTTAGTCCAGAGAAGTATTTATAGAGGGAGGAATCAATGGGGAAACATTCTTTAATTGACTAGCACTTTATGATCTGATGAACACTTTCTGATGACAGCATGAAACAATATGAAAAAGTAACACGGGCATAGCTGGGTCCTAAATAACTGTGTTTACAAATCATGCACAAACACGCCCGGCCTACCTGTAGACATACTGCTTTGCTAACTGGTTTCTGGATATTTTCAAAGCATAGAACACACTGAGCACCACAAGAGTGCTCACGAACTGTTTAAGGGGATTCTCCTTTATTCCTATATGCTACATACTGTTTGTAAGAAACACAGCTAGGTTCTCTTTTTGTGCCCTACGTCCCAGTGTGAATACACAGCAGGATTCATAACTGAGCCTACTGAGTAGTATTTCATTGACTTCAGTGACTATTGATGGTGTAAGCTACTATTCCATATGAGAAATGGTATAATAATCTAGCCCTTAGTTTGTAAATGAAAAAAAAATGTTCTGGATAATTTTGGGCTGATCATATTATATATTCTCCAGTAGCAACCAAACCCCAAAATGCACATGTCTAACAAAGATGAACCATGAGTGTCAACACCTGCAAAGCAAAATTCAAAGTCCACCGCTTTGAGCAGGTCTTACTATAGTAACTCCCTCAACAAAACCCCAAACCCCATACAGTAATTACTGCCTGGAAGGAAAAGAGAGAAAATATCTTGTGTGTGTACCGTGCATAATTTTGGGAGCTGCATGTATACCACAGTGAGGGACGTGTAACACACTGCTGGAGATATCCAGAGCTGTGAGCCACTATGTTACTGCTCTGCCTCAGCAAGTGAGAGATTTGCTAGAGATTAGACCGTGTGCCAGTTCCCTGCCACACCAGTCTGTCTTCCTCACCAGCAAGCTCCTCAAGGCTCTCTCAGCCCAAATCTTCCCTAGCAGGTACCAGTGAACTAGAGGTGGCGGTCCTTTCTTGAATAGTTTAAAAAGTAATACAGTCTACACTTTCCTCTGGTATAGAGGGTATTTTAATGACCAGCAGTGCCTCTGCCCTTTACATGGTAGAATCAGAACTGCTTGACTATGTCATAGGTACTATACTGCTGACAGATTTTTTTTTTATTATTGTTTGTTGTTGTTGCTGTTAATAGGTCAAGTTGAGCAGGGCCTTGTGCTTTTGGAGTGGGGAAATCTGAGTTCTGTCTCAGCTCCTGTCCATAAAATTCCACATTGCCACAGCATGCACACAGGACAGCATAGTGGCAGCTCTGACGTTCCTAGTTTGCTGCAGTTGTTTTATGATATTTGAGGTAATCTGCACCAGCTAAATTGGGATATTTCACAGCAAAAAAAGAATTCACTGGAGAACAATAAAATATCAAATAAATCTCAGATCTTTTTATGAATGATCTCAGCTCACCTTTCAGGCTTCTGCGCAGTGGAAAGCAACTTTCTCCTCTTATTCTCAACTCAATTTAGTATACTCCACCTCTTTGTGTAGAATTGACTCATAACGGCTGTAGGAAGGCACTGATGAGTAAAATCAACCTGCAGTGCTCGCTATGGTGCCTGTAGTGGGACTGCTGTTTAGCAGCATTCTTGCTAATCAATTCTCTTCAGTCAACTGAATGTCATATAAGTTATGTAAATAAATGCAACTATAAGAGGATTCTTCACTGATCTCTTGAAGTTATGCTTCTTCCTAGTCCACCATAAAATCAGCATGCATGTTAACAGATATCCAATCCACCTTGTGCAAATGACTTTTCTTGTTCATTTTATCGCTGCAGCTGAGAAAATAGCAGAAACAAGAAACAGTGATAAACGGCCCGCTCCCCCTGAAGAGCACTGGAGGAAATATGCTCATACTAGTGATTATAACAAAGAACTGTATTATAGAGTCGTGATAATGACTCTATAATTAAGCCTGTAATGTAGCTTCCATTGTAAGCTTTTGAGCAACCCCCCTGCCCTCAACTTTTTGGATAAAAGTCCCTGTTTGCATAACATTTCTCAAGTGTAGTCCTCATCAAGACGGGATTTTTTTCCCCTTTAAATAAAATTGAGGTTGATTGGTCAAGCTGTTGTGATGAGACATTTCAAAAGTGGGGTTTGAGACTGTGTGAAATCTTGGTCCCATTGACGTCGATGGCAAAACTCCCATTGATTTCAGAGGAGCCAGGATTTCACCCAGAGTGCATGGGGAAAATAAAACACGAGCCCTTTGGGGAAAATAAAAGGTTAGACTGGTTGGGGGGAGGTTCAGGTGGGGGGAGAGGGACACTGGGAAGGGGATATGGGGGTGAGTGACAATGGGAATCAGGGAGTAAAGAGGCAGGGGCAACTGTCAGCCCCAGATTCTCCCTTTCTCTGTGTGTGCCAGGATCTGGGGGGGCGGGGTCTGAGCCCCTCTCCCTACCCTCTATATATGCTGGGATCTGGGGATCCCTTCCCCCAGAGGTGTCTGAGCCCCCTCTGTGTGCCAGGATCTAGGGGCTCCTCTGCCCCTGTAGGGAGCTCTGATCCCTTCTCTCTGCCCCCCTCACCCCATGTGAGCTGGGATGTGGGGAGCCTTGTCTCTCTGGGTGTGTCTGCCTCCTGTGTGTGTGTCAGGGACCCCCTGCTTATCTTTGGGGATCTAATGTTCTCAAGAGAGTCCGGTTCAGGGGGTTGACTTTCTGGGGATGTTTGAGCCTTTCTCCCTACTCCCCTATGTGACCCAGGAGTCCAGACATGGGGTAGCCCTGCCCCTGCCTCCCTGGGTGTGTAGATCAAAATAGGCATGCTCAGAGCATACACCAAGAACCATAGGCACCGACTTCTAATGGCACCGGTGGATGCTCAACCCCCCGGCCCCTCCCCAACTCCACCCCTACCCCACTCACTAATTTTTCCCCATGGGTGCTCCAGCCCCAGAGCACCCACGGAGCTGGCGCCTATGCCAAGAACACACTGCTGAGGTGAGGCGCTGAGAACAGTTATGCTTGACACAAATCAGAAACTCTCCAGGACAGGGGTGCAGAGGGTGAGGGGGGGTTGAAATGGAGGGGAGAAGGAATCACCCACTGACATGAACTGAGCAGTTCACTTATCTCCAAGATTTTGTTTCAGGATGTATGCATCTCCATCAGATATTCTCTTTCAGCTGAGAACATCTCATTCAGATGAATAGGCCACTTCACACATCTCTGAGCCTGCAACTTTGAAATCTGAAACCCACTCTGGGCAGAAATCTGAGAATGAATTGTGAACATTTGGGGAAAATCTGCCCGTGAAGGGATTTTTATTAGGGCTCTCAAGCAATTAAAAACATTAATTGTGCTGTTAAACAATAATAAAGTACTTTTTATATAAATATTTTTGGATGTTTTCCACATTTTCAAATATATTGATTTCACTTACAATATGGAATACAAAGTGTACGGTGCTCACTTTATATGTATTTTTTATAAATATTTGCACTGTAAAAATAAAATGAACTGTATTTTTCAATTCACTTAATACGAGTATTGTAGTGCAATCTTTTTAGCATGAAAGTTGAACTTACAAATGTAGAATTATGTACAAAAAATAATTGCATTCAAAAATAAAACAATGTAAAACTTTAGAGCTTATAAGTCCACTCAGTCCTACTTCCTGTTCAGCCAATCACTGGACAAGTTTTTTTTTACATTTGCAGTAGATAATGCTGCCTGCTTCTTGTTTACAATGTCACCTGAAATGAGACCAGGCATTCGCATGGCACTGTCGTAACTGGTGTCGCATGATATTTACATGCCAGATGCTCTAAAGATTCATATGTCCCTTCATGCATCAACCACTATTCCAGAGGACATGTGTCCATGCTGATGACGAGTTCTGCTCAATAATGATCCAAAGCACTGCAGACCAACACATGTTCATTTTCATCATCTGAGTCAGATGCCCCCAGCAGAAGGTTGATTTTCTTCTTTGGTGATTTGGGTTCTGTAATTTCCACATCGGAGTGTTGCTCTTTTAAGACTTCTGAAAGCATTCTCCATACCCTGTCCCAGTCAGATTTTGGAAGGCACTTCAGATTATTAAATCTTGGGTCGAGTGCTGTAGCTATCTTTAGAAATCTCACATTGGTACCGTCTTTGCGTTTTGTCAAATCTGCAGTGAAAATATACTTAAAATGAACAACATGCTAGGCCATCCTGCTATAACATGAACTATATGGCAGAATGTGGGTAAAACATGAAATATATGGCAGAATGCGTGTAAAAAAGAGCAGGAGACCTACAATTCTCCCCTAAAGAGTTTACTCACAAATTTAATTAACACATTTTTCTTTAATGAGCGTCATCAGCATGGAAGCATGTCCTTCTGGAATAGTGGCCAAAGCGTGAAGGGGCATACGAATGTTTAGCATATCTGGCACTTAAATACCTTGCAACGCCAGCTACAAAAGTGCCATGTGAACATCTGTTCTCACTTTCAGGTGCTATTGTAACTAAGAAGTGGGCAGCATTATCTTCCGTAAATGTAAACAAACTTGTTTGTCTGAGCGATTGGCTGAACAAGAAGTAGGACTGAGTGGACTTGTAGCCTCTGAAGTTTTATATTGTTTTGTTTTTCAGTGTAGTTATGTAACAAAAAAAAATCTATATTTGTAAGTTGTGCTTTCACGATAAAGAGATTGCACTATGGTACTTGTATGAGGTGAATTGTAAAATACTATTTCTTTTATCATTTTTACAGTGCAAATGTTTGTAATAAAAATAATATAAAGTGAGTACTGTACACTTTGTATTCTGTGTTGTAATTGAAATTGATATATTTGAAAATGTAGAAAAACATCCAAAATATTTAATACCTTTCAATTCTTATTCTATTGTTTAATGGTGCGATTGAATCTGCGATTGATTGCAATTCATTTTTTTGAGTTAATCGCATGAGTTAACTATGATTAATCGCCAGCCCTAATTTTTATTTATTTTGGAGAAATGTAATCTGAGTACAGCAGAATCTTCCCAGTGGCTCTTGCTAGCTCCAGGGGGGCAAAGTTAAGGATGCAAGAGCATTTACCTTAACTCTGTATTTCCTGGTTTGGAGAAGTTTGAGTTTGGCCGAATTCTACATTTTGGAAGGAAACAAGCTATCACTGGGCAACCTTAACTCTGCATTAATAAAGATTTTTTTGCCATTTAATAGACTTATCCACAGGCTTCAAGTTAGGCAAAGACAATAACACTGTCTCATGCTAATATTATTGGTTTCCTGATATAGGGCTAGATTCTGTCTCTCTCAATCATAGAATCATAGAAATGTAGCGCTGGAAGAGTCCTCAAGAGGCCATCTAATCCAGCCCTCTGCTCTGAGTCAGGATCAAATATACCTAGACCATCCCTTCATGTTAAATAGTATGTGAATAGTCCCATTGAATTTGAGAGTTTCTAGCATTTGGGCATTTAAAAAAATATAATGCTCCAATGGTTTTAAAGGGAAATCTCTCGCACTCCTGAATATCTTATCAATGAAGTTTTTGAATCTAGCCGTTTATATAATATTTTGTGACCATAACACTTTGGACAAGCAATGAAAACATTTATTCTCTTTACAATTAAACAATTTTCTTAGTCTAAATCCTAATCATATAGTGCAAAACTACATCAGATTGTCTATTAATTTATTAGCACGTACACAGGATAGATTAAGAGGATGGATTTTTCACTCTGATGTAAAAGATTAATTAGCTTGAGGAAAAATCATAGTGATAGGTGATAAAGAGCATTCTGAATACTGGTCACTAATAGATTTCATAGATGAGAAGCATACATACCAAGCTTTCTTTCTCCAAATGCATTCCCTACCATATTAGGGAGCAACAGTAGAATTGCCCCAGTGGACAGGAACAAAGATTTCAGCATTTTATTAAACATCAGAAAATTGAGCCTAACAACCCCAAAGAAATCTTGAAATCCTAGGTTTAACTGGTCATCAGTAAAATGATTTCAGAATAAGCAAAATTGCTCTTTGAAAACAGACTCTAACCGATGATTTTGTAGCAGTAAAGCAGAATCAAAACTTTAGCAGGTGACCTAGGAACTACAGCATGAAAGCAGTCCAATGAAAAGTAATGGAAGCAGTATAAGCATATGAGAAACTAGGGTGTGACAGAAATGAATGAAGCCTGGTGAAATTCCATAATATAAAAGAGGTCTTCAAAGAGCAGTGTTAAAACCTTTTTAAAGATTATGTTTAGTAAAACTCTGTTAGAGTTCTGACATTTTTCCTTTACTGATATAGTCCTTTTCCAGTTAGTAGAACACTAGGGATTTTCCTCCTTGTTTTGAGGAAGCTGAAAATAACAAGAGTGTTTAGTTTAAAAACTTTAAAATACACAGCGTATTTTAATACCATAACATCCTTCCACACTGTCATTAGGACTAGAGGTTTGTCACAGTAAACCATACAAATGGTCACTATCTGGCCATTGAGGTTGGGGAAGGCAAAAGTCACAAGCGTATAGTAAAAGAGTTACAGATCACATTATTTAAATCAAAATAGCCTTTATTTTGCCATAAAAATATTTGAAAACTTCTCCCTTTGTACCTGTTAGTTCAGATGCCCAGAGTCAGCAGCACCAATACAGAAACGTGGACAGAGCTACTGGTGCTTGCTCTTCATTTCTGCTTTCCTGCCTCAGCCTGTGTAAAGATAACAGTGTATGTGAACTGTATGACATGCCTCTCCATCACCAAAACTAGAGAAGCTGTAGTATTTATGACTCCCCATAATAAACCACTAGCTCTGAGTCTGAGAACTCCTGCTCTGGAAGTCTTGCATGGAATGTAGGCTTCAATTTTGCTCCTCTCAGGCCTTTCCATTTAAATTAATACAGCTGTTTCCCAGCCTATCTGCCTACTCACATGCAAAAGTCCTCAAATGGCAAAAGTCCTGGATAGTTTTTTAAGACCCGTGAAACCTGTGGAATCCATAATTTATGCCACAGCCATGACAGAATTGCAGCTTTAACTATTATCATTGATGTCAGCCCAGATCTGGAAACAGTGCTGAAAAATCAACTGTAGTGCAGAGCCAATAATCAAAACCAAATGTTATGGTCCATATTCTTTCTTCAGATATGCACATATACCTCAGAAATGAGAACTTTTGTTTATTTGTGTAGAGCCTATCAAACTAGTGATTTAAAATATATTTTCCATAATACAATCCAATTCCAAATTGGAACCTTTTGTCCATTCCTCTTCCATACCCAAACAACTGTTGGGGGTTGGGATATAGTAAGACCCAGTTCTGAGCTACTCCTGGGTTGGGGGTTGCAAAAACAAACCTCCAGCTGATGAAACTTTGTAAAGCTAAAACGACTCCTGTTTTTGCCCCATCTCTGTTTTGATCAGAAAGAAACCAGAACCACTTACGGGATCTGAACCTCTTTCCCTGAACATTACCCAATTAGATTAAATAGATCTGTCATGGGCTGGCTGGCCCTTTGAGACCAGCCAGCCCCAGCATTGCCCAGGACTTAGCAACTATGCCTCAACTTTTTACTTTTCTTTTCTTTTTCGTTTTAATGGCAAAGCAGACTTGACTGAATATAGCCACCACCAAGTACAATTCCTAAATACTTAGTGGTTTATATTCTCTCACTCTGCCTGGTGTCTTTCAAGTAACTGAACAACGCCTTTCTAATAATAATGCCATTTCCCTGATATTTTTACTAAACAACATAACGTAACTTTTGTTACCTTCAGATGTTTGCCTCAGAAAGCTTTTCTCTTTCTTTATCAAAGCCCTTACGCACTCATCAAAGGTGATCAATTGTTTCTTCCACGTTACAAAGTGCACATAGTCTGTCTTTGTCGCTGTTTATTTTAAAAAGATATGTTTAAGCCACAGTGTTAGCATTCCAAACAAAATCACTTCATTTTTCCAACCTAGGCCTGGAACTATGTCATTATTCCCAACTCTAAGGCACAATTCAAAATATCATCTTCCTCTTTTTTTATTAATCCATAGGTTTGCCATACCTCTTTTAGATTTTTCTGTGCTAAGCTTTTAAATTCCTGTTTCATCAAGGATATTTCTATGTCAATCTTCTCATTTCTTATAGTAATTTTAGCTGCTTTATCCACCATTTCAGTCCCTGTTATCCCAATATGCACTGGGATTCAAGCTGGTACTACATGTATATACATCTGTACTAATTCTAACCACTTCTGGCAGCTCCCATTTTCCAAGAACAGCTAACCACAGCCACTGGGAGTTGTGGGGGGCCGTGCCTGCGGACAGTCAACGTCAGCAAAATGTCTCGCAGCCCGCAATAAGATTACCACGATGGGCCACATGCAGCCTGCAGGATGCAGGTTGCCCACCACTGACCCATGGTCTCTTTTTTACTCTTAAGCTTATAAACTAAACTTAAATCCATGTTTGGACATGTGACTTTTCATCCGTGGGTAATTTTCCCATGACTAAAAGTTTTGACTTTGTTTAGCTTTTCCTTGACTTTCAACTTCTGCATTCACACTTTAACTCGAACAGCATGTGGGTTCCAAGATCACATGCTATAGGTCGCCTATCAAACTCCCAAGTGTCCTCACATTTGTCTGGTACTTTCATCACTGCAATTCCCATTAACTTGGGCCCAGAAAGTTATGTCCAGTAGTTTCATTCATAGTGTTACTGGCACTTCACTATAAGTTATTTGTAGCACATATAGGTATTGTGATAAATGTACCACACACAATTTGTAGTGCCTGGGCTTGTATTAAATATAATTTTTTAAGTTCTGATTTTGATGCTGACCCACAAACTTGGCAGTCAGAATCAATAACTGCTCTGATTAAGGCTCTGTATCATCAGCAGTCTTTTCTTATCCTCCGCACAATTAGTCCCAGCAAGATTTTTAAGCAGGTTAATCCTTCCTGTACATTTATCTTTAACATACTCTACATAAGAACGGTCATACTGGATTAGTCCAAAGGCCCATCTAGCCCAGTATCCTGTCTTCCAACCGTGGCCAATGCCAGGTGCTCCAGAGGGAATGAACAAAACAGGTAATCATCAAGTGATCCATTCCCTGTCCCCCATTCCCACCTTCTGGCAAAGTTTATATGATCTTTCCAAAGTGACTTCGTAGCAAATATTACCTCTAGGAATTTAAACCTTTTAACTATATCTATTTGCTCTGTGTACAGATAGGGTTTACATTGCTTTGTAACTTTCCTTACTGTAAAGACAAATCGTTTGTTTTTGGCAATGGGGAACTTGAAACGCCACACACTTCTCCAGTCAGAGGTTTCTCATAATGCCTTGTTGATTCTCTTTTCTGCCACTTCAATATTTCTGCTCCCAACCCACAGAGCACAGTCATCTGCAAACAGCGTGACACTTACCCTGGAACTTATTCATTTTGGAAGGTCATTTATCATAATATTAAATAATGTCAGGCTGATAACAATTCCCTGTGGTGTGCCATTTTTAACCTTCTATATGTTCAATATGACTTTCCCAACTGCAACATACATGGTTCTTTTATTCAAAAAAAGACTCTAATCCACCTATACATTCTTCCCCTTACCCCTAATGCACCTACTTTGTACAACCCTTCCCTCCCTAACAAGACATATATCTTTTCAATATTTAGAAAGACAGCTATCATGAAACATTTGTGCCTCATACATTTTTGTATTTCAGTTTCTAATTTAACAATGTGATCAACAGTGCATCTTTCCCTCCTACAACAGCTCTGAATCTTATCTATAATGCCATTGTTTTCCAGATAGGCAACCAATCTTTCATTCACCATTCTCTCCATAACTTTACCCAGACACAATGTAATGGCAATTGGTCTTTAAAAGAAAAGGAGTACTTGTTGCACCTTAGAGACTAACCAATTTATTTGAGCATAAGCTTTTGTGAGCTACAGCTCACTTCATCGGATGCATACTGTGGAAAGTGTAGAAGAGCTCTTCTACACTTTCCACAGTATGCATCCGATGAAGTGAGCTGTAGCTCACAAAAGCTTATGCTCAAATAAATTGGTTAGTATCTTCTACACTTTCCACAGTATGCATCCGATGAAGTGAGCTGTAGCTCACGAAAGCTTATGCTCAAATAAATTGGTTAGTCTCTAAGGTGCCACAAGTACTCCTTTTCTTTTTGTGAATACAGACTAACACGGCTCTTACTCTGAAATTGGTCTTTAGGCATCCACTTTTGTGGATAGTTTGCCTGGTTTTCATATTGGAATTACTATGCATGTTTCCACCATTCCAGTATCTCTCCTATTTCCTATACAGTATTAAATAATTTCAGAGACTCTTCAAACTGCTTTCAGAGAGATATTTAAATATTATGTTTACCTGAAGATATATTCTTGCTGGTGTCAATAGCTTTCTCAAGTTTTCTACATACAAAACCATTCATTCAGTACAGTGTCTTCATGTTTACCCCAACTACATAACAGTTCATGAGTCTCTTCAATTAATTGTCTTTAAAGCTGGTGGAAAACTGTACTTTGATTTTCATGATGACTCACCCCCTCGGAAAGTTTCTGCTAGAACTTCTGCTTTCTTGTCATCAGAACTTCTAAATGTTGTCAGTCCCAGTCAGACTTGGGATGTTACTACTCTTGGTCTGAATTCCCTTCATTCTTCTAATTTGCCTGTATATTTCTGATGTCTTGGTATTTTTATTTATCCACCTGCAGTACTTCCTCCAACTCTTCGTCTTTGATGTTTTTATAATTCTTTGCGCTATTGCCTTACTTCCTTTATACTTCACTAGTTCATCATTAATCACTGTATTTTTTGCATTTTTGTAGATGTTGTTCCTTTCTTTAGCTGCCATTTTGCACTCCTCATTCCACCATGGAAGTGAGTTTTTAGTTTGGGGGTACGTCAATATCTTAGCTACAGTAGTTGCTTCCATTAGTCCCTTTATTATATTGTCATTGAAATTCTCTATGTCATCACTCACACAATGATCACTCACAAATTCAGTACATTTACTTGTAAATAGCTCCCAGTTAGCTTTCCTAAAATTCCATGTGGGTAATTTTCCCCTCAACCTCACTGAAGAGCTGGCAACATTAGGGCTAATTAGTGACCCCCAGCTAGGTGTAATGGGTAATTAGAAAGACTGACTCCAGCTGGGGTGAAGAAGCAGGGAGAGCACTACTTAAATAGAACTGAGCACTCAGTAAAGGAAGGAAGAGCCTGGAGGGAGGAACATGGGGGTGTTTCCCTTCTAAGAAAGGGCCTGAGGAAATCAGGTTGAGTCACCCACAGGGAGTAGTGAAGGAGCCCTGAGCTAGAGCCTGCATCAGGAGAGAGAAACCTACAGGGAATACAGTGGACTCCTGGGGGCTGAGATCTGATATAGGGCCTAAAAGGAGTAGGGAGACCCTCAGGGGTAAACTGCTGGAGTCTCTGGCAAAGGGAAACAGTAGGGGAATCCTGATAGGGAAGAAACAAGGTAAAAGAAGCTCTGAGGGAGCCAGGAGAAGCGGCAAGAGGCAACGGACTTCAGTGGAGCCTGAGCAGGTCAGAAAAGCTACTAGTTTGGGCATTTGACTTGGACTTTAAGTTGGACCTTTTGTTACCCTGGAAGAGGAATGAACTGTTATATGACTTGCATGGAAGGCTGAGCCAGTGAAAACCCAGAGAGGGAGTTGAGAGATGACATTAGCTGGGACTGCCCTCCAAGGAAGTGGCCACCAGGGCTGTATGAGAGACAAAGTTCCCTAACAAAGCCATGACCAGGCACAAGGGGGTGCCCTAAAGGTGAGGCTGCATGTGTGCATACAAAAACCGAGATCAGAGCAACCCCTACATAATTGGTTGTGGGGTTTTGGATTGTCACTGCCTCTCTGTAGAACACAGTCCTAGTTTTTTGAAATCTAAATGTTTAGAATCTGAAAAATGTTGCCACTAAACTGTGTGCAGGTTTAAACATTGCCTGACAATGCGCTCATATTAGTATGATTTTTTTAAATGCTGGACATACATAGTTGACAAATGACAACCATGACTCTGAATTCTGTACAAAGGAAGTAAAACATAATTTGAGTTCCTGCCAAAGGAGCTGAGATACTAATACCCAAAATGAATTAAACCAAGTTTGGGATCAAGAAGCCACATCTGAACTGAAGTTAAGCAATGCATCGTCTAATTTCTGGTGTTTGTCAAACAAATTAACAATACAGAAAGCATACTTTATGTATTACTATTTTTAATAGCTTACAGCATCCAACAGAATGAAAACATAAGGCCAAATCTTGGACTACTTATTTTTACTGAGGTAAAACTCCATTGACTTCAGGGAGAATTATGCTTAAGTAAGGAATGAGGGGGAAAAAACAGAATATGGACTGCATACTTGATGTACGTTACATCACATGTTCTAGGATTTGTACAGTAAGAGTTTCATTTCTCTAAAAAATACATACAACACTTTATCGAGTCCAAATAATAGTCTATTACAGTTGGGGAAAAAAATCTAAAGTTCCAGAACTGAAATAAAATCTGACTTCTAAGCATATTTATTAGAACAACAAAAAAATCCAACATGCCTAGTGAGTGATAGGCAGAAAAGAATGTGTAAAAGGAGTGTATAACAGCTGGGATTAAAGTATTGTATGAAAACTACTCTTTGTAAACTGATCTGATGTAAAGAAACTGATAATATTACACTTTGATAATACAATAACAAATGACTTGGCTTAGTTACAGCTGCAATATGTTAGCATTTAGTTATTTAAAGTATTGCAAATGTCTTCCTTATGTGATTATTTCAAAATATCAATGATAGAGAAATATTTGGATTACCTGCACCAAGTAACAGTGTGGCAATGTTACTTTTACAGTAAATGTACCTGCAGTTTATGAGCAATTGCAAAGTATGACATAAAAATATCTACTTTAAATTTCCTAGCTTTATATCTAACTAAGAAGAAACTTCTCAGAAATCTGTGTGTGTGTGTATATATATATATATATATACAAATCTGCCTTCACTTACAGAATATGAAGGCATGCATATATATATATATAATCTGCCGTATTTATTTTTTGAATATAGACTGGTTGGCCTTTGTTGCTGGTCATGCTCAGTGAGGACATTTGTTTTCCTGCAAAGTTAACATTAACAAAAGGAAAAAGTGATATTGCCTTTTTCAAATAAGATTATGAAAAAGTACTTTTGTTTAAATGGGAAAACATTAATAGTCCCCATTTTTCTCCCCTGTCCTGCCTGTGACTGCACACGCTCCTGGAACCTGGATTTATTACAGGCTGAACGAGAACATTTCTGTGGGAGCCCCTTGATTTAAAATATTAGCAACACATCACTTGTCCCTGGGGAGCTAGCACTTGGTTTCCCCTAGATGAAACTGGAAGGAACCTGGTCTAAACTTATCCTGCTATGTTACTGAAATCTTAATAAAGACTTAATTTTTAAAAGGACTTTAAAATCTTGGATTGTGATTGGTTAAACCATTCCAGTAAGAGAAAATAATTATACTGCTGCATATTTCAAAATATTTGGGTTTAAGAGTGAGACCTCTACCAAGTTGTGAAGAAAAATCTAAATAAGTACATCAATAGCTGATCTTTCTAGCATTTCTAGTGGCCATTTCATAATGCTCTTTCCCTTCCTCAACTGCATTGATCAGGACTTCCCTCTAGTGCAGTATGTATTTGCCTGCAATAGGGTGTGAGGTTTTAGGGTCCTGCATAGAGATTTGGAACTAGTCTGACTCATCCCTGAAAACTAGTAGACCAGGTAGTTCCAATCCAGACACATAAAAATGTTTGACTGCTTTTTGAGGCCCAAAGAACTAGTAGCAATGACGGAGATGTCCTTCAGGGGAAAAGTCCTAGAAACAACTATTCTCAGGAAAAAGCACAGACTGGGATTTGTTTTTTGTTAAGTTAACAAAAGGAGGTAATATCTGATGTGGACATAGTGTTATAAGTGGGGGGAGAATTCTATCTTCCTGAACTGCTCTTCTGATTTTGATTTTCCTCCCTCTTCAGTGCTGCTGAGGGCTTTGATTCTCTGACAATTTTTATTTTCTGATTGAAAAGTTGAAGCGAGAGTTAGTTGTTTATCAATCTCACTTGAGTTGTTTCAATAGAAACTAAGCAGGTGGGCTAAACCACAGAAGGGAGTTGTGAAGGGTTCATTACTTCCATAGCACAGAGAGAAGGGGGAAAGTATTTAAATTTCACAAGCAGCTGTACAGTTCTCTAAATTTCCCTCAGGAGAATAATTCAGTGTTTAGTTTAGTTTTGCATTGGAAAACTTGATCAGGAGCATTCAACAGCTCCTAACTGAGTTTTTAAAATACAAATGAAACTGTACCCAGATCAAAACCCAGAATCCAAACATCCTTGCACTGTGGAGAAGTTTGGATCTGAAATTTGAATCTTGACAGCAACTTTCAATTAAAGTGAGGAACTGATCAGTATTAGTGAAACTGATGTCAAGGCACAGGTGGTGTAGGTCCTGAGCATCCTTTACTTCAAGATTATGTAGATTTTTCCACCCGGTTGTTGGATTTCTTACTCTAGAGCTGTTCTAGAATGTATGTGTTTAGTGATCGTTGAACTGCCTTGGCATACTAGGAATAGTGCTTGTAAAAACTAAATATTCAAAACTAGTATCCTTATCACTGAGTTGCTGTGAAAGCTGCAGCCATCGGATATAATTATCACAGACTAGAACTAGGAATGATGGTATTTTTTCTTTTGTATGCTGTAAGAATCCTACTGTCCACCTTCATAAAGACTCTTTACAATTGCTACTTATTCTGTTGGCCAGTCCTCTGAGTCCTTCATGCGCATTTGCTGATTAATTTTTTTTAATACTGGTATCTTAATTAGGACTGAAACCATGAACATTTCTTTCTAGGAAGTACAGATATGAGCAGTAAGCTTTATTTATGCTGGTTCTTTTATGTGCTCCTCAGTTTTGGGGGGAGGGGGGAACTGTCTTTGTGCTGGTTTCTGTAATCTGCAGACCCTGCCCTTCTGAAGGAAGCTACTGGTGACTCCAGAACCACCTGAACCCTTAGGCCTACTGCATGAAGCATTATGTACCACACTGGAACTCAGTCTCCTCATCCTGCTGCACCATGTTCTCAGGCAGTGTCCTGGGACAAGGAGATGCTAGTGGAGATGAGAGAAGGAAGAAGTGCCCCTCCTTAGGCAGAGTTAGGCCCCCAGTTCCTCTTGGCCATGCCCCTCCCACAATGCAAATAGGCCTGCAAAGAAAGGATAAATTGTCCAGCAACCACCCAGAGACTTGGAATAGAGGCAGAAGGTGCAAGCAAGCTAGACTGATACCATTTTCACAGGAGGGGTGGAGCAGAGAGTGAGCAAAGCTGGGCTCCTTCTGCTCCCTCTTTCCTTCTCTACTCCTGTGAAATCAGTGCTCACCCAGCCTGTCCCCTCTCTTCTCCACAGTCCAAATGCTATGTTTCTCCTTCCCCTCTCCCTCAAGGATTTAAAATCCACTCCTTAGCAGGCTATGATAGATTCCCTCACAGGCCTTTGCTCCTGGGAAAGAGGGGAGCAGGGGCTCAGGGCTGCTGGTGGAGAAGAAACAGTTTAAGGCAGGGCCATATTAACCCAAAGGCTAATAAGGCTATAGCCTTAGGCCCTCCTATTTTTAGGCCCTACTGCTCAGGCAGGGGGCATGGCTGGGGCTGGGTGAGCGGTGGGGCGGGGGGCGTGAGCTTGCTCACACAGCCCTGCTGGAGCGCTCCCGCCAACAGGAAAGGCAAAGCTGCCCCCTGTGGCTTGGAAGGAGCTCAGCCAGCAGCCTGCTGCTTCCGCTCCCTCCCGTCTGCATCTCCCCTTGCCGCAGCAACACACTGCCAGGTATCCAGTTAACACTGGTGACCGGACACTAAAAATCCAGTTACCATGGGAACCCATGCCAGCCGTGGGTGTAGTTTCAGCAGGCATTGTTGTCGTCGTCCCCCCCAGCACCCCTCACCCTCGATTTCTCCCAAGCTCTGCTTAGCTGTCAGGGAGGGAAGAAGCTCCCTCTGTCCCTCTCCTCTGCTGAGGCTGGCAGGAAGCTCCAGGATGCTGCCTCCTGGACCCTAATGCCTGTCACTGTCACTTCTATGTGTGCTGGGTCCAGTTTCTGGACAACTGGTCAGTGCCTATGGCGGGGCAGGGCAATGGGGTGGCAGGGGAAAGAGGCAGTACCAGAGCGGTAGGGTGGGAAGCTTGCACAGAACCTGCACACACTCTATCCAGCGCCAGCCAGAACTATTGCCCCTCCCATGTATAAGGAATGAATTTCCACACATATATTTGTAGGAAAAACAAAACAAAACATCCCATCCTGGATACCAGTACTTTAACTTTTACAGTACCTTCCATCAAGGGGCTTCAGATTTATGATGCACTGTGTTCAATACTGTATTGAACTGTATTAAAAATCAAAGAAATCCAAATTTTTTTCTTTGTATTTTTCTGTACTGGGATGCACAGGCAACCAAGTTCTTTCCTTATGCTCAGCCTAGTTCCACAGGCCAGTGCATCTTTGTATTTTTAAGGGGTTGGCAAAGCACTGGAGGAAGCTCAACACACAACGTTGTAGGTTTCTCCTTCCCCTCTCCCTCAAGGATTTTAAATCCACTTCTTAGCAGGCTCTGATAAACAGTCTGAAGAGGCTACAGGCAGGTTCTGTCCATTTGCTGGTTCTCTAGCAGTTCAATCCACCATAAAAGTACCTCACATTGGATTTCTTTTGAGTTTCATTCCAAAAACTTAAAGCTAAATAAACCTGAAGTTAGTCCTCATTTTTCTGCCCTAACTCAAACTAATTTCTTTCCCAAGTGGAAAAAGTTGGGTAAGCATGGAATGTGTGTGATTCGAGAAGGGAATGAGGACACAGGCCAATTTCTGCTGACAGTTACACCTGTGTAGCCTTATTGACTTCAGGGAGAACAGATTTTTGTGCAAAAATAGATTTTTTTGGTCCCTTCTGCCTTTTCACACCTGGTAGAAGCATAATCTCATTCATTCTCCTCCCCTAAACTCTGAGCACGTTAAGGAAAAAAAATAAGCAAAGTCTGCTTGATTTACACATGCAAATGAAACACGAAGCTCTCCCTTTGTTCTACACCAGCCTTAAACAAACACCAGACCTGATGTAACAAGGGTGTCACTACAGCAACCTTGGTTGGACTGTTCTTTTGAAAGATCCTTAATGGTTCTTTTAAGATGCTGATTTTCAATGAAGTCTTTTTGTTGGCCGGGAGGGGGGGGGGGGGACAGAGAACACAACAGGGAATAGCTCTGTTTTGTCGACTCCTAGTCATTCAAAAGCTGAAAGGCTTTAGATTAAGTTTGTTTGTACAGTGATTTTTGAAGAGCTAACATAGTACAGAAGTGCAAAATATTATGACTGGGCAACCATCTAAAGATCTGTGTCATTTTTAGATGTTACCTTTTTCTTATAGAAATCTTAAAACAAACAAATGCAAACTGTAGGGGGCTGGTGCCCACAGAACTCATTCTTAAAAAAAACCTCACGTCACAGCTGCTGATCACACATTCTAGAATAGATAATACTTAGTCCTTCCATGAGTGCAAGGGACTGGACTAGATGACCTTTCGAGGTCCCTTCCAGTCCTATGATTCTATTCTATTATTCTAATTATGGAAGAGCTTGGAGACAGAATGGCCTGATGTGGTGGTCACTGGAGATTAACTACACAAACCAGGTATCATCCCACAAATAATATTTGGGTTCAGTGTGAAAACAGTATTTCATTGTCCTCAACCAGTGAAACACTGGGAGGCAGCTTTCAGAGCAAGACAGCCTAAAATACAGTGCCACCCAATTTAATTTCCCCACTACTACTTCCTCTACTTCAGTGGATTTTACACCTGAGTGGTTTTCTTTTACATAATAAAAGCTGGCTTCCTCCCAGACTGCAGTCAGAGTGAGATAGGGTATGTGGCGTAGAGTCCATAGCTTGGGGGAAAACACCTGCAGGGCTTGCCTTTGCACTGTGCCCTCTGGAGAGCTAAGGGTAGAAGCACAAGGCTGAAAGAGGTGAGCAGGATGGGGAATGTTGCAGTGCTCATCCCCATACAGACGAGCACTCCACTACCTAGGAGAAAGGAGGCTTAAAAGAAGGACAGCATAGCATCCCTCGTGCTACCTCTGACTTAGAAGTATCTGGTTGAAGAATTGAGTGTAGTGAGAGTAGAACAAACTTGTTAGTTTTACATAAATTAATATGTAAATATGTATGTAGATAAATGTTTGACTTCATAACGTTTTTTGCAATATGTAATTCATACTTAGGCCCTTCCCTCTCATAACCTTAATCCGGCCCTGGTTTAAGGATCCTTGCACTAACTATGTCATGGGGGTGGAGAGCCTGAATTAGGGGCAGCCTGGGCAAAGATTACTCTTCCTTCCCCAAATCACCATGACAACCCACAAGCAGTCAGTGCTGGGACCCTCTTCTTTATACTCTTCTCCCCAGCCCCAAAGAACAGTCCCAAGGCAGGACAGGAATCCCACAAACCCTCCCCATCTTTAAAACTGGTCTGACCACTTCACAACGGTGAAAGCATTCTTTAAAAGTGGTTGTATAGTGGGGGCGGGGGGGGGGGGAATCACCACTGTCTGTTGCTGATGGTGCAACATGCAACAAAACAGGTGCTCCATACTTCATGCATTTGTCACACATTTTGATGTCTTGTGTCACACACTGGCAGCTTTCAAAGTTGAGAGGAATGGGGACCACCCTGATCAGGTCAATGACATGTTGTCACTTTACCCCCCCCCCACACACACATATACATCCATGACCAAAAGTCTCAGAAAACCAGGAATCAGCCTTTTTTTATTTTTATTTTTTATGGCTATTCCAGCCTCCCAGATGGGTTTACATGATGTATCAGCATGAAAGTAAGTAAATCAAAACTGAGAAGCTCACAGAGATATGCTTGTCACTAGTATAAATGTTGAACAATGTAAGTTACTTAAATGAACTAAGACTTCTCTTCCCCTCCTCCCATTGCCCTCCCTCCGCCCTCCCCCTGCCTTTCCAGGGAATGAGAAATTTAGTAATGCGCCTGAAAATAGTCTTAAGAAGTGTTGCATGGAACCAGTGAATAAGTGTCGCTTGAAAACCACTGAATAGAAAATGTAGTACATTTCCTGATGCTTTGTGGTTTTGTATAAGGTCATCACAATAAAGATCAAATGGAAAAATCACACAATGTACTATTTTAGACAGCGGTGCTGGAACTAGGGGTGCTGGGGGTGCTGCCTCACCTCCTGGCTTCAAGTAGTAATAATAAACACCAAATATATGGTTTCCATCATCAGCACCCACACTATAAATATTGTTCCAGCACCCCTGATTTTAGATGCATAAGCCCATTGAGCACTAGGCTGCTCCTCAGTGCCATTCTGCCTATTTCTAGGAAAAAAGGGCTTATATTTATAATTCTGCTTTAAGACTTGATCAGTTACTTCAGGAAAAATAACCAGTAGAAAGAATGCTGTAATTATCTTTATCTTTGAAAGACAAATCGTGAGTTAAAGCTAAATTTTGAAAAACAAAATGATCACCTGGAAATGTTGATACCACAAACAGCCTTAATTATGATTCTGTATCTCCACTTCAGTCATGATACCTATAATGCACTCATGGATACAGGTGAATATAAGTGGCATAGCTGTCCTGGAGCATTGTTTTGGGTATTATTAGGATACTCACACTGTTCAGTCAAGTATTTTTACAGTGGGGTACTTGAGACATATAAGGAGGTAACATATAAGGAAGTGCTGTGGAGTATTACTGCCACTAATACTCTGGAGGCTGGAGAGGTGAGGTGAGTTGTTTTGCTTATAGTGGATCTGAGCTAGGTTTGGTTCTGAAATGTGTGACTACGGGATAATACTGCACATCAGTTTATCTTGCAGGCAATATATGTGTGTGGTTAAAGTGGCGGCATATGTGTGTTAGATCAATATGGTACATGGGATAGGTGATGAAATAAGACAACTAGAAATCTGAGAAGCTAGTGCCCAATTCTAGGTAACATTTTCCCAGATTCTGTATAAACTTTTGGAAAAGCTACAGGAAAAATCAGAGGCAATTCACTCTCAACACACACAAGAAAACACAAATTAATTAGCTAGCAAAGTACTTGTAACCCTATTAGGAAGTCTTCCATAAAATCAGCTGTTTGTTTCACCTAGTCCTACTTAAACCTACCTTCACCTCCCTGTATTTTCCTTTCCTCCATCAAAATCCTTCAGATCCCATAGAATGATTTGCTCTTTCTTTCCTTCTAGAGTCTTATGCTACAGACTGAATGCTCTCTGAGATTTTATTTTAATTATTGGATCATGGCACTACCCATGTGCATAAAGTTAGGCACGTGCCGAAGAAGCCTGCAATCCTGATATATTCCACTATGTACAAAAGAAAATAGTATATATGAGGTTAATATTTACTAAGTTACCTACACTCTGCTTTGGTTATGGAGATAACGTATAAATATCATTTCACCAGCTCAGATTTGAAGCCTGATGATGTCAGGGAAAACCAAACCGAGTAGATCGTATATTATTTTAATTGAAGCCTGGCTGATTTTAGGCCTCCATCCAAGAAAGCCTCCCTATTCAGGACAGCAGTTAAGCATGTACTGAAGTCCCATGGAACTTAAAGTGCTGCCCTGAATAGGGATGGATTTAAGCATATACTTAACTGCTTTATGGAAAAAGAGAATATATCATTTTATGTGTTAAACAGACTTTTTATTCACATCCTGGTATGGATCATACAGTCCTAAATACAAAAAAGGATCTTCCCGCATCAATTCTTGGGTTGCCTCAGCTTAACACCTAATTACAGAGCTGGTGAACCTAGATACACTGAAGACAGTTTGAACGGCTGCCTGAAACATCATGGGCTGAGATGCCTTTGTTGAGCATTGTGCTGTGATGTGTAATGTGGGTGGATTCCTGTGGGAGGTTGACAGTTTGTGGGAAATGTATGTAGGAGGAACTAGGTCAATAAGACCAGGCTTTTTTATTCTCTTTCTTTCTCTCCTTTTGGGTAATCTCCTAGGGCCTTGCTGCTTTTTTTTCTTCTGTTTTTGGAAAAAATTAGTTTGATAAAATGTGTTATGAAATGAGTCACACCTGACTGGAAATTTACTAGGGTACGGGTTCTTTGCTCAGAACACTTCTTTAAGTGACAGACCTATGTTGGGCAACATAAGTAACAGCTGTAATGTTCTACGTGTACGCACATCGTTTATACGAAGGTGATAACCATGTGATAAATTGTGGAGTCAGATGATAAATTAATTCATCATGTACTGTCTCACCAGCTCTCTACCTACCAGTCCATCCCTCCTGGGACTTATTTTAACTTTCCAAACACTTGACTAGCTACAGACAACTCCTAATATTATTTTTGTTTAAATCAACCTGCCAAAGAAATGTTCCCTCCTATTCTCCCCAGTTGTGGAATTTTCCCTCAAAATTACTCTGGCCTGAAGCAAAACGTGGGCAAGAGTCAGTCCTGCAGCAGTGACGGGTTTTTAGTACAGGTACATGTCAGAATTTAAAGTCCCAATAACTCATGGCCCTGCTGGAATAGGAACAGGTGCTTTATGCCATTGGGATGCTATGAAGCACCTCCTCATTCTCTTCTAACTTCAACAGGGACAGAGATCTGATTTTTCAATTATGAAATTTTTAGATTATTTTCCAGGTTTCACATAGGAATTGCCATATTGTGTCAGCCCAGGGACATTTAATCAGGTATATTGTCTCTAGCAGTGACCAGTACCAGATACTTCAGAGGAAGGTGTAAGAAATATTGACAAGGACAACTGTGGAAGAATCTGCTCCTAGAGATGTTAGCTTATGCCCTATAATGTTTGGGTTTATATCCTTTCAGAAGAAGTTTTATCCTGTCTGATGCCACTGTGAATGTTCTAATTTTCCATAGAAATGCCCTGTCTGTTTTTGAATCCTGCTAAGCTCTTGGCTTTGTTGACAATGAGTTCCACAGGATAATTGTGTGCAGCATGAAAGTGTTTCATCATTTTTAAAATTTTCTGCCTTTGTTTCATTGAATGTCCCTGGAATAGAGTCCTCAGAAGGCCAAGTTTGCCTAGTGAGTGGAGCACCAAGCTCAGACCCAGGGCCCTATGAGAGCCAACAGTGTCCAGCACCCTGGAGTGCCCTCAGAGTTGCCTCCCTGGGTCACTTCATACCATCAGTCTCCCTACATCACTGGAAGTCCAATATGAGAGAACCCTCCCCTCCCCCCCTCAAAAAAGACAACTAATTCTTCATCCCCAGACAGACTCACAGACAGTCTTCTTCATCACAGTGAGGCTTCTTTGGCACCCTTGTTCAGGATCCCTCAGGGTAGGTCTGTCTTCCTCCCACTTCTTGGCTGAATTGCTCCCTTTTAAAGTTTCCTCTCCAGTTGGAGCATGCTCTGCAGGTCTGGAGTGGTGGGGCTACCTAGGCCCAGTATTGTCCTTTAACCCCTTCAGGCACTGTGTGAGGTTTGTATATCCCATCACACACCTTCCCCCTCAGACCTCGGGTCACAGTGTTGGAGGCTGATTAAGTGTTCCCTCCATCCAATGAAAAGTTTGGATTCAATTCCAAGAAATGGTAAACTTGCTTCTTTGTGCAGGGGATGAGGCAGTATGGTAGGGATTGGACTTTGTCCACCAGGCATCACAGCTGGGTCCCCACCACTGTATACTCTAGGTAGGTGACTTCCTGGATGGCCAGTCAACACTTGATTGGGTTGGCCATCAACCCTGCCTCCTTAAGAGCTTTTAATACTGCAGTAATAAGCTTCATATGCTTGCCTCTACCCTCAGTGTAGATGATGATGATATCGTAATGTAGGCAGCTGTATATGACTTGTGCAGTCATAGCATTCTGTCCAACTAGTGAAAGGTGACAGCAACCCCATAGAGCCTGAAGAGCATGGTTTTAAAATGATAAAGTCGCAACAGAGTGAAGGAGGTGGGGTTTTTTCTTCAAACTCAGGTGTCAAGGGGATCTGCCAATATACTTTTTAAGACAAGGATGGATGTATATTTAGCAGCTCCCAGTCTTCCCAACAGCTCATCAACTCTTGGCATGGAGTAGACATCGAATTTTGAAATTGCATTCACTTTATGGAAATCACTACAGAATCCTGCCAACCTGTTACATTTGGGCACAAGCACAATGGGGTTTCTCCACTTGCTGTGTGATTCTTCAAAAACTCCTACTTCTAATATGGCCTGGAGCTCCTGTTGAACTGTCTCCCAGATCCTCCTTGGGAGCGGCCATAGGGTCTCACATATCTTCAACCTGAGTTCAATGTCCTGATATGATGGAACATCAAGTATGTCTGCCTGGGTACCACCAAAAACATTTCAGGGAATGATTCAACCAGCTGGTGTACCTAGGGTGACCAGATAGCAAGTGTGTAAAAGTGGGACAGGGGGTGAGGGGCAATAGATGCCTATATAAGAAAAAGCCCCCAAAATCGGGACTGTTCTTATAAAATCAGGACATCTGGTCATCCTAAGTGTACCTGTTGCTCTTGGTTGGGCCATAAATCCTTCTCTAAAGGTACTGGGGAAAGGTCTTGGGGTGCAGGGGCCTGAGGGCCAAGTTCAGGATTGAGAAGTAATATGGTGATGAGGAGGCCTTCTTATTCCTTCCAGGCCTTTAAAAGGTTGATGTGATGCACCTGGGTTAACTTTCTTTTTCCAAGTTGCCGGATCTCATAACTGACCCCCCCCCCCCATTTCACTACCTCAAAGGGGCATTGCCAGCAGGCCAGTAACTAGGATTCCAATGTTGGCAGCAGAAGTAACACTTGATTTCTGGGGTGGAATGTGCATAGTTGGGCCCCTTTGTTATAGGTCTGCTCCTGGTTGCATTGTGCCTTTTGTGGATTTTCCCTCATGAACTCCGCCAGAATCTTCAGTTTTTCTCTCAGCTGTAAATGTACCACACCCCAGTGGTTATTCTGGAGTCTTGCTCTTCCCACATCTCCGAGAAGATTCAGAATTCCCCTTGGCTGCTTCTCATATAATAATTTGAACAAGGAGAAACCCGTGGATGGCTGGAGCACCTCACAGTTTCTGAACAGGAGAGGGGAGAGCATATGGTCCCAGTGTCGAAGAAGAGTGGTCACAAACTTCCTCAATTTGCCAAATTTAAATTTTGCCAATTTCCCAAAAATATGCTTTTTCAATATTTTGTTAAACCATTCAACCAGTTCATCAGTGTGGGGATGGTATAGTGATGTCCTCAAGCACTTCACCATCAGTAGGTCACATAGCTCCTTCATCAGTCGTGAGGTGAAGTTTGTCCCTTGATCGGTTAGTGTTATTTTTGGGGACCCCCACCTGGGCAAATAATTTTATGAGTTCACTAATGACAACAGCCACTCTTGCTGACTGGTTTCAGAGTAACAGCCGTTGTTAGTCTGTATTCGCAAAAAGAAAAGGAGTACTTGTGGCACCTTAGAGACTAACCAATTTATTTGAGCATGAGCTTTCGTGAGCTACAGCTCACTTCATCGGATGCATACCGTGGAAACTGCAGAAGACATTATATACACACAGAGACCATGAAACAATACCTCCTCCCGCCCCACTGTCCTGCTGGTAATAGCCTTGGGATATTTGGTGACATAGTCCAAGATTACCAGAATAAATTTGTTTCCCTCTGTCTGGGTCTGTAATGGACCCACCTGGTCTATGCCTATCCTTTCAAGGGGTAGTGGTACCAGGGGGACTCTTGAGTTTTTTTTTTTGTTCTATCCACTAGCACTCAGGACATGAAGCGCAATAATCCCAAATGGGGACTAACATTTTCCCTGGGCCCCTCTTCTGAGCCCTGTTATCAGCTGTCCAGGCCTGACTGTAACTACAGTACAAAGGGCAGTCCCATTGGAAATAACCTTGCTGTCCATCTGCAACACAGTTCCCCACTGTTGAATCTACCAAGTGGGATGGGCCCATTGGATGCAGCCACTCAGCCACAAATCCCTCTTGGCTAGCTGAGGCAGGCTTCTGGGCTCCTCTGTTGGCCTTTGTACCCCCTCCACTCAGGTTGGGCGTCCAAGTTCCCTTAGATATCCTTGTCTTGGTTTGGATATTGGGAGTTGTCAAGGTTCCTTCCCCACTCTGAACTCTAGGGTACAGATGTGGGGACCTGCATGACAGACTCCCTAAGCTTATTTTTACCAGCTTAGGTTAAAACTTCCCCAAGGTACAAACTGTTTTACCTTTTGTCCTTGGACCTTATGTTGGACCTTATGCTGCCACCACCAAAGTGTCTAACAAAAATAACAGGGGAAGTGCCCGCTTGGAAATGTCTTTCTCCCTCCCCCCCCCCCCCCAAATATCCCCCCAAGCACTACACCCCCTTGCCTGGATAAAAATCCTCACCAATTTGCATAGGTGAACACAAATCCAAACCCTTGGATCTTAAGAACAATGAAAAAGCAATCAGGTTCTTAAAAGAGAATTTTAATTAAAGAAAAAAAGCAAAAGAAAAACCTCTGTAAAATCAGGAAGGGAAATACCTTAGAGTAATCAGATTCAAAACATAGAGAATCCCTCTAGGCAAAACCTTAAGTTACAAAAAGACACAAACAGGAATCTACATTCCATTCACCACAACTTATTTTATCAGCCATTTAAACAAAAAAGGTTTCAGAGTATCAGCTGTGTTAGTCTGTATTCGCAAAAAGAAAAGGAGTACTTGTGGCACCTTAGAGACTAACAAATGTATTTGAGAATAAGCTTTCATAAGCTACAGCTCACTTCATCAGATGCATTCAGTGGAAAATACAGTGGGGAGATTTATATACATAGAGAACATGAAACAATGGGTGTTACCATACACACTGTAACGAGTGTGATCACTTAAGGTGAGCTATTACCAGCTGGAGAGCGGGGGGTGGGGGGACCTTTTGTAGTGATAATCAAGGTGGGCCATTTCCAGCAGTTGACAAGAACGTCTGAGGAACAGTGGTGGTGGTGGGGGGGAATAAACATGGGGAAATAGTTTTACTTTAATGACCCGTCCACAAAACAGAATCTAATGCATATCTAACTAGATTGCTTACTAACTTTTTACAGGAGTTCTGACCTGCATTCCTGCTCTGGTCCCGGCAAAAGCATCAGACAGACAGAGAAGACCCTTGGTTTCTGCCCCCTCCAGCTTTGAAAGTATCTTGTCTCCTCATTGGTCATTTTGGTCAGGTGCCAGCGAGGTTATCTTAGCTTCTTAACCCTTTACAGGTGAAAGGGTTTTTCCTCTGGCCAGGAGGGATTTAAAAGTGTTTACCCTTCCCTTTATATTTATGACAGGGGTATGCGGGACTGGGTTGGCGCAGAGCTGACTCTTTGTTTCTGCCTCAAGCTCGAGGGACATCTGGCAATTCTCTACCAAAGCAACAGCCTCTGCCAAGGTTTCTGGTTGGTGTCTTACCATCCCCTCATGCCCTCCTGTGGGGAGAACTGGTGAGAACTGCTCCCTGATCTTTTTCTGTCACGAACCCCTGTGTAGCCCTCGGGCTGGAGCTAACACCAACAGTGCTCCTTCAGATTCTGGGCAACAGTCCCGGGCCATGTTCTGCATGGGTATTTCTCACGGGCAAACCTCTGCAGGTAGGTTTCAGGGGAGATGTTAAGGGCATCTAGGATGATCATCTTGACATGAGTGTTGTCCTGTGCCACCAGCACATCATGGCCCCCGTACACCACCTGGGTCAGCTCTGTTAAGTAGGGGGCCAATAGGCCCAAGGAAAACTGAGCCACCCATCAGGTCACTGTGGCCACTCTCTTGAATGTGACGAGGAACTCTTCTGTGTCATCTGCAGGGCCTATTTTTGTCAGATTTATCTGGATTGATGGTATCGAGTTGGCATTTCCTCCTCCCTTGATTAGACTTACTGCCACCCAAGATGGCTGTAAGATCAACACCATCTGCTGGATGAACCGCTGCTGCTGCACTACCGTGTCCGTAATCTGCTGCTGCTGGGCAGTGAGCTGCTGGAGCAGTTGACTCTGCTGTTGCTGCTGCTGGTTCTCAAGGTTATCCCACTTCAGCAGTTTCTCAAAATCCATATCTGGGTGGGTGTTTTTTTTGTGTTTTCTTTTTTTCTCTCTCTCTCTTCCTCTGGCCTGCTGTCAGGCCTGGGATACTATTGTGCCCACATTCTCCACCAAATGTAATAAAGTCCTCGGCAGGTCAGGTGGCCTACGGTGTAGTACACCCAGTTTCCAGCCTCGCTTCACATACCTCTAATATATCCCCTCTTGTTTCCTTTCTTAATTAAACAGCCTCAGTCTTTTCAGTCTCTCTTCATAGGGAAATTTTTGCATTCCTCTAATTATTTTTATCACTTGTCTCTGAACTCTCTGTATTTCTGATCTACCCTTTTTTCAGATGCAGTGACCAGAACTGAAAACAGTATTCCAGGTGAAGACGTATCATTAATTTACATAATGACAGTAGAACATTTTCACTGTCATGTCATTTCCCATCCTGCTCCTAATGCAGCCTAACATTTCACTTGATTTTTTTGGATTGCCACAGCACCTTGAATGAAAGTTTTTTTTTTCATTGACTCATCCACAGTGGCACCCAACTCTTTCCCCTGCATTGTTAGATAGTTTAGAATGGAATAAGGAGGATGTCATTCAAATTATTCTTTCGAGTGTGTATTACCTTGTATTTATCAGTCCTGGATACTGTGTCTATTCACCTGGCTTTGTTACATTCCCTGAAGTTCCTCACAGGGTTCTTCAGTCTTAACTAACATATTTTTTGTCCTTTGCAAAATTTTCCACCTTACTACTCACCCCCTTTTCCAGACCAGTAATAAACATTGAATAACACCAGTGCTAATCATGCAGAACTGGGGGACACCCCTTTTAAAATGATTGCCATGATGAACTAACCATTTGTTCCTTCTCCATGGATTTTGTTTCTAATCCATGGCAAAAATTTCTCTCACCCACAACCATTTAGCTTCCTTAATAGCCACTTCTAAAGAACTTTGACAAAGCCTTTTTGATAGGCCAAGTACATTGTCACCCTGTTTATATACTTTCCCTGAGCTCTGTACAGTAGGATTTATAGGCTCCCATCCAACAAAACACTTAAGCAAGTGCTTAATTTTAAGTATGTGAATAGTTCAATTAACATCAATGGGACAACTCCCATGCTTAAAGATAAACACACGCTGAAGTGCTTTGCTGGATCAGAACTGTGTTAACTAAAGCACGTGGCTTTACATGCAGTGGGAAGAAATAGTCTCAATAAAACTTTCTAAAATGTCTCTTCTGTAATATATACGTAGTATATACAGAACAGAAGAAGTTGTGGTATAAAGCTTTTTAGGCAGATGTTTGAGTTCACCTGCATAAGCAACCATCCTAAACTCATGCCAGTCAAACCTTTTTGCTACACAATCATTAGAGAGAGAAGAGAACACATGGCTGTGTGTCCCTGAGTCACTGGAATAAAGTCACAGAGGTGCACATACATGCATAAAATCCCTGCCATGTTATAGTAATGCACATAGGTACTGGAACTAGAATATTGTTTTACTTTCATGAGCAAGGATGAATGAATTTATTTGAACTTTTGTATGCATGAGTGCAAAATACTATACAAACTGATATCAAATGGACTGATTTACGTGGCTGAAAACAAAGCAGCATTTGGAAGACAAGAACAATAATTAAAGTATTGCCTTGTCATTTAAGTTTGTTCACTTGGCTTGTTACACATTTAATGGGGGTCACTTGGAATTCCCTGTAAATTATTTGTGGATCTTAATTACTCTGATCTAGAAAAATAGCCTCTGAGCCATATGAATAAAGTACTAGGCTTGGACCTCTCACTATAATAAATGTATGTTTAGTTATGCTGTGTACATTGAGGTTTTCCACATGTGTCTGTGTTTGCAGTTAGAGTCGTGGGGTTCTTCATAGTCATGACTATGATAAAATCACTGGCCCGGGGGTGGTTTCTAAAAAGTTATGGGTTTTGTCACCCCTTTGCTTAACTTTAAGGTTGTGTAACCCTTCTGCCCGTCAGAGTTGGCAGCAACAAGGGCCGGGTTCAATATCTAGGGGATCCATTCCAATAACACAATGCAAACCGGCTCGAGCCCCCACCCAGTGACCTGGGACAAATATATACCACCCCCGCTGGGCGCCTCCAAGAGGCAATACTTCCCCTCTCGCAAGCACATAGTCTGAGTGTAGCAAAAGCCTTTTAATAACAGAGAGAAACAATGTGGCATTATGTTTGGGAAACACCACCAACAGGATTCATAACAAAACCCATGAGCAAAAAACCCACCCCAAGCAAATTGGGGCATGCCCTTTTCCCTTTGGTTCTTGAGTCCAGCAACCCCAAATCACTCAAAGTCCCAAAAGTCCAATGCCCCAAAAGTCTCTGTCCCTGGTCAGGGCCACCCCAGAGTTCGAAAGTTTATCTGCGGAGCTTTACCTCCCAACCTGGGTGGAAATGGGACGGGGGTAAGAGGCACCTTACATGATCTGAAGCTGACCGCCCCACGAACTCCTTCGCTCGGCTGCGCTCCGCTCCGCCAGCCGCCCCACAAACTCCTTTGCTCGGCTGCGCTCCGCTCCGCCAGCCGCCCCACAAACTCCTTCGCTCGGCTGCGCTCCGCTCCGCCAGCCGCCCCACAAACTCCTTCGCTCAGCTCCACGGCCCACAAGCAGCTCCTGCCATCCACAAACTGCTCCACCAGCCGGTCCGCAAGGCACTCCAGCCGGCCCGCCAACTGCTCCACAATATATCTTCCGGCTCCCCCACTACTTAACACAACACTCAGTGATTTCAGCTCTTAGGTGAATTCAGCTTGTAGTAGGGGAGCCCCAGTGCTGGTGTACTGTCAGCCCAAAATGAGCTCAGCAGCCTATAACTAGACTTCTAATGAAATCAAAATTAGCTCTGATATTCCACAGTGGAGAGAGGAGGAAGTGCAATTAGCATGTAAGGCCCTCACCAAGGGGCCCATACCACCAAGTATTAGTACTTGTCCCCAGCCTCTCTCCATTCACACAGTTTTGGAACCCATGACCCTTGCCTAGCGAGTGCTACTTAGTTGATGGTGAATCCCTCCATCATAACAAAAGGCCACGTACAGTTCCAAGCACAGTTCCCATAATCAGGGTAATAACAATTTATTCTTCCTGCCCCAATAACAGAGACACTGGGGATCCCACAGCAGCCAAAGTGACCATTTGGGCAGCTATGGTCTCATTCTAGGCGGGGTGGGTGTGCCTATGCAAATGAGATCGGCCCCTGAAGTTCTTTTCCACAACTTGCCACACCTCACCACCAGATGTCAGGGTGGAGCTCATCATGACACTGCTTACAGTTGTAAGTTCATCCTTATTCAGCAAAGCTCTTACAAATGAGCTTAACTTTAAATATGCACTAAAGTACCGTTATAGTTGATGAGTAGAGTTGAGCATGTACTTAAGTGCTGTGCTGGAGCAGTCTCCAGTGAAACCATCTGCTTCTACTCCACAGTTCAGGGTGGAGGATTTCAGTTGCTGCTTCAAAATCACACAATAGACCCCTTAAGAATATGTATGAAATGGCTAAAGTTCAGTTTATAATCTTTACTTAGCCCTTGGGGTGGAAAAATGTCAGTTTAGTGCCTGGATGTCTTGGCGCAGAGGACTAACTCATAGAGCGGCTGCCAGGTTTTAGGCTCTTCAGCATTCTCTGGGGACATGGTGACATCAAGCTTTCTGTGAAGCTGTGGGTCTGTAGAACCATGGGCACACAACTCCTATTGAACAGAAGTGAAAAGGGAGTGTTGAGGAAGGCTGAAGAGCAGCGGATTGATATTTTTGATCCTCCCCGTTGTCAGCTGCTACATATTGAGTGGCAGGTTGAGATCACAATGAGGATATTTGTAACTGAACCCAGCAACAACCTCCATCAGCACAGGTGCAGTTTCAGCAGCTCTCTAGGTAAGGATATATTGTTAGAATGGAAGACCAGTGCATTTTGAAGCATTTTACCAAGGAATGCTGCTATGGTCTTGCAATAAGATCACCAATGCTGGACATAAACTGAATATGCAACCAGATTGTCTTAAGTACCTAGCTAGAGATCAGTCTGGGTGGTACTTGATCTGCAAGGAGGCTATGTCCCTTTTAGGATTTGCCTTGATAATCAAATCCGGTTCTTCCCCCCCCCCACCCCCATCTCACACACACACAAAAGTGTGCGGAAGTTGTGAGAATTGCCGGTAAGGTAAGTGTGTTTGTGAAGGGAGAAGTTGTGGGTGAAGGAGTGCAGTTTGTCAACACAATAAGTAAGCAATTACAGTAGACAATGTATTGGGGTATGGGCAGAGGTAGAGGGCAGAGAAGGGCAGCAACCCATGTGGTCCTAAAATAGATAACTAAATGGTGCATTCATTTCAGTTACTTTTAAGTTTATTATACATGAAAGTTTGGGGTAGATCATTTTACAAGATTCTTGATCTAGATATGCTGAGAAATATCAACCCTTACACAGGGCCTGATTCTGTCTCCACTGAAATCAATGGCAAGGCTCTCATTGACTTTAATGGTGCAGGATCAGACCCATAAAGAGGACTTTGCTTTCCCAAGTTTTTACAAGCCACTCATGAGTAGAGATGTACAGTCATGGCATTCTTGAAATTTGAAAAATATTTATGTAGAGCAAGGCTATGACTGAGCAAGACCTAATTCTCCAGATGAGGCAGAGCATTAACTCATAAGGATATCTATCTATCAGGGCATTTTCATCACTCCCTCAAACAGGAGAGGACTAATTTGGTGGTCAGTTGTGAGAGGCACATTTCCATGGGAATCCACCTGCTAGCCCTTCATTCCCACCCCTGACAAAATGAGTTTCACATACATAGGGAGCAATGTCAATGTACAGTCAAGTTTGCGCAGTTGTAATGCACTTGTTGTTTTCAAAATTTTGAATGTAGTATTTTATGGAAAATCCATAAGTTTGAGAAATAGATTAACCTTTGAGGTTGAACAGCTAGTAACACCTGAAATGGTTAAAACTCAAAGCATTTTTAATGTACTTTTTACTGCTGGCCTTTGCTTTTTACATGTGATTGAGTTGGAACAATGAAAATGGAATAGTTTAATTTTGTTTGAGTAACTTTACTTCTTATGCATTAGTACTCTTCTGTGGTATTTTGGTTTTGGAAACATTGCAAGGAAGAATTCTTTTTTCAAACATTTAACTGATTTTAAAGAATAATGGAAAGTTCTATTGGTGTCAGCTTCTGTAAATTTTATTTTTACAAAGTCTTTTTTTTTTCTTTTTGCCAAATTGGGTCTAGCAAAACCTTTTTTGTGGTGTACTGAAAACTGTTAAAATCGTAGGCTATCACTTCAAATTTCCAGGTGTTTCCTGGCCCCGCTTGCAGGTCTCTGTTGGGAAGCATGCAATCTGGGTTTAGCAGCAGTCATTCAGTCTGCCCCGCAAAGAGCCAGCCAACAGCAAGATGGAGTGAGTTGTTCCTTTTAGGGAGCAGCCTGTTTTTTCTCTGTCTCTCGGTTCTTGTGTGTTCAAGTTCTGGATTTTAAGAAATAAAGAAGTTTTAGACTGCAACCTTCCAGAGAGAGTATTTTATATTTTAATCTAATTTCTCTGTTTCTATGCTGTGAACATAATTTTTAACTTCTTGTGAATCAGTAGAGAGAAAAGGTGGGTGAGGTAAATCTTTTATTGGACCAATTTCTGCTGGTGAGAGAGAGAGACAAGCTTTTGACCTACACAGAGCTCTTCTTCAGGTCAGGGAAATGAACTCAGAGTATCACAGCTAAATACCAAGTGGAACAGATTATTTAGCCCAATTAGGTAACACACCCTTCAAGGGACCATTCAAGGTGAAATGGTCTGTTAACACCCCTCCAGTCATAGGGACAAAAGGCAGCTGGGGTGGAGGTTGTTAGTGGATTATAGATTGTTATAATAAGACATTAATCTAGTGTCTCTATTCAGTCCATGCTTTCTAGTGTCTAGCAAAGTTATGAATTTAAGCTCCCAGGTTCGTCTTTTGAAAGTGGTGTGCAGGTTTCCTTTGAGGATGAGGACTGATAGATCAGGCATAGTGATTGCTTTGTGAAACGTGTTCACTCACAGGTGATGTGGTGTTTTTGTCTTGTCATTTTCCTGTTTGAGAGCGTGGTGATTGTTTCATTTCACCCAAATACTTATTATTGCGGGAATTTAGTGCACCGGATGAGGTGCATCAAATGTTCTCATAGGGATGTGTAGGACCCAGGGATCTTGAAAGGTGTGTTGTGGGGGGTGTTGAACATTGTAACAGTGGAGATATGTCTGCAGGTTTTGCATCTGTTGTTCTGTCAAGGTCTGGTGCCACTTTGAGATGGCATGTCCTGTTCTGTGGGGAACTTGCTTCTGATGACCAGCTTGGAGAGGTTGGGTTTTATCTCTTTTTTTTTTTTTTTGAAGGCCAGAAGACGGGGTTCAGGAAAGATTTCTTTCCGGATGGGATCCCCATGAAGTATGGGTTGTATTTGTTTGATATAATTGTTCCAGTATGGGGTGGTAGGTCAGAGGGGGTTTTATTTCTGTATTGAAGCAGGTTCTCTTGGGGTATTTGGGCAACCCATTTCATGATGCAATCTACTTCTCTGGTGGAGTGTCCTTACTTGGTGAAGGTGGTTTTGAGTGTGGTATGGGTGTGTATCCCCAAATTTCTCCTTGGAGCGTATTAGTAGAGCCCTGTGCAGATGCAAAAAGGTGTATCCACACCCACAGCAGCAAGCCATCTCACAAGGGCTAGCAACAGGAGGAGGAAGGGAGTGAGTGCGGGGGGGGGGGTCTTGCAAGGAAGAGGCAGTGCGGGGGTGGGAGGTGGAGGTAAGGGGTGGGGTCTCGAGGAGAAGAGGCAGTGTGGAGAGGGAGGCTGGGGGGGGGGAAGGGGCGTAGCATTGTGTGCTGCTCCCAGGGGCTCACGAGCAATGGCACATGGCGGCAGCAGTGCATGTTACATCACAGTGGGGAAGAGAGGTTTGAGGCCGGGGCCCCGCCCTCTCCAGTCACCATGTCCAGGGGCAGGCCCTGCTACCCATGACCTGGTAGGCTGGGCCCAGGAGTGTGGCCAGTGCTGCCGGGCCAGGCCATGGTGGGGACACTGGTGCTGTCCGAGGGGCCCGAGCTGCTGGACAGGAAGCTGGACAGCCCAAGCTCCGACCTGCTGCCCAGCCCCAACCACTGGCTGCTGCTGCCAGCCCTGAGTGTGCTGCGCCCCCAGGGCTGCCCGAGCCAGATGCCGCGGGCCAGGCACAGCCATTGAGTAGAGCCCTGCACAGTTGTATCTGCATCCGATCCACTGTCGGAAAAAATGGTCCACGGATATTCGTGGATTTGCAGGGCTCTACATTTTAGCATATCTGAGTGCCTGGCTGTAGATAACTGATTTGGTGATCCAGGATAGTTACTGAATCTATGAATGTAGGTGTAGTGATCTATGGATTTCTTGTCTGTAAGGTTCCATTGTTGAAGCTGATCATGGTGTTCAGGAAGCTGATGCTAGTGTGGGAGTGTTCCAGAGAGAGTTTTGGATGGTTGTTGAAGTTGTCATGGAAATCTATGAGGGAGTTTAAGTCCTCTGTCTAGAGGATGAAAATATCATCTATATATCTCAGGTATATCATTAGTTTTGTGATCCATTTGTCCAGCAATCCTTCTTCAAGGTGGCCCATGAAGAGATTGGCATATTGGGGAGCCATCCTAGTACCCATAGTTTGGACAAAGTGCGTGTTGTTGAATGTAAAATTATTGTGAGTAAGGATAAAATGGATGAGTTTGCCAATGTGTTTGGAGTGGATATCTGAGGTTTGTCCATTGTCTTGTAAATATTTGAGGCTGGCAGCTATCCTGTCATTGTGAGGGATGTTGGTGTATAGGGAAGTGACATCCATGGTGGCAAGGGTGGTTGTTAGTTTGTGAAGGAAGTTGGTTGTGTCCTGGAGAAAGCTGGCCCTTTGTGTGGCAAGTGGTTTGAGGAAGGTTTCCGTGAGTCCCAATAAGGGTGCCATGGCCAGATATGATGGATCTGCCTGGGTTCCCTTGTTTATATATCTTGGGAAGCATGTAAGAAGCATGTAATTGATCCAGTCAAAGGTATTACCTCATCTACCTTGTCTCTCTAATAACCTGGGACCAACATGACTATAACACTGTATACATGTATATTTCATTCAGGATTTTACTGTGTTTTAATTAAAATACTCTTTAAACATTTCTAGAGAGATCAAGATAGTTGAAAGCATATGATTTTAAAATTCTACTTCTGTTTTAACAGATGTGACTTCAGTATATACCTAAACTATACTTACAAAAAGTGCAAATGAAGTGCAATGAAGAAGGTTTGGGTGTGGGGCTTCCAAAGGTTTGGGTGTGGGGCTGCAATCACACTTAAGCCTGTGAGCAACTTTATGCATGTAAGTAGTCCCACTGAACTCCCCAGGAGTAAAATTATGCATCAGCTTAAGTATTTTCTGGATCAAGGCCTAATTGTGTGAATGAGAATTAAATCAAGGTTGATGGATTGGGCCCTTAAATCTTAATTAGTAAAACACATGGTTGGTTGAAACACTACATGAACATTAATGACTTGTGTAGAGATTTTAATAGGAAAAGATATGTTGTATTTAAATATGATTGATTTATATTACCCAAACCACACAAACTAGAAAGTCTGTGGGCCATGTTTTTTGTTGATTTATACACCATACAATTCACATTGAAAACCATAACACAGCCTTATTAGCTTCTTGATGGAACTACACATGGAAGAATTAAAATTCTCTCCATTAAACAGCAGTTTGAAGAATATATCATGCACAGATCAAAAATGTCATGATAAACTAAAATTAAAAAATCATATTCTAATGTTGGTTTTATATCATTCAGGTTTTTTTAAAACAAGCACACAGTATTCACAGTAAAAGTTTAGGAGCATGTGAAAGTATATACATCTTACCTTATTTCTACTTTACTAGTTGCAAGAGTATCTTCTGTTTAAAATAAGTTAAATCATAAACTGTAATAAAGATCTATTTTGTTCCTCATTAAGAGGAGAGAGACATTACGTTAAAAGATTTCAGAGTAGCAGCCGTGTTAGTCTGTATTCGCAAAAAGAAAAGGAGTACTTGTGGCACCTTAGAGACTAACCAAGATGTATCTCCACAGAAATAATTTACCTCCTTGCTTCCATCCATTTCATTATTAGAAAAATACATAATTTTGGGACCATATCTTACTACGGCAGAACTCCTACTGAAGTCACTAGAAGCACTGCCTGAGTAAGGACAAAAATCTCTAAGTAAATGGATATATAGGAAGACTGACTGGGTGAAATTGACCCCCTTGAAATCAGTGGGGGTTTTGCGACCCCATTAAGTATTTCCAGAATGAAAGCCAGAAATCAGAATTAGTACTTGTTATCTGCACACAGATGTACATATGTAGTGAATATATTAGAGACCTGACATTAGCACAAAAGATCAAAGAATGAACGGGAAAAGTTGGCAACTTATATAATTGATTTACTGGCACTCCAGAGAGCGTTGGAAATTGTGATCTGTGGCATTTTATACATAACTTGCTGGCAACAGATTTACCAGAGCTTTCCTACACATCTGACATGGAGATTGAGAAAGTGCATTAGATCATAACCTGAACCCAATTAACAGCCAAAAGCGATAATTGTTAAATTCCTGGGATTTCAAGGTAACGAAGGTGTTCTTAGCGCCGCTGGAAGAAAGAGACAAATAAATCATGGCAACTTTATTTAGCAGGTTTATTCAGATACTAGTAAGGAAAGTCAAAGATGTTCTCTGGAACTGAAAGTGTGGTGGTTGAAATTCAGAGCCTGAGGCTTAAATCCAGAAAGGAGTCACCTACTTGTATGTTATTCCTAGGAAAAATCTCATTGTTTTAGCAGAAGAAGCTGAACATTTTCCTCTTGTATATTTTCAGTGGCATTCTGAAAGAAAATTTATATGGATTGGACTACTTTCTTGAGCTATTTTCTTTTAGTGGATTTATTATTATTATTTTATTAGAAAATCTTCAAAATATTCTGTATGTAATGCTGAGGCAAATAGTTTACTATTGTAGTATTAATAAAGAAGAGAGAAATAAAGGGGCAAGACCACTTACAGGGAGATTCTGTTCTTGTCCTGTCAATAGAGAAGTTTTTTGTTCCTGTTGTTTATTCTGCTTTCACTTTGCTTTTTCACTAGTTACATTGTACTATTACAATGTATTATTATATTATTACATATATATGTTACTAGGCCAAATTCATCCCTCATATAACTCTAGCGAAGTTAGAATAATACCTGATTTTGGCTTATTATGTAATAACTGTAAGAGTATATATTGCCACTCAAAACTCAATGCAAAAACTATATAAAAAGAACATTAAGGCTGCCAGTTGCATCATTCAAGTCAGGAATTGCCAATATATCTCTTAACTCTTCCCCATTGTGTTTATGCATTACAGTAGTCTTTAATTACATGGTTATGTAAGGTTATTTTTGCAGGACTACTGTCTTATTCAGTGCCATGGTGAGGGATTGTGGAATGACTGAGGCAGCTAAGCAATATTTATTTTTATCTTCACTGTTCAGTGAGTGACTCCATTTCATTCATTTCACAGCATCCAAGTTGCATACTTAGTCGTGAATGAGTCAGGGGTCTCCACACTCAGTCACTAAAGACACCTGTCTTAGTCTCTTCATGTTGGCAAATGTGTACACCAAAGGGCACGTGTCCAAACTTGGGGACTATCCTCATGCCAAATATCAAATTTCTATCCCCAATCACTGAGGCACGAGAGTTGTTGTAAAAAAACAAACAAACCCAAACACATTTGTTTATAATGTTAATCTTTGACAAACTCAAGGTGTGAACTGTTTTTGCTCAAACTTAAAAAAAAAAAATGCCCACAAGCAAAGACCAGACTTGGAAAATGTCATCTTGAGAGGTGAAATTTTGAAAATAACCTGGTTCAGTTGCTTATCACTCTTCAAATTGTCACTTTTCAGGATAACATTTTCCAAGTCTAGTAGGTGTTGCTATGCATTCAAAATAGACAATGTTGAAAAATGGTTGCACTCTCAAACCATGGTAGGAATCTTATTCTGATCCCTTGGATTTTAGTAATTCATACATCAGAATGCCTGTGATGGGATGTATAAACCATGCACTAGAACTGAAGGGGTTAAAGAGGTACTCTGGGCCCAAATGACCTTGCCCATCCGCACCTGCAGAGCATGCTCCAGACGGAGGAGGGAGCTTAAAGGGAAGCCAGGCAGCTCAGAAGGGAGCTGACCAGGCAAGAAGAAGGACTTGCTTTGGGAGATCCCATGAAGGTGCACTAACAGGAGCCTTCCTCTGGAAAAGAGGACTCCAACTGCTGGGCCCAGACAGACTGTAGGGCAGTCAGAGCCTTTTTCTACTATTGGTTCACCACAGAGTCCATGCAAAACTTGGACTATAGAGTGTGGGTGGTAGGAAGCAGCCCAGGGAGAGCAGCCGTACAGTGCTGCTGGCTGCCGAACCCTTGCTAACCATGACAAGGCCCTGACCCAGAGCCTAGTGGAGTAGGAGGGCCTAGGCTCCCCTTCCAACCTCCTTCCACATTAAGGAGGATGCAACCCACTAACCATTAGGTGATGCTATCAGCTAGCACAGATCATCACAACGACATTGGTATGATATTAAAATTCACAGTTAATATGAAAGTCACAGTTTTATCTCATCTTTAAAGCTTTAAAAAGGTGGTAAAATTAGCTAGAACACCCACTAGATTCATAACAATATAAAAATAGTTGTTCTAAAAACCAGCATTATTTCAGTTCACTAACAAGTCAGACAGAATGGTTACCTGTTTAGGGTTGTAGAAGGGGAGAGATGATATTCCCCATCAAGAAACACATCTATATAGAACTGTGCTCTATAAACAAACTCTTTGTTTGTATTTTTGGTACAATATTTATGTTCATGATAGGAGAAAATAGGAAGAATAGCTTCTCACAAATTATCCTGGCCATAAAAATATAAACCCTGGATCTAGTAAACTTTGTGGATCTCATAGCACAGGGGGCTTGTAAAGGGAGAATAATATTCCATTGAAGTCATTGTAATCCTTTGCATTGGGTCCTACTTTGTCTCTTCGAAGAAGATGACTAATGGTTTCCCATCTTTTCATTGTGCCACTCTCAGCATTGTGTCTTCATGCTACCTAGAGTGATTGATAGGTAGAGAGCAACAACAGTAAAAATGTTATTTTGATCTTCTGGGTTTCACTTGTGTATCACTTTTTGTCTGACTGTAAAATATTGGGGTGCAATCCAGACCAGTGGGAGGGGTTTGTCACACCTGCCCTAAAACCTGGGGTGACTTGCATTGACTTGCTGCTGTAGCCTTCAACCTGGACTGCTCACAAACAGGCATCAGCATGCAGGTCACTCCCAGATGTGTTTGTGTAACTGCAGCCTGCCCATCACACACTGGCTCTCACCAGCCTTGGACTCTGGGGTCCTGACATGAAGGTTGGTCAGTAATACTGCTGGAAGCGTGTGGTGAGAAACTTTTGCTTTGAATCCTTAGGTACTAGATTCAAAGCAATCCTTTGCTTTGAATCCTTAGGAACTAGAAAACATTTTCTTTATTTTTCTTGTAACCATTTCTGACTTTTATGCCTTGTTACTTGTACTCAAAATCTGTCTCTTTGTCGTTAATTGTTTTGTTTGTTTTTATCTAATGCAGTGTGTGTAAGTTAGTGTCTAGGTAACTCCATTTAGGTTTGTAAACTGTTGAGTATTATTCCCTTAAAGGAATAAGGAACTTAACACCTCTGGATTGTCCAGGAGAGGGCTGGACAGTATAGAACATGCATTTTGGGGGGAAAATCCAGGACTGGGATTGTGTTGGGGTCACCCTGCAGAAATAACCAAGGCTGGTAAAAGCCAGCATGTAATTCATGTGTGTCTGGCAAGTTACAGTTACGCACAGACACTCAGGGTATGACTTGCACACCTGAAGGCTATTGATGAGCAGCCCAGGTAGGAGCAACAGCAGCAAGACATTGTACGGCATCCGAGGTGGCAAGGCAGGGGTGATACAGCCCCTCGCTGGTCTGGATTGCACCCCGGAACGTCATACTGATATTTGTCCTTTATTATCTCTGAATCCATAATTCATAGATTCTAAGGCCAGAAGGGACCACTGTGAACCATCCAGACTGACCTCCTGTATAAAACAGGCCATAGGATTTCCCTGAATTAATTCCTGTTTGAACAGGAGCAGATCTTTTAGCAAAGACATTCCATCTTGATTTTAAAATGGCCAGTGCTGAATCCACCTAGTCAGACCGCAGCGGCTGTGCAGAACCCCAATAGGGTTTCACCTGCACGAGTCTGCTTATAAGATCAAGACGGTAGATTGTAAATTCCTCAGGACAAGGTCTATATCTTTATCTGTGTCTTCTATAGATTTGAGCATATTGCTTAACAAATAATAAATTATAAGAATCTGCAGATACTAGTAGACCAATATGTCTTAATATTTTTCAGTTCCCTAATAGCCTACTGGAACAGCTGTGTAGCTGGTGTTTTAATTAAACTCCCAGGACATTCAGGTTTTTAAGCTACTGTCTAAACTAAAACTACGGTTCTTCTTTCATGGACACAAATGGAAAATCTGTTAATAAAATTGAGACTAGAATATTGTGACTTTGCAGGCAAACTAGCTGACTGCTTGTCTTTCAAACTGAAGGGGAAAGAGACAGAATGGGCGAATTACATGATAAAAAGTGCAGATGGCCTTTTTAACCTCTGATGAGGAGTCTAGCGTAGAAAAAACCTTTATTTCCTAGTTGATTATTTTAAGAATATTTGCAGCTAATTCCTCAGGACATGAAGAATTTATGGACTTATTTTAAAATACATAATTATCTTAATGAGATTGGGGAAAGTATGAAATGGAGAAGGAAACTGAGACAAATGCTTTAAAGTAATATTCTTTTTATTGGGTGAAAAAGCTCTAAATTAAAATTGGCATCTGGTGAAATCTTATAAATTTCTATAGGGTTTAGGAGCATATGTGCTATCAAAAAGCAATTAGTTTTACTATTATTAGTCAATGTTTCAAGCAAACACATTCTTCCTTAAGGGGAGAGAGAGAGAGAGAGACCCAAAACAAATCAATGTCCCAATAACCCTAAACTTTCAAAGTATGTGAATTCTGATTCTGTTTCCATTGTCTAGATTTTGACTTGAACTGAATTCAAAGCCCAGAAAAGCCCAATTTCTGCTTAGAATTGTAGGATGGAAGGGACCTCAAGAGGTCATCTAGTCCAGTCCCCTGCATTCATGGCAGGACTAAGTATTATCTAGACCATCCCTGACAGGTGTTTGTCTAACCTGCTCTCTAAAATCTCCAATGATGGAGATTCCACAACCTCCCTAAGCAATTTATTCCAGTGCTTAACCACCCAGACAGTTAGGAAGTTTTTCCTAATGTGCAACCTAAACAGCCCTTGCTGCAGTTTAAGCCCATTGCTTCTTGTCCTATCCTCAGAGGTTAAGGCCTCCTCCTTGTAACAATCTTTTACTACTTGAAAACTGTTATCGTGTCCCCTCTCAGTCTTCTCTTCTCCAGACTAAACAATCCCAATGTTTTCAATCTTCCCTCATAGGTCATATTTTCTAGACCTTTAATCATTTTTTGTTGCTCGTCTCTGGACTTTCTCGAATTTGTCCTCATATTTCCTGAAATGTGGTGCTCAGAACTAGACACAATACTCCAGTGTGGAATAGAGCGGAAGAATTACTTTTTGTGTCTTGCTTACACCACTCCTACTAATACATCCCAGAATGATGTTTGTTTTATTTGCAACAGTATTACATTGTTTATTCATATTTAGCTTGTGACCCACTATGACCCCCATATCCCTTTCCACAGTGCTCCTTCCTAGGCAGTCATTTCCCATTTTGTATGTGCGCAAACTGATTGTTCCTTCCTTAGTGGAGTACTTTGCATTTGTCCTTATTGAATTATATCCTATTTCCTTCATACCATTTCTCCAGTTTGTCCAGATCATTTTGAGTTTTAATCCTATCCTCCAAACCACTTGCAACCCCTCCCAGCTTGCTATCTTCCGTAAACTTTATAAGTGTACTCTCTGTGCCATTATCTAAATCATCGATGAAGACGTTGAACAGAACTGGACCCAGAACTGATCCCTGCAGGACCTCACTCAATATGCCCTTCCAACTTGACTGTGAACCAATGATAACTACTCTCTGGGAATGGTTTTCCAACCAGTTATGCACCCATCTTATAGTAGCTCCATCTAGGTTGTATTTCCCTAGTTTGTTTATGAGAAGGTCATGCAAGACAGTATCAAAAGCCTTACTAAAGTCAAGATATACCACATCTACCGCTCCCCCCACCCCATCCCCAAAGCTTATTAACTCTGTCAAAGAAAGCTATTAGGTTGGTTTAATACAATTGGTTCTTGACAAATCCATGCTGACTGTTACTTATCACCATATTATCTTCTTGGTGTTTGCAAATTGATTGCTTAATTACTGTATTTGCTCCATTATCTTTCTGGATAAATTAAGCTGACTGGTATGTAATTCCCCGGGTTGTCTTTATTTCCCTTTTTATAGACGGGCACCATATTTGCCCTTTTCCAGTCCTCTGGAATCTCTCCCCTCTTCCATGACTTTTCAAAGACAATTGCTCATGGCTCAGATATCTCCTCAGTCAGCTCCTTGAGTATTCTAGGATGCATTTCATCAGCCCCTGGTGACCTGAAAAAATCTAACTTGTCTAAGTAATTTTTAACTTGTTCTTTCCCTATTTTAGCCTCTGATCCTATCTCATTTTCACTGGCATTCATTGTTAAAAGTCCAATCACTACTAACCTTTTTGGTGAAAACTGAAACAAAAAAGTCATTTAGCACTTCTGCCATTTCCAAATTTTCTGTCCACCCCACTCATTGAGTAATGGACCTACCCTGCCCTTGGTCTTCCTCTTGCTTCTACTGTATTTGTAGAATGTTTTCTTGTTACCCTTTATGTCTCTAGCTAGTTTAATCTCATTTTGTGCCTTGGCCTTTCTAATTGTGTCCCTACATACTTGTGTCATTTGTTTATATTCATCCTTCGGATTTTAACCTAGTTTCCACTTTTTGTAGGACTCTTTTTTTTTTTTTGAGTTTCAGATCATTGAAGATCCCCTAGTTAAGCCAAGATTCATATAAGAAATTTAGTGTTGCCAATTACTGTGATGTATCACGAGCCTCATGATAATTGATATCGTTTTTTAAAAGCCCATTAGTATCTAAATGTAAGCAACTTGTCTTCATTCAGTTACATGGTCTGCAGTTAATATATCTATATGTCAGACTCAGCTAGGTTAATCCATTCCTTCACATACAGTCAAAAATATACAGCTATACAGTTTATGTCTCTACTAAAAGCTGGTGTACAATACTTGCTGCCACCATACATTTCAAATTAATTTATCAGTCATTTGCTAACAAGAAAACCTGCTGCTGGCAAACACTGTCAATATTAATTTTTGTTAAGCACCAATAATGACAATAGTCCCTTCCTGCCTAGAAGAGCTTACAATCTATGGCCTTGATCCTGCAAACATCTATGCACATGCTTAACTTGACACATGTGAGCAGCCCCAAGGATCAAGGCCTTAACAGATGAAAATGAGGAAGAAAGGATGCAATAGGGAGATCTGAGGAAGGAATAGCATGGAGTATTTTTTGGAGGGGGGGAGGATGATCTTTACTGAAGATCTTGTGAATACAAGAGAATCTCAGCTTTCATTTCTGAAACAGGATGTTTCTAAGCCTCCTGTATTTTTTCCTATATACGATGTATGCTTGACCTTTTAAAAACAATTATATTTGAAAACTTCAAATTAATAATGTCCAATTTATTTTAAAGCAGGGATAGAGGATGACTTTACATTAGTGGAGGAAGGCAATTGAATTTCTCTTTCCTGATCCTAGTAAATCCTGACAGCAAGTAGCAGCCTTTCTGCACCCTCTCCCAATAGCTGGCCATGTAGTGAACAATGACAAATAAGACCATTCATTAGCTGGATGTGTCTGCTAAACTGATCAGCTGTGAAATAGTTAATGCTGACATTTAAACAATAAGCTATAATTAGGCAGTTGTTCATGTGGCTATGCAAACTCGTACCTGGGGCCAATGCCAACAGCAGAAATGACATTTTTCAGAGGTCTTTGTACCAGTAGCAGGAGGGTATTTGAAGAACAGGTTTCAGGAGGGTGTTCTAGCCACAGGAACAACATAGAAGAAGTCATCAAAGTGAGAGCAGAAGAAAATGAGGGGAGAGTCAAGGCTATCTTTGGTGGAATGGAGAGCATGTGAAAATGACCAGGGGTGAGAGCCTGACCCTTGCTATGGCCCCTTTATGCCAAGTAAAGGGGCTGGATCAATGTAAAGTGTTCCACAGTTCCAGCTGTGGTATTTCCCTGGTGAAGGCATTGTGGAGGACAGCCATAAGCCTACCTTCCGAGGACCTCTTTGTAATGCCTGGCATAGGGGGCATGGTGGGGCAGGACTAGTGTGTAGTGCACAGCACTGTGGAGATTACAGGCAGTGCTAAGGGACATAGGGTAACCGAGGGAGGCTGCCCTAATTTAGACAGGATTATAAATCTTGAGGAGCTAGCTGTCCAATCTTTTATCTTTTCAATGGCTATTAAAAGACAAATTTCTTCTTCGAGTGTTGGTCCTTATGCTTGTTCCACATGTAGTACGTGTGCACCCGAGTCTGGAGATTTTAATAAGTAGTGTCTGTTGGCCTGCACATGTGCAGTAGCTCCCCTCATGCTCCCAAGAGAGGGTATAAGCAGCAGTGAGGGTCAACCGCCCCTCAGTTCCTTGGTACCGCTGCATGGCCTGAGTCGGAATCCAGTGTCCTCTCTTGCTTCAGCCTTTCTAAAAACCTGTAAATAAGATTGTAAATAGTTATTCTTTAACTTAGTTCAGTTAGTTTTTAGTGTAGTTTGTTTCCCCAGACCAGGGACTCCGTCCCCACCATTGGGAACAATGCCCAGACTCCCAGGCTTCAAAAACAGCATCTCTTGCCCTTGATTCTTCTCTTTCAGTGATGAACACCAATGTTGCCTCTACTGTCTGGGTGAGACAAATATTTCAGTGAAGTGTAGCATTTGTTGCTTGTTTTCATTGAGAACTTGCAGAGCTTATGACCTTCACTTTAATGGAGAAGGCTACAAAGCCCCTCTCCAATCTGGGTCAGGAAGACCCCCCTCTTCCCCCCACACACATCAGCCTCACCAAATGAGCAGCGCCCCTCCGAGCACATGCTTAAGAATAGAGCCCTCCATTTCTAAACTCAAAGACTCTTCCTCCAGGTCTTCCCATGACAGTAAGAGACACTCTTATGGGCGCAAGGACAGATCCCCATTCAGAAGTCAAAATTGAGGATGGTCATGTTGGCATAAACAATCCCCTCTGTTTGCAAAGAATGTGGTTCATGGCTCCCAACGTGAAGGACACATATTTTTATCTAGACATTCATCTCTCCCACAGGACGGTCCTTTGGTTTATGGTGCGCTGGGAGTGCTTCCAACTCCAGGTCCTCTCTTTTGGACTAGTGAAAGTACCCAGAGTGTTTACTAAAACTTTCTCCCCAGTGGTGGCCCAGATGAGATGTCAGGACTACACAGTCTTTCCATATCTCGATGACTGGCTCCTGGTAGGTCGCTCTCAACAGTAGGTGAGATCAGCTATTCAATACCTCATTCAAAGTATCACAGCCCTAGGGGTTTGCATGAACAGAGAAAAGTTCATTTTATCCCTCACAAGGACAATTAACTTTGTCGGGACAGCATTGGGCTCTGTTTCTGCAAGAGCCTTCATCCCTGCAGAAAGGTTTCAAACTATGAACAACCTAATTTCTTTAATTTTTGGCTGACCAAGCACTACAGTGTGGAGGTACCTATCACTGCTAGGTCATGTGGCAACATATACTTATGTAACACCCTTTGCCAGGCTTCATCTACATTGCCTACAGGCCTAGCTCAGTTCAGTCTACTTGCCCAACAAAGACTGCATCAACTCCAGAGTGACTGTCCTGACCAGGATCATCACCTCCTTCATCATCACCCAAACAAGGTACAAGTGGGAGTTCCCTTCTCCCACTCCCACTTCCACTAATGTAACAGATGTGTCCCTTCTGGGGTGGGGGCCCACCTGAACAGTCACACTGCACAGGACACATGGACCACAAATCAACATCCTGGAGCTGCAGGCAGTTTGCCTTGCATGGAAGGCCTTCCTCCCATTCATTCACGCCCTCCACATCCAAGTGATGTCAGACAATATCACCACTGTGGCCTACATAAACAAATAGGGAGGAGCAAGATCCATCCCACTTTGTCTGGAGGCAGTCAGACTTTGCAACTGGTGCATCAGGCACAACATCACCATCCAGGCAGCATACCTCCCAGGTATCCATAGCTCCTTAGTAGACAACTTCATCTGGCATTTCTCAGGGGACCGCACGTGGGAAATCCTGACTCCATTCTGACAGACATCTTCATGCTTTGGGGCACACCTCTATGGAACCTCTTTGTGTCACAAACGAACAAGAAATTCTCCCTATATAGTTCTAGGGGAGCCATAGGCTATGACTCTCCTATCATGGATGAGTGGTTTCAGATATGCCTTTTCTCCCATCCCCCTGCTGCCCCAGTCCTGAAAAAAGCGAGTGTTGTTCTCTTAGCACCGTACTGGCCCAGGAAGTTTTGGTTCCCAGAGAATGTGTCAGCCCACCCTCCAGTCAAGATCCACCCCTTTCCAGAACTCCTGATACAGGATAGGGGCAGGGACAAACATCCCAACCTATTCTTTTTCCAAAATCCCATGCTTCTTCTGAGGAGCAGAGACTTCGCTTCCTCGACATTAGGCATGCACTGGCCTTTTACTTGCAAAGAACCAAGTCCATCAGAAAGTCTCCAAGACTCTTCATCATGATAGCAGATAGATCTCCTAGTCAAGCTATATTCTCTCAGAGGACTTCTCTATGGGTTTCTGGTTGTATTATCAAATGCTACAGACTAGCTCACATCCCGCCTCCTGGTGGTAATATGGCCCATTCCACGAGAGCGCATGCCACTGTAGTAGCATCCCTGCAGGAGGTCCACATCAGAGGCGACACCTGGGGTCAGACCCAAGATACTGAACACAATATGTAATGCTCCAGCGTTCTCTAGGACCTGGCCTAACCAAAGACCCATGCACTCATAAAATGCAAAGTAGAGTTTTTAGATAGCAAAGATCATATCAAATCATATCAAGGTCTTGGTGATCTAATTTCTAAAATGTGACCAGATCAGATAAAAAAGCTTGCCTGAAGGAGTGGTCTCTACATTATCCCTGTCGATGACAGACTAAGTAATGGAATAAAAATAATTTTACTGCCAAAAATCTTATTTTAATCCTCCTGCTGCATATTCATAGCAAGTTATTTGAAGTTTGAAATCAGTTTGCAAAGTTTCATTTGAAGTGAGAAAGTCAAAGCAGACTTTTAATGCCTCACGTCTGCAGCACTAGGCAGGTAGTATTAGCCGACCTAAAGAAAATCGTACTGGGTGGCCATAGTTACCAATGTTCCATGCTTCTAGAAGAGGTTAGAATGGCTGGAAGGAGAGAGGGTGCATAGGGGTATCTGATGGCATGGTACTGAACACATTCTGACTTTTTTTATCATATTATTAAGAGGATTTAAGTATGACTCAAATGGCAGCTGTCTTCTCTCTGAGCCAAAAAGAGAAGGAAGATTCAAGTCTCAAACTCGCTCTCATACTATTTTTATAGCGATGCTTGTGAGACACATGTTGGGTCCATTCCCATGTGACAGGGTGACGATGAGGCATTTGTGGCCCCCGCTCTAATTCAGTTCCTGAACCGTTGATGAGTCACAGAATGAAACTCAGATTTGTACTTTGAACAGACCTTATCTACTGGGATTGACTTCTTAGAGCTGAAACGGACAATGGCTGTCAACAGGCAGTCAACAGTCTTGGGGGTGTATTTGTGCCTTGTTTGATTCAGATTCCTGTTCTAAAGGTTACAGGGGCTGTGAAGTGAATGGGGATGGGGTAGGGGGTTGGGGACAAAGAGAAGCTAACATAAGAGAAATATCTGAAAATGTGGACTTAAATAGCACCTTGCTCCTGGCTGGGATACTTTCAGTTCAGTTTAATCAATTTACATTGGTTACACAGACAATTACACATAGTGGATTAAATTCAGCAAAGCTGACATGGGGCACAAGGAGCACAAGCATTGCTCCTTGTGCCCAAGGGAGAGTCTCCCTTGTGGAAGGAAGGCAGAGTTTCAAACACTGTGTTTCTGCCCCTACCGTGGGTGAGTTTTCTGCTTAGGTGTGGAGAGCAGGCAGCTTTAACTCCCAGTAGGACACCACAGAAGCTCCACTGGTGGCTGATTCCCAAAAGAGCTGCTAAATCACTCTTTAACTGTCCTGGTCAAGACCCCCTTCTGCCATGTTGGGAAACTGAGTAGGTTGCCAATTTTGGTTCTATATATTCCTGGAAATTTCATCAAATGACATAATCTTTAATTAAAGATTAATCTTTAATTCCTGGAGACTCCAGGCTAGTCCTGAAGGGTTGGCAATCTTAAAACTGAGGTGGCCATGTATGTTGTGGATGAACAGTTTTGAGGGCCATAGCAAATCATAATGCAAGGATATGCTTACTGTGTGGTTATTGAGAAATAAGTAGTAGATTGTCAAAGCACAGGGATTCATCTATGTATGGCTACTGAGAAACAACCGCACTGTTTTGGATCCATACCAGTACATTATCCCTGCACTCTAATTGGCTGAACTAGTTTTGTTTCACTATAATCAAGGCCCCATAGCGTATGGGAGGAGAGGGAGCTAGAGGGTTCCTGGCAACTGCAGTTCCCAACATGCCCTGAGGGAAGGAGAGGGTGGTGCACAGAAAACTCCATGTAAGCCTGGGACCGAGCATCAAGCTGTTTCTCCCTCTGAATCCCTGAGCACGGGGCAGGGGGATATCTGGGCCAGGGGGGTACCGTGGTTGCGCTCTGGTGCGGGAGACAGGTTGCAGGTATCTGGACTGGGGGCTCCCGTGACTGGGACCTGGGGAGGAGGGGGTTCAGGTGTATTGGTGGTGGGGCGTGCACAGATGGGCTCTGGGGGGAGGAGTTGAGGGTGTCTGGCCCCCAGGCTGGGCTCTTGTGGGGGAGGGGGAAGGGGGCAGAGAAACAGGAACTGGGTTGTCAAAGTGGTTTCTTTAACTCTCTGCTCCTGGGGGAATTTTGTGTGTGTCTGTACTGTTAGAGACATACTTACTGATAGGTATTAAGAAATAAATTACCAAAATACTTGAAACTGGTGTGATTATGTAGTATTATTTTGACAAATAAAATTTGCAGAATTTTAAAATACTATGTGCAGAATTTTTAATTTTTTGGCGCAGAATGCCCCAGGAGTGATCTCTCATTGTTGCATGTAGTGGCAGATATAAGTACACTAGCTTGATGTTTCTGCTGAAATGCTCAACAGTGGAAATAGATAATGTTGACATTTAAATGACCATAATTAGGCATTAAAGCGAATACCCTACTGAGATGAATGGGAGCAGTTTACAATCATTGTTAGTGCTATTGTTTGAGGCTGTCTGCAGACTTGAGCAAACTTCACTGCATTGGTTTATATTCAGTTCACATTTGGAAGGTTAGCGTCATAACCATAAAGTTTTGCATCTACAGTATTATGTAAATGAAAGCTTAGATTCTGGTGCATAAATATGCAGTAACATTTTAAAAATCAGCAATTATACATCTACTTACATGGCTGCATAGTCACATTTTACATGGTTGGAGCTGCTAGTGTGATCCTTGTTATAAGCCAATGTTTCCCAGCTTTTTGCTGGTGGAGTCCTCTCTTGCAGAGATTGGTAGATGGCACCCATGTCCCTTTAGGCAGTACCCTAGCACAGTTGCTACCACCTTTCTTTCTGACCACTTTCTCTCTGTGCTTCTGTTATTTTTTTCTTTTCTTGTTTTCTTTATCTCTGTTTTTATGCTTCCTTTTTTTATTCTTTTCTTCTCATTTTGTGGCTCCCTTTGCCTGTTTCCCACTCAGAAGAAGGATACTTGGCCTGGGGATGTCTATTGGTGCTTTTACAGGGCTCAGTCACATATGTTCTGGCAGCTTAGGCCTTGTCTACATGGAGAAACTTACTAATGTTACTATACCTGTATAAATATACCACTGTTGTTATGCTGGTATAACTCTCCATGTTAACACTTTTATTCAGAATAGCAATGGTCTTTTTCAGTTTAGCTTAAGTTGAAAAGCATTTCATAATTATTCCTTACAGCATTTCTGTAAGATGTGTGAGTATTCTCCCTCATCCTACAGATGGCTAAGGTGAGGCACAGAGAGTTTAAATGACTTACCCAAAGTCACTCAGCAAGAGTGTTTCAGTCAGGAATAAAGCCTAGGTCACATGATTTTTTTTTTATAGACAATACTTCTTCCTATGTTTTGTATCTCGTTTAGCACTAACCCACATTTTAAGACTCTTTTGGTATATATTGTCTTGAATGATCTTAGCATGCTCTCATGTGGCATTTCCCAGAATGCTGCAAAGATACTACAGAAATCTTTTTACCTGCTTTTATGCACACACAAAATCTAAGCCCATTGTAGCATACAAGTATGATACAATGAGCCACACTTATGCCTGGTGTAACTCCACTGACTTCAATGGAGTGACACCTGGGACTAGTTTAGCCCACTACATCTAAGTAAAGTAATGTAGGTTTCAAAACCACATTTTCAACACGTGCGTTTTCCACAATGGAAACAGTAACACCTTTGGTCACTAAATTACAGCACTTGAATGAAATAAAAGCACAAACAGTTTGAATGCAGTGATGATAAGTGGTTTTTTTCATCTAAACTACCCACAGATTTGACGGAAGAGTGTTTGTTACCGCTGAGGAAGATGGTCTAGTCCTTCAAAAGAATAATTTAGTAACCTATTAAAATGATCAAAGAAATGAAATAAAGCAAATAATGAACATCACTGCGTAAATTAAAAGTATCAGTGAAGATAAGTTTCACTTAAATGAAACTCAGCTCCAAACCTTCCCTCCCTCTTCCTTAGTTTCTCGGGGGATAGGATAATATTCAAACATACTCCTTTGGTCTTAGTCCTGGATTGGATCCAAATCTCAGGCCCTGTTTTCAAATCCAATTCAGATATGCATCAAGATGTACAAAAATCTCTTGTGAACAGCTGCTCTCATGAGCTCTCAGCTCAAGATGCCAGAAATCTCACAAGAACAACAGGCATCATGACATTTCCACCTTTCAAAACTAGTGAACTTTAGGGCCAAAATGTTCACTCTGGTTTTTCACATTTTGCTTGAGATTTTATAAATAACGATGCTATCTTCAATTTGGCATAATAAAACTGATATGATGCTAACTTGACATCATAAAATCGTAATTGCTCTGGTCCAATCAGGCTGTTTTCTCTATCCACTAAGTATAGTTATTTGTTTATACATTCATTTCTGTTTGGCTTGAGACAAAATATTGTAAATGAAACATTAAATGTATCAGAGCTGTTCAGTAGAATTGTATTTGTACTTTATGTAATCTATTATGAGCCGTAAAAACAAAACAAATCAGTAAATGTATATAATTCCTCAACTTAAACACACAATGGAAAATAAGGTAAATAAAAATATACTTGACAGTAAATATGTTCATGGGGAACGCTCCCTTGTGTTTTACTTTATAGTAGCTAAACATTAAGTCAGACCCTTAACTTGAATTTAATGTATTAATGTAATAACAATCAAGGCACAAGGCATTTCCTGGGAATTAATGACTGACTGGGAGAGTTGAAGGACCAAAGTGAAGCCAAGGGCTATTAACCTCAGCTAGTCATTAATTCCCCAGAAGATGCCCTGTGCTGAGGTTGTTATTGCTGTTTATAATCTTCTTATATATTAAAAATATAAACATTTTCCCTGCTGTCCCAGCATTTCAAAAACCCCCATGGGAAGGAGGCATTTAAGTGACACAACTGCTGCAGTAGGCTTTTCTGAGAAATTAAAAGTGATCAGCAAAATTAAAAAGAACCAAACACAAACTACTTTAGTAGTAGGTAGGATCTGAGTTCCCTGAATAAATACTGTAAGTGTTATTTGAGAACTTCAGTATGATAATTTACATGTCCCGGGGCAACATATATCTACTGCTGATATCACACTGTTGCCCCTTTATCAGCATTAGTGTATATCAAGGCCCTTCCAGGTTAATTTCCCTCTTGGAACGGATATCAGTGACATGGAATAAAGTATTTTTGGTGGATTTTTGCCCACCAAAGGGTTTATTTATTTGGTACTCACCAAGAAATCCCTATGGATAACTACCCAAATATTAAATAAACTCTGATCAGAAGGACAGTAATTGTTGGCTGATAGATTCATGGGGCCAGATCGTCTGCTGGCCCATAGATTTTAAACCAGAAGGAACCATTATGATCCTCTTAAGTGGGTTTAGGTCATATGTACCCTTCTACATGTACTCCTGTGCCTATATCTTAACAAACCCACCATCATATATTTACTACTGGTTTGTTTTAAAGGTCATCCTCTCATTTTGAATGGTTGATTAATTATGTTTATTACATAAACCAAAAATGGGGCCTCATAATCACAGAGTCATAGGGACTGCCAGGCACTGTTCAAAGAGAGAATAATACAATGCCTGCCCCAAAGAGTTTACAATCTAATTTTTCTTTCTATTTTGGGAGAAATATCAAAAACAAAAAAACAACATAGAAACGTTAAGGAACAGCGGTACTGGTAGTAGTGTTATCCAACTCATATTTTTTCACTTTGAAAGCATTGATTTAACTTCTATGAAAATTAATCTGGTGAGAGAAGAACACAAATGTCTTATTTTTAAGACTTGCCATTTCCAAGAGCAATTGCAAGTTGTTGCTCTTCCTTAGGGTGACCAGATGTCCCAATTTTATAGTGACAGTCCCTATTTTTGGGTCTTTCTTGTATAGGTTCCTATTACCCTCCACCCCCATCCCTATTTTTCACACTTGCTGTCTGGTCATCCTACTCTTCCTGCTCTTTGCACATTGTTTGTTTGTTTGTTTTTTTTTACTTGATGAAGTGGTTACTAGCTTTAGTCCCTTGTAACTTGGCCAACCAGTTTTCAGTAATCATTCCATTCATCTTATAATTGCCAATAAAATTGTCTTATAATTCCACCTCTTACTGCAGCTTGTTTAAAAATCACTTATTGCTAATAACAAATGAAAACTCAGTATGCGGAAATATATGAAAATGTTGAACCATGTATTTGGCTATTTATTGGCCTTGATATTTTTGTGCATCTGTGAAGTAATTGTAACATATGAATCCAAGATTAAATGGAGGCAGTAAAGTATTTTCAACCCAACAGCTGACCTTCCTATAAAATTACTATAATCTTGTGAAGAATATCCCCTGGATTAATATATTTAAAATATAACCCTCCAGCACTGAGCAAAAAAGCCACCATTTATGAAGGGCCTAAACAATTTAGAGCTCTGTTAATGCAGAGCCAGACTGCCAGTGATGTACCATTAATTAACTAACATGCTCTTTTCCATGAGCTATGCTTACATCATCTTTGAGTCAAGGAAGGAAATGAAAGAGAACAATTGCTGCACATGTTCCATAACAAAGCAGGAAAAAAAAAAAAGCAGTTCTTGATTGGGCATTGTAAAGGACAAAACTAGATAAAAGCCTAGACGAAAACCCCAGATTCAAACATCACCGGACTTTGGGAGAATTTTGATCAAATCATGATCTGATCCTCATGGTTGATGCCGTCTGATCTTAAAAGACCAAACATCTCCAGACATAACTGATAGGGGAAAAATGCTATTTGCAAATATATTAAGAGAGTATGACAAACAACAAAGAATGAACACAGCATAAAACTATGAAAATGTTCTTCAGTGCCTACTTGATGTGTCTATTAACCCAAAATGAGGTTCATGAAAGTGATGTATTTTATAATTTGAGCTGCCATGCTCAACTATTATAGTTCAACATTCTATTAGATCATCTTGACTTAGTGTTTTATATTCATTCCTACCACACAGTCTCATCAAGTCTGCATCACTTTGAAATTGTCTATGGAAAAGGCAATGAGTGTTAAATTCAGAAAAATTAGTCATTGTGTGAGTATTGTCGTTAATAATTTTCATACTTTGGAAATTCAGGGCAAATGCCAGAAAGAGTTTTGAGGGCTTTATTTATATCAAATTGAGCAATCATGGATTTCTAATAATGCTAACATAATATTTGGGATTTCCATAGTATCTGCCCTCCCAAGACCTCTAGTACTTCACAGTCACAGATTAGTTAGTTAAGCACCTCACTACCCATAGTATTTATGTCATTATTACAACTATATATCTATTTTATAGATCTACAAGGACATTTAAATAACTTGACCAAGGTCATATGGCGTTGCATGGAAAGTCAGTAGCAGTGTCATTGGAAACAGAACGTGCAAGAGTCCTGACTTCTAAACACTAGAGAACGCATTCAGTCAATTAGTAGAATAGCGTAGTATAGTTTTAAATGATTCTGGCTGAAGAGGTGGCAACAGAGTGTTGGGATTAGGGATTCTAAACAATTTCCTTCCCAGTCAGAGGGGTTACGGAAGAAGTGAAGACCGCACACAGTGGGAGATGTTTTAAACCCTGGTGATTCATTATAATGTAGGCAGTTAAATATTTAATATGTAGGAAAATATATATAGAATTAATGTGGAACACAGTTTTCAGACATACACACTATCTCCATTACTATTATTTGGAATGGTAATCATAACAGTATAGGGCTGGAAGGGACCTCGAGAGAACATCTAGTCATGCCCCCTGTGCTGAGGCAACACCAAGTAAACCTAGATAATCTCTGACGTGTTTGTACAACCTGTTCTTAGAAACCACTTGTGATGAGGACTCCACAACATTATTGGAAGTCTATTCCAGAGCTTATCTACCTTTATAATTAGAAAGTTTTTCCTAATATGTAACCTAAATAGCCCTTGCTGCAACTTAAGCCCATTACTTCTTGTCCTACCTTCAGTAGACATGGACAGCAATTGATCACAGTCCTCTTTATAACAGGCTTTAACATATTTGTAGACTATTATAAGGATCCCCACTCAGTGTTTTTTTCCTCAAGACTTTTTTTTTAACCTTGCCTCACAGGTCTTGAGATACGCGTATACCAGGAAAATGCACTGCATTAGAAAAACATGTTAATTAACGCAAAGTTAAACACAGTCTAGCTCTTAGTGTGGCCTAAGACAGCAACATTTCAAAATGTATTAGCTGGTCATGGCTAATCCTAGTGTCCTCCAGAACAAGGTAGCGTGTCAACCTGTGGCTAACCACAACCACCTAACGTGTTTGTGTAGATTAATACACAAAGAATGCAGTTGCATTTAAATGTATAACAAAACAGCAGTCTTTCAATGTTGTAAGGTAAGCTCTCTTTTATTTTGTAGGGGAAAACATTTCTTTTAAAAACAATGGTAGTGGTATTAAAAATGATGTGCAGTGTGTATGAATACAAAAATTCAGTTTTTAAATCATTTGGCTGTTGAGATGACATCTTGCCCAAAGTCTCTTGGATGCTCCAAAAACTAAATGGCATCTTGTCTGCAATTCTTAGCATATGTGCAACATGCCTCAGGTGGCACATGACCAGGATTCATCACCAAATTTTGGTCCGCTGGTTGGATCATTAGCTTCCCTGGCCTGGGCCAGGTACTGACGAGAAGTGGGAAGTTAACGCTAATCCATGCCCCCCTTGTCTGCACTAAGAAGTTACTTAGGCTCTGCTGAGATCTACTGATGGAAGAGTATTGTGAAGTGATTGGGCAGACTATGACAGAAGGCTGTAAAAGATGTAATACTGAAAAAATTCTAAACATTTAATTTAGAAGCCAGAATACTTAAGAACCTGCTATATATGTTCCACAGACAGAGATTTTAATGGCCAAGAGCTGAACTAGAATAATATTATTAAACAGTGGTGTCTTTCTTGACTTCGTACTCTCTCTTGACATTGGATGAAATGCCATCGCTGTTGGTATGCCCATATCAGTTATGCAAGGATGATTATATGGACTATAATGGAGTGAAGAAATCAGAAACATTGAGCAATAATAATTTTTAAAAGACCCAGAAAATTTAAAAAAGCGGAGGGGGTTGGAGAATAATCTTCCTCTCTTTCTTGAAATATGACTGGAGTGTTGTTTCAAAGATTTCAATGTCTTTAGAAGGATTATAATTTAAGATCAAACAGACAGTTTCACTGAAGTCTAGTCTCTTAACATTCTGGTCTAGTTTCTGAACTTATAACTAAATATATAACTCACATACTTGTTTTTAAAAAAAAGAGTAATAAGGCTTGAAAGATCCTATTAATAGAAGAAGAATTTGACGTGAGAGGAAATATGCAGCCTGTGAAGATATCAGGTGTTACAGGCAACTGTTAATTTGTCTGAGGGATTTCAGATCAATGAAATCCTTTAAGGGGGAACTTGATCTGTGGAAGCTGATCAGCCTTCTTCTACAGGGTTGTCTAGCCCCAGACTGGAGCACAGGCCTTGTACTAAGTTTGTTTATATCTGGTGGTGTAAATATGTTCTCTTCCTTCCACCTCTACCCAAGGGTGGCCATTTCTTCCATCATTACCCACACAGTGCCCTCCCAGTTGCCACTAATTCATATCCTACTTCTGAATTTTGTGTTGAGGGACTTGACCTGTTATTGACCTATGCAATTCGCTGAGGTGAATTTTCACCCTTCATACATGAACAAATTAATGGTTTTAAATATTAGATGTTAGAGGAAAATTAGTGGTTATTAACGAGAGCATTATTGTTATTTTGGACTGGTATAGTTACCTTCCTTTTCATTAGCAATCATCTCTGATCTCATTCTGGCAAATTAACTGACTACAAAAGTGGAAGCTTTATTAGGGGATTCAAAAATATAAATGTACACGCTTCATATTGTTGATTTTCACAGTGAACAGCAAAAAGAGCCAAGGTGATTGTTTGGAATTAGGGCTATTTCCCTGCTGCTCACAAGGGATATGATGATATATAGTCCATAGGGTTATGTAATGTAACTTTCTTATTACCATCATAGCATCATACTCCTGAATTTTAAATATTTTATACATTCTTTCTATAGTAGCTAACTGGCAATAAGTAAAATGACTTCCTAGCGAAGAATTGTATAATTTAATTTACTTGTAAATGTTTTTTTCTTTAATCCTATTACTCATAATTATACTTCCATATGGTGACCTAAATGTCTCTTTGTCTTTGGTGTTTAAGCTCTTCAAATAGTTCTAAAAATTAATGGGCATCACTATCTTCCTCCAGTCTTCTTTTAACTTTATGGTGCCAAATTCTGCTTTCACAGTGCCAAATTCTGCTTTCACAGTGGTATAAACGGACTTAAATGGTGTGGAGTCTGCCTCATTACATGTGCGTAAGAACTTGTACAGGAATTTGCGATGCAGAACTTGTGCTGGAATTTGGGGTAAAGAAAACAGCAAATAATTTCTCTTAGTAGTGATTTCTAAATTCTATATGTAATTTTAATTTGCTGCACAAGTATTTGGGGAAACAGAGCCCTTTATATTTTGGAATGGGAACTGTAGGAAAAAAAAGGTCTAAAGTAAAGCTGAGAGGTATAATATACAGGGCAGACAGCAAATATCCTGCTAGGTATATTTATCTGGAGGTACAGACAGAGGCAGCAAGTGACAACTGGAGCAGGAATTGAGGAAACAGGAAAGGAAAAATAGAATGACTGGAGACACTGATACTGTTGAGGTTTGACTGAAAAATGAGAAGGCCGTCCAAGCTGGAGAGAAGAGGAAGAGGGACAGATTTAAGATGATCTGAATCCTCAATATTTTTGGGAAGTAAGCAGAATTAGCCTATAGAGGGCAGCTGGAGAAGGAAATCAATCTAGAAAAGCCAAAACCAATCTAATAATAATTTAAAAAGAAAAAAAAAAGGCGGTCTAACTTGCATCTACCTCCACATGGGCAAGAACTGGGATAAAGTTTCTCAGTAGGAAAAGTGGGGATTGTAGTGAAAGTCAAAATGAAGAGCAAACTAGTTTAAACAGTCTTTGAGATGATGAGAACATTCTTTGGGCTAATTCCTCTAATTCCTAGAGATTTCTTGCGGATCAGATGTTAATACATGAGACTGAAGAAGAGGAACTGAAAACAAGGTGAATGCTGCAGCAGACTAGACAAGGAATCACTGGGTTGGTCGCACTGATTTGGTTCTGGGGGAAGGAATTACAGTCCTGATTTAACACTGTACAAAGTAAATGGATGCTGAGGTGGAGACATTATATCAGTAGGAGTGTTGAATCACAACTCATTATCTGGAAAACTGAAAATTCTCACCACTGAAGCAACTAAACAATTGCAGTATAGATTCTGGTGGCATTGGTGAAAGCAGAAAGGAGCCTTTTTTGGTGCAAATATGAAGAAAGTGGAATTAACTACTTGGTTTTTGCCTACACTATGACTCCCTCCCAGATTTAGAAGAAGTATGGTATTTTATTTGACTTCTCAATTTGGTTCTGAATTATTTTAGCAACTCTGAAACCTGTCATAATTAATTCATTCTTTCAAATCTGAAATGCTGGTAAGAAGAAGCAATGCTATCTGAAAGAAACATGACATTCTTTGCACGGACCCGATTTTATGCAATTTTCTGCAGCTCAAGAACTCCAGGCAAATAGGGTAGTGTTGGATTAGTAGTGAAGTGGCCAAATGCTTATTTACTGTATTTGAGAATCAGAATAAAGATGGAACCTCCACCTGGTTTCACTTAAAATATCTAGATTTTAGGGAGGCTTAATATAAGACCTGAAAGATTGATGACTTTTTATAAGGAAGGTAAAACCTGGGCAGACAACATGGTTCAGTGAAAGAACTTGCTGCTACAGATTCACTGCATTTGTAGCAGGTATAATTATGACACTTTCAGACAAAGCAATATATATACATTGTGGACTGAATGGAAAATGGCCTAATACTTCTGGACTGGAGGCATGTCTGTATTGTCCCTACTCTGTAGCTTTTGTTTAAAGAGATGCAGCTCAACAAGCCAAAATGAAGACATTGGCAGACCTAATTCCAGGTAATTATTGAAATTCCAAATGGTACTTACTAGTTAATAAAAATTGTAATACACACAATGAAATTTTAGTAAAAATTCAGTTGGAGAGGAAAATGGGAAAACCTGTCCTATTTGGGACACATTGGATGGTATTATAATTTTATGTAGAGACATTGACAAGAGGTCAAACTTTAAATCTAAAGTCGAGCACTTTCAGGCTTTTTTATTATTTATTTGAATTTAAAAATTATGACATAATTTGAAACAATTACCTTTGTAAGCAGAATTATAAACTCAAATCTGAATGATGGTCATATTATCCTCTTTTAAAATATTGTACCATTAAACAGTTAGGTTGTTGCAAAGTCCAAAAGCATTTGCCTGGTAGAAGTAGGGTAGAAATGTTATTTCGAAGTGTACAAATCAGTTACTGTCCTTTTCTCAGTAAGACTATTCAAATATTTTCCTTGTAAAGATGCTTTATTTGGCTTTGATCTTTTCCCATTTAAAACAGGCTGCAGATATGCTTACAGGCTGTTTTTTAAAGGAAACAAATACATATTTACACAATACCAATATTTATTTGTATCTATGGATAAATGTTTGAAAGATAATAGAAAAGATTCTAGTTTTATGAAGCCAAGAATTTTTAAAATGGCTTTGAAATAAATGAAATTTTTACATTCCATATTAAAAAGTATTATTGTTTTATGCACTTGCTACAGTTAGTCTTTGATAAATACATACTTCTTATCCAGTATTCATATTATTTAGAATAACCAGGTTAACAGCAATTTTTGGAGTTCACTTCTCAGGCTAAAGAAGAGTACCTGAAAACAAGGTGAATGTTCAGCAGACAAGGGTCAGAGGGTTAACAGAGATTCTTTTAGCATGCTTCACAGCATAAATAGACTATAGCTTGATTTGTAAAACTGTATGGATTTTTGTTTTCAGATAAATTGGTTTTAAAATATATAGATCCTAAAATATAGGATTAGATTAAAAGGTTGGTAAAACATAATTTCATCAAACAAAAAAACTTGAATGTATAGTTGGGATGGGTATTAAAACCATGGATTTGTATTTTATAAAGCCAAAAAATAGAATTCTATATCAGACAGTTCAAACCTATAATAATGCAGTAGAAATAATTCTTGTAACCCAGCTGGACTGCTGGGTCATGCAAATATATTATTTTGAAGTCAGTTTCACAGTGGATGAGATCTGATCTATAGGAAACAAAGACAAATAATTTAACTAAAATAAATACATCATTTATTTCCAAAATTTTAAATAACATACAAAAACCAAATCAGTTAACTATTCTTTAATAAGGTAGAGGGGCAGATCCTCAGCCAGTGTATAAACTATGAAAATTTACCCCAAGTGAGGTTCTCTTCCATTCTCCAACTATAATTACAGTATTTTTTTTTTAGATTTGTTTCCAAATGTTAAAAAAAAAAAAAAAATCCATTTAGTTCAGTGGGTAAACATTGTGTAAAATCTGATGACTTGCAGCTATGGCATCTTCCACCATCAGATGCCTGGACTTTGAACATATTCCTAAAAGCTATGTGCATGATTTTTAAAAAATGCGCTAAGTCCACTTGTTTCGTTTAATTACATTTCAGACATGCATTCCCAGGTCCCGAAGTGCCTTCCAAAACACAGTGGTTCCTGTCGGGTTTTCGTTGTTGCTTTAATGATATAAAGATCTCGGAGGATAGAAAGATGGGTAGTTAATATCTACATTTAACTTATTGCATCTTTTGGATTCGTTTGCCTTGCCTACCGAGCCTGAGCGTGGCTGTGCTGGCTGGCAAACAGACGTGGGAGCCAACGACCATTTATATTCTCCCTGGCTAGTGAAAAGACACCAGTACCCACAGGCAGAGACCTGCACTGGGGAGCACACAGAGCTCAACTTCCTCTGCTTTGGCAGGGACAATCGCTGCTGCTCTCGGTCAGCGCCCCTTTGCGGGCGGGGGGTTGGTTGGGGGGCGGCGAGGAAAGTGTTTCGGGGAGTCTCCCCGCAGGCAGGGCTGCGGCGGCACGGGCCGGGGGCGCGGGCAGGTGGGCTGGCGGGAGGGCGCGGGCGGCGGGGGAGGAAGGGGAAGAGGCGCGCAGCAGCCAGTCAGGTGACCCTGTGTGTGGCAGGTTGGGCGGCGGGGGCGGCCACGCCGCGTGTAGGCAGCAGCCGCCGCCGCAGCCGGGCTGGGGAGCGGGCTGCGCCCCGAGCCGCGGCGGAGGCGGCGGCGGCAGGGACTGGGCCATGTGATGCCGGGGGACGGCGAGAGGAAGAGGAGGTGGGGGAGGAAGAGGAGGGGGGGTAGGTGCTGCTCGCGGGAGAGTCACTGGGGCTCCGCTGCCGGGGAGCGGAGCCGGGCAGCCGCCGCCGCCGCCGCGGGGGAACGTGCCCGCCAGCCGGGCTCGGGGCAGAGCCGCCTCCGTCCCTCCCGCGGAATCCCAAGCGGCCGGAGGGGCGGGGAGCCGCGGCCCCCGGAGCGAGCTGCTCCCCCTGGCTGTGTGGCGCGGGGAGGAGGAAAGGCAGCGGCGGCAGCAGGAGGGACCCCGCGCTGCAAGGAGCCGCCGCCGCTGCTTCATCCTGCGGCACCGGGAGGCAGAGAGGAGCCCGGGCGCGCGCAGGTGGGCAGCACCCGCAGCAGGGCCAGCCCCCTGCCCCCGGGGCGCGCCGGCTGCTGCAGGGCAGCCGCGTGGCTCCAGCGTCCCCCCAGCCCTGTGGCGGGTCTCTGGGTGCGCGCGTGACCCTCCCCTTTCTCCCCTGGGGGTGGCCGGGGGGGGGGGAGGCTCAGACCCGGGGTCATCTAGTGCTGCGTGTGTCTGTTCCCAGCTGGAAATAGGGGTGTGTGAGTGTGAGAGAGACGCATCATCTCCTACTTTCCGTCAAATCTTTTTTAGATCTTCAGCTTCACCCCGTGTGTATGTGCCTTTCAGACAACGCGCGTGTGTGCTGGGGGGGGGGGGGGGGGAGATTTATTGATTGGACTAGTTTCCGTGCATTGCTTACTTGTCATTTAGTTATTTATCCTACTTGCATTAGGGAATTGTTAACAGCCAAGCTGTGCAATGAGGGTGCCGAAGGTGGCTGCATGCGTACATTTTGACAGGGAAACGATTGGCGTTTTTAGCGAGCAATGTGGAAAACGCAATTCCCTTTGGGGTGAAATTCTGGCTAGTAACTTCAAGGGAGGCAGAGCTAGATGTGGTCAAGGATTTACCTGCAGGACACTTGCTCTGCAGAACACAATAAAGCACCATCAGTCTTTTGTTTTAGAGAAATTTGCTGGCAAATCATGTTTAATCTCTGTTTGGGATAAATATGTTTCTCCAAGTTTGTGACTTTTTTTTTTAGATGTTTTAATCATATGCAACACTGTGTTAATTATAAAAAGCTTTTAGCATTTCAGATTTCAAATATGAGAACAGCCGTTGTCATGCGTGTGCTCGTAGTGGCATGAGGAAATGATTGTGTTTCAGATAGTTAATGACTTTATAGCATTTTTCCAGGTAGAGAAGTCCTCGAGAGAGTGGTTCTACAGTTACTTGTAGACAGGATATCAAAAATTAATAAGTGGAGCCAAGAGAGAGTGTGCACATGCAAAAATCCATAATATCTCAAAAGATTATTTTCCCTTGAATCTCATTCAGTTGCTGAATGAAACAAATCTGGTAAATAGGAATAGGCTTTTGCTTTTACAAGTAAAATATTCCCCCGAAAAATATATGATGACTGTGAGGTCTTTGAATACCCAGCCTGCATTTTTGTTTGACCAGTGTGTAAATGTGTCATATTGGAGTAAAAGTTATTTTCTAATTTATTACAGTAAATTTAAAATTGACTTTTATGCAATAAGAAAATTACAGAGTTTAACATAGTTCAGTGTCTTACTGAAAATAAATTTCGCGTTGTCAACATTAATTTTTTGTGCATATCATTACAAATTCTATGGGGTAACCAAGTTCTCAGTGAAAAGTACATTTTTGTAAAATGGTGATGTTTAAATGGAAGTTGGGATAGTCTTATATTTAATAGAAAACTAAGTACAGATGTTTCTGTACCTGAAAAAGTTATAGTATTGCCTTTCAGGGTTATAAAGTATCCATTAAACAACACAGAAGTAGATGGTGGGATACAAGGGTTTGTTTCTTTTAGTCTTTAAATATTCAATTTAATATTGAATTAAATTATGTTGGAATCATGTATTTCCTTACAAAGAAGTTTACACATAACACAGTGTTAGTATTTTAACTGTCCTCATACAGTTGAGAACATTTTTACTAGTATGGTTGTGTAGTAAAATAAATGAGATGAAATATTTTGTGATGGTAGGCTTTACAGGATAATACGTGACTAATTTCTCCTATATGACTACAGGTGGCAGTGTAGAAGCCAAGAACAAAAACTGACAGAAGTTACTTTTCTCTTTAAGAAAATGAAGAGAGCGTACACATGACTAAGCACAGGAACCTGAAAAACCACAGGTATGTGAAGTGATTAATCTAAGTGCCTATGATACGCCAAATATTTACTGTATCCTGATATTACTGATTCATTAGATATTCTAGACCAAATTTCATTTGAGTTATCTGATTCATTTAAATCAAGATCCTAATCCATATGGCAAAAAAATCATATGCAATAACTAAAGTAGAAAAATGATGTGAGTTAGTTGTGAGGGAAAGGAGGTATTTTAACATCTTTCCCCAGTTTATTTTAGCTATAAAAAATTTGAACAGGGTAGTACTTTAAATAACTTGCTTTCTTAAATAAGTACATGGCCTCACATTGGTCGTACTGTCATCTTTCCTAAACCAAATGACTTATTTTAACTAAAATAGACACATTTCAGTTGTAGTGGGAAGTTTCAATTTCTACGTGTTCTAGGAGTCTTATTAGAACTTTTAAAGTTCATGCAGAGTCAAAAGCTTTAGACATGGGGTAGAGGAACTTCAAAGATGTTTGTCCTCAAATTGTCCAGAAGTGGTGTTAATCTTTTAGTTAAATACAGTATTTTAATCTTTAGATATGTATTAATACACACAGATGACAGTGCAATAAAAAAAAAAATCAATGAGGTGATTCCAAATACATGTAGTTCTCAATAATAAAATAACATTACTGATCTTTCCTTATAAGGTTACTATAAAATACCAAATCAACAAATATCTAAAAATAAGCAGTTCTAATAGAGATGCTGCATGGAATCTTTTTGTGTATTATAATAAGGGGGAAAATTAGAGTAATTAGTGATGAATTCTGGTTAGTTAACAAAAATGAAATAAGGCATATATCCTTTCCACAAGCCTACCTCTGGGTCTTCAATGCCTATAGAAACTATTCCCTGGGACCAAATTATCTGAATATTTCGAGGCCCTGGCTGAAAGAAGGTACAGACCAGTGGATTGAACTTCTGTTACATAGGGCAATTTGTAAGGTAAAGTGTGAATTTATATCACTCTAGCTATACCCATATAACTCCCATGTGTATACTCTTATTCTCATCTAAGAGGGCCTTCTTTTTGTTTAGCTTATGTTGCTTTGAAACTAAGCTGAAAAAGCCAGTCTTATTCCAGAGTAAGAGATCCACTTTGAAATGTTAAAGTAATTTAACTGTACTAGTATAATTGTACCAGGATAACTTCCCATTTAGAGAAGCCTTTCAATTGTCCTTACCTCAAAAAGCTTACAATTTTTTTGTTGGTGGAGTGCCTAGTACGATCAGGTCCTGCTTCATAAGTGGGGCTTCTTGGTGCTATCGCAATATATGTAATTAATAATATACCGCACCTGTGATAGTTCTGTAGAACACATGGTTCTAACACAGTTAGCACAGTTACTAAAAATTAACGTGCACAAAAATATTTAAACAACCCTTCTTAAGTTCTAGATTTGTTTATGCTGCAAAGACCAGTTCTTTCAATTATTTTCAGGGGATAGCCAGGCTAACCCCAGCCACCTTTTGAGTAGGCAGTTTGCCGATCACCTCTACCCCAAAGGGAGCATTTAACCTGTAGCTTATCGGGAAAGGGAAATTAGCTAAATAAGGTGAAAATCAACACAACAGTAAGTATTGTGATCCTGATTTAGTAAAGCAGGTAAGCACATGAGTGCTTTAAGTACTTAATTCAAAGCAAATGGGACCATTTGCAGGCATTTCTAGCACATGTTTAAGTGCTTTTCTGAAAACATTAATTCACTCTGGTATCAACATGTGTAGATGAGAAAATGGAAATATATATTTATATTTGTGTCAGGAATGTAAAATTTTAGTAGGTTCTTCTATTATAGTAAGTAGTCACAAAAATTAAGCATAATGTATAATGTAAGAAGAGCAGTAACTAAGCAGAGTGCTGTAGTTAAGGATTCATATTACAGAGTTTTTGCTATTCTGCATGCACCTAGTACTGTACACTATGAAGTATTATCAATAATTAAACTAAACTATAGTTGTAAAATTCTCAAAGTATATTTTGTGGTATATAACCATTGCTTTTTGCATATGAGAATTCACAAAATTCAGCCAGTTGTAATGAATCAGTCTGCCACTAGTGCAAATTGGTGAGGATCAACTGTATTTGCCCTGCATTAGACTATCTAAATTGGATTTGACAGTGGCAAATACTGCAAGCTGATATGAAATGAAAATGAATAAAGCCTTCACTATGAATCAGTTAATTGGTATATTGCTTCCTTACCTTTGCTATATACCTCTCACTGCAAGATAAAATAATCATGATTGTTTATCATTCTCTATAAATACTGCAAGAGAAACAGATGAAAACTTCAACAGGTTTTTTGTTGTTTCATGTTGTATACAATATAACTAATAAAGAATAACTTAGTTCTGATATTTGAAAGCTACAGTTGTAGTGTTAGATTTATGATTGATATGGTATAAATCAGAATGTCTTGGTAATAATAAAATATATAGAAATGTTTGCTTTAATGGGAGTTACCCTTATAAATCCATCATGTGTCAATGGCACAATAAATCTCATATCTTTGTAGCAGGGAGAACCATCTCCTGATACTGTGTTTTTTAATTGAAAATTCGTTGCTCTCCATGCATTCTTTCTTCTTGTCATATGTGGCTGCACAGTGAATCATCTGATGGCTATCATAAAGATAGTTAAAGTCAGCATTACAACTGCTATGGAATCATGCTAGTATGAAATAAATGTAGTAATCTGTTATGGTACTGTGGTTTTGGACAATAACATCCTATATTCCCTGTGTTGCTAGAACTTTTATGGGATTGCCTTGGAAGTGTTATGAGGGGATTGGGAGAAAAGATCAGCTTTGTGGGTCATTGTTAATGAACAGTGCAGTTGAGCCAGTATAATTGCTGACATTCAGGAAGCCTAGCTGAAAGGTGGAGAAAAGACTGCAGACAGGCATTTTGGAGAGAGTATGGTGCTTACACCATAAGTTTCAACCAGTGGAGGGCCACTACTTCAGTTAAGAAGCATAAACTTAAATATAGACTGGTTATCAAGGATCAAAGGCAGTTTTATGTGAGACATGTTGAATGTCCCTGTTTCTACAAGAGGATGAAGGTTTGAGCTGAAGTCTCTGGCAAGTGAAAATTCCAGATGGAATAGACAAAGAGTAAGAAGATGGAAGAATATAGGACACAACTGAAGAGTGTGTGTTTGGAGACATACAACAAGACGCCCTAGTCAAGGTAATACTGGGACAGCTGGAGCCCCACTCAGAAGAAGAGAAAATAAAATGTATCTCCATCTCAATTCTGTGCATAGGTCACCGATGCTAATTTAATGGGATAGCTATTCCATGTGAGGGGCCCACCTGTTGTGGGTGGTGGTAATTCCAGAGCCTAACTCATAGTACACTTTCCTGAAATAGGCACTAAAGCAGAAGGAAAAATACAGCCTTTAGCCATGACACAGCACTGAAAAGCATCCTTGCTTAATGAACATATGTAAAGCTACAGCAAGTTAAAGTGTACCACCTAAAATGTTGACCTAGAGACATCTTGGTAGATAATGGAATAATCAGTGAAGAAAAGGAAAGTACTGAAAGGGACAAGTGGCAAGTGATCCTGATCTGTGACTCCTTGGTGACAGCCTGACAGAGCCATGCCCTCAGAACAGGGGAAATCTGCTCTTTTCCTTGTATGTGTTCAAGTTTACAGATTTGACAAACAGAGCAAATATTGTTCTGAAGAAGTCTGAGAAATTTCCTTTTATTGTAGCTGCTTATTTACTAGAACTGGTAACATTTTTTCAACCAACAAGATTTTTGTCAAAAAATAGCGTTTTCTGAAGAATTTTTTTTTGCAACATATTGTCCATGTCAATAAATTGTTAATGAAAATGCTCACAATATTTTTTTATGTTTTTGTTTATAATTTTTCTTTTCCCTTACCACCTTCTCTCCTTTCTTGCTTTCTCCCCCCGCCTCCCAAATCATATTTGAAAGTTTAGGTTTTATTTTGAAAATGACTGGAGGGGTGAGGAATAAAGGGAGAGAACCTGAAAAATGGGAGACGAGCGGGAATCAATGATTTACTAATGAAATATTTCAAAAACACCAAAAGTTAGTCCATTTGAATGCTGTAAAATGAGAACAACTTCAAAATTTTCACAAAATTCTTTTTCTATATTTGACAATCTCTGTTTACTTTTCCACAAGTGTGGTGTCATTCAGGATGTTCTAGCCTTCTTCCACACATGTCAACATTTTCAAACTTAAAGTTAGGCACCCAAATCCATACTTTTACGGTATGTCTACACTGCAGTGTAAGCCTAGGGTTAGTGGGACTTCAGTTGCGGTCCTGGGTTAGTGCAATTGCAGCATAGAGACAATGGAGGTTATGCTTGAGGCCAGGCTCAAGTGCGGGCTTATATTGCAATGTAGACCTACCATAAATCACTTGAAAAAGTGACTTGATGTTTCACAGGTGTTGAGCCCATCTGCAGATTTCATTCTACAATCTCAATGTAAACTGTTAAGCCAATAAATGGCCAGTATATCTTGAAGTGGACTGTTCAAAGATTTGATCGCAAAAACAAAACATATATTGGAAAAGCAACGGAAATACTCTGGTATGGTAATGAAATAAAAACAAATATGTTTTTTGACAGATGCTTTGCATCATGGACTGGAGAGGTGGTAGTTTCTGCAGGGCCCTGGGGACATCAGACCTAGAATATTGCATATAATTCTAGATATCTCATGCCCAAAATTGTTTGTTGAAAGGAATGCTGAGAAAAACAGTGAAAATTACTAAAACAGAAAGATTGATTTATTAAGAATAAAATAGCTAAGTATGTTCTGGCTAACCGATGATTGAGTTGGTAGATATGAAAATCATGTAGCAGTATTAAAAGGGTATAAATTTTAAGGAGGGAGAAGAATTGTTCATAGGGATTCAAGCAACTAATGAATGAAGTTAAGGAAAGGAAAATGTAATCTAGCTAGGAAGAAAAATGTCCCAACTGTAAAGTTTTTTAGATTATAGAATAGTCTGACAATGGAAGTACCATTGTTGGTCACTTAGATAACTAAACCAAACAGTATAGAATATACTGGAGGGAATGAAGCAGACTTCACTAAATGCCTTAAGTTATTTCTTCAACTTTTTTATACTAAGATCAAAAGGCAATATTAGCTAAGTGAGTTTTCAAAGTTTTCATAAAGGAGAACTGGATACTTAAATTCAATCAGTCCCACTGAGCCATTAAAGAACAAATGTTTTGAGAACTACAGCACGTACACCTCAAAACTCTCATGAGGAAGTTAAGCGCTTTATGTAACTTGTGCTAATGAGAATTTTTGTAATTTTGCATCACAAATTTTCCTTTTAATGATGAGAGAAGCTCTTTTTACACTGTAGAGGGATTATGTAGAATTCTCTGAATGGGAACCACCAAGGTGGATTGTCTTTTGTTTCAAATAAGAAACTAATCCTGTAACTTACTGTACACCCAAAATATCCCTTGCTTCAGTGGAAGAGCAGAGTGCATAAGGAATGGGGGCTCAGGCCCCAAACAACTAGCCTGATTTAGAGCCAGATGATGGTCCTGAGATGGTTCTTCGTAACCCAGGACTGTGAATCACCTTGTTACTCCCCTCCCTACATCAAGAGGGTGCTTAACTGTGTGTCAGCTGCCTGAGACCAGGAGTTTGTTAGCCACTTAAATAATCTCCTGTGAGCTAAGCCACCCCTTCCTCTGCCTTGCAGATTAACAATAGGTGTACACTAGTCCCTGAGCCCTTAAAAGTGTTCCCCTGTAGTGTCCAGCCCCTTATCCACTGAACACTTGCAGAAATACCAGGTCTGCTACTTTCCCCAAGGGAACAGTGTGCAAACCAGCTTAAATGATTCATTTCAATATCAGCTCCTTGTGTAATACCACAGCATTGAGATTTATTTGTAGTGAAAACAACATGTTTATTTTGTAGTGAAAACAACATGTTTATTATCAAAGGTTCAAGAGATACAGAGAATGGATAATGAAAACAAAAGGGTTACATATAAAACAAAATCGTAAAATGATTTCTAAATACTCAACTTAACAGACTAACCTTGTCTATAAAGAAATTTACTTCACCCAAATGTCCTTTGCAGCATTTCAGCCAAGGTTGGTTGTGATAGCAATGCCTGATGACTTCCTAGGGGCAGGATAAAGGGGTGTCTTCCTTACCTTCTCCTTGTATTCCCCAAAGTTCATTGTTTGTAGCTAGAATCAGGATAACCCCTGCATTATTCTGATGTGCTCCCCCCATGTTGATTTTATATCCCCCGCCCCATTGACTTTGTATGTAAATGGGGCTTCCCTGGTGTTGGCTTACAGTACTTAATTTACAGGTCTACTCAGAGACAGGTGAATACACATCTTTGGCAGAAAACCTGATGTCAACTCTGTCTTGATATAGACCAGGGATTGGCAACCTTTGGCACGCGGCCTGTCAGGGAAATCCGCTGGCGGACCGGGCTGGTTTGTTTACCTGCAGCGTCCACAGGTTCGGCCGATCATAGCTTCCACTGGCTGTGGTTTGCCGCTCCAGGCCAATGGAGGCTGTAGGAAGCGGCGGTCAGCACATCCCTCGGCCCATGCCACTTCCTGTAGCCCCCCATTGGCCTGGAACAGCAAACTGCTGCCAGTGGGAGCTGCGATCGGCCAAACCTGTGGAGGCTGCAGGTAAACAAACCAGCCCGGCCCGCCAGCGGATTTCCCTAACAGGCCGCTTGCCAAAGGTTGCCAGTCCCTGGTCTATATCAAGACAGAGTTGACATCAAGTTTTCTGCCAAAGATGTGTATTCACCTGTCTCTGAGTAGACCTGTAAATTAAGTACTGTAAGCCAACACCAGGGAAGCCCCATTTTCATACAAAGTCAGTGGGGCGGGGGATATAAAATCAAAATGGGGGGAGCACATCAGACTGATGCAGGGGTTATCCTGATTCTAGCTACAAACAATGAACTTTGGGGAACTTTGGGGGGGGGATAGCTCAGTGGTTTGAGCATTGGCCTGCTAAACCCAGGGTTGTGAGTTCAATCCTTGAGGGGGCCATTTAGGGATCTGGGGCAAAAATTGGGGATTGGTCCTGCTTTGAGCAGGGGGTTGGACTAGATGACCTCCTGAGGTCCCTTCCAACCTTGATATTCTATGATTCTAAAGGTTGCTGATCCCTGATATAGACCTTAGGAACATATTTTCATTATACATACATAACTCCTTACATAGTGTCTGTACGTACATTTCACAATGATGTAATGACCTGCATGACCCTGGCTATTGTTTAAGACCTCACATGATATTCTTTGGTGAAACAGAATGTACATAGCAGGATCAGGATTTTCTTGTAACCCCCCTTGCCAGTTGGCATTGAAGAGTTCAAAGGGTCACGAGTCCTCTTTGAGTGCTTTGAGAGGGTTGCCATTGATTTTAATGGGGCAAGGATTTATGCTTAAAAGAAGAGTCCATTTATAAAAAAGTAAAGATTTAAAATGAAATATTGTACTCAAGAAAAGAATATTCATGGAATTTCTTGTCAAATAAAAATTGAAAGAAATAAACAACTTATCTATTAAACTTATTATTTATTATCACACTTATTTAAAACCTCTCAGCATTATTGAGCCCATATGCACCAGTCAAATGCATCTCCATTATGCAGAATTTCTCCTAATATTGTGCCAATTAAGTAACAGACATTGGTGTTCACTGTTATTAGATGAAATCAGCTCCTTGGGAGATGTACCTATTAAGCAGACTTCCTAATTAAAAATGGCTTGATTAAATGGAATGGACTGTACTATATTAAGCTTCTAAGCTTCTGTGTGTGCACTAAATCTTTCTTAAGATCCATAGGCTTACTGTGTTTCATTTATTTTTTTAGATATACTAAAATGTTCTTACTAGGCAAATAGCTTGTTTTATCATCATTGTTTTTTTTGTCTCTGAACTGTGTTTATCCATTATAGCTCATTATAAGAAGGTTGCTTAATACAAAAAAAAAATCTTGATTCTGAAATCTGAATAAAATTCTATTGCTATCCGTTACTCAAAACTTGTTTAGATTAAGTTGTCTTTGCTTAAACATGTAATTGTAAGAAACTTCATTAATCATAATTTAAAGTAGTGTTCAGAGCTCAAAAATCTTAGCAGTATCTGCGAAGCCAACGGTGAAGAGTACTTGTGATGCCATACACCTATGCCATGCCCTGTTCCTGCCACCCTCAAGAGTCCCCCCTGTGCAATTCAAATGATTAAAAAAATTGTGCTCTGCTTTTCTCACTTATTTACCTCCTCACCTTTATTCTGTTTTTCTGTACCTATGTTGTTTTCTACCCTTTCCATCTGTATTTTCTACCTCTTGTCTCCCACATTCATACTGTTGGATGCCTTATTTCTCTTTTCTAACTTATCTCATAAACCTCTTTTTCTTTTTCCCCCTCCACTCCTCAGATCCTGAACACATATAGGCTTTGGAAATCTTACCAGTACAGGTTTCAGAGTAACAGCCGTGTTAGTCTGTATTCGCAAAAAGAAAAGGAGTACTTGTGGCACCTTAGAGACTAACCAATTTATTTGAGCATGAGCTTTCGTGAGCTACAGCTCACTTCATTGGATGCATACCGTGCAAACTGCAGCAGACTTTATATATACACAGAGAATATGAAATAATACCTCCTCCCACCCCACAGTGTATATATAAAGTCTGCTGCAGTTTGCACGGTATGCATCCGATGAAGTGAGCTGTAGCTCACGAAAGCTCATGCTCAAATAAATTGGTTAGTCTCTAAGGTGCCACAAGTACTCCTTTTCTTTTTACCAGTACAATACACCTAACATCTACTCCATCCCTCCCTTCCACTCCCTTCTGCAGAATTTCTAATGAGAATTACTATTTAACGAATTATAGAACCAGGCAAATCACTGGCTTCATCACTTACTCTGAAGTTTTTATCTTGTTTATTCACATGGCTTATGAAAGTGTTAAGATGTAAACTCCTGTTAACCAGGTGTGCAACACTTCTGAACAGGACAGTCTCAGTTGACTAAGGCTGTAGTGCAACAGCCATTGCTACTAGGATGCCACAACAGTTAATCCAGATTTGGGATCAACTGAAAATGTAGCTTGTTTATTCTGTACCAAGCACCTTGATCAGTCTCAACTGCATGTGATTTCAAAGTGCAGCGAAATCCAGGAACAAAAGCTGGTTTTAGCTAATATATTTCCTAATCCAGTTCTAATTTGATTAAATTCTGGGAAGACCATCAGTTGTCCAAGCACCACAGTTTGAGTACTGTGGGTCTAGCTGTTAAGACTTGGGCTCCATTTCCAGCTCTGCTACAAACTTCACATGGGACTGTGGGCGAGTCTCTTAACTCCTTGCCTCATTTACTACCACTGAAAATGGGAGTTTTATTTACTTCACTAAATAATGATTATGATTTGCAGCTAATAAGGACAGCTAATGGGAAAAGGTAAGAATAGAACTGCTGGCTCCTAACCTTGTGCACATTCTCCTAGGACTATGGTTTTCAATCTTTTTTCGGCCCCCCCAAAAATTTTGAATGTAGGTGCAGACTCCTTTGGAAATCTTAGACATAGTCTGAGGCCCCCAATTGAACACCACTGTCCTAGACCATAGAGGCATTGCAGAGGGAAAGGTATCAGAAGAATTGTGATCTCTTATTTCTGGAAACTTTTGGAAAGTTGTCCAGGCTAGCACAGAGAAATTCAAGGGACTAGGCAATTCACTGTGAAGCTACATAAGTACTGCATGCATACACAGAATGCCATTTCTTAGGTGCACATTTAGGTCTGAACCTGCAAAGATCTACACACATTTAACTTAATGCATTTGAGTTGTACCATTGAACTCAGTGGGATGTGATAACTCACATGTTTAAAGATAAAAATGTGCATACGTTTTTGTAGAATTGAGTCCTTGAACTATATTGCATGTGTTCAGTATGTGATTTTTCAAACACCCAGGAGTCTGTGAAAGCAAAACCTGTTTCCTCTGGACTGAGTATATGGCCTTATCACTGAGGGCTTCTTCCTTGCCGAGTTGTAACTTTCAAACATCAGCTGCAGGATTGTACTAAAAAACTAAAACTAAACCATCTTCAAGAATTTCTTAAAATGGGGAAGATTGTGAATCTTTTCCTTCCCTTAGTTCCTCATCTCAGCAAAATAATTTTGGGGGGGCATGAGGGGAAGGTTTGAGCGATCACCTTTGAGTAGAGACCAAGCCTGGACAATTTTAGCCCTAAAAGTGACTGCTTCACAGTTAAAAGAAAAGGAGTACTTGTGGCACCTTAGAGACTAACCAATTTATTTGAGCATGAGCTTTCGTGAGCTACAGCTCACTTCATGATGAAGTGAGCTGTAGCTCACGAAAGCTCATGCTCAAATAAATTGGTTAGTCTCTAAGGTGCCACAAGTACTCCTTTTCTTTTTGCGAATACAGACTAACACGGCTGTTACTCTGAAACTTCACAGTTAAGAAAGTCTCAAAAAAAATTGGTGCTGGTGTTTCCTAATGACAGTTTTGAGACTTTATATAGCAGTCACTCCAGGAAGACTGATGTAAGCCTTTATTCAGTGAAATACTTTACTTTGAAGCCAGTGATAACTTGAAGTCAATTGGACTACTAATGTGCTTAAATGCTTTGCTGAATTGGTCATAATACCTGATGGTTTGAAATAAAATCAAACTCAAAATAATTATTTAATAGTTTAAGTTAGGAGAAGATATTGACAGAGGTCCCACAGGAATATCTTCTTGGTTCAGTTCTATTTATTAATTCATTTAGTGTCTTGGAATACAGTGAAGAATGTATGCTAATCAACTTCTGGATGGTACAAAGCTGAAAAGGATTGCAAATATTTAGGAGTCTAGGATTAAAATACAGCATGGTTGTGATGCCTTGGCAAATGGCCTGATGTAAATGATATAAGGTTCAATAAAGAAAAACAAAGTGGTTCAGTTTCAGTAGGCGGGAATAATCAAATGTACAAATATTGGATGACAGACTGGAGAGAGGTAAATAGCGGTGTCCGCCAGGGTCTGTACTGAGACCAGTGCTATTTAACATATTCATAAATGATCTGTACAAAGAGGTAAACAGTGAGGTGGCAAAATTTGCAGATGATACAAAACTACTCAAGACAGTTAAGTCCCAAGCAGAGTGTAAAGAGCTACAAAAGGATCTCTCAAAACTGGGTGACTGGGCAACAAAATGGCAGATGAAATTCAGTGTTGATAAATGCAAAGTAATGCACATTGGAAAACATAATCCCAACTATACATATAAAACGATAGGGCCTAAATTAGCTGTTACCACTCAAGAAAGAGATCTTAAAGTCATTGGGGTAGTTCTCTGAAAACATCTACTCAATGTGCAGCAGCAGTCAAGCAAACAGAATGTTGGGAATCATTAAGAAAGGGATAGATAATAAGACAGAAAATATATTGCCTTTGTATAAATCCATAGTATGCCCACATCTTGAGTACTGTTTGCAGATGTTGTCACCCCATCTCGAAAAAGATACATTGGCATTAGAAAAGGTAATTAGGGGTATGGAACGACTTCCATATGAGGAGAGATTAATAAGACTGGGACTTTTCAGCTTGGAAAAGAAACAACTAAGAGGGGATCTGATAGAGGCCTTTAAAATCATGACTGGTGTGGAGAAAGTAAATAAGGAAGAGTTATTTACTCCTCAGACCACAGGAACTAGGGGTCACCAAATGAAATTAATAGGCAGCAGGTTTAAAACAAACAAAAGGAAATATTTTTTCACACAACAAACAGTCAACCTGTGGAACTCCTTGCCAGAGGATGTTGTGAAGGCCAAGACTATAACGGTTCAAAAAAGAACTGGATAAGTTCATGGAGGATAGGTCCATCAATGGCTCTTAGCCAGGATGGGCAGGGATGGTGTCCCTAGCCTCTGTTTGCCAGAAGCTGGGAGTGGGCAACAGTGGATGGATGTCTTGATGATTACCTGTTCTGTTCATTCCCTCTGGGGCACCTGGCATTGGCCACTGACAGAAGACAGGATACTGGGCTAGATGGACCTTTGGTCTGACCCAGTATGGCTGTTCTTATGTTCTTAGTGGCTAGGCAGTAGTACCACAGGCATGGATCTGGAGGTTATAGTGGAGGTTAAATTGTGTGGGAAGAGGGAAGCAAGTGCCTTATTGAGTTGTACTAACAGGTGTTTCAAGAGTAACAAAATCAAAGGAATAATTCCACTGTACTCGTGACTGGGTAGGTCACACTCGGAATCCTGTTTTCTATTCTGGCCACTACATTCCAAAAAGAGAAAAGGATTGGAGAGAGATCAAAAGGTCAGCACCAGAAATGGTAAAAGATTTAGAAAATAAGACCACTGAGGAAAGGTTAAAAGTATGGGGCATTTTCTGTCAAGAGAAAAGATAGCTATGTGGAGGCATAACTGTTAAATATGTAAACAGATGTTATCAATATCTTTCTCAAAATACTTTGTTAGGCATGGCTTCTGTTTCTTGTGTAATGAACTCTGACTGACTTCTATTCTCCGGTCTCTCTCCCCATTTTTTCTGGTGTATTAGGCTTCTTGGACTTGTCCCTCAAATTGTCCAGGTTCAATCTCTTTGTGCGGTATTTTATTCATGAGATTCTGTGGGTTTTGACCAACAAGAGAGAGATTTCATACTCAAGGTGCATAAAGATATAGCACAGAAATGACTGTCCCTGCTTTCCCCAAAGATTTTTTTTTAATAGAAGAGAAGCTTCCTGACTTTTGATTGAGTACCTGCAAATGTAATGATGCTGGGAAAGAAACCCTGCTTTGTTGGTATTGAATCTCAGGTTGCTGTTTTGTTCCTCTTACTATTTTGGCCTATCAGTAGCACAAAAAATTAATGTTATGTCCTCCCTGTCATGGCCACCTCAGCAGAATCTGATATGTCTCCCCCAAACCCCACATACATTAAGCTATTTCCTGTTTTCAGTCTCAATATGAATGGTACCCAACTTTCTAAGAATCTTACAAGCAATCTGCTTTTTTCTCCTTCCATTAAACTGAGCACACAACTATTATATAAAGAAACTGATTTTTCCACAAATTCTACTTAGTATAAATCCAAATTATGTACTTTATTCGATAATACACTAGTTGACATTTGATGAGTTTCTTTAAGCCTGGTTACATTGAGATGTCCATTGCTTTAATCTTTTTTTACAACAGATCAGTTTTACATTCCAAGTTTGTAACTGTGGACGTCTTTTCTCTCCTTTAGGCATTTATTATCTATTTTCTGCTTCACTAGTAGCTGTATAAAGCCCAGCATGGCTTTGCTTTATGAGGCACAGACCAGAAGATTGGCATAATGATGAAATTAGAACTGGCCAACCAACCGGCAGCTGGTCGCTCCTATTGGAGTTGTTTTTGACAGGGGAGGAAGCCAGCAGCTCCTGAAGCTGGTGGCAGTTGAAGTAGTCTGCCCACTGTTTCCCAGGCCCTGCTGCTGCTTCTGTCTTTGAAGTGGGTAGGGAAAGCTGTGGAAGGAGAATGGCTTCTTTCTTGTTCCTACAGCTGCTGCCTCTGCCTCCTGCAGAAGAGGGGGATTGGTTCTGGAGAAGAAATGTAGTTGCTGCTGGCCACGTCTCCCAGTACCGTGCCATTAGCGGAAATTAAAAAAAAAGAAGAAAAAAAAGCGGGGGAGGGGAGGGGAAATGAAAAGTTAATACGTTAGGAGGATTTTTTTTTTTTTTTAATTATAGGGCGCTCATATAACTATATTGGCTTAAACTACCAGTGCGTTTTTGGCAAGAAAAACTCACGCTGGTTTTTCACTGCTTGAGTCACTCATCAGTTAGAGAGGTTTACGCCTGGGATTATGGACACTAAGGAATACGCATCAATAATTTAGCAATAAAGGACAGTTTCTGAAGGCATGTCTCTGTTTCAGAAATAACTGGGCTGTAATATATTTGCTAAATTGAACTGCTGCTTTCATACTGGAGTAATTTTTTTTAAACATTGTGCTGAAATACTTACTTGGTTTTAGCATGTAGAAAAACGTATTGTTATCACTTATAGAATTGAGCTTTCATTTGAAACTTGCAACTATGAAAATACCTTGCGATGCTACTACCACAGGAACCAAACTAGAGTAGGACTATTGTTTCCGAGGTTGGTATCAGAATACAGGAAAATTCAGACCTTCATCTTATCCCTAATTTGGTTCCGTGTGGGACTGTACTCTTGTTCCAAATCTGGAGATGTTACAGAATTCAGCAGCACTAGTGTTGGGCTGTCCATGAACAAGTAATGAGATCTCAAAGCTTTCCTCTTTTTCACATGTTAGTACTGAACTTACTTAGATTGTATTAATAGTATTAATTATTAAAAATCTACTATGCTGCTATAGGTTTACAAGGCATTTCACTGTAAATGATAATATGGAGACATAACTTAGAGCAAGATACTTTCCCTGTCCTGAAAAGCTTATTCAATAGAAAAGACAAAGACCAACAGATGAATTAAGAGAGAGGCTGTGGATTATCATTGGTGAGTGTGTATGGCTGGCTTTATTTTGCATGCTCTTTTGGTTTCTTTTTCACTTGTTTTCAATATTTCCCCTTACATCAACTGTATTTGAAGGCACATGTGTATTTGAATTATACATTTAGGATTCTTTTATACTCTTAAGACTAAATTCAAGCCCAGTGTGTTTGATTGTAACTTTTATTGTTGCTTGTCCTTTTTATAGACATCATACAATTCTCTTGGAAGCAGCTTTAGAGAAAGAAATCTGATCAATAAGCCATTTGTCTTCATAATATTTTTTAATATGGCATGGCTCAATGCATCATTTGAACTTGTTGATGCTAGTTTATTTAATGTCTTACCCAAAAGAAGGGTAAGGAAGGATGGGGTGGGAGTGGGGGAATTCCTTCAAAAAGAAGTACAAGTTGGGGAAAGAATACTAACAGACAATGATTAGTTAGAATGTGGTACATGATGAGGTTTCTGTATCTTCTGTTGGTTTGAAATGAGTGCCACATGGACAGAAATAGTGTGGTAGATCACCTTCCTAGCTTACTGAACCATGATAGCAGGAAATAACTTACCATAGGGAGTTTACCTAGCTAACCACAACCTTTCACTAATATGTGTATTGTGTCCTCACACACACGTTCTGAAAAAAAAAAACCCAAAAAACCAGAACTCGTATGTCACTGATGGGAAATTTGGTCTTAATTTGTATGTAGGAGACCGTGTCAACATTTGCATGATCTTCCCCCAACTACAGAATAAGTACAAAATATTTCAGAGAAGTTTAAGAAATGATTTTATAATTATTTTTAGAAATATAAGTTGGCTTTGGAAATGCGTAGCTTCCCCACTTCTAAATGTTTGTCAAAAATATATTTTTGGTATATTTTTTAAAATAGGAAATAGTCAAATAAAAGTTTAAATAGTAGATTTTATTTTTTTTAATTTTGAGTTGGAGTCTTGTAGCATCTTTAGGTTCTTTTTATAGGTTTTAGGGCTAGAAGGGACCATTGGATCATGTACTCTGACCTTCTGTGTAACACAGGACATAGACTTTCACCCAGTAACTGCTGTATTGTGGACAATACAGTTATTGTCCACAATACAGCAGTTACTGGGTGAAAGTCTACGTCCTGTGTAACACAGAAGGTCAGAGTACATGATCCAATGGTCCCTTCTAGCCCTAAAACCTATAAAAGAGCAGGGGTGGGCAAACTTTTTGGCCTGAGGGCTGCACGGATTTCCGAAATTGTATGGAGGGCCGGTTAGGGGAGGCTGTGCCTCCCCAAACAGCCAGGCATGGCCCAGCCCCTACCCCCGTCTGACCCCTGCTGCTTCTCGCCCCCTGATGGCCCCCCCGGGACTCCTGTCCCATCCGCCTCCCCTCCCCCCCGTCCCCTGACAGCCCCCGGAACCCCCACTCCTGACTGCCCCCTCCACCGCATCCAACCCCTCCTCTCATTCCTGACTGCTCCCCCCCCCCCGGGCCTCTGCCCCATCCAACCACCCCTTCTCCCTGTCCCCTGACTGCCCCCAAAACCCCTGCCCCTGACTGCCCTCCGCTTCCCTATTCAACCCCCCCCCCCTTCCGGACTGCCCTCCCCCCGGGACCCCTGCCCTCATTCAACCCCACTGTTCCCCACCCTCTGACAGCCCCACCCCCTGACCACCACCCCGAACTCCCCTGCCCTCTATCCAACCCCCCCTGCTCCCTGTCCCCTTACCATGTTGCCTGGAGCACCGGTGGATGGCGGCGCTACAGCCGCACCGCCCAGAGCACTAGGACAGGCAGCCGCGGCTCTGCAGCCCCGCCGCCCAGAGCATTGCACCGGCAGCGCAGTGAGCTGAGGCTACGGAGGAGGGGAAGCAGCAGGGTAAGGGCCGGGGGCTAGCATCCTGGGCCAGGAGTTCAGGGGCCGGGCAGGAGGGTCCCACGGGCCTGGTGTGGCCCACGGGCCTTAGTTTGCCCACCTCTGGACTAAAGCATATCTTTCAGAAAGGTGTCCAGGCTTGATTTGAAGACTTCAAGGGGTGGAGAATTACCACTTGGCTTGGTACTTTGTTCCAATAGAACAAATTAAATTCAGTAAAGACAAGTACAAAGCACTACATGTAGGTAGGAAAAATCAACTGCACATAAACAAAATGGAGACTAATTGACTAGGCATCAATACTGCAGACAAGGATCTGGGGGTTACAGTGGATCACAGATTTATTGAGTGTGATGTTGCAAAAAGGCAAATATAATTTCAGAAAGATGTGAAGAAATTGGAGAGAGTCCATCAGAGAGCAACCAAAATGGTAAAATGTTTAGCGAACATAACCTATGAGGAAAGGTCGAAAGAATTTGGCATGTTTAGTCTAGAGGAGAGACAGCTGAGTGGGGACATGGTGATCAAATCTATCAAAATGTGTGAAGAGGAGGGTGATCAGTTGTTTTCCAAGTCCACCAAGTGTAGGACAAGAAGTAATTGTCTTAGTTTGCAGTAAGGGAGATTGGCTATTGGAAATTGTTTCCTAACTATCAGGATAGGTAAGCACTGGAATAGGCTTGCAAGGGAGGTTGTGGAATCTCCATCATTAGAGGGTTTTAAGGACAGGTTAGAAAACACCCATCAGAGATGATCTAGTTGTACTTAATCCTGCCTCATTACAAAGGGATGGACTACGTGATCTCTCGAGGTCCCTTCCAGCTCTATATTTTTGTGAGTCTGTTAATTTAATTTTTGCCTTATTTATAATTTGAATTAGTTTCACTTTGACCTGCAGTCATTGGTTCTTGTTATGCCTTTCTCGGATACATTAAATATCCCTTTAATACTCTTTATTTTCTTCCTGAGAAGGTACTTAGACACTGTTATCAAGTCACCTCTCAATCTTCTTTTTGATGCACTAAACAGATTCAGCTCCTTAAGGCATTTTTTATCCCTCAGATCATTTTCGTGTCTTTCTGCACCCTCTCCAATTTTCCAGTGTCCTTTGTGAAATGTGGACACAATAACTCTGTGCTGTACTCGGGTATTGATCTCACTGATGCCAAATACAGGAGTAAAATCGCTTCCCTATGTTTATTATCCTGTTATGTATCCAAGGATGTTGAGTCCTTTTTGCCACAGCATTGCTCTTGGAGCTCATGTAAAGTGCTTTGTCTACTATGACCTCTAGCGCCTTTCAAGGGTACAGTCTCCCATTCTGAAGGTATAGCCTGCATTCTTTGTTTCTAGATGTATGACCTTGCATTTGGCTTATTAATACACATTTTGCTTTTATCTGCATGGTTTTTAATACACAGTCCAGAACTCTGAGAAATACAACTTGATGTATCATACATTCACTAACTTACAGTGTGTCTAAAAAATTCGCTTCAACTCTTTAGTCATAGTCATGTTGATTGGGCCATAAGAGTGTCTAGAACATCCTCCCATTTGGATATGGCCCGTGATGTTCACTTTACTTATTAAAAGTGAATGGGATCACTCAGAGAGTAAGATGATGAGTCTGGCTCGCTGTTAGCAAGGTAGAATGACAATGGCCAAATTAACGGGACTCCAGCCCGTCATTTGGTAAGACTTGCCATGTGCCAGAACTTCCTCTTTCTTTGTCATCAGGAAGTCGCTTAGGTTCCAATAAGTGTTTTATTTATTTGAGATAAATGTAAATTGCATCAGAGATGGCCAAAAACTAGCTTTTTCAATAACTCTTTTGTCATTTAAACTGAACAAGTGTGGCTTTTGGCATGTAATTTTAGGCTGTTTGCTTTTTCTTCATGCAGTTAACTGAAATCTTTTTTTCAATAGTACAAGTTCTTAATAGCTTTTTTCATCTTGTGTTTTTTTTTTAAAAAAACATGCTCAACCCTTTTAATCGCTTATATGCAGATGAGTTGTATTTGCATTAGGAGTCCAAATGGCCTTCATGAAGTTGATAATCTGGGGGTGGAAGTGAACTCACAATGCCACAGAGACTGGAAGATAGGAAGCAGGTTTTCTTCCTGGAACATGTATTGTCACAGAGCTAACTGCACCTCTATCCCTTTTCTGCTCTCTGAGTACACCCTCCCAGGCATTAGGCTTTTAACCTGTTCTGGAGTGAAATTTTTATTTCTCCCACTCTTAGGCCAGGATTGGGAGAGGCTGTTGTGCCCAAACTGTTTATAACCAAATAGGCCTGACCAGATTCAGTTGTTTGCATGATCCTCTCATCAGGAGTCCGTGATCAGCAGTGTTTTTAAAACAAGTGTATTTATTACCAAATGAAACAAAGATTATAGGAAATTATTTCAAAACAAAGAAACAGCCTATATACGTAATTAGATTCATTTAATCTTATGCTTCACTGCAAACTAAGTTAGATGGGCTTTCCTCTTACAGGAAAAGAATAGAGTCAGGTTACATACTTTTAGGAATCCCAGCAGCTCTTGAGACTGAAGGCTGGTCTAAACCAGTGGTTCTCAACCAGGGGTACATGTACCCCTGGCAGTACGCAGAGGTCTTTCGGGGGTACAACAGCTCATCTAGATATTTGCCTAGTTTCACAACAGGCTACATTAAAAGCACTAGTGAAGTCAGTACAAACTAAAATTTCGTACAATGACTTGTTTATATACTATACACTGAAATGTAGATACAATATTTATATTGCAGTTGATTTATTTTATAATTATATGGTAAAAATAAGAAAGTAAGCAATTTTTCAGTAATAGTGTGCTGTGACACTTCTTTATTTTTATATTTATTTTGTAAGCAAGTAGTTTTTAAGTGAGGTGAAACTTGGGGGTACGCAAAACAAATCAGGCTCATGAAAGGGGTACAGTAGTGTGGAAAGGTTGAGAACTACTGGTCTAAACTACAAAGGTAGGTTGTCTTAACTACATTGCTCAGGGTTGGGAAAAATGTAATACCCTGTGGAATGTAATTAAGCTGTCGTAAGCCCTGGTGTGGACCCTGGTAAGTTGATGGAAGAATTCTTCTGTCTAGGTACAGCCTCTCAGAAAGGTGGATTTAATACAGTGACGGTGCCGCCGTAGTGTTTCTAGTGTAGACATACCCTGAGTCCGTTTTCTCTCTTTCAGGGAAGTTAGGTTTTTCTAACCAACCTCCCCCTCATGACACAAACTGTCCACTCTCCCTTTGTGACTTTGGCCCCTGGTTACCAGTCAACTTTGTTACAGTGTCTAGATTTTAAGTCTCTTTTTGCCCCAGTGTAGGTAGCTCCATTGAATGGCAGTTAGTCACTCAGTTCTTAATGACTTGCCATCACTGATCTTCTGACAGTGGAGGAAACTATATGTTCCCATCTGACGTTCCAGTCCTCCATCTCAAAAATCCAGTATATAAACCAAATAAGGGGGCGTTATAGATTAATATTCGTTATCAAGCATCCCTGTGTTCATCACAGGCATCAACCCATTCATTACCCTGAATTTTAGTGGGATTGTGGGAGTGTCTTACGTGATCTGTAGCAGACCCTGTTGCTGTCTTGAGTTTCTCTTTCTTAGGTTTCTTAAAACAGCACTGAGCCACTTGTGAGTCAGATAACACCCCTTTTTGTAGTCTGGTTTATTAAAGTAACATTGCAGTTCAAATGTCAACTTAAATCAAAACAAATCTTCTCCACTGTACAATTCCGTCAGCCTCATGCTGGGTTTAACAGTTCTTTCCAAATCCCAGGTCCTGCTGCCCGGTGCTGTCTCAAGCCTCTTCCCTCGTAAGGCTTCTGCTACTGCTCCTCATGCAGGTCACTCCAGCCAGGCCTTTTCATCTGATCCCCCTTTGGGTCTTCTGTGGGTCTGTCTCCTCTTTCTCACTGATGGAACAGACTCCCTCTTATAGGAAGTCCTGACAGTAGGCTATTCTAATCACCTGACCCACCACAAACCTAAATCTATCATCTGGGTCTAGGTAACTAAGCACATGTGGGCCAGCCCACCCTGTAACCCTGATTATCCACTGTGTCCCCAAATCCCAGTGAGAATGGCAAGGGTTGGTGGCGTCACTACAGGAGGCTTTGATATGTCCAACAAGAGTTTGACTGTTCAGGCAGATCTGCCCAACAAGAAACTGGGGAGAATCTGGCACAGGCAAACCAAATTCTCTTTTTCATGCTGCATGGTTTGGATTATGGTTCTCTGTGGTGTTAATAAAATTGCATCTTAAGCTATTTTGAACAATTAAGACATCTATATAATCAATCACATTGGTCAGAAAGGTGGGGGAAATTGTAAAAATGGTCAGGTTCCCCTCTCAGATTTCAGAGTTTTGGGAATAGCAATCAACTTTGACAGTCTGGGATCTTAACGTGGGGCTGATTCTACAATCATCTTTATGGGTTTGACTCCAAGCCAAAGGATAATAGCGCTGTATCAGAAAGACTTGTCACAGAGAGCTTTTTATAAAAGGGAAGCTGTTCAGTCCCTGTATCAGTTTTTTGTTAGATGAACTATTTCTGGGACAAGATGGGTAATACAAAGCTATGTACTACAAACTCTTAACTTTTGGAGTGTTAAGCCCACATCAAGATAAAAAGTGCATATTGGTGTTGGGTTATGCTATCGTGTCACTCTGAGGGTAAAGTGTATATTGGGGGTTTCTCATTAAAATCCTATTTAGAAAGCCTTTTAGATTGAATGTTGGAATGTGGTTTTTCCAAGCGACCTAAAATTATTCCACTAAATAAAAGACCAATTTAATTAAATCCTGTCCAAAAGATCGGATGAAGTAGCCATGCAAAGGGAGGCCACTAGAGGGCTGATCATGGAGAGACGCATACCAACAGAATTCCAGCCCCATTCTCCATATTTCAACTTAAAATATGAAAATGCAAACAAGACTTTAACTTGAAACTATGCTTGAAATGTCTAGTTTTCCTTAGTGAAAACTTTCCAAAAAAGAAAAGAAAAAAACTGACTCCAACACAGGAAGTCCTAGACTTCAATGAAGGCATGTGTGTGTTTGTTTTTTCGCTGAACACATACAAGCCAGTCATGCGGTTGCAGAGGAAGCTGCTGAAAATTTTACTACAAAGACCTCTCCAAGCACTCAAATGCTGCTTGCAGAAATCTGTGCTGAAAATCTAAAGACAACAAGAATTACTGCAGTCTTTTAAAACTTTACTCTAAAAACTAAAAACTATTACTGCAAGAATTGTGGTGCGATTGAGGTGAGACGATCTTCTCTCTGAAGGGTTTTAAGGCCTCTGCTAGCTTTTGAATATTTTCATAACAAAACAGAAGACCTTTCTTTTCAGGATATTTATTAACACCCTTAATTCCTTTCCTCATTTACTGGTCTCTCTTTTGTTTGTTTTAATTTTCAGCTGTAGAGATGAGTGTGTCTCACTTTAAATTTGGATATGAAGCCCTTTCCTCTACCCCTTTCTCCTCCTCTGTCTCCCCCCCCCAATTTGAGTATGAAATCATCTTCCCTCTTAAGTCACAAATCTAATCACAATAATGCCAAAACAACATTCTACCGAACTATGAAAGAGGTTGAATACTGAACTCTGGGTAATGAATCTTGGAAATAATAAAATATGTGGGGCAAGTTTCTGAGCAATTGAGGATGGTGGCTGTTTGGTTTGTTAAAATTTTTCATATGAGCTGCATATTTCACTTGCAGTCCCCATTTAGTCTGGGAAAAAGGAGAAAGAGTATTCTCATTTGTTCTGGTAGTGTAACTATACACTAGCAACAACTTATTTTGGAAAGAAATATTAGATTAATTTATAAAAGGAGATCAGTATGTAGGAAGATGCTGAGTCAACGTCTCCCTTGGTTAAAATGTTCATATGGTTCCCTCTTAAGTGATAAAAGAAATGCTCAAGGTATTACATTTATTGCACTGCAGTTTGTTTTTTGATAATCTAATTAGTCCAGGTAAAATAATAGTTAAGGATTTTAATGATGTAACACAAAGTTTGAGATTTACAATGCAGTGCAGAGGATTTAACCATACATCTTGTATTAAGGGAAAATTTGTGGCTATATTCCCTCTATTGCTTTGAAAATCTCAAACTGTGTTAGAATTTATGGCTAGATTGGTTGTGAAACTATATGTCTGTATGATTAGAGGGGAAGAGGCAGTAGGAAAGACATAAAGAAATATGAGACTTTGCCACAAAAAAGACTAACAGGAAGAACAGGGTGTAGAAAAGAGACTGATATATATATATAGACAATTAGTATAGAAACCATAAATGCAAAAATCAAGGAGTAACCACTCAAGATGTTGGAGAGGTCTACACTAGACAATTCTGCTAACACAGCTGAGTCAGGGGTGGGAAGAGACTTGATCCCTGACCGACAGCTGTGATCACAAAAGCCCTTAGTGTAGCCGCAGCTTTACCACCAAAGTGGTTCTTTTTCAGCATAGCTTGTTTTGCTTTGGGGGTGGGGCAGCGCTTTTACTATACCAGTACAGTGTACAGCTTTGCCAGTATACCTGTGTCCACACTAACAATGCTTTCTCACTGTAGTATACCAGTTTTCCTGTACTGCTAAAGTGCTGTTAGTGTATATGGAACCTTCGTCTCCAATTCAGGGAAGGTACTTAAGCATGTACCTAACTTTAAATACTTGATTAGTCCAGTTGAAATCAACCAGAACACCAGCCTCAGGGACTGAGAGAAAGGAAGACACACACTCCCGTGCTGTCAATAGTTCCTCTAATGGCTCCCAGGCAGCGTGGAGGAGAAAAGGAGGTAGTAGCCAGACTGAAATGCACAGGGAGCAGAGTAAAGGAAATGTGGCAATCAAGAACGAGGTATGAGGGGGCAGGGGAAAAGAGAAGACAGGCTGGGAGAGACGTGCTGGGGGCAAGGGGGAAGGAGCAGAAGAATCTCTAACCGCTAGCACTTACTCCCCTCCAGAACCCTAATTGGAACCCAAGATTTCCTGAATCTCATCATTCTTCTGCTATCAGCAAATAGCTGTGAAGCGCACTGGCAAATTATGTCTCCCATCCCCTTTTAGTGCTTGTCCACATAGAAGATGATGACCTGCTATTTCTAGTGGTTGCTCTGTTAACTCAAATAGCAGAGGCCTGTGTAATGAATCTAAAGATTTCAACTCTCTGATGACCCACATGGGCACACAATTAAACATTGACAAATTTTATAAGTGCTTGTATACAAATACAATAAATCAAAATACTAAGATGGGGGAATGTGAGTACCTGTTATTAAATGAGAATATTGATATAATAGGCATCACAGAAACCTGGTGAATTGATGGTAATCGATGGGACATGGTAATACCACGGTACAAAATATATAGGAATGAAAGAATAGGTCTCCATTGGTTGGGGGGTGGTCACTATAGGTGAAAGCATAGACTCAAATATAGTATAAATATAGTAAAAAGCTTAAATGAATCAAACTGTACCACAGAATGTCTGTGGATAGACATTCATGCCTGAATAACAAGAGTATAGCAGTAGGAATATACTACCAACCACTTGACCAGGATGGTGATAGTTATTGTGAAATGCTTAGGGAGATTAATACTACAAAAACAGAAAACCCAGTAATAATGGGAGATTTAAGCTATCCCTATACTGACTAGGAACATATAACTTCATTATGGAATGCAGAGATACAATTTCTAGACACCATAAATGACTGCCTGGAGCAACTAGTCCTGGAACCCACAAGGGAAGAGGCAGTTCTTGACTTAGTCCTAAATGGTGCACAGGATTTTGTTTAAGAGATGTAGCTGAACAACTCTGTAATAGCCACTATAATATAATTAAATTTAACATCCTGGGGGGCGGGGGAGGAAATACTAAAGAAAACTACCACAGTTGCATTTAACTTCAAAAAGGGAAACTACACAAAAAATGAGGAGGCTAGTTAAATGGAAATTAAAGGAACAGTCGCAAGAGTGAAATGCCTATAAGTTGCATGGACTCTTTTTAAAATAGAGGTTCAAACAATTTGTATATCTCCAATAAAAAAAAACAAAACAGTAAGAGGACCTAAAAAACACCACCGTAACTAAACAACAGAGTAAAAGAGGTGGTTAGAGACAAAAAGGCATCCTTTAAAAATTGGAAGTCCGATCCTGCTGAGGAAAATCTAAAGGAGTATAAACTCTGACCGGTCAAGTGTAAAAGTATAATTAGACAGGCCAAGAAATAATTTGAAGAGCAACTAGCAAAAGAGACAAAAACTAACAGCAAAATTGTAAGTACATCAGAAGCAGGAAGCCTGCCAAAAAATCAGTGGGGCCATGGATGATGGAGGTGCTAAAGAAGCACACCAAGGAAGACAAGACCATTGCAGAGCAGCTAAATGAATTCTTTGCATCAATCTTCACTGCAGAGTATGTGAGGGAGATTCCCACACCTGAGCCATTCTTTTTAGATGACAAATTTGAGGAACTGCCCCAGATTGAGGTGTCAGTAGAGGAGGTTTTGGAACAAATCAATAAAATAAACATTAAGTAATCAGGACCGGATGGTATTCTTGCAGGGGGTTTGAAGTAGCTGAAATATGAAATTGCAGAAATAACAATTGTGGTATTGGTATATAACCTGTTACTTAAATCATCCTCTGTACTAGATAACAGGTGGATAGCTAATGTGATACCAATTTTGAAAAAAAGGCTCAAGATGCAATCCTGAGAGTACAAGCCTAACTTCACTAATAGGCAAACTGGTTGAAACTATAGTGAAGAACAGAATTATCAGACATATAGATAAACACAATATGTTGGGGATGAGTCAACACAGCTATTGTAATGGGAAATCATGTCTCACCAATCTATTAAAATTCTTTGAGGGTGTCAGCAAACGTGGACAAAGGTGGTTTAGTGGATACAGTGTTTTTGGCTTTTCAGAAAGCTTTTGAAAACGTCCCTCACCAAAGGCTCTTAAGCACACTAAGCAGTCATAAGATAAGAAGAAAGGTCCTATCGTGGATCATTAACTGGGTAAATAGAAGGGTCCCCCAAAGATCTGTACTGGAACCGGAGCTGATCAGCATATTCATAAACGATCTGGAAAAAGTGGTAAACAGTGACGTGGCAAAGTTTGCAGACACTACAAAATTACAGTCCAAAGCTGAATGCAAAAAGTTACAAAGGAATTTCACAAAACTGGATGACTGGGCAAGAAAATGACAAGTAAAATTAAGTGTTGATAAATGCAAAGTAATGCACATTGGGAAACATATTCCCTACTATACATATAAAATGATTGGGTCTAAATTAGCAGTTACCACTCAAGGCAGAGCTCTTAGAGTCATTGTGGATAGTTCTCTGAAAACATCTGCTCAATGCACAGCAGCAGTCAAAAAAGCTAACAATGTTAGGAGCCATTAGGAAAGGAATAGATAATATGACAGAAAACATCTTAGTGCCATTATATAAATCCATGGTACGCCCACATTTTGAATACTCCGTGCAGTTCTGTTGCCCCATCTCAAAAATGAGATATTGGAATTGGAAAGAGTAGAACAGGAAAAAGAGAAGGCAACAAAATAGATTGTATGGAACAGCTTTCATATGAGGAGAGATTAAAAAGACTGGAATAGGTCAGCTTGGAAAAGAGATGACTTACGGGAGATATGATGGAGGGCTATAAAATCATGACTGGTGTGGAGAAAGTGAATAAGCTAGTGTTATTTACCCTTTCACATAACACAAGAACCAGGGTTCACCCAATGAAATTATTAGGCAGCAGATTTAAAACAGACATAAGGAAGTCAACTTGTGGAGCTTGTTGCCAGGGGATGTTGTGAAGGCCAAAAATATAACTGGGTTAAAAAAAAATTAGATAAGTTCATGGAGGATAGGTCCATCAATGGCTATTAGCCATGATGGTCAGAGATGCAACAAATGCTCTGTGTTCCCCTAAACCTCTGATTGTTACAAGCAGGGGAATGGACAATAGGGGCTGGATCACTTGATAACTTGCCCTGTTCTGTTCAATTTATCTGAAGTATCTGGCACCGACTATTATTGGAATACAGGATGCTGAGCTAGATGGACCATTGGCCTGACCCAGTATGGCCGTTCTTGTGTTAATATGATTCCACATGATGGAATTTCTGGTTTTTCTGTTCGATTTTTTAAAAGAATCTAGGAAATCACACACACAAAAACTATGTTAAAAGAATATTTAAGTTGCGTAGTCAAGGATTGAAAAGTTAAGAAATGTCAGAATTAAGGTTTCCTTTACAACATTAATTTGGCCCCTTTGGATGCATGTATTATGATACTGTCATTGCAAGATCACAGATCTTTTTTCTCCAGGAAGCCTGCCTGAATTGGATAGATGGAACTGAGGAAATGAGTCAGGATTAACTAGTAAAGGAATCTGTTGCCTGTAGGACCCTTACCTCACTTGTTGCAAAAGTTGGAAGGTGTGTAGTGAAATGAGGCAGGAGATTTCAGGAAGAAGAAGACTCTCATGGTTTAGGTATTTGATGCTGCCCTGGAGAATTGGATTGTGTGCCACCCTATGCTATTGAGTTCCTGTGTAGTACTGGACAAGTCACTTAAACCAAAATTTAACCATTGATAACTGTAGTCTTCATTTTCTGGGTGCCCAGTTTGAGACACCTGAGGCTATGAGGAAATTAGAGCAGGGTTTAGGCAATGTGCAGTAATTCATTGTGTGACCCCACACCTTATAAAGATAAAAAGGAATACTGAATAACTACCCATTCAGCGAACACAGGCCTTCCTGTTCATTGAGTGATGCAGAAAAAACGGAAAGTGATCATTTAATTAAACATTATGCATACACACAAGGGGGGCCGAATTAATGTTGCATGGGCAACTTGCGTTCTGCCCTTTGCTAACTTTTGAGTGTTTGACTTCGTAACCTTAATATTCTTTTACCATAATTACTTAAAATTTTGTATATGTATGTGTGTATGTGCATATTTTTAAAATGTTGATATTTTCTAACACGAAGCACACTTAAGTAAAGAATTGACAGATTTCAAGGAGGGTGGATCATTTTCAGTAGAAGTGTTAATGTATGGGCCTTCTCTCTCTTGGTTTAGTTTTTAAATACAATTAAAGGCTCCAGTTCAGAAAAGCATTTAGCAAGGCACTTAACTGCATGCTTGAATTGGTGCAAGAATTGATAAACATGTATATTGTATGATGGTACATGCTAATACAAACAATATATTCACAGTGTCTAATATTTATCTTCTAAACATGGACAGGTCATGTTGCTTCTGGGATTTATTTTTATAAGTTGCAGAGTTACAGTATCCATGTTTATTAGTAAGAGGCTTTTAACCTCTATTTTGCAAGGTAATTTAGAACATTCCTCCCATATTATTAGAAAATTTAAAGAAATTGTATAAATAAATTATAAAATATAAATCCAGTAGATTTATTCTGAGAGCACATTCCCCTCATTCTCCAAGGTATACAATGTACATCACTGAGCTCACTCGAGGACTATCTGTTTTTCATTCCCAAGACATTAACACTTTATTCCATCTCGGTGATTATTGGATCAGTTACTCTTGCGGTACAGGCTTCAGTTATAGCTGAGCAGAAAAGTGAAGAGTTCTAAGATATTTCAGAAAAAATATAAAGGAAAAAGTAAACTCTATGAATAGACTAATGTTGATACAGTAGGTTGTCCCCAATTTATGGGGAAGTGCTTAAATAAAATCTAAGGGATGACCATCATAGGATCGTCACATTTAAGAAAAGCTTCAGACTCTTTACCAATTAGAAAAATATATACAATATAAAGACAGGTGAATATTCCTTACATATTGGCAATTAGCCTCTGAAAAAGCAGGGAAAATCTTAAATTTTATTAAAGAAAAAACATATGTATGAGGTATGAGAGAGAGAGAGAACTTTGTTCTTGGCAACTCAAGAAATAATAAACTTCATAATTAATGATCTATTGGATAAATAAGGCAAATTACAGATACACACAAAATTAATAAAATGTTCACCATTTTGTTATAGTATTGGTAGAATTTGATTTTTATTTTTTATAATTTTGATGGACAATATAGATGTTTGGTTTTAAGTATTTTTTATTTGCATCTATTTAAATTTTCACAGTTGTGGGAAATTATGGGGTGTATCAGATAATAGAGGGGGTCAGACAATAATTATTTAATGACTAGATATTGACAATCAAAAGGTTAAAGCTTTATATCTGTTAAAATACAAATTTGTCAACATCACGTCAAAATATGCAAAGTAAATATCCTTAAATTAAACTCAAATTCTCATGCAGCATTTTTCTTACTTTGCCTATCTATAAATTTAGATGATTATTGATGGCAATATTATTTTTGTTGGGCTGTGTGTGTGTGCATGTGTATGTGGTGAAATGGATGTTTACTGACATTTACTGATTAAAAATCTAATCCTTCCAAGCCTAGTTATATTCATCTGAATCTCAAATATCCATAACAGGAATCAAATACTTAGGTATGTTGAATTTACTTATCCTTACACTGGAAGAGAAATTGGAGCTAAATTTTTTTTAACTCCTTCAGAAGTTTCTCAAGCTATATTTCATCATGGCTCAAGGAAAGCACCTGGCCCAATTAATTTTACATTAAAATTTTATACTCGCCTTATAAGTATGGGTATGAGATTTTTGGACTGAAAGACCTAAAATACATAACTGAAAAATAAAACTCTTCTCAACAGCTCAGTTCAGCTGCCCTCCTGACATTCTTTTGCTTTCTTAAACCAAATAAAGAACCAACAACATCCAGTACTACTTTGGTGAATTAAAATGATAAAACTTGTCTCTCTCACCAACAGAAGTTGGCCCAATAAAAGATATTACTTAATCCACCTTCAATCTAAAACCTTCCAAAAAATTTCACTTTTATGGCATGAGAAAATATTAACTAAATGTTCATGTTCAAGATGAGAGAGCTGTTATGGCAGGGAGGGTTTATCAGACAATAGTCCAACAGGTCTCATTTGTGGTTTATTCTACTGAGTCATCTGAAGCCCATACCTTCAGAAGGCTTTTGATAGGGTGGAATGCAGTCTCCTTATAAAACTAAATAAAAACACAAATGTGTATGTTGCTTATTTTTTTCAGTTGGATTCAATCAATATATAAGAAACTTGTGGCTAGAATTTAACAAATGTATTGCCCTGTTTCAGTTGGGTAGAAAGAATAAGCACAGTTGTCCACTTTCCTCCTTATTATTTATGATCTTTGTTGTGCAAAGGATTCTAACTTGAAATCATGCAATAATATTGAGTATATTAATTGATGGAGCGCAACACCATATTTTTTGGTATGCCAGTGATGTCCTGTTCCACTTCATCTGTTATAATATCTGAACTTTTATCAGTCTGAAGGATTATCAAGACAAAATTAACATGGGCATAAAAAGAATCGTTCCTCTTTGAATGGTGATGACAAAGCCATAGAAAACAATTTAAATTTTCATATTTTCTTTAAGAGACTTAGGTGTGAGTATTGCTTATAAAACTGAGTTATATGCCTTTGTCAGGCAAAAAGTAAAAAGGACTTTAAAAATGGAACAACTTCCCTAATCCTTGTTGGGTAAAAGTAATGTTAAATGTTAAAATGTACTGTCATGCTTCCTTTTTCTGATCCAAGTAATCTACAGTACCTAATTTGTTTAGCTCCTTTTTCAAAAACATTCATTGTTTATGGCTCCAGAGAAAGTAAATACATGATGATGACCAGAATGAGATTATATTCATACAAAGAAGTTGGTATTATGCTATGGGATTTTCATACCCATTAGGAGTCGAGCTTGTTCCACTGTATGATAGGCCTAATTCATAATTTTCAGAATATAAAAACCTAGTTGACTGAAAGTTGTGGAATAATTTTAAAATAGATAGGTGCATAGATTTGGAAGGTGCCCATAACACCATATGTGCTGAGGCACTTTAAAAAACACACTGGGCATGCAAGAATAATTTCCTGAAATCCCTTTGTGGGAAAACTCTTTAATAATAACGGGGATTTTTAAATGGTATTTTAGGTTCTGAGAGATGGAAGGTAGATGACATTGATTTTATAATTTAAATAAGTTTAAAAGCCTTTCAGCAGCTAAAGACCCAAATTTGTCTTCTTGCTATAAGTTTTTACTAGTACCTACATATACAATATTGGACCACTTCAATCTTTTGACATAGGGCTGTTTCCCCCCATTTTCTTTGAATATATCACCCTTAGTTAACAGGACAGAATACTTTCTTCAGGGCATTGCCTGTCTCTTGTGTTTATACAGCACATAGCACAGTGTGACCCATCCTGCCTGGGTTGTTCAGGCATTGCCATAGCACAAAGAATAGTAATAGATTAAGCACTACACAAACTTATTGGTAGACCTGGGGTAAAACCCTGGCTCTGTTATATCAATGGTGAAAATCCCATTTGCTTCAGTAGGGCCAGAATTTCACTCAGAGAAGCAATAATAGACTTTGAACCTAAGCAAAATGTCAAAGGTTAATTTATTTAGTATGAGCTACATTTATTTAACATATTCTCCAAACCCACTGACCAGCTGTCCCAGCCTAGCTTCACTTACCAGCAAGAGGGAAATTAGTGTGGGAATCTGCTCAATATCTTAGATGTCTATTCACAAATGCAAGGAGTATGGGAATAAACAGGAAGAACTCAAAGTACTAGAACATAAGCTAAATTATGACTTAACTGGCATGACAGGGAGTTGTTGGGATAGATGCTTCATCACCTCCTGTTCCTGATTTGGGGATCTGTGATAGACCTACCATAACATCACCACTATTTTTCACTTTATTTATCTTTACCCACAGACATTCACCTGGTCTGCCTCTTGACTCCTCTGTACCTCAGAACAAATGCATATATTCTTGATGTATAATGCAACACCTCCTCCCTTTTCCTCCTGCCTGTCCTTCCTGAACAAGCTATACCCCTCTGTACAAATATTCTAGTCATTTTCTTTGACAATTTTATGTACTGTATTGCAGCAGAAGTCAGAAAAGGTCATTATAGTACTGTAGGGATTTCAGAAGCTTAATGGTGCAGCATCAACAAAGGGTTGGTTTTACAAATTGAGATGTTATAAGACTCTTTAAAAGGTAGGAATCCTTGACTAGATACAATTATGGACTAGATTATATGGGCTTTTCCTTTCATTGTACTCCCTCTGGGCCTCATCCTGCACAGAATTATACATGTGAGTAGTCTAACTTTACCCATGTAAGTAGTCATATTAAATCATATATAGAAGTCCTATATACATAGCCCCAGTCCTTCAAATACTTAAGCATGTGCTTGAAGTTTGACTTAATGGGACTTCCTGCATGCTTAAAGTCAAAGCACGTGCATATTTGCAGACTCAAAACTTACCGGTATGTTTGTAAAGCTGAAGTCCTGTTAGGTGTAGCAGGGATCTGCGATACTCCTTGTAGGTTGACTTCAGGAAAAACATATTAGCCGTACAATGTGAACCAAATGTTTAGATGTAGGTTTGGTAATAATGAAAGGATGTAAACACTGAACTAGAGATTTTACTAGTTACCTAGCGAGACTTGGATGCACTACTCTGTAGCAAATGAGAGATACAGGTTGGATGCTGATATTTCAGATGTCAGGCTATCACAGACTAATTTTATAATTTAAATGCTTAAATTATTTATTCAGAATATATATCATATTATTAGTCTTGTATGAAAGTATGAAGCTGAGTAGCTGTTTTGCTAAGAGTTGCCAAGAAGAGGTTGATAGTTTGGAACAAGGATATCTGTGGTTGCTATGTGCAAAAACCTAGAACAAGCCAGTGGGAAATAATATCAGGGTGGGAAAGTATTGCTATGGTAACCAAGTATTTTATTTTAAAGGAGAGATGGATAACACAACAAGGATCTGTGAGACTTGGGTAGGAAAGTATTTTACACAAAATGGAGAAGACTAAAAGACAGCAATTGTGTTGTGCTCTTAACTGCATTCTGTTTGTTAGTCTCCAGCTAAGAGAAATTTCTGTAAAGTAGGAACAATTTATGCTGAAGCAATATTACAAAATATCTTTTGCTTTTATTTTTTTAAACAGGAATGCTAGAACAGATTTCCTCCCCCCCCCCTTTTTTTTACTCTATTTTTATTTATAGAGAGAGGAAGATTTTCTTTTAATTTGTGGATATGTGTGAAGAGTTCCCTTTTTCAAAAATGTGTACAATTATACTCAAATAATTTAACTTGGGTAATTATTAATTTTTAAAATATCTTTTAACTAGAAATACAACAAATTGTAATTAGAAATTCAGCAAATTGTGACTATTAAACCGTATGCCAGATCTGTGCATTTAAATTATATTGTAAGTGTGAAGTGTAAGTCTCATTTGTAAATCAGCTTTTTACAAATAGCTGAATAATAATAATAGTTGTCTCAGAGGGCCCGATTCTGATCTCCCCATGACTGATTTGACCTTGAAAATCAGAGGTGCAAAGTCATAAAAGCTCAGCTCCGTTCAGCCGCAGATCGGAATTGGCATTCAAATTTCCTTTGCTGTTGGGGTAACTTCTCCTCCTCTCACTGACTTGATGGAAACAGCGACTGAGCTAGGCCTCCAGGCCGAATGGGCTGATCAGTACTCTACTTACCTTCTCTAATCAGCTGAATCCCAGCCAGCTACTGAGCAAAGGCAACAAGAGGAATCTGCATCTGGGAAAGTGTTGGAATAGGGATTGACCAGTGGCCATTTACTGGGCAGTAGGAGAGGAGAGCCAGTGAGGAAATGTAAAGGCAGTATTCCTGGACCAGGAGAGAGGCAGATGCAACAGAGAAATGCCTTATTTTTCTTGTGTTCATTTTTCTGCCAGCACTTCAGTCCCAATGCGCTGGTAAGCTGCATGGTTTGACTGTACTGTAGTCCATGAAGTAACTAGATTCTAGCTGATGGAATTCCATTCTTTAGACAATGTTTTGAGTTACATAGCCCTGTTAGAGATGGGGCTGGTAGCTCTGCCTAAATGTAAGGCTGGCTGACACTTCCCATTATAAGACCCTCTTTTCAATTGCTTAAACTTTGCCAAACTTTAACCACACAGGCTGAAATTTTTCATGCCATGTGTCTGCCTCAGTTGTTTTCCCTGCCCCATCTCCTGGAAAAAACCCAGGTAAAATGATTCAGCCATTTCAGAGAAAAAGATTAGGGAAAAATATGTTTTGCCAAGGTTAAAAAAATTTGCAACCATTTTGTTAAGAAACTCTAGCAACCTCATGCATTGGACCAAGGACTTGAAACTTGTTAGGAAGGTTGTGCTTGTGTCAGGGATGTGCCTTTTGCCATCCCTGTGAAAAATCACCCAAATTTGGCCTAGCTATAAGCCTTCAAAAATTGCAACTTGAACTTGTTCAGTAGAGGCTTGTTAGAGTTTGTCAGCTAAATTCTTCAAGGCTTGCATCTGCAGTGAGCATTCCCCAGGCCACGGCTATAGGGGCTGAGCAGGATTTTCACAACAATTAGTGCTCCTGTCTGCTGAAGGTCATTTGTGGTGCTGAGCACAGGAACCGAGAGTAGGGAGCCTGGCATCCAGGCAGCATGAAGGAGGAAGCTGCCTGACCTTGAATATAAAGGTGACAAGATGAAGAATCTTGGAGGGGAGTGGAGGAGGCTGAAGGGGTGACAGTGTTAGTAGACTGGGACTAGGAGTTGCCAGAGGGTCGGGGGGAAAAACTGAAATTGGCTAGACAAGGGCACTGAGACTGGGACAAGGAGCCTAAGATAAGAAATCTGGGGAGGGAGACTGGGAACTGGGCAGCGGGGAAGACTTGGAACCCCAAGAGGGAACCTGGGACTGTCTGTGCAGGGAGACTGGGACTGGGATGGGAGGCCTGAGGGGGTGGAGACTGGGACAAGTAGCTGTGGGATAGTGAGGAACTGGAGTGGGGGAATACAGAACTGTGACAGTGACAGGCTGAAGGGGATGGGGCAAAGGGGGTCTGGCTTGTTGAAAATAGGGGCTAAAAGGTCTGTGATGACTAGAACATACTACTCTCCAGAACCTTGAATGGAACCCAAGATTCCTAAATTTTCTCTATTCCTCTGCTGTCGGCACATATTTGGCAAAATTGTTCTCCTCTAGCGCTGGTCCACTGGGAGGATGATAACCTACAGTTGCTATCAGTTACTCTGTTAGCTCAAGTAGCAGATATCTGTGCAGTGGGTCTAAAGGTCCTAGCTCTGCTGATGACTTATGTAGGTGTCAGTATGGTTCCACATGATGGAATATTTATTTTCAGTTTGCTTTTAAAAACCTAGGAAATTAAACACTCAAAATCTACATTAAAAGAACATTATTAAGGTTGTAAAATGAAGTATTCAGAAGTTAAAAAACTGCAGATTTCAGGTTGCCTGTGACATGTTAATTCACCCCACTTTTACATATACATTATGATATAGTATTTAATTACATGATCACATAGTACTTTTTCCACAGGATGCCTGCCTCATTCAGTGAATAGGATGGACCTACACTGGGGATGAATCAGGTATGTGTAGCAAGCAAGGCTGCAGTCTGTAGGACTCCTGTTTGTTGTTGATGTTGGAAGGTGTCTAGTGAATGAGGAAGGGGATTGCAGAAAAGAAAGGATGATCTCATGGTTAAGATGGCTGTAGGATGCCCTGGAGAACTGGATTTTATCCCAGACTCTGTGACAGTATTCCTATATGGTGCTAGTCAAGTCACTTAAATCAGGATTTTCACATGCTGTCATTAATTGTATATTCTGCTTTTTCTGGGTGACAAAGTCTGATTTATAAAAGTGCTGACCACTCACAGTTGCACCTAAGTGAATGGGATCTGTACTTGAAACATATAAACTACTATAGAATGCTAAATATTCTGAAAATCAGATCCTAGGTGTCTCATATTAAATACCCAAAATTAGTGGATACTTCTGGCCTTAATCTGTCTGTCTGTCGGTTCCACTTCTGTAAAATGGGGATAAATCCTTCACCCCCAATCTCATTCATTAACATTGGTAAAGCACTCAGAATAGGGAAGAGCACCATAGAAAGCCTGTGAGGAAATAATTCTGTCTTCAGAACTGAGTTTGAAAAGTGTGCAGTAACTGAGGCACGGGGCCACCCAAGGATTAAAAAAAAATTGAATAGGGGCTGAATAAGTGAGCACTACCCATCTTGCACACTGAAAGAGGTGGGGGTCCTGTGGAAAAAATAGTTTATGATTGTATAATTAAATACTGTATCATAATTAATTCACACAAGGGCCAAATTAAGGTTGCACTGGTGTCAAGGTTCCTTCCCCACTCTGAATTCTAGGGTACAGATGTGGGGACCTGCATGAAAAACCCCCTAAGCTTATTTTTACCAGCTTAGGTTAAAACTTCCCCAAGGTACAAACTATTTTACCTTTTGCCCTTGGACTTTATTGCTGCCACCACCAAGCGTCTAACAAATATATAACAGGGAAAGAGCATGCTTGGAAACGTCTTTCCCCCCCAAAATCCTCCCCAAAGCCTGCACCCGCTTTCCTGGGGAAGGCTTGATAAAAATCCTCACCAATTTGCCTAGGTGAACACAGACCCAAACCCTTGGATTTTAAGAACAATGAAAAAGCAATCAGGTTCTTAAAAGAAGAATTTTAATAGAAGAAAAAGTAAAAGAATCACCTCTGTAAAATCAGGATGGTAAATACCTTACAGGGTAATCAGATTCAAAACCTAGAGAATCCCTCTAGGCTAAACCTTAAGTTACAAAAAGACACAAAAACAGGAATCTACATTCCATTCAGCACAGCTTATTTTATCAGCCATTTAAACAAAACAGAATCTAATGCATATCTAACTAGATTACTTACTAAGTTCTAAGACTCCATTCCTTTTCTGTTCCCGGCAAAAGCATCACACAGACAGACAGAACCTTTGTTTCTCCCCCCCCCCCCCACTCCAGGTTTGAAAGTATCTTGTCTCCTCATTGGTCATTTTGGTCAGGTGCCAGCGAGGTTATCCTAGCTTCTTAACCCTTTACAGGTGAAAGGGTTTTTCCTCTGGGCAGGAGGGATTTTAAAGGTGTTTACCCTTCCCTTTATATTTGACATGCCCCCCAAATCACAGATAGGGTGAAATGCTGGCTGTGATTTCTTCTTGGAGCTCTAGGAGAAAACAGAGTTAATAAGACTCATGCACCTCTAAATATACTACCAAGTATATAAAGACTAATAATATTTTCCACATCTCAAGGACGATTTTAACCAGTTGATTCTGGGAAACTTTCACGGGAGAGTGCATCAGCCACTTTGTTAGAAGCTCCTGAGATGTGTTGGATGTCGAAATCAAAATCTTGGAGAGCTAAACTCCACCGAATACGTTTTTTGTTATTTCCCGTGGCGGTATGAAGCCACTGTAGCGCAGCATGGTCGGTTTGCAGGTAGAAACGCCATCCCCAAACATATGGGCGTAGCTTTTCCAGAGCGTAGACAATGGCGTAACATTCTTTTTCACTGACTGACCAGTTGCTTTTCCTCTCAGACAGCTTTTTGCTGAGAAACACTGCAGGGTGGAATTCTTGATCTGGTACTTCCTGCATTAAAACTGCTCCCACACCACACTTGGACACATCTGTGGTTTCTAGGAACGGTTTGTCAAAGTCTGGGACCCTTAGCACAGGGTCAGACATGAGTGTCGCTTTAAACTGGTTAAAGGCCTTCTGACACTCTTCGGTCCACTGAATGGCATTTGGCTGTTTCTTTTTGGTTAGGTCTGTCAGTGGGGCGGTGATTTGGCTGTATTGCGGTACAAATCGCCTGTAATATCCAGCCAAGCCTAAGAAGGATTGGACCTGTTTCTTTGACTTTGGGACAGGCCACTTTTGGATAGCATCCACTTTGGCCTGTAGGGGGTTGATAGTTCCTTGACCCACCTAGTGTCCAAGGTAAGTCACTCTGTTCAGGCCTATTTGACACTTCTTAGCCTTAACCTTTAGTCCTGCCTCCCTTATGCGCTTGAAGACTTTTTGTAAATGTTCCAGGTGTTCTGCCCAGGAATCTGAAAATATGGCCACATCATCAAGGTAGGCGACGGCATATTCTCCTAATCCCGCTAGGAGACCATCTACAAATCTTTGGAAAGTGGCGGGTGTATTCCGCAGCCCGAAAGGGAGTACATTAAATTCATACAGCCCAACGTGTGGTGAAGGCTGACTTTTCCTTGGCGGATTCATCTAGTGGTACCTGCCAGTACCCCTTGGTTAAGTCCAAGGTAGAGATGAACTGGGCCCGCCCAGTTTCTCTAATAGTTCATCTGTGCGTGGCATTGGATAGTTGTCTGGGCGAGTTACAGCATTTAGCTTATGGTAGTCCACGCAAAAACGTATCTCCCCATCTGGTTTGGAAACTAGAACCACTAGAGATGCCCATGCGCTGCCAGAGGGGCAGATTACCCCTATCTGTACCATATCCTGGATCTCCCGTTCTATAGCAGTTTTAGCTTGAGGAGACACCTGGTAAGGTTGGACTTTAATTGGGTGAGCATTACCTGTGTCAATGGAGTGGTATGCCCGTTCAGTCAGTCCTGGGGTGGCTGAGAACGTCAGCGCATAGCTAGTGCACAGCTCCTTGATCTGCTGTCGCTGCATATGCCCAAGGGTCATGGAGAGGTTCACCTCTTCCACACCACCAGCACTTTTCTCTTCGTAGTAGACACCTTCAGGCCACTCGGCGTCGTCTCTTCCCTGGGCTGTAAACTGACAAACCTTTAATTCTCTGGAATGAAAGGGCTTTAGAGAATTAATATGGTACACCTTAGGCTTTCGGGTGGAGGTGGGGAATGCTATGAGATAATTAACAGCTCCCAGGCGCTCCTGGACCGTGAATGGCCCTTCCCATGACGCTTCCATTTTATGGGTCTGGAGCGCCTTTAAGACCATGACCTGGTCCCCTACTTTGAAGGAACGCTCTCTGGCATGTTTGTCATACCAGGCTTTTTGCTCTTTTTGAGCATCCTGTAGGTTTTCTTTAGCAAGGGCTAAAGAGGTTCGGAGGGTGTTTTGTAGGTTGGTTACAAAGTCCAGAATGTTAGTTCCTGGAGAAGGTGTAAACCCCTCCCATTGCTGCTTCACCAACTGTAATGGCCCTTTAACCTCGCGGCCATATACAAGTTCAAATGGTGAAAACCCTAACCTGGGATGTAGTACAGCTCTGTAGGCAAAGAGCAACTGCTGCAACACTAGGTCCCAATCATTAGAGTGCTTATTTACGAATTTACGTATCATGGCCCCCAAAGTTCCATTAAACTTCTCCACCAGGCCATTTGTTTGATGGTGGTAAGGAGTGGCAACCAAGTGATTTACCCCATGAGCTTCCCAAAGGCTTTCCATAGTTCCTGCCAGGAAATTATTTCCTGCATCTGTGAGGATGTCGGAGGGCCAACCTGCCCTGGCAAAAATGTCTGCTAGTGCCTGGCACACACTTTTAGCCCTGGTGTTGCTTAGAGCTACTGCTTCTGGCCATCGGGTGGCAAAATCCATGAAAATCAGTATGTACTGCTTCCCTCTGGGTGTCTTTTTTGGAAAAGGACCCAGAATATCCACAGCTATTCGCTAAATGGAACTTCAATGATGGGGAGTGGCTGGAGAGGGGCTTTGACCTGGTCTTGGGGTTTTCCCACTCTTTGGTATACCTCACAAGACCGGACATAGGTAGAAACATCCTTGCCCATTCCCTCCCAGTGGAATGACCTCCCCAAATGGTCTTTGGTCCTGTTCACCCCAGCATAGCCACTAGGATGATCGTGGGCTAAGCTCAAGAGCTTGACCCGGTACTTAGTTGGAACTACCAACTGTCTCTGAGGATGCCAGTCTTCCTGGTGTCCCCCAGAAAGAGTTTCCTTGTATAAAAGTCCTCTTTCTACAACAAACCTGGATTGATTAGAAGAGCTGAGAGGCGGTGGGTTGCTCCGTGCCGCCGTCCAAGCTCTCTGGAGGCTTTCATCTGCTTCCTGTTCGGTCTGGAACTGTTCCCTTGATGCTGGAGACATCAGCTCCTCATTGGATTGTGGACCTAGGCTTGGTCCCTCTGGAAGCGATGTAGGGGATGGGGCTGTTTCCGCTGACTGTGAACCGCTCTCCGCTGGTGCACTATGTTGGGGTTCAGGCTCCAGCTGAGCCTCTGGTGTAGGGTTTTTGGCTGCTGCTGGTTCAGGTTTGGTGGGGCCCTCTGGTGTTGGGGTTGCAAGTACTGGATTCAGTGCTGGCAGTGGGTCTGGTGCTGGTTGTTCCACCGGTTCCGGTTCTTGGACTGGGTCTATCTGGGACTCTGGGACTGGATCCACTACTGCTGTTGCAGACATTGGCCTGGGGTCCGGGTCCATCACCTGTGACTGGGTCCTGGTAGAAGTTTCCAGAACAGAGCTAGGTATGATGGCTTGTTTAGCCTGGCTGTGGGTGACCATTCCCACCCTCTTGGCTAGCTTCACATGATTGGCCAAGTCTTCCCCCAACAGCATGGGGATGGGATAATCATCATAGAATGCAAAAGTCCACGTTCCTGACCAGCCCTTGTACTGGACAGGCAACTTGGCTGTAGGCAAATTGAAAGAGTTGGACTTGAAGGGTTGAATTATCACTTGGATCTCTGGGTCGATTAAATTGGGGTCCTCTAAGGAAGCATGGATAGCCAACACTTGTGCTCTGGTATCCCTCCACGCGGTGACCTTCTTGCTGCCCACACTCAGTTGCCCTCTGCTCCCAGGGTATCTGGGAGGTATCTGGGCCTCAGGACCTCTGGTGTGATTCCGGTGCAATGAACTGTAATCTGTTGGGGTTCTTGGGGCAGTTGGCCTTTACATGCCCCGGCTCGTTACATTTAAAACATCGTCCAGCTGATGGGTCACTGGGGCAAGGTGGGTTGCTGGAGAACGGTGTGGCAGGACAGTAAGGTGTCTGGAGTGTTCCTTGGTGTGTAGTTGGGGCCTTGGGCTGCCCCGCTTGTACGGTGAGGTCAGAGGTTGTCCCTTCTGTTCTCGGCTACAACTGCGACCAGGATTGTTCCTCTCTCCTCCCTCCACCCATTTTGTTCCGGGTTGCCCCTTCTGATATTTGCCCCAACTGCTACTAGTTCTTTTCTTTTCTGCCACCTCCACCCATTTGGCTCCAATCTCCCCCGCCTCAATTACAGTTGTGGGCTTCCCATCTGGGATGTATCTTTCTATTTCCTCAGGAACACCCTCTAAAAACTGCTCCATTTGCATTAGGAAGGGAAAATCTTCTGGAGATTTAACACTTGCTCCTGATATCCAGGCATTCCAATGTTTCACAATGTGGTAGGCATGTCGGGTAAATGACACATCTGGTTTCCACCTTAGGGCTCTGAACCGCCGATGGGAATGCTCGGGTGTTAGCCACATTCTGACTCTCGCCTTGGTTTTAAACAGTTCATACTTGTTCATGTGTTCCTTAGGCATTTCAGCCGCCACCTCAGCTAAGGGTTGACTGAGCTACGGCCTCAGCTCTACCATGTATCGGTCTGTAGAGATGCTGTATCCAAGGCAGGCCCTTTCAGAGTTTTCTAAGAAGGCCTCGGTATCATCGCCTGCCTTGTAGGTTGGGAATTTCCTGGGATGTGAAGCGGTACCTGGAGAAGGATTGCTATTCTGCTGAGCCTTTGCCTTCTCCATCTCCAGTGTATGCTTCATTTCTTTTTCCCTTGCCTCCATAGCTCCTGTGGGCAGCCTCTTGGGCTTTTTCCTTTTCCTCCATTTCTTTTTCCTTTGCCTCCATAGCTCTCCTGTGGGCAGCCTCTTTGGCTGTTTCTGTTTCTGTCATGTTTGCCTCTCTGTTTTTAACTAACGTTACACCCGAGAGTTAGAAATAAAACAAACAAAAAACTTTGCTTGTAAAATTTTGCTGTGCTGTAGTCGGATACCTATATTTTCTGATAGTGATTGTCAGCCTACAGAAAAATCCTTAAAAAAAAAAAAACAAACCTAACACCTTTGTCTCCAGGCAAATAGACAGAAAACCCCTCTAGTTGCTCTTAGGTAAAAAAAATAAACTTCTTCAGGTCTGTGAAGACTTGTGAATTTCCTGCAGGAGGTTAACTACCCTGCCTTTAGGTAGAGAAAACTCCAGCTCACAAAAGACAATTCCCTTTTGTCTCTGCTCTGGCCCCCAAGCAGAGACAAAAAAAAAACCTCTAACTGCTTTCATCTGAAAACCTGCTTTCCAGCAGCCCAAAGGAAAAAAAAAATTCCCTTTTTAAAATCTGTGCTTCTTGTTCAAAAAATCTAAATTGATCTCAAAATGATTTCAAGTTAATCCCACCGCTCTGCCACCATGTCAGGGTTCCTTCCCCACTCTGAACTCTAGGGTACAGATGTGGGGACCTGAATGAAAACCCCCTAAGCTTATCTTTACCAGTTTAGGTTAAAACTTCCCCAAGGTACAAACTATTTTACCTTTTGTCCTTGGACTTTATTGCTGCCACCACCAAGCGTCTAACAAATATATAACAGAAAAGAGCCCGCTTGGAAACATCTTTCTCCCCCAAAATCCTCCCCAAACCCTAAACTCCCTTTCCTGGGGAAGGCTTGATAAAAATCCTCACCAATTTGCATAGGTGAACACAGACCCAAACCCTTGGATCTTAAGAACAATGAGAAAGCAATCAGGTTCTTAAAAGAAGAATTTTAATAGAAGAAAAAGTAAAAGAATCACCTCTGTAAAATCAGGATAGTAAATACCTTACAGGGTAATCAGATTCAAAACCTAGAGAATCCCTCTAGGCTAAACCTTAAGTTACAAAAAGACACAAAAACAGGAATCTACATTCCATTCAGCACAGCTTATTTTATCAGCCATTTAAACAAAACAGAAACTAACGCATATTTAGCTAGATTACTTACTAAGTTCTAAGACTCCATTCCTTTTCTGTTCCCGGCAAAAGCATCACACAGACAGACAGAACCTTTGTTTCTCCCCCCCCCCACTCCAGGTTTGAAAGTATCTTGTCTCCTCATTGGTCATTTTGGTCAGGTGCCAGCGAGGTTATCCTAGCTTCTTAACCCTTTACAGGTGAAAGGGTTTTTCCTCTGGGCAGGAGGGATTTTAAAGGTGTTTACCCTTCGCTTTGTATTTATGACAACTGTTCACCTCAATTTTGTCATTTCCTAATTTTTGAGAGCTTGGCTTTTCAACTTTTATAATGTATTTTTAATGTACTTTTTTGTGTAACACATATTTAGACTTCCAAGTATTTCTTGAACCATGTACCCTTTTCTCTTAGAAACATGATGTATGGTCTCAAGAGATTCCTCAGAAATATTAAATTAATTTATTGGCAAGTGACTTGTACTACTTATGCAGGGACCAAGATTTAATTCTCTTAGTTCAAATAAATGGACTAAAATTGGTTACTAAAAGCTAGTTGTCTGGACTATTTATGTCATTCACATTTTGACTACTCTATTTTTATGTTAATTTAACTAGCAACCTGTCAAGACCTAGATTAGAAGTAGTAGAGTTTACCACACACTCTATAGGAAACATCGCTTTCAGTCCTAGTATTTACATATGGTGAATGGATTATATTTAGTTAAAGGTTAGAACAAGCAAAATTTGCACTCTGCATTTGTCAGGCTGTCAACCCTCATTTACATAAAATGTTCTGGCTTTCATTCAGTTTTCAAGGTTGCTCCTTTTCTTTCTCATTCCCAAGATTCCCAGATAAAATAGGACTTGATTTAACTAGTAACATGCTATTGAGAAACATTGGGCTTCTAGCCATGAAAACTGTGAACAAACTATTTGAATTTTAATTTGCAGAGGAAAAAGTTTTTGAAATAATTCTTTGAAAATTTTGAGATAGAAATTAGTGGTGATGTCTCTCAGACCAGAAAACTTTAACTTTGAACATTATAAAAACACACATTAATTGTATGTAATAAGGTTAATTTTTTAGATATGCTTTCATTACATTGTATAATTGGAGTTGTAATTCTCATCTAGAATTTTGATGTTTGTAAATAGTAGCACTTAATAAGTTAATAATTTGGGTCCAGATTAATCTGTTTAACTAGATTGCACATTAGACAGTCTGATTGCTAGTATTTGGCCTGTGTACACGTGGGTCATTTGTGGAATTTAAATCATGAGCTGTCTCACTGAGGTAGCATTAAATGAGAAGAACAGGTAGGGAGCCCCTAAAAATCCATTTTCTTCCCTGTCTTTGTTCCACCTCCTTGGCATTACTATAGGACTGTCCCTTTCAGGTTTTCTGGCTGCGTAAGGGTCAATATAACAATAATAGCATAGAAGAAAACAAATATTCCTTCAAATAATGATGGGACAATATTTGTTCCTGGGTTCATGCACTTGGAACTTCCATTCAGTTTCATGGGAACTGTGTATGCAGTCCTAAGAGCAGAATTTGGCTCCTTATTAAAAAAAAAAAAATGTATATAGTCACGTGGGAGAGATTAGTTGCTTTTTTTTTTTTAAACCAACATTTCTTTTCAAAGTGTTCTTAAGATCTTTTCAGCAGTGGTGTTAAGATTTGACTGTAGGGAAGAATTAGAGCTTTCTCAGTCTGAGATTTTTAGTTTGGGTCTGAATGCTGGGCTTCCAGCCCCATATGAGCATAACATGACAGCAGTCAGCATAGCAGAGGTCGTACAATATTGTCTAAGTTCCCTGTGTATGATGGGTCAGGAAGGGGTTTCTTGAGTCAAAAAGGCATGTTGTTTGAACAACTTGCTGTAGTGATGCCACAAAGTCATGACAGGTCCACACTACTAAGAAAAGAATTAGGGTTATATCTTTTGTGGTGAAAACGGGGTGCATTTATCACAGATTTCTTTGCTTTTCTGTGCTATTAATGCATCTGGTAACACACAGTAGTAGTTCTCAAACTCTCCGTTAGTCCGGGGGGTCGGGGCATGCCCAGGCTTAAGTTGGCCTGTGCCCGTCAGCAATCCCTACACCAGCTGCCTGAGGTGCTTAGGTGAAGGGCACATAAGTGATAAGTGCTGTATCTGCAAGTCCTTCAAACCTAGGACGAAGAAGGAGCGCGATATCCATCTAAGAGCGCTCCTAATGGAGTCGGCACTCACTCCAGCACCGGAGCAGTGGTTGGACTCTGCACCAATCACTATGCCTCTATACACAGTGCTCCCCTGGTGGCGTCCACGAAAAAGACTGAGAGGGGAAGATCTCCTACCTCCTGCAAGGGAAAGGAGAGGGCAGGGGGCAAGCCAAGACCCTTGTCAGGCAGCTCAACATCCCCCTCGGGAAGTCAGGGCCCAGCTAAAGTCGAGCGGTGCAGCCCATCCCATGCCTTGCCTGCGACTCCAGGTAGCGGTGCAGGCCCCGGTCAACTTCAGGTGCTGTTGACTCCCGAAGCCGTTCAAGTGGCTCAGGAGATCCTGACGCTCCCAGTGCCACCCTCACTGGCTCCTGCGGTACCCCGGTCTCGGGGAAAACCTGTATTGTGACCTATGCCTGTATCCCCGCCTCACCAGTATCGATCCCCATTGAGAGGTACGTCCTGCCAGCATTCGCCCGCCCGGAGCTATCACACCTCTGGACGGGAGAGGCAAGCTCAGTGGAGCCCTCTTTGGTCCCCACACCAGGGGCATCAGTCAAGGGGCTCAAGGTAGATTGGCACAGACCCTCTGTGGCATGCACCAACTAGCAAGAACTCCGGGATGGTGGACCGACCGCAGGACAGTCCTGGAGGGGGTTCTGTTTGATACCCCCCCACACACACACACTCCATTGAGTTAGTGTCAGATGCCTCTGATCTTGGCTGAGGTGCGCATCTCGGCAACCTCCAGACACAGGGGATGTGGTCCCCAGAGGAGGCGAAGTTTCACAGAAATGTCAACGAGCTCCGAGCAGTCTGGCTGGCGTACAGAGTCTTCCTGCTCCACCTGTTGGGCAAGGTGGTACGAGTCCTGATGGACAACACAGCCTCCATGTTCTATATCAACAGGCAAGGAGAAGTGTGCTCGTCGGCTCTCTGTCAGGAGGCACTCCGTCTATGAGACTTCTGCAATAGCCACGAAATCCACCTGGAAGCTTGTCACCTTTCCAGCGTCAGGAATATGCTGGAGGACCAGCTCAGCAGGGACTTCTCCTCTCACTATGAGTGGTCACTGCATCCAGAGGTAGCCTGTGTGATCTTCCAAAGGTGGGGAACTCCCCAAATGGACCTGTTTGATACCAGACAGAACAGGAAATGCCACCAGTTTTGGTCTTGGCAAGGTCTGAGCAAGAGGTCCCTCTCAGATGTCTTCCTCCTGTCGTGGTCAGGGAGCCTGTTGTATGCATTCCCTCCAATTCCACTCATCGGCAGGGCCCTGGCAAAGATCAAGAGAGACAAAGCGCAGGTTGTTGTGATTGCCCCGGTGTGGCCTCGCCAGCACCCAATTTCTTTTGTTTATCTTTTTTACAGTGCAAATATTTATAATAAAAATAATAATATAAAGCCAGCACTGTACACTTTGTATTTTGTGTTGTAATTGAAATCAATATGTTTGAAAATGTAGAAAACATCCACAAATATCATCAATTTAAATTAAGAACAGGAGTACTTGTGGCACCATAGAGACTAACAAATTTATTAGAGCATAAGCTTTCGTGGACTACAGCCCACTTCATCGGATGCATAGAATGAAACAAATAGTAAGAATATATATACACACATACAGAGAAGGTGGAAGTTGCCATATAAACTGTAAGAGGCTAATTAATTAAGATGAGCTATTATCAGCAGGAGAAAAAAGCTTTTGTAGTGATAATCATTTGCTCCAACCTCTCAGACAGAGACAAACACCTACAAGATCTCTAACAAGCATTCTTAAAACTACAATAGCCACCTGCTGAAGTGAAAAAACAGATTGACAGAGCCAGAAGAGTACCCAGAAGTCACCTACTATAGGACAGGCCCAACAAAGAAAATAACAGAATGCCAGTAGCGGTCACCTTCAGCCCCCAACTAAAACCTCTCCAGCGCATCATCAACCTATCCTGAAAAATGATCCCTTACTCTCACAGACCTTGGGAGACAGACCAGTCCTCGCTTACAGACAGCCCCCTAACCTGAAGCAAATACTCTCCAGCAACCACACACCACACAACAAAAACACCAACCCAGGAACCTATCCTTGCAACAAAGCCTGATGCCAACTCTGTCCACATATTTATTCAAGTGACACCATCATAGGACCTAATCACATTAGCCACACCATCAGGGGCTCGTTCACCTGCACATCTACCAGTGTGATATATGCCATCATGTGCCAGCAATGCCCCTCTGCCATGTACACTGGCCAAATGGGACAATCTCTATGCAAAAGAATAAATGGACACAAATCTGACATCAGGAATCATAACATTCAATAACCGGTAGAACACTTCAGTCTCTCTGGCCACTCAGTAAAAGACTTAAGGGTGGCAATTTTGCAACAGAAAAGCTTCAAAAACAGACTCCAGCCAGAAACTGCTGAGCTTGAATTAATATGCAAACTAGATACCATTAACTTGGGTTTGAATAGAGACTGGGAGTGGCTGGGTCATTACATATATTTAATCTATTTCCCCATGTTAAGTATCCTCACACCTTCTTGTCAACTGTCTAAATGGGCCATCTTGATTATCACTACAAAAGTTTTTTTTTCTCCTGCTGATAATAGCGCATCTTAATTAGTTAGCCTCTGACAGTTTGTATGGCAACTTCCACCTTCCCTGTATGTGTATATATATCTCTTCTTACTATATGTTCCATTCTATGCATCAGATGAAGTGGTCTGTAGCCCACGAAAGCTTATGCTCTAATAAATTCGTTAGACTCTAAGTTGCCACAAGTACTCCTGTTCTTTTTGCGGATACAGACTAACATGGCTGCTACTCTAAAACCTGTCATAAATTTAAATTGGTATTCTGTTATTTAGCAGTGTGATTAAAACTGCGATTAATTGTGGCTTTTTTTAAAATCTCACGTTTAATTGTGATTTTTTTTTAACTAGTTTGATAGCTCTAAAAAAATTATTTGGGATTTTGAACCTTTAGCTTGGGTGTGCTGAACTTCTCTTGCTGGTCTTTGTGGGAGTCACAAAATGCCCTTGTTGGTCAGCCTTGCATAAAAGTATGACTAGGACTCTGGGCACATTCCGCACACATCTAATCTGAGTAAATGAACAATCAAGCCTCATCACAGCTTTAACACTTACATCTGATGACTTGTTTGTACATTTTGTGTATTAGTTAAGTTATTTTTCTGACCCTATTGCCAAAAGGTCTAGCTAATAACAAAACTCAGTCTCTAAAATGTCAGACATGATGATGGAAAAAGGGAAAATCACATGAGAGAGTTAACCACAGATTTTCCTGTGGGTCTTGCTATCAAAGAATATGCTGCTACTGGTTTATCAGTCAAACTCAAATTAAAAAGAGAATTTTGCTGTAGTCACTGCTTCTGCTGTTCTGCATGGTATTATTACGGGACCATCCAATAAACACATGCTTAAACAACTTCAGTATTTTTAGTTATAACTGCAAACAATATTTTTTTTAAATCATTTTTGTCAAGCTTCTCTACATTCTCCCTTCCCAACCCTCTCTTCTTGAAATGCCAAATAAAGCAGAGGAGGCTTCTTACATTTTGAGGATAATGAATAAAAATATGACAGCATTGCACGTGCAGTGGAAGTGCACTAAGAGTTAATTTACTGATACCTTTCTAATTCTACTCCAAAAATAGTTCTGGTATTTCAGAGGGATATTAACAAACCTAAGCATCTCTGAGTCAAGGAGGGATAATAAAACTTAGTTAATCAAGTCTAGTGGAATGAAAGTAAAAAGTAGAAGGTGCTGATAATGACAGAAAAGTTCACCTCAGTTGAAGTGTCACCCAACTTGGCTCACCTTTTTAAAAGTTATGCTTATGTTGTGAGTGAGGAGGGAGTTAATTTACAATCTTTCCAGCTACGAAGATAGTGCAAATTACTTTTATTTTGCTAAGCCAGCCCCCAGTAACTATTTGCTCATTATTTCCTCTAAATATAAACTACTTGAAGTTGCTGTTATTTCATAGAAACTGTGTAATGGCATAAAGTCTGTGGCTAATTCCTGTTAATGTTGCATTCCCTGCTCCATGCAATACTGCTTTGGGACTGAAAAAAAAAAAACCCAACTAAAAGAGGTTCTAGAAATAAATTGGGATAGAAGATTTAGGAGTGTGTTCATGTTTAAAATGTTGGGAAACTATTGTGAGAGAACGTGTCAGACACACCTTTCTAAAAGTCTGTAAACATTCTATGTGCATAACTTGTGTACATTGATGTACATCCAGGAGCTGAGATTTCAACACCATTCAATCAGATGTTTAAGTATCTTTTTAGTTAGAATATAATTCAGAAGATAGATCAGTGTTCTTCAAAACTTAACCATATGGTCAGAGATATAATGCTTGGATTTTGAGAAAATTTGGTTCTTCTTCGAGTGATTGCTCATGTGTATTACACAACAGGTGTGTGTGCTCGCCACGTGCACCGGTGCTGGAAGTTTTTCCCCTAGCAGTACCTGTAGGGGGGAGCACCCTCCCCCCCGCAACCCCTGGAGCGGCACCTGCTTGGCATGGTATAAGGGTGGCTGTGCTCCCCCCACCCCCTCAGTTCCTTCTTGCCGCCAGTGAAGGTGCGTCGGAACTGCTCAGCTCCTGCTTTGCTGCAGCTCGTCCCCAGAACTCTTCGTTTGTTCAGTAGTATCTGTAGTCAACTAATTCAGTTAGTTTAGTTAGTCATTGAGCCCAGGCCAAGGCATGCCCCGCGCCCCAGGCTTTAAGTCGTGTGGGTCTTATAGGTGCTCTATGCCAAGGAGCCACCCGCACGCGGATTGTCTGTGCTGCTTGGGAGAAACCCATATCAGCGAAAGGTGCAAGATCTGCAAGTCTTTCAAGCCCCGGACTAAAAAAGAAAGGGACATTAGGCTCCGGGCCATCCTGATGGAGTCGGCACTAGCCCCAACCCCAGCATGCCGCTCCAAACCGGTACCCGGCACCGCGGGGTCAGTACACGGAGACCCTCCAGTACCATCGTCCAGTCAGCACTGCTCCCTGTCCACAGGGCACGCCAAGAGGACCGGAAAGACTCCCTCTTCACAACGGAGGGAAGTCTGGGACAGAGGCTAGGCCCATGTTGGGTAGTCCTCTGTTCCCATCGGGCCCTAGGCCTCCGACTCACGTTGAGCGGAGTAGCCTGGCCCCTTCGGAGCAGGCCTCTCCAGATGTCCGGACGCCATCTACCCCCGAAGCCCTCTAGGCAGCCAGGGATGTCATGTCCATGCTGGTGCCCGGAGCTCTGCCAATGTCAGCCCCATGCTCCAGAGGCAAGCCGCCGCTGGGATCGCCGCAGTAGCCACTGGCTCGGTCTTGGTCGAGGGAACGTTCCTGGCACCGCTCACCGCCCAGCAACAGTTCAGGGCTCAGTCCAAGTAGATTGCCCTCGACACCGGCCAGAATGTCTGGATGGGTGCCATCCGACCGGGACTTGCCAGGACCGCGAAGCAAATATCAACAGGACCGTGGCGGATGCGCCAATGGTCCTCGTCTCACAGGAGATACCGCAGTCAGTCACAGCATGATCGTCGATACAGTTCCCACTCAGACTCCCGTTCCAAGTCTCCGCCAAGGCACAATAGCCACGGGTGTTGATTGCCGGCATCTTGCTGACGCGGGTCCGCCCATCGAGGCCGTTCGCAGAGCAGCTACTACCGTCGGTGCTGCTCCTCCCTGTCAAGATCGCGGTCCCGTGGCCGTCAGAGATCCCAGCACCGCCGGTACTCCTGGTCTAGAGGCAGCAGCGGATCATACGCGAGCCCAGCCTCCCCTCACAGCTGCCCGTCTACAGGCCAAGCTAGCCAGCCCGAACAGCCGGCCCCGCCGGTGCCTCAGCAAGCGCAATGGCACCAAGCATCATGACCGGCCCAGTGGTACCAGTGGGCACCATGGCCTCCAGCGGAGCCCCTAAAGAGGCCATCTTTAGACTGCCAGAAAAGGTTGGTGGGATCTGTGTCCTCGGTACCGTGCTGGGAGTCTGACCAGGTGGTGGATCCTCCGGTGCCGGACGACACCCAAAGCACCGCACCAGCCTCGCACCATCCAGAGGAGCTGATTGCATCCCAGCCCCCCTCTGTCCCACAGGAGGACTACTGGGCCCACCAAGACCTTCTAAAAAGGGTGGCAGCGAGCTTCCACCTCCAGGCTGAGGAGATGGAAGAGCCCTCAGACTCCCTGTTCAATGCGCTGTCCTCTTCAGCACTGGGCAGTGTGGCCTTGCCGCTCCATGAAGGGGTGGCAAGAATTTCAAATGCCCTGTGGCAAACACCAGCCTCCTTGACTCCCATCTCTAAAAAGGCGGAGCGCAAGTACTTTGTACCCGCGAAGGAACACGAGTAGCTGTATATCCACCTGGCACCCAACTCCTTGGTGGTCGAGTTGGTCAACCACAGGGAGCGGCGGGGCAACCAGCCCCAACCCCAAGAACAAAGACTCTTGGAGGCTGGATACTTTCGGGAGAAAAATTTATTTGTTTTCAGGCTTTCAGCTACGAGTAGCAAACCATCAGGTTCTCCTACGTCGCTACGAGTTTACCCTCTGGGAAACCCTCCCCAGCTTTGAGGACCATCCTCTGCTAGGGATGCGCTTATTTCTGGGAGGGTGAGGGATAGCTCAGTGGTTTGAGCATTGGGCTGCTAAACCCAGGGTTGTGAGTTAAATCCTTGAGGGGGCCATTTAGGGATCTGGGGCAAAAATTGGGGATTGGTTCTGCTTTGAGCAGGGTGTTGGACTAGATGACCTCCTGAGGTCCCTTCCAACCCTGATATTCTATGATTCTATGACTCCCCCTGGGAGCGCGATAAGAAGGAGTTTAAGGCGCTCATGAAGGAAGGGGCGGCAGCCGCAAGGGCATCCTTGCACGCCGCTTCGGATGCAGCGGACAGGCCGCACAGTCCATGGCCTCAGCAGTATCCATGAGACGGGTGTCATGGCTTCTGCTCTCTGGGCTGTCCAGCGAAGTGCAGTCGTCAATGCAGGATCTCCCTTTCAATAGGAAGGCTCTGTTTGCTGAGGAAACAGACACAAGGCTGCATGGCATGAAAGACTCCCACATGACCCTCCAGACCTTGGGCCTTTATGTCCCTCCTCTGGCAAAACCCGAGTTCAAGCCGCAGCAGGCTCCCGCCCACGCCGCCCTCCCAAAGTATGAGGCCGCCCACAAAAAGCAGCGGGAGTATAGAAAGCGGCCGCAATGGCAATCCCGGCCTGCCCCCCAGCCTGGGTCTTCTAAGGTCAAGCAGGTGGGCAAAAGGTGTTTTTGATGGGATGCTCGGGGGTACCCCGCCAGTTCTCAGCAGGGACCTACCCCCAATAAAGCTCCCTTTCTCTAATCAGTAGTGTGCTTTCCTCCCGGAATGGTCACAGCTCACCTCGGACTGATGGGTCCTCAACACCATCTCCCGAGGTTAAACCCTTCAGTTTACCTCCTCCCCGCCCAACCACCCTCCGCCCCTGTCCCTCCTGGGGGACCCCACTCACGAAGCTCTGGTTGAGCAGGAGGTGGAGTGGCTTCTGGACCTAGGAGCTATAGAGGCAGTGCCCAAGGAGTTCCTGGACAAGGGGTATTACTCCTGGTATTTCCTTATCCCGAAGGCCAAAGGGGGGCTCAGGCCCATCATGGACCTGTGAGGTCTGACCCACTACATGGTGAAACTCAAGTTCCGCATGGTTTCCCTGGCCTCCATCATCTCTTTCTTGGATCCCGGGGACTGGTATGCTGCCCTCGATCTACAGGACACATACTTCCACATCCACTGGCTGGTTCCTTAAGGGTTTGGACCATCTCTACCCATATTCCAAGCCCCTGGTTCCGCAGTGGGACCTAAACCTGGTGCTGGCTTGTCTCACGGGGGCCCCGTTTGAACCACTGTCCACGTGTTCCTGGTCTCACCTCTCGTGGAAGGTGGCCTTCCTGATAGCTATCACATCGGCCAGGCCAGTCTCAGAGCTCAGGGCCCTAACCTCCGAACTGCCGTATACAGTTTTTCATAAGGACAAGGTCCAGCTCCGCCCACACCCCGCATTCCTCCCAAAGGTGGTCTCCGCCTACCACATGGGTCAGGACATTTTTCTGCCAGTCCTCTGCCCCAAGCCTCATGCGACAAGTGAGGAACGCCGTCTCCACACGCTCGACGTGAGGCAACCTCTGGCTTTTTACCTCGAGTGGACCAAGCCATTCAGAATGTCTTCACAACTGTTCGTCGCCTTGGCTGAGCGCACAAAGGGCCAGCTGATTTCCACTCAGTGGCTTTCTAAGTGGATCACTTTGTGCATCCGTTCCTGTTATGAGCTGGTGGGGGTTCCCCCGCCGCCCATTGTGAGGGCACACTCGACTCTGATGCAGGCCTCGTCGGCTGCCTTTGTGGCCCATGTGCCCATCCAGGACATTTGTAGGGCCGCCACGTGGTCTTCGGTTCAGGCGTTCACCTTGCACTGTGCAGTCGTCTCCCAGGCCAGGGATGATGCCGGGTTCAGCAGGGCGGTACTCCGTCTCGAGAACTTGTGAACTCCTAACTCAATTTCAACAGATATAGCTTGGAATCACCTATTGTGGAATACACATGAGCAATCACTCAAAGAACAAAAGACAGTTACCTTTTCTGTAACTGATGTTCTTCGAGATGTGTTGCTCATGTCTATTCCACATCCCACCCTCCTTCCCCTCTGTTGGAGTTGTCTGGTCAGGCAGGTGCCGCTCCAGAGGTCACTGGGCGGGGGGGGGGGCACTCCCGCCTACAGGTACTGCTAGGGGAAAAACTTCCGGCACCGGTGCACGTGGCGAGCATGCACACCTATTGTGGAATAGACATGAGCAACACATCTCGAAGAACACCGGTTACGGAAAAGGTAACTGTCTTTTTTCTTCCATTTTTTTGACTTTTTATCTTGCTTGGTCAAAACCTGATTCTTTGGATATATAGTGTTCATTTGTGCCCTGTTAGATATTAGACTGTATATGCTTAAAAGTGCCAGTCATTTTTGTTTAGAACTATAGTGTGCTTTTAAGACACTGCACTCCTCAGCAATCCCAAGAGTATAGTGGAACTGTACCAGCCTTTAAGAAGATGCAGCACACACTACCCTCTTTTCCCAGCTATCTCTGTCTGCCATGGAGGTAGCAAAATCCTCATGAAGTCCTTGTACTTTAGGAGAGGAAGAGATGCATTTTGTCCAGCTCCTGCTTATGTGCAAAGCTCCTTGAATCCTTCATTTCCATCCATCTCCAGATAGAAGTAGGGGTTTTTGGTTTTGTTTTTAATCTGCCACTATTTCTCTAAAGCCATTTATTTAAGACTATTGCTCTTCAAAACATATATTAATAGATTCCAAGATAAAATGGACTACTGTGATCATCTAGTCTGACCTCCTGTGTAACACAGGCCGTAGAACTTCCCCAAAATAATGCTAGAGCATAGCTTTTAGAAAAGCATCCAGTCTTGATTTTAAAAATTGTCTGCAATGGAGAATCCTCCATGACCTTTGATATGTTGTTCCAATGGTTAATTACTCAGTGTTAAAAATGTACACCTTATTTCCAGTCTGAATTTGTCTAGCTTCAACTGCTAGTCATTGGATTGTGTTATCCTGCGGTTCTCAAACTGTGGGTCATGACCCCAAAGTGGGTTGTGACTCCATTTTAATGGGGTTACCAGGGCTGGCATTAGACTTGCTGGGGCCAGTGCCTCACCGCCTGGGACCGAAGCTGAAGTCTTCAGGCTTCAGCTCTGGGTGGTGGGGCTCAGGTTACAGGCCCTCTGCCTGTGGCTAAATCTCTTGGGCTTTGGCCTCCATACCCAGGGTGTCAGGACTCAGGTAGGCTCAGGCTTTGATTCTCCCTCCTGGGGTTGTGTAGTAATTTTTGTTATCAGAAGGGGGTCGTGGTGCAATGAAGTTTAAAAACCGCTGTGTTATACTTTTCTCTTCTAGACTGAAGAGCCCATTATCAAATATTAGTTCCCCATGTAGGTACTTATAGACTGTAATCAAGTCACACCTTAACCTTGTCTTTGTTAAACTAAATTGATTACATTCCTTAAGTCTATCACTGTAAGTCATGTTTTGTAATCCTTTAATCATTCTCGTGGCTCTTCTCTAAATCCTCTCTAATTTGTCAATATCTTTATTGAATTGTGGACACCAGAACTGGACGTGGTGTTCCAGCAGTGGTTGCACCGGGTGGTAAAATAACCTCTTTACTATCTAAGGATTGCAGTATCCCTTTTGGCCACAGTATCACACTGGGGGCTCATGTTCAGCTGATTATTCACCCCACCCTCAAATCTTTTTCAGAGTCACTGCTTCCTATCCTGTCAGTATAGCATACGTTCTTTGTATATTTTTACATTTAACCATATTAAAACACATATTGATTGCTTGCACCCAGCTTGCACTGAATCAGTGACCTTTCTTCTTTATTATTTAACCACACTCCCAATTTTTCTGTTATCTGCAAACTTTTCCAGTGATGATTTTATATTTTCTTCCAGGTCATTAATAAAAAAGTTAAATCATTTAGGGCCAAGAACCAGTCCTTGCGGACCCCCCTAGAAACTAACCATTTCAATGATGATGCCCCATTTACAGTTAAATTTTGAGACCCATCAGTTAGCCAGCTTTTAATCCATTTAATGGGTGCCAAAGTAATTTTATATCTTTCAAGTTTTTTAATCAAAATGTCATGCAGGAGGATAGACAATACCATTACTTTTATCAAACAAACGTGTAATCTTATTTAAAAAATTGTTAGTTTGACAGGATCTGTTTTCCATAAACCCATGTTGATTGGCATTAATTATATTATACTCCTGTAATTCTTTATTAACTGAGTCCCATATCATCTGCTCCATTATCTTGCCCAGAATTGATGTCAGGTTGACAAGCTTGTAATTACCTGGGTCATTCCATTTACTCTTGTTAAATATTGGTACAATATTTGCTTTCTTCGTCTTTTGGAACTTCCCTGGTGTTCCAAGACACTCACGAAAGCTTATGCTCAAATAAATTGGTTAGCCTCTGAGATGCCACAAGTACTCCTTTTTGCGAATACAGACTAACACGGCTGTTACTTTGAAACCTATCAATATTAATGGTTCTTCTACATTTAAGTAGTGAATTAATGGTCCAAATTCTCCCTGATGTAAATTTGTTGCAGCTATCTCAATAGACCTGCACCAGCATGCTTCAGAAGAGAATTTATTCCAATATGTTGATTCTTGATGGATATTTTGAAGAAGGTGAGTTCTGAAAAATTTGAATATTTCTGCCACATTTGTTGCTTCTGTGGTTTAAGCTGAAAATTCTAACTTTCAGGCCTCCCCACCAATTCCCAGAATTGTTGTAACAGCCATATCACATTTTGTTTCTCTCTCCCCCTAGCCCCCCATTAGTTTACCTAACCATTTATGTCATAATAGGACCTTTGTTATAGTGAACGGCTCACTATAAGCTGAAAACTGAACTATATTAGTTATATATCAATAGCTATGTGTTACTTTCTTTTTTTCTTGTTTTAATTAAATAGTCCAGTCCTTCTCCGAGTTCCTAGAGGACTCTAGAAACTAAAAATGTGTTCTGCTGCACAGGTTATTCTAGCTACTAAAGAAGACTTGCCTATTCCTGTACAGACTTGTTGTGAGAGTAGCTTTGAGGAAGGGTGAAGTATCTGCCAAAACAGAAGCCTTCCATCCCAAATCATATTTGGGAAGCATCAGCCTTGAGAACAAGATACAAGGAAGAAATATGCCCATATGGATAGCAATTGCCTAAAAGTCACTAGAAAAGTATCTACAGGGACTGGGGAAACAAGCTGACCAGTAAAAAATATTATTTCATTATACTTTACACAAGTCGTAATTGGTGTGTCTACTACTATCAACACCAGGAAAGACCTTATTAACTTATGCTCAATGTCATGATTTCAGCCACAGCTTCTACATCTAGAATTTGTTGTGTACACCAATTTTAACAAATTTGCTACCATTTAATCAAAGAGACATGCTCAGCATGTGGCCACATATGGATTGAAGTTGGAAGAATTGAATTTGAGTTTATCCAAGTATTGTGCTGTACCAAAGCTCCTGTAGAAAGAGTTGGTTACTAACATGTCACTGCTTGGGAAATGGACAGTCATTAATACGAACTCTGGGAAGTCCATATTCACATTAATACCAGTCTGAATATATGCTCTCACACGTCTCAGAATTTTGTCTTATAAAACATCTGCTTTCTCTATGCTAATTAAACATGAACAACAGTACCTTGCTGCGCTGGCATAAACTCAAAAACTTGTTTGTTATTCAGGACTTCTTTAGATTACAAATTCTTGTGGCATGAAATCTGGTTCATGGTTCCCTCCCAATTTTTCTTTGTCTTGCACCAAATACCTTAACAGTTGCAATTCTTACAGGGTTAAAGTTGGTTTCTCTTTGCAGTGATACTGAACAGTGTGCTACTTATTAATAATGTGTTAATGTAAAGAAGGAAGGGTGGTTTTGTGATTGAGGCACAGGACTGGGAGCCAGGAGATACACTTCCTGGCTCTGTGGCAGAGACTCCCTGTCTGACCTCTAGCAAATCATTTAATATTTCTGTAAACAGATAATTTCCCCACCTGTAAAGGGATAACTATATTTGTCCCTAATAGAGAGTGTTGTGAAACTTAATTCATTAACGTTTGTGTAGTGCTTTGAGAGTCTCAGGTGGAAGGTGCTATATAAGGGCAAAGTATGTATTATTATTATTAATACTATTCCTTTTCCAGGGTAGAAAATGCAGTTGAGTAAAAGCTCCTAAATTCAATATTTCCTGAAGTTTGATATTTCTTTCATCATAATGAAAGCTTAATATAGGCTGTTTCCTCTAGCTCGCTTTGTAACTTCCATTTCTTTCTGCTTAAAAACATCAATGTCATGAGGTGTAATAGGTCCAAATGCTGTTTCTGATGATTACTAGTTAATATTACTATAGAGAAATGAAGAATAGTTAAGTATTTAGAGGAATTTCGGTGTGAAAGGGGTATAGCTTTAGGACAATTCGTGAAATAGCTGGTGCCTTTTAATACTAGGGTACTCCCTCCACTCATGAATTATTTATTTGACTGCTTTTGTTATAATGGACAGTGTTAAATCTGTGAGGCTGTTCTGAGATAGCTTTCCTTTGTTGAAATGCTACATATCAGCAGCTACCATTTGTTTTGGAAACCAATATAGATAACATTTTGAGAAAATGTTTCCCTGCCCTCTCTTCCTGGTGCTCCCCTCACCTCTATTACGAAAATATGGCATTACAGGTGAGGAGGTCTCTTCCACTGAGTACTTTAATTTTCATGTTTAATGGTTAACTTAAATTACATGTCACCATGCCAAATTCAGTATTTTTGTTTATATAAATGTGTGCCGGGGGAACATTGAAAAGCTATTGCTGTTTGTAGATACATATATATAAAGTTTTTCTTAAAGCTGACTCGTAACAGTTTTTTTCCAAGATGAAGCCTAAAATAACCACCGAGCCCACAGAGAAATGGTATTCTTTGTGATATCTAATATCAGTCTTTCATACTTCAAGTATGGACTTTCCTAAGCAGAAATTCCAGTGCTAATGGTTGAGGATTTCCCCTGGCACTCCCCCTTCTGACACTGACTTAGGTTAGTGAGTCTAGCAGGGTACATTAGGGACAGTCCCTGTGCAAAGTGGGGAATTCAAGGCTGGGGGCTGCATGGTACTGTTGTGAATGGACAACAACATGTGCTCAAGCTCTTTCTGAAGAGGGTGATAAAAAGTGGCATTTCCTCCTAAACTGGTATGTGTGTTGCTAAAACGCCTTGAAGCAATAGATAAGGGAAGGAGAGGGGAGGGAGTTAAGCACTGAGCAGATGGATGAACGATTAGATCATTTGGATTAGGAATGGGTTTTTTTTACACTGAACTCTCTTTTCTCGTTCCTTTCTGATCAGATTCCCTATATACAGAGAGAGTTGAAGCTGCTTAAAATAGAGAAAAGAAATGTCATGGCTGGATTTAGTTGCAAACTCTGAGTACTGAACAAGCAAAGGTTAGAATTGGAAAGTATATGTGGTTTAGGAGAATCTGAATCATGCAGTATTACTTTCACTTTTTCTAGGCTTCTACTTCCTATGAACAAACCATAAGGGAGATAGAAGTTCTGATTTAGATAATGTCTTACAGTCTTTGGAATAATACATTCTGTTGAAGGGGGAGTTATTTACATAAACTATAGGCTATATGAACAGGAAGTGTTTAATGCTTTTTGACGTTAAGCAAGTCCATTTGATGTGGATGTCAGCTTTCTTTCTCCCCCCTTCCCTCAATATTGTTCTTATATTTAAGGAGAAACTTTATATAAAACGAAAACACTCATGGGAACCCCTCTTTTCCTTTTTCCTGTAGCTTAGCTCAGACCATTCTCCCTGAGCATGGTAGTGGTACAAAGTGTGTGGTCTTTCAGCTCTGACTAATGCATTTTGTGCTGTGTGACTGAAAATGCCTCATAGCCTGCCAGGACTGACTGAGGGTTGTGGAATGTGGTGCCTTTTCTCTGTTTCTCTGGGGGGGGGGGGGGTGTTTTTCTTTCTTTCTTTCTCTTTCTTTCTTTCTCCCCCCAAAGTGTATAGGCAGCTTCTTGAGAAACCTGAAGATAGAGGGAAATGCTTGTATGTTGTGGAATGTGGCTTCCCTTGGGAGACCCCGGCCAGTCAGGCAGTGAGTGAGCAAAGTTGAAGAATGGAAAGGGGAGGGGGATTAGAGAGAGAGAGGAAGGAGGTGGGAACAGAGGGGCCCATTTCCCTTTTTTCTGAAGCAGTGACAGCTGGTTCTGTCCTGACTCACATGACAAAGTGCTATGGAGACTAGTATTTAAGCTGAAGCCAGCTAGCAAAATGGTCAGCTGATTTTTTTTTCCAGGCTTTAGTCAGGTGATCAGCTGATGACTAATCATTTAGCCCACTGAGAAGGTACTTCAGAACACAGGTAAGGATGAGCCTATCTACTCTGATATAGATTTTGCACACAAAAAATGTTTGGAAAATGGCTGTATTTGTTTTTATCCTGACTGATTTTTGGCATACAACGTATTCAGACCGTCTCTTTCAGTGCTACCACTTTTGCTGTTCAGACTTGTTCAGTATTGTTAAAATCTGTCTTTAATTAGAATTCCTACAAAAACTTTATTGGGAAAGAAAAAGACCTATTGTATGTTACTAAATATAGTTCTGGGTATTGCATGAAAATTGCATGCTATTACATTTTTAATAACATTACTTGCTGTACTGCACGTTTGTCAGAAACTCGTGTTTTAAGGGGAATTCCCAAATACTTGAAGTTTGAGTCATTTAAAAAAAATTACAGGAACAGTGCGATAATTTAGGAGAAAACGCCATTCCTTCTTAGGAAGATGGGGTTTTTATATATATTTGGGGTTGAATGCCTCTCTAGAAATAGAAATTGCAAAAAGCTGAAGTATTAAAGCTTTGCTGACCAGAACCTAATGTGTGGGATACTGGATGGTAAACACGTGATGGGAGGTGAGACTTCTAACAAGGCTCTCAATTTCATAAATGTGCCGCCTTCCATGCTTGCATTTAAGCATATAGTAAGAGTGTCTTTCCACCCATTTTGGAATAGTGGAAAGCATCCTTGTTCCTTAGTTCCCTTATAAGATGACTAAAAGTGAAAGCCTCTCATTCACTTCAGTGTCTCTGAATACAAATAGCTAAGTATGTGACAGATGAACAAGTCAATCTTAGGATGAATGCGTCATGGTCTAGGCTTCTCTTGTGCTTTATAGCTGAGTCCCGTTGGCCTTATGCATAGTTATTATATTGTATTCCCTTAAATTTTAAAGTTAACTATATGCAATGTCTTCTTTACTCTTTCCCTCACTTTTTTTTTAAAGTGTGTGTTACACCATCGATCACACTTTTTGTTTTTTTAAGTTTAAGGAAAAACCTTTAGGAAGCCACCAGTCAGCTAGACTTCACAAATATTTGGTCACTGCCTAGTGTACTTGCACCAGAATGCATCAAGTGTGAAAGTGAGTGCAAGCATCATTTAGGGTAGTGAATTTTCACACTGTATCAAAATTACAGAAATTCCTGTGCTAAATACCTTGATCCCTTCCTTCAGTTTTTCATTCCTTATCTCATGGAGGTGACCAACCAACCAGTCAGTTGTGATGCAAAACATGTAGTCAGATGGATTTGACATCTTAAACAATCAAACTGCAGTGGGTTTCTCAATGTATTTTTTTATCTCAGTATTTAGAGTCTAGTATTTTAAAAATAGCCAAAATTGGTAGTACGTCCAAAACTGGTTAACAAAAGCCACTGAAAAGAGGGGAGGGAGTGGAGTGACACACTACAGTTATGTGACAGATGGCTGTTATGATATCAATGTGATATGATATTCAGGAGTTATGTTGTTATATGCCAATATGAACTTGATATATGCCAGATAACTTTTATGCTAACTTATGACTGCCACATAACTTTCCAGCCCAAACCAGCAAGGAAAATGCCCAAATGAGTCTTAGGTACTTCCACAGGACTTGTGACAGGCTGCAAGATTGAAAGACATATATGGCGAGATTTGTAAAGGCATGAAGGTCAGTTAGGTGTCCTATGCCCACTTGGGCCTTTGAAAATCTCCCTGCGCTGTCCTTAGGTTGAGAGAGACTTTGTTTTGTAGTTAATATTTCGATACATTACTGAGGATCTTATCCTTGTCTAACTATTTATTTTGTAATATTAGATCAGTAATCTTCCTGAGGCAGGCACCATGTCCTGCCTGTGTTTTAAGTGCCTTGTAAGGTTGGAGGGTTATAACAAAGAGGATAAAAATTATAACATTCCCAATTTCTCATGATGTTGCCAATAAAAGTAGCTTTTATTTATGAGAACCTGGCTGGGGTAGTGGAATCTGTTTGTGATGACACTTGATATTTGGATGCCTCAGAGAAACTGAAGTCTAATCAGCAAGAAAGTTGGTTTAGCATGGGGTAGTGGGTAATCATAAGAAGTGTAGCAGTCGTTCCATGTCCATTAACTATTAATCCCCAGAGGCATTTTTGTGCATCATATAAATGGAGATATGTGTGTTGTTTACTGGTAAATTGGTTACAGATGGATGTCTACTGAAATATTTCAGACATGTCCTATAAGAGAGAAAGTAAAGATTCCATGAGGCAGCATGACAAAGGGTAGCGGGTGATCAGTGAAGTGTACAGACTGTGAAATAACACTGATGAGCAAAGACAGATTTATCTAAATGCATTAAAAGATGTGTAAAAGTGAATCATCATCTTCCCACCCAAAGCATATGGGAGCACAGCTATGTGCTGCCTCCTCAGTGTGCCCAGTCCTACAGAAACCCTATTGGAAGTCAGTGAGGGTTTTGGCTGCCTATGGAATCAGGCCTCATGTTTTGAAAGTAGTCAAAGTTCACATAACAAATTCTGCCTCTGCTTAATCCTCACCAAAGTGATGCAAATTCTATTAGACTTCATGCTCTCCTCCTTGGGGGAATTTCTGGCAGGTGGACTTGTCTGTAGGTTGTGTGTGTTGGAGAAATTATTTTGGCACACAGGTATAACCAAGACTGCGCATCATTATATATGTGAACTGCATTCGTAACATAAGAGAAGAACAGAAATCAAATCTGGAAATGGGTAAACATGAAGATATTTCAAAGGGTTAACCATTTCTTTTCCTTGCTGTATTTTCTTATCTACTTGGCTTAAAGCTTGTTAGTCATTGTAGGTTGAATTTTGAACTATGGTATGTTTTTAATGTCCTGATTGTCCTTAATCTCAGATTTGTTTGATTTGGGGGAAGATAGCCTATCTTGCAACTGAGTAAAATTTACGTAACACATTGTATAACTTTTATTCATGTTTTAATATTAATGTGTGTGTCTGAAGAGAGCTATCCTGCTTGAAGTATTTCAGGTGAATGATGTTCTTTAATCTTCTATTTTAAAACTAGAATACAGCTTTTAAAATGTTTCACTTTTATCTTGTGGTTTTGGACACTTTAGTTCAGTTTTCTGATACCTATGTGTAATTATCATGATTAGTTTAAAATTATTTGATTTTAAAAGAACTTCTTTAAAATTGAAAAACTGAGTCTGTATAAGTATATATACACACAGACATGAGGCTCTTGGTTTAGATTCACATTAGAAGTAATGGGGAAAACAATGTTTAATAGCTATATTGAGTAAGCATATAGTTTGGGTTGAAATTATTTCTTAATACCTTTCTATATAGAGAGATTCATTTTCATACATAGAAGCAGTATAACATGTTTAATATAAAAAAACCTCTATAAAGAGTCTCTCTCTTTACATTGGGATGATTTGTTTTGGTTTCTGGTTATTATAACTACTCTTTTACTACTTCTGTTCATATTGTTGTCTAAATCTATCTTGGAGAATGTCTAATATTAAATATATGCTCCTCTAGGGCCAGACCCGGTAATCATTGATTACAATGGAGGCAAAACCTGGTCCCTATGTATGTGTCTTTTGAGGGGGCAACTTCATACAAACACCAGTTGTATTTGAAATGAAAACTATAGTAATGTAGGGATGGATGATAAGCTTATTTTGAATAAATAAGAATTAACTAAAATCCTTTGTCCAACATTTAAGTTGAATGTTAATTTTAGTTGAAAAATGGTTGGATAACTTTTTACCATGATATTTGTGAAAAGTCTGCTTCTGCCTCCTTACCAGTTCCAGTAAGGTTTGGAAACAGAAATACCAGAAATCTGGGTTGAAATTTCCATTCCAATTTTCTGGACCCGAAGAGTCAGGGTCAGATATTTTGGTACAATTTAGATAAACCTCTAAATTTTGTTGTGTTTATCCAAAATGAATCAAACCTGTTGGAGGCTTTCCTATTGCCATGCAGTATTCTTATTTTTTAGTTTTTAAATCCCTTATAAAGAAATATTTTATTTTGAACACACAAATCCATTTTCTTTAAATATTAATCATGTTGGCTGTATTAAGGTTAATTAAATGTGCTTAATTATTTTATCTTGTCATAGCTTCAAAAATAACTAGTAAAAGTGGAGTCAATCTCCTAATTTTTTGACAAATAAGTATTTTGCCCTCTATGTCTTTGTGGAAGAAAGTAGCATGCCATCTAGCGAAGTCTTTGCATTACTGCAAAGTAAAAGCATTTTATTTTATTAAACTTGCTTCTAAATTTACATTAAATTTAGAGTAAGGTTGGAAATGTAAGATTTAAAATTAAGCCAAGAACTTTTAAAATTAGTGAGGATCTATGTTCTAGATTTCTAGTGAGTTTTGGGATTAAATCAGTGGCCGTTTTAGCAATTTAAATGTTCTTTGAATTTAATTTTTACCACTTTTTCCACAATGGTATGTATTATATCAACATCTCATATGAAAGTGTATCCTGCTTGATCCTATAACAGGGGTGTGCAAACTTTTTGACCCGAGAGCCACATCGCGGTGCAAAACGATATGGAGGGCCGAGTAGGGAAGGTTGTGCCCTGCAAACAGCCTGGTCCCCACCCCCTATCTGCCCCCTCCCACTTCCCGCCCCCTGACTGCCCCCCTCAGAACCTCTGACCCATCCAACCCCCCCTGCTCCTTGTCCCGTGACTGCTCCCCCCCCCCCCCGACAGGCCCCCTGGGACTCCCACGCCCTATCCAACCCCCCCTGTTCCCCAACCCCTGACCTCCCCAGAACCTCCTCCCCATCCAACCACTCCCTGTCCCCTGACTGCCTGTCTTTTAAAGAAATCTGTTTATACCCATTGCTATATCGCATTACTACTCTTGAACCAAAATTAAGATTGATGCGAAAGTACGGCAAGGGTTTCAACAATCATAAACCCGTTCCTCAAACTGCTTATCCTCTGTAAAATGTTTGGGCCACTTGTAGTCTCTGGCACAACTGATCTAAAACACTGTGTGACGTATGGAAATAACCAGCAAAAGTTAATATAATCTCACTGACATTTTGATAAGAAAGGAGATCAATATAATACTGTAAAATACTTCTCTTGATGTCTATTTTTTTTTTAAAGTACTCATATAATAGAATTGTAGGACTGGAAGGGACCTTAAGAGGACTTCTAGTCCTGTCTCCTGCCCTCATGGCAGACTAAATATTATCTTCTAGACCATCCCTGGCAGGTGTTTGTCTAACCTGCTCTTAAAATTCTCCAATGACAGAGATTCCACAACCTCCCTAGGCAATTTATTCCAGTGCTTAACTACCCTGACAGGAAGTTTTTCTTAATGTCCAACCTTAAACCTCCCTGGCTGCACTTTAAGTCCATTGCTTCTTGTCCTATCTTCAGAGGTTAAATAGAACAATTTTTCTCCCTCCTCCTTGTAACAAACTTGTAATAATGCCCTAGGATGGGGGCATTATTGATTATCCTACAATTAATTTTCTTTAATGAAAACTGTATTAATGAAAATGGCCTACAAAAAAAGAAAATGATACTTCATATGCTGTATAAAGAGTTGAAAAGCACTATTTTTTCGTTGAACTTTTAAACAAATTACTGCAGTCATTGAGAGATTATTTTCTCTTGCTTTCATTTGAGTAAAGTGAATATATTTCTTAGGATGCTTGGTTGAAATTCATATCACGGCTAACTACATAGCTGGCCTTCAACGAAATACCGCTGATTTCTGCTTTCAGTGTAGTTCTGATTTATTTTGATCTGAGACTGGTGTTTGATTTGAATAGGGAGATTCAGAAAATTACCAATACTCAGGATTGCAGAATGCCTCCACAAAATGAGGTTTGTGTGTATGCATACCTGCTCTAGGCTTAATAATGTAAGGCTGAACGAGAGTGTAAACACAAATGAAAAAAAATATGCTGCAACTGAAATGGAGCAGCCATCAGATATCAATATTTACTTCTATGCATTCAGACAACTGCTCATGTTATGGTGAAGTTCTGACTCCCCATCTTACAAGGAATTTACTTTTAACTCTTCTCTTTAAATATTGGTAGTTTGTCAGAGCCAGATAATTTTCATTTTAATCTCTTTTTGAAGGAGAGAATGGGGAAACCCCCAAAATAGGGACCTATTCTACATGTTGGAGCCAGTTGAGATGACATCTTAATAGAGGTGATGAGAAACCTCACACTTAGGACCCTTTTCTAAATCATGTTCCAAATTTTTAATCCAGCTGAACATTTTGGAGATCATGCTCTCTTTATTGTTCTATTTTAAACTTCATGACAGAAGAAACAATACAGTTTTGACATGTTAATATGGTTTGTATAAATATAATATACTGTATGCATACCACTTTTCAAGCTCTTGTTTACCTAAGGAATCTTTTTTATAGCAAATTTTCCATTTTGTTCCATTGGCAAGAACATTTTGTAACAAGTTCTGAAAGGTGCAGAGATTCAGAATTTAAGAATTTTTTTTTAAAAAATATTTATTTATTTATTTAGAGTGGGAGGAGGTGGGATTCCACTTTCTTCTCATCATTCTTACAATTCTTAAATACTTGGGAGCTCATTTGATACTACAGTTCAAGAGCATAACAAATGAGTTCAAACATTTCGTCTTCTGCTACTGTGGTTTAATGAGTATGTCAGCCTGAAATTTGTGTACCTTCATCTATGTAGTAAAAATTGTTGCTCTTACCCAAATAAGACAGGGCTGTTGCTGCTTGCTGTTCAGACAGGGCTGCTGCTTGCCGTTCAGGAGGTTCTTGGTGGGAATTGTTATTGTATAGCTTGATGTATGTGCTCTTGCTCTCTCATATCAATCCATAGGAAGATGGCTCATGATGAGAGGCCAAATTCCAAATTGACTATGAAAATCCTCCCCAAAATAAGCAATTCTATTTAATTGCATTTTTAATGCATTTATGTTCAAACTGTGCTACTGGATATGAAAAGGGCTATATCAAACCAGTTAGAGATTGAAGAAAATAAGACAATTTATTTCCCCCCTTGAATATTCAACTAGTTCGTTTCATTGATTCACTTTGGATCCTAAATTTAAAAGGGCACTTAGTTTGAATTTTGTATTGACCATTTTCACTAGTAGTAAATATAATTTGTAACTGAAATATATGTCATGTCCAATTATACTTAAACAATTATTGCCCCTCGTCAACTTCCTCCTCAAAAAGCTCTCATTTGAACAATAATATAAATTTCAAAGTTAAAGCTCTGTAATGTGAGATTTTGCATAATGGCCATTACTTTAGCATGCCAATGGGTTTCTAATACAATATTAGGTGCCAAAACTAAGTATTTTCCCTTTAACTTAAAGTAATCTGTTTACAATTATTTATAAGGATCTTTTACTAATAAAGAGAATGGGTAGATTTTGTTCAAAGGTTGTCAGAAAAGACTTAGCCAAAGTAAAGAACTATTTCTTAGCAACAATTTAGTGCAACAGGAATTTAAAATTGGATTCTTTATTAAAGATTAGCTGAATTGTTAATGTAAGCAGTTGTCATGTACAAAACTTCTTAATAGAGACCTTCAGTGTTAAATACTGATTGCTTTCATAAGTGTGTGTGTGTGTGTGTGTATAAGTATACTATAAGCATATAGGTTACCAAAGAATCTGAATGTGCCTTTAAGGGAGGTAAAGTTTAAGCACTGTGCTAAATAGTTAAAGGTGTTACCAGGGAGGAGAATTATATTGAAAGACCTGTTGTTTGGAAGGGGAGGGGAGCAGGAAACCCTGCTGGTGTTAGAGGAGAATGGAATGTTTAAAAGAACGGGGTTTGTAATTTCCAGGATAAGGGCGGTTTCTGCAGTCTGGTAGAGCTGTGGGAAGCACTGACTCCATTAGACAGCCCACTCACAGGATATAACGGGGAAGTATGACCAAGTGGGTAGAGGTCACAAAAATGCTGCGTGGTACGCTGGCTACAGACTTCTCGGGGGCCACTGTGGTTGTATATCCTGAATTTCCATCGCCTAATGCAGTAGGTTTGTAAAGAAGGGCGGATTGCAGGATGCTGGGTGTGTGGAGTGCGTAGGCAGCTGTTCTTAAACGACAGTGGGTGGAGATTACAGCATTTCATCTGCTTTTCCTCTGACACCTTTTAAAGATACAGCCCACAATGTTGTTCAGGGGTTTGTGGCAATTGCTGCTAGTAATCTTACATTAAATCTAAAAACTTATCGTTTGCCTCAGTTTAAAAATAGAAATAATGCATAAGCAAAAACTATAGGTTGTTGGAACATTAAATCTTAACTCCTATGCAGAAGTGAAGTACTTCTGTTCTCAAATCCTTTCTATTGCAAATTAACTTTATTCATGTTTTATACATAAGTACTTTCTGGGAAAAAAGCTTTAAAAGGAACATGTTGGGGTAAGATTTGTCCCTTTTTGGTTTCATTCAAAACTGCACAAATTATCTTTTCTTCCTTTTTAGTTTTCTCCTCTGTGTCTTGGTACAGCTATGAATGTTTTCTGTGTTCAGTATTTTTCCAAGTATTTGTCTCAAAAATGGTGAACAGCTCGTTCTTACTAGTGTCTTTTTTTTCTCCCCTGAAGCTCATAGCATTTCTCATTTTAAAAGAGTAACAAGAATTTGCCTCTAACTAGAGGAAATAGTCTATTTAAAACACTTTTCAGATATAAGTGTGCCCAATATTGTTAATTGTCTGCTGTTCATTATTTTTGATTTCTAAAATATTTGAAAGCTATATTAGAAACTAATAACTGAGTATTTTATCCATTATTTCTGTATCACTGAAATGTTTGCAATGCACCATGGAGTTGAGAAAAGTAAAACTAGGAATACAAATGATTCTGTATTATTTTGTTTTTTAATGATAGTTCACTCAAGTCTATCAAAATGGAGAATAAAGTCCATTTAGCCAGCTACTAGGCAGACAACCTGAATAGCTGCCAACTTATAAATGTTAATGCATATCATGACCTCTCTTGAGTAATAATGGATGAGAGTGTTATGCACAGGGGGAGAGGGAGGGTATTCTAACAACTCCTGTAGAACTTGTACTGCGTATTTTTATGGAAGCACATATTTTAAATACATTTATGTTATAACCAGTAAGTGTGTTAATGCTAGAAGCTGTTGGTGAATCAACACTTATTTTTCTATGGAAAATGTAAAACAAAATAAAAAACTTAAAAATGGATTTTTTTTCTTGATTGTACTCTGATCCCTTGCTGTTTTCCTTGAGACCTGTATGTTTCCAACCTTTCCTGAAATTCAGGGGAAAAGTGTACAAAGAGTATATACCTGAAGTGTGGTTTCATATTAATATGCCTATTAAAGTATTAAAATGGCTGTTCTAAATCTAAGATTACAAAATAACATGGCATTTTTGTAATATTTAGTTTATTTTAGTAATCTTGTTTTGTGTATGTGTTTTGTCAGTAGGTAGCCTTTTTGTGGCCTGGTGACACATGCTGCTTGTTTGGGAAAGCAGTGAAAGAGTCCCCTTTTAAGAGAGGAACTTGTACATGCAATAGGAAACTTACTTCTGAGATGGAGCAAGTCAGACTTTCTTACTTGAGCAGGGTATTGGTTGCCAAAGAGTTTATGACAAAGGACAGAATTTTCAGAAGTACCCAAGTCTTTTGTACTCTGCCAATGAATTGCCATTTCTTTGACATTTGGAAAAGTAAAGTGGTAACAATTTATATATGAGTTGAGATATCCTATAGGTATTTTGAGTGTCACTAAATTTTCACCAGGGTCCTGCATATTCTTAGTTTTCATATAGCAGCAAAAAGTTTGAAAGCTATTGTTGGTTATTGGAAATATACAGATGCTGTGAAATGGCTAGACAGTTCACAAAATACACCATTCATTTTTAGATACTAAAATAAACATTCATCATTTAGGTGAGATTGCAAAACTTATAGGGGATGTAGTATTTGTGTAGGAGTAATGTCATACAGTAAACCTAAAATCTGAGTTGACTGAAGCTAAGCAATCAGTACTGGCTATAGACATAGTATTGCAAAATAATATTCTGTTGGACATTGGGATTTCAGATATATTACAGCTAACTAGGGAACAGTATTACATTTAAACATCAGGACAAGCTTATTTTAATAATTTAGCGAACATACATATTTAAAGAGAAGACTTTTATGATGGTAGACTGTATGTCCAGCGTTCTTCCAAGAAAGTCTAATATATGTCGGAAACAAATCCCAGTGCAGTGAAATCTCTAGAGGTGTCATCTGCACTGAAAGCAAAAGATTCTTGAAGTGTTGGGATATATTTTGCCTAAATAACTAACCGACTTTAGTTCACCTACATTGTTAGAAAGTAGATGACAAGTAGGATAAAAATAGAAATGTATTTTAGTTAGAGACATAGGTTGTGTGTGGGGTGGTGTTTTATAAACTGTGTGCCTTCAGGATTATTGATATGGGTGAATGCTATGTATTACCTTGGTGCATTTTAGTTTAACTTCTTGTTGTATGTCTGATATTCAAAGGCTTAACAACCCTTATACCTGGAGCTGCCTGACTTAAGTTTATATACCTGGGGATAGAGTCTATGGGCAGTATTGAATAAACTAGGATTTGTAGAAGTTGTCTAAGATGGCACTGTTCAAACTACCAGCCACATTAATGCTTCAGAGGATATATTATTTTGGTGTGCTGTGTCCAAAGGTTTAAAGAGCTAGTCAAGACTATTTATTTGTCCTGAAATAAAGTGAATAAGGAATATTACAGAGGGATGTAATTAGGCATTTATCTTTTGTTTTGTTTTGACTTTTTACCATCTGTGGTACTACTTCGACCAGGGACACCAGGCTAGACAGGGAGAATGGTGACTACATGGTGGGGGGGAAAACAGAAAATAGTATAGTCATTCTTTTATTCCTAATTTATCCATTATTCCACAGATTTATTTTCCGATTAGACAGCTACACAACTTTTTCACATCTCTTGTACAGTTGTATATTTTCCATAACTTCTTAGATTTTAATTTCAGGTATATTCATTGGATGAAATGAGAAAGTTATATTAAATGTTGTGGCTTTGTTAACTTTGAAGAGCAAGTAAGATCTTGTTCAGTAATGCAATTCAAGGTAATGCAATCCAATATTTTAGCAGATACCCCTTTTTATCAATCATCTTAAAATATGGGTCTTTATAGCATTGTAACAGGTTTCAGAGGAACAGCCGTGTTAGTCTGTATTCGCAAAAAGAAAAGGAATACTTGTGGCACCTTAGAGACTAACCAATTTATTTGAGCATGAGCTTTCGTGAGCTACAGAACATCTGATGAAGTGAGCTGTAGCTCACGAAAGCTCATGCTCAAATAAATTGGTTAGTCTCTAAGGTGCCACAAGTATTCCTTTTCTTATAGCATTGTAGGTGGCACTTCGGGGACAGCCAGTAACATTTTCAAACTAATACATTGGTTTCAAAGCTCAGTGCTTGCCACTTTATCAAACTTGACACAAACTCAGCTTCCTTAGCCCCTGCAATCATGCTCAAATCTCAGTGAAGGTCCCACTGTCACCAGAAGATCCAAAGGTTGTACCTAGATAAAGGTACCTTAGTGGTAACCTTGAGCCAAACCTTGATCCAGTAAGATTGGGCTCATTTGTGGTGGGGTGCTTCTTCCTTATTTGCTAAATTATGATGATCCGTGTCTCTACAACTCTTCCCTTTGTGTATGCCTAAGAGAAACCCACTCACTTTTGAAGTATTGAAGAAAGAGTGAAGGGAATCCAACTGTACCACACGGGACTCATGCCTATCAGGTTGGAATGACCAGTTGCCCTGAAAAAAACACACTGCCACCCCTGCAGTCACCCTTTAACACAATAGCTTTAAGATTCAATATCTGTGAACTGATGCACTTTACTACCACTGAGCCAACAGCTAATGCTACCTGATAATCCATGCAAATTGCACTCAAGGAAAGCATGTCAGTTAGGTGAGTGAAAAGTGAGCATTGCTGTTCTGAAGACTTTAAATATGCCAAAATAATCAAATCCGCTGGCTTCAAAGTTGCCCTCTGTAAGAGGTGGAATTGGGGGCAGGAAATGCTTGGTACGGGAGTAAAACAGTAGGTGTTCCCTCTTCCCATCCATCCCTATCTCCCCCCCCCCCCCCCCCTCTGGCAGAGACCAGTCTTGGGCAAGTGAGATCCTTGTTTGGAGCTGAGAACCCCATATCAATTATTTTCCCATTTCATGCACACATGCTAGTGCACTGTTGCTGATGCGTGGGCTACATTTTTCATTTCTTGCAAGGGAAAGAACTGATCTTTTTTATTTTTTGTTTTAATAAGGAAGAAAATGCAAATATTATATGGACTCTGCAAACTTGAGCACCATAATTTGATAGGTTTCAGAGTAGAAGCCGTGTTAGTCTGTATCCGCAAAAAGAAAAGGAGTACTTGTGGCACCTTTAGAGACTAACAAATTTATTTGAGCATAAGTATCTCTCTAATAGTTGTGAATTCTACAGAGCCTTTTAACCCTTGACATTCTATGCCTCACTACATCCTAAGTCACTTATTTCAAAGGTAGATCTGTGCTTTACAAAGTAGCACTCAGATATGCATGGATCCACACACAAGTGGATTTTTCTATGTACTCTTGTGTGTGAATACAGTGTAGGGATGTCAGTTTAAAAAAATAAATTAAGTTATATATTTTTAAACAAGTTAATTGGATAGGAAGTAGTGTTTATATATGGAGCCAACAAATTAGGCATTTTTCATACACATACTGTTAGACGGAGCAAAACTATGTTTTCAGAAAAGTTGGGTTGAGCAGGGCTAAGCCATGGGTCTGTTTAAATGTACTGGTATTGTAGTATTATTGGGGCAGTATTTTTCATAACGTCTCTTCTTGTACTAAGCAATATAGTTCTTTAGCTATAGTAAACTTGAGACTTTTCCTTTTTTAAAATAAAATCTTTACTAAACTTTATGAAAGACACAAAAAATACAAAAAGATGTTGAGATAGATAATGAACCAAGAACTCATGCATAAGGTACAGTGGAACCCGAAGGAAAGAAGTAAGGCACAGTATATTACTGTACATACAGGATACTTACATTGAACGTGAAATTCAGGTGATTGCAGATATTGAGGAACAATTCCATCTTGTCATGCCTCAGGGAATAACATCTCTCAGATTTTCAGTTCAAGAAATCAAGACTCTAAGACTGAGCACTAAGTTTTATGCAGTGTCAGCCCTAACCCGCCTGAACTGTCAATAGTTGGGAGAGGAAGGGTTTTGCCATCTCCATGCCATTTCTCAGTATACAGAGATGTACACAGAATTACTACTTGTTGCATATTCTAAACTTTTTGTTTAGATCATTAAAGAACAAATTTGACTAAATTGCATGATTTGTATCCTCTGAAATAATTTTAGAGATTTTGGTATTATTTGGTTTTGATACACTTGTTTACAATGTTGTGTTGGTTAGGATTCCACATAAACAAAATAGAAACATTATCACTAGTACTCACAGTGCTGCTGCATACTTGCGGTTTAGCTTTTGCCAAATATTTCAATGTATAGCCACAGACTCAGTCTGGGTGGCATAATCAAAAACAAAGTCTTCCTGTTTCTCTGATGACTTGTTTTTTGAATTAGGAGCATCACTGACTGCATCATTTAAGTCAAGAGCGATCTGTGTGACTCTTTTATATTCCAAAGTGACAAAATACCACATCAAAAAACAGATTTGCCGGTATCTTATTAGTTATAAGAACCCCACAAAATGATTGCCAATATATAAGACACATGAAAAAGACTGTCTCTGCCCTAAGAAGAACCAACGGGCACAGATAAGACTTACTGCAACCAAGAGGAGGCATTACTTTATCATTACTCATTCCCTCTCTCTCTCTTTCACCTGTTTGCATTTAATGTTGAGGTAGAGAAGGCATTGGAGTTAGTCTGTGTGGACCTAACGAACCAATATGAGTCAAATGCTTTCTCCATTCATCTCAAATAAAGGGAGGAATATCATAACAGCCGTACAAAACATATCTTTCAACTTAGGAACTCTCCTAGAACATGCTTAAAATAAAAGTTCAAAATAACAAGTTTCGCAAATGTATTTTGGTACTTGTATGTGCACACCTGCCCAATACCCCCGAAAAATCATCATAGTAATCAGAGTGCCTTTTAAAGTTAACAGTTAAAATGTATGGAAAAGGGAAAAAGGTAGTGTTTACACAGCAAATATTGTATTCTTGAATTTTGACATAGAGGTTTTTACATGGAATTATTGAGTTTAATAATGAATTGTGTTCTTGAGTTCAATTGTGGATTTCCCCTCTAGTTTCCCATCATGTAATGGGAGAAAATAGGTGTACATTTATAGATTTTCATTATGCTCCCATGTGATCTGTGCACCCTTTCAAATACAGTCTCTACTAGGCGTCTGCCTTTGATAGTAGAATTTCTCATTGCATTTTCTTTAAGTACTTCAGAAATAGTAGAAATTAAAGCATATGTGATTTGTAAGAAACTGGAACAGAATTTGAGTTTGACATGAGGTACATAAAGTATCCTAAAGTGCTGAGGTAAGTAGCTATTGATCACATAGGACCTGATCCAAAGCCCCTGGAGTCAATAGGAGCCTTTCAATTGACTTCAACAGCCTTTGGATTAGACTCTTGATTTGGTAAACAGACGAAGCCATCATTATTCATTTAACTCAAATGCAGCCTTGTGCTTTAAACCTGTTTTTATTGATAAAGGAGGATGTTAGCTTTAATAGCAGGATCTTCAGTTTTGAAAAGTACTGTTTGTACTTGGCACCAAGACAGTTGACAGAGGCAGGCAGCAGAGCCTTTTTTTTTTTTTTAACAGCCCATTTAAAGTCCAGTACCACAAAGAGTGCAGAAGCTGTTGTGTCAGATCATTGGAATTTGATACGTTTCTGGGTCCTGGAATGGGACTTGAACTTAAAAGCTTTCTGCCCAGTGGGTAGAATGCTGCTATTCTGAGATATACCAACACAGAATGACTGGGCTACTGAAATCATTCTGTATGTTCAGGAAGCACTGTTTTTATTAAATATTACTGTTTACTAAAATCTGCAAAAATGGGAACTGCTTTATGAATTGATTTTGGTGCTGGTGGACAGGCTTGCATGCACTTTACCAAACAGTACAGATTTTATTGGGAGCTACCATTCCTATTGAAATCTCAGTTGTGGGTGAAAAATAGCCATCAGAAAGTTAAATGTTTGGCTTATGCATAGCAGTTGTGGAATAATTTAATTGGAGACCCTAAACAGTGCTGTGGTAATACAAATGCCACAACAGGAAAAATACGAACGACCGTTGTTGAACTGCAGAGATAATAAAGATGCTGGTTTACTCCTGAATGAGAGAGGTGCAGTGTCTTCTATGGATACATTGTGGCTGTTAAAACTTGTCTTCAAATTAAAACTGTCTCTTGTGTCGCTGGTAAAAGTTATTGTTAGAAATTATCAGTATTTCCCCCAATTTTTTGGTGTGGGTGTGGCCTCCCTCAAGTGAGTGTTTTGTTTGAGCCATGGCTTAAAGAAACTTCTTTTGACAATGAAAGTATTGTCAGCTAGAGCTCTAATGCTAAACTTTTTTTGTGGAAGGTTAAGAAGTTTGTGGTCAGGCAACTCTGTCCAGAGTCCTCGTGCTTCCTTGAGTTCCTGGTAAAGAAATGATATTGTATTAGACTCATTGCTTGACTATTTCCTGGTGATGGACCAAAGTCAGGTGTGCATGCTGATTCTTTTAGGTCTCTAAGTAGCCTTTGATGTTATTGACCACAAACTGATGGTGCGCTTTCTGCAGATCCTTCCGGGGAAGGTGGCTGGACAGTTCTTCCATTATTTATTTTTTGAGAGATTCCAGAGGGTGGCGTGTGATGACTGCATATCAGCCGCAGGTGTTCTATTGTAGTGGGGGTGTTCTGTGTTCTTTTGTCAACCCTCCATGTATTGTGTATGTTAGATGAGATTGTGAGGCATTTTTGGCTGCGGTACTTCCTGTACCTTCATGACATATCTTATTGTGTCTCTCACCAGACCTAGACAATGATTTCCCTCCACCTGGCAATAATTGGGCCTTAGGTGGGAGTGAACTGATGAAACTCAGTCCTCCTAAGACTGAAGTGATGCTGTGAGGAAGAATATGGACCAGGTAGCAAGGACAGTGCCTGCCCCACAAGTTTATACTCTGGGGATTGTCCTCAATCCCCAGGTAATGTTGCTCGTAAATCCTCTTGATCAAAGGTGTGCAAACATTCAGTTTACTGGGCAGACACCATCCTTGCCACCTTCAAATTGCCACAGTCACCCACGCATTCATGACATTTTAGTTTTGTAATGTATCATAATTTACTGGTTACTCTTGAAGGCCAGTTTCTCAGCTGGTGTATATTAGCATAAATAAACTTCAACAGAGCAATGCCCGTTTACACCAGCTGAGATCTGGCCTTTCAACTAGTGCACAGTGGCCACTTCCACTAAGTCTGGTGTCAATCTAAGGAAATGTGCATGTAACATCTGTACTCTAGGCTGCACTAGCTCCCTGTTTGTTTACAAATGCAATTTAGGGTATTGATTTTGATCCCTATGTAGTTTGGGCCTTGACTATCTGAGAGACCCTCCTTTTCTCTCCCTCCCATCATATCCCCTCAAGACAGTTGAAACAGCAGCTGTGCTTCATCAAAAGTTCTGATATAAATGTCTGTCTGGATTGGGCCTTTGTATTACAGGGCCCTTGAACTGTTGGAACTGTTTGAAGGAAGGAGTGAATTTAGATTGATTTTCTTGTAACTGTGGTATATTCACTTAGAGCTTGTTTGATAAGCACAATTTTATACACTGAAAATAAATGTGTACACAAGATGTGTAAACGCTATCTAATGTTTTCCCTAGAGCAGTAACACTCAGACTGACTCTCCGGAACCACAAGTGACTCTTCTGTGTTTCTCCTGCGGCTCTTTGCAGCACATGATATTAAAATACTGTGTGGTTTTAATTACTAACCAATCAGAATGCTTTTACTGTGTTATTAACCAATCGTAGACAACTTGGTCAGTCATTTTGCTGTGAGAATATCTCTCACTCACACACACAATAAATGAAACAATGAATTCACAGTACTGTGGCTCTTTTGGGTAATGTTTATCACCAGTTTGGCTCCTGAACCACTGAGGTCTGAGTATCACTGGCCTAGAGTGTTTCTTTCATTATAATTCAGATCTCAAAGTAGTATATCTGAAAAGAACCTAGTATAGCTCAAATAGACTTGTCTTTACAAAAAACAGTAAACATAAAGCCAAAAAACACCAGAATACTTCTGCTTAACTGTTTGAATTGAAAATACAATATGGAAGACGTGTAAAGAATAGAGGGGAAGAGAACTTCCTCTTACCCATCATTTTGCTTGTTTATTTTTAGAATGTTGCATTTAGGTTAAACAAAACTTTCTCCATATTATAAACTTAGAGGCAAATATTTCAACATTCTAGAATACTGAAATCTTAATAAGTCATTTATAAAATAGTTTCCTACATTAGTGCAAAGAAAGAAACGCAGCCTAAAGTTTGGTTTAATGTCTTGGCTGTCTGCTGTACGTTGATGGTGCTTTTTGAGTTTTCTGTCTCAAAAACAATACTTGTCCTTTTTTTAAAAGAGGTTTCACATTTTGAGGCTCACTGTATCTTTTTGTATAATATATTTAAAGTAAACAGTAATCAGGTTACCCCCAGTATCATAAGAGCTAAAATTCTAAAATGGTCTTTTCAGGACTCCCAAAGAAAAAGACTGAGCCAAAGGATTATTGAGCTTTTTCTGTTTTGTGTACTTCATTAAACAGATTATCTCCATTAGAATGACAAGCTGTCTGCTCTAAAGTTGTAAAACCTGTACTCCACATAGTTTCACTTGCAAACTAGTCTTGAGTGCTCTGATCAAAATGCTAATGGCAAGACGAAATGCAGCCCTGTATTTTCCCTTCATTGCCAGTAGTAGTACTTTTACTTCAAGTGTGGGGCAAAAGGGCATCTACCAGAATGTCAAACATGTTCATGTTCATACAGGCTAACCTGTAAAAGAAAAATTAAAAGGAAGGAGGGAGATATTGAAAAATTCAGCTCCTGAGAATTTGTTTTATATTGATTAACATAATTGCTACATCTTATGGCAGAAACTGTATGAAAAGGCAGTAATTGTAATTAATTTTTAGTTTATCCCACATATTTGATGATAGCTCTGATTCATGTTATTATATTTTCTCTTCCTTCACCCACAGCAAAACAAACTTAATTTGATTCATAGCCTCAGGAAAAAAAAAACCTTGAAATTACTCACATGGTTATGATTCAGCGCGACATGGAATCCTGTCCTCCCCTTCTCCCACCCAACCCACCCCCACCCTTACCCACAATATATTTATGTCATTGCAGTCTGAAAACATTGTGAATGGCACTTCAAAAACAGGGTAAAAGAAATGCTTTTCCAAAGTGCTGTATGACTTATGTCTACATGCCTTTAACAAGCTTTCCCCTGTGCCAAGTGATATGGAGGCAGTAGCAGTATTCTCTTTGTGTATTAAAGTAACGTGAAAAGCAGTACTATATTATAGTCTGGAGATTTACCTGGTTTTAGAAGTAGGCACAGCTAAAGCAACTTGCAGTAGTGTATAAATATGCAGCCATTCTCACATTTATAAAGCTGATATTTCAGAAAAGGAAATATGGTTATTTTAAAAGGGATCCTGTCTCGTGGAGATTAGTGATTTTAAACAAAAACCAACAAAAAGAACTTGTCTCTTTCACTAGGGAAAAGTAGAAAAAATAGTTTTAAGATTATTTGTTAAAATTTTAACAAGTTTTAAAACTTTTTTTTGAAAGGTGAAAGCTGTCCTAGCATGAACTTATAGACGTATGCTCTGTTTCCTACAACATGCACCAGATATTCTTTTCCTCCAGATGATCATCACACTGTTGAACCCTATCCACAACTGGGAGTATAAACATTAAGCCCTGATCCTAGCAACCATCACCACAGTTATCTGAGTGCCTTCCATTTAAAATCAATGGCAGTAGTTCATATTAGTTACAATATGAGCTGAAAGTAGAATTTAGCCAAAGCTGCAATGAATGGGGCTGTGGTAGATGAGATACAAAACATTATTAAAAGTACTATTTTACATGAATCCAGGTTATGCTGTTCACAGGTGCTAAGCACCCACAACTCTAGTTGAGATCAGTAGTTCAAGGCCTCTGAAAATTGAACCCTACAGACACAGCGGATGAGCTCTAGAGACTTCATGCATGTTGATGCTATTTATCAGTCATTGTGTGTACAACATCTTGCACAAGGGAGGGAGGGAATGGAGATTTTTAGCCAAGCATACTGGGACATCCTCATACTCTTCAACGAAGACTGAAATTCTGCCACCATAAACTTACTGTAACTGGGATGAGTGTATGTATATCCAAGTCTTTCTTTTGTAATAACAAGGTCTACAGTGCAAGCATCAACTACCTGATGTTTCAGGTGTCAGTATTTTTTTTAATGTCATGTCTACAATAGAGCCACAGATTCCTCAGTCAAATGTTAGTTTGCATAAGAGGCACAATGTGTTCCAGTTGATTCAGCCTGAGACGGAGAGCCCAGGACTTCTGAGTTTTAATCCAGGTCTACCCCTAACTTTCTGCCTGGTCTTGGGGAAATCACTTTGCCTCAGTTTCTCCATTTTTAAAAGGAGGCTAAAGATATCTATTTCACAAGGGTATTGGGAAGGTTAATTAGTTAATAAGCAGTTGGAGGTATAAATTAGTACCCATCTTTTTTTTTGTTTTGACTGACTTTTCTTGTCAGATAATTCCCAAACCAACACATTTACACTTTCTATGTAAATACCATACATACAAAAAACTATTATGGAATATTTTGGTTTTGTGTCATCTGAGTCACATATTCTTCATCTTCAAAAAACATTAAAAATTACAGATTGGTTATTTAGTTTCTTATGAACTTTACATAAAAATATTCTAGCTACGAAACATATTTTTATGTGAAGAATCTCATAATAAATGGTTATGGGGCAGGGCAGAGAAATAGTCCAGATTTTTTTTTTAAAGGAACTTCTTCAGATAAATCTATTACCCTAGATCTCTTCCGAAAATGAATTGAGATTTTAATCTGGGATTATTGAATAGGTAAGAGATCTCTAAAAATCTGCCTCTTTTTACTTCTTGTGTTGTTACGCACTTGGCTTTAAAGAAGATGGAGGCACCTGTGAACAGATATAGGAGGAGTCTTAAGTTTTTCAGTAAATTAACCGGGTATTGCCTTGTTCTACTTAATATTTGCCTGAATGAAGCTCATTGTAGGATTTGGGCTACAATATAGAATATACTGGTAGTTTTGCAACTTGAATAAAATAAATGCAAGCTATAAAATACATGGAATTAAAATAGGTTTTCCTTCATTTTTCAAAAATGGCAGTCAGTGAAAGATTTCAGGTATTTGTGGGAAAATTTCAAATATACAGTATGTGGTGGTGACTAAATATGTGATTAAATATACAGTATGTGGTGGTGTCGTAGCCATGTACGTCCCAGGATATTAGAAACAAGGTTGGTGAGGTAATATCTTTTATTGGGCCAACTTCTGTTGGTGAGAGAGACAAGCTTTTGAGCCACACAGAGCTCTTCCCTCTGTATAATCAAAAGCTTGTCTCTCTCACCAACAGAAGTTGGCCCAATAAAAGATATTACCTCACCCACCTTCAATATAAAGTATTATTTGCTGCATATTGCAAATCTTATTAGATAGACTGATTCCTATTTAAAAACATTAGGTGTCTTTCTGATATCCAAATGCTTCACCACTAGTGTTGGGGAAGGTGAGGGGGTTAATAGAAAGATTTTCTAGAATAGAATTTTGTCATTTGGGGATTTAGTATTTTGCTGGAAATATACCAAGCAGCTTTTAACATTGGATTAATTGTCCCCTGTTGAAATACATTTCACTACTTAACTGTAGTGCCTACCGAAATAGATAGCTAAATGTGGCTTGAAGGCTACATAATAAATGCAGTTCGTAGGTAGAGGACTTGGTGAAGAGTGTAACATCCAGAAAAACTTTGGTTAACTTTCTAAGGTATTAGTAGATTGAGAAAATAATTATGATAACCCATGGATTTTTATAAGTTCCTTGTAATTATGGGTTTACACTGAGGCAAACTTTCTTTAAAAGCATATGTTGTTCTGGTCTGGGCAGTGGTTCCTGATGGATGATGTTGACATATCGATGTTTTCTGCTATAGAACACGGTCCCTCTTTTTCACCAGGAGGGACAGCTCTTTTAGATATCCAGAGTATGCTGGAGAACTACTGTAAGTCTAAGGCTCTGAATCATGTCTACAAGGAGATCCTACTCCTCACTGCTAAAGAGGCTTGTTGCTCTATGGAACAGGAGTTGGGGGTGGGGGAGGGCGGCGACGACTGAGGCAGTTTGTGTCACCTTAAATGGTTTGTCCTGGCGTACATTTCCTACCCATAAATTGGGATTGGCAAAAATCAACAGTGGGAAGAAGCTTTGCATTTGTCCCAGTCTAACAGCAGTTACTGCAGCCATGTAATGTTCATACCCATGTGCAGGGGGCAAAAGTGGAAATGAAATGGAGTACAATTCTGAGTTTTAAAGGACAAACACTGATTCTTTTCAAACACGTGTTGTCCCTATGTCCTGTGCATTTTTTAAAGAGTTATAGATAGGTGTGATCTCCAATATCTTTTGGGTTGCCAATTAGACTTGTAGATTCCTTACGAACTATTCCTTTTTTGTGGAACAAATCCTCAAAATCACAATAAATGAATTAGCTGGTAGTGTCTAGTCTTTAAGTTGTATGAATAATAGAAATTGTACTAAATGAAGACAGGAGAAGTAGAATTGGTTGTCACTGATTATTTTACGTATTTAAATCACTCTGTATTTTTCAAGTTGAGGTGAGTGAACTGATATAGAAATTGAGGAGGGGCTACATGTTTTCCTTTGCTTTGAAAATCTCAACTTCAGAGTGTGTGTGTGTGTGAGAGAGAGAGAGAGAGAGAGAGAGAGAGAGAAATTTTATTTTAGAAATGATATTTAATTACAAGTTTTCTCATAATTGACTGGAAAATGCTTGTTTTAATTTTATTTTAGAAAATAGACATTGGTGGGGGCAGAGAATGAGTTGATGGCTATAGTGGATATGTAAACCAAATCTCAGTATGAGGATTTAATTGAATATGTGACAGACTAGTCTAGTTCTGTGTGTCCCTGTGAGGCGAGGGGGTTTCCTGCTGTAAAGCACTAGCAGTGTTCAGCCTGGGCGTTTTCGATTTGAGCTTGCTGCTTTTTTTTTTTTTTTTTTTTTACTCAATGAGTGTCCTTTATTTAACCCCGTCGATTCATAAAGTTCTCTGCGGTGCAATTGGGACTGCCCTGTCATATGACTAAGCCTGTGATTGGTCAGAAGCTAATTGGCGGTTCTCTATAAGAACTCCCTGCATTAGAGCTAACTGAAGCTTTCCTCTCTTCCACTGCTGAATTACACTTAGATTGTAACTCTGAGATTAGAGTGATTCAGCAACATGTGATAACAAAGTTATAAGTGCTGTGGGTTTGGCCAAGCTGTTGACAGACAATAAAGCCTGCTGAAGCCAACTTGGATTAATGAGCGTCACCTATGAACTGGTAACTGTCACGTTGAGAATGTTTACTGTATAAGAAGAATGCTGTTTAAAATCTTTGCCAGGAACGTGTATGGACTTATTATCCTTTTTATTTCTTCTCTGTTTTGTCACAGGAATGAAATGCTGATAGCTCCTTACTTTGGAGAGTGACTGAAAGAAAACAAATCATTCATACAGTCTACAACAAAGGCATTTTATAATCTGATTTGTCTAGCTGCGATGAAGAATTTTAGTTAATGAAAGCTGCAGCAGTCTGTCACCAGGAAATATACTGCTTTATTCAGAATGGGTAAGTGCGAAATGACATTCCCTACTAATGGATATCATCTGGTCCATGTTATAATTATAAAATTGCTTGCAGATTCCTAGTAGTGTAACTAAGATAACTTGGAAAAAACACAAACCTGGTTACTCAGTCTAGTTAAATGTAAATCTCAAAATGGCTTTTTGGGGCTTGGAGGGAATGTTTAACTCACTTTTATTTTTTCTAAAGTGAGAAGTTTACTAAACTTTTCTAGGAACTATGGATAAAAGTGAATTTAATGCATATGGTTCTGATGTTCCATTTAGATAGTTACTTTTAACAATGAAATCTTTGATTCTTAATAAACGGTGTAAATAAAAACTTTTCATCAACTTAATGTTTAGTAAGTGTTGAGCTTGATGATTCAAGTAAAATGGGGAGGCTACTTCCCTCAACTACTGGTTGTATATTTTTACCAGGTATTGGTGTGTATATAAAATAAGATTTTTAAAACTCTGACTATTTCATTAGTTACTACTTGGTTAATTTGGTATGATCATAACACAAAATATGGTCTGAATGTCTAATTTAATAAATAAGTAGACGTGATATTCCATACCTGTCACTTGATTAATTAGTACATACTCCTTTTATTTCCTAAAGGGGAACTAAAATTTAGCCTGAGTAAATTGAATCCTATGAATTCACCTAGTCTTGTAATAATCACAACCTATATTTGAAAAAAAAAAATGTTACTTGTACTTCTAAGTGTTTTCAGAATGTCCTCAAATGAGGATAAAAATAAAGAGCTACAGTGGGATTTTGAGACTGGTTTCACTTCTTTTAGTGGCTATCAATGCCTTCTTACTACTGCCTTTAAAAAAGGGGGCAGAGGGCTTTAGATGGTAGAAGGATGGCTATTTTATTGTCTAAATTGTTCAAATGCTTTTCTTTATTTCCTAATACAATGTTCGGAAGCTCTTTGAACAATACTTTTCATAAAAATAGAACTCAAGGTTGCTGAGTGGCTAAATTTATTGCAAAAATGAGCAGGAAATGTCTAATAAGAGAAGCAATAAAAAGAATAGACTTTAAGATAAGAATGTCTTTTAAGGGCAGTGTTCCCTAGCAAATAAGGAAGAATGTGACCCAACCTTTGCAATCAGATTCTTTTTCTAGTTAAGGTGTGGCCAGGCAACACCTGGGAAAATGCTAGTTGTTAGCCTTAAGCAATCTGTGTTTAGAGGTTCTATAGTCTCTTTGAAAATCATGAAACATCTAGAGCTAGGAACATTTCACTTATTTATCTGCTAATTAATATTTCATAATAGTCCAACAAATGCAGGAGGTTAAAATTCTGCCGCTAGTACTTTTTCCCCAAATAACTCATACTAAAATATTTGAAGCCTAAAAAATACTATTTTAATATTTGTCTGTCTTTAACCTAATGACCTACCCCCATCCCTTTTGGTTTCAGTCACCTGTTCTGAAATATTTGTGTGAGTGAAGACTGGCTGACTGATTCAAATGAAAGGGAAATATCAGAAACTAAATAAACAGGTCCCAGTTGAATTCTCTTTAGATCAGGTCTATTACTTTTCTTTTGTTTTGTGACATACAGTTGACTGTTTCCAGTTTATTCACAAAAAGCTTACATTTTAAAGTGTGTGATCTCTCACACAACCACATTTTACCCTACTTCTGGTAGTGTATGTTTACTGTCTAATTTTTGTTAAGTTAACTAAACTAATGTAAATATTTACAGATGCTATAAAACGAAAATCCTCTGGGTGGTTGTATTGCAAAAGTAAAAAGCATTTCCATCTTAAAAATAAACTTTGCTAAATATGTCAATAACTACATTTGTAGGTTAAATTCTCCCACGGGTGCTTAGGTACTCTGGGGAGTGGCTAGAAGTATCTACATACATACAATTGTTTGTTTTTAGTTTTAAAATTCTAGTTGACATATGAAAATTATATAAACTACTAAAAGTATTTTTACCTGTGGGAAGGGGTGTATAGAGAATAAAGAAAGGGCATTTCCATCACAAGCATAAAGATTGTTCAGGGGCATCCAAAGAGTCAGAATATTGTTTCCATGGCAACAGTATGCATCTAAAGTACTCGGTTTGGCAATATCACTAAAAAACTATGGACCTCCAAAAGTAGTTTGTCATTAGACTTTGGGAAGGAAGGCAGTGCTTGCCTAGGATGTATGCCATAGTGCACTGCTCTTCTGAATAGTGTCATCTGGAAGTGCCAGGTCAGAATAAATTCTGGGCTGCTTCCACCCCATATAACTCCATTATTTTGGTTGGTGTCATAAAGCATGTTTCAGAGTAGCAGCCTGTTAGTCTGTATCCGCAAAAAGAAAGGGAGTACTTCTGGAATCTTAGAGACTAACAAATTTATTAGTCTCTAAGGTGCCACAAGCGCTCCTTTTCTTTTTGTCATAAAGCATATGAGTGAACTCAGAATTTGGCCCCTCTTTCACTGGGACAAAAATTCCTTTCCTTACGAGTTCAGTTCCTTAACATACAGTTGTGGAGGAATGTCCTTGGTACAGCACTTTGGAGAACATTAGTCATTAGTCATTTTCCCAGAAATGACATCAGAGGTTCCTGTGCACTTGCAGATAGTCCTAACTCAAGGAAAGTTTACAGGGAGGTCCCATCCTTTCTAGCCTTAAAGATCACTATTATATTTTTTTCAAAAAGATAGAAAAAGCTTAAGCCTAGACTTGTTCATCTTTGCTCCTCTTGTCCTCAGTAACAAGTGTCCCTTTTTTCAATTTTCCCTTTGCTTTAGGTCTGAAAATTGTATATTCTTAAGTGAAAATAATTTTGTATAAATATCGTTTCAATACAGAAATATTTTGTTCACCCAGCTGTAAGCTGAATACTGTAGACTGTAGTTATGCCCCTTTAACGGTCAGAAACCCACTATAAAATAATTGAAGAGGTTCTCCCTTGGGGGTGACCATGCCATTGTGTTTGGTTTGATTTGTTCTGAAAAGTTACTTATCACAACAAGAGCTCAAAACCTGACTTGGCGTCACTTCTTTGCTTGGGGGGATATATGAGAGAGAGAAAGAGAAACCTGTTTCAAACTTAGGATATAAAAAATAGTTGTCAATCAATAAAACATGACACATCTCAGCATTGCATATTTAGGTTTTAATAATTTGAGTTAAAAACAACAAATCAATGTATTGGTGAAAATCTGTGTTAAACACTTCTGAATCTTCATGAAATTGCAGATGTTGTAATTGTAAATAGAGACACTTCTGTTTATAATGCTAAAACATTTCAGGTCTTACGTTGACAGCTGTCACACACACAGTGCCCAGTGCTGACAGAAGTTGGCCAGTGGCATAGATTTCCAACTACTTGATTCATTGTTACAGATAGAAGCATGTATGAAAAAGTCCCGCAGAAGAGGTTATTACAGAAAATTGAGTAGTCACAGGTAGGTAAGAGATAAAAGTCTTTTATGGATTGGAGACTGAGAGAGAGAGAACAAAGTTCAGGAAGAAATGAATTGTAGAAGTTTAGTATGGTGCCCCAAGTATCTGTAATAGCTTAGGGAATGATGGTCAATAAATAGATTGAGCCTGAAAGAAAAGATGAACAATGAGGTGACAAAAATTTGAAGAGCACACAATTATTTATATAAATTGAGGCTAGTAAGGAACTTCTGAAGGACCTAACCAAAATTAGGTGCCTGGGCAACATGATATCAGAAGAAATTCAATATAAACAGGTCAGGTAATGCACATTGGAAGAAACCATTGAACTGTTTGTTTACATAGAGGGTTCTAAATTAACTGCAACCAAGGAGGTGCAAGAAACAGATAAAGCCCACAGAAGGGCAGTGAAAGACTAAAAAGTAAAAATATTAGTACTGTATAGTTTAGAAGAAAGGCAAATAAAGTGATAGAAATATATAGAATAATGAATGGTAAAAGGATTACTGACTTCACTTATTTCATTGTCTCACAATACAAAGGACATAATACAACCACTAAGTACCTGGGATTAGGAGAAAACTTCTCCTGTAAGTGTAATTGTCCATTATGGAGTATTTATACCATTTAATGAAGCAACCAGTATCATCCACTGTAACTCAGGATATTGGACTATTAAGCTGATCCAGTACAATTCAGATATTTGTGAATTTGGTAGAACTTCCATAATTCAGTTTCTCTCCATAAAATTACACTATTTACCTACTTTTGTAAAGTCCTTTGGACGTTTCTGGTTGAAACACGCTAGATCTACATACAGCTATTTATTGCTATAACAGATATCACTGTTTCAGTGTTTATAATTTCCCTTCAAATGAGGCTGGTCATTGACACTTTAGAAATTAAGCAGGTCTAGCATGATAATGAAGTTTGGTTACTATTAATGTTATCTTGGAAAGCGACTACTACTACCATTAAGAAACTGTACTTTTACACAAATGCCACGTGTGCAGAGTGAAACTGAGCCTTTGCGTCCTGTCTTGAAACCGATCCACACACCGCTTTAGTCAGTGGGATTGGTGTGTGGATCAGTGATGGGACTGGGCCCAAACGATTATTTTTTGACTGGCATTCCCAAACTATTTTGGAGAAAGAAAGCAGTACGGTTTCTGAATATGTGAACGGTGGGTTCCATTACTCGTGGTAACAAAACTACTATCTGTGTTCCTCTATCAGATAGTATGTGATGAAGCTATTCACTTGTATTTCTGTAAATCTTAGTTATTCGCTATCAAACTATTGATTTCAGATCTACTTCATATTATGTAAAAATCACATTGGCATTCTTTATGGTAACTTTATATTTAAACTACATCTTTATAAATCCTATACGCTATCTAATACACATTGCAATGGCTTTCTGCGTGTTTTTAGGTCTCTCTTTGCACATTGAAGTGTGCTTTGTTGAAAAGTTATGGTCTCTAGCTATTTGCCATAAGACTTACCTGTTTCATAAGTATCATATATCAGATGATTCATTTTCCTTCTCCATCAGGATTAGCTACTAAAAATAGGTGCATAATGCTGCACAAACATTTCCAGTTACCTTTGTAATGGTGAAACACCTGTATAAATTAATGCTTATTTTAAAAGAAGCATCTGGTCTAAATTTTGCTGCCAACTGTTCACACTTAAGGTAAACGTCGCAATCTGGGTAATTTACGAATATTTTAGTCATCTTCTTTTGCTGACCCTATCTAGCAAGCACTTAATTTGGCGCTGAATATGAAATGGTTTCTGTCAACAAAAATGTGTCTTATTTCCCCCTTGAAAATAGTTGTTTTTTTTTTTTCTTGAACTCAGATTGGCAAAAAGTTTAATGGAAAAGCAAATTATAATTGCGCTAAGGATGTTTAAACATCACTCCACTGATAATCTTCCAGGAATAATCAATATTTTCACAATACTGCAAATAGTATTTGGGGAAGGGGTGTTTCTTCCTGACAGATGCAGCCTGATATTCTGACACTGAAATCCCTCAACAGTGTGCACCCTTCTGAAAATATCATGGAAGAAGCAGTCTTACTAGCTGGACAGCAAAGATGAGGGGTGACCCATTATCTCGAGGGAATTCCCTGCCACTGCATGCACACAGAGTTCATGTACCCCCAGATTTCTTCCCCCCCTCCTCCCCGCAGAAGATGATAGGGAAGCTGAAAGACCTGTCACATGCCCCTCCCCAGCAGAAGAGGTGCATTGTTTCAGGCACCCGGAGCAGTCACTGCGCAAGGGGGTGCAGGTGATCAGAGCTGGGGATGCCCTGGCTGGTAGTTCTTATCCTGCGCTAGGCTCAGCTGCTAGTCCTGGCTGGGCTGGGGGCGGGAGAGGACAGAACTTCCTCTTCGCCTGCAAAGAGTGGCCCACCCCCAGAAACCTCCCCAGCTGCAGGAAGCTCTGTCCCCATCACTTGTCAGCCACGGGGGAACATAACATAAGAATGGCCATACTGGGTCAGACCAAAGGTCCATCCAGCCCAGTATCCTGTCTATCCACAGTGGCCAATGCCAGGTGCCCCAGAGGGAGTGAACCTAACAGGTAATGATCAAGTGATCTCTCTCCTGCCATCCATCTCCACCCTCTGACAAACAGAGGCTAGGGACACCATTCCTTACTCATCCTGGCTAATAGCCATTAATGGACTTTAACCTCCATGTATTTATCCAATTCTCTTTTAAACCCTGTTATACGGGGCTCACTGTATGGGGAGCTGCTCTCCCATCCACCCCTCCACCCCACCCTTCAACCCCTGTTCTTCTGGACCTCCCCATACCCAGGCCCCCCTCTGCCAAGCCGTACCCGAGCCCCCTGTACCTGGAGCACCCCTGCACCAAACCCCTCCCCAGCCCCCCATGGATCCTCCCAGCCCCTCCACCGAGCCCCTGTCCCCTGCACCCAAACACCCACTGCACTTGAACCCCCACTCTGATGAGCCCCAATCCCCTGCACCTGGATCCTCACCCCACTGAGCCCCAACCAGCTCCACCCCTTCAAGACCCATCTCCCAGCACCTGGACCCCTCCACTGAGCCCCCCACACCCAGACTCTCCCTGCTGAGCCCCATCTCTCCACACTCAGACCTCACCCCACTTGCTGAGCCCCAACCACCATCACCTGTACTCCTCTGCAGATTCCCATTTCCCCTGCATCCGGAAACTGCCAACGAGGCCCTGTGCACCTAGAGTGCTCTTCTTCCCACACCCAGACTGCCCCACACAGAACCCTCTCACTCCACACTTGGATTCTGCCATGGGGCGCAGCACCTCTGCCGCAGGCCCACCAAAATAGGAAGTGAGAGGGACAGATTCTCGCACTCATGCCCAGCCATGGCCCCCTGATCCAGGTGTGGGGCAGGCTGGCTCAACCTGGCAGAATCCAGGCCCACCAAAATAGCACAACTTCACCACCATGTCCAGCATGGGGGCTGCAGGGTGATCTCCCACCTCCTTGCAGCCAATGGCCTGTGGTCCCCACTGCCATGCTGCAGCCTCCACATTTATGTATTGACAAATAGAATATGCAGAATTTTGCAAAATTTTAAAATATTGTGCATAGAAATTTATGTATTTGGGTGCAGAATTTCCTCAGGAGTAACCTGAGGAAAAGTGGAATACCTGGCCACCTCAGTCCCCTCAGTAACTACATAAAGAACTGAGGGGCTAGGATAGATGGCTGACACTTTGGCCTTGTAGGAATATGTTTCACTTCCTTTAAAGTTTCAGGTGAGTCCAAAATGTACAAGCTAAGGGAACAGTGAACTGAGCTTCTGCAAACCCAAACTCACTAAGTTTAGTTAGCTGAAGAGCCGATAAAACCAGTAGACTTTGCATAGGCCGAACTGTACATACATCATCAAATAATGTTGTTCAGCTCTTGAAACTTGTTGCTCTTGTTTCAGTTTTATCTGAATGCTACAAGTCATATGATAAAATAATTGGCTGTAGATTTAATCCACATAAATATTGATAATAAAGGCAAGATTTCCAGGACCATTATTCATTGTTTTAGAAAGTGGATGAGCATGTACTTATACTTACAATATTTATTTTAAAATTATGTTTGAAGTTAGCCATGCTAGAGTTACTTGAGTGAAACATAACCATTTTCTGTTCTGGTCAGTAAAATGTTGTGGACCTGAGAAAAACCAAACAGTATATTCTGCTGAAGACTATTGGCACTTTGAGCTCATAAACTATGAGGCACTTCAACTACCAGTAATAACATGCCGCTGAAGCTGAGCTGAAATTATTGATAAGGGGACAATTCCCCCAAAATAATTTGTCTAGGGAACGGGGTAGTGTAGCAGAGATCCACCTTCCTCACAAGAGGCTGTTGGGAGTTAAAAAGGCAACTCTCCTTTCAGTTTCAAACAGCTATAGGGGTTCTGTGGAGTGTGGAAATGTTGAGCTGTCTTATCAAGACATTGTTACTGAATCTCACTTGTGGGGCTTCTACCTTTGATTATAAATCCCTCTCTGGCTAGAGAGGTTTTCTATTAAATGCCTAGGGCACTTTTGGGTGCTTAAGAATAGGTAACGGTAAATTTAATCTTTTGGTTAGTAGGTGCCTGGTAGAACTTTCAATGCCTAGCTGAGGTGCAGTCTCATTAACGCATCAAGCTAATTGCTAAGTCTCAACAGGAGAGCATGTCTTGCGGCTTGAACAGGGAACTGGAAGTCAGGTGATCTGTTGTAGTATTGGGGGCAAATCTCTTGTTGGACACGAGGGTGGGATTTTTAAGGGAATGGGGCACTGAATTCCCATTGACCTTCACGGGTAGTTAGGGGTCTCTCTCGCTTTGCTATTTAAGGTTAGGATTTTCAAAAGAGAACAAAATAACCTGTCACATCATACCCTCCACTAACAAATTAAATCAAGCCCACTAATTTATTTTAGGTAGATTATGCTGGATGATGGTATTATTTAGATACTGTATTTAGTTATCAGCACTTAGTTTCTGAGGTGCTATGTGACTTAGAAATATTTAAAATAGGACCTCTGTGGTTCATTTTCTCCATCTTTAAAATGGGGAGAATTCTGCTAGATAGCATTTTGAAAGTTGCTCAGCAAATGTACAGTAACTCCTCACTTAATGTTGTTGTTATATTCCTGAAAAATGCTACTTTAAGCGAAATGCTGTTAAGCGAATCCAATTTCCCCATAAGAATTAATGTAAATGGGGTGGTGGGTTAGGTTCCAGGGAAATATTTTCACCAGACAAAAGACTAATATATACACGCACAGTATACGTTTTAAACAAACAGTTTAATACTGTGCACAGCAATGATGACTGTGAAGCTTGGTTGAGGTGGTGGAGTCAGAAGGTGGGATATTTCCCAGGGAATGCCTTACTGCTTAATGATGAACTAGCACTCGGCTGAGCCGTCAAGGGCTAACACGTTGTTAATGTAGCCTCACACTCTACAAGGCAGCACAAATGGAGGGAGGAGACAACAGACGCATGGCAGTGGCTGCAAACATTCCCTGCGGAAACTGAATGTGATGATGAACCCATGCTATCCCACAGGAGCGCACCACTCTCTCCACTTTCCAAAGTGCTGGGGGTGGTGGTGGTGCACGTGTGTATGTGTGTGTGAGAGAGAGAGAGATAGACACCGTGTGTGTGTTTGTCTGCGTGTGAGAGAGAGGGGAGAGACAGATGCACACTGTGTATGTGTGTGTGTGTGTGAGAGAGAGAGAGACCCACATTGCCCCTTTAAGTATGCTGACCTCACTCTAAGTACACTGCCTTTTTAAGTAGATCAGCAAGTTGAGACAGCAGCTGCTGCCAGCAAGCTCCCTCCGTCCTGAGCCCTGTCCTGTCCTGCCCCTGCTCTGTGGAGATAGGTAGGGGAGAGCGGAACACCCTGACACCAGCACCCCTTTTCCCACTGCACAGCTAGCAGGAGGCTCCCCGGGAGCAGCTCCCAGGCAGAGGGCAGGAGCAGCACACGATAGTGGGGGGAGGGACAGCTGAACTGCTGGCAATTGACAGCCTGCTGGGTGGCTGCTGCACAGGGAACTTCGGGGAGCTGATGGGGGGCTGCGGGCCCACCCTGGTTCCAAGCCCCCACCAGCTAGCTCCAATGGGCTGCTCTTCCTGCAAGCAGTGGACAAAGCAGGCGGCTGCTAAACAATGTTATAAGGGAGCATTGCACAACTTTAAACGAACATGTTCTCTAATAGATCAGTGATGTAACAATGAAACAACGTTAACCAGGACGATGTTAAGTGAGGAGTTACTGTAGTTAGTTGTTGTCATACCCGTTAAACTGTACTGTTACCAGTCTTTTTTACAGTTTAGAAACTGCAACTCGCATAATGCTGCAGGTCTTGTACAAGGCAATGGTTTTGTTGCTGTTACTACTGTAAACTGGGCAAGAGGAAGTCTGGTCTTCGTATGCTGAAATTGAACTGTTTTCTCACAAATGGCTGTTGTGCACAACAGGGCAGAAGTGAGCCTTTATGCCCAGTTCCGCCTTTAATCTCTACACAACTTTAGTCAATGGAAATTGTGCATACTGATGTCAGCATCAAGCCCAAAGGCCTGGGGGCCTTTTACTGGACCTTTCAAACTTTTTTTTTTTTTTTTTGAGGGAGGTGAAGAGAGAAGAAAGCAGTTCAGTTTTTAAATGTGAAAGGTGAGATTTCTCCTTAGCATAGTTACATTACTAATACTAATAAAAGTACTCTGGAAGTTATCTTGACGGTATGAGAGCCAAAATGGCCCCTTTGTATTTCTCTTGCCACAAAAGAAAATTCTTTATGACCAACTTTCTCTCTAGACACTTCCTTGTTAGTAATAAGTCATTTGGGGAGCTACTTATGTCAGAGATTCCTTTGAAAAAGAGCTTGTCTATAATGAATGGCCTGGGTGTTTTACAGAGCACTATACTGAAAAACTTAAGTGCAAAGGAAAAAGACATTTTAGATGAGAAACCCATAAATGGATGAACAAACAGTTTTGCTCCTTTTTAACGTAAATACAAATGACGGTTTTTAATAAATTGAAATATGTTAAAGCTACCTTAACAGTTGTAATATGATTTGTTGCATTAATTGTGACCAGTTTGAGTTGTGTACTTTCAACTACTTTTTGGTCTTTTGTCACTTGTTAAACATTTCAGTCTGAAGTGCAACAGATCAATCCAAGTTAAGGATATGCAATCTTTTGGTACAAGATCAGCATCTTATTCTACAGCATGAGCATACACATCAACTAAAAAAGGACCCATTGTGGACCAGATCATCAGGTGAGAAGGTCAGGGTGGGGAAACCAGTTAAATATTCATAAAATGAATAAATATTTTAAACAAATCTGGTAGAAAACCTTAACAGTTCCTTTTGAAAAAGGCTAGAGGACCAAAATCATCAAGATGTTATGTTTCTGTTATGCCAGGGATATTTTTAAAGATGTACATATTCTTAATCCAGATTAGACTCAAGAGCAATGGGAGGTTAGTGAATAGTTGGGTGGCATGAGTTCTCTTAAAAAAACATTAGTTTCTCTCCTCGAACCTGGTATTATTTGCATCATATAATTGCTTTTGGATCTTTCCTATGGCATATGTTCAATCCTCTGGAGTTTGTTGGTGTTTAAAACAGGAATATGAATTTTATGTTTTTCAAGTATTCAAGTACAAATTCCTATAATTTACACGGTTTCTTCTGGAAAGTAGGCAACAGACACCATGATTAAGAACAACACACCCTCTCCATTATGATGCTTTCCAGGGAAATGATTCAGTGCTCTTTAGTGGCTTAAAACAATGGATTAATGGCACACCTATTTTGTGGAAAGTCCATTTAAAATGGGATGCCTGTTTTCTGTAAGTCTATAAAAGATGTGAATTGATATGTGGTAGTATACATTCTCCATTGTAGGGAGATTTGTTCACTGCATGGTATTTCCCTGCTCTATTATAACTGCCAAATGAGTCATCTTAACAAGGATGGTGATTTGTTAAATACTTAGTTTTAAAACAATTCAGGAAATGAAAGTGTACCTTGCAGCATAATATATTCCTTGGAGTCTCTCTGATAATCTAAGCAACTGTTGAAATGATAGATTTCATTCATAGTGTGCCAGTTAAGCAAACATCACTGTGTAAATTCCCCCCCCCTTACCCCTCCCTCCACATTAGGCATAGCTACATAGCAGAAGAGCTAAATTATCACTGGGTTTGTGGTACCCTTAGTCCAGGTATTAAATTGCTGCTCTGGCATGCAAATACAATAATAAAAGAAAGAGGTAATATACTCTCCTCCACCATCCATCTATTATTGTACAATAGATGCTCACTGGGGGGAGGGAGTTGTATGTTCACATGAGCACATACATTCTGCATCAATATAGCAACGTTGTAACCTGTTTGTGCATAGAGTATCTTTGTGTACTTGACTGGACAGTTGATCAGTATAAATGCATTTTGGCTGCCTTATATTCCTGCCCTATATCCTGGGCTGTACGCTCTAGACTGATTATTCAGTGAATGGGGGACAGCAAAATGAGTCAGTTCCTGTTCTTTTGGCTGAAGCTTCATTAGGAGTTCTCAAGAAAAAATTTAGAATGTGGATGTGGTCAACATAGTCATTTTCCAGGCATCTCAAAGGAAACCCACATCAACTGTGAATGTGAACTTTGAACTTATATCCCTCCAGTAACAGAAGTGGGGAAGCATTTCATAGGAATATTCACTTGTGGCCCTCACCTTATGTCACACCCTGCAGATTTTATAAAGAAATAATTCTTAATATCTGATCTAGATTGTACCTTTCATGATAGATATCAACTACAGTCTCTCTTTCAAAAACACCAATTTGGGATGGGAATGAATAAGAAGAACAATGCTTTTCATCAGCTGCATATCCAAGCAAAAAATTATGTGTTTGTGTGTTTAAAGGCATTTGTGGAATATTTATATGTTCAACATATGTTTAAATAATATTAAAAGCAGTTAATGCTATGATGTTACTTTTAACGGATTTTTAGTTTTCATTGTAACTACTTGCTGAACTACGTAGAAATCTGAAACATCATCAGTTCCACACTAGTATTTGTATAGTTTTGGCTAAGTATTTTAGATTAAAATGTCACTGTCCAAAAAAATCGCTCTAAAACTCAGGATCTTCACAACAAAGCAGCTTTTAATTGCAACAGATCGAATTTCTGGAAGGAGATGCAATAGTCATATTCCAAAGAAGTCATTCTAAATAGTAAGCAAAGATTATTTTAAAAAATCTAAAATATATTTTAACATTCTTTCCCTGATTTTCTTACAAAATACATGTGTTAGAGCTGGATTGCTAAGTATTCTGCCTTATGCACTCAGGGACCACAGAAACGAGCATGATATAAATACCTACAGAGAAGTACTGCATCGTATGTTCAACATTTGATCACTATCTTGACTTGTTGTTTGTATTGCAGTAGCATTTAGAAGTTCTACTCATGGACCAGGGCCCAGTAGTACTAGGAACTGTACAAATGTAACAAAAATATGCTCCCTGCTCTAAAGAGCTTATAGAAGAATATAAGAATGGCCATACTGGGCCACCTAGTCCAGTATCCAGTCTTCCAACAGTGGCTGGTGCTTCAGAGGAAATGAACAGAACAGGGCAATTTATTATTGAGTGATCCATCCCCTGTCATCCAGTCAGAGGTTTAGGAACACCACAGAAATGGGTATGATATAAATACCTCCAGAAAAGTACAGCATTATATGTTCAACAGTCAGAGCACGAGGTTGTCCACCTAACCATCTTAGCTAATAGCCATTGATGGATCTATTCTCTAATCTAATTCTTTTTTTGAGCCCAGTTGTAATTTTGGCTTTCACAACAGCTCCTGACAACAAGTTCCACAGGTTGACTGTGTATTATGTTAAGAAGTACTTTCTGATGTTTGTTTTAAACCTACTGCCTATTAATTTTATTAGGTGGCCCTTTGTTATGTGAAAGGGTAAATAACACTTCCTTATTCACTTTCTCCACACCACTCATGATTTTATAGACCTCTCTCATATCTTAGTCGTCTCTTTTCTAAGATGAACAGTCCCAGTCTTTGTAATCTCTCTCCAAATGGAAGCTGTTCCATACCCCTTGTCATTTTTGTTGCCCTTCTCTGTACTTCGTCCAATTCTAATATATCTTTTTTTGAGCTGGGCGACCACAACTGCATGCATTATTCTAGGTGTGGGAATATAATGGATTTATATAGTGGCATTATGATATTTTTGTCTTACTATCTCTCCCTTTCCTAACATTCTTCGCCTTTTTGACTGCCTCTGCTCATTAAGATGTTACCAGAGAACTATCCATAAAGATCTTTCTTGAGTGATAGATAACTGGTAATTTAGACCCCATCATTTTGTATATAGAATCATAGACTATCAAGGTTGGAAGGGACCTCAGGAGGTCATCTAGTCCAACCCCCTGCTCAAAGCAGGATCAATCCCCAAATAAATCATCCCAGCCAGGGCTTTGTCAAGCCTGACCTTAAAAACCTCTAAGGAAGGAGATTCCACCACCTTCCTAGGTAACCCATTCCAATGCTTCACCACCCACCTAGTGAAAAACTTCTTCACAATATCCAACCTAAACCTCCCCACTGCAACTTGAGACCATTATTCCTTTTTCTGTCATCTGGTACCACTGAGAATAGCCTAGATCCATCCTCTTTGGAACCCCCTTTCAGGTAGTTGAAAGCAGCTATCAAATCCCCTCTCCTTCATCTCTTCCACAGACTAAATAATCCCAGTTCCCTCAACCTCTCCTCATAAATCATGTGCTCCAGCCCCCTTATCATTTTTGTTGCCCACCTTTGGACTCTCTCCAATTTGTCCACATCCTTCTTGTAGTTTGGGGCCCAAAACTGGACACAGTACTCCAGATGAGGCCTCACCAATGCCGAATAAACGGGAATGATCACGTCCCTCTATCTGCTGGCAGTGCTCCTACTTATACAGCCCAAAATGCCGTTAGCCTTCTTGGCAACAAGGGCACACTGTTAACTCATATCCAGCGTCTCTTCCACTGTAACCCCTCGGTCCTTTTCTGCAGAACTGCTGCCTAGCCACTCGGTCTCTAGTCTGTAGTAGTGCATGGGATTCTTCCGTCCTAAGCGCAGGACTCTGCGCTTGTCCTTGTTGAACCTCATCAGATTTATTTTGGCCCAATTCTTTAATTTGTCTAGGTCCCTCTATATCCTACCACTTCTCCCAGTTTAGTGTCATCTGCAAACTTCCTGAGGGTGTAATCCACGCCATCCTCCAGATCGTTAATGAAGATATTGAACAAAACCAGCCCCAGGACCGACCCTGATTGTGGCTGAAATATATAGTTATATAAATAAATACAAATATATGGTTATATATAAACCGACCCAAATATATAATTGGTATTATGTTTTCCAAAATACATTACTTTGCATTCATCAACATTGAATTTCACCTGCCATTGTGTTGCCCCATCACCCAGTTTAGTGAGATCCCTTTTTAACACTTCATAGTCAGCTTTGGACTTCACTATCTTGAGTAATTTTGTATCATCTGCAAACTTTACCGCCTCCCTGTTTACCCCTTTTTCCAGATCATTTATGAATATGCTGAACAGCACAGTTCCCACTACCGATCCTAATTAACATGCTTTAATTAAATGATAAAGCAAACTGTAACTGTACAAATATATAACTTTTCAACATTGTAAATGGAGACAGATATTTTGTGCAGAAGAAAAATCTTACATCAGATGGCAGGAAGCTGCTTTGGTGGCCATGTGCTTGTGGAAAGCTAATGCTTGAATCTCCAGGTGGAAAATTGTTGCAATGATTTTTTGGGCTAGTTTAGCTTCTGTATTAATAGCAAATAATGGTGGAACGTCTTTGTCACTGATACTGATACCAACACTTTTTAGTTGTCCTGTCCTGTTGGAGTGAAAGTCTAGTTCTAGCTATCTCGCGCGGACCAGGCCTGAAACATTAATGTAATTCTGAGAGGCACTGCATTACTTTGTCAGTTCTTTTGGAAGGCAGCATAAAGAAAAGAAAAAAAAGCCTCTTGCAGAAATTACAAAATGTGAAACCTGCTGCACCTGAACATCACAGGTTGGTCTCACTCTAATTTTTAAAAAGTGGTTGCTACCTAGAAAAATGTTGCCATCTTTGTAGGACTTTTTCTTTCTCTTTTTGTACAGAAGGAAATTGCAGGAGTAGCTACACAGAAGTTTGTAAAGTGTCCAGGGCAGGGCTGTCTGTGTTTTAGCACAGTGGGGTCCTGGTCTGTGACTGGGGCTCCTAGGCACTACTGCAGTATAAATAATAAATTTTTCCAAATCAAAAATAAGGCTATTGTTTGAGATTTCACCAGGAAAGACTAGTAAAACTTGTACAGAGTGTTAGACTTCAGGTAACCTCACTGACTCCTAATTATCATCTAGACTCTCTTTGAACTCTGGCTCTACTGAGAGAGTTTCTGCATATGGTCTGAAATATTAACATGCTTCTATTGATTTACATTTTCTCCTTAATGCTGCTGAATAATACAGAATGCCAGTATTAAGTTTACTATGTAATAATTTACAGTGTTAAACAATGGCAATACATGAAACTTGCCAGACAAATTCAGAGGAGGTAATATCCAATTGTAATATTCTGCTACTTTGAACGACAAACTTTTTCTTATGAGAGCTAAAGAAAAGACTTATTATGGCTAAATATAAAAATTGTGCAACAGTGCACTAGTAAAGAACAATTTTTCCTTTGATTGAATGTCCAATTTCTTTATTTGTTTGCATTATTAAGGCTACAGTAGTTGAAGACTGATGACAGGCTTGATTTTTCAGTACAGCTTTATACGTTCAAAGCATTGTACAGACATTAATTAATCCTCAACAACACTTCTGTGAGTTACCTCATTTTATGGGGGGGGGGGGGGGGGGGGGGACAGAAAGTTAAGTGACTTGCCCAAGCCCACAGAGTGAGTTACTGGAAGAGCCAGGATTAGGATTCAAGACTTCCAGGCTCCCAGACTTTGTGCTCCCTATGTATCTGGTTTGTACACCTAGGTGTTTCTTTAGAAAAGAAAGACTGAATGGGGCTGAAACTTTGAGGTTGTCAATTCAGTTGTTACAGTAACTGTCAATGATACACAAAGAAATTAGAATTGGCTACATGTTAAGTACACAAGTATGGATAATGAACTTACTTCCAGAAAGGCAATTGAAGCACTGATTATGTTGAATTTGTAATGTCCAACTGTACACTTAATAAGGTGCCCTCAAAGTACTTATATTAGCAAGGTTAAAACCCTTTCTCTTCTCATATATCCAGTAGCAACAATGAAAGCATACTATATGAGGGTTGAATTGTATATAATCAGATTCAACAATCTTTTCACATTTTCCTGGACTGTGATATATAAATCTAATTTGGGGTTCTGTGTTAATTAAACATGCTAGTAGATCTGACAGGCATTTCCATTATATTTCTGTCCAATGTGACTTACATTCTTTAGGGGAAAAAAGAAAAGGAGTACTTGTGGCACCTTAGAGACTAACCAATTTATTTGAGCATGAGCTTTCGTGAGCTACAGCTCACTTCATCTGATGAAGTGAGCTGTAGCTCACGAAAGCTCATGCTCAAATAAATTGGTTAGTCTCTAAGGTGCCACAAGTACTCCTTTTCTTTTTGCGAATACAGACTAACACGGCTGTTCCTCTGAAACCATTCTTTAGGGGGCATTATATGGTTTCATTTTTTATTACTTCATTTGTTATTTTGTCTGTTAAATATTTTGTTATGTTTTGATCTATTTTTAACACAAAGGTTAATGATGATAATGTTTAACTCTGTACACAATTAAATATATCCCTCAGTACTGTAATTGTATTTCTAAGAAAGAGAGTAACAGAAGGTGTTTTTCAATTACTGACAATGGAGGCAATCTTTATCTTCGGGAGTGCAATTTTCTTCCTTACCCTTATTGCAAATGAATGTGGTTTTTTTCAGTAGAAAGCCATACCCCCAGGCCATCAACTTAATTTTGTTCCCTTCCTTAGGCTTTCATTGGTTTTTGTGCTTTTAAAAAACATTTTGACAAAAAGAAAAGGAGTACTTGTGGCACCTTAGAGACTAACAAAGTTCAACAGCACATTCTTTCCTTGTGTGGCCAGCCTGCATACATTTTCCAAAAAATTTGCCTCTCATGTTTTTCTCATTGATAAAATTGCCATTTATCCCCCCTTGGGTGACATAAAATGGTGACATTTTGGGAGGAGTTGTTTTTGCGGTAGGAGGCAGTCTGACTCACCATGTACTATGAATAAAGCTCACAACCATTTGACTAAGTTTTTAGGGCAGAGATTTTGACCCTGAGTTAAAACTCTGTGCACCTCCATTGAAGTCACCTAGTGTTTTGTAATGAGGGTTTGTCATAAGTAGGAATAGATAAAATTCACTCAAATGGACACCTGTTACCAGAAATGATGATTCAGAGGTTTTCAGGTTCAATATAAGGAGAGACGTTAAACTGCTTAACTAGTCAGTGGGTAGTGAAAATGGCACTACATTATAAAGCGGCATTGGCCAAAAAGCAGCCCACAGCTATACTGATCTTTAAAATCGGAAGAGGCAGCCTTTGGAAATAAGTCCCAACATTTTATGACGACTTCTCCATTTGAGTAGCTTGTAATGTCTCTGCAGGCTACACTGCTGTTAAAAATGAAGATGGTTCAGTCTTCTCTGCACAAAAAAGTTGTGTCCCTTGGACACCTAGCTAGTTTCTAAAGTGATCTCCCTCAGTTGGGCAAACTTTGGGTGCTCCCATGGCTGTTTAGCCAATCCAATTGCTACTTCAAACATTTTTTAGCTTTCCAGGGTTGAGAGTGCTTCATGCTGTAGAACTCATTCATCCTGTATTTCCACTAGAAGTTGCAATGTTCCATTTTTAAAAATACATTGGAGAATATTTAATATGTTGACATATGTCACTTGTTTTATTATCTTGCAGTGAGCACACCTCACTACATATTACTTTGGATCAGCTGTGAAGTAAAACACTAACTAGAGGCTAAGTGAATAAGGAAGTGTTATTTACTCCTTCACATAACACAAGACCCAGGGGTCACTTAATGAAATTAATAGGCAGCAGGTTTAAAGCAAACAAAAGGAAGTATTTCTTCACACAATGCACAGTTAACCTGTGGAACTCATTGCCAGGGGATGTTATGAAAGCCAAAACTGTACCAGGGTTCAAAAAATTAGAGAAGTTCATGGAGGATAGGTCCATCAGTGGCTATTAGCCAAGATGGTTAGGGATGCAACCCCAGACTCTGGTTGTCTCTAGCCTTTGACTGCCAGAAGTGAGGCATGGATGATGGATCACTCAATGATTGTCTGTTCTGCTCATTCTCTCTGAAGCATCTGACATTAGCCACTGTCAGAAGATGGGATACTAGGCAGGATGGACCATTGGTCTGACCCAGTATAGCCTTTATGTTCACTTCCCTGTGTAGGCACAAATGAATAGTTGTAACCAGGGCTAAGATATCCTATAATGGAAAGGTACCCATATAAATGTAGACTCTAAACCTTGTTGACACCCTTTTCAATCTAAGATTTCAGCTCTGTAATAGCAAAAGCTTCCCCTCCCCCCCCCCCCCCCAGAGACAAATCAATAAGTAAATTATATTAAAAAAAACCCACACAAACGCACACACACAAGTACCACTGAAATCTCATACTCTACAGGGTTGCCCTCCAGGCTGCAAATTCTAATTCATTTCTAGACATGCTGGTATGATAACCCTCACTCCTTCATCAATTCCATTATCTCTTCACTACCAACCTTTCCACTGCCAGGTATGAATAATTTGCTTTTTTTTTTTCAAAGAGAGCTCTAGTCCAGGACAACATTTCCTCCCAGTTGATTATCTTACCTCTAGACTGCCTTCTGATCTTCGACATTATCAAGCTCCTTGAGTAAAGTACTTCTTCCCACTACCATTATTTGGGCTTCTTTTCCCCTCATTTGTCTCTTCTATTTTCTAATCTTTTAGAAATCTGTCCTCTCCATTCCTTTCATAAATTTAACATTGGCTTTGATGCTATCGGCAAAGTTCTAGGTTTCCCTTTCTCAGTAAAGCACTTGAAAGAAGGCTACTTTCACACATTTCCAGCTGCTTCTCAAATAACAGTATCCTAGACCAATTGTTATCCTTTTCCCGCCCCTGGAGCTCAAAGCAGTTCTTCTCACTGTGGCTAGAGAACTGTTTTCTGTCTCAGTCTAATTTTACCTCCATGCAACCTTTGCCACTGTGAGCTGTCTATCTAAGACCATCTCATCGTTTGTCCACTATCTCTGTCCAGTTCCTTTTATAATAGTTGCTCCACTTCTTTTGTCCCATTTCCTCGTGTGCCCTCCCCCTTTAAAAAAATATCCTCTTTCTGTAGCTGTAGTCATCAATCTTACAATACTATTCAATGTTTACATGTTTTTGACACCTTTAATTATAGAGTATCCACACAACTAAGTTCTGACATAGCCAATTTGTGGCTTCATTTCAACTTCTGTTAGCTAAATCCTCAATCACAACTCCATGTCAATTTCCCATTTACCTTCACTGTCAAATCTTGGCATCATCTCTGACCTAGAGTTCTTCTCCTCACATGTTCCAGGTGGCTTCTAACCTACCTACTACCCCTTTGCCCCCGTAGCAATGCCTATTTATGTCACTTCCTTGATTCTACCTCAGCTGAAATCCTGTGCCATGACTTCGTCTCTTCTCACCTATATTGCAGTTCCTTCTGACATCTTCCCAGATCAGAACATGCCACGTTTTAGCATGAGCAGAATGCAGCTGTTGGGATGCAGCCAAATGAGTTTGACTGCATCCCTTTCTTATGTTTGTACAATGCTTAGGACGGCAGGGAACCCACCTGATTTTGACTTTCAGGTGCTGCCCCTATAAAAAATGTCAGTAATAACTCTATCAATCAAACAACTCCACTGACTCACTGAATTACCTACCTGGAATTCAATCCAAACAGTTCTTGATTTTTTTGAAGCCTCCAATGACTTGCTCTAGTGTAGTTCAGTTCTGGAAAGTCGGGGAATCTCAAGTTTAAAATAAACTAAAGTCACTCAAACCCACCATAACTCTGACTCCCGTACCAGTGAAAGCCTCCCTTTTTCCACCCAACAGTATTTTTCATACCTAGTTTGCAAAATATAGTCTAAATTGACATGGCTCTGCAGCCTACTATGTTAGAGAGACAAGGTGGGTGAAGTAATATCATTTATTGGATCAGCTTCTGTTGCTGAAAGACACACGCTTTCGAACTTACACAAAGCTTTGTGAAAACTTGTCTCTTTCACCAACCAAAGTTGGTCCAGTAAAAGATATTACCTCACGCACCCTGACTCACTAATATCCTGGGACCGACACACCTACAATAATACAGCAAATAATATAGTAAGCATGTACTACAGTCTGGCTTTATATTCTCCAATATTATACAGACTTCATTCTTCTAACAATACTCTTCCATTTGGAGACACATTTTACCTTTTGGAAATGGCTTGGGACACATATCCCCAGCATCCTTTTTGATTCACAAAGTATATTCCTCTAGACCAGGGGTTCTCAAATTTCATTGCACTGCAACCCTCTGCTGACAACAAAAATTATTGCATGACCCCAGGAGGGAGGACTGAAGCCTGAGCCCACCTGAGCCCTGCCCCCTTGGGGGTGGGGCAGGGCCAAAGCCCAAGGGGGGCCTGTAACCTGAGCCCACCTCCCAGGGCTGAAGCTGAAGCTTGAGACCTACCGCTGCTCTAGACTGCAGATGGTCCAAAAAAAATTTAGTCATGTAAGTTTGTGATGTAAATGCAGCTGCAGTTTGGTTTGAATGGTGTAGCAGTGTATTGTCACCATAAGTACGGTAGTCTTCTGGCAAGTTAAGAGGTTGCCAATTTTCAAAGTCATCCCTAAAGACTTTCATAACCCTGTGTAGAACTTGGTCCTATTTACGTGAGATTGTGTCTCAGCAACTATGACCTCCCACAACAGCTGCATTCCATTGGGACAGTTATCATGTTGATCAATAGGGTTAGACTCAAGATGACAGGAGACAGAAATGTCACAGGAGCTGGACCAAGAATATGGGACATACTGCCAGAAGAGATAAGAATGACCACAAACCATATCACACTTGGAGACAAATGTAGAATGCACCTCTTCACACAGGTTTTCCCCCACTAGTACCCTCATTTTCATAGATATTTCCATATACAAAAAAGACCTCTAAGCCATCAGGAAACAAAGAGAGACTAAGTAGTGGGAGGTGCCAAAGTCCCTAGAAGGATAAAGTATGCCTGTGTGGCAGCTGAGGATCAGTATATTGGGACATTGAGTGCGTTAACGTTCGAGTTTTCAAGTGACCGTACCTGGGCATATCCATATTCTTAAATATTTTGGAGGTTTTGGAACATTTTAACTTTTTATTTTCAAGGTTTACAAAGTTAAGGGTATCTTTATAAAATTTGTCTTTCTTAAAGTTATATTTTAAATGTGTGTATTAATCCTTAACGCCACTTTAACAAAGCTTGGTGCATGTGAATTTTCTTAGATTTACTTTTAAAAAACACCTGTTTTTAACCCTCAGACCTTCCCAAATACATTTTTGGAAAATATGAGGCAAATTTCACACAAAATTTTACTCTAACATAAGATCACAAATAAAATTTCAGGTGGATTAGTTTCCTTTTGGTGAAGTTAGAATTGTGGTCAAAACTGGTCTTATAATAGGATTGTTTCAATCTTATCTATGGAGATACTGTTGTAATACTATGATAGTATGCACTACTGACTGGAAGTCACTTGCTCAGAGTCATATGGCAAGTCATTGTCAAAATCATGATTAGAATGCAGATCTCAAAACTACTAGCTCCATATCTAATTTTCTAGACCACAGGAGCCCCACAAGTAAATTTAACCTGCTTTTTCCCTATTATGAAATGAAGGAAATAATACTAAAGGCAAACCCAAAAATTATATCGGATTTAAGATGTCTATAGCAATGCAAAAGTATGATTACCCCATTTCGCCACTGGGGAAGCTGACAAGGGATTAAATTCTCTCTTAAGTAGTGGTTTAGATTACATATTGGTAAATTGGCATAAATTTCACACTGAGCTGATGAAGAGGTGATATATCAAGAAAGCAACTAAAATGAGGGGTGAGATAAAAACAAAGGAGCCTGCTAGCATCTCTCCATAGTTGAACTTTGACTCATAAAGGATTTAGTTCTGTACAAACATTCCTCACACTCTTGTGAGGTATTAAAAATAAATCTTGGCATAGTGGTTACGTGATTTGTTCAAGGTTATAGAGGGAGTCGGAAGTGTCTCAAGTTGGACAACAAAAAATTGAAGCATCCAAAATCACTAGTCCCTTGTGAAAATTTTGGCTGAAAAACACAAAAAGCGCAGTGGACGCTACAAATATACTAGTCATTCATGTAACCCACTTAATAACTGAGTCTGGGTATTTAAATAACATGGTAATCTAGTGTGTTTGCACAAGGCTATATTCTAAAATATGTCAAAATACTAACTCTCTTAAGGCCTGCTAAAATAGTTTCATCCAGTTACTTTTTATCAAGTGTTAATTGTGCATGTATGGGGAAAGGATAATGTATATTTTTCAAGATATGGTACTGTACTTTAGGTTCCTTAGACCAGAAACTGTCTAAGTATGCAAAAATATTTTTCTCTTTCCCTTTCCCACTCTGGAAGTCTCTGGTACTGTGATTGTGACTGCATTCCCAAATGTCAGTTCTATGTCCCATGAGCAGATAAAAACTGTTGATATTCCCCTATTCATAATAATAGATCTGTTAATACCTTGAAAGATGTGTAAATAACCTCCTATTCCTAAGATCATAAAGAAGATGAAAGAAAGTTCAGTTGTCTGGCAGGTCAGTTATGTCACACAGTGCAATTAAATATACATGTATTGATAACCATTTCGCTAACTTGCAGATGAGTTCATTCACGTAGATCCAGGGTGCTGTAAACACTGGGTTCAGTTAGGTCCTCTTTACAACTTAACCAGTCAGTGGTGGGTTACAATTGGTACCAAAATGTTTACAAAACAGATCTGCCAGTTGAGGTTGTAAACTCCAATAAATTTATTCTGAAAACAGAAAACCTGTTTTTCAGGGGTGTTGAGTACCTGCAGCTCTGATTGTCTGCAGCACCTCTGGAAAATCAGCCCCATAGTTCTCGTTTTATTACTCACCTCATATATTCTGTTCTGAGAATGTTATTACAAATACTAAGTTGGATTTATCAGTGTCTGATGTTTGTTGTGTCATTAAGAAAAAATCATCATAAATCAAGATTTTTTCAAACAAACTTCAAGCACCCTAACCTAATCCATGTGTAAATAACTGTGTGGAAGTGGTGTACGCTTTTTCACACACAGCTCCCAGTAACTTAAGTGAGGGTTGTTTGGTGTTTCAGCACCTCTGAGGATGAGGCCACTTTTATTTAGGTCCTTAAAGTTTGGCACAGTATTTTACGAGAATTTAACTGCTGCAAGGAAATGAAATAAAATATCCACTTATGATAATCCCTTCTGAGGAATGGACTGTATAGTATTATCCATGATATTTGTATTAAATGCTTCATAGATACTGTCTCTGAGGAACTGTGACTCAAAAATATAATTTCCAAACCTTCAAGAATTATTTTAAAAATGAGCAAGGTTTAAAGGTAACTACCAAAAAAATTACATTAATTAGCAATTAAAACTAGTTTGAGTCTGTATGGGAATGCCAGTGGTTTTGCCTTTAGGGAACTTGTTTTAGAAGGTTGTGCCAACCATACGCCTCCCTAGGCCTGCTCATACTAGTGTGGTCTGGCAGAGCAATTAAAAATGTCTTAGACAGGAATTTCCCTGAATATGTTCAGCCCAATCTGAAACTTCACTTAACAGAGCAATTTATTAAATAGTGAGATGAGTCAAGTGACCATCAGCTGGTGTGAGTGTGTTTGATCAACACAGTCACAGGGTCTCAGGTATGCAAGAGCTGGAATCACTACAAACATATGGCCTGCTCTGGAGATAGCCTGGCTCTAATGTAATTATGTAACTCAGCAGGAATTCAAGTTCACAAGAATGCACTTTAATTAGATGCCCCTATTTCAAATGTTGGTTTCACCTCTGTATAATTACACCCTGTTGCACAAGGTGTGTGTGTGTTGGGGGAGGAGTTAAACTGTGTCTATACAATTAGCCTTTTTTGAGTTTTTTCCCCAATCAAGCCAACATATTGCAATAGGTAGCTAAACCTCTATAATTATACATAGAGTAAGTACAGAGCTAATTCAAACAATATACTAAGCTGGTTAGGTGAAGTCATAATTTAAGACACAATCATTAGTATGACTGTTAGATGAATAAGTAATGAAAAGATGTTGGCATGTGCCCTGAGCTACAGTGCAGATGGCATTATGGCTCTAAGCACGGAGGAATATCCCTTAATTTATAATGCCAGTGCATCACTGCAAATTTTCAACTACATTTGGTGGTTTGGGTTTTTTTTTTGAAAAACACTTTCAGATGTGACATTCAGTCACCAACTTTGAACTTACAAAGATCAGACTTTGTCATGCAAGAAGCGTAGTTAACATTGTGGAATGTCTCAATATTTAAAGCTTTCTATTCAGAAACTACCACCCGAGCCACTAATTACAATTTGAGCTTGAAAGGAGCAAATAAAATAACCATAATGACATCTTTCTTTCACCACGGTTCCTAAACTAAATGACACCTGGAAAGGCAAACTTTTCTGGGTTAAATAAATATAGAATACCATCCTTTTTGTGCAACAAACAAAGATCACTTTCTTTTTTCCTAATACTTTACAGTGGATTGGTTTCTCCCCAATGTACCCAGTGCTTTGACCCAGGGCTGATCAGAGCCATTCAAATAAGATCACTTTCATAGAGTGCTAGCTTACCATATGAATCGCTTCCATTCCAAAACTAAAAAATGGACAAACCTGTCTGTTTACTCTGTTTCCAGTCAATTCAACAGCAGGTGTCAGGCTTTTGATTTAAAAAAACTGAATTGTTGGCCTCCTTCAAACTGAAAAATGTACTTGAGTATGTATCAACATCTTTTACCCTGATTGATCTACTCTAAGAACACTAAATCATATTAACCAAGCATGTGTCTTGATTCAGGCAGGCACAGACATGAATATGTTAGGCTGTGACTCACAAGCCCTCTCCTCAACTTCTTTCATATTTGTTGCACAATAAAGATACAATATTTTCTTTAATTTTTTATTTGACCTTGTCTTACAAACAGTCTCCTCCTATGTTGGTTAACAATTTGTCTTCCCATTAGTGTAGTTAATCAGTACAAAGATTGTTTCACCCTTTTAATAACCGATTGAGTCTCTGGTAGTTTCTTTCATTAGACTATTTTTTTATTTTGAGCAGGATTAGGAAGCCTGACTCTAGAGCTAAGCGAAACATTTGGCTCGAACCTTACACCTGCTTGAGTTGACCCTATGTTTGATATTCATGCTCCTGAACCTTGGCCTGTGGCCGCAAAGTTTGAGAACTCTCTTTGCATGTAGGAGAGATGATAATGTTAATTTTATAAGGCTTGCCAAGTTCTCCTCTGTTCACAATCCTCCCTCTCCTATAGGTAACACTTCTCTTTTCCCACAAGCCTTGCGATTTCACTCCTTACCTTTTGATGTCTTCATGGTAACCCTGATGATCTGTCTTTTCTCCATGCCCCTCCTGTTGTATCATGGGAACAGGTGATCACCGTCTTTGTGTTCAGAAGCTGCTGCTGTGTGACTACCCCTCTACAAGCTCATTTTTGGGCAGGGGAGATGCCCAGTTATGGGCTTGTTTCACACTGTGTTGTCTTAGATACTTCATGATTATTTTATATATATATAAATGAATATGAACATTCTTGGAAACACTAAGAATTACTTAAAAAATAAAGTAAATCAAAGAAAGAAGCAGGAACCCCGTAACACGTAATAATACTTTAACTGGAAGCATAAAAAATAATAAAAACTTCAATTTTTCTCAAAGCTTCATGCCCAGCTATATTTACAAAAAGTCTCCTGCGAGGCAAATGTAGAACAAGATTGAATTCCACCATCCAACCATGCCAACTCCTACTTGACACAGCAGAAGGAGAGAAACACTCCTACTGCCAACAAGCAGTGATCCAGAGAGGTGGCTGTAGTTAAATAACCCCTCTTGCTCTACACTATGGGGTGGGTTGTATCCTGCTTCCTCCACCCAACCTCCATGTCAGTGGTCTCTAATTGAATGGGGACCCAGCCTCACCACTTCCCCTCTCTGGGGAATGAATCAACCTGCCTGAGGATGGAGCATGAGGGAGTCCCCACAGACTCTGCGTGGAGAGGGAAGGGGGTAGCTGAGGTAATAAAAGGGCTGGCTAGCCTGGCTGACAAAGTGGAAGGGAGTGGAGTATTCCTCTTGGCAGTCCATGTTCATTGAATTCATACCTCGGAGGCAGTCTCACACTAGAAAAGTTGGGTATCCATTTCCCAGCACTGTTGTGGCTACACTGGTACTAGCAACTGCATGAGTGCCACTCTGGGCTGGGCTCTACAGCAGGGATGGGCAAACTACAGCTTGGGGGGCCACATCCAGCCCTTCAGATGTTCTAATCTGGCCCTCGAGCTCCTGCCGGGGAGTGGGGTCGGGGGCTTGCCCCACTCTGTGCATGCTGTGGCCTCCCGCACCCTGAACTCCTCATTTCTGGTCCTATCCCAGAGCCTGCATCCCTACCCAAAGCCCTCACCCCCTCCCACACCCCTACCCCCAATTTTGTGAGCATTCATGGCCCACTGTACAATTTCCATACCCAGATGTGGTCCTTTGGCCAAAAAGTTTGCCCACCCTTGCTCTACAGAGTGAACTGCAGGATCTTGATTTGCAATTTTTTATTGTGAGCCAAACGCTGCAGTCTACATGTGCTTCTCTAACGCCTCTTTTTCAGTATTACATAGCAGCAACTGCTGTCTTCCACAAGTATTTAGTAATAAAGCAGTACCATTAAACCCCCCCTCCCCCAACTGATTTATTGTGTTTGCCACCAGCCAGTCTTATTGCGACATAAAATCCATGAATTAATGTTAAAACCATTTTAGCAAAATTAAGCCCAGGTTGTAAAATAGCTTCCTTATATGAAGTTGTAGTTTTGTTGCAGTTCATTGGGGCGTCTTTATTTTTAAAAAGAAGATTTGTAACAAGGACTGGCTTTTTAAAACAAAGGGTTAATTGTTTTCCTGCTTCCCTGATGCTTGTTATTTTCTGATTTTTAACTTTGTGTATTTAAAATAGCAGAACCAAAACATTAAAAGGATTTTCCCATTGAATTTTTTAAAGTATCTTATGCCCATTCTGAGATGTGAAGTTCTCTATATAGACAACCCTTCAGTAGTTAAATTTTAAAAAAAGTTGATTGTATAGAAGGTAGAAACAAAAGCCAGCAAACTAAATATCAGTTGCTGTAGAATATATTTCTCTGTGTAGTAATGCAAAAACTTATCACGGCTATTTGAGGAACTAATTTTCTGAGACTACTAGACTGAGTAACTATATTTTTCACTTAGTTATCACTAGGTAAATGTGTGAAGCTGGAGTTGCTATTTCAGATTTTACTACTATACAAATTGTTTCATTTGTTAAAGCCCTCCTACAGCATACACAAGTTTTTGTGTTTATATACAATAAATAGGGGCACTTTGTAGCGATTCAGGGATTCCAAATGATGCATGTTTTGTTGTTTATGGTATAGCACTTCATGAAAGGTGAAATAAACATTTTCTGATATTCACTTAATCTAGTACAGTGTTCCACTGAAACTACCCAGCAATTGTAAATCTCTCATTGTAATAATGCAAGGTGTCAGTCCTTGTACTTCACTTCAGTACATCAGCTGTACCCTTGTAAGTTACGTTTATTTGTCATATGCACTTTTCAAACAAAGTGAGGAAATGTCTTATTTTATATGGAGTTTGAAGGCATCCAGCTGGATAAACTTAATTTACCTTCAGGTATACTATGCTTGTACTCTGTTTTGCAAGACCCTTTTGTTCTGGTATTAAGCATTTTTCAAAAGGGTTTTACTTAAAATGCGGCCGGCTGTTTCAGAAAGCCAATTAAGACAAAAAAGTGTTATCTGTCAGTTATAAAAACTTAAACTATTGCATTTTTTAAATGATTCTCTTGGGAATAATGGTCTTTAATAAAATATCTTGGCAAGACACACTCAATCTATTTACTGTGCAAAGTGGGACACCTGCGTGTAATATCACCTGCGTGGTTGAAACTTTATCTACAGAATTATTTATACTGATTTTTTTTATTTTATTTCTACAGGTCATGTCAGAATAATGCTGTGCATCAATCAGTCCGGAACTTGTAGTTGCCTATCAGTCGCTCAGTAGTCAGTGTAGATTCTGTCTTTACAATCAGCAGCTACATCTGGCTACTGGGTCTCTGATGACATCTTGTAGCTTCTGTCCATGCATTTTGTCGCAGATTATTTGGCATTCTTTATGATAATGCAAACTTTATCATGTTTCCTAGCTGCAAAACATTTCACAGCGCTAACAAGTTATTTGATATCATTTGGGGTTTGGAAATCATAAATGTCTAATAAGGAATGAAATATTTGTAGGATTTACTTTATATGGTGGAGTGGATTAAGTGCACCTCTTTGTTTTTCTGTTAGAATGCTTCAATATGTTTTCTCATCTACACACATAGCTTGTAATCTAAACTTTTCTAGTAATGTAAATATAGTTCCCTATGGTGAAAAATGTAATTTGAGTTTGATCCTCTTAATTGTTTATTGATTATGCTTGCTAAAACCCAATATTCACATCTTAAGCCAAACTCAGTCTTTGTGGTCCTACCATTCACTTCACTATAGCATGTGATGGGGAGAATGAGCACCATAGATGGTAGCGTCTCCATCCATTGGGAGAGGTGCAATGATCAGAATACAGGAAGACTACCCAGGTTTGGGGCATGAACCTGGCATACAATGTAGAATTCTGTGTTTGTTGAGCAACAGCTACATTGTCTGCTGGGTTTCAAGCTGCCTGGAAATACAAAACGAATTCCTATCTTAGCGCCTATGTTTTCTGTGTGAGCCTGTCCTAGGTACTTAACAAGGAAAGTAAGCTGACTGAGGGGCAAATCTTACTGCCCTTTTTCAAACAAGTGATCATCCTGGAGTCAACGGCACTCTGCTTGGAATGAGGCTATCAGCACTTGGCTCAAACTGAAAAACAAAGTTTCAAGGCACTGATGTATCATATGTGTTTAAATGTTGATATCTCTTTTGTTTGTTTGTTTTATGAGTTTATTTTCAAGGAGATTGGAGATGACTTTTGTGTTCCAGTTTAAAACATGATGGTTCCTCTGGATTCATATTAAACCATTATTACATACAGTATAAGCAACCCACTGAAGATGTTTATTCTGGTGGGGCGGGAGAGGGTTAGTTAGCATAATGAGTTGGTGCACTAGCCTTTCACTGTAAGAGACTCAACTTCTGTTCTAAATTGTATTGCAAGTGAAAATGAACTTGGCCTGCTGCATTTGTGCATATTGTAGAGCCACACAGTGCAACAGAACTGGCAGTTTCAGAATGAGAGACCCAAGACTGGAATGGCAGAGGGCTGTTGTAGATCAGGCTTTCAAGGGCAAAGCTGTGTGGGGAAGCTTGCACACCATGTGCTCAGTAGTCTATGCCTGTTTCCCATCTCTGCTGTTAACTGCTCACTATCAAACTTCAAGTTCACTTGCACCTTGGTGAGTGATTAATAAAGATCACTCTCAAAAATTATAGGAAGATGACATTTTATTTGTGAGGTACACCCTTTGGTCAAGAATCTTATTTGTGTGATGAGACAGGTCTAAATTAATAATGCATATTAGAGCAAGAATACAGAGCTTCTTCTATTTGAATACAATACTCTAAGAGACAAGGGATCTTTAAGTATGATCTTACCATGAAAATCTGTGCTTTCTTAAAGTTCAAATAAAGCTGCTAATTGAAAAAGCTGTGTGAGACTTTCATATTTGCTGTTTTGAAACTGAGTAATTTTAGATTTCATAGCTTAATAAGTAGATGCTTTACTTTACCTAAATAAATATCGACTTTCTACAGCAAATGTAAGTCCATTCTATGTTGTATCGTGTTTTACAACTACTAAGCTATACAGTTCTTTACAAAGCACTAGATGAATGGATGAAAAGACACTAGAAAATGTATCTACCCAATAGTCATAATGAAGGTCATTTCCCCCCTTTCTTGAATTAGCACCTATAAAGCATTATTTTTCCTCCTATGGACTTGTTTATGGCCCTTGGAAAATTATTGTCCCCAAGTGTTTATTCATCAGACTTTTGGCATTTGGATGTTGTATGTTGTTAAGAAACACCAGCAGTTGCTTCTCTTTACTTGAACTAATTGAACGTCTTTGTATAATTCTGGTTACCCTAGCTTCTCCCCTTCTTGAAATCACCTTTATGAAAAGTTGAGTTGACTTATGCATCATACTCTAGGAATGGCAATATTGTTTCTTTAAACAATGTTTTGACAATTTACTCTGACATTCTGACACTTTATTTCTGTTGAACCCAGATTATCAGCTTTTTTAAAAAACACATTGTTGCCAAGTCTTACCTAGATAGAAACATTATCACTTTAATTCTCAGTTTCTCAACTGCTCACACATTCGGACTAAGAAAATGATCAGGGTAAAGTAAGTCTAAACATGTTATACAGTAAGCACCAGATAAATTCACATCAATGTAGGATAGCCCTCTCCCCTATTCAGTTTCACTTCCCCACCATGTTTCAGTTAAACTCATGGTGTTGAAATCCCCTTTGTGGGCAGGTACTTCTGGTTCCCCTATTTTTCTTTGTCATGCTACTTACATTTGTATACAGACACCTTAAAAACTCCCCCCTTAGTTGCTTGCTTTATTGTCAGAGTGTTTTGTCTTAAGTTTAGTCAGATGCTTTTGATAACATTTACCCACTTATCTACTTATTTTAGTTCTATGTTCCTTCCACTGTTCACTCATTGACAACATCCATATGGATTGGCAGGAGTGCCTGTGCCTTTTTCCCCGTGGTGAACTATTATTATTTCTACTTAAACTATCAGAATCATAGGGTGCAATCCTGACTCCATTCAAGCTAATAGGAGTTTTGCCATTGACCTCAGTGGAAATGGGATTCCTCCAGTGATGTTAAGGAAATAACCTAATTGCTTAAATCCACAATTAAGCACATGGTTTCCAAAAGTATCTACTGAATGAGTTGCTCAGAACCACTAAGTGGGTCAGGCTGAACAAGGATTAAACAAAAGTTACTGGCTCCCAATTTTGTGCTCAGTCCACACCAATAAACAATACATCAGACAGGAATTAAGTCAGTTATGACTGCACATCCTGCTACTCCATGTACTGTGTAAATCCTACCCTCTTTCCCCAATGCTCAGTTTTCCTAGCATCCTAATGCCCAAGTAGCATCTTTCTGTACCCTTCACCACCACGCTTCCCCCCACCCCAGCATTAACTTGCTTGCATATTTAATGCACAGGGTATCTTCCTTCATAGCTTAGTTATCCTGTTTTTGTTTTCTGGCTCCAGCCAACCAACTGGAATTTCTTGATGCTTACAATTTGCTACGTCTGTGCACTGTGAACAATGTGTTTCTGTATTCAATGAGCTATATTTTCCCAAATATACAGTAGTTTACTGACTGTATTCTGAGTTCTGGGCACTATTTTCCCTTGCCGTATCCACCTTGATGCATTTTCAGCACATAATGCCAAAATTGTGCCCAATAGTAATAAAACAGTGTTATATAATTTTCCTAGAGAGCCTTTATTGCAGTGTTAACAACTTCACCACTCAAGAAAAATTCTGTGGTGTAGAGGCCAATTCATTATAGGGATGAACATCTTTTACACACACACACACAAAACCCATATGGCAACAGCTGAATCTGTGACTAAACCACTTGACGTCACTCTCAAATATATATAACGTTGTGATCTTACCTGCATTTAACTGGAGGCCTACATTCAGTATGTAAGCAAATGGATTAATTTGATGAAAAATCTTGTATAATTGTAAAAGATAATGGTACTGTTAAGGCATGGAGCGGCTAGCCTGTTTGAACAGAATCTATACAGACATTATAGATCTGGATCACTAGATGATTGCCTGTTCTGTTCATTCCCTCTGAAGCACCTGGCACTGGGCTAGATGGACCATTGGTCTGACCCAGTCTGGATAATATGTTCTTCTGTATTTAATACAACCGTGCCCTCTTCCTGGCTGTTGGAATTATTGTTAACTCAATGTAAACACAAGCCTGGCTGTGCCTAAGGTTTCCCTGCAGCAGCATCTCTCTGTCCCAGACCCCAGTCCCACCTGAACAAAGAGCCAGTCCAACCCCCTTCACTCCAGGGTGGAGCAGGTGAGTCAGTCCTGCTACAATGAACAGCATGTCTCCAAACCTGCTCACAGGATGGGTCAACAAAAGAACCCTACCATCCTGTTACAAAGTACCATGTTTCATGTATTCCCTATGTTAATGTCACTCAGACTCAGAGACTTTAAGGTCAGAAGGGACCATTGTGATCATTTGAGGCACATTGAAGGCCACAGAATCTCACCCACCCACTCCTGTAATAGACCCCTAACCTCTGCCTGAGTTACTGATCTTGATTGAAAGACCGCAGGTTACAGAGACTCCGCCATTTAATCTGGTTCAAACCAGCAAGTGACCTGTGCCCCATGCTGCAGATGAACGTGAAAAACCAATATGGTCTCTGCCAATCTGACCTAAATGAAAATCCCTTCCCAGCCTCAAATATGGCAATCAGTTAGACCCTGAGCATGTCAGCAAGACCCAACAGCCAGACACTGGGGACAGAATTTACCAGAGTAACTCAGAGTTCTCCCCCTCTACTGTCCCATCTCCAGACATTGGAGGTATTTGCTACTAGCAGTCACCGATAAGCCACATGCCATTGTAGGGACCCCCTCATTGTACCATCCTAGTGATAAACTTATCAAGCTGTCTTGAAACAAGTTAGGGTTTTTACCCCCACTACTCCCCTTGGAAGGCTGCTCCAGAGCTTAACTGCTCTGTGGTTAAAAATCTTCATCTAATTTCAAGCCTAAACTTGTTGATGGCCAATTTGTATTCATTTGTTCTTGTGCCAACATTGGCCCTGAACTTAAATAACTTCTCTTCCTCCCTGGTATTTATCCCTCTGATGTATTTATAGAGATCCACTGTAGTCTGAAAATATATTGCAGAATTAGAAGTGAAAATTCCTTTTTGAAATTATTTTCAGACTACGTGGAAAGTCCTTTGAGAGTCTGTACAATGTGCCTCTAAGGATGCTGCTCAGATAGGGCCATTACACTGGTTGCATTTACACACGCAGCTCCATTAAACTCAAAGGGCCTGAGTGCTCACCAATGTGATTCAGGGTTATACAGTTTGCCCTATATTACTACTTATAATAAATTAGGGGAAAGGGTCTTCATGCTTTTGGACAAGCTATTTGGTGTGAGTGACTGGCCTATGCACGACTTAAGACTTTGACATGGGGCTCAAGTAGTAGATGGGACGTTGTGCATGTCCTTGACAATGAGGTGAGTTACACTTGCCTTAACTGGTAGGCTTACAATTGGTAGGTTATATTATAAAAGATATTTTAATTATTGCTTAAAAATCCTTATTAAACCATAGTACAGGCACGATCCTTTTGCATACTGCTCCTCCTCTCTTTTTACGTGGCCTGAGCTTTCTAGTGATAAAATGAAGAAGTTGACTTAACATCTGTCACTTAAAAAGAGAGGCAAGATAAAGAATAATTGTTCTTAATATAACAAAAACGGCACACACTTGCATGACTAATACAATTCAACAAAACCCATCGTTCTGCTCTCTGCTATACAATAGCGAGTATCCTTTCAGGTGGCTTTGAACAGTTGCTGCTTCTGCACATTAACAAATAACTTTTTTATATAAGTTACTAATTTTTTACTCAAAGTTTGTTCTTTAGGTTGCTTAGTAACACGCAGCTGCTAAGCCTTCCCAATCACAGCGAAAAGCAATCTGACTTTAAACATCTGTCATCAATGCAAAATACCTTTCCAAAATTAGGGTCTGTCAAACTCGTGAAAGGTAGTGTTGCTGTAACTCAATTCAATCATGTTGCCTACAGTATCTGCTGTTTCCCCATAGAAAACATTAGCAGGTGCATTACTAGGGTGAATTTCTTAATTCCTTTTAGCTACAAGCACATAATTTCCTTTAAGAAAAATTTAGAAAGCACAACATGTAGGAAAGGAAGCAAATTGCAGGTGCTATCCATCTAACTCACGTCATAAGGTGGTAATATTCTCACTGACTTCGTTAGTACTTATTTATGTGACGGGAGAATTCCAAAGAGTAAACTGGATTGAGTTCTGAGACAGTAGTTTTTCCCCTGTATCAAGACCAACCACACTGTAAACAATATAGAAATGAATGAGTTTGGGTCTGAGATTTTTCGTTTTACAGGCTTCCACTTCTTTCAAACAAGATCAAATATGCACTATAGCATGTTCAGTTAAAAGTGTATGACCCAAACTGCCTTCACCTCTCTCCTTAAATCTACTTGGTCTCAAAGCAAGCATTGATTCCCCCCCTCTCCCAGCTCCTGTAAGAATTTAATAAGCATCCCACGAAAAACACTTTGCTATGTCAGTTTTTCTTTAAGAAAAAGAAAGCCCTCCACCTGTGTATTTGTTTCTCCCAGTAGTTTGTACTGGCCAAGAAGATCATCTGTGACCCTTATGAAAGCAGCAGCAGCAGCTAAAACGGATATCTCTGCTGAGACGAGGAAATATGAGCTGCTGCTCCCTTAAGTGTACCGTCTCTATGCCATGAAATTCACAATCTACTCATGCACAGAGGAGTCCATAACAAGTTCACTTTTTTTTGGCTTATATGACAGACTGAGACAGCTCAAATTGGTTGTGCCTTTGCCAAAAGAGCCACAAAAAATCCATCAAAACCATGAAGGTTTTGCCAAATAGTGCCTCTACTTTGTAGCCTTTCTTGTAAGAAAGAACAGGTTCTGTTTTGAACATTCCCACCTCTGTAATCCTAGGAAAGCCAGCTGCAATAGAGTGCCATTTGGTGGGCATGGGCTACACTAGAGAATTGAGTCATTAAGCACAGGACTAGGAGACATAAAAAGAGATCATTTTTGAAGAGTTGTCATAAGAAATACCATGAAAGGAAGAAGTACATATTGAGCTGCAGGTGCCAGGCATATGGCATCATGTTTATGTTCTTGTCTGCTGAACAGCTACAGTCCTGTGTTTTAAAATGTCAAAAGCTCTGACTTTCGCTCACACCTCTATTGCAGTGAATGCAGCATGTACAATTACCTGCCTCGTGGGCAGGTGGCATGGTGCAAGCAACTCCTGGCCCTTAGAGAGGCAGTACAGGCTCTTGAAGGCAGAGTAGCTGAAGTGGAGGAGCTAAGGGAGATGGAGGAACATGCTTTTTGGGCGGAGATATCCCTTAGGGATGAATTTATTGAAGGGGAAACCATATCCTAGTAAAGAGGATAGGAAATAAGTTGGTAAAGTGCAGGTACGAGCTAGTGAGGAACAGTAAAATATAAGAGAGTCCCATTTAAAATAGAGCACAAGAGGGCAAACAAGTAAATATTGACAAAACGTACAAGTGCTTATAAACAAATGCTAGATGTCTACATACTTAGATGGCTGAACTAGAGTGCCTGGCAATAAATGAAGATTTGATGTAATAAAGCATCATGGAAACTTGGTGGCATGAGAATAATCAAAAGGGACATGGTAATACCAGGGTACAAAATACATAGGAATGACAGAGTAGGTCCCACTCGTGGGGGAGTGGCACTATAGGTGAAAGAAAGCATAGAGTAAAATAAAGTAAAAATATTAAATGAATCAAACTGTACCATTAAGTCCCTATGGATAGAAATGCCATGCTTAAACAATACAAGTATAGCAGCAGGAATATAGCACCAACGACCTCACCAAGAAGGAGACAGTGATTGTGAACTGCTCAGGGAGATTAGAGTGGCTACAAAAGTAGAAAGTGCAATAATAATGGTGGATTCCAACTATCCTCACACTGATCGGGAACATGTCACCTCAGGAAAGGATCCAGAGATAAAAATTTCTAGACACCATAAATGACTACTACTTGGAGCAGCTTGTCTTGGAACCCACAAGGCAAGAGGCAATTCTTGATTTAGTCCTATGTGGAGTGCATGATCTGGTCCAAGAGGTGAATATAGCTGAACCTCTCTGTAATAGCAACTATAATGTAATTACATTTAACATCTTTTCAGGGGGAAAAATGCCAAAGAAACTCACCACAGTAGCATTAAACTTCAGAAAGGGGAACTACATGAAAACGAGGCGGCTAGTTAAGTGGAAATTAAAAGGAACAGTCACAAGGGTGAAATGCCTGCAGACTGCATGGGAGATTATTTTTAAAAACCGTAATAGATTCTCATGCTCAATGTATACCCCCAAATTAAAAACAAAAAAACAGAGGACCAAAAAACGTTACCATAGCTAAGCAGTAGAGTAAAAGAGGTGGGTAGAAGCAAAAAAAAAAAAAATCCTTTAAAAATTGGAAGTCAAATCCTACTGAGGAAAACAGAAAGGAGCATGAATTCTGGCAGATCAAGTGTAAAAGTATAAGATGACAGGCCAAGAATGAATTTGAAGAACAACTAGCAAAAGACACAAAAACTAACAGCAATTTTTTTTTAAGTACATTAGGAGCAGGAAGCCTGCCAAACCCTCAGTGGGGCCACTGGATGATCAAGGGGCTAAAGGAATACAAGGCAGTTGCAGAGCAGCTAAATGAATTCTTAGCATCAGTCTTCAAAGGATGTGGGGGAGATTCTTACCCCTAACCCATACTTTTTAGGTGAGACATCTGAGGAACTGTCCTGGATTTAGATATCAATAGAGGTGGTTTTGGAGCATATTGATTGATTAAACAGTAGTAAGTCGCCAGCACCACATGGTATTCACCCAAGAGTTGTGAAGGAACTCAAATATGTAATTGCAGAACTACTGATTGTGGCATGTAACCTATAGATTCTAAGAATAACTACGCTATTTATTTGTATTACAGTAGCACCCAAGCCCCCTCCCCCACACACACATTGTTTTGAGAGACAGGCTCTGACCTGAAGAGCTTGCATGCTAAGTAGACAGACAAAGGGAATATATTAATCTCCATTTTACAGATGGGGAACTGAGACACAGAGAGATTAAGTGACTTCCCTAACATCACTCTGCCAGTCTTTGGCAGAGCTAGGATTTGAACCCAGAGCCCTGTGGCCCTGTTCAGTACCCTAACCACAAAACTTTCATCTTAATAGAAAAAAAATTTTGTTTTCTACACCAGAGTAGGGAGGATGGGAAGGGGGGAGCAGTGTAAATTTTCCATACAAAGGATCCCACTGTTCAAGAAACAAGACTGAACTCCAGTGGTGTGTAGCAGCAGAGTGGAATACACTGTTCATACAGTACCAGGGCAGTTTTCATTTTTAATCTAAGTAATGAGCCAGCTTAGGAGGAAACCTGAATGTTCCCTCTGTGAGTGTGCTATCACCTAGTAAGATGATTATACATGAAAACAAGTTTTTATCTAGAGGTTCTAGAGGGCACTTCTGCCCTCAGAAACAAAAAGATTGCCCTATTGGTATTCTCTAGGTGCACAAAGTAGAGTCTCCCAAAAAGACTTGCAGAAGTACACACATGAGCGCAGAACCATGACGATATTCTCAAAGAAAATGCCATCTACTGAGCTCTTCATGTTACGATGTTGTTTCCCCTACAAAGGTCAATGTGCAGACTGTATGCAGTAATGCTAGCATGGGCCTGTGGAAGTCTGAGAAGAGTCCCTCGATTAGGCTTGATATCTGTAGTAGTAACAACAAGGTAGCATCCAGAGTCCCCAGTCAGGATCAGGGCCCCCATTATGTTAGGAGTTCTACAAACAAGGAGCAAAGGTCTCAAGTTGCAGTGGGGGAGGTGTAGGTTGGATATTAGGGAAAACTTTTTCACTAGAAGAGTGGTTGGAATGGGTTACCTAGGGAGGTGGTGGAATCTCCTTCCTTAGAGGTTTTTAAGGCCCAGCTTGACAAAACCCTGGCTGGAATGATTGAGGTTGGTCCTGCTTTGAGCGGGGGTTTGGACTAGATGACCTCCTGAGGTCTCGTCCAACCCTAATCTTCTATGATTCTATGAAACACATAGGAAGAGACAACCACTGCCCCAGAGTACTTACAAATAATGCAAGATGAGGATGCAGCAAGTGGGAGTAACAAAAAATAGTGGAAGGAGTGGGGGAGAGAGGCTGAAGGCAATAGATATGAATAAAAAAGAAATGTTAAAGGTGTCACTAGTCCCCACGAGCACAGTTGCCAGTTGCAATAGGCTGCATGGAATAAGTAGTTATAGGTCAGTGTCCATAATATGGAGACAGTTCCATACTGATCAAGTTACTAATGCCATGAGGCATTCAAAGGCACCATTTGAGCCATTGCCCCAGTCATGTGCTCTCAGGCTTTACTCTGACCTGGTTACACGTATGGGAGATCCACACTGATACAAGAAGGAGAAAGGATAAGACAAGTGAACAACTAAACACCTTTTAGAAAATGCTAACTTGGATCCATCACAGATATAGACTTCCTTGAGCAACCATGCTGACACTTACTGTTGTTTCAGAGTAACAGCCGTGTTAGTCTGTATTCGCAAAAAGAAAAGGAGGACTTGTGGCACCTTAGAGACTAACCAATTTATTTGAGCATAAGCTTTCGTGAGCTACAGCTCACTTCATCGGATGCATACTGTGGAAAGTGTGTATATAAAAAGATCTTCTACACTTTCCACAGTATGCATCCGATGAAGTGAGCTGTAGCTCACGAAAGCTTATGCTCAAATAAATTGGTTAGTCTCTAAGGTGCCACAAGTACTTACTGTTGTGTTTATCTGTTCAGACTAGTCAGATTTGGAAATACTGTTCCATTCTGACATATGACTTTTCCCGGGAGCAAGAAAGCTTACAAACAAGATTTCACAATAAAGACAATTCTGTTCAAATCTGTGAGAATGCAAGCCATGACAATGCCTTTGGCTGAGGACTGTCTTCTTTTCAAAGAGGATTTTTTCCTGCTACACCTTTTCCCCCTGACACTAGTCAAAGTACAAAGTACATGTATCCATGCATTATTTCTTATTTTGTTTTCATTCTCCCCACCAACTGCTTAGATAAAATACTTTGATACTGAGAAGTTTCACATCTTTGTACACCATTATCTTCAGTGGAGTTACACTTCACTTACACTCATATACGACAGACCAGAATCAGGCCTGTGGGGTCTGTTCTTTTAACGTGGGAGAGTTATGAATGTCCTTCAAGGGGAAGAGTCCAAGGCTTCTTGGTCCAATAGTAGTGAGAGATGGCAACTATTTAAGTGCAACATGGCAACTCCAAATTGTGTACTTGGAAAGGCTCAAGCATTTGAAGCCACTAGCTAGTCTGATAAAGATCTGTCACTAATATTATTTCTTTTGCTAGCAGAGTGCTCATGGCATGGTAGTACCAGAGAGCTTGTAAGATAATAATCTGCCTGGAGATTTCAGTTTAAGTCTTTATAAAAAAAAATCTGCTGCACGATTCTAAAATTTAATTGCCTTAATGCCAGATCTGCTTCCAAAGTATCAAACTAAAGAACTGGATTCCAGTCAGTTTACACCAGGGGTCTCAAACTCAAATGACCACGAGGGCCACATGAGGACTAGTATATTGGCCCGAGGGCCACACTACTGACCATCCTCCACTGCCCCGGCTTCACCCCCACTCCACCCCTTCCCTGCCCCCATTCCAACCCCTTCCCCGAAATTCCCACCCCCAACTCCGTCCCCTCCCTTACCCCAGGGGTGCAGGAGGGGTACAGGGTGCGTCAGGGGACTCAGGACAGGGGGTTGGGGTGCAGGAGGGGTGTGGGGTGCAGCAGGGGGTCGGGGTGCTGGGTGCAGCATGGGGCTTAGGGCAGGGGGTCAGGGTGCGAGGTGCAGCGGGGGCTCAGGGCAGAGGGTTGGGGTGCAGGAGGGGTGTGGGGTGCAGCAGGGAGCTCAGGGCAGGGGGTTGGGGTGTAGGAGGGGTTCAAGGGGTGGGTCCAGCCCGGCGCGCACCAGGGGCAGGGCAGGCTCCCTACCTGCCTGCCCTACCCCTGCGCCACTCCAGGAAACGGCCAGGACCTAGGGGGCAGGGTCACAGGGTCTGTGTGTTGCCCTGGCCACGCCTTCAGGTACCTCCCCCGAAGCTCCCACTGGCCACGGTTTGGGCAACACACAGACCCCTGTGCCCGAACCCCCCCCCCAACCCCCTTTCCCCAGGTCCCGGCCGCTGCGCAGAGGCAGGGCAGGCAGGCAGGGAGCCTGCCCTGGCCCCGGAGCGCGCTGGGTCGGAGCCACTCTAGGTAAATGCTGGGGGCGCGGAGGGGAGCTGCGGGGAGCTGGCGGGCTGCAGAAAATAACCCCATCCACGGGCCGCGTGTTTGAGACCCCGGTTTACACTATGGTTAACATTTAAACAACTGCAAAACCATCTCTATTCTTTCATCAGGGTTTTACTCCAGGTTTGAGAGAATGTTGGAAGGAAGCTAGTACATGGGGTGAAATTCTGGCCCCAAGGAAATGGAAGTTTTGATTTTGACAATAGCAAGGCCAGAATTTCACCATGCTCTCACTGTGCACACCAAAACTCAAAAATACAGATTAAGAAGGGCTTTTTCCTGCACAATCTGCACACTCAAAATTCCAGTTAACTTCACAGGGAGTTTTGAACATGCGAGGAACTCACAATTGGGCTGTAAAATATTTATGTGGGTTCTACTGTCAAGGAAGTTACAAGAAAGAGGAGGTTTTCAAGGAAAGGAGATTGTGGGGTAGAAAACAAAAGCAGGGTGGTATCACCAACAGCTCTTAGGGATTTAAACCAGTGGCTGGTACAACAGCTTTAGATTTAGTGTGCTTTTGCCTCATGTTGGTCAAACTATAGTTCACTATAGTTTCTTGATGTTTCTATTATAAATCTTCTGAAGTGGGTGTTTATAATTGCAGTAAATAGTCTCTCTAAGAAAACATTGGCCATAAAAGGGAGTCATCAAAACAGTGAGAAGGGTTTTCTAAAAATGACAGATCTCTGCAGTTAAAAAAAAATGCAAAAACCAAACACAAGTTACACATTAAAACTCCTTGTCTCTGCTGTGATTCAAAGGATATGTTTGAATAAAAGAAGAGTGTGATAATTAGTCTATAATTTTGAGTTAGTCTGTTTCTTCCTTTGAACATATATAAAAATAAATTAATTGTTTAATTAAAAAACCCAACTTACTATAGCACATGAATAGAAATTTATGCCCACCAATAATGTTATAATGGTTTTAGTGCCTGGAGTTACATTATTTCCACTTACATGAATGACTCCTTATTATTTTCAGCCATAGAATCATAGACTATCAGGGTTGGAAGGGACCTCAGGAGGTCATCTCGTCCAACCCCCTGCTCAAAGCAGGACCAAACCCCAATTAAATCATCCCAGCCAGAGCTTTGTCAAGCCTGATCTTAAAAACTTCTAAGGAAGGAGATTCTACCACCTCCCTAGGTAACGCATTCCAGTGTTTCACCACCCTCCTAGTGAAAAAGTTTTTCCTAATATCCAACCTAAATCTCCCCCACTGCAACTTGACACCATTATTCCTTGTTCTGTCATCTGCTACCACTAAGAACAGTCTAGAGCCATCCTCTTTGGAACCCCCTTTCAGGTAGTTGAAAGCAACTATCAAATCCCCCCTCATTCTTCTCTTCCATAGACTAAACATTCCCAGTTCCCTCAGCCTCTCCTCATAACTCATGTGTTCCAGTCCCCTAATCATTTGTCTTGCCCTCCGCTGGACTCTTTCCAATTTTTCCACATCCTTCTTGTAGTGTGGGGCCCAAAACTGGACACAGTACTCCGGATGAGGCCTCACCAGTGTCGAATAGAGGGGAACGATCACGTCCCTCGATCTGCTGGCAATGCCCCTACTTATACAGCCCAAAATGCCATTGGCCTTCTTGGCAACAAGGGCACACTGTTGACTCATATCCAGCTTCTCGTCCACTGTGACCCCTAGGTCCTTTTCCGCAGAACTGCTGCTGAGCCATTCGGTCCCTAGTCTGTAACTGTGCATTGGATTCTTCCATCCTAAGTGCAGGACTCTGCACTTATCCTTATTGAACCTCATCAGATTTCTTTTGGCCCAATCCTCCAATTTGTCTAGGGCCCTCTGTATCCTATCCCTACCCTCCAGCGTATCTACCTCTCCTCCCAGTTTAGTGTCATCTGCAAACTTGCTGAGGGTGCAATCCACACCATCCTCCAAATCATTAATGAAGATATTGAACAAAACCGGCCCCAGGACTGACCCTTGGGGCACTCTACTTGATACCGGCTGCCAACTAGACATGGAGCCATTGATCACTACCCATTGAGCCCGACAATCTAGCCAGCTTTCTATCCACCTTATAGTCCATTCACCCAGCCCATACTTCTTTAACTTGCTGGCAAGAATACTGTGGGAGACAGTGTCAAAAGCTTTGCTAAAGTCAAGGAACAACACATCCACTGCTTTCCCTTCATCCACAGAACCAGTTATCTCGTCATAGAAGGCAATTAGATTAGTCAGGCATGACTTGCCCTTGGTGAATCCATGCTGACTGTTCCTGATCACTTTCCTCTCCTCTAAGTGCTTCAGAATTGATTCCTTGAGGATCTACTCCATGATTTTTCCAGGGACTGAGGTGAGGCTGACTGACCTGTAGTTCCCAGGATCCTCCTTCTTCCCTTTTTTAAAGATAGGCACTACATTAGCCTTTTTCTAGTCATCCGGGACTTCCCCCGATTGGCATGAGTTTTCAAAGATAATGGCCAATGGCTCTGCAATCACATCTGCCAACTCCTTTAGCACTCTCGTATGCAACGCATCCGGCCCCATGGACTTGTGCACGTCCAGCTTTTCTAAATAGTCCCGAACCACTTCTTTCTCCACAGAGGGCTGGTCACCTCCTCCCCATGCTGTGCTGCCCAGTGCAGCAGTCTGGGAGCTGACCTTGTTTGTGAAGACAGAGGCAAAAAAAGCATTGAGTACATTAGCTTTTTCCACATCCTCTGTCACTAGATTGCCTCCCTCATTCAGTAAGGGGCCCACACTATCCTTGACTTTCTTCTTGTTGCTAACATACCTGAAGAAACCCTTCTTGTTACTCTTAACATCTCTTGCTAGCTGCAACTCCAGGTGTGATTTGGCCTTCCTGATTTCACTCCTGCATGCCCGAGCAATATTTTTATACTCATCCCTGGTCATTTGTCCAATCTTCCACTTCTTGTAAGCTTCTTTTTTGTATTTAAGATCCGCAAGGATTTCACTGTTAAGCCAAGCTAGTCGCCTGCCATATTTACTATTCTTTCTACACATCGGGATGATTTGTCCCTGTAACCTCAATAAGGATTCTTTAAAATGCAGCCAGCTCTCCTGGACTCCTTTCCCCCTCATGTTATTCTCCCAGGGGATCTTGCCCATCAGTTCCCTGAGGGAGTCAAAGTCTGCTTTTCTGAAGTCCAGGGTCCATATTCTGCTGCTTACCTTTCTTCCCTGTGTCAGGATCCTGAACTTGACTATCTCATGGTCACTGCCCCCCACGTTCCCATCCACTTTTGCTTCCAGCCATTGGGACAAGGATTCGTCAAGCTAAAAATATTAACTGTACTTAACCCATACTTTTGTTGCTTGCTAGTACAGTGCTAGCACACTCCAAAATTCCCACTGAAGTAAATGCTGGCTGTTGGTATTTAATTTTGCTTTTCCCCTCCATTACATTATCATTTGAGGCTGTTTAAATTACATCTATTTCTCCAGACTGCAAATATATTGACTTGTGCCTTTCAACCGCCTTTACTAGATCGCATGCCCTGGTTCTCATGGGTGACTTTAATCATCCTGATATCTGCTGGGAGAGCACTACAGCGGTGCATAGACAATCCAGGAAGTTTTTGGAAAACGTAGGGGACAATTTCCTGGTGCAAGTGCTAGAGGAGCCAACTAGGGGGGGGAGCATTTCTTGACCTGCTGCTCACAAACCGGGAAGAATTAGTGGGGGAAGCAAAAGTGGATGGGAATCTGGGAGGCAGTGACCATGAGTTCGTTGAGTTCAGGATCCTGACACAGGGAAGAAAGGTAAGCAGCAGGATACGGACCCTGGACTTCAGGAAAGCAGACTTCGACTCCCTCAGGGAACGGATGGGTAGGATCCCCTGGGGGACTAACATGAAGGGGAAAGGAGTCCAGGAGAGCTGGCTGTATTTCAAGGAATCCCTGTTGAGGTTACAGGGACAAACCATCCCGATGTGTCGAAAGAATAGTAAATATGGCAGGCGACCAGCTTGACTTAACGGTGAAATCCTAGCGGATCTTAAGCATAAAAAAGAAGCTTACAAGAAGTGGAAGGTTGGACATATGACCAGGGAAGAGTATAAAAATATTGCTCGGGCATGTAGGAAGGAAATCAGGAGGGCCAAATCGCACCTGGAGCTGCAGCTAGCGAGAGATGTTAAGAGTAACAAGAAGGGTTTCTTCAGGTATGTTGGCAACAAGAAGAAAGCCAAGGAAAGTGTGGGCCCCTTAATGAATGAGGGAGGCAATCTAGTGACAGAGGATGTGGAAAAAGCTAATGTACTCAATGCTTTTTTTGCCTCTGTCTTCACTAACAAGGTCAGCTCCCAGACTGCTGCGCTGGGCATCACAACATGGGGAATAGATGGCCAGCCCTCTGTGGAGATAGAGGTGGTTAGGGACTATTTAGAAAAGCTGGATGTGCACAAGTCCATGGGGCCGGACGAGTTGCATCCGAGAGTGCTAAAGGAACTGGCGTCTGTGATTGCAGAGCCATTGGCCATTATCTTTGAAAACTCGTGGCGAACGGGGGAAGTCCCGGATGACTAGAAAAAGGCTAATGTAGTGCCAATCTTTAAAAAAGGGAAGAAGGAGGAGCCTGGGAACTACAGGCCAGTCAGCCTCACTTCAGTCCCCGGAAAAATCATGGAGCAGGTCCTCAAAGAATCAATCCTGAAGCACTTACATGACAGGAAAGTGATCAGGAACAGTCAGCATGGATTCACCAAGGGAAGGTCATGCCTGACTAATCTAATTGCCTTCTATGATGAGATTACTGGTTCTGTGGATGAAGGGAAAGCAGTGGATGTATTGTACCTTGACTTTAGCAAAGCTTTTGACATGGTCTCCCACAGTATTCTTGTCAGCAAGTTAAAGAAGTATGGGCTGGATGAATGGACTATAAGGTGGATAGAAAGTTGGCTAGATTGTCGGGCTCAACGGGTAGTGATCAATGGCTCCATGTCTAGTTGGCAGCCGGTGTCAAGTGGAGTGCCCCAGGGGTCGGTCCTGGGGCCGGTTTTGTTCAATATCTTCATAAATGATCTGGAGGATGGTGTGGATTGCACTCTCAGCAAATTTGCGGATGATACTAAACTGGGAGGAGTGGTAGATACGCTGGAGGGCAGGGATAGGATACAGAGGGACCTAGACAAATTGGAGGATTGGGCCAAAAGAAATCTGATGAGGTTCAATAAGGATAAGTGCAGGGTCCTGCACTTAGGACGGAAGAACCCAATGCACAGCTACAGAGTAGGGACCGAATGGCTAGGCAGCAGTTCTGCGGAAAAGGACCTAGGGGTGACAGTGGACGAGAAGCTGGATATGAGTCAACAGTGTGCCCTTGTTGCCAAGAAGGCCAATGGCATTTTCGGATGTATAAGTAGGGGCATAGCGAGCAGATCGTGGGACGTGATCGTCCCCCTCTATTCGACATTGGTGAGGCCTCATCTGGAGTACTGTGTCCAGTTTTGGGCCCCACACTACAAGAAGGATGTGGATAAATTGGAAAGAGTCCAGCGAAGGGCAACAAAAATGATTAGGGGTCTGGAACACATGACTTATGAGGAGAGGCTGAGAGAACTGGGATTGTTTAGTCTGTGGAAGAGAAGAATGAGGGGGGATTTGATAGCTGCTTTCAACTACCTGAGAGGTGGTTCCAGAGAGGATGGTTCTAGACTATTCTCAGTGGTGGAAGAGGACAGGACAAGGAGTAATGGTCTCAAGTTGCAGTGTGGGAGGAGGTTTAGTTTGGATATTAGGAAAAACTTTTTCACTAAGAGGGTGGTGAAACACTGGAATGTGTTACCTAGGGAGGTGGTAGAATCTCCTTCCTTAGAGGTTTTTAAGGTCAGGCTTGACAAAGCCCTGGCTGGGATGATTTAACTGGGAATTGGTCCTGCTTCGAGCAGGGGGTTGGACTAGATGACCTCCTGAGGTCCCTTCCAACCCTGATATTCTATGATTCTATGATACTATGGAGAGATGCTTTTAGGGTATGTCTACACTGCAGTGTAAGCCCAGGGTTAGTGGGACTCATGTCAGCTGGCCTGTGTTAGGGAAGCCTGGGTTTGCACATCTATATAGTATGTTAACCCTATGTTAAGACTTCTTTGACCCATTCTCAATCCTAGGGCTCTGGCATCCATACTGCAGTGCACAGACCCAAGTCAAAGTACCAGTATCCAAGAGTGCCTAGTTTGCTCCCCCAAGTTGTGGCAGCTCTAGCCCTAGTGGTGCACTGTGGGAAAACTTTACTGCCTGTCCTGCACGTTACCAGGAAGCAGCTCACTTTGCAAAAGGCTTGATTGGTTCACTTTCCATTGCATACCCAGGAGGCTCACTGATAGTGTGCTTGCAGATTGGTGATCAGAAGACAATGGGTTACCACTGACCTGAGCTGCTGCTCTTCACAACAGGGGGTGGAGGGATGGCTTCCATTTTCAATAGAGTGGATTGCAGATTGTTGGGATGGAGAGGACTAAGGCAGTTGTCCCATGGAATTGTGGGATTCTTCCAGCTGACTCCTGGGACCTGAGGCAAGTGGGGCTGTGTCTACACTGCAAAGCAATAGGGCTTGGAACCTGTGTCCAAGACCTTGTTAACACAATTGCAGTGCAGATACAAGGGGTGGGTTAGGCTTGAGCCCAGACAAGCATGGGCTTACGGTTGTTGCAGTATAGACAACCCCAAGGGTCTGTGCTCTGACATAGGAGGGATAGCTAAGGGTACATCTACAGTATGATGATATATCTAATTTATATAAGTCGATTTTTTGGAAGAGATTTTATACAGTTGATCTTGTGCGTCCCCACTAAGCGTGTGAAGTCGGAGGAGTGCGTCCACAGTACCGAGGCTAGCATTGACGCTCGGAGCGGGGCACTGTGGGTAGCTATCCCACAGTTCCCACAGTCTTCGCCGCCCATTGGAGTTCTGGGTTAAGCTCCCAGGACATGATGGGGCAAAAACCGTCTCGCGGGTGTTTCTGGGTGCATGTCGTCAGTCGCCTCTCCCTCCATGCAAGCTACGGCAGACAATCGTTTTGCGCCTTTTTTCTGCCATTGTCAACCGTACACCACCGCTTCCGCTGCCACTCCCAGCGATGGGAGCTACGCCCCTCGTGGAGGGGTTTTTTTTAGAGCGCTGGGAGAGCCCTGCCGCGACTACACAAGCCACGTTAAAGTGCTGCCGTGGCAGCACCTTAATGTTGCCAGCATAGACTAGCCCTTAGATAGTCGTAAAACTGCAAGGTGCCTGTAGTAACACACGAGGGCTGAGGCTGGCACCACTGCAAATGATTAGCTCTTTTAAGATCAATTGTGATGTAAGTGGTAATGCAGGCGAACAGGCAAAACAAAGTAGGGAAATGATGAGTCAGGCTACACCCATAGCTTGCCTGAACAAGCAGCAGGCAAGTACAGTTTCATGAGCATGTGCAAGTGAAATCCTTTTTGAGGAGACTGCATTTATTGTTTATGCAAGGGCAGAAGAAGGGGAGGGCATTTGGGATTTTGGAAGCCTGCCTCTGAAGAACCCCTCAACGAGCCTTTTCTCTGTGATATTAATAACAAGAGCAAGTCCAATTTCTAATACATATTTGTCATTTTATTACCATTTCATTTCCATATATCCTCTGAAGCCTATTGCTGTGCAGTTTGGGGTGGGATTTTTTAAACTGTTCTTTAATGGGAAGTTAATATGTCTCTGACAGGGGAGAATACATCCTCTTGTTTGGAGAAGATAAGAAACATTTGGGACTATATAAGGCTCTCTGACAATTAAAACTTGGCAGTTTGCCCTTCCCACTGGAGAGATTAAAACGAAGGTTTCAGCTTCTCTATCCTACAACAGAGATATCGGATTAACAAATCTGTGGGCTCTGAGTGCTGAAAACTTCAACTCAGACCACTCACACATGCTCTTACATTTGCCTTTTAAAGCATAATTTCAATCATTTCTTTATTGACTATTTTAAACTCTGGTGCTACATATTTTATGTTTACTTCTTTCCTAAATGGATTTTCTTGTCAGCAAAACATTTTCAGTCTTTACAAAGGAGAGGAATTAGTGAATCAGTTGAAAATACAGGGCCCATTTCAAGTCCTCCTGAACTCAGGGCACATCTACACTACAAAATTCTGTCAACCTAAGTTATGTCAACATAGAGCCGCTACAGTAATTAAATTGCTTTGAGTCCATACTGCGCTCTTTGTGTCGACAGCCTGCGTCCTCACCAGAGCGCTTGCACCAATGGTACTGTCAGTGTGGGGCATTGTGGGATGGCTTCTGAAAGCCAGTAACAGTCAATATAAGCAATGCAGTGTCTACACTGACACTGTGTCGACCTAACTACATCAACATGGCCTCTACGCCTCTCGTGGAGGCGCAGTTATTAATTTGGCATAGCAGGGCAGTTACGTTGGCAGGAGTGACATTTTAGTATAGTCACTTACACAGTTAGGTCAACGTAAGATGCCTTTTGTCAACCTAACTCCGTAGTGTAGTCCAGGCTGCAGTAGCAAAGCTCCCATTGATTTCAATGGACGTACAAATGAAACCCAAAGTGCCTTGTAGTCAGATGCAGACATCTACAGTACAGCCATAAGAATCTGAACCTTACTTTAATCAACACATTTGTCCCTCTGTAGTTCAGAAATACTGTCCTTTCCAAAGCTGCTGCTCTGCAGGCTGATTAGCTATCCCTGTGAAAACTGTCTGCTATGATCTTCTGAAAGCTCTTTAAATAGGATGTTATTGGAAATGAATGAAGATATTTGAAAGCAGTACTTGGAACTGAATTTCATAAACTAAAGTGAGAAACAAGGTTGGTGAGGTAATGTCTTTTATTGGAAGGGACAAGCTTTCAAGCTTCACAGAGCTCTTTCTCAGGTTTGGCTTGAAAGCTTGTCCCTTCCACCAACAGAAGTTGGTCCAATCAAAGATATTACCTCACCTACCCTGTCTCTTTCCTATCCTGGGACCAGTACGACTTCAACAACATGGCAAACATAAAATAATGTGCCAAACAAAGACAGCTAAGGTGCTACAATGTTAAACTTTGTGCAGTGAGGAGACATGTAGGGAAGATGGGAAAAGGGAGTGCACTTTTGCTGGTTTGTGTCTATACCAATTCCTCTCTCTCTCTCTCTCTCACTCACACACACACTCACACACACACACACTTACTTAATATAACAACCCACATTTAGGACTAAATGCTACAGTCCATAGGCAGGTAATGGGAGCTTTCCTTGCAGATGGACTCAGGGAATAGTCCCAGGTTCAGGGAATAGTAGAAGACTGTGTAAGCTACCCTTTATACAGAAAAGCCTTTTAACAATTATGCAATTTTGTAGAACTTTAAAGAATGTCATAGACCCCTTGAATAGTGTGCATTTAGTTATTTATAAATGATATTTCACATGGGGTATTGTTGGTCCTGCAAATGTATTTTCTACTTAGGACTTTAATAAGTAAATCTTGGGCCTATGTTCTCCCTACCTCAAGGTAATCTCTTGCTTTCTAATCACCCAACTAATAAAGATTAAGGACCTGATTCTGGTCTCACTTACACTGGTATTAATCAGTAGTTACCCACATTGACTTCAAGCCCTTGTTTTCTTCCGATGATATCGCATAAGAAAATACTTCATGCGCCAGGGACAGTAACTGGTAAAGCAGTTTGGAAGTATTCAGTAAATATGGCTTTAGTGTCTCTGCAATAGGCTACCCCAGGGAGATGGAACTAGGGGAGTGGCCTAGAAAAGGTCGCTTCTCAGGAGACACTGGAAGCATAACTGGAATCTATACTATCCTCCTGGCAAATTGGCATCGTTTAGTAAATATGCTACTGGATTGTTATGTGAGCAAATGGAGCGAGAAGAGCTGCAAAACACGTTTGGGGATTACTGGGGATAAAGCTGTTTGCATTATGGCTGTATGCTAAACAGATCACAGTGCCAAAGGGTTACTTCCCAAAAGAATATTATTCTAATAAGGGAGCAAGAGAAAAAAAATGGCAGGGGCGGGACCAAAGAGTGAACTGGAAGCTGTGTAGCAAGCTATTTCAGCCGCTGCCTTGAAGCTCAAATGTCTGAAATGAAGAACTGCTTAAAGAAATCAAATCAAAGAATTCAAGAAATAAAAAGCCCAAATGATCCTGTGCAAGATGCACCAGTTTTTCACAGACTAAGCCTGTTGCTACATCCAACCAATGGCATAAAATACTCCAACTTGGAATGAGCTGTCAGATTGATTAAAATACACAAAGTAATTAGCTCTTTGTTCCCTATGTTGTCATTATTTAAAGGACAAACATCAAGTGAAAGAGACAGTTTTAATGAAAAGCTACCGTATTCAACATGTGAGAAATGCTCAGTCATATTTATAGACAACCATCTATGTGACCTTAAATAATCAATACGAAACTTTATCATCACAAAATCAAAACAAGAACAACCCAATGTTTGCATTTTATAGCATGCTTATTGTTATAAAAACACAACATGCTTTTATTTATTTATATAAAGAGCTGAAATGCACTACAGCCTTCTATGACTAAAGGAGCTGTCCTCCAGTGTAATTTAAACTTCCTTGCTCATTCATAACCACAACCACAAGGTTAAACTGACCCTTTCTGTTCTTCTGAGCTTCATCCCTAAAAAATGCACTAAAAACTTCCACCCCTGCCAAAATTAGGGATGTTTCCTCCCCATCAATTTTCAGTCAAATGCAAAATTCCAACCCAGGTATATGACTAAGTCATTAGTCACATAAACAAAATGCCTCATCTTAAATAAATTAGTAATTGTTATTCCTTCTCTCAACTTTGTACAGCTTTCTCTTGAAAAACAACAGCCTAGATGCACAATCATTGACGTATAAACCTGGATCCTTTTAGAGGACATCGCAAACACTCAAGCCCAAAGAATGGCAAACCCCGAAGCAGACATTATGTTCTCAAACCATAACAATATAAAAATAAAATAGTCCATGAGATGACAGAGCAGAGCTCTTGAGTGGAGCAAAGGACTCCCTAAAAGCAGAATCTATCCTGTTGGCTCCTCAAGAAGGTTCCAGGCACTTTTCTCTTGTTGCTCTTTGTAAAGTTGGAACGCCAGATTCAAAAGTATCTTTTCCAGCTCAGAATTTGCGTGGCAAAGAAAGGGATTTAGAGAAGCTTTGAATGGAAGACTCCAAAGCAGGTATTTAGGAATTACTGACTGCTTCCATGATTTATTACTCCTGATACAACCCTCCTTGGGACTGGTCTAAGATAGTCACTAATAAATCAGTCTGCTGGCATGCTGATGGTGTGCTGCCCTGTCAGCTGGTAGACCCCCAAATAATGTGATCAAATTGCAACTGTAAGCTATGTGCTGGTGGAGAGTAAGCCTCTAAGGCAAGTTATAAATATACTGAGCAGAGAAGGTATGATACCTGCTGCACTTTTACGTGTCCCTGCTCAGTGACTTGTGTGTCGAAGGGGGATAAACACAGACAACAAGAAAGGTACATTGAAATGAAACAACTTCCCCTCCCCCCATGAAATGACATAATTATTTTCAGGCCGCAGCAACACTAAGTTTCTGTTTCTTGATGCTAGTGTTTATTTTAGAAGAAAGAGAAACTTAGCAAACAGTGCCACTGTGATTATGATGAGTTCACGGATTCTGAAAATTCCATGGCTTGCATTCCAGCTGGCTTGAACTTAACTGTGTGTATGGATGTTGGGGGAGGGTTAAATGTTATAATGTTTAACATTATAGAGAATAAAATAAAGGCTACTTTGCGCCTCACTCTCATTTATCCCCTTTATCGCACTCTGGCAGTATAAATGGACCTTAAAGTGTGTATAAAATACAATTATGGTCTCTTTACCCTGCCACATAGATGAAAAGGGCCTTAGTTTAAATGGGAAACAGACATATTATGTTTAAAAGTATTTGCAACAATTGAGGCATCCCTCCCCCACAAAAAGGAAGAAGAAAGAGGGAAAGCTAAGATACCAAAGTACCTATGTTAGCCAGCTATGGTTTATGATCTCAATGAAATCTACAGGGTGCCTACGTTCTATTTTTCCCTAACTGGCTTGCACGTAAATTGTCCCAAAACGGTCCTTTAATATCCTAAAGCTCCTCTATTGCCTTAGTAGATGCCAATTGTCAGTCTAATTAGAGGAGAAGGAATGGGGCTCACAGCAGCGAGTTGACCCAGTGCTGTAAGACTTACCTTCTTACCACAAATAAAAGAAATTAAAAAAAGAATTGGTTTATGAAACAGAGCTAAAGAAATGGGCAGGGCAGAGGGAATCAGTCTAAAAATATAGTTTGTGTGACGCCGAGAACAATAGGTTCTCTTGCCGTATCTAGCCACAGTTCTAAAGAGAGGTGACTCAGGCACCATACTGAACTTTTGCCCCAAACCAAAGTTAGGCTTTTTTCTGAGTGGAGACTGTTCTAGAAAATCCCCCTCCTCCTTCCCACTCTCCAATTCCTGGCCTGTTCATGTCTCCCTTCCTCCTCACGGCTCTGGGTCTCCGTCATCCTGTATAAACAGTTTGGATCCCCACCCTCCATTTCTTCTTTCGAAGTGCTGGTCTCCAGAGCCAGCGCTGCTGGCAAACCCTCCGCTACATCCAGCCACTGCCAGGGCTGACCAATGTTCAGCATGGTGCAGGACAGTATTGTTTTGTGTTACTGTAATGCCTAGAAGCCCCAGTCATGGACCAGGGCCCCGTTGTACTGGGTGCTGTACACTAGCATGTTTGGCAGTCCCATCGCACCCTCCAGTAGCCCTGCTGGACTGTCGTTACCACCGGGGATGGGACAGCTGGGATTCTCCCTAAAGCTCCTCCACCTGACTGCTAAGGGCTGCGGTAACACAGGCTGAACAGGTAGCCTGAGCACCTTGCCTACCTTCTCAGTGATCTCTGCTCTGATCCCAACAGCTCCTGCGAGTGGAGAGAAGGAGCTGACAGTGCTAGGGACACCAGGTCGGGAGACAGAAGAGAGTCTGTTATTACTGGATGAAATGTCCTGTAATTTGTCTACACTGGAGCTGGAGGTGTAATTTCCAGCTCAAGGAGACGTACCCACACTAGTTCAATCAGCTCCAGGGTAGACATACCCAAGGGGCTAGATAACATAGGGCTGCAGGCTGGGGAGGGAGGAGACAGAGCTGGAGGTGTAATGGAGCAAATCCCATGGGAATTCTAAAGACCAAGAGCAAATTTTAGCTGGATTTTGAAATGAATGGAAAACAAATGGAAGTGTTTGTGGACATGGACTATTCTGGTCATAAGTCTTGATGTGAATGTGATATCCATTTTCCATTAATTATACTTAGCACACATAATACAGCACTTTATTTCAAAGAGCTTTACAAATATTAACTAATTAACATGTTTCAATGGATTGGGCCCTGACCTGGGAGTCAGGAAACCTGGGTTTTATACTCAGCTCTGCTACTGACTTTGGACAAATCACTTCAGCTCTCTCCACCTCTGTTTTCCCTCCCACCTTTTGTCTGTCTCATCTATTCAGGCTATACATTCCTCAGGGCAGAGAGTGTTTCTTACTACATGTACATGTAATGGCTAGCACAACAGGGCCCCGACCTTAGGTATTACTTTTATATAAATAATAAAAGTTCTCCTTTAAAAAAATACATTCAAAGCTCATTCATATATGGTACATATTTTACATGCACTCACACACTCTATATTGTGTACAAGTTAAACTCATTCCACACATACCATACCTGACACAAAATTACAAAAACAAGGACACGAAAAGTTGAGGCATCTAACAGTACATATGTACAGTTCCTGCACCCAGACACACACCTCACCACTAGGACAACAACCATGCACCATAATATACTATAACCTTAACTCTACTCTAGTAAGAATGCCAGCTTTCCAGCACCCTGTTTTCCAAACTCCGTACTACCATAAACAGCCCAGACATCATCCTGTTCCTCACACCCCAATACTCTGCTATTATCTGTTCTGCACAGTTCTGGAAAAATGGGCATTTTTCTAATGGCAGCTCTGTAGCCTTGCTCTCCTTGGTAACAGTAGGAGTAGCAGGTATTTTGAAAGAGCTGTTCTTCTTGGAATTCTCTGTAGTAGAATGTTACTCACCCAACAGAGAAACTTTCAGTTATGAAGAATGTTGGCAAAAAATGACCATTAATTCTAAAATAAAATTTAAAAAATAATCTTAAATTAAGCCAGTGTATGAGATTTCAGTGACTTGTAACTATGTGGGAAGCCTGAAGGGTCTGCATCGTTCAATTATTAAGGTCACATAGGATATTAAAATGGTCTGACACAGGGTGCTAAATTTATTAAAGGACCCATTTATTAATACATTTTAATTCAAACTAATTACTGTATTTGCTGGTAAATACTCTAAAAATTAATTCTCTGCCCAAAGAGAATGTGCTACAGTTTTTTTTTGGGGGGGGGGGGGGGATCTTCCTCAGATCTAACAAAGTAATGCCTGCTTTAGGTACAAAATCCATCTCAGCTTGTGGAATCATGACTAGGGTTGCCAGAATATATACATTCATACAAAGATATTCTTAGCCAGGATACATTTCAGGATGAGGTTTAATTTCAGGCTTATGTTTTAGCACATATGGATTGGACAGTCAGTCGCCAGAATTTCCTACTCTGTGATATTAAGATAGATTTATCAACTTGCATTCTCATACTGATCAGTGAAACAACTGGAAAAAAATACAAGCTGAGTAATAACTAACACTACATTGCATGGAAGTATAAATCAAAGCAGTGATAATCCCCAGACCCAGACACTCATTAGTAACCTCATTAATAACTAATGTTAAACTGAACTGAAGCCTTCTGTGAGTAAGAAAACTAGACAGTTGTTGTTTTAATAGCAACTCCCTGTTTTTCTTCCCCTTTGTATCTAGAAAAGACCAAAGATATTGAGCAACATGTGTCAGACTGAAAATATAATATAGGTTGCGTTATATTAGTGGATTTGAAAAATGCACGGAAATTAACGTTCACAGATTATTTATAGCATCAGGCAAAGGTTGTCTCTTCCCACCAGGTGCTGGCCAGAAGCATGAAAATAAATTAATGGCAATATGTGGCCAGCCCCTGTTGCATTAAAATAAATACTTTTACCATGCTCAGCACTATTTATAGAATCCTAGCCCTGGTCTACACTAGGACTTTAGGTCGAATTTAGCAGCATTAAATCTATGTAAACCTGCACCCGTCCACACAATGAAGCCTTTTATTTCGACTTAAAGGGCTCTTAAAATCGATTTCCTTACTCCACCCCTGACAAGTGGATTAGTGCTTAAATCGACCTTGCCGGCTCGAGTTTGGGGTACTGTGGACACAATTCGATGGTATTGGCCTCCGGGAGCTATCCCAGAGTGCTCCATTGTGACCGCTCTGGACAGCGCTCTCAACTCAGATGCACTGGCCAGGTAGACAGGAAAAGAACCGCGAACTTTTAAATCTTATTTCCTGTTTGGCCAGCGTGGCAAGCTGCAGGTGACCATGCAGAGCTCATCAGCACAGGTGACCATGATGGAGTCCCAGAATCGCAAAAGAGCTCCAGCATGGACCGAATGGGAGGTACGGGATCTGATCGCTGTTTGGGGAGAGGAATCCGTGCTATCAGAACTCCATTCCAGTTTTCGAAATGCCAAAACCTTTGTCAAAATCTCCCAGGGCATGAAGGACAGAGGCCATAACAGGGACCCAAAGCAGTGCCGCGTGAAACTGAAGGAGCTGAGGCAAGCCTACCAGAAAACCAGAGAGGCGAACGGCCGCTCCGGGTCAGAGCCCCAAACATGCCGCTTCTATGATGAGCTGCATGCCATTTTTAGGGGGTTCAGCCACCACTACCCCAGCCGTGTTGTTTGACTCCTTCAATGGAGATGGAGGCAATACGGAAGCAGGTTTTGGGGACAAAGAAGATGATGATGATGAGGAGGTTGTAGATAGCTCACAGCAAGCAAGCGGAGAAACCGGTTTTCCCGACAGCCAGGAACTGTTTCTCACCCTGGACCTGGAGCCAGTACCCCCCGAACCCACCCAAGGCTGCCTCCTGGACCCAGCAGGTGGAGAAGGGACCTCTGGTGAGTGTACCTTTTAAAATACTATACATGGTTTAAAAGCAAGCATGTGAAAGGATTACTTTGCCCTGGCATTCGCGGTTCTCCTAGATGTACTCCTAAAGCCTTTGCAAAAGGTTTCTGGGGAGGGCAGCCTTATTGCATCCTTCATGGTAGGACACTTTACCACTCCAGGCCAGTAACACGTACTCGGGAATCATTGTAGAACAAAGCATTGCAGTGTATGTTTGCTGGCATTCAAACAGCATCCATTCTTTATCTCTCTGTGTTATCCTCAGGAGAGTGAGATATAATTCATGGTCACCTGGTTGAAATAGAGTGCTTTTCTTCAGGGGACACTCAGAGGAGCCCATTCCTGCTGGGCTGTTTGCCTGTGGCTAAACAGAAATATTCCCCGCTGTTAGCCACAGGGAGGGGGGAAGGTTGAGGGGGTAGCCACGCAGTGGGGGGAGACAAAATGCGACCTTGTAACGAAAGCACATGTGCTATGTATGTAATGTTAACAGCAAGGTTTACCCTGAAAGAGTGTAGCCACTGTTTTATAAAATGTGTCTTTTTAAATACCGCTGTCCCTTTTTTTTCCTCCACCAGCTGCATGTGTTTCAATGATCACAGGATCTTCTCCTTCCCAGAGGCTAGTGAAGCTTAGAAAGAAAAAAAGACGCACTTGCGATGAAATGTTCTCCGAGGTCATGCTGTCCTCCCACACTGACAGAGCACAGACGAATGCGTGGAGGCAAATAATGTCAGAGTGCAGGAAAGCACAAAATGACCGGGAGGAGAGGTGGCGGGCTGAAGAGAGTAAGTGGCAGGCTGAAGAGAGGGCTGAAGCTCAAATGTGGCGGCAGCGTGATGAGAGGAGGCAGGATTCAATGCTGAGGCTACTGGAGGACCAAACCAGTATGCTCCAGTGTATCGTTGAGCTGCAGCAAAGGCAGCTGGAGCACAGACTGCCACTGCAGCCCCTCTGTAACCAACCGCCCTCCTCCCCAAGTTCCATAGCCTCCACACCCAGATGCCCAAGAACGCGGTGGGGGGGCCTCCGGCCAACCAGCCACTCCACCATAGAGGATTGCCCAAAAAAAAAGAAGGCTGTCATTCAATAAATTTTAAAGTTGTAAACTTTTAAAGTGCTGTGCTTAAACTGCTGTGTGGCATTTTCCTTCCCTCCTCCACTACCCCTCCTGGGCTACCTTGGTAGTCATCCCCCTATTTGTGTGATGAATGAATAAAGAATGCATGAATGTGAAGCAACAATGACTTTATTGCCTCTGCAAGCGGTGATCGAAGGGAGGAGGGGTGGGTGGTTAGCTTACAGGGAAGTAGAGTGAACCAAGGGGCGGGGGGTTTCATCAAGGAGAAACAAACAGAACTTTCACACCGTAGCCTGGCCAGTCATGAAACTGATTTTCAAAGCTTCTCTGATGCGTACCGCGCCCACCTGTGCTCTTCTAACCGCCCTGGTGTCTGGCTGCGCGTAACCAGCAGCCAGGCGATTTGCCTCAACCTCCCACCCCGCCATAAACGTCTCCCCCTTACTCTCACAGATATTGTGGAGCACACAGCAAGCAGTAATAACAGTGGGAATATTGGTTTTGCTGAGGTCTAAGCAAGTCAGTAAACTGCGCCAGCGCGCCTTTAAACGTCCACATGCACATTCTACCACCATTCTGCAGTTGCTCAGCCTGTAGTTGAACAGCTCCTGACTACTGTCCAGGCTGCCTGTGTACGGCTTCATGAGCCATGGCATTAAGGGTAGGCTGGGTCCCCAAGGATACATATAGGCATTTCAACATCCCCAACAGTTATTTTCTGGTCTGGGAATAAAGTCCCTTCCTGCAGCTTTTGAAACAGACCAGAGTTCCTGAAGATGCGAGCGTCATGTACCTTTCCCGGCCATCCCACGTTGATGTTGGTGAAACATCCCTTGTGATCCACCAGAGCTTGCAGCACTATCGAAAAGTACCCCTTGCGGTTTATGTACTCGGCGGCTTGGTGCTCCGGTGCCAAGATAGGGATATGGGTTCCGTCTATGGCCCCATCACAGTTAGGGAATCCCATTGCAGCAAAGCCATCCACTATGACCTGCACATTTCCCAGGGTCACTACCCTTGATATCAGCAGATCTTTGATTGCGTGGGCTACTTGCATCACAGCAGCCCCAACAGTAGATTTGCCCACTCCAAATTGATTCCCAACTGACCGGTAGCTGTCTGGCGTTGCAAGCTTCCACAGGGCTATTGCCACTCACTTCTCAACTGTGAGGGCTGCTCTCATCTTGGTATTCATGTGCCTCAGGGCAGGGGAAAGCAAGTCACAAAGTTCCATGAAAGTGCCTTTACGCATGCGAAATTTTCGCAGCCACTGGGAATCGTCCCAGACCTGCAACACTATGCGGTCCCACCAGTCTGTGCTTGTTTCCCGAGCCCAGAATCGGCGTTCCACAGCATGAACCTGCCCCATTAGCACCATGATGCATGCATTGGCAGGGCCCATGCTTTCAGAGAAATCTGTGTCCATGTCCTGATCACTCACGTGACTGCGCTGACGTTGCCTCCTCGCCCGGTATCGCTTTGCCAGGTTCTGGTGCTGCATATACTGCTGGATAATGCGTGTGGTGTTTAATGTGCTCCTAATTGCCAAAGTGACCTGAGCAGCCTCCATGCTTGCCTTGGTATGGCGTCCGCACAGAAAAAAGGCGCGGAACGATGGTCTGCCGTTGCTCTGACGGAGGGAGGGGCGACTGACGACATGGCTTACGGGGTTGGCTTCAGGGAGCTAAAATCAACAAAGGGGGTGTCTTTACATCAAGGAGTATTTCAGGCAGGACTTGAGGGTTCCGATAAGAAATGGTGCACCTAAGTTATTGTTCTTATTGGAACAAGGAGGTTAGCCTGGCCTCTGATTGATACATGGCTAGATTTACCTCGCTGCACCTTCTCTGTGAGTGACTGCAGTGTGACCTAGAGGAATGAGTCCCCTAGACAGGGGAGGAGGCAAATGAGTACAAAACAAATCTGGTCTATTTCCTGTTTTGATCCACTCCATATATCTTTTACATCTTTGGCTGGCAGCAGACGGTGCAGAAGGACTGCATGCCATCCACATCTCATGGCTGCTCGGCAGAAGATGGTACAGTACGACTGCTAGCCATCCCCATCTCTTGCCTGCCCGGCAGAAGATGGTACAGTACGACTGCTAGCAATCCGTATCGCCTGCCTGCTCACCATAAGACGGTTCAATAGGACTGGCTGCAGGACTAAAGAGAATGACCTGGTCAAGTCACTCTAAATTAAGTCCCTGCGCCCATGTCTGTCCAGGCGCTCCCAGCCGACGTGGCCAGGAGCACCTCGGACATGACGATGACAGCTACCAGTTGTATTGCACCGTCTGCTGCCAGAAGGCAATGGGTTGCTGCTACTGTGTAGCAAAGCCATACCGCATCTGCCAGCACCCAGGAGACATAGGGTGACGGTTAGCTGAGCGGGCTCCATGCTTGCCGTGGTATGGCGTCTGCACAGGTAACTCAGGAAAAAAGGCGCGAAAAGATTGTCTGCCCTTGCTTTCACGGAGGGAGGGAGGGAACGGGGGCCTGACGATATGTACCCAGAACCACCCGCGACAATGTTTTAGCCCCATCAGGCATTGGGATCTCAACCCAGAATTCCAATGGGCAGCGGAGACTGCGGGAACTGTGGGATAGCTACCCACAGTGCAACGCTCCGGAAGTCGACTCTAGCCTCGGTACTCTGGAAGCGCTCCGCCGAGTTAATGCACTTAATGCACTTAGAGCATTTTCTGTGGGGACACACACACTCGAATATATAAAACCGATTTCTAAAAAACCGACTTCTATAAATTCGACCTTATTCCGTAGTGTAGACATACCCCTAGACATGTAAGTGCCCTCAAGGGGTGATCTACTCCATCCCCCACGGAGGCAGGACCAAGTAAATCTAGACCATCCCTGAAATGTGTTGGTCTAACCTGTTCTTAAAAGTCTCCAACCTCCATTTCCCTAGTAACCACAACCTCCTTAGGTAACCTGGTCCAGTGCTTAACTAACATGCATACCAATGCTCACATTGTCTCTCTAAAATATGTTCATGTAAGAGAAGAGCACTTGGACTTCTTCCATTTATCCTTACAGCCAGGACATCAGAAGCTCCCTAAAAGTGGAGAGGCCACCGGCACCCAAACCATAGCCCTGCACTGCCCTACCCCTTCCCCGAGGCCCCCACCTCATGCCACCTTTATCCCGAGGGCCCACCTCATGCTGCCTCTTCCCTCCAAGACCCCCTCCCTGCTGTCACTCACCCTTACAGCTGGTAAAAAGACTATGGCCTCTCACTTTTAGAAGTGATGGGGCCATGAGCCTATGGCCTCCCCCCATTCCGGCACCCCTGCTCACAGCTTCCCATTAAGGTAGAGCTGACAAACTATAAGGACTCTTCAACAAGGTAAATGAATTTAGCCTAGAAAGTAAAGTCTTGAGAACTAAACCATAGGAAATCAAGGGCCAGATCCTCAGCTGGTGTAAGTTGGCATAGCTTCAGTCAAATCAATGCTCTTCATCAATTTTCATCAGTTGAGGATCTGGCGTTTGGTACCTTTCTACTTTTAAACACCTAAAATAAACCCAGATAAACTCGCTTCCCTGCTGAGCTACTTGTGAAACAGAGGAAATAGATAACGACCCAGAATGCAAAACCTCAGACTCACTTCCAGGGCATGGCTGGCCCGGAATGCAATTGTGTCTACACCAAACAGTCATTAAACTGAACTCACAGAGGTACTTATGCCACAGAAACCAAGGAACACACTGAATCAGATCTTTGGCCCCCTCTTCTGCCTGCTTTGCACTGTTTAGGGAATGCAAAGCAGTGGCCAGCATGCCTAAAGGGGCAGCTGGGGATTTCCCTGATTTACAGGAAACTCTGGGTGGTGCAAAGCTGCTGCGGAATGCCCTGTGTCACCCACTTTCCCCCAAACTCCCTCCAAGCAGAGGCATTATGGCGTGGAACAGGCAGGAGAGGGCCAGCTTGCAGCATGGTCCAGCAATCCCTGAGCAGGCTCCTGCTGGCACAGTTTAGAACATTACCTGGGCTGTTCTAAGCTGCACTAAGGGGCCAGTTCAGCCTTCAGTCAGTCCCAGATGACTTAAAGCAGTTTACCCTCCCCCAACCCCAACCTTACCCCTGAGTTCTGAGCCAAGTGCAGCTTGGCCTGACCTGAGGATCTGGCCGACGCAGAATTAACTTCAAATATTAAAACCACTTATAATGAAAGGACCCACAATATTACAAATAGCTATCAATCTTACCCAATCTTTGTGGGGGGTAAATAGATGGGCCATTGATGTTAGCTTAAGGGGACCCTCGAGTGACAAAATTCTGGAAGACAAAGATTCGCTTCTCCTTAAACCAGTGGTGGGCAAACTTTTTGGCCAGAGGGCCACATCTGGTATGGAAATTGTATGGTGGGCCATGAATGCTCACGAAATTGGGGGTTGGGGTGCAGGAGGGGGTGAGGGCTCCAGCTGGGGGTGCAGGCTCTGGGGTGCAGGAGGGTGGGACGAGGGGTTTGGAGGGCTGGAGGGGGATCAGGGCTGGGACAGGAGAGTGGGGCATGGGAGGGGGTCAGGAACACAGGGTCCAGGCGGTGCTTACCTCAAGCAGCTCCTGGAAGCAGCATGTTCCCCCTCCGGCTCCTAAGCGAGGGCACAGCCAGGCGGCTTTGTGCACTGCCCCATCTGCAGGCGCTGCCCCTACAGCTCCCATCAGCCACAGTTCCTGGCCAATGGGAGCTGCTGGGGTGGTGCTTGGGGTGGTGGAGCCCCCTGGCTGCCACTACGTGTAGAAGCCAGAGGGGGGACATGCTGCTGCTTCTGGAAGCTGCGTGTAGCCATGGCACATGCGGATCAGGGCAAGCCCTGGACCCCGCTCCCTGGTAGGAGCTTGAAGGCACGAACTGGCTGTAATAGAGTGGAAGAGACAGAACCCACCAGCAGCTGGCTCCACTTCCCAAAAATCCACAAATGGGAGCGGTTGTACCTGAATTGAGAGCCTTCTCCAAAGAGACAGGAGTATCTGTATGATGAATTCAGTGATATTACCTTTGTACGCATGTACACTCTCCATGCGATTCCTGAAGATCAAAACATGACCACTTTGGTTGCAAAATTGACTAGCAGAGCTCTGGACATATTCAATAAGATGCCTATTGCTGATGTTTCAAACTATGGTAAATTCAAGGAATTGGTTTTGAAACAGTTTCAGATTACACCTGAAACCTACAGGGTTAAATTCAGGAATCTTAAGAGGGGATCTGGATTAAGTAATGTGGCTCATGTAAATGAAATGAGAGATTTGTTAGACAAGTGGGTGAGGGGAAAAGGCGTTAGAAGCTTGGAAGAAATGTTTGATTTGGTTACTCAGGAACCATTCCTGAATATGTGCAGTGATGATGTAAAACAGTATTTGTGGAACAAAAAGGTGAATGCAGTGGGTGAATTAGCTGGGTTTGCAGACTCTTATGAGAAATCACAGGCTGCAATTAAATATAAACCACTGGCAGAGGAACACAAGGTTGGGGGAAAGCAGAATCACTGTTTTACTCCTGGCGTTCACTTCCCCATTCCCCTGTTACTCATCCCAAGTCTCCTGTAAATGTCCTTGGCTGAATGGGAACAGGCACCAGGTTACACATGAAACTGCTGCTTCTCAGAGCACAGGGGTATCCCAGGCTACTGCCTCTTACCACACAGGAGAGGTAAGAAACATTGCTTCTGCACAACCAAGCAGTGAGCATATGCACGCTGTTAAGCTTAATGGCAAAGTGCTCCAGGGATGGAGAGATACTGGTGCAGAGATCTCTGGTCAGGAGAGACCTGATCCAGGAGAAGGATTTGTTACCAGGAAAAATGGCAGAATTAGAACTGGTGGGAGGTTACAAAGTCCTTGCACCCTTAGCTAAGGTACACATGGAAACTGGTGATTTGCAGGCTGAACTGACTGTTGCAGCGGTGGCACACAATTTTGCACCATTTCTACTGGTGAATGATTTTTTTTTAATGTGGCAGAGTCTGTCCCAGGGTTTGTTAGCAGCAAGAAGGAATCTTGTGCTAAAAGCCCCAGAGGGGATGGTGAAGTCACATGTGTGGCTGGGGAAATAGGACAGTGTCTCTTTAATTCCTTGGTAGCAGTGGAAAATGGGCCCTGTAGCCCCAGGGCTCAAGGCAGTTCCCTGTGGGAAGGGTTGTATAGAGCCAGCTCCAGTCCTGTGATCATCTCCCTGTGGGAGGGGGATGGTCTACCTTGTAACAGGGAGGCCTTCCTAGCTGCTGACTGCCAGGAAGTTGCAGGTCAGCAGGAGACAGGTCCTGCCCTGGGGTACACAGAGACATGTATCCCGGAGATGGAAGTTGGGGTACTGGTGACTGCTGCGGTGGGAACAGACCCCAGGGACTCTGTAGCTGGAAGCAAGCCCAACCTGAGTGGAAATGGCTGGTGGGGGGGGGGGGGGATATTTTGCTGGCCAGTGAAAGGTCTGTCATAGCTGGTAGCTGTGAGCCCACAGCTGGATCAGGGTCACCTTCCCTTTTGTGGGACACAGGAGTGTCTGCCCTAGAGAGGGAAGTCCAGATGGAAGGTGAGGGGGGACAGAAGGGTCTGTTCATCTTTTGTAGGAAGGCTTTTCCCCAGGAGGGGGTTGAAGGATCTGCATCTGAAATGCCAGACCCCTCACCTGTGGATCAGGTGTTGAGGGAAGACTGGGGGTCAAATCTCCTGGAGGGGAGAGTCCACCCAGCTGACCTTTTGGGAACAGAGAGTGGGGTGACCGAGGGGATCTTACCAATCCAAAGCACTCCATTAAAAGATGTTGTTCCTGATACACTTTTAAGATATAAAACTGTCTCTTCAAGGCAGAAGGAAGAAAAACTTTGCATTTGGAAAACTTCACAAGCCAGTGGGGTCCAACACAAATTGATTCCAGAGTGGGGGGACTGAGGGCAGGCATGGTTGCAGTGCATCCTTTCCTTGCCAAAACCCCATACACATACCTGAATTGAGAGCCTTCTCCAAAGAGACAGGAGTATCTGTATGTGAACACCTACCATGGTACACAAAGGGATTGGAAAATGGAATAGACACTGAACAGGCCAAACTGTGTGAACAAAGTCTGTCTGGAGTAAATTGGCTGTTAATCTTGTGTCTTTTGCTTCTTCATCTATGGATCAAGACAAGGAAATTAATACTAATGGTAAACGCTTTAAAGATATGGGACATACCTGATTTGTGGAAAAAACTTTTGTACATGCTTGGGATGGTGACAAGACAGTCCCACATGCATGTTGCTTTTCAGATTATACCTGTAAACAGGCTGGAAGCTTGGCAAAGCAGCAAAAGCATAGCAGGCCTACGCTGCTGTGTGGAAGGGGAAACTGAGGCACACCGCCTCATGGCATTGGTGGCTAAATGCCAAGACACCTACACTTTAACAGATATTACTGTCTGCATTCTGTTAGCAATACTACACCCCAACATGTTTTCAGGCACCCTGGGACCAGGAACCCTGAACCTTGCTAGGATATCTTTGACATCATAGGGCTTAGAAGTGCTGGATAGGTGTGTAACCAGAGACAAACTGGGATTTTACATGTACTGCCTCTGCCATGGACAGTGTCCAAGATTCTGGCAGTAAGTTCAGGAGGAGGGTGTGATGTTGCACTCCATAATGTTCTATGGAACTATGCTTATGAGCGTCAATATAAGATAACTGGCATATGCTTTTTGCAAAAGGTCTCTTGTAAGGTATCATTACAAAGCTTATAATCTATTGAGTGTCATCCTATTTGTATGTATGTATCATTCTTGTATGTAAAACTAGAAATATGAAATATAACTCTGAAGTCCTCTTGTATTTATGCAAAGTGTGGACCATTAATAGTGGCTTGATGGCTCCCATTGAATAGGACAATTGATTGTGAATGGCTCTGTTTACTTGCAAACCTTCCTGGGGACCTTCAGGCCACCCCTGGAAGAATGAAGGCTGGGGTCTCACAGGACATGTGACCATGTCACACAATACTGGAATCCATTTTAACCTGGTGCTTTTCCATTGAGAAGGAGGGGTGGGGATCCAGAGAGACAAAGGGTTCCCGCCTTGGGCCAAAGCTATAAAAGGGGGTGGAGCAGAACAAAGGGGACAACCAGTCATAAGAAATCCCCTAATTACCACCTGAGTTGGAACTAACAAGGACTGGACCATGGGAAAGGATTGGGCCCAGGCTAGGAAGGAGTCTCGTCTGTGAAAGAAGCTTATTGGAACATCTCTGAGGGTGAGATTTACCTGTATTCAGTTTCTTAAATGTATTAGGCTTAGACTTGAGAGTTTTGTTTTATTTTGCTTGGTAACTTACTTTGTTCTGTCTGTTATCACTTGAAACCACTTAAATCCTACTTTTTATACTTAATAAAATTACTTTTGTTTATTAACAAACCCAGAGTAAGTGATTAATACCTGGGAGAGCAAACAGCTGTGCATCTCTCTCTCTCTCAGCGTTATAGAGGGCAGACAATTCATGAGTTTACCCTGTATAAGCTTTATACAGAGTAAAACAGATTTATTTGGGGTTTGGATCCCATTGGGAGCTGGGTGTCTGAGTGCTGGAGATAGGTAAACTGCTGAGTGTTTTTCAGTTAAAGCCTGCAGTTTTGGGGGCATGGTTCAGACTTGGGTCTGTGTTGCAGTAGGCTAGCATATCTGGCTCAACAAGGCAGGGTTCTGGAGTCACAAGCCATCAGAGAGAACAGGCTCAGAGGTAATTTAAGCACATCAGGTGACAGTCCCAAGACGGTCTCTCTGACTGAACCTGTCACAGCTACTATTCAGAAAACCTCTGCAGAAAATGCCACAAAACCCAGTTGGGGGTGAAGGTTTTCAAGTTGGCAGAAAATATTGTTCTGCTCCTAAAGGCATGGACTATGTAGAAATTAGCTTAGTCTGGCTCCAAGAGGATAGTTCCGATTAAAATGTTAAAAAATGCTATGCAAATTATTTTTTTAAATGATTCTTTGACCAATTTCCTCATTACTGGACAGAAATGAGTGTTTCTAGATTCCAAGGCCAGAAGGGACCATTCTAATAATCTAGTCTGCCCTCCTATATAACACAGGCCATAGAACTTCCCCAAAATAATTCCTAGAGCAGCTCTTTTAGAAAAACGATCAATTCTGATTTAAAAATTGAGATCAGGATCTGAGCCCTGCCTTTATATTACACAAATTACTTTAAAGTTGAATATTTCAGTATTTCTCATGTTTTTATACTTGTATGACCTTTGAAACTTCTTGGGTGAAACCCTGGCCCCATTGAAGTCAATAGCAAAACTCCAATGGACATCACTGGGGTCAGGATTTCACCCCTCATATGTCCACAAATTTCTTGGTTTTAGCTACAGTAAAAATCCGGGCCCATGCACATATAATCTCACACCTGGGTTTCTGCAATGCTGTTGACACTTGTCTGCCAAGACCCTATCTCCAGCTGCTTTAGCCATTCCATAAACACCTGTCATTTTTACTTTGCTTCACTATTCACGTCTCCCTTCTCTTTCTTTACCTCACTGGTTTCCTAGCCCTCTGTCCTATTGCTTTAAAATTCTTGCTTCTTACATTTCATGCTATCACCCCTGCCAGTCCTTCCTACCTTTCTTCTGTTATCACTCCTACCTTCCTGTTCACTCCCTTGACTGATCTTCTCACGATCTTCTTCCCACAGTTCACCCTTCTCAATATCACACTTTGTCCCTGCTAGCTCCAGCTCCCTGACTGGCTTCATCGTTTTAAACCCCATCTCTAAAGCCCTTTACCTCTAATGATCATCTCTCTCTTCTATTCCTCTTCTTGGAAGGCCAATAGTTTGCTTTCACTCCAGACTACCAGTTGTTAACATATTTGCTTTTATTATTAATTGTCTTATGTTTATGTGCTATGTCCTTTCACCTTCCTTCCCTAATGCTCTGTGTAACGTAATTACTGGATATATTATGCTGAGAAATTGGTTCAGTACTGACTAAGAAAAACACCGACACCTAAGAGTCACCATGAGCACTTTCTGCAACTTCCAGAAGGCATCCTATCCATATATTGACCCAACCTATTCCTAGTTAACTTGTGGGATCTTATGGGATCACAGCAAAAAATTCCTCACACACAGTGGTAGCTAAGAGAAGCCTCAGCTCAGCAGGTCCTCCCAGTGAACAGAAACCCAGTGACAGCCAGTAGAGCCCTCTAAGTAGCAGCAGCCCGGCTCAGCTGCCCCTTAGGAAGCAGCAGCAGCCAGCAGGACACTGTGGGTCCAGTTTGGTTCTCTGATTTGACTTCCGTTACATCTGCCTACCTTTTATGCAGGTGAGAGAGAGGAGAGGCTGCAGGATCCAAAGTGTTCACTAGAGCTGGTGGAAAATTTGTAAACGTCAAAGATTTTTGGTGAAACTATTTTGCTGTTTCTCGACCAGCTGACAGAGTGGTTGGCATTCTCCGAAAAGTTAAAAACTTTTCGGAGAGTTTTTCTATTTTTTAACTAGCTGTGGGGTTCACAGAGAGGAGGGGGAGTGAGAGAGAACAGTTTAGCTAAATCCAATCATTGCATGTGACTACATTAACACATGTCCTATTTCATAAGTGCAATATGGGCAACACACTGCCTCTTGGGTTCCATAAGACACAAAGGACATTTCTGATATGGCCAACACGTGTCCTGGGGACCAATTCTCCTACCTGCAGGAGCCAGTGGCCTGGGACCCAGACAGGCACTATCTTTTATACACATGTTCTGAGTGTTTCCCAAAAATAAACCAAAATTATGAATGGACTAGCTGCCATATTCTCATCTCAATTAAGTCAATGAGTACTTTGCCACTAACGTCCAAAGAGTTGGGATTTGGCCCTAAATGAAGATCAGTTGTTTATACGAGACACCTGAATCAAATATGACAGTCACGGATGTTCAAAAAGATGATTTACTTTTTACTTTTTTCAACTGGCACAGATATCTATTTGTGATTTTAAATGGTCACTTGTGCATTAGGCTTATATATTTCAGAACAACTGCAACTGCGTGTTTCCATGTGTAAATGGTTTCGGTTACATTTTCATTTGTGCGCATGCTTTTAATGTGTGGGTTTTCCCGTGAGATTCAGATTACTGTGTGATTAGGTTTTTACCTGCGCTGAAGCTGGACATGTGTAACAAATGTTCTTAACAGAGGGAATTAGCCTTCTAACATTTATATAGGATTCCTAGAGCCAGTAGAGAACAACGGGAATAAGCCAGCAATTTGGCAAGATCCTTTCCTACTTTAATTGCTGAGTATTATCAATCATTAGGAATCGATATCTATCCCTGCCTTGCCACTCCAGATCAGTTCTGCTGAACATCCAAGCTGAGTAATTGGCTTATTTCAGGTTCTTTGTTTAAAGTCAGGGTATGATGGAGTGGCACTTTTTCTTAGCAGATTCTGATCTCTTCTGCCGTAGGTCCCACGAGGCGTTGGGGAAGGGCAAAGGTGGCTGGACACCTCCTCTGGGCTCTCACAACCCCTGCAGTTGCTGGGGCTGGGCAACTTCTCCAACTTGCCTCCATTTGCAATGACTTCCAAGGAGTAGCTGGAGCACACTGCACTCTGACCATGCCTTCCTCCCCTTAAAAACCTACTGCGGCACGGTACTGAGCCAGCGGTGCCAGTTCTATACCCCCTGGGAATTCTCCTACAGTGGAGTGAGGAGGGGGCAGCTGGCCACTTAGGCCGGCTTGCAGACTCTATTGTGCTGCTAGAGAAACCTAAAGCAGCCTTATCAGGGCTGAGCAGCCGCCCCCTTGTCTTCATCCTCACCTGCAAAGCATCTAGCATGCTATGAACTCAATCCTGTAAGGTGCTGAGCAAATGAAATCAATTTTATTATTACTGACACATGCATACACATACATACATACACACACACATCCTTTAGTTATTTTGTCATTGACTTCTATAGGGCCAGGATCTTATGCCTAGAATACTCCCAAATCCTGTTAAATACGGATTATTAAATAAGCTGTGCACCTGGAGCTTTTGCCTGCCCTGGCTATGAAGGAGTTAAAGATTTGTATACAACGAAATGAAAAGGGCTGTTTAAAATTCTCCTTCCAGTGCAAGTCATCATTCACCATATGGTAAGATATTTATCCCAAATACATGTTGTTCAGTAAATCAGAGGTAATATTTTTTTAAAGTTCTGTGTAGCAAAATGTCTCGGTGCATTGCTGTCATTGTAACTGTTATCGAACAGTAGGCAGCATAGATTTCACTGGAACAAAATATTTTTGGCACTCTCCTTTTCCCCCCTCACAGATAGTTCTCTGGTAAACACAGTCTTCCTTCAGAATAGGGTTGGCTTCTGTGGTTCCCTGTCTCATACACATAGCATTAGCTTACCTGATAGAAACATACAAGACCTATAAAACCAAACACACAAAAGAAACGGACAACAGCTTTAACTTTGCCACTAATTTCAGCCCTGGAAAACAAGTTCTTCTTAGGACAGTTCTGCAACTCAAGTTGCGAGAGGGGCATCAATCCAATATACACCCACTGTTCACCTCTCTGGATTTTATGTTGTTGTTGTTTGTAATTTATTTCTAGGGCTGGTACTAATTTTCAGTTTGTCAACCCTTGACTCATAGAAACTCTTCCCCTGCAAAAAGGATGCATCTCCCTGCCGAGCACAGGAAAAAATGTAACATGAAATTCAATCCTTTCCTGATTGGACAGGAGATGAGGAGAGGACAAGGGAGAACAGCATGATGAGGAAGTTCTGTCATTTCCAGAAGGAAGCATGATTCACTGTGCAGAGCATTTTTGGGAGCCTGAATCAGAGCTGTCGAGGAAGTCAGTTCTTGGACAGTTTTAATGTTTGGTTTAACTGTGACTTTTCCAGTGAGCTGCTTGCCTCTGTGTGAAGACCATAGATATAAAAAGCTCAGATTACACGCCACTAAAGAACAAGAAGTAGGAAAAACAAGGGAGTCCCAGAGTGAGAGAAAGCTCAATACAAGTATTTTCAAAGCAAGATAATTTGATGTACATTTGTAAAAATTAGAAAATAAAATTAGAAAATGCACCAGAAGTCTGGGAGAAATGTTTTTCATGCTATATCCCAGCACTTGCTAAGGCAATAAACCGGCAAACCCCAATATAGAAAAAAAGTATTGCAACTGAAAAATTAACAGAGGATTACTGTCAAAATTAACAGAGGATTACTACTGTGGGGGGCAAGGGAATGGTGGGCCAAATTCTCTGCTGGTGTAAACTGGCACAGATCCACTGATGTCGGTAGAGCTATACCTAGTTACACCAGCAGAGAATTTGGCTCAATGACTTGCTTGACATTCACATGACAGAACGATACACTCATGTTTGTTTCAATTATGCTGTTTATATATTAATACACTATGCCACTCTCTAGAGGGAAGATGGATTATTTAACCATTATACAAATTTTTTTGTCAAAAAATTGTCTCAGACCGATCGTGGTATTTTTGAGTAAATTCTTTATTGGCTGCTGGTAACTTTCAGGGTAAATTAAAAATGTTTGTTTTAGCAAACCCATAATGCCCTCACTGGTTTAGGATCCAGTTATTTGAGTTACTGGCTCACCCCACACGCCGTTCTGCAACAACTGAGATCAGCAGAGACATTCAAGCTGGAGCCTTTCTGATATAAGAAAGAGGGATCTGCTGGCAGGGTGTCCTCTGTGTGGAGTCCTCAACTTTGCAATTCACTACCTTCTTGGTCAACCACAGCCCTGATCTCTTAACCTTTTGTGGGCATGCTGCAAGGCTTTCCTTTTCTCCCCAGCACCTCACAAGGGGGTAGGCTGAGGGAGTGATTTTATTTTGTTATGCCTGTGGAGGATGACTTTCAATAAGATTACATTTGCTGAGGCCTATTTGTATATTTATTGTTAGATCAGAACGAGCAGTTTCTGAAGATATGTACTGTGAAAAATTACCTTAATTAGGGCACCCAAAGCAGGGGTGGGGGGTTGTTTCTATTTTGTACAGATGAATAAAATCCATTCACCACCACCATCTTCATGCTAGGTCATGCGGGAGCTAAGTTTCTAGTCTCCTGATAAGCTCAAACTGCATATAAAGTAAAGCCAGACTTTTTATAGGATGCATGTTCCCTTACTGCATTTGGGAGCGGAGAACTTTTGCTGGCCATGACACACAGTGGGAAAAGGAGTCACTGATGGCAAACCAGGAAATAAGCTAGTGCCTAGCGACCTTTTTTGTTTGCTTGAAGAGGATGTAAAATGTGCTTACACCACTGGCGGTACAGTTACAGTGCGTCTGGTTAACAATGAAAAGGGACTCTAGAAAACAATGGCTTGGAACTAGAAATCTACAAACAGCCCATGCAATTTAAGCATTCCATGAATTTGCCCTCATCTAACAATACCCTCCCATCAGTAGGAGACACACACACACAAGGGAGTGTCTACACTCCAGAGAGTACAGGTATAGCTACGGCTCTGTAGTTATGCTGGCATAACTCTGTAGTGAAGACGCCCCCTACCACAATGGAAGGGGTTTTTCCATCAGTACAGGAACACCAACTCTTCAAACAATGGGAGGTAGGACAACAGAAGCATTCTTTCATCTACCAAGCTGCATCTACACTGGGGGTGAGGTTGGCATAGTGTTGGTGCTCTGGGGTGCGGATTTCTCACACGCCTGACCAACACAGCTATGTTGATTGACATTTTAAATGTAGACCAGGCTTAAGAGCCATAAAAACAAATTAGTACATTCAATTCTGTGAAATGACACGCTGGGTCAAATTCAGAAGCTTCACGTAATTAGTGTCAGAGCTAATCTACACTTAAATTGAGGCTGACATAGCTACAGTGCTCAGGGACATGAAAAGGCCACACCTCCTGAGCTTTGTAGCTATGCCAACCGAACCCTCTTGTGCAGATGCAATTAGATCGATGGAAGAATCCTTCTGTTGTCCTAGCTACCATCGTTTAGGGAGGTGAAGTTCCTACAGTGATGGAAAAACCCTTCCCAATGCTGTAGGCTGCACCTACATTACGGGGTTACAGCAGTATAACTACGGTGCCATAGCAATCTTAATGTAGCCAACAGTTAGATTCCCACACACACTAACTCGGTCTCCCTTAGATGTACTTACACCTGCTTTGTCACAGGGTAAGGGAATCTCAGCTGGTTTAACTTACATGAAAAAGAGTCAAAGAAAGGTATAGGTTAAGGTACCCTCTGGTGTCTAGCTCCTCATCATGAGGCTGATGCAACCTTTGATTCCTTACACAGCAACAGAATCCGTGTTTGAAGGGGCTAAAATAGATTGAAACAGGGAGAGGTCTCACTCCCCTAAGCCAGGAGGAAGGGAAGCTGTGATAGAGCCTGGTTCACCCAAGCCAGGGAAGGGAGGAGGAGCTCCCCCTCTGCTTTTATCTCTTTGTATAGGTACCCTACTCCCTCTGACATTTAAACTCTGGGCATAAGTAGGTCTATGGGAGGCTAACCAAGTGAAAGTGAGGCCTTGTCAGCACTCAGAAATTGTCCTGATTCAGCAATCAGTGGCCAATAATAGGTAAGGCTATGATTTTGTCACAGAGGTCGCAGAAGTCACGGAATCTGTGACTTCCAGAGACCTCCATGACTTCAGCCCCAGTGTGGCAGGGCTGGAGCTGTCAGGTGGGACCCTGCAGCTCCCAGCTGCCGCAGGCAGCAGGGACTCCATCATCTCCCCGCCACCACAGGTGGCGGGGGACGCTCTGATCTGACCGCAGCTCCTGGCCACCACAGACAGCAGGGAGACTTCAGAGCTCTGAGCCGTGGAGCTCCCAGCGGGCAGGGGGACCCTGGAGCTCTGAGCCGCCATGGGTGGTGGGAGCCCCCAGAGCTCCAAGCTCGGGCCCCCACCGCGGGTGGCATGGGGACCCCGCAGCTGCCCTGTGCTGTAGGCAGCGGGGAAGCCCAGAGCTCCAGCATCAATGCATGCGGGACCCTTCTCATGGATATTTTTAGTAAAAGTTACAGGCAGGTCACAGGCCTCCATGATTTTTTGTTTATTGCCCGTGATCTGTCCTTGACTTTTACTAAAAATATCCGTGACAAAAATCTTAGCCTTAATAATAAGTGTAGTGGCCCGTGTGCTGATCCCAAGTATAAGCAAAAGCAAGCTGGTTGTCGCTAATGGAAGCCCTGCTTGCCCTTGTCTAGATTTATAGCTCAGCGCCAGCATGGCTACACTGATTGCTGGCCAGTGACTGCTGAATCAGGGCTACCCCTGAATGTGGATAAAGCCGAAGTGAACACGAGGGAGAGTGAATTATAGTGTTGCCAACCACAAGAGTCCAGCGCGCATGGGTCAGGCCCACTAAAAATGTGGCTTGGCTTAATAACCATGGCATTTTAAAAAATAATAAATTCAGGGGTCTTTTCATTTGCCTTCTGGTTTTGAGTCTTTCAGAGCCACATTTTCAAGCTCTTCTCTGTACTTGGAAAGCTTGAAACTTACTTTTTTAATGAAAACTGGTGTTCTCACATATTCGCTTGACTCCAGGAGCTGAGTATTAAGAAAAACACCAGATATCATAAGACTAAATAAAATCTTGAGAATTTGTAACACTGACTATATCACTTCTTTGTTTTAATTAACTTGGTAGGCCAAATTCAGATGAGGATAAATCTGTTTTGCTAGATAACATTCATTCATTTCCCAACAATGGCTATATCACTTTGCATTTTTTTAACAGCAGTTAAACACACAACATCACTCGAGCATTAATACATTTTGTACAATAAATTACATAAATTCTTCAAGAGCAGATCTTACGTAAACTTAGGACTTGAAAATGATTTTTTACATTTGTTTTAATGACAAATTCATCATTTTAGTAGACCAGTTCTGATTCTTTTCATTTTGCTCTCAGCAAGAGGAATGAATGTTTATTATTTGCAATAATAATAGTCCTATCATAAAAAAATAGCATTTTTACAGCCCTCTGTGTTTAGCCTGAAAATTTCTTTGCTCAAAATATCTATAGATGATTTTCACATTTGGAAACTAGGGCATTTACTTTTTGGAGTACTATAAATACAAATCTTAACTTATAAGGAGCTGTTTTTAAAGCACTTGAAATCCCTATAATTCCTCACTTGCATACAGTAGCAGAAACAAAAAAAGCATTAGGTTGGATTAAATGCCTGTGTCCACGGGCACTTTGCTGTGAGCCTCAAAAATAAACATGGAAATGGTAACAGAAAAGTAGGAAATGATCTTGTTCCTGCTTGTCCCTCCCTTGTACCTGGAACTCCCCCTGATTTCATTCACTGTCTTCACACCAAGTGACTCCAAGACCATGTCCTATATGTGAAAAACGTCACAGCGAGGGGCATGGTAGTATTTCCTGCATACTCTAATTTTGCATCACTTATGAATACATTTGTAATGGGGGGGAAATCTTTATTACAGTGATTGCAGATAGCAACTGCTGTATTTAAGGTTGAATTCCCACTTCTTTTATAACGCCCACCACTGCCCCGATTACCGCCCTTTTCAAAGGCTCATACACCTTCTCAAACAAATCCCTTTGGGGCTGAAAATTTGCATGTTTGGTCTCACTACAAAAGTGATTTGGGGTTATTTTTGAGCAAATCTGAGTAAGCCCATATTTGAGCTATACGGATATTAAAAAAAACCAAAACCCTTCTCCATGAGCTGTAATCAGAAATTTAGCACTTACATAATTCAGAAATGACAAGACAGAAACGTCACATTTAGCTAAGTGAGATCTCCAAAACAAACATAGGCTCCAAAACCACAGCTGAATCTGAGGAGGTCACTTGGTCACATAGAATCTTACTGTAGGATTAGGGCCCACATTTGTATTGTTGGTCTCATGGACCAAACTAAATCTGAAGAAAACCAGTTCATAAGTGTTAAAACTACTGAACCTCTAAAATCAGATCTAAAATTTCTGTTGTACAATGGCACATCAAGGATGAAGTAGAGTTTGCTGAACACCAGTGCCCCTGAGATTCAATCACTGTGGCTGAACTAAATTCCCTCTGGCACCTGCAGAAGAATGATGAGATCGAAAAGGAAGAAATGCACCAGACTAGAGAGATTTTAGCTAGGCTCAGTGGGAGTTTCACACACAGAGGGCGTGTTGGAATGGACCCATTCTGAATAATCATTCTCAGAACCTGAAGCTTGCCCAAAAGAATCAGGGACTGTCAACTAGCAACAATACAATCAAAATGGACAAAAAATGATGGTAATTAATCTTCCATTGAACTGAAATGTGCACAGAACACAGAACAGGATGATGGAAGAAATTTTATAGTGGGGGTGCTGAAAGCCATTAAACAAAACTGTAAACCCTGTAAATGATGGAAACCACTTCAAACCAAGGGGTGGTGCTGCTCACCCAGCACCCCTAGTTCCAGCACCTATGGCAGTGTGAGATACTATGTCATACAGAACCAGAGATTCAGTAGTAAATTTCCCAAGATGCAAGAACCTGAAGAAAAAAATTAGCTAAGGCTGGTATCAACTACTATCATGTGGGTCATAAATGGTTCCGGTAAGATTCATACCTTTGGGTTTTTGCTCTGGGTTGGTGCAATGTTTCTCTAAAACATATCAGTGCTACCTGCAAAGCAGAAGATCATTCTGTTCCTGAATGCCTAGCCAATCAGATGCAATTCCCAACCCACTGCAAGTGCAAATCTCAACATATGCATCTATAGATGAACTTTCTCTAGACCTAATTGCTAAAAGAAATAACACAATTGCAAACCATGCAAGCTCGTGGCAGCCGTATTACTCACTTGGCATGGTCTCTTCCTGTTAATTGTGGAGTAGAACATGTTCTTTTTCAGACTTTTCCTCTATCTTCCCCAGTAAGAGAGCCAGACTGTGGCCATTTGAGGGGGGAAGTTGGCAGCTGTAAGTCACAGAAGCCAAGCTCTGGAATGTATTTTTCCAACAGTAACATCTGGTCCCCTGGTTAACTTCCTGATTGATCTTCTGCCTCAGACAGAGGCCAACCACAATAAATGAACAAAATATAGCGGGGAGAGGAGGAGAGGCTTGGGCATACTTTATATCTTTAAAAATAGCAGTGCAAATCCAAAGCATATTGGCAAATTTCATGTAACTTCAAAACTTAACTGGGAAATGCATCTTCCTGTTGATTGTCTTGAGGATTTTTCCCTGGTGTGATCCTCTGTCAAGTTCCAATAGTGAAGCCAACAGCTGCAGCTTCACACATAGAAACAGTTAGGCAATTTCAAAGCTCAAGTGCCAGACCCTAGCACATAGTTTTGGTTGATGGTGCATGGCTTCTTGGCTGGCTGTCTTGTGGCATCTGTAGCTTAACTATTGGGGCATTTACAAAGTCAGTCTGCTGTTTGGTTGTATTGGCTTGTTTGCTTGTCATTTTAATTTGTTGTACCTTTGAATGTGCTCTTATATTATATGACCAAGGAAAAGATTCTGCTTAAATTACCTCTTAATGACAGTATGTCTATGAGAGGCTCTTTTTTTAAATAAAATGATCAAAAGAAGTTTGTGCCATAGATAACTGCATGCATGAATGAATTCCGCTCTCACTTGTATGCATGCAAGCCCAACCTACCGAGTCTCATGGTCACTCATTGGTGAGTGGCAAAGAGTCTTGTGGCACCTTATAGACTAACAGACGTATTGGAGTATAAGCTTTGGTGGGTGAATACCCACTTCGTTGGATCCATGTGCCACAGGACTCTTTGCTGCTTTTACAGATCCAGACTAACAAGGCCACCCCTCTGATTCTTGACTCATTGCTTAGTGTGGATGCTAGTAGTGCATACTTATTCTTTGATAACTGTAACATTTTATACCTTAGGGGAGCGCACTGTAACCCTCATATTCCTCATTTTCATATAATCGTGATCTCACATATAAAGCATGCCTTGTAAAGTATCAGGAGAAAGGTTATGATCTGCTGAAAGTCATTTCTCTATCCATATATGTGTATCATTAATGCATATGAAGTTATGAGAATTGTGTTGTATCGCGGTCACTAAAGCATGCTATAAATTGGGGAAATCAACCAGATATTAGCTCCCTAGAGGCAACAGCAAAGAAAGTAACCAACGCCCTGGCGGGATGTCAAACAACCCATCAACAGCCATTGTCCAGCAAGGGAGCTACAATGCAATGACTTGCCTGCATGAGGCCACACCAGGGGAATTGCTCAACCTTGCTTGGAGAGACTCAGCAATGCCCTCCAGACATGCCTGGACTTGTGCTCCCCAAGCACATGGACTGAGAGTATAAAATAGACAGAGTGGACACATACAGGTCCCTTCTCCTGCCCCCACCTATGCTGCAAGCAACCAAGACACTGAGAAGAAGACAAGACTCCAACACAGGAGACTGGCCCAGGTTTAAAGGACAAACCTGTATATCAAGGACTGCAATATCCAGTGGGGTGAGAAAAACTGCTTAATCTAGTTGCTGCCCAGTCTAATAGGGTTGAGAGTTTAGACTGCAGGGTTATATTTTCTTTTCTTTTGGTAATCACTCTGACTTCTTGTGCTTTGACTTATAATCACTTAAAATCTATTTTTATAGTTAATAAATTTGTTTGTTTATTCTACCTGAAGTGTGAGTTTGGTTTGAAATGTGTCAGAGACTCTCCTTGGGATAACAAGCCTGGTACATATCAATTTCTTTGTTAAATTGACAAACTCATATAAGCTTGCAGAGTGCAGCAGGCATAACTGGACACTGCAAGCTGGAGGTTCCTAGGGTCATGTCTGGGAACGGAGATATTAGCTAATGTCATTTGGTTGCACAATCCAAGGAGCAGCTTACTTGCCAGAGGCTGTGTGTGAACAGCCCAGGAGTGGGGGTTCTCCCAGCAGAGCAGGGTAAGGCTGGCTCCCAGAGTCAAGGATTGGGATGACCTAGCAGATCACCGGTCCAGATAACACCAGAGGGGAACATCTATCTGTAAATCTGTCGAGGTTCTTTATTGCCTCCCCCACCAGAATCAAAAAGCCTCAACAAAAGAAGGCAGGTTTGGGTGAAATCCTAGCCTCACTGATGTCAATGGTGAAACTCCTATTAATTTTACACACCCAAACTACACAAAACTATCAATTGTTGACTGTGGCAGCTAAATGCTGCCTATATGAAGAATCACTAGTTTTAATTTAAATTCTCAGTTTCTCCTTTAATTTCTTCTTCAGTCACATTCCAGGTAATGGGAAATACATCTCAGCAATAAATAAAAAACATTTTGAAAATGGAATATAGATTGCATCAGATAAAGACTCTTTGTCAAATGATAGATCTCTGTCTTCCGCCCACTCCTACCCTCCTATATGTACTTCCATCCTGGTCTACAGGGGAGGGGAACAAGATAAGGAAGGAATAAAGAAAACCGAGCACAGACATACAAAACCAGTCTCTCTGAGACTCTGCTCAAGCCAAATAAACTAAGCTGATTGTCTGTGATCACAAGTAGCATAAATCAGGTATGTCTGTCTCAGGGGGAGGGAGTACATTTACAAACAGGACCCTGTCAAAAAAAGAGTTTATTGTCAGAAGAGGATGAGGGGAATTTAAGAGCTTATGAAATCATGGCCTGGCAAGGGAAAGGAGGATAGAGTGAGAATTAAAATAATGTTTCGTTCACCAAACCCATCCCATGCACTGCACAGCAAATAGATTTTGAAATTCTGACCATGTCCTCAGTGTCAGCAGGCGATTAATTCATCAGTAGCATGGAGAGCAGACTTCTAAAATCAGGTGTCCACATCCAGGGCTTTCTGCTGCTGGCAGCAAACGCTGGCACATTTCAGTCACTTGGTGATTCTAGTCAGGCCATCAAGGCTGGCTGGCCATGACCTTCTGAAGAGGATTTCGGGCACCTCATCTCAAGCATGAGTGATAAAGCCATCATTTCTTAGAAAGATGCCCCCTCTACAGATGTCATGCAAAGAATGTTGTTATAATGCTTTGAATTTTGTACTGTTTGTTTGATAAGTGGGCTGCAGTAGCTTAGAGGCTGAATCTGTGCTGTTCCATCTTACTGTCTAGACATATTTGCAAGCACTGCTTTGCCTTGAAGAGGAAGGAGCACAGAGTGTAGGATACTGGGTTATTTTTACTTGTACTGCACTAAGAGGCTGGTCTCAGTCAGAAGGCGCTTGATACAGAGTACTAGTTCTGACAAGTAACTGGAAAAAGTGGAACCTACCCTGATTTTTTATGGGGCAGACAATACCAATACTTTCCATGTAGGCAGGAAATGACTCAGGTTTATATACAGAAATACCGTATATTTTATATACATATAGAACATTGATTTATTTTTTTAAAACAAAAACACACCCTAACTGTATCTCAAGTTGCAAATGCAAACATTTAATGTAAATACTAATGCAGTCTGGAAACAATAGGACCAAGCTAGCAGTTTTAAAGATGATTCCACCCCTCTCAGAAAAAAACCTTTGTCCACATTAAGGCTTGCTGTGGTGACCTAAAGGTCAACAGACTTGGGATCTATTGGACAATGGGAGGAGCAAATTCCAGTGTCAAAGGCCTCTCTACTGAAGGCACCCATCTACTCCTATAATAAACATTTCAGTCCATGACAGCAGCTCAAGTGCCTCAGCTGACCTCAATTACTATGGCATTTAGGGAAGAGGCAGCTTCTCAGATAGTTAGAACCTAAACCATACAGGGCTTTGTTGCTCAATTTCAATGCCTGAACTTCAATTTTAGTGCTTGAATTGCCTGGAAATGAAGAGGGAGTCAGTGTATTTTCTGGAGCACTGATGTAGTAAAATGCTAAGCAGGTGGCCCCCATATTCTGCATCTGCTGCAACTTGTGAGCAGTCCTCAGCCATAAGCGCATGTATTGTACACCACAGCATACTGTGGTGAACCAAATGAGCAGCAATAAAAGCCCTGATGACCATGGCGAGTTCCATGTTTGAGAGAAATAGTCGTGTATTGCAACCACCCTGGCCACTGATGCCATCTCAAAATCAAGGAAGAATTAGTTCAAAAGTACCCAGAGATTAGCAAAGAATGGATATACTCTTTCAAGACAGAGGGGGCAGATTCCAACTGAATCATGTTCTCCAGCTGGGTCCCCTATGCAACCAGCATCACTTCAGTCTTATCTGGACTAAACCTCCACCAGCTTATCCTCTTCCAGCCCCCTACATTGGCCAGGTATTGGGAAAGTATAGGCGCCACATGATCTAGGTGTAAGTAAAGAGCTATACAGAGATCTGTGTCATCCACATGTAGATAGCACTGCAGCCCAAAGCACCTGGCATCTCATTCTGTGGCTACACATGGACTTTGCACAGGAGGGAGGACAGCAAATAATCCTGTGGAATCCTGCCCTTGAGTGTGCTTTGAAACTGAAGTGCACCCACCCAACACCATTCAGAGGCCTCTGAAATGTAAAACTAAACCACTCAAGAATGAGTACAGCCATACCTGCCAGGGTCCTTACTCAGGTCACTAAAACCTCATGATCAGCAGTATTAAGGCTGCCAATAGATCTAACAAAATCGGTATGAATATCTTGCTCATCCTGGCCTAGTGGATAGGGTGGAAGCAGTAGATGTGACAGATCTAGATTTTAGTAAGGCTTCTGACACAGACCTACGCAACATTCTCATAAGCAAACTAGGGAAACGTGGTCTAGATGAAATTACCATTAGGTAGGTGCACAACTGGTTGAAAACAGCATGGTTTGCCATCGAACTGTGAGTACGTAACAAGTGGGTTTCCGCAGAGGATCAGTCCTGGATCCAATACTATTCAATATTTTCATTCATAACTTAGATAATAGAGTGAAGAGTATGCATATAAAATTTGCGACTTACACCAAGCTGGGAACATTGCAAGCACTTTGTAGGACAGGATTAGAATTCAAAAGGACCTTCACAAATTGGACAATTGGTCTGAAATCAACAAGATGAAATTCAAAGACGACAAGTGCAAAGTACTACCTTTAGGAAGGAAAAAAATCAAATGCATAAATACAAAATGGGGAATAACTGGCTTGGTGGTAGCACTGCTGAAAAGGATCTGAGGGTTATAGTAGATCGCAAAGGGCAGATATGATATCAAGAAATGGTTTGAGAAAGAGAAGAATACCTGCTCATTAGATGGAATCTGGCCTCTTGCTATCCATCAAAGCAACACTAACCATGTCCACCAGTAACAGACCCAATACCTCTTCAACTTGATTTTGTGAGGGGCAGAGGTCTTGCTTACAATAGGTTTTCCTTCCAGACATGGATCTGCCCTAATAGAAGCAACTAATCCTGTCCAAACATGTGATCTTTTCCCCAAAAGAGTAAGAAAATGTGTAACAGTGAGAAGCACTTGACTATTTCCAGCTGATAGAATCAAGATTTATCACCGTCCAAAACAGCTGTGTTGGTCAAGATTTCACAGACACTGTAGTCGAGGAGAAGAAAGCTCTCTCACTTCCATGAGAAGCCATAGCATAAGATTTTACATATTATCTAAACCCTAAAAGTTCAACTCAGAGCAGGATAACCGTCACCAAAATTCAAACCTTCACATTACATGTTTCCTCTGTTATAGGCCAACGATGTACATCACTGTCAGAGTTTTACAATCACTGCACCTCTGTCTCCCTCTCCATGATCAACTCCAGGAGTTCCCAGTCAGGTCTCTAGCAGACATGCCAAATCCATGAAAAAAACAAAACAAAACAGAAATTGGGCTTGTTTTTGGCTTAACTGGCTTGTGAGTTGCTTGTTGGCTAATTTTTGGCTTGTAGCTTGTTGCTTCTTTATTTTCTTTTTTTTTTTGATCGGCTCCCAGCAAGCGGGGGCAAGAGAGGGCAAGCAGGGGCAAAGGGGAGGAGAGTCAGAGGTGCACAGCAGGCCCACCACAGTCCCAGACTGCACGCCAGGGAGATCTAGTCACATAGAGTGTTGGGGTTCTTAGGGATTGGCTTGTTTTGGCCTTGTTTTGAAATGGGATTAGCTCGATTTTTGGCGTATTGTGAAAGTTGGAGTGTTTATTTACCGCATGAAAGTTGGCAGCTGTGGTCTCTAGCCATCACTCATCTCTGTGCAAGGACCCTTGTCCCACTTCCTTCTGACCAGGGCGTTTTAAAGCTTACACTGTGATATCCTCAGCAAATTAGCTAGTGTCTGTGCTTTACTTTCTCTCCAAGGGCTATGAGCAGTGTATTGCCAGCAGTTGCAAGTTACCACACAGCTCTTTCTAAGCAGGCACATTTATTCTTAAGGTAAAAGGTTTACAGAGGAAACACATAAAAACAATCAACAAATTTAAACCCACACGAAACATACCAGGAGTCACCCAGTCATCTTATGGGGCCCAAGTCTTTCCAACCCTTCAGCAAGGGTTGGGGCCCTCTTTGGACAGAACTCCCTGTCTGTTTGCTGGATCAGAACAAAGGACCTAAGTCAATTTAAATGCAGCCTTTTTATGCCAAAGCCCTTTCTTTGTCTGTTGGTGTCTGGAAAATCCAGTTTGAACCATTACATGCATGCATCCTCAGGGGGTGGTACCTCTATTGAGGTGATTACAACCTAAATGATTCAATTTAATCACCTCCCAGTGTTTTTGGTTCCTGGAGAGCTATGGTAACCCACCCCCCATGGAGTTGCACGCACTCCCTGGCCCACAGTGATACATAAACTTAATACAATATGGTCCCCAGAGATAGTGCATGTGGTTGCAATAGCAGTCACAATCAGTACACAGAGATCTAGGAAAATATTGCTCAGCTGTCTTCTAGCTCTGTCTAGTATTTAAACTAGCCCAGGCACTGGTAGAAGTACCCTAAAGAATGTGTTTCTAACTCTATAGTCTGTTGATGAAAGCTACCAGTAACATCAGCCATGTTATGACAGAAGTGAATATTCAGACTGCTGCCTATTGGCTGGTATTTTAATTCAGTTCATTTCTTCCTAATATTACCTTTCATTTTTGATTAGTTGGAATGTGGCGTTAGAAAGCAAGGTGGAGGTAGCAAGAAGTGCTGTGTGATGATGGGTGGAGGGTCACTTGAAAAATATTAGACACCAAATCAATTAGGTTTTCAGCTGAAAAACATCATGATGCATTAACACTGGTTTGGCTGGATTCCTACAGTGTGAACAAAAAGTACACAACAAGTGCATTCAAGTAACAAAGAAAGTGTACGAAAACAACAGACTAAAATAAAATAGAAACTTAAGATTTTTGTCCACTGGCCAAATAAATAAAGAAAAATGAGACAACAAAAATCTTTCATTTTTCAGCAGCAAATGCATATCCATCGCACCAGAGGATGGAGCTGAAGGTAGCATCGCTGTGTATGGGCTTGCTTTCAAGTGCAGTGTCAAGCGGAGCTTTGCTATAGGTGGTATAATTTTTCACTGTTGACATTAAAGTAGAATTACAGCTCTCTGACACTGGCATTAGATGGCATTAACTAGAAAGGATTGTTAACTACAGGGAATATTTGAAATAAATGGCTGCAAAGAAAGAAAATCCTTAGGACAGAGGTATGTAGAAATGGATAATGTGAGCTTTGTTCTTTAGACTGCTGCTTTCATTGTTTAGCCTCCAAAGACTTCCTCAGAACAAGAGAAAACAAAACAAACCAGAAAGGAGGTAGAGACCCAAAGATTACAGTTAAATTATATTGAAAGGCCCTGCCCTCTACTCGAAAAGATTTCTTTATCATACTGCACCCCAAGAGTATGAATCGCTGCCTGACTTGGGAAGGCAGGAATTCAAGACTCCAGTCTCCAAGAGCTTTGACTAAATTCTTAAAGCATTGGACACCATATTAAGCAGGAGATACATTGGTCCCAATTCTCTCTTCTGGACAAGTTCTTCTTGGCAAGCAGTGGGAACCGCAAAGGTGGCATTAGGCTATCTTTTTACCTCTCTGATCATGGGAGTGTTGGGGTATATAATTTATATACCATGGTATATAACTTAGAACAATCTCAGGGCTGCTCTAATTTATTTCTGACTGCCCATAGGTCATTTGCAGCAGCCAGAAATAACCAGACCATGGACTTGTCCCCTAAACTGGGGACTGGGGGATAAGAACTGCTATGCAGAAACTGCACCACTCAGAGGTTCTCGGGAATTCCCAGGTGGTCAGATACACTGATATCTTTGGCCCCTTTGCAATAGTGATTATTTCATTTTTAAAAGTCTTGTTAAAAAGTACAAAAGATTTCAAGAATCCCTTAGGAATTAAGTATACCAGTAAAAATTTAAAATCCAACTATTTCAACAACTTTCTCATGCACTGAAAAATAAGGGACGTATTGAATATATATATATATATATATATATATTGCATAATTATGTGCAAGTATTGTTGCTTTGATGATGTCCAGTGACTGAGGTGACCGGAAAGTTCTGATTACTTTTATTTACACTGGAGACCAAACACATTCACTTAATAGACACAGTTGTATCTTAAGGTTTTATACTGCTGCTCATCTCCATAGTATCTGAACTCCTTGCACATATTGCAGTTTTTCCCATTAGTTTATTTTATCCTAAATATAAAAATTCTGTTAGAAAAAGAAATAAATTGTATTGAAGAAACATTAAAAAGGTACAGGATAATAAAATGCCTTCTACTTACTTTTATTTTAAGAACAAAATCTAACTCTAAAAAACACCAAACAACCCTAAAGTTGACATTGACAGTTAGAGGTTTCCAAAAGTTAGGGTTGACCCACAGCTTCAAGCTTTTTGGGCCCCACGTATGTTCTCTGTAGTACACTGGCATACATGGGGCAGGTCTATTGAGTAGCAAGGTATTATTTTTACACTGTCTTTTTTGGCGGGGAGGGCATTAATTATATCTGCACCTCTAACATAAGTACTTCCAGCAGTGAGAATCCCTGTTTGCCAGTGCTGTAAGCTTATTCCTCATAGTAGCACTTTTAAGAGCCTTATTTCTAGGAATGAATGCATCCACGGAGTTAGGAAGGCCATGTGCCTAGCATGATTGAGCAGCATTTTCTAGCTCAGCTACCTGAATCAAATTTATACCAAATTTATATGAATTTTGGGAGCATGCGTTCCATAGATAAGTTATCATTACCTATAAATGTGTTTGATAATTTTGGGGAAATTCTTCCCCTACCTATCCTGAGGTTTTGAATACTCCTGTGACTAGAGAGAGCTACTGATTTCATGCCTGTGTCTTGCTTACAGCCAGTGCTTTGAATTACTACATCTATGCAAGTCTCTGCAACTTCTTTTAATACTCTTGTGGGGGTTTATTTAATTCAAGATGTTTATTACTCTGGGCCTCAAAAAAACTGACCACTCCTTTTTATGGAAATTGTATTTTACAGTGAAATTGGAGCATTAGGGAAACCAATGTAAAGAAGTCACTGTAAATAAAATGAAGCAAACGTTAACTAGTAATATTTACCCAATTGCAGTAAGAAAGACTACAGGCAGCTCCACTCATCTATCAGCAGTCAAAGTCTCTCCCTCTACTCACCCTGCTGCTAATCCATATTCATTTTCTTAAGAAGAAGCCAATTACACCTTGCTGTTGACAGTACAAATCTTGATAAAGCTTTACATTTTCACTCCAGAGGAAGGGAATTTCCTCTTACCTCTCAGGGCAGCAAGTCAGTTAAAGGTGATGGGAAATGCTTGACACCCAGCTCTGCCTACCTTTCATCTTTCCCATTCACTCCATAGATATATCTTGAGTCTGACACGGAGAAGTAATTAAAACCATGTTGATGCTATGCACAGCTGAGCAGACACGTGTAAAATCAGTACCTGGTACGAACCCAAACACATTGACTTTTATGAAACATCAGAGCAATTGTAATCTGTCTCATGGAATCCTGCAACCATATCAGCCCAAGGTCAAGAAGGTTCAGCTTTAACTAACATAAATCATCTCAATAATCAAACAGATGCCACATGATTTACACTAGTGTTTTGCTCAACACTTGGACAAAGGTTGGCCTTATACTACTGAGTAGTTAACAATTCTTCTCTGCCTCCTTAATGTTACATATTCAAACTGGTATTTTCAACCTGCTCTTTTTCCAGACCATAGTTATTCTGAGACTAAAAGCAGTGCCTTTATATATTTGCCAATTACTTTCTAAAAAATCCTTTTCTTCTCCCCTCCCAGCAGCCTTCATCTGTTTTGCAGTTTTGCAGGTTTTAAGCACATCAGGGCAGGGAATATGCCTTGTATGCGTGGAAAGTGACATTGTGGGGGTGATCATAGTACAAATAAATAATGGGTAATAATGAAGCTCCTATGCCCTCCTAACTTTCACCACTGTTTACAGTGTGCTGGTGCGCTCATGCTCTTCTCTTTCCCAAGCCTCACACACAGGGTGACCAGATGTCCCAATTTTATAGGGACAGTCCCGATATTCGGGGCTTTGTCTTATATAGGCACCTATTACCCCGCCCCGTCCCGATTTTTCACACCTGCTACCTGGTCACCCTACTCACACACCATAGGGAGGGAAGCTAAAAACAAAGAGCTGGATTCTCCAGTCCGCTCAGTTCCCTGTGCACTGTATATGTTTTCTAGTTATTGTCCCCAATTTCCTTACTAAGGCAGAGGAAGTTCCCTGGGGGTGGGGCAGGGAAACATGAGGGGCTTGGGGTGGAGCTGAGCTCCATTTTGCCTAATCATCCTTTGCGGTCAGCTCTGCTAGCATATACCAGCAGCAGACCCCCTGATTCTCTAACTTCCAACCAGGCCAAGTGAGCAGCGAGCAACAGCTAGGAAGTAGTGGAGAAATGAGGGCAGAGTTGACAAGTTTGATGGCAGTTGGGCATTCAACAGCAGTAATTTACATATGCTTCTATCTACAGTGTCTTCTCCCCAATCACCAGCACCACTGTGGAAATAGAACTTCTGCCATATGTCCTCCTTCTCTCATCCTATTCAGACAAGTTTCGGTACTTCTGAATGTAGGATAACTTAGCTGCTAAAGTTCTCCAGGCTCCCCAGTACAGTTTAACCAATTCATCATGATCTGGGCTTGTTACTTCAAGCCAGTTACCCAATGTAACATCATATATCTATACAGTTACACATTTTATCTCTATAGCTTGCAGTAGCCATAATTAGAGCTCCAGAGTCTAATTCTCATATCAGACCAGTGTAATTCCATGGAGTTACTTAATGCGAGAGGAGAATCAGGCCCACAGTATATAGGCTGAAGTCATGATTTAATCAAATTGCCCGCTCAACATGTGACAAACATCCCTTTATGCTTTATAGTGTTTCACTGGAAGTTGCCAGTTGGAATGTTTCACACAATTTAAGCCCTTATTCCATTGTAGCTCTCGTATTTAAGACAATAAATGTGTCTTACAGAGCTGTGATGTATTAGGTGTGGGAAACTTTTATGTGGAGGCAACTACAATGAATGATAACTACAATGGCATAATTGCTATTGTACTGGAAATTCAGACAACTACAGAGCTGCAAAAAGACTGACGCGGCACCAGACACATCATTTTTCTCTCTCAACAGGATGACTCCACATGGAAAACCGTCATCAAATACTGTGGGGAGCAGTAGCATGAGTTCTCAGAGGACTCTAGGTATTTATTTTCACACTTGTATTTTTTCCTCACATCAGCAAAATCATTGTACCGTGGGTTGTGCAGCTCCATGAACCACTGTTTCCACACCAGTCCTGACACTGACGGAAAGGTGAGAGCAACTTTCCAGCGCACCAAGTAACGTTCCCGTTTCCTCCAAAGACTTCTCAGAATAACATCAGTTTGACAAGCCAGATATTGCAGGGGCTCATGCACATACACTCTGGCTGGAGCCAATAATTCATTTATAATCAATGCTTTGGATTACAGTGTGAAATGCTGATCCCATTGAATTCCTTGGCAAAAAAGTCATCGACTTCACTAAAGTCAGCATTTGGCCATTATAGCAGCGTTCCTGTCATTCAGGAGAATTGCAAAATGGTTTACATATTTTAAATAGTTAGATAGATTTCAAGGCCAGAAGAGACTGTTGTGATCATCTAGTCTGACCTCCTGTGTAACATAGGCCATAGAACGTCCCCAAAATAATTCCTATTTGAACTACAGCATATCCTTTAGAAAAACATCTGATCTTGATGTAAAAATTGCCAGTAATGGACAATCCACTACAATCCTTGGTAAATTGTTCCAATGGTTAATTACCATAGGACACACCAATCCTAGGCAAGATAATGGAGTGGCTGATATGGGATGAGATTACAAGTTTGGTTGATAAAGACAGTTGTGCTGATACAATAGACTTAGGCTTCTGGAAGGCATCTGTATTGGTACTGCATAGCATATTGATTAAAAAATTATATAAAATCAACATGGCACACATTAGATGAATTAACAGCTGGCTAAATGATGGGTCTCAAAATGTTATTGCAAACGGGGAATCATCGTCAAACAGATGAGTGGAGTGGGATCCTGCACTAACCGGTTCTTTGCCCTATGTTATTTAGCAATGATCTAGAACAGTGTTTCTCAAACTGGGGTCTGCAGACCCCTGGGGGAACTCTAGGGAGTCCACGGGCCGCACTGATCAACTCCTTCCCCTCCCTCCCTCAACTCCTCCCCCTCTATCTCCCGGACACTACTGAAGCCAAACCAGGAGGTGTTAAAAGTCCGGCAGCGCAGTGGGGCTAAGGCAGGCTCCCAGCCTGCCCTGGCTCCGCACCGCTCCCAGAAGTGGCCAGCACAACCCTGTGGCCCCTGGGGAGGGAGGGGTCTCTGCAGGCTGCCCCCACCCTGATTGCCGACTCCACAGCTCCCAATGGGAGCTGCGGGACAGTGCCTGCGGGCAGGGGCAGCGCGCAGAGACCCCCTGGCCCCCCCACCGAGAAGCTGCTGCCAGAAAGATGTGCCGGTCGCTTTAGGGAGCTGCCCGGCCAGAGCCCACCTCCCCACCCCTTCCCATACCCCAACACCCTGCCCCAGCTCAGAGCCCACACCCTGCACCCAAACTCCCTCCCAGAGCCTGCACCCTGAACCCCCTCCTGCACCCTAACTCCCTCCCAGAGCCCACACCCTGCACCCTCTCCCGCACCCAAACCCTCTTGCACCCCAACACCCTGCCCCAGCCTAGTGAATGTGAATGAGAGTGGGGAGAGCACGTGATGGAGGGAGCGGGGATGGAGTGAGCAGGAGGCAGGAAGAGGTGGGGCAGGGGTGGGGCCTTGGAGGAAGGGGTGGAGTGGGGGCAGGGCCTGGGGCTGATCAGGGGGCTTAGGGTTCCCAAAAAATTTTAAATCAAAATGGGGGACCTCGGGTTGCTAAAGTTTGATATATGGCTGACCTAGAAGAAAATATAAAGCAATCGCTGATAAAGGCTGGAGATGACACCAAAATTGGGGCAGTGGAAAATAATAAAGACGACACTAATTCAGAGTGATCTGGATCACTTGGTAAGCTGGGCACAAGCATACAATATGAGTTTTAAAACAGCTAAATGTAAATGTATATCTTTAGAACAAAGAATTCAGTCCATACTTTAATGATGGCGGACACTGTCCTGAGAAGCAGTGACTCTGAAAAAAGATTTGGGGATGGTGGTGAATAATCTGCTGAACATGAGCTCTCAGTGCAACGCTGTGGCCAAAAGGACTAATATGATCCTGGGATGCATAAACAGGGGAATCTTGACCAGGAGTAGGGAGGTTATTTTACCTTTGTATTTGGCACTGGTGCAACCTCTGCTGGAATACTGTGTCCAGTTCTGGTGCCCACAATTCAAGAAGGATGTTGATAATTTGGAGAGGGTTCAGAGAAAAGCCATGAAAAAGATTAAAGGATTAGAAAACCTGCCCTATAGTGATAGACTCAAGGAGCTTAATCTATTTAGCTAAACAAAGAGAAGGTTAAAGGGTCACTTAATTACAATCTGTAAGTACCTACATGGGGAACAAATATTTAATAATGGGCTCTTCAGTATAGCAGAGAAAGGTATAACATGATCCAGTGGCTGGAAGTTGAAGCTAGACAAATTCATACTGGAAATAAGGCCTAAGTTTTTAACAGTGAGGGTATTTAACCAATGGAACAATTTAGTAAGGGGTGGGGTGGACTCTTCATCACTGGCAATTTTTAAATCAAGATTGGATATTTTTCTAGAAGATCTGCTCTAGGCATTATTTTGGAAAAGTTCTATGGACAGTGGTCTACAGGAGATGATCCTTCTGGCCTTGGAATCTGTGAGTCAATGATTATGGGTATACCAGTAGAGGGCAGGTTGAGATCCCTTTCAAAAAAAGTTCTGTTTTTATACCATCACTCTGGGCTGTAAAAACTAGTTGCAAGCATAGTTTTATGGGCAAAATTATAGCATATCAGGTGAGGGGTATGGGGGGAAAGGACTTCAATCCTGTTTAGCTGAAGGCTGTGATTACAATAGTAAACATACTTGGACATTTCATAAGAAAATGACATATTCCCTCAGAAGTGATATCTGTGTAAATAGCTTTGTTTATATGCCAGGAATTATGGAGCCTACTGCAAAACCTATTGAAATCAATGGAAAGATTCCCACTGACTTCAATCTGGCCTGTAATGAGAAAACTAACACCTTGAAAGTTAAAAAACCCCACAGGCCACAGAGTATAACTGAGGGCTTGTCTCCATGGCAAGTTACCACACTGGCAAGCCAGAGTGTGAGTCTATAGCACACCAGCTTGCCTCACAGTAAATGTCCTGTAAGGACACTATTACAGCACAGTGAAAATCTCTGAATGCAGCCTAGTGTGCAGTAACTCAACACATCGGTGACCCCGGAGCATTCCTGAGGCACTCTGGATGCATATACATTAGCGATTTGATAAAATGCCCCACTGTTGCGCACTACCACCAGAGCTAGCAGCAGCGGGAGAGCTAGCATATGCCAGCTGCCAGAATTCTCCCCGCTGTGTCATCTAACCCTGCTCAGAGCAACCCTGGATGACATGGCAGTTAGACCCCGTTAGCTGCTCTGAGGGCTGGCAGGAGCAGCGGTTTGAACATTGCAGAACGATTTGCCTGGATTTTAGGAAAGCGTAACAGCTTAGTTTATGAAGTCAGAAAGGGAAAAGAGTACTGAAATGAGCGGCAATGGCTGTGGGACAGCAAGCCGAGGATAATACGCAGCAGAGTCTCTAAGGTAACGCGTCAGAGTGGATAAAGGTAAAGTAGGATCAATATCAGGAAAAATGTCTTTACCTTGTATACTATTGACTTTAAGGAGAGAATAATGTAACACATGCAGACAAGGAAAAGAAGTGAGCTGTAGCCCACAAAAGCTTATGCTCAAATGAAGTTGTTAGTCTCTAAGGTGCCACAAGTCCTCCTTTTCTTTTTGCGAATACAGACTAACACGGCTGCTACTCTGAAAAGGAAAAGACCATAGACCACCTCGGATAACGCTTACCACAGGCTCAGTTTAACTACTGCCAAACTGCTCTTGGGGTAGATTATTACAGTTACAGGGCCAGAGTGATTTCAGTTACAGTAGGGTCAGTCTGAAGAACTTCACAGAAGGAAAGGAAAGTAGTCCAGATCGACACCAATGTAAGTTAGTTCAGAATAGAGTCAATTAGAGAGGAAATTGGACCTTATTTCAAAACTAAAATGCACAGCTTCAATAGGAAAATGCCACTTAGAAATAGGCATTACAAGAACACCATATTACAGCAAGGACTTTTTCATATTTGAAAATGTGTAGTTAGACAGTAATCTAAAGTTATTCCAAGTATGGGGTGGGGGGGTGATTCATTGTAAACTGAGGTTATCTAGATTTTGTCTATATATAACTGAAAAGGGATTTTTTTTAAGTATTAGAAATTATTAGAATTCTAATCTCCATTTGTTGCCAAATTCAATTCAATCCCTTTCTTCCTCCAAATGCTCCCATTGAACTAAACAGTAAACAAGAAATGTATTTTTCTGAATGTCCTTATTTAATCACAGTAGGATGTTACCCTTGCACCACAAAGAGAGTACATGCTGCCTGTGCAAAGCTAGCTCCAGTAGTCAAAATCTACTTAAAATAAAATAGAAGGGGCTAATAATGCAGCCAGACTTGTTATACCACATTTGTAAAAATTCCCCATTAGATTACGATGTGGCCCTTACAGGTACTGAAGGATGTAGGCTGCTTTCCATTGGTCCAGTCCTAGATCTGCTCTCCTGATTCAGACATTCTCCACAGATCTGCAGGGTTGGGCCTAACACTTATACAGCTATTATCTGCAGGCTCAGAGGTACTGTGAATAAATTGAATTACCAGAGAATAATTTTTGTAACTGTGATCTGCCTTGAATAATCAGAGCATGTGGTATAAACATATTTAATTATCTAAGTAATTAATTTACTGTTCATTTGCTTCACTGCATAATTAACTATTTAACTCAATGTCATGCTGATTTGCTGACAAATTAATTACCTCTTGCTTAATCCACTGATCATGCTTCACCTTCTTGTCTAGCTTTCACGCTTATTCTCTACTCCCTTGTCCATACCCTCTTCTCCTTGCTACTTCTTCTTTTCCCCATTCCTTCTCTCCTCCCTCTGACTCCTCTTGCCCCCCCCCCCCCTTTTCAACATCTCTGCCACATCTTCCACCCTATCTATCCACACCCTTGGGGTCATAAGCAGCCAAACATAAATTAGAGCAGCCCAACTCACCCCTGAAAATAGAGAGCACAAAAGTGGCATAAAGACCTTGTAGCAAGTGGAGCTAGGCTGTAACAAAGAAGTGAGGCCCTAGTCTCAAAGGCAGGGGTTTCTTTAAGAGATATTCAGCACATGGGGACTATTAGCAGAGCTACAAATGGTTCCTCTGTTTAACAAACAACCATAGCTGGATTGGTCGGGGTGAGAAGACGATTCTGAGTGATATCTGGCTGATAACTTGGAATGACAACATAATGAGAAAGAATTTTAATGGACGTCAGGAAAGGTTACGTCACACAGAACCTGGAATAGTTTATAGGAAAGACTTTGCTAGCCGGGTGAAGGTCTGAATCTGCTGTAAATGCTTTGTTGAGTTCTGCAAGTTGTAGGTTGCTAAAAACAATAATAGAAACGATGTGCACAATGTGACTAAAAGTTGTCTATATCCTGCATGTATCCAATCCATTCTATCCCATGAAATAAACAACCCATGCCTTGAGTCCAAATCCTTCCCTCCACTCAGAACCAGTATACTCCATGCCCTATCAATGCCCTGTCATTTATTTTCTCCCAAAAGTCTTTAAAGCAATCTGACTTGCAATAGGCATTTTAAAGGTATTTTTCTCAATTCACAGAATATGTTGCAGTACATTTCTGCTGCGAGGTTTGGGAGTATAGGGGTGGCTTTGAATTCATAGTTACCTAGTGCTGGATCTTCATTATCCAAAATATGACCAGTGCCTTTTATTTAAGTGAAAGCATGTTTGAATCTCATTCCATTCTGTTTTCTTCTGCTTTAGGCTTCTCTTCTGAATTCTCTCCAGAATCCAGTGCTTCCACTGCTATTCACCATATCACAGTTTTCTAATTGCTCCTATATTTGGGCAGGTCAAGTTTCTAAATGGCAAGTTTCTAAATTGTGATTGCACTTTAGGCAGCTGTTAGTATTGCCCAAAAGAGGCTAATAAAACTCTCTAAACTGCGCGGGAGGGGCAAAATTGGCTCTAAAGCCTTTGGGTTCATCAGAAGCTATTTTTTATCGATGTGTATGTGTGTGTTTAAACTGGAATATTTTTACTATAATCCTCCCTTTTTAGAACTCCACAGGGGTGTTTCCTAATCTGGGATGCAGGGAAGTGCTATTCAACTTCACTATAGCATATTTTTAATAGAAAGAGAATTTATGGTTTATTCCATTGACCAATGAACTTGGGCTCAAACATTACATAGCAGGTGCCTGAATTAATAGTTTTAGTTAAGATTGCATAAGAGCTTCAATTTCTGCACATTTAATTTAGACCTCAGTTCAGTAAGGTTCTTAAGCATGTGAGAAGTCCCACCGAGAGATATATAATTATATAATAAATATCTATCTTGTTGAATGTGGGTCTACAACAGGAGTGGGTGGGTGAGGTTCTGTGGCCTGGGATGTGCAGGAGGTTAGACTAGATGATCATGATGGTTCCTTCCGGCCTTATAAGTCTGTGAATTGAGACTTTAGGCCCAGGGTGGTACTAAAAGCCTGCATTCAATACCCTTGGTCACAGCAACAATTGTGACAGGACTGTAGCCTATGACACTGGTACAGGACGGCTGCATCCTTGGAACCGAATGAACCTAATTAAAGTAATTGTACTCAAAATTAAAGCAAACCAATGGGTCAGACTGGAATTCATCTGGCTTTGATAAGCCCTATCAACTGTTGGCAAGCAAAAAGAAAAAGAAAAATCAGACTTAATTTACTGCCCTGATCATATTCCATGATTCTGAATAATTCAAATTCAGTCCTATATGCCCCACCTAATATTTCATCATGCTTTAAAAAAATCTTTCTGAATAAGACTAATTTACTTCTCTAATTATGTCTCACCTAATGGTGTGTCTTGGGAGAGGGCCATTATTTTTTCTGGTATTTACTGCATATCACTGTGTCATTCCCTGGGTAACATCGACATCAGCCTGGCATTCAAAGCAATGTAAGATGCCTTCCTGCCTGACTAATATCACATGCAATGCTATATGCGTGAAACATTTCATATATCTCTATGCTACCCTCTGATAAGAAAGGAATGGAGCTCTCATTCAAAGAAGAAATGTCCAGTGCTCTCAAAGCCCACTGCAACTGCAAAACCACCTCCATATGAAATCCCACTCACATGCTGCCTGAATAATTCTTTTTCGATATGCTTGTACAGTTGGAAAGGTAGAAGTCTGCAAAATCCCTGGGGTCAAGGAGGAGAGAGGGGATTACATTATAGGTTTTCAAACTTTGCACTATGGGCTCCTTAGCTCATTCTAGCAGTGGAGATAAATATACTCTTTTTTAATTGCTTGTTGTCATTTCTTTACATTCACGCAAGCTGGTTCTTAGACAGAGGAAATACCCCAGGCCTACTAGAATCATACTGAAATACAGTCTATTTTGTGCCAGTATAGGGAAGGCAATAAACTCCCAAAAGCTTTTAGCATGGACTGTTTTGCAGGGCAGGTACCAAGGGTGGCTGAGATTTGCAGGGAAGAAGCATGGGTGGGAGGGGAAAGAGTAAGTCACAGGCAGTGCGTATGTGAGAGGTGGACACACACACACACTGAGGTGTGTTTAGAGATCTGTATGTGGGCCTTGGAGGGGGAGATGAATAGGAAGACTAGCGACATAAGACCCTCATCCTCTGGGAGGGTGGCAGAAAGCTCCTCATAAATATGTTTCCTTTCATCTGGAAGCTGTTGTGCCAGCTGATTCCCTTTTTGGGTGTTGGGTCTCTGGCCCCACCACTCTCAGATCAATACAACATAGGGCAGGGGAGGGGAGGGGCAGGAAATAACAAGGAGACAGGAACAAGCGTGGATCTGTCTGACTCAGCAGCTTTGAGCGAGGACCTGACAGTGCAGCCGCAAGACAGACACAGGCCTTTGCAAACCAACTCTGTCTTCATTGTAGCTTTTGAAATCTACTGGGGAGAGATGGTCAGAAAATCGATATTTTTCCCTGTGGAAAATTTTTGACATCTCATTAAAAAAAAAAGGCTGAAAATATTTCTTTTTTTTTTTTTCCCTAAACAAAACTTTAGAATTTCCATAGAAAACAGAAACTTGTCATGATAAATTTCATTTGGTTGAAAACACAGTGTTTTGATGGAAAATTTTTGACCAGCCTACTACTGAGATGACTGCTCACTCACACAATGGCTGATGCCATACCTCGCCCCGCCCCCTTCTCTTTCTGATGGGTTTCTTCCCCACCCCACTCCTTTGCCAAGCCTTTTAATAACTGAACTGGTCACATCTCATTTGGCTCCCCTCTGCTCTTGTTACCTCACCCCATTTACCAGAATATCCAAAGGCAGGCAAAGAGTTTCCTGACCTTGTTTAAAGAAAATGACAATTGGTCCTGAGCCATGGACCTCTCTCACCTCTGGTTCCCCGCAACCCCTGCTGATACTTGGACGGAGGAGCAACAGAGGTAAATCTTTCAAGCTGTGAGGAATTCAGTTTGCTTAACGGGCCAGACCAACTGGATTTGGACCATGTTGTCCACTTTTGTGGGGGCAGATGCGTGTGGGGAGAGGACAAAGACAGTGAATTTTCTAACCGTTTGTTCTTTGGGGAAATTTAGGTAACTTTGTTTCTCCACCCTATGAGTTGGACCCTCGTTCCACTTAGCTAGAAAATTCAAGCAGGGAAGCATTGGGTCCATAGCTAGTTGAGATTGTTAACAAATGACTTCAGGATAGAGAATGTCATTGTGTCTTCTAAAAGTAGGGCAAGGCCTCTGCTGCAGAAATCTTCTAAGGCCAATGGTCACACTGTTTCTAGCTTTCCCTTTTTGGGGAAGATTGAGAATGTGGTAGAGATGTAGATTTGGAGACATCTGGAATACTTGGACTTCCTCAGTGCCTTTTCGCCAGGATTTCTACCTGGGTATGGCACAGATCCTACACTCACGTTAAGTGGCTGACGATCTGCCCCAGCAACACGCAATGGCCAGGTTTCAGAGTAGCAGCCATGTTAGTCTGTATCTGCAAAAAGAAAAGGAGTACTTGTGGCACCTTAGAGACTAACAAATTTATTAGAGCATAATCTTTCGTGAGCTACAGCTCACTTCATCAGATGCCTATGGTGGAAAATATAGTGGGGAGATTTTATATACACAGAGAACATGAAACAATGGGTGTTACCATCCACTCCCAGTCTTTATTCAAGCCTAAGTTAATTGTATCCAGTTTGCAAATTAATTCCAATTCAGCAGTCTCTCATTGGAGTCTGTTTTTGAAGCTTTTTTGTTGAAGAATTGCCACTTTTAGGTCTGTATTCGAGTGACCAAAGAGATTGAAGTGTTCTCCGACTGCTTTTTGAATGTTATAATTCTTAACGTCCGATTTGTGTCCATTTATTCTTTTACATAGAGACTGTCCAGTTTGGCCAATGTACATGGCAGAGGGGCATTGCTGGCACATATCACATTGGTAGGTGAACGCAGGTGAACGAGCCTTTGGTCACTCTATTACAGACCTATAAGTGGCAATTCTTCAACAAAAAACTTCAAAAACAGACTCCAAGGAGAGACTGCTGAATTGGAATTAATTTGCAAACTGGATACAATTAACTTAGGCTTGAATAAAGGCTGGGAATGGATGGGTCATTACACAAAGTAAAACTATTTCCCCTCCTACTGTTCTTGTAAAGTGCTGGAAATGGCCCACCTTGATTATCATTACAAAAGGTTTCCCCCCGCCCTTGCTCTCCTGCTGGTAATAGCTCACCTTTCCTGATCACTCTTGTTACAGTCTGTATGGTAACACCCATTGTTTCATGTTCTCTGTGTATATAAAATCTCCCCACTATATTTTCCACTGTATGCATCCGATGAAGTGAGCTGTAGCTCACGAAAGATTATGCTCTATACATTTGTTAGTCTCTAAGGTGCCACAAGTACTTCTTTTCTTTTTACAGACAATGGCCAGGCATCTGTATGGTTAGTTGTAGATTTGCCAGAAACTTTTGATACTATTGATCACGAGGTATTGAGGAATTACCTTTAGTCCCTACTTCAGGAGGGTAGATGGCATTGCTCGAGAGATTCTGTTCTTTCCAGTATGACCCAGAAGGCAGTTTTGAGCATTGTTCATCTCCCCTGAGGGGTTCACCCCCTGTGGGTGAACACAAGCTGTCTTAATCTGGATAAGAGAGGTGCTGCTAATGATTTGAGGGGAAGAATCTTGATAGTATGGTGGGGCAGGAGAAAGTTTAGCACTTTGGTTAGGGAGTGTGCCCCATCTTGGGGCAGGAGGGGTGAGGGGGCGGGCACTTTTGGATACTTAGCTGGCCCTGAAATTTTGGGTGATGTCAGTGCCCTAAAAGCACCTTTTCCCCATCTGCATTTGCTTAAACATTTTTCAACCTTCGCTCTATGATTACAGTGGCACGGTTCTGGATCAATGGCTTTATGGTTTGTGAATTAGATTATTACCAGGCACTCCACTTGGGGCTGCATTTTAAACTACATCAGAATACTACTGCTTCCTTTAGGTGGGGTTTACCAGAGGGAACATCAAACTTTGATAACTGCACTGACTTCTTATTCACTTCTAGAGTAAAATTCAAAGCGCAGTGGGGGAAATCCTGGTTCTACTGACTCACTGGGAGTTTTGCCATTGACTTCAGTAGGGTTAGGACTTCACCCAAAGTGCTGGCTTCGGTTTAGACCACAAGCTGTTTGGGGCAGAGATTGTCTGCGACTCTGTTTGTACAATGCCTAGCACAATCAGGCCCAGTTCTTGAGTAAACATGAGTAATAATAAATTTGCATTTCTCCCTAAAATGGATATCTGCATTTTTGTATTGTCATTTTACAAGCGAGAAAACTGAGAACAAAGAGGTTAAGTGACTCATCCCAACAACACAGAGAGTCATTGTCAGAACCACAAGTAGTGCTCAGAGCTTCTCTCCCTCCTTTTTCATTCCTCCAGACCACACGGACCTGACAAACAGTGCATATTCTGCTCTGAAATTGCTGGATAGCAAAAACAGGCAGATATGAAGGCTGAAGGCTTTGAACATGAGATCTGAGGACTGAAAAGTAAACAGATGCACATTTGCTATTGATTGTTGCCCCTTTTCTTTATGATTTATGGGAAGTTTGAGATCCAAAATTTGAGAAAGGTGCTTTATTTATACTCAGAGATAGACTGTAACTGCTACCAAGTTCAACCTGATTCGTTTTCCTCTATTCTTATCTTTGAGGTTTTTTCCATCTTTCATAACACAGGATAGGATACGGATAGGCTTACCAGCACATGAGATTAGTCTAAAAATAGATGTAATGTTATAATCAAATAGGGATAAGAGTGTCTTGCCAAGGGAAAGGAAAGCTGTGACATGCAATGCAATGTACAAGTTTTCTTCATGATCCTCCAATAAGAGAGGATAGACATTGGCTGCCAGATATGAGGTTCTGACTGTTATAAATGTAGGTGTGGGCTCCATAGCTGTGTACCTAAGGGTTTTCTAAGCACCCCTCACCATGGGATCTGAACACCTATTATTGCTCTTTCAGCATTTTAGACCGTATCCTTGCCTCAGAGCAAATTGGTTTGAATTACGTAAAATCTCACTGGAACCTTTGTGCCCAAAGTGTGAAATGAACTGGAATCTTATTAGAATTTTGAAAAATGTCTTCTACTGTTTCTTTTTCATCTTTCAGCACCTGTACTTCCTGGTTTCATGCAGGACTGATATTTACAGGAAAGGCTCTTTTGTATTGTTTCTAACCAGGCTTGAGTCAGCAGGAAACTGAGAACATGCACCACAACCTCATGGGTAGAGAGAGACTCAGGGGCTCCTGAGAGATTTCTGTCTGGCCACAGATTCATGCATCCCGTCTTTTACCCACAACACAGAGCCCCAGTGTCTAGAAACTGCCCAACATCTGTGCCCATAAGACTTAAAAGTGCTGTTCTTGATTTGCCACTGAACGGTCAACGTTCTTTGTTAGGAATTCCCCCTTTGCACAAAGAGAATCAATTCAGTAGGGCATTGGAGAAAGCTGTTTGTGTAGGTATTTATAGTACCTGTCTGTTTGCATTGCATTTATTTATCCAGACTTCTCCTACAATTTTTTGTTTCCAGTCTTCCTAGCCCATTATCACTGCAGTTTAAATAAAGACCCTGTAGGAAGACTATCCATCATCTGGCCTTTCACTGCCCAGTTTGTGTGCTTATTGACTCCTCGACCCTGTAAAGTTTCCTAAAGGAGGAGAGGGTCTAAAATCTGGTACTAGACATCCCCATAAACCACCTGCCCTGATGAAAGCCTGAAGCCTGCTGTCTACCCAGAGTCAAGTGGGTAGATGCCATGCAAGAGAGGCAATTACTATATGGTAAAATAGTCAAGACATTTAAAATAATTAACCCCAGTCTTTATTACAGGAATAATTATTCTGCAGATAGGATAGACTAGGAACACAACCTCTCCCCCTCCACACTCACAACAAGATTAAGATGATAGGACAATTCGATCTGATTGGAATTGTGCTAATGCCAGACTCTTTCCTCCCACACGGTTATCATCTCCCTTCCTTGCACAAAACTTGAGTCAACTGGTTTTGTGCAAGGAACTAAACAGGGGGTGGAGAGTTGGATCTACTTGTAGCCCACAGACAGGCCCACCAAAGCCACTGTTCCAGACTAAGGGGTAGGACAACAGGGCCCTGACTCGTGTTTGGATTCCCTATGCGCTACTGCAATACAAATAACAATGGTTTCAGCTGCTCCACATCCCTGCATGGGGTTGCCAACCACTGGATTTGCTAAAGTGTACAGGCATGGGTGGCAGGTATCATAGGCTGGGGGAAGCTGTGCCTCCCCAAACAGCCAGGCATGGCCCCGCCCACACTCCTCCCGCAGCTCCCCCCCACACCTCCCACTTCCACGGCCGCTCCCATCTCCCTGTGGGATGGCCCTGGCTCGGGCTATGCCACCTGCCCGCCCGGTGCTCTAGGACTGGGGGAGCTGGGTCCGTGGTGTCTGCCCTCCCAGCACTTTGGGGCTCCAGCAACACCACCCGCTCAGGGGCTGGGGGGGAGGCTTGCGGTGCTCCAGGGCTCGGGGGGGGGGGGGTAGCCTGGGGTGGAGGCTGGCAGCTGCAGTGGGGGAGAGATAATAGCAACCCCTTATGTTTGGGATTGGGCAGGCCTTGCTTGCAGGGTGAATGAATGGATGAGAAAGGCAGCCTTATAATCAACATTTAAAAAAGCCACAACTTCGGATTTTCCTGCATCAATTGCCAGTTTAATTCTTTCAGTGGCCCAGCTTGCTCCCTCCTGTATGTTCTGCTGCCTTGTATATAACCACTGACAATTTATGGTTTTATTGGCTTTTCCAAAAACACATGGAGTTATCCCCGATAACCTCATTCCTCTTAAAGTTTAATAGAGCATCTACTAAGGGGTTAACTTTTCATTCTGATATGTTGTATTTTCCCATACAGTGAATATTTCCTTTGACCAACAGGTATGTTTTGTTAGAAAAACCCCTCTGGGAAAATATGAAGAGCTTTAAGAAATGTTGTCTGTCCCCCCCAAAAAAAAAGATTCCTTCAGAACACTTGACAACCATCCAATGGTATTAAAAGGCCTGTGCTACACTATAAAGTCAGGTCAATGTAAGTCACCTTGCGTTGACCTAGTTGTGCATGTGTCTACACATAAGTTTGACTCCCACGGATGTAAGTGCCCCAATACAGCGAAGCAGTAACACCCCCTCCCCGAACAGCGTTGAGACATGGTCAATGTACTGAGGTACCTATGTCAACCCTAACCTTCCTCCTGCAGCTGTCCCACAATGCCTGCCACTGACCAGTCTGGTCGCTACTGTGAACTCTACTGCCCAGAGAGTCATAGAAACTAGGAGCCCCGCCCCCTTTTAAAACCCAGTGAATTTTTGAAATGATTTTTTCCTGATTGCCCAGCTTGTCAAGCACACCTAGCAGCTCTCCATAGTTATGTGCACCTGCCCTGCTGACTGTGCCAGCTACACATTGCAGACATGCTCTGGCCTAGGGTACACAGGAAATATTGGATCTCCTAGGCCCATGGAGACAAGAGGCACAGCTACGGACCCGTTGTAGAAACACAGACATCTACGAGCAGATTGCATGGGGAATGCAAGAGAAGGGTTACAACTGGGATCGTCAGCAGGGCCATGTGGAAAGGACGGGATTGCGCCAGGCATATCAGGAGGCCAACAGTCAATTTGGTGCCAAGTCACGGACCTGCCACTTTTACAAAGAGCTGCATGCCATACATGGTGGAGACCCCACCACCACCGTAGATACCTCCAAGGAGCTTTGGGATGCCAGCGGCAGCTGTGCTCTCTGTGCCTTTGTTACCTACCAAGAGTGAAAGACCAGGTAAAATCACCACTGCCTGTGGAAAATGGCATCAGTATTCAGTGCTCTTGCCCTATGCTCGTACAACCAAACAATTCCCTCCTCCTTTCCCTCACCCCTGCTGGGCCTTATGCAACATGGCCAATGCTGTGAGTGGTTCTTCTCCGAAGCATGAGGGTCATTAAGCATGTCTTGTATTAAACTTTAGGGGAACAAAAGAAGCAAGTTCTGAACCTTACCTTTTGCTTTCCATTGTTTCTGTACTGACAATGGTACAGCTGGTGGTTTTATCTGCAGCTGCTGCTGTTGTGGCCATAAGCAGCTCCCCCTCCACTCCCACAGAACTCCTGAACCAAATAAGAAGGAGAAAGAAGAGAACTTGATCTCGCTGAACATGTCATCCCCTGCAAACCATTGTTGCATCATATCGTGAATGGAGGGCCTGGAGAGTGACTATTTCAGATGGTACGGAGAAGGACGGAGTGGACAGAAGAAAGGCGCAGGAAAAGGAGAGGGAGATGCATCAGGACATAATGGGGCTTTTCTGGCAGCAAACACACATGCTGCAGACTCTTGTGGACATACAGGTTCAACAATCACTGGCTCGCCTCCCTTTGCAGTCCATGGAGAACTCAATTTTAGCACCTCCCTTCAAACCCCCCCCCCCAACATTCCACACCCCTACCCTTACCTCTCCGTACCAGGGGACAGTCAGGAGAGCCACAGCTTCACACTGACCTGAGAGCACCACGATTGCTGTATGTGTAGCCAAAATGAACATGAATGTTTGTTCCCCTTATTTAGTTCTGTTCCCTATATTTATTAAGAATTTATGTATTTACTTTTAAATATACAGATATTCTGCACCAGTTTTGTTAATCAAATAAAATTCTATTTTGGGGGAAATAATTCATCTTTAGTAGTTCAGAACATGTGTTACAGAATGCTTCACAGTAGTGAAAGCCCCCATTTACTTGTCATTTTACACTGTGACACAATTCATAGGATCAGTGACAAACACAGTCAGAAATGTATAGCAGACACCACACAATTCCTAAGAGGCCCCAAAACTGCAGGGCCAGGTAGAGCACAGTCCACCACAACGCATGACTGTGGCTCACTGTTCAAGAGCTCTTTCAAGACCTCCTTCAGTCATATAGCTCTGCCTTGAGCTCTTCTAATAGCCCTTGTCTGGCTGTTCAAACTCAGTGGACAGCCACTCCATCGTCACAGCAACTTTCCCCTCTTTGTCTCACAGGTATTACGCAGGACACAGCTAGCAGCTATAACCATTGGGATATTTTCTCACAGAGATCCGATCTTGTAAGTAAACAATGCCAACGTCCCTTCAATATACCGAAAGCCCGTTCAGCTGACATTCTGCACCTGCTGCGATGGTAGCTGAATCTTTTCTTGGTGCTGTCAAGGTGGCCAGTGTACAGCTTCCTGAGGCAGAGGAACAAGGGGTAGGCTAGGTCCCTCGGGACCACTGTTGGCATTTCAACATCGCCAATGGTAATCCGCCAGTCAGGGAAGAAAGTCCCTGATTGCATCTTTCTGAATAGTCCAGTGTTCTTAAAGATGTGAGCGTCTTGCACCCTCCCTGACCAGCCACACTGATGTTGGTGAAGCATCCCCCGTGACCCACCAGCGCTTGCATAACCATAGAAAAGTACCCTTTTCTGTTGATATGCTCTGGGGCAAGGTGGGCAGGTGCCGAAATAGGGATATGCATACTGTCTATCACTCCACCACAGTTTGGGAACCCCATTGCTGCAAATCTATTCACTGTGTCCTGCACACTGCTGACAGTCACAATCCTGCATCTCAGAAGACGACTAATGGCCCCGCATACTTAGATGACAATAGCCACAATAGTGGATATTCCAACTTCAAAATAATTTCCCACAGGCTGTAACAATCCAGCTGACATAAAAATAAAGGGAAGGGTAACAACCTTTATGTATGCAGTAATATAAAATCCCTCTTGGCCAGAGGTACAGAATCCCCCTACCTGTAAGGGGTTAATCAATTCAATTAACCTAGTTGGCACCTGACCAGAAGGCCCAATGGGAAAAGAAGATACTTTCAAATCTGGGCGGGGGGGGGGAGAAAGCTTTGTTTTTGTGCTCTGTGTGTTCTCTCAGACAAAGAGAGAGACCAAGCAAGTAATCCAGCTCCTACTGAATGATACATCTAAATTACAGGAATAGTAAGTAATAGCAAGGAAATGCATTAGAGTATCTTTTGTTTTAGATTGTGAATTTTCCCTATGCTTATGTTTTTTGTAACTTTAAAGTTTTGCCTACAGGGGAATCCTCTGTGTTTTGAATCTGATTACCCTGTAAAATTACCTTCCATCCTGATTTTACAGAGCTGCTTCTTTTACTTTTTTTTAAATTAATTATTATTATTATAAAGTTCTGGGGTTTTTTAGAATCTGATTGGTTTTAGTGTCCTAAAAACCCAGGGATTTGGTCTGTGCTCACCTGTACCAATTGGTGAGGATATTATTCTCAAGCCTCCCCAGGAAAGTGGGTGAAGGGGTTTGGGGGGAATATTTTGGGGAACAGGAACTCCAAGTGGTTCTTTTCCTTGAATCTTTGTCAAATCACTTGGTGGTGGCAGCGAATACCATCCAAGGACAAGAAGGGATTTGTGCTTTGGGGAAGTTTTAACCTAAGCTGGTAGAAATAATTTTAGGGGGTCTTTCATGTGGGTCCCCACATCTGTACTCCAGAGTTCAGAGTGGGGAGGGAACCCTGACATGGTGGCAGAGCGGTGGGATCATTTTGAACCAGAAGCACAAACCTCAGGATATTAAAAGGATTTTTTTTTTTCTTTTGGCTCCTTGGAAAGCAGGGAGGTTTTTTTTTTAAAAAAAAAAGGACACTTTTTTTTTTTTTTAGCTGAGAGCAGCTGGTGGGTTTTTTTCCTCTGCCTCAGGACAGAGTAGTTAAGTCCTGCAAGGAAAATTCACAAGCTAAACCAAAAGATACTCTAATGCATTTCCTTGCTATTACTTACTATTCCTGTAATTTAGACGTATCATTCAGTAGGAGCTGGATTACTTGCTTGGTCTCTCTCTTTGTCTGAGAGAACACACAGAGCACAAAAACAAAGCTTTCCCTCCCACCCACCCCCCGCCCAGATTTGAAAGTATCTTCTTTTCCCGTTGGGCCTTCTGGTCAGGTGCCAACTAGGTTAATTGAATTGATTAACCCCTTACAGGTAGGGGGATTCTGTACCTCTGGCCAAGAGGGATTTTATATTACTGCATACATAAAGGTTATTACCCTTCCCTTTATATTTATGACACCGGCGTTGCAAGGTTCTATAGATAATCACTTGCTTCTCCATTGCCAGTGCAGTTCTCATTCTGGTGTCCAGGCTGCTGGAGGGATGGAGAGAGCTCACCACACAGACCCAGGAATGGGGCCTTTCACATCCAAAAGTTCTGCAGCCATTTCTTGTCATCCCCAACCTGTATTACCATGCAATACCACCTGTCAGCGCTTGTTTCTTGAGCTCTGAAGTGGTGTTCCACCATCTGCTCTGTGACCACCACCAACCACCTTGATTTGGTTCTTTCTATGTCTCACAGCAATCTGTCCTCCATGAAATCATCATGGTCCCCACTGATGCAGTTCCTCTTGAGACTCTGAAAATACTGGAGGATTGTGTGTCCTGTGCTTGCAACACATAAGACAATAATGTAGAACTGTGCGGACATCATGCTTCTGTCAAAGATGGGCCATGCAGGGATGTGAAAGGCTACATGGGATTTTTTTAAAAAAGGACACAAATTATGGGATATGGGTGATATTATGGGATGGAGAAAATTACATGCTGGTAACTTGACCCCTTTCTCCCAGTCACCCCTCGTTTCTGCCCCACCACTTTATGCCAACGTAATTTGCAGCAGCCGGAGTTTGTAATGTAGACATGGCCTAATTATCCATAAAAAAAACACTGCAGTATCTGCATCTGTTAAAGTACTAAGCTTTGCAGAAATCCATTACTTCCACTAAAATGCAAATGATTAACCTGATTTTAATACTACACAGGTATGTTAACAGCGGTCATCAGTCATTCATTAAATTCTTCTGGCTAGAAATCACTTCTGAGGTAGGGCATTCCCTTTTGTAGAGAATTTCCCACAAAACTCAGATGCAATTCAGTTACAAGTCATTGGCTGGAGATATAGCTTTTAAGAGGAAATGTACACAACATTCTTTCACATGCAAATCAAGGAGAAGGGTCACACTTTCATTTCTCTTCACAGCGTAAAAGGTATTAGTAATGAGACTGCCCTGAAAGGAAGAATTCCAGAGGAAATTTTAAAAATTCTATGTGTAAACAAATTAAATTGCTTCAAGACGCCAGATTATTAACAAAATGCATGGACAGACTTAAAACTATAAATGAATTAATACATTTTAAAACAAAACATTTCAGGTGCTCAAGGGCAAGAATGGTACAAATTCCTGTTGGGTGAGTGGGCAGGAACATCATCTTTACTCACCTAGCAAGTCCTAAATTCAGGATTTTATATTTAGGATCCAGTCCTACAAACACTCCTCCAGGTGACTACTCCCATGTGCAAAGTTACTCACATGTATGTTTGCAGATTTGGGCCTTTGGTTTGTAACAGCTAGCATATCAACTTCCACCTTAAATAATGCTCCCTGTATTCCTTAAGACATCCATGATGACTTCTGTATTACAGTGCAAACACAGCATGACGACTTTCTCTCTCAGTTCTGGCTTTACACATGTTGAGCCATAGGCCCCATGCCCCGGCCCCATCATCCACACTAGAGGCTTGTCCACGGGTGCATAAAACATGAGTTATCATACCCACCTGGGTGTGTGGGCAAGGCCACATATTAATATCTGACCCTCCTCGCTACCTGCCCACTTTGTGGTGTGAATATAGCAATTACACAGTGAACCACTCCCAAGTCTATATCATCCTCCACTGTTATTCCCACAGTTTCTGGTCTTGTATCTTCCCACCGTTTGGCCTCCTCGGTTCCTTCCCACTTGCTCTCTATGGACCAGAAGTTTACCCATCTCCTTTTGTGTATGTAGACCACTGCACTTCCACAATTGATCCACCTCAGCCCTGCCCCACCATTTCAAAACATCCAACCCCCAGTGTGAGGCAAGCTGGCCGGAGAACCACACCAGGGTGCTGGTTACCAGCTGGTGTGATTACATCCAGACCCATGACTTCAGCAAGAGCTTGTGGAAATATTCATCTTTATGAAAGATTTTGCAGAGGCTGGTGGAGCAGTGAATCCATCGTACAGCAGTGAAGCGCAGCGCAGGGAGCTCATCAAACATCTCATGTCCCCGTACCTCAAGGTCAAGGGCTCCAGCACCATGTGTGGTAATGCATCCATCACATGCCCCAACTACCAGGAGCTTGATAGGATGTGTTTCAGCACCCCCAGCATGGAGCCCACTGTCTGCCATGATCTATTCCTGCAACTGGTGGCTCTCAGTGTGAGGCCAGAGGAAGGGGAGGTGGATCCAAGGAGCTGTCCATGGAGCTTGATGCCCTGATTCAGCCCACTAGCAGGATGGGATAGCGGAAGTTCTGGGTGGATTTTCCCAGAACCTGTTTGGGGATGGAGCGGGAGACCAGCCAGGGAAGACAGTGTATGGAGAGAGAGTGGAGCAGGGCCAGGGCACCAATCCATAGCCCCGTAAGAGCCAACTATCATGTTTTTAATCATTGCCACATGCATCTTGTGTGGTTTGTTTTCAGAGTATGGTTTCACGAGCCATCGTAGGCAAGGTCCACCAAAATAACAGTAGGCACCAACATCCCATCGATAAAATTATTTTAAGGAGGAAATAGACCCCCACTTCTCCAGACAGCTACTGTCCAAATCTCTTGAAAATTTTTGCATCACGCATCATGGCAGTACTACTCATGTTGGTGTTCGTGAACCTGACTCTGCCCCTACCCCTGCAGAATGGTGGAGCAGTGCCCTTTGCAGTTTACATATTTGCTTGCTCCCCGTGGAGGGCAAATTATGGACAAATGTGTGCCGCCCATGGCCCCAGGACAGTTGGGGAACCCCATTCTCCAAAAGCCCACTATTGTTTCTGGAACATTTCTAATGCCAACCACACACAGGTAAATCACAATAACAATTGCCTGGCAATCCACCAGCACAACCCCCGCCTCTGACTTGCTAATACCAAACTGGTTAGCCACAGACCTGTAGCAGTCTTGGGTAACCAGCTTCCAGAGGACAATTGCAACCCGCTTCTGCATTTAATATGGCCTCCCTCATTTGAGTGTTCTGGTGCTGGAGGGTCAGGGCAAGCTCTTCACATAGCTCTATGAGGAAGTTCTGGAGCCTCTGCTGGTCATCCCAGGTCTTCAGGACAATGTGGTCCCACCCTAGTGTGTCAGTTATGCTGTACCAGAAATGACACTCCACACGGAAAATAATGTGGCATTCTATGAAGTCTGCTGTGAATGGACCCTTCCCCCTCCCCCCAGAGTCTCTGAAACTCTTCCTGAAATCAAGTATCAGAGGGATAGCTGTGTTAGTGTGGATCTGTAAAAGCAGCAAAGAGTCCTGTGGCACCTTATAGACTAACAGATGTATTGGAGCATGAGCTTTCGTGGGTGAATACCCACTTCGTCAGATGCATGTCGTGGAAATTTCCAGAGGCAGATATAAATATGCAAGCAAGAATCAGGTTAGGGATAACGAGGTTAGTTCAATCAGGGAGGATGAGGCCCTCTTCTAGCAGTTGAGGTGTGAACGCCAAGGGAGGAGAAACTGCTTTTGTAGTTGGCTAGCCATTCATTCACCTGCACGTCCACCAATGTAATATGCGCCATCATGTGCCAGCAATGCCCCTCTGCTGTGTACATCGGCCAAACTGGACAGTCCCTACGTAAAAAGGATAAATGGACACAAATCAGATATTAAGAATGGCAATATACAAACACCTGTAGGAGAACATTTCAATCTCGCTGGACACACAATAGCAGATTTAAAGGTAGCCATCCTGCAGCAAAAAAACTCCAGGACCAGACTTCAAACAGAAACTGCTGAGCTTCAGTTCATTTGCAAATTTGATACCATCAGCTCAGGATTAAACAACGACTGTGAATGGCTGGCCAACTACAAAAGCAGTTTCTCCTCCCTTGGCGTTCACCCCTCAACTGCTAGAAGAGGGCCTCATCCTCCCTGATTGAACTAACCTCGTTATCCCTAACCTGATTCTTGCTTGCATATTTATACCTGCATCCGGAAATTTCCACTACATGCATCTGATAAAGTGGGTATTCATCCACGAAAGCTTATGCTCCAATACGTCTGTTAGTCTATAAGGTGCCACAGGACTCTTTGCCGCTTCTTCCTGAAATGCATCTCGCCGAACATCTGCTCCACTTTATAAACCCATTCACATGTAGAATATGCTGATCAAATTGATCCACGGCTTGTCACTGGGTTGCAAAGGACCAAAGTGAGCAGCTTGAATGGCCAGAAGTGACTCAGAAGAAAAGGCATTGACAGTGCTGAAAGCACTTCCATGCAGACATTCAAGGACAGACAAGTTCCTCCACAGTACACTGCAAACAAGCACTAGAGCAGCCCCAGCTGGGGAGGAGACTTGGGACTATGGGATATAAACCCATGAATCCAAGCGCAAATCAACATGCAGCTGCAGCATCAGTTTGGACACAGCTACGTGGGGAATGGCACATGTGCAGCACGGACTCTGGCGGGAGGCTGAGGTGATGCTTGGACACATTCAAACCAGCCAGGACACATGTACACAACCAACGTGGACATACCCCCAGCGTCGCCCTTAAAGCCCTTTTCACTTCACCGGGATGACAGCACATGGCAGCGCAGCAGCAGTTTTACCAGCTCTTGACATTTCAGTACCACACTCACAACACTTGTGGCTATCCTCGAAGGCATGAGAATCACAGCTTTCATTTTGTTAACAAGTAAGTTTCTGGACCTCATGGTTGCAAAGGAAAGCTGAGCGCACCGTAACAGATCAAAAACCAGAAAAGAAAGAAAAAGGAACCCAACATTTACGATGGTTTAAACTCTCATGATTTAAGTTAATCTCATCATTTTTTGCAAAAGGATTTTTGAATGCTTGAGGTTGGCAATACTGCCAAAATTGGACCAGTACTTCAACTTTAGGACTTCACAGATGAGCAAAACTGATTTTCTAAATATTTTGTTAGAAAATTTATCAGAGAGTTTGTGGGTTGTAGCCTGTTGAGATGTCCTGGGGAATGGGATGGGATTTTAAACAGATTTGTTTTTCAAAAAGGGACTCTATAGTTCATCTTTAGGTACACTCAAAATAGCCTCATAAGGCAAGGTGGAAGGGGTGTGCTTAGATGCAAAGTAATTGTAGGGTCAATTCCATCCCACAAAAAGTCCCTAGTCACTTCTGATCCCTTAACTTGAAATAGCAGCTGCCTACATTTCTAACCACAGAAGGGCAGCGTTCCAGGCACCCCCAACCCATCTTCCTATGTCTGTGTGATAATGGCGATAACAACATCTCTGCCCACGGATGGGACAAGAAGAGGAGGTGTTTTTCCACTGGCAGTTTTCCATTAAAGTGAAATCTTAAAAGCTTTCATTTTGAGTGTGTAAAGCCCTGGCTACAATCTCCCCCCACCCCCTAATTTGACTTCATATGAGGACACTCAAAATCAAAGGTGAGATCCTGGTCCCACTGAAGTCAATGGGAGTTTCTTTGGGGCCTGTGCTGCATAGCCCCAGAGCTGCGGGGACAAATATAACAATAGTACTTTGCCCTGAGAGAGCACTTCTCATCCAAACCTCTCACAGCACTTTCAGGTGATTAAATAGTATAACTCCGCTTTTAAAGATGGGGAAAAACTGAGGTACAAAAAGCTGCCTGAGGTCACACAAAGTCTGTAACACAGCCAGGACTGCAACAAAATGTCTTTTGCCTTCAATTTTGGCTCTAAACGCTCTTTAGTCCTCCATCCCTACTCCTGACTGTATACCAGCTAAAAGGATAAGAGAGACCCCGAGGCAAGCCAAGTATCCACACTACTAAAATCTCAATAGCACTGCTCCATTTTAGCTGGCAGGGATCAACTCTTCTCAGGCACAATAGTGCCATGGCTGGCAGATGGAAGAGAATAGGTTCAGAAGCTCTAAAGTCCTAAGTGATGCTGAAGGCTGGTAAATCAACATGAAGAATATTTACTATTGCCCATTTCAGATTCGCACTGAAGGGGAAATTCTTCCCTTATCTTGACCCCTGCCAATGATACCCAAGTTATCAGATCTTAGGAAAGAGAACATTTTAAGTTGACTTCAGTGTATCGATCACTATTGTTGCTGATGTCACCTGAAACTGGATTTGGATCATAATCCCAGAGAAATTATTTCCTGTGTAAAGTTATCCTCTGGGGGGAAAGCTACAGGAGAGGGCCAAAAGCCAGGGTGGGGATTGTCTGGATACCCTAAGAATTGGGTGTGCATGATTTCAGGGACAGACCCAATGAGTGATGCTTGGGTACTGAGAGAGAGAGAGAGAGAGAGAGAGTGTGTGTGTGTGTATACTAGGGTTGCCAATTTTGGTTGGACATATTCCTGGAGGTTTCATCACAAGACATAATCTCTATTTAAAGATTAATCTTTAATTCCTGGAGACTCCAGGGCAATCCTGGAGTATTGGTAACCCCAGTGCATACACAGAGTGAAAGTTTTTTCTCTTGTCTTCCTTTGCAAGGAACTCATTTGTACATTCTTTACTTCTGAAGAACAAAGGAAGTGGCTGACTCAAGCTAAACTAGGTTTTGAAAGATAAGGAGCCTTCATATTGGCTTTGGGGCTGCAGAAGAAGATATACTTAGCTTCTAATGGCACAAAAGACATTAGGGGGTGACTTGATCACAGTCTATAAGCATTTACCGTGGGGTACAGAAATTTGATAATTGGCTCTTCAGTCTAGCAGACAAAGGTATAACAAGATCCAATGGCTGGAAGTTGAAGCTTGACAAATTCAGACTGGAAATAAGGTGCAAATTTATAACAGTGAGGGTAATTAATCACTAGAACCATTTATCAAGGGTTGTGGTGGATTCTTCATCACTGGAAATCTTTAAATCAAGATGAGATGTTTTCCAAACAATATGCTTTAGTTCAAACAGAAATTAATTCAGGAAAGTCTTATGGCCTCTGTTATGCAGAGGAAGACCAGATGATCCCTTCTGGCTTTATAATTTTTGACATAGTGGCACATACAGATCTAAGCTACAGGTGGGTCCAAAGTTCTGATCCTGAATCAAGCTTCCCAAAAATGCAATAGCATTTCAATCCAGGATTTTGGATTGAACCATTGTGGAGATATGGGTGAGCTGTGGAGTTCTGCTCTAGCTCTAAAATTAATCAAAGTTCGAAGGGCTACAAAAAAAGTATAGATAAATTCAGTCCAGTTCTTATCTTTTGAGGAATAGTGTCAAACATATGATTAACAAACCTTTCATGAAGTCATCAAAATTCTAGGTGTTACAGGAAAGAAAACAGGAATTAATAATTATTCTGATCAATAGTTTATGTAACTCCAGAAGGCTAGATATAATATAAGCCAAATATCAGGATTGGTTGAAAAAGAATCTTGATAAATCTCAGTTTGCAGAGAAAATTCTTCTGTTTATCAAATGGATGTGGCGCCTCATTGTAATTTTTTTATCCCCAGTTTGAACCCCTATAACTCTTATATCCATGAGTTAATTTTTTAAATACAATACATAAATCTTTGGTGATGCAGATGCATTAACTTAGTTAGGTCATGGAATAAATATATTCAAGACCTTTGGGAAAAAAAAGAGATTTCTTAAAACTACTTTATCCTGGAGATAAGTAGCTCTCTTAGCAAACTGGTAACTAAAAATATGACCACAGTACTTAGCCTTGTAGAGAAGAATCTGGTTGTGAATTGGTAACTGAAGATTTTATCATAGTATAGCACATACCTTGGCTCAGGATTTACAGCCGTTTCTACATTAACAATACAGCTAAAATTTTCAGCAAACTTGAAAGCCTTTTTATCAATCTGAATTATTATTTTACAGCTCTGCCCCAGGCTTCATTCAAGTTATTTGCAAAAAACAAACATCATTCTCTTAAACTCTAGCCAAAAGGCTCTAAAACCCTTCAAATGAAATATCTGTAAAAATAACATTTTCTACTGATGGGGGAGGGGGGGAAGAGGGAATCGACCCTTGCAGTAAAGTGAGTCAACAGAGTTGCTCCAGACATACTCCGATGTAACTGAGATCAGAATCTTGCAGGTGGTATCCATTAATACTAGGCAGGACATTATGCACACTTCTGTGGAGTTAGAGAACTATAGAAGCCAAAAATAGGAAAGTCGGAATAGGTCTTCTCGTCCCATCCCCATCACTTGCTAGACCAGGATTATTCCTGATAGTATTTTTTCATATGCTTTGTTCAGTCTAATTTTAAATGCCCCAAGAAATGGGATTTCCTCTTAAATTCCATTAGAAAGCAGCAACTGGTGCCTAAAGTAAGTGGCAAGGCTGCAGGTAGCAAGCTGTTCCCTCCATCTCAGGCATACACATGCGCACCCCTCCTAACCTTTCCTGTAGGTTTTATTAATTGGGCATGGTAAGGAGGTTGGGTTATCACATGGAAGAGTTTTGGTGAGGTAAGGCATGAAAAATGGAACTTTTCACAGTAACAGTTAGGGAAGGGAAAACATTTCTCCCTCTGTGACCCCTTCATTGTCCAATCCAATCCCGAATTTCTCCATCTTCCAATATCGCTCTTACGCTACTCAAGTGATGCCCACAGCCATATGCACATTATGTGCCACAGGGGAACAGGGCAGCCTGAGTGGGGGGGCAAAAGGATCAGTTTGTCTGCCCCCTTCCCCCCCATTTTAGAGGTGTGTGGGATTGCAGCACCATTCAGGTTTGGCTCAGGGACCCCTTGACGGGGGGCCATCGAGCCAAACATAAGTGGCACTGTGACCCTGTGCACCAGGTTGCAATGGCACTGTAAAATTTGGCCCAGTAATATCCTCTGTCATGGCGGAGAAACGGCTGGGCCAGACCTGAATGACACTGTGACCCTGTGGGCCAGTTCGCATCACCTGGAGCATGGCCCAGCCCCTGGATCAAGAGCTAAGCTGCCACTGAGGGTGACTACTGTTTGGTTGTGTGTACCATGTGGAAACTTTCTGGGTGTGCCCCTGCGTTGCTATATCATCCCCCTTACTCTCTCCCCACTTAGACCGTCATTCACCCATTGACTCTACTCCACCTTACACTCAGCCCTCCTCTTCAGGCTCTGAACTTTCCCAAGCTCCTTCATTTCGCCACCTTCAAACTCCACTTGCTCAGAAACACCCCAGTAGTCACACATCCCTTACCCAACCCGGCTGAGAACACCTCACCTTCCGCCCTGATCATGATACAATGCTGAGCTACACCCTCAGTGCTGACTCCTCTTCCACCCCACATCCCTAGGCTCAGAACAACTCTCCCCAACCTCCACACCCAGTACACACACACAACCTTCCACACTAAGAACACGTTGCCCCCACCTGACCCCACCCATCTCCCTCTGCCTGAGTTCAGAAACCCCGGACTTATTACTAGAACTGGAGAATCAGAGCAAGTAGCAGCAGCAAGCCCTATACTTGGTCTCTGTGGGGGTGGAGACTGATCTGATTTAGTCACACAGATGCTTGTATTCTGTGCTTTGTGCCTCTTCCTTTTGCTGCTTGCAGGGACTCCAGAGCTGGCAGGGAGCACATGCATGGCTCCCTGTACTTTGTGGGGGAAAACCTGAATTAGCCCCTCTTGCAAGCCTGTGTTCCCTCCTCTTCCTGCTGCTGGCAGTCCATGGGCCGTAGGACCGGTTGTCCTCCAGTGGTAGCCCAGGTGTACTGCACACTGTGAGATGTCAGCCACTTTGTCCAGTGTCTACCGTTTGGCAGACAGCTATGGCTCTAGCATTATTGCTGGGATTTAGCCCCATTAGCACCCAATGAGCAATTGCCCTGCCATTATAACTAGCTGACTGTGCAACCGCATTTAAGAGAGAGAGAGAGAAAGGAGAATGAATTAATCCGTAACCGCATCGAGGGGGAGAGAAACAGGAGAATAAAAGGTTGAGGGAAGAGAACATGTACATCTCACCACCAAGTGGTTCCAAAAGAGAGAATGCCATATATTATTCTTCTTAGCCAGAACTTGGGCCTTTAAACACTACACAAGTAGCCTTTCCACTGCCGAACACAGCTCTTTAAGAAAGGCACTCGCTCTCTCTCTATAACAGAGGCAGAAGCAGCCTTGTTAGAATAGGACAATCCCTGTACCTTTCATTTGTCCTCTGCAAATGTGTGAATTTGTGAAAAACTTTAAAACATTTGCTAGGACACTGGTAGCTACAGTAGCTGTTTGAGTTTAAACTGGGCCGGTTATTTAACATTCTAAACACATGGAAATAATACAAGGTAGTGAAGCAGATTCTTTTCTCCTTATTAGGAGCATAGGGTTTGGGGGGCGGGTTGTTTTTTTTTTTTTTGCGGGGGGTGGGGGTTTGCAATTATTAGCCACGCGTCACCTGGAATGTTGGTATTAATAGCGCTCTTCCTTTGAGTCCCAAAACGCAGATGGGCGTTTGCCTAAGCATGTGAGCCCAGAAGCAAGGCTTGTGTATTTTGTATAGGAAGCTGCTTTTGTTTTCTGCCAGTAGGCTACACAATGTGATCTCTACAGGGGATCAAGATTTAGAGCAGTATAAACACCGAGCAGCAGGACTAGCAATAGGTTATGTAACTGACCCTCAGGGATAGTTACTTGTCATGAGAAAAAGGGTTTTGTCAGGAAAGGTGATACATGGCAGGCAGTGTAGAATTCACTATTAAAAAAATAAATGAAAAAACAAACAATTTGCTTTGATGATCGCCACGCACATAACTTTGTGCCACACAGACAGTGCAAAAGGAGCAGAAACCACCCACATGCCCCTTTCAGGGGATTCTCCCAACCTGGGGGTAGTCCTCAGTGGGCATCGAGCTAGTGTAGGCAGCTGCTATGCGTCTTTCCTACATCCCTCCACACAGGGAGTGTGTTGGAATCAGGAAGGGTTGAAAGGGTGTCCTCAGCTGACCTATGGGTCCTTGGGAACCATAACCAGTAGGCACAACTTAGAGCAGCCCCGACTCCACCTCTCCTTCTGAGGTCAGCCGTTATCTGATAAAACCTTTATCTAAAAAGAAAAACTCCCTCTGTTTTAAACTCCTGCGGTATCTGTTTGGCTTATTAATCCAAATTGCCTACCACTGCATGGTTATTAGTATGGACTCAATCTACTGTTGGCAGGTAGGAAAATACCAATGAAAAATGCTTGCCATATTTGTCTTCTCCATTGTTATTCTTCCCTTTTATTTGGTCTGGCTTCGTCCAATATAATTAGGTAAGAAGCCCCAGACTTTGCAAGTGACAGCACAGGGGAGCACCTTCACACAGTTAGCTGCAGGCCGTTCTGTGCAAAAAATGGATTGTTTGGTTCGCTGGCAATTTTGAAAAATTGGGGGCGGGCGGGAAAGAAACCATTTCGGGTCAAAAAACTGTTTTAAAAAACTGTTTGGCAAATCAAAAAGTCACACACAAAAATTCTGTGTCAAACTAAACATTTCATTTTCAAGCATTTGTCATGTTTCTTACATTAAAAAAAATAAAAATAAAGGAAATTTCAAAACAAATAGTTTGGAACAGAAAAATGCAATTTAGAAATGTTGAAGAAAACCAGAAAAGAGTTTTCCACCAAAACTATTAAGCAAAATCAACACACATTCATGAAATGTTTTGGTGTCACCAATTATGCATTTTTCTCCCCCCCAAAAGTTTTGGTCAAAATATTTTGCCTAGCTCTAGCTGCACAATTGAGTAGTACAAAATCATGTTCTACACTTGTGGCTTTTTGGTAGGATCTCTTTTCAAGACCCAGTTTGCAACCAGTAAGGACAATGTTGGAGGCACGCAGTTTGGCAGCATATTTGCCCAGAGATGAACAGAGTATTCTTATTATGACTGTCTAACCAAACCAAGAGAACTTTTCTAAAAAAGAAAGATACATCTATATAGCTGAAATGGCCACACTTCATTGACATCATGGTAACGTAGTTGTAATAAGCTCCATGTTGGAATCTCTGTCTCTATGTGGTTAAAAATATCTGGCAGTTCTAGTGAGCAGCAGCTTCTCTAAATGTGAAGAAACAGAAGATTACCAACCATTTCATAGGAGACAAACAAAGCTACAGCAACTGCTAGCACCTCATCCAATCCGATACACCAGATAGTGGCTGTTTATCCTTACAGCCAACTCTGGTAATCCTTATTTCTGCTTGATAGCGTAGAAATTGAAGTGATCTCTTAAAAGCTTTGTGAATCAGACGGAGGGAAAGAAAGAAATGTGACCTGCGCTATCCTTGCTAAAGAGAGACGTTAATGTTGCTTAGGAAATTAAGATTAGCGCTGCACGGTTACAGCTTGACAGTATCTTTGCATCCAAGGACGATACCCTCTGTGTGGGCTCAGCGGTGCAGTGCATTGTTAGGAGCTGAAGGTAATAACAGTGATCTTAACCAAGCCATCAGTAAACACACAAGCCAAACAAATGTAACATGCTCTGTGACAAAGCACACAGCTCCACTCAGTACAGAAAGGGTCCTTCACCTACAATTGTTAGTGAAGATTTTATGAAAATCACCATGGACACAGTTTCCACAAACAATATGAAACATGTGCCACACTCTGCAATTTTTCATCTGAATCTAAGCGGGGCATTGGGTTTGATTTTTCCTGTTGTCTCTGGCAGTTTGGAGAAGTACTGAAAAGGCAAATCATAGAATCGCAGGACTGGAAGGGACAAAAGTGAATGAAGAATGGCAATACTGCAGCCAGCTCAGACTGAACAGACTCCACAGTCTTTTACTAGCAGAAAGACAGTGGCACTCCACACAAGACAAACAGGTCAGACCAGGGTCTTGGCATTATTGCAAGAAAAAAAAATTTAAGTCCTGGTCATCTTTCTGAGAAACATAAAAATAATGTAATAAAGATGTGAGTCAGGAAATGTAGATGTGGAAAGGCCCCTATCAAGGAAAGAAATTAACATTCTTTAGTATTGATAAAGCATGGAAATTGTATTGCAAACAACAAATGAATTATTGGAATTAATGTCATTTCCTTCATAGTTTAATATGTTAACATTTCTTTCAATACGATTAAATGTGATAAATAATTTGGAATGGGTCCTGCTGATTACTTGATAATTCTTCAGTTCCAGGGTGATATTTGGAGAGGTTTTTTTCCCATCTAGGTTGCTCTTGACATTTAATGATAGACACAACTGTAAGGGCCAGTTCCTCAACCGCTGTAACTTACGTAGCTCTACTGAAGTCAATGGGACTACTCACAGTGTATAAAAGTTAAACATGTATCTAAGTCTTTGCAGGATCAGGACCTTCATGAATAGATTTTTGCCTCCTACAATGTACTGTAATTGAGAAAACATGCAGTTATTTTACAAAGAATTTAAATCTCCAACATGTGCAGTAAATGGAGCTTTATTGTAATTTTCAGTCTGGGATACAGTGCTGAAATGAATTTGAATATGTAAATGAATTCAAATTGCAATTCAGAAACTTGATCTTTTTGAACAAAAGATCCAGTTTCACCCAGTGACATTTCTTATTTTGCCTTTTGAATTTAGAACCATATCTGGTGAAAGTTTTTCCTCAACAACAATTCCTATTTTCAAATGTTGAAATGACTCAGGTGAAAATCAGTTATCATTGAAAACACAAAAAGCATTAAAGTTGGAATGTTTTCAGTGCTAAAGTGCTCATGATCATTCTGCAGAATAAGAACTTTTTAGGTCATGAAACGTCCTAGAACCAAATCAAGAGAATGCTCATGTAAAACTTCATTGTTTTTGTCCAGTTCTAGAATGGACCTAGTGCTGGTCCCAGTTCTATGTTCCTTACTCTGCTCTTCCCTTTGTAGTCTAAACAGAATGCCAAGAGTCTCTTTTTGTATTGGCTGTTAAGATGATTCTGGTCTGAACACTGAGTCAAAATGGTACATATATGCATGGTTTTTTGTGTTGGGTTTTTCTAACCATCTGAGAGCAGTTCCCAAATTCACAGGCAAGTTGGGGCAAGGTTTCCAAACAAATCTGCTCTTTGTGAGGAATAAGTACAACGTGAAGAGTGAAACAATTGAAATTCAGAGCAACTCCACTTTGCCCACCACTATTGTCAAATTGCAATGTTATCTGTGATTTAGGGTAAGCAAACACACTGCCAGTTGACTTGCATGAGAGCTGGGCCATGGAGAGGATGTGGTGTTTCATGAACCCTGGGTTACAGGACTCCTGGCATGTAAGGAAGGAAAGATTAATAAAGAGGATTTCCTTTGCAGAGATCAGGTATGAGAAAAGTTCAAGAGCAAGTGGTCTCATGGTGGCCTGTGTGTACAAGGAAAAGATAAGGAGGTGACAGAGTGGTAACTTTTAAAACAGATTACACATCTCCAAACATATCCTGCCCTCTGTTATGGGTGCTGTGTGTGTACCATAATGGAGGGCAGCATTTGCTACTTTCACACTGGGCAGAAGTAGCCTCTGCAGTAATTTCTGTTTCTCTTGAGAGAAAAGGTAACAAAAAAATCCCCTTTATTGTAGTGTGCTCACTTCAGCAGATTCCATACAGACCTCTCCATATCCAGTTTTCATAATGATTATTAAACATTTATATTGCAACAGCCCCTCTAAGTCCACCAGCGTGGGGTCCCATACCACTGGGTGCTGACAAACAGACAGAAGTCAGAATAACATTTGATATACTATTGACACCACATTAGCACAGCAGCACCCTCTAGTGATGGGGCCACACAGTCTACCAGAACTGCTAACTAGAGGAGTTCCTCCTTTAGTTTCAGTGGAAGATGCTCAGCTTTTGGCACTCAAGGGATCGGGTTCAAAACCTACTGAAGATCCAGATGAGGGGTTGTTATATTATGGATCAATACAATATGTAAAAATTTTCTGTGTATAGCGCTTAATGAAAATACATGATGAAAAAGCCCTGGCTGGGATGATTTAATTGGGTATAGGTCCTGCTTTTGAGCAGGGGGTTGGACTAGATGACCTCCTGAGGTCCCTTCCAACCCTGATATTCTATGATTCTATGAAAACATCTCCAAGGTGCTACATGTGAAAATGACTTCATTCAAATATCCTTCCAATATTTCAAAATGCTATTTTAAAACAATGATTTTCATAAGTGTGAAGAAAGTTCTTTTCTTTTTTCCTGAACAAATACATCTTAAATTTACATCCAATTTTAAATGCAGGCTCTTCACTAATAAGGAAGGGAAACCCAGAGAGAAAATCTACTTCTCCTTTGACCCATGCATTGAGAGCGGGTTTAAAACGTACTGCCTCTTGCCCTGCACCATCTCCAATACCAGACTACTTCTTTCTGCTTACGGTGCCAGAACTCCTGTCTATGCCCTGATCATTTCACCCCTCAACTACTGCTATCTCCTCCTCTCTGGTGTCAGTGCTGGCAAACTCACCCCCTTCAAATCAATTCAAAATGCTCTTGCCAAGATCATCCTCTTGGTTTGATGCTGTCACTCCCTCGCCAAAAGTTAATCCATTGGCTCCTTCTTTCCACCATGTCAAACACAAACTTCTTGCTCTTCGTGTGTTAGTCCCACCTACCTAACCAACCTATCACAAAATCTGCCCCCTCCCTAGCTTTGCCAATGAGGACAGCCTTGATCTTTCACTTCTCTGACAAATACTTTCCCACTTTTTCCCCATGCTGCCCCTTTTGAGTGGGAAAAGCTCCCATTCCAGATCTGTAAAGTCACCACCTTAGCCTCCTTAATACTCACCTCTGCCATACATATGGTAAACTACAACCTGACAGTGACTAGGCATGTGAACGGTCTATCATATTTTTTAGCTTCTCTCTCTCCACCCCCACCCCACCCAGCTTGTTCGTTTCATCCACCAGTTATGTCTTTTAGGATGTAAGCGCTTTGGAATTTACACCACAGTGTCTGAACTAAGAATATATTGAAAGAAATACTGTATTACCAAAAAAGAACTGGAACATTAGAAAAATATTATGCAAGAACTGACTGTCAATTAATATCTATCAGCAAGAGATCTCTAGCTTTCCCAACTCTGGTCAGGTTTCTGTGTCATGCTCTAACGTAAGAGGGAAATAAGGCAGTGGGAGTGGGGAGTTTTCACCTCATGCCATTCTAGGATGATAGTTTGTCCACCCCTTTCCCTCATTCTGATTACTACCTCTCTCTCGAGTGTTTCTGTGATGCTGTGAGGTGCTCTCAGGTGTCACTGAATCTCCTCACAGGAAGTGAGGGCATCGGCTCTGCAGTTTTCCCAGTCTCTGCTCTGCTAAGGGATCTATCAAGGTTCTGGTACGGCCCCCATCACTGTAGCTCCTCCTGCAACTAGGAAATGACCACAGTAACGTAACATTGTTCTCTTTCTTCCCTGCTGCTGAGAAGAGTGTTTGCTTCTTTTCCCTTTTTGAATGTGTGAAAGCGAGTCTACTACTGCAGGAAAGCCTAAGGAGGCTGTGCCCAAATTCATGTTTTTTGCAAAAGGACAATCAAGCAAGATTAATATTTAGCATAAAACAGTTTATAGAGAGGAGGGACGGTCCAGTGGTTAGGGCACTAGCCTGGGACTCGCAAGACCTGAATTCAGTTCTCTACTCTGCCAGACATCCCGGGGACAGACCTTGGGGAAGTCACTTCATCTTGCTGTGCCTCAGTTCTCCATCTGTAAAATGGGGATACCACCACCACCACCACCACACCTTACAGAGATGTTGTGAGGATAAACTACATTGAAGATTGTGAGGCATAGAGATATCACATTAACAGGCATCATGTAAGTACCATAGATAGAACAATAGACTTCTCACCTCAAAAGTTCATGATCACCCCCAGAGTCCTGAAGAAAAGCTCTGAATCTTGATTCCACACACACACACCTTTTGTGGGGCAGGAAGGGGAGGGAAGAAGATAGACAGACTTTCCTACTTATGACTGACAAAAGTTATTCAAAATCGCTAACCTGTCTACTAGCCCCCAAGCTGATATTCAGTGATTCAAAAAAGAAATAAAACCAAATCCTTATTACATTCAGAACTATCGGTTATTCCAATACTGAATGCATAGAAGTACCATATACAATATTTCACATCAATGTAAAGTACAAGGAAAGCTAGTTTTGTAGGAAGAGTACTTGTAGCTTATTTACAAGTGAGATAATTGCATGAACATCATAGCTGGATTATTTTTCCTACAGAAAAATTCAATTACCTATTTTATGGAAGATCTCTTGGGTGATAATTATAAGTAAAGCAATTTCTGTCTGCTTATAACAATTATAAAGTGCCTAACTATAGATAATACTTAGATTGTAAACTTCTTTGGGAAAGGGACCATCTTTTTATTCTATGTACAGCCCCTAGCACAATGGGGCCCTGGTCCATAACTACTGCAATACAAATAAAGAAGTAAATAAAATAAACAAACAATCATTATCATCACCTGAACTGTAGACATGAGCATGTTAGTCTGTGAATATTGAGGATTATATGACTTCAAGTCTTGTGAGTCTTACACACCATGGTTAAATCCTTCAGTCCCTGGAGTTGTGATGTTGGAGTTGTGGAGTAAAGATGCAAAATTTGGCCCTAAATTACAAGATGATGCATTGGTAGCCCCAACAGATGAAGGTGAGAGTTTGGGGACTATTGAACATTGTGCATTATGTACCACAATAATAGAAACAACGGTGCAGAATAATGTAAATTTGTGCCAATCTGCTATGCGCATCTAATCATCCTTTTAGCTCACTTTGCATCTTTGTGTCTCACTTCACATCTGTCATGAGCTACTCTAGTGCAAGAGCGACTGAAACATAAGAATGGCCATAGCGGGTCAGACCAATGGTCCATGTAGCCCAGTATCCTGTCTTCAGACAGTGGACAGTGCCAGATGCTTCAGAGGGAATGAACAGAACTGAGCAATTTTCAAATGACCCATCTCCTACGATCCAGTCCCAACTTCTGTCAGTCAGAGATTAAGGAACACCCAGAGCATGGGGTTGTGTTCTTGACCATCTTGGCTAATAGCCACTGATGGACCTATCCTCCAAGAATTTATCTAATTTTTTTAACCCATTTATATTTTTGGCCTTCACAACATCCCCTGGCAACAAATTCCCCAAGTTGACAGTGCATTGTGTGAAGTACTTCCTTTTGCTTGTTTTAAACCTGCTGCCTATTAATTTAGTCGGCTGACCCCCAGTGCCTGTGTTATGCAAAGCCATAACTAACACTTCCTTATTCACTTTCTCCACACCAATCATGATTTTATAGACCTCTCTCATATCCCCCCTTAGTCATCTCTTTTTGAAGCTGAATAGTCCCAGACTTTTTAATCTCTCCTCATATGAAAGCTCTCCCATATAACAAGGGGGAACAAATAAAAAATGATTTTAAAAATTCAGCATGGTTGATGAGATAAACTTGGCTTTCTTTAACAAAGTACATTTAAAGTAAACACACGTGTGCTGTGATGCCAACAAAAGGATGATGAAATTCTACAGCTGTGGAGAGTGGGATTCAGAAAGTTCACGTGAGGGGAGTAGATTTATATAGGAGACTTGCTGTAAAACCTGGGATCAGAAAAGGGGAAAGAAAGGACCCCACAGGGTTCATATTAGCGGCAGATAGATCATAAAAGATTAGTCTGGTGTATCATACTAAGTTTGGGGAATCAGACTTAACATGAACAATTTTGATCTAGAAATTGGGCTAGAAAAGAAGTAGAGTTGATTTTTCACCAATAGACTCTTCTGCCAGCCAGATAAAATTTACATGATCTGACTCTCAGCAAAAAAGACAAAGATAGATACAGAGCCTGCCTCTGCACAGCTTGGCACCTAGTGCCATCATTTACATTTGTGCAAAGTGGGTGTGAATCATAAATGCCCCCATTCTGATTCGGTTTCATTTGAAACCTACTTTGCACAGATGTAAAATGATCAGACACCATGCAAATCAGTGAAGAATCAAAACCAATGTCTTGGCAGGGGAGGCTTATGTTCCCAGGCTGGCAATGTGTCATTCCCTTTGCTTCTGCTTTGCTGGTGGGCCATTGTAACACCTCAGAGCCTTCCTGCAATAAATAAATAAATGCTCTCTTTGCTTTTTAAAATTAAAATGCTCTGGGTTTATATTTCAGCACTAAGCATGTGGGAGAAGGGGAAGGTCACTAGATGATAGAGAGAGTCTGACAGCACAACCAGCACTTGATGGGAGAGAGACACCGACTGAGTAGTTTAAAAACTACAGGATAGAGGTCTGTCTTATTTACTTTTAGACCTTTGCTGCCAGAGTTCTTTTCACAGTTTTCTTCTGAGCATCTGCCTCCTTTGACTCTGTTGTAATAACCCATATCATATTATTGCTATCATCAAATTTACTCCATGAGTCAGCCCACATGGGTGTGAGAACTTCATCTTCTGCCTTGTCTTACTCCCCCTCCCATCCGCAGACACACACACACACACACTAAGTGGGTCATCCCTTTTCCCTTACCTTATTATTTTTTAGCCATTTTTCATTTTCTGGAGGAGGAGGGATTGTGCTTCTATACCCAGACCCTCCCACTGTTAACAGCACCTGCCCTGTGCTAACCCACTACTGGGAGCTGTGGTGCATGTCCCCCACACACTTCAGTCATCGTCCGCCCCCACACTTCTCTTTTTCTCTCAGTTTAAGATTTTTTTTCTTCTTTTTTGTACTTTCCAGCTCTCAGTCACTCAACCACGTTTTCTATCTCACCAGCAAAAAAAGAGAAAGAAATGGTTTCCATGGCAAATTTGCAGGGTTTAAACTTAACACAAATAGAATAACTAAGACTTTCACCTAGTTTTAGTGTATGCCAGATAGTGAGCCAAATTCTTGGCCATCATATCACACTAGCAGAGAATTTTATTTTCTGATTTTCTGCTGGTGACCGTTGTTGGATCATATTAAAGAAGTTCTGTATTAAAATCACAAATGGGTTTGATTCCCCATAGTTTAAATTCCAGGGTATTACTAATTAAGAGGGCTCTTGGTTTTTGGTCTCTTGGTTTCTCTCCCCCTGTGTGTGAAACTTGCAAGCTGCTAATTGTGTTAGTACTCCTAAGACAGAGTCTGTTCTCAAAGTGATACTTTGTAACAACAGAAACAGCACCCAGAGACTCCCTGCCCTTTTGTTGTATTCATCTCGCTTTGTTAACAATTGTGATTAAAATAGAGATAGAGGATGTATGTGGATGGATGCTTGGTGTGGATAATAACTGAATGATCAGGGAGGTGCCAGCCTAAGAATGCAGTGTCCATTGGCTGAAGAAGGCGTCAAGTGAAAATAACCAGAGGACCCCCGGAGGGCAGACTGGAATCCACCCAACCGCCTCAAGGATGGGAGAACCAAAGAACAAGATAACATCTGGCAGCACGGAGCCGTCAGGAATGTGCTATCTGCTGATTGATTTAGCAACAGCATGATGAAGTAATTCCCATAGACTGGCATAGGAAGAAATTCCTATAAAGATGGACTCTAGAAAGAGAGAACTTTGGGGTCTGATTCTGCAAACCAACTTCCAGGAGCATCAGATGAGCATCTGACAAGGCCCTGCTCCCTCCTCGTGTCCAGGCCACTTGGCCAGTGGCTTAGCACGAGCAACTCTAAGGCTGGTAACTATGATAACAACCTTGCAGAACCTGTGTGTGTGTGTATGAATGAATGTGTGAATAGATATGAAATTGAATGGAATGTTATAGCTATAACTAACTGCTTACTATGATCTTTCTGTATTCACAATAAATGTGGCATTTTGCCTTTTCCCCTTTAATAAGATCCTGCTGGTTTTTATTTTATTGGTATAACACCATGAGGTTGCCTACAACTGCCTTTTGGAAAAGATGTATAGAATTTAATTTAAACCAATAGAGTTCTACAAAATTTACTCTAATAACCTACAGAATTTATTAGAAAACAACCTTTCTATAGGTTAGTTGGGCTTGTCTGTATGATTGTTTTTGAGACAGCCTATAGAATTGCATGGCAGTGATATCATTTGCTATTCAATTCTACAAGATCATGCCACCAAAAAAAAAAAAAAAAAAAAACCCCACACCTAGAGGAAGTGATCATTTTCCATTTAACCCCACAGGACTTTTTTCTATAAGAGCTGCAAATATCTCATTGTTGTGGTAGTGAGCTCCAAGACACCTGCAGGTGCAGGCGTAGCAAACTAGATTTCAGCTTCAGCTTTCAGGCCTGTCTCTGCTGTAACATACACAGTATTGCTTGGAGAAGCAAACAGCGTTTCACTCAAAACAGCTCCTTTTCCTGAACTAAGCAAATTTGTCCGAGGAGGAAAGAAATTTTTTTTGTCTGGTACCCAGTTCTCATATGTTCCAGTTTCATAAGTGCAGGAATAAATTCATTTAAAATGAAGAGCACAACAGGTCAGAAGATGACTGAATAAATGGATTTTTGTCTTTTACTCTCATGGTTTCCTTTCAAGTATTTTTGATGAATAATCCCTGTCCCACCCCTCTGCTCCACCTTCTGTGATTCATTCAATTTTAGGGTGGATGACAGGATGGTGAATTAGAATTAGTTAGTGGGGATGTGTGTCTATATGAGTTTATTTGTAGATAACACACAATAAAAATATATATAAACCAGCTGTGTGGTACAGCAATTCAACACTTGGATAGAAATTAATGGCATTGGATCAAAATATGGCTTATTAATATCCTTTCTTGTACTGTAGATATCTCTAGTTTGATCATATGAGTGTGCTTGCTGACTCCTACATCATGTGATGGCCAGAAATGACTTCCTTGTGACACTGTGTATACTTGACAATAAGTTTGCTTGTGTGCTCTGAAATATCAATACAGTGGATTGGGGGTTTTTTTTTACGTGCTCAGAGACTAACATTTGAGAGGGACATGATGTTACACTGACATTTCATAAGTTATCTTGTTTTTCTGAACTTCCTTTTTTCTTTTATAATTTCCAAAGCATAGAATGTTTCAATTAGAGATGGACACAAGCTGCAAAATTCAGATCTGATTTTTGAACCACTTTCCTTTCTGTGCAAATCCAAAGGGATTTAGTCAGAGTTTTTGGTCATCATAATACACAGAAAAGGGCCATTCAAATTAACCTCCAGATCTGAGTTTGAACTGTGAGGCTATTTATTATTTGTAGCGTGGCAGCACTGAGAGGTTCCAATCAAGGTCTGGATGCTTTACAGACCTGGTTTGTTTTATTATATGTGTTTGTACAGTGCCTAGCATAATGGAGCCTTTATATGCTATCCAAATACAAATAGTAAATAATAATGACAGTCCCTGCCTCGAAGAGTTAACAATTAAATTATGTAATTTTTTAAAATCAGTAAATTGGTACTAGATGAATCAGGTACAGTAACATCAGCTTTTATGGGGAAAAACACCCATTATATATCTTACTGGTCTATTATGATACTAGACATACAGTGTGAAATATTTTTTTAAAGCTTAGAAATAGATGTATCTTTGAATAGCAGAAAAGGAACCACAATAGAAACTGGGAAGTCAGTGTTCCAGGGTAAAATTTTCAAAAGCACTCAAGTGACTTGGGAGACGAAGTCCCATTGATTTTCAATTGCTTAGGCTCCTAAGCCACTTCTGAAAATGTTATTCTGAATCTAGAACATTAGGTTTAGCTCTATGATATCCAGCAACAATGAAAGGTTTCAGGATGAGCAGGATACAAGTTTCCAACCTGTTTTCACTCAGATACAGTAGAATCAGAACCAGTTCTGTGAAGCAGCTCTAAACATACCCTTACCTGTTAGTTTTGTCTCTTCATTTTTTACCAGCCACCAGCTTTCAATGGAAGATGAAATTATTTGGTCTGGGCAGAACAATTTTGTCCCTACTGATATTTTTTCCTCTGTTTCTCACCCCTGTAATCCTTTTCTTAGATTTATTGCTTGTAAATTACTGACTCTGAAATGAAGGAAGGTTTTCCTGTAGAATAGTGCCAGTTATTGCTCACATAATGATCCTTCTGTACACAGCGTATTTATGTGTTATACGACAAATCAACAAATAATTGTATTCAGAACTTAAAAAAAAAAGAAAAACCCCCCACCAAATCTGCCCTAGTTTTGAGCAGAAACACACTTTGGGGTTAGTGTTATAGTCCTGCCTTGCAGGGCTCAGTTGAATTTCATTTATTACAGTGCATGGCAGTTCTGGAAGCTTTCCTTTAATTGATGATAATTACATATCAGCCCCTAATGAGTCAGTTGAGCTTTTATTTTTCCCCTGCATTCCAATGAATTCATATGGGTGTGGAAGGAAGGGAAGGCTTGTTAAATATAGAATCCTGGCATTGAGCTACTAATGTGATTGTAAAGCACTACTCTTTCTTAAGCATTTGGGCTGGGCTATGCGGTGTCCTAGTTACAATTTTATTCTCTTCCTTTTAGATTTAAAAAAAAAAAAACACCAAATCACATTGCCATGACCCCCAGAACTATTCAGGGTGATAAAGACACATGTTGCTGTGCTTTACGAGCTGCCCTGAATAGTGACTTTTTAAAAAGTATATTCCATATGTCGTCTTTGCTTTTTCCAGAGGTGAAAACCATTCCAGGTTTTTACAAGCTCACACATTAAAGGCCTGATCATGTAACAATCCCATGAAGGGCAGAAGTTACATTGGAAATGGAAAACTTTTCATTGTTTAATTACCGTATTTCCACTTGGGTTTGACTGCTGGAATGTTCACAGCATGGTGTTATAGCACTGCAGCTCCTTACTTTGCTCTGCTAGAAAGTAAACTAGCAATTATTTATTTAAAAAAACCAAGACAACCAAATCCTGAAAATCTCTCTGTGCAGGGCTAGCCTTATGGGTGCGCTACAGGGGCGACCGCCCAGGGCCCCATGGTCAGAGGTGAATTAGGGGTTTGTAGGGCCCTGGGCCAGAGCAAGTGGGGGTCCCTCCCCACTCTTTCCACCTGCAGTCCTCCCCGCGCTCCTGACAGCTCCCTGGCAGAAGCGCAGGGCAGTTGGAGTGGGTCGGGGCAGGAGGGTGCCCATTTTTCAGTGGACCCCCCCAATTGGCTAATCCACCACTGGCCATGGTCAGGGGGGTGCCATCAGTGCTTAATTTGTGCTGGCACCTCTGGGCACTTGGCCAGCAGACTCCGCTCTCCAGATGCCCAGCTCGGAAGGCAGCACTGCTGCCAGCAGCAGTGCAGAAGTAAGGGTGACAATACACCATAACATGCCACCTTACTTCTGCACTGCTGCCTTCAGAACCAGGTGCCCAGCCAGCAGCCGTCGCTCTTCAGCTGCCATGGTCAAGAAGCAAGGAGCAGGGTGGGCCTGGGGTGCAAGGCCACAGAAGGGAGCTCGGGGCAATGGGGCGGAGGAAGGCAGTGAGACCCTGGGGGCAATGGGGGTTTGGGGAGCCCAGGGAGGCAGTGGGGCTCAGGGGGCTGCATGGGGAGTCAGCAGGGGTCAGGGGTGCCATTTTCCCTAAGGCCTGCCCTATCTCTGTGGAATACTGTTGTCTCTCATCCCTAACAGAAGTACAAGTATATGATATACTAGGCTACTTGCTTTATGTATGCAGTTCATCTGCAAACACTGCATACTGCCTATATTTCTTCAGTGATGGAGTGATTTCCATTTGAACCATGACTGTGCAGACCTACCCCACCTAAAAGGAGTACACTATGGAGCACAGTTAATCACTGTCCCACAGTACTTTCTTAAAATAGTCTTTATAATACTTACAGGGCCTGATCCAAAGGACATTGCAGTCAGTGGCAGACAACTGGATCATCTAGCATTTTCACCTGTCAATGAAAGCTCTTTACAAAGGAGGATAAATATCACTGTCCCCATTTTACAGATGGAAAAAACGAACACAATGAAGTGACTAAGCTAAGGTCACTCAGCAGGCCAGAGTTGAGAACAGAACCAAGGTCTCTGGATTCCCAGTCCAATGCCTTACTTATTGTGCCACACTGTTCCCCAGATTTCATAAAGTGACATCGCTATCTGTTAGGTAGCAGAGTTAAACTGCAAGGCAAAACCGATAGGAAAAGATTCCTAGAGCATAATACATTCCAACTTTGAAGTAGCTAGATAATGGTAATATCTATGTAATATATGATGAAATTATCAGACTGATAGGAAACCAAATAAATTTAATCTAGCAAATATGCCAAGACAATATACCTAACCAAGAACTAATACCTAACCAAGTTATCTAATCCTCAAAAGAAGACCCTGACCAGATATGAAGCATGAATTACCAACAAACATGGCAACATGCCAAGGGATATTTCTAATTTATTGGGCTCAAACAACATGTTTTAGGTAGGTTATCAGTACATAATTAAAGTTTGCCTAAGAACTGACAGGTGGTATTCTAACTACACAGCTTTTAAAAGAGGGTCTTTGGTATCACTTCAAAGAGGATTGTGGTAAGGAACTGAATCCTAATTAAAAGGATTAAGACCAATGCAAAGTGAGTGCAAAATGGATGTAAACACATACAAGATCAGAATAGCAGCATTTAACACTACTTTGCACTAGTCTCCATGATTATACAAAGTGCAGGACGACGAGTCAAGTGTTGATAAGCTAGGCCAATTTTACATTACAAAATTAAGTCAACCTAATTTATGTTGACATACAGCTGCCATAGTAATTACATTGCTTGTACATGTCTACACTTTGCTTCTTGTGTCAGCAGTGCGCGTCCTCACCATGAGCACAGGTATTGATTGTACTGTCGGGGGGGCATTGTGGGATGGCTCCTGAAAGCTAGGAACAGTCGACATAAGCAAGGAAGTGTCTACACTGACACTGCATTGACCTAATTACATTAACCTTGACTCTATGCTGCTCATAATGGTGGAGTTATTAAGTTGGCGTAGCGGGGCAATTACATCGGTGGGAGTAAAATTTAAGTGTAGATACTGCCATAGTTAGGTCGACATAAGCTGCCACTAACTCTGTAGTGTAGACCTGACCTAAAATAGCTAACGGCAGTGGGTTCCAGGATGAGCTGCATATAGCAAAACAGAAACCACCTGTGGATAGGTGAAGGTTTGTACATAAATGAGATGGGAAACAGCTATCACCCGACAGCTATAAATAGGCTAATCATAGTAGTGAACAGCACATGTAAGCCTACAAGGCTGTATGGACAAAGTAAAGCTACTTTTCTCTCTTGCAAAACCCAGTGGGAAGGCAATGGTTTCATGCCATAAAAGGCTACTCCACCACTGCCCCAGAAAAAGGAAGTTAAAGAGAAGCGCTCATAGACTAAGGTCAGAAGGGACCATCATGATCATCTAGTCTGCCCTCCTGCACAGCGCAAGCCACAGAATCTCACTCGCCCACCCCTGTAATAGACCCCTAACCTCTGTCTGAGTTACTGAAGTCCTCAGATCATGATTTAAAAAGACATCAAGTTACAGAGAACCCACCATTTACACCAGCAAATGACCCATGCCACATGCTGCAGAAGAAGGTGTAAAATCCCCAGGGTCTCTGCCAATTTGTCCTGGGGGAAAATTGCTTCCTGACCCCAAACATGGCAATCAGTTAGACCCTGAGAATGTGGGCAAGACCTACCAGCCAGACACGACATAGGAAAAGACAATATTATCTGACTATTGATTATTTATATTACCATACGCCTAGGAGCCCTAGCTGTGGATCAGGACCCCATTGTGCTACTCTACACAAACAAAAAGATAATCTCTACCCCTTCATTCAGAGCTCAGCTGTCTGAAATTCTGGTGCCACCATGGAGAGATTTGGATTCATAGCAGCAATTTTATATTTTCTTCTGTAGTTTGTAGCCATGTCACAATATTAAAGTTCAAATAAACTGAAACTTGGATGTTTTGTCTTTTTCAACAAACACTCTCCTCCACATCAAGTCAGCACAGTTACAGAATTTTAGATTAAAGGTGACAACAGTAAAGACTTAATACACTGAATAGATGTCAAGTTCCTCTTCCCATCTTATAAAACCTGAGTATTTTGTGTGGTCCTGTCTAGACATTTTGGAAAGACACTCCTCTCTTTAGTTAAGAGTGAGCAAAATGCATAGCTAAGAACAACTTGTAGAGGAGATATAAGTTGAGTCATTTTGATCACATTTACCCTTGCCTTCCTTAGGTAAAGCACAATATGATGCACCTGAATAATAGATTAAGCATTGGTCACAATAGGTTTGTTCAGAATAGGTACAAAATATATTTAACATTCAACGTATATTTAATAACTTTAAACTCAGCTGTTTTCTGAGGTGTCCCTAAGCAACCACTTTCTGGAGCTAACGGCCTTTGGTCCATTCAAAAACTACAGAGTATCTTAATTGGTCCCACTAAATTGGAAACAGAGACATGACTTACCTAGTACATGAAAAGTAATATGTTTTGCATAACATAATAGTGTGTTCTTAGTGCCCTCACTTCAGCAGCTTAATCTCTGTGAGCAGTTTAAGAAAGAGATGACAGCTTTGTACAGTACTATGTGCCCAGAGGAAAGCAGGCTAACACGAGACCATTTCATCTAAGGCTTTCGCTGTATCCTGTAGAAATAGGGAAGGTACTCCTCTCTTGTCTGTCATAGAATATCAGGGTTGGAAGGGACTTATCTGCTATTTGTAGCATCTTGACATTTTAGCCTTTTATTAACCAGTTAGTCTACATGCATAAGGCTTTTCAATACTGTTTCCAATCAATCAGCTATGAAGTTAGATACAACTCATAGTGGTACTGAGGCGCAGTCATCTGTAGACCACAGATGCCTCTTTATAGTCGAGAAGATACTGTAAAGTCTTCTGAAGCCCTTGCATCTCTGTCTGTCTGTCTCTCTCTCTCTCACACACACACACACACACCGGTTGCAAAGTCAAGCACTCAAAAATTAGGAAATGCCAGAGTTAAGATTACCTCTGCAACCTTAATTCAGCCTTCTTGTGTTTGCATTATGACAGTCTTTAATTACATGATCAAATCCTACTTTTTCCACAGGACCCTGTCTCATACCTTAATTCTGACATTTCCTAAATTGCTTGATTTTCCAACCTTAATAATGTTCTTTTAACTGTTTTTTGGTGAAATTTTCTAGTTTTTTAAAAAACAAACAGAAATTCCATCACCTGGCATCATATTGACATCCACATAGGTCATCAGCAGGCTTAGAACCTTTAGATCCACCACACAGACCTCTGCCACTCAAATTAATAGAGAAAGTGATAGCAGTAGGAGGTTGGATCATCACTACAGAGGGACAACACACATACTTTGCCAGGGGATTTCACAGATATTTGCTGACAGCAGAGGAATAGTGACACTCAGGAATCCTGAATTCCATTCCAGGCTCTGGTGGGAGGTGTGCTCTAGTCCAGTGCTTCTCAAGCTCTCTGATGTGGGGGACCAGCATTTTTTTTTCCAATGTGCGCACAGACCAGCAGCCGATGGCTCGCGGACCGGCACTGGTCCGCAGACCACCACTTTGAGTAGCATTGCTCTAGTGGGTATTGAATCTTCTGCCCATTTTCCACACGCTTGACTCTTTCAGCCCCAACCTGTCCCTGTCCCAATCCTGTCTCTTCCCCGCCCTGGCTCCTTGTCCCAGTCTCCTTGCCAAACTAGTCCTAGTCTCCCACTACAAGTTCGCTATCTGAGTCCCAATCTCCCTGCTCCACACACTCCGTTCCAGTCTCCTGGCCTCACCAGTCCCAGTTCCCCACCTCACTTCTTCCCTTCCTGCACCAACTAGTTCCCAGTCTCCATCCCTATGCTCCTCATACAACCTCAGTTTCCACCTTCCCCTCCCTAGCTCCTTGTCTCAGGCTCTTTGCCCAGCCAATCCCAATTCTCCTCCAAAACCCGCAGCTCCTTGTCATATTTGTCTCCCCACTCCTGTCCCCCTCACTAGTTCCTAGTTCTAGTCTCCCTCCATTTCCTCTCCATTTTCACAGTCTACCCTCCTTCAGCTCCCAGTCTCCATGTCTTTGCTTAAATTGTTCCAGCCTGGCCTCTGCCCCCTGGCTCCCAGTGTACTTGCTCAACCAGTCCCAGAGTCTCCAACTCTGAGTCACAGTTTCCCTCCCTGCTCCATTTCCAGTCTCACCAGACTACCTGTTTCAATCTACTCCTTTCCCCTCTCCTGATCCAACTTTTGTCCCCTCTCTTTTCAAATCAGACCACATTCTCCATGCTGCCTGGGTGCCAGCTGAGGCTCACAAAGAACAGAGGCGATACAGGTTCCCCGCTTTCAGTTCCAGTGCCCAGCCCCCACCCCAGCTTGGAGCAGCCTTTACTGGTAAAGTTCTTCTTAGCGCCTATAGCCCTGGGTTGGAGCAAGTTCAGTTGCTCTGTAATGATGGCATGTGCATAGTCTGGACAGCACTAGGACTGAGAGCGGCTCAAGCATGCTCTGTGAGGATAGAATCTTCTGAGATTTTAGCTGCTAAAATTGAAGACATCTCTATTGAGCATGTGCAAACTGTGATTTTTCCAAGGCTTATAACTTGGGCAAATTTGTGTGGCTTTTCACAGGAATGGCAAAACACATATCCCTGGTACAAACGCCATCCCACTGTCCAATTTCAAGTGCCTACTGCAAAACATGTGGACATTAGAGAATTTGAAAGACAAGGTCTCTAGACATTTTTAATGTGAGCAAAACACTGTAATATTCCCTAGCCTCATGCTCAGAAATGGCTGAAGCAGTTTGGCTAAAATTTTCCAGAATAATTCAGCTGAGCGAGACACCTGGCATAGGAAATTTCAGCCCAAACATTTAAAGTTTGGCAAAGTTATAAGCAACTGACAAGAGGTGCTATAATGGGAAGTATCAGGCAACTTTAATAACAGGCAGTGCTACCAGCTCCACCTGTAATACCTGCCTTAACTCTTCTAGGAAGTAGCATGTATTCAGCAAAAATTCATTTTCACCCAAAACCCTATCCTGATCAGCCATGGAGGAGAATTCTGCTCTGCACAAATCCCTATAAACTACTGAAGTTGTTTCTTTTGTACCTGTGAAAAACCTCTGGTTTCTGTAATAGATATATGATATCTTTAGAAGAACCAATGTCTTTGTTAGTAGTTTCTCTGGTCTAATTACATAGTAAAAAATGCATTGCCTTGCCTTGATGAAAGGAAGCCACTCCTTTTAAAAGAATAGGCACCAATCAAACTCAAACTTCAGCTCTCTGGAGAAGGCGGCCAGCTGTGATTCCAAGAGTTTGATTTTGTTTTCATTCCATTCTGAGCATTCATTTGTATTATTTTCTCTAGATGCAGGCCCTTAAGGCCCATTATTCACTTAGAGCCCAATCCAAATCATGCTGAAATCACTGGGAGCTGGATCAGACCATTAGTTTTCCAACAAATGGAAAATATTGTTAATGGGTTTGGGGTAGAACTAGATGCTTTTAGCTACAGAAAAAATATTTTTGTGCAGTGGAGGATATATCTGACCTTCCGAGAACCGAGTCTCATTTAACCACAGTCAGTGAACGATATAGACCAGCCTCAGTTAATACTCTTCAGCTAAATAAAGTTTACTGCTACCCCGTACATCTTTGCAGGTCTTTCCCTAGTGTTTTATCCTCTGTCTGAGTAAACCAAGAAGCCTCTAATAGGATGGAGATTAGCAAATTGCCTCAGCCTCTACCCCTGATTTAATACAGATTGCAAGACATATATTCACCAAACACTTTTACAAACTTTTGCATTTATATTTGTTAACAAGGCAGATAGAAAGAATTCTGACCATGCCCAGCATGCATCAAACAAACTTACATCATGTAATCTCTAAGAAGAAATAGTCTGCATTATTTCACTCAAGATAAATGGGCAAAAGTTCCCATGATTTGGGTCACAATTCCCAGAGTATATATTCAAGTGACATCATCAACATGTTCTCTACTTCTACAGTTAATTAATTTACTGTTCCACTGAGCTCTCCATCCATTCGTAGTGCCAAAGCTATCCTGCACTGGTTCAACAAGTTTATTTTATGGGCCTGATTCTGAGAGGTGCTGGGCACCTACCTACAAATCCCATTACCATCAACAGTTTTGGAGGATGCTCAGCACTTCTTGGGATCAGGCCCCAAATGAGTAAAACTCCTTAAGTCCTGTTCTTTTTCTTTTTTCATAACCACAAGTAATGCAGCTCTGAACCCGATTCCTTGTTGCTTTAGTTCCCCCTACTTGCTTATTATTACTGCTGTATTTTTAATACTCCCCCAGTTTCCCTTCTGTATGTGACCACCCACTTCTCCACCTACAGTCTCTATAATGTGATTTTATCTTCTGTAGTCTCTAATGGTAAAATTATGCTAATTTTATTCAGAGTTTAAAGTAAAAATCAGTACGACTATTATTCTGCCCATATACTGTACCATTGCAGGTAGTTATTCACTTCAGAAGTGAACATGGTGAATAACATAAGAAAATTACACTTGCATACTGTTAGCCAGTTTCATATTTAATTAGTGAGAAAAATATATTTCCAGGTCTTATTACTGAAGTAAAATTAACTCCTTTATTTCAAGGTGTGCTTGCTTGCAAACTTTCAACTCTCATTCATGCCTTTGAAAATCTCCCCATAAGTGACTTTAGATTTATGCTCCTAAGTCTCTTCGACGCTTTTGACAATCCGACTTCAAAGTATTCCAGATGTCTTTGAACACCTGATTCCCTCGATACACCATGGGCGAACACTCGCTATGTCATATGGTGCACATTATTCTCTTTTGGTGGCATACTGTATCATTAGGCCTATGGCTGCTGGTTTAGTGCTTCCACTGTCCTAAGAGAAAAAGCATTGTTACTTGTTATAATAGCATGGGTGTTGTATTCTAACATTCCATATTTCTTGGTTGCTGGCCTCATTTTGCCAATGTATCACTAACAAACTTTTAAAACTGTGTCTCAGATATATAATAAGAATTAAGATGGAGCTTCTAAAGCAATAATGTGACAATGACAGTGCACTGCAAATTCACGATGGCCATGGTGTATTCTCAAATACAGCCAGCACGCTCCCACATTTGCTATAAATGATATACACTAACACACAGGCATGGGCTAGATTTCACAGGATTTCTTCAATCACTGCAAAATACACTGTGATATATGTTGAAGACATAATTAGTCATAACACATTTTATAAATATCATATAAAGGAGAAGCTGACTGAGAGGAACACTTCTGTTTTAGGTGTTCTCCCAGTTAATCCCATGGCAGGACACTTCAAGGGAAGCAGAGTCACGAAAAGTGGGCTAATTTCAGCCCGGCATAAGTCAACACCAGTTCATTGAAGCCAATTAAGTTTTATCCATTTACACTAGGACTGAATTTGGCACAAGGAATTTAGTTTTGGTTATAAATAGACGGACAAAATGACATAAAAGGTCTCCTACTGCTCCCTTTTCTCTGACACAAGGGCACAAAAGAAGCTTTTAATCACCTGGCTCGATTCTGACAAAACCACAGTAAAAATGAAAGAACAGAGTGTCTTGGAAGAAATGTGATTTTATTTATTTGCCATCTTACAGCTCTCTGAAGCTTAGTTCTTTAAAAGCATTTCAGAGCCTTGATGAAACTGTTGCTCAAAATCCAGCTTTGGTGTCCTCTAAAAGAGGATTCTGACCTAGCCTTGGATGACTTATTGTTGAGAGTAACAGATGTCCTTTGCATTGCTGAAAAAGGACTGACTGTTTGAAGTCAAGAGTGCAGCTTCTTTTGGAAAGGTGAGATAACATAAGCAATTTAAATCTGAAATATGAATTCTTTGCACTAGGTGTTGTAACTATATCCTTAGAAATTATTTTAAAAATAACTCTTCAGGGCTTTGATTCTGGAACTGATTCTACATAAGTGGACCCAACTGCACTGAGCAGCAGGTAGAGCTGAGTGAAATTATTTTGGACAAATCTTTCTTCCATTGAAAAAATACAGATTTGGTGACACCAAAACATTCACATTTGGGGAATTCATGCTCATTTTGCCAAACTGTGCATGTCAATATATATATATATACACACACACACACATATATATCCCCAAAAAGACTAAATGTTTTGACTTTTCAGTTCAAAATGACATTGTTTTGAAATTTCCTTCAAATTTAAAAAATTTTAAAAACTTCTTTAAAAACTCTAGAGATCTAAACGTTTTGACTTTTTTTTTTTTGGTTTTCAATTCATCAGAAATTTCAAAAAAATGTTATTTTCAGTTCAACCTGAAATGATTTTTTGGACTTGCTAGCACACTGAAAATCCTCTTATTCATCCAGCTCTGGTTGCGGGTTCAGGGCCTTCTTGTTCACACACAGTAGAAGTGGTTATAAAATGCTATTAAATCAGAATAGCAGCATTTTACAGCCACTTTGAACTGACAGAATATCTATCCAAGGTGTAGGGCAATGAAGAATCACATCCAACTACTATAGATTCTCCACTTTTTTGTATTCTTTAACTTTCATTCTTTATTTTCCTTTTTATTTTGTTTCCTGGCTTCTAACTCCATTCTGTAGATTTATTTCTGTACTGTAAAATTGAATATCTCTTTGCATTTCATATTTCATGATCAGCTACAGGCTATGTTTCAATGCTATAAATTTAATACTGTAATTCTAAGTAAATTAAACACGATAGAATTTTTTTAATGCAGTTCAGTACATTTAGTTCAGTATAAATCTTTGGAAATCATCCCATTCCATGCAACCCTCTCATCATGGCCCTGAAAATGCCAGCACAGTATTTTATTTATATTATTACCCTTCATGTCAACAGAAAGAAATGTGGGCTAAATTTGCATTTTATCACTACTGCAGAACCAACAGTATCCCTGCATAGAACTCCAGGAAAATATAATTCCTCAACTCAGGTATTGGTTTTTTCTTTTAAATGGCATAAAAGATGGACCTTAGTCTGGAACATAGAATTCCTTTGAAACTTACATGATTGTGAAGATGTAAACTTGTAAGTTACAGCTGTTTTGTTCCCTCTAAGTAGCACTGGATGCTCACTTAGGGTACATCTACAGTACGAAATTATTTCGAAATTATTCTATTTGAATTTTCTGAAGCTATTTTGCACATTCGGTCTTCTGTGTCCCCACTAAAGCACATGCATTCGGCAGATTGCATCCACAGTACCAAGGCTATCATTGAATGTCAGAGCGGCGCACTGTGGGTAGCTATCCCACATTTCCTGCAGTCCCCGCCACCCACTGGAATTCTGGGTTAAGCTCCCAGTGCATGATGGGGCAAAAACATTCTCGCGGGTGTTTCTGGGTGTGTGTCATCAGAAAGCTATGGCAGACAATCGTTTTGCACCTTTTTGGCGTGCAGATGCCATACTGCTTTCAGCAGACGGTGCACCGCTGCTCTCCTGCTACTATGAATCCACCTCTCCAACTCAACTCTGCTCGGCCATCGTGAACCAAGCAGCACAACTTCTGCTGCCAACTCTGCTCTCCCGCTATTGCCACGCTTCCGAGCTTCTCCATGTTGTCTGTCCTGGGCTCCCACCTCCGTGAAAGCCACAGAAGACAACCATTTTCAGCCTTTGTTAGGCTACCGTGAACCAAACAGCATAGCTTTCTCTGCCACTCTGCTCTCCTAAGTTTCACGCTCTTTTTCCAGGATTACCCATGCAGGCGCCATAGCCATGGAGCCCGATCAGATCTCCACTGCAGTTTTGACCATTGTAAATACCTCGCGCATTATCCAGCAGTGCAAAACCGGGTGAGGAAGCGACGACAGTGCGATTACTATAGTGATGAGGACATGGACACAGACGGCACGGCATGTGGCGATTGGGAGATCATGGTGCTGTTCGGCCAGGTTCATACTGTGGAACACGGATTCTGGGCCCAGGAAACAAGCACAGACTGGTGGGACTGCATAGTGTTGCAGGTATGGAATGATTCCCAATGGCTGAAAAACTTTCGTATGCGTAGGGCCACTTTCATGGAACTTTGTGACTTTCTGTCCCCTGCCCTGAAGCACAAAGACACCAAAATGAGAGCAGCCCTTACAATTGAGAAGCGAGTGGCCATAGCCCTGTGGAGGTACTTTCCCATGGTGCTGCAAGCACTGGTGGATCACAAGGGACATTTCACTGACATCAACGTGGGATGGCCGGGAAAGGTGCATGACCTCACATCTTCAGGAACTCTGGTCTGTTTGAACAGCTGCAGGAAGAAACTTACTTCCCAGACCAGAAAATTATTGTTGGGAGATGTTGAAATGCCTATAGTTATCCTCGGGGACACAGCCTACCCCTTAATGCCATGGCTCATGAAGTCATACATAGGCACCTTGGACAGTAGTAAGAAGCAGTTCAACTATAGGCTGAGCATGGCGGTGGAATGTGCATTTGGACATTTGAAAGCATGGTGGTGCAGTTTACTGACTCGGTTAGATCTCAGCACAACCAATATTCCAATTGTAATTGCTGATTATTATGTGCTCCACAATATCTGGGAGAGTAAGGGGGAAACGTTTATGGCGGGGTGGGAGGTTGAGGCAACTCGCCTGGTGGCCAGTTTCACACAGCAGAACAGGGCAATTAGAAGAGCACCAGGGCACACTGCACATCAGAGAAGCTTTGAAAGCCAGTTTCATAACTGGCCAGGGTATGGCATAAATTGTGTTTGTTTCTCTTAAAGTTACCCACACCCAATATATATATATATATGAAAGGAAATAAAGTCACAATTGTTTAAAAACCATTCTTTATTATTTGTTGCACAAAACATTGAGAGAAATCAGAAGCTAGATGGGGGAGGGGGAGTATTGGGTTGGGGGGGTGGAGGAGGAGGGAAAGACACGTCCCGAAACCAAATCAAAATTTAGGATATGCCAGCTTTTTGCTGCTTGTGCAATCCTCTGGGGTTGACTGTGTGGGTCACCGTAGCCTCCCTCCCCCCCCCCATGTTCTTGGGCATCTGGGTGAGGAGGCTATGGAACTTGGGGAGGAGGGAGGGCAGTTATTCAGGGGTTGCTGCAGCAGTCTGTGGTCTTGCTGCTTTTCCCGCATTAGATCCACCATACAGCGAAGCATGTCAATTTGCTCCCCCATGAGCCTGACCATAGCATCCTGCCTGCTCTCATCGTGCGCGTCCCTCCTCTCTTCATATTCATGTAATGCTTTACGCGATTCCGCAATTGTTTGTCTCCACGCATTCAACTGGGCCCTATCAGTGCGGGAGGACTGCCTGAGCTCGGCAAACATGTCGTCCCAAGTTCGTTTTTTCCATCTTCTAATCTGGACCAGCCTCTGGGATGGAGTAGATAGGGGCATTGAAACATTTGCACATGTGAGAGGAGGAAAAGGGAGGGTAGTATTTTAAAAGATACATTTTAGAGAACAAAGGGGACACTGTTTCTCAGTGAAACTGGCAATTCACAGTACACAGCATTTGTTCTTTCTGTACAAGGTCTCATTTTGCCTCTTATACTGAAGTGCCTGCCACTTTGGTGTGAGTAAGCCATCACATGCGGCCAGGCAACAGAATTCAGCTTGCTGGCAGCAGCCAGGCAACAGAATTCAGCTTGCAGGCAGCCTGCGGGCTCTCTGGGATGATCGCTTCACACAACAGCCTCACCCCCCACTCCCCACACACACACCGCAGGGCTCCAATGAGGCTCTGAGAAGGGATGAGCCCTTTAAACTAAACGCGAACAGCCCAACGAAGCTGGGTTTCCCCCCACCCCCCACCGCTTGACTCCGATCAAGCTCTCACTCACCAGAAGTACCCTCTCCAGGGTCACGGTCCAGGAGCCTGCTTTGGGAGTAGGGGGAGGCTATTGGCTCCAGTTTTAAGAATAGTTCCTGGCTAGGAGGGGAAACAGATTCCCCACTTGCTGCCTGTGCACTGTCCTCCTCCTCCTCCTCCTCTTCGTCCTCCAAAAACTCATCCTCCTCGCTCCGTGCTATTCCCCCCTTGCAGGTGCCCACAGACAGTGGTGGGGTAGTGGTAGGGTCCCCCCTGCCATAATTGCATGCAGGTCACGGTAGAAGCGGCATGTATGGGGCTGTGACCCAGAGCGCCCGTTCGCCTCCTTGGCTTTTTGGTATGCTTGCCTGAGCTCCTTGATTTTTGTATGACACTGTTCTGTGTCCCTGGAGTAGCCTCTTTCCGTCATGGCCCTGGAGACTTTAGCTTATGTATTTGTGTTCCTTTTTTTAGAATGTAGTTCTGCCATAACAGATTCATCTCCCCAACATGCAATGAGATCCAGTATCTCCCGTTCAGACCATGCTGGAGTTCGTCTGCGAATCCGGGACTGCGTGGTCGCCTGTGATGGTGGACTGTGCTGATGGTCACCTGTGCTGATGGTGACCAAACTGAAAATTCAAAAGTTCCCAGGGCTTTTACTGCCTACCTGGCTAGTGCATCGGAGTCCAGAGCGGTCACAAGGGAGCATTATGGGATAGCTCCTGGAGGCCAATATCTTCGAATTGCGTCCACAGTACCTGTAACCCAGAACTGCGATCTCAATTTTAGCGCTACTCCACTTGCCGAGGTGGAGTACAGAAATCGGAGTAAAGAGCCCTTTAAATTGAAAAAACTGGTTTGGTCGTGTGGATGGAACCAGTTTTATTTCGAGGTAACTCAGCTAATTCCGAAATAACCGCATACTGTAGACCAGGCCTTAGTGTATGATGGATGAGACTGACAAAAATGTAGAATGGCCTAAAACTGAGGAGATATAACTACTTTAAATAATGATTTTTTTAATAGCAACTCTAATTATGTTGGATCATTTCATTAGTAACTGTGCAAAGCACCTCAGGGAATAACAAGCATCAGGCCTGTGTTGCTCACTGGAGACATAGATGCGTATGCAGTGTACCATATACTGCAGAGCTATGGGGAGTACTTTGGCACAAACACGTTCGTGAAGGAAAATATTGGTCAGTATCTTCCTCTGCTTAAACAGAATATTTATCACATCCTGTCTGCATCTGCTTCTCCTCCTCCCAGTATTCTCCCAAGGTTCTATCCCTTATTTCTGCCAGTTCGTTCCTAACCACTGGCCACTTCAGTCTTCTCTTAGGACTCTGTCTTCCACTTTTGCATACTCTGCTCCCCATGCCCTGCCCAGTTTACACTCCCTCTCACTCTTCTACTGTCCCTCTAGTTCCCTTGGTCTCCTCTGTGCCCCCTCTCTGCTACCCCCTACTCCCTATCCATGCTATCTGTCCCAATCTCATTACTCATTATTATTAATACTAATTATTTATATTAACTCCTAGGAATCCTAGATGTTGCTCAGACAAGTAAATAAGATGACAGTCCCTGCTCCAGAGGGCTCACATTCTAATGGGCAGACTGCATGTTTGGTTTGTCCAGCTGTTGCATAGCAGCTGGGTTGAGGTTGGGAGAATAATACTGATAAACCAAACCGTTCAGCAGAAAAGCAGAAGTCACACCACACTAGAAATAGCACCACTGGCTATACTGTAACCCTCACAATGAATTAATATACTCAACAGTACATTAGCATTTGGGAACTTAGTCTTTCTAGATATCCTGAGTGAAAACCTGGCCGCAATGAAATCAGTGGCAAAGCTCCCATTGACCTCAATGGGGCTACAATGTCATCCCTAGTTTAAGGGAATTACATACCTAGGACAAGTTCCTTCCTGTGCAGGGTGCTGTTAGCAGTCCTAAACTGAGCCCTTTGGAAGCCAGCACCCTGGTCACTTAGAATACCCAGGATACTAGGTGTGATTAGAGTAAGAAGGACTTAGGTAGTTTGGGTTGGGAAGGGTAGAAAGGATCAAGCTAATGAAGTAATTAACTCCCCAGCTGGATAGCCCTGAGAGGAAAGGAAACAGTATAAAAGGCTGAGCTGGGGGGGCTTCACATGATGGCTGCTATATCATGAGGTACCTGGACCATAAACAGTAAGAAAGACATTTAGTGAAGGTGTGCTGGTTAATTCACTGAAGGGTTTACCAGCCAGGGTTTCCAGGAGCTGAAGAGGGCTCCCATTCACACTTCCCATGAATGAAACAATGAAGTTCAAAAATAACTCTCTTTAACACTAACTCCGTTTCTCTCTTCTGACATGATCTGGCTATAGCTGGAGGTACCCGTGCGTGGGAAATAAGCCCTGTGCTGCTACTTGTTATATTAACAATAAGGAGCTTCTTCTTAGAAATCATTCTTGTTTATGACAGTGGCCTCCAAATTTAGAAAACTTAATATAAGATATTTGGCAGATGTGCATCACACAATTTTGTGTAGCCCTGGTTGTGAGAAAGAGGTTGACAGGGATGCCACTCAATGAGAACATGTGGGAACATCACAGAATGGCATTTTAGCAGTTCATTGCCTAGTCTGGCACCTACCATCACAAATCTTAGCTCGGGATTGAACTAGTGGCTTTGGAGGTGTTGCTTTATGCCCTGCTTAAAGAACTAAAAGCAGAGAGGAGCAGAAGTAGAGCATCAGGACAGGCACAGTGGCATCAATTGTAGCATCAGAGGAACATCACCCTGGTTAATAATGGGCATAAAGGCATCTAGGAATAGCGGATTACCTGTCAGATCTAGGTTCCCTATCGAGTTCAGTCCTGTATTGATAGTAACACCACTTGCTCTTGCTCTAACTTGGATTCAAATGTTTAGTGAGACAGCCAATCTGGTTCTGTTGAATTCTTGGCGCTCACTTGTGATTTTATTCTTATAAATTCCAGGAAATGGGATCATCAAAAATGGATAGCCTACTCTGCTTTATATTTCAGTTTAAATCCTTTGGGGGTCAGATTTTTAATCAGAACTAGTAGAGATGGGCTGGCAGCCCACACTGGAACAACCTTCAACTTTACAAAAGATCAGGTTTGGACCCATTTTTAAAAATTATTCCCAATATTTCCTACAAAGTATATAAAAGGCTCAGTACATTTTAAACCCTTCATCAAAAATATTTTGTTTAGGGCAAATCTCTGTCCCAGCACCCAGTACAATTATCTCAGCAGGGCACCAGGGATCTTGTCACACAGTCTGCCCCCCACCCTACAGTGGTTTCCCATGAAACAGAACTACAGTACCTCTGCTGTCAAGAGACCCTTCATACTTGCAGAGAGTGAAAGGATTTATCCATTGATGAAAACATAGTTAAGCAATTCTTGCTACTGAAGAAGGAAATGTATAATATGGAGTGATTTGTTTTTCCCTGAAATAATAATTGTGAAGTGTTGCATGCAAGCAGTTAGTGCCTGAAAAATTAATTAGCAAAGACTACACATACAAATCTAAAATTCCATGGCATAAATGTAAATTATTAATATTTCCATTGCAACCACAGAACCGAGTGGCCTCAAGTGACTGAGCTGAGCCCTTTGATTTTCCATTAGTATTGTCAATCTTAGGCAGAGGTTCTCAAACTGGGGGTCATGACCCCTCAAGGTTTCGGAAAGTGGTTACAAGGGGGCCTCGAGCTGTCCGCTCAGTGGGACTGACATCCCTGAGCCCCCATTAAATTAAATTATCCCCCCCAGTTTTAATTTACGGTAAGGGTCACAGTCAGAGGCTTGCTCTGTGAAAGGGGTCACCAATACAAAAAGTTTGAAAACCACGGATCTTAGGCATTTGTCTAGCACCCAACACCATAGTACCCAAGACTTCATGCGGAGGTCTCTATTGGACTTGCTTTCATTAAAACACACATTACATTTTTCCCTACTAACATGATAGAATATTAATTACTGCATTTTTCTAGAGTACAAAAATACATTTGGTCAAATGGAAAACAGAACAGTATAGTAGGGTTGACAACACTCCCAGTTTGGCCAGGAGTCTCCAAGAATCTAGCTTAATCTCCTGGAAGCTACTGAAGCCAATCCGGGAGATTTTAAATCGCTGAAAGTCTGGCGGTGCAGCAGGGCTAAGGCAGGCTCCCTGTCTGCCCTGGCTCCTCACCACTCCCAGAAGTGGCCAGCACTTCCCTCTGGCCCCTGGGGGGAGCCAGGGGGTCTCCGTGAGTGCGCTGCCCTTGCCCTGAGTGCTGATTCCACACACCCCATTGGCCAGGAACTGCAACTAATGGGAGCTGCAGGGGCAAGGCCTCAGGGACATGAGGGCTGCTTCTGGGAGCGGGAGCAGATGCTGGGTCAGGGCAGGCAGGCAGGGAGCCTGCCTTAGCCCTGCTGCTCTGCTGACCGGGAGCCGCCCAAGGTAAGCGTCGCCCAGTCTCAGCCCGCACCCAACCCCCTGCCCCAGCCCTGAGCCCCCTCCTGGAGCCAGCACCCCATGCCACTTCCCACACCCCAACACTCTGCCCTGAGCCCCCTCCTGCACCCAAACTCCCTCCCAGAGCCCGCACCCCAACCCCCACCCCAGCCCAGTGAAAGTGAGTGAGGGTGGGTTAGAGCAAACAAAGGAGGGAAGGGGAATGGAGTAATTGGGGGCGGGACAGTTGGCAACCCTACAGTGTAGTCACATATTGTTCAGACATAAAGAGTTGGTCTAAAAAGAGGATTAGAATTAAAGCTGGCCAAAAACCAGGGCATTTTTCACAAAATGTGTCCATTTTATTCATTGAAAACATTTTGAAATTTGAAATTTTTCAGCCAGCCCTAGTTAGAATTTTACGTCCATGAATAACCCCTTTGTTTCAGTGCGTCCATTTGTTCAGGAACCTTCATTCACATGCATACCTTCAAGATGAGGGCCTCAGTGATCAAATTATACAAGACAATTTTAATTGACTTAGTATTTGTCCCCCTTCACTCCCCAGGAGATTTCAGAGCTCTCCTATGTAGATTTTTGTTTCACCTGTATTCATGGATGTTTCTAACTGTATTTTAGTTTATTTGATTGTTTAAATGATTAACCCCTTTCTAATATTGGCAGGGGCTGGGGTGTTATGTATCATCTCTATATATAATAGAATTCTTCTTTAATCTATCCGCACTTGTGACATCCAGCTCCAAAATGTTCTTTTTACTAGTGTGTTGCCCTATATAATATTAAACAACACAGAAATTCCCACTGTCTTTTCAGGATTAGCAGTGCCATGATTTGGAAAGCACTAGCTGCAGCTATAAGAACATAGGAAAATGGTTAAACTGAAAAACTCCTTCTCAGGTTATAAAAGCTGTTAAGATCATAGCTACTCTCATTTCATGGTGCCTCATACTATGCACACTGTACATCTGAAGTAAAGGACGTCTTACCTCATTGTAGCTCCAAGAATAGTTCCACCCTGTGAGTAGCAGCAGAAGGCTGCCTTGTCAGATCCATGCTGGTGCAGTTTAGAACACGCCAGAAAGGGAATCCCACCAATCCATCAGTTATCACTCTTATCTGAACTTTCCTTTGTTTTAATTTGTCCTCCTTTTCTATTTTTCCTCTTGGAAATAGAACTTTTATTGCGGGCCATAAAATGGAGTGGGGGGAGGGGCCTGTCAAGAGTTAAACTGCCAAAGGTGAGAGCATATGGACGCAAAAAATATATATATCCAGTAAGATGACTGTCATTTCTCTGTCATTAGTACTCTATTGTCATTGTAGTGAGGTTTAATAAACATATATAGGAGCAGTTTAAAAATTAAATCTGACTCTGCCATTGGCTGTTTGTATAGGTTTGAATCTTTTATGTTGTAGCTTCCAAGATCTCTCTATATTAGGGTTGGGGTTTCAGGGAGGGGGAGAGAGGGGGATGACGGACTTTGTTTTTCTTGTAGGAAAACAATGTTAATAATCAGGAGAATAGCAAAAAAACCCACATAATTCCAGACACATTATCACCTCTCATCCTTTTTTGTCTTTATGGCAAAAATTGTAGGTGTTCATCTTGAGGAATTAATTCTCTGATGTTATTTCATGTGAGCTTTTGTAGAGTCCTAGGGTATAGTCTCTGTATGGCAGAATCAGTCTGGGCAGCTACAGAGGGTGTTCACAGGAAATTCAGGCTTCAGAACAAAAAATCCCCTCTGAGGTTTCACGTTTATTTCAGGAGATATTGTCTGCCCAAAGTAATAGCAACTTGGTAAAAGTCTCTGGCTGTATTTCTTCCACTCAGCTTTAGAGTCAGTAAACTTTAGAACAACTATACAAATCAACAACAAAAGCAGCCCTTTTGTTTCTGGAGAGGGAACTCTCCAGTTTTCTGCTTAATAAAACCCATTGGGCCTCATTCTTTTCTCACACTGGTGCAGATCAGCTCCATTACAGCCAGCTGACTCTCAGTGGTGCAAAATCAGTGTAATTAGTTGGTCCTCCCCTATGAGGAATCTAGTTCCTTTTTGAGGTACTGAGTCTAACTAGGCTCAGCTGCACCTAACTAGTTTCCAGGTGGAGTATCTCCCTCAGCTAACTCACACCCCTTATTTGGTGTTAACCCAAAGAAACACCACACAGCTTTCTAGCTCAGCATTTTCTCTTCCAAGGCACACCACCACAGGAGCTGTCATGTGGCAGGAAAAGGGGTCCCCCTAGGAGCCCTGAAAGATATGTGTACCCTATCGCACCTTCCCCACAGACAAAGGAAAATATCTTATTTGTTCATGGACACGTTCCTGTTGAATATCACCCTTATGTACAATTGAAGTTGTATAGCTCAATAAGCCAAACTTAAAACTTGGTGCTAGGCTGGAGACTGAGGCTAAACAAATAAAGTCATTCTGTGCAGTTGTGAAAGAAATGTCTCTATTAACAGCTTGCAAGTTTAAGGTAATTAAGACACTTGAATTTTGGCAGCATGTGGTTGTGTTTCATGTCCTCGTATTCCTGGGTAGAATCTGGAAATGTTATTTATTGTGCCAATCTGGAAAACATTTGGATATGTTGTCTAAACGATGGTTGGTTGTATATTTAGCTCTGTAAACTTTACTTTCTTGACACTTTCTTCAGAAGCTGTCAGGCATGGACATCAAGAAATTAAAATAATAATTATATTACTAATAATGCTTCATATTTCTATGGCACCTTTCAGCTAAGGAATATAAAGCACCTTCCAAACATTAATATATTGAGTTTTGCAAAACCTCTTTGAAGTAGATTAGTACTAACTGTATTTTATAAGGGAAACTGAGGCATGGAAGGTTAAGTGAATTGCCCAAGGACACATGGTAGGTCTGTGGCAGACCCAAGAAATCTGGATTTTTTTTTTCTATTTCCCTCTCCTTTGCTTCAACCACAAGACCATTCCTTTTCTCCCCTTCTTCCTTCCCTCTTCCCCTTAAATAACCCTGCACTCCCTATTGAAAAGTGGCATCTTCATGGAGGAATTAAGCAGTTCTTTCTGTAGGTTTACCCATCTTCTACATTCAGCACAGCAGCCTCTAGGGGGACCAGGAACCAGTCGAAAACCTTTTTTCTCTTGGTGCAATGGTTTTTTATAAGGGCCAAGACCTGGCCCCAGGAATAGGTAGTGCTTAGGACAGTAACAAGGGAACTCCTGAGCTGCATCTAAACTTCACAGCTGTAATTCTCCATTGGTCGCAACAATAGTGGACGGTATAGAGTAGGTAGGACTTAGGTGCTTTTATCACTGTGTCATTTAAATAAAAATGGGTGACTCCTGTCTATATTAGCACTACCACCACTGCTGCACTAGTGGTGAACTATGGCTATGAAATTTACTAGTGTGGATAAGATACCAGGGATGCCCTATAGTGACCAGCTGCTATTAAGTCCCATAACTGAGGAAGGGTTTTCTACTCCTGAAGCTCTGTTGAGGGCAGGTGCAAGCAGCTCTCACTGCCTCCCTAGCAGATCCTTGGAAATGTGGCATTTCTCCCCTCCTCTCATAGACAGTGGGAAGAGCTAAACCATGGAGAGGCTTATCACCTTTAGCCCAGTGGTTTCTGCCCTCAGCAAGGAGGTGAGAGACCCAGGTTCAATTCTCCCTTCTGGTTGAGGGGGAGAAGGCATTTGAATGCAGGTCTCCTACATTGGAGGTGCATGCTCTAACCACTAGGCTATATTATAGAGAAATTTCCGTACCAGGCTCTCTCTCTTTGTGAAACTGATCAATGTTTATAAATAATTAACTAGTCACTGGAGCAGGGACTTGAACTTGGGTCTCTCTCGGCCTAAATGAATGCCCTAACTTCCAGGCTATAAAGTCATTCTCATGCTCTTTACCCTCTCCAGTGACTACCCTAGTCATTGTCATCATGAACGGCAGTGGAAAAGAGAGTGAAATAAACTCTTCATCCAAAACATTTTGCCCAGCTCTATTTATTTCAAGATTCCTAAGGCCCTGTTCCAGACACCTTGCAATTCTAGAATGCTAATAATAGTATAGTACTTTGCACTTGCATAGGACTTTCTAGCCCATCTCAATGTGCTTTACAAACACAAAGTACCAGGCTGCCTCAGGCCCCAGGAGGGTGTGGAATAGGGAGAGGTGGGGACACTGGGAGCCCTGCTAACCTCTAAGGAGGAGCCAGACAAAAAACAGTCCTAGCATTCACTTTAAGTTGATTTTCAGATATAAGGTACTACAGACTGCAGGAGTCTTTGGGAAACAGCAACATAAGATTGGGTCAGAGCTCCTGTCAATTTTTTCTACTGGCTGCCAGCTTCTCTTTCCATGGCTGTTGATGTTTGAAAATGAGGTAAGTTTTAAAATATTGACTTTTAATTTTTTTTCAAAGGAGGTATATTTACAAAGAACCTGATCCTCATCCAGATCCCGTTCCATCTCCCACTGAGGTTAATAGAAAGACACCCATTGACTTCAATAAAAGTTGGAATAGACCCCGAGGATAACGTTCTGGCCCTATTGAAGTAAATGGCAAAACTTTCATTGACTTTAACATGGCCAGGATTTCACACCAAGATTCCCCATTGGCTGCAGAATTGGGCCTTAGAGTTCATCCAGCTGATCTCCCACCTGTTGTAACATGAGTATAAAGGGGCAGATGAAAAAGAAGGCACTCACAGGTCAGTTTCTGTTCCTGGCTGCCAAGCTCACAGCTGTCCATGCCAGAAATCAAAGCATGATCCACCCATTTAAATCAATGGGAGTTTTTCCATTGACTCCAATGGGCTTTAGGATAAGGCCCCTTACCTGGAAAATATTGTATTAATAAATTCAATTTGTAAACTATATAATTTCTTTTGTAAATAAAAGATTTTGAATATAAAGATAGACAAAATGGTAAAAAACAACCCCAATTACCATTTTACTGTTTTTTAAATCCCACTTTATAAAAGCAAGAAAAGAACACACTTCAAAATAGAAAAGCCTTTGAAAAAATCATAGTGCAGTTATACCAGTCACTTGCATTTCTCTAGTACTTGAAGACACTCAGCTTTAATTCAAGTGCCTCATATTGCACAAGGTGTGTGAATGTCTGACAGAACTGCAAAGCTTATTTCTCTTATATGAGTGGCGCTCTTGTACCCAATAGATGAACAGATATATTTAATGTAAACAAGTTACAGCTTAAGAATCAAATTTGTTGCTTGTCAACTTGAAATCTAATCAGTTGCCAAAAAAGGAGTTAAAAGCATTTTTAGGTTCACACCTGTCCTTGGTTTCCCCTGCCATTTTTTGTAGTTTTAAAAATCACACTTTCTTATTCTTTAAAAAAAACATGCAGCTCTCTCATTGCTTTGTTGCAGACCCACACAAACAACAGAGGAAACTGGCTGCCTGACTAGACAGGGGAAGCAGTGAAGTTGACTACACAACTCAAATGCCCAAAGTGAACAAACTGATAAAAATGGAGAAAACTGTAAGAATAGTTGGTAACAAACATTTCACAAAAGTGTAGGGGTTTATGGTGATGGCTGTCTTTATCCTTATAAATTAGTAACATTGAAACAAATCTGCAACAAACCAGCCCTCATAGATGTTTACCTATAGAGGTGCTGATCCTGCAACTTCTTGTGCACAGACCCCTGCCCCTGTGAGAAGCCCAATTAAAGTGCCTTCTGACCACCGGCAGCTGGCATGGTTTAGAGCAACCTTCAGTTTGCTTTGATTTATGCAAAGGTCTGGGCTGGTGCGGAACTGCCCCAGGATTAAGTGATCACAAAAGGCTCCTTTGCAGTGATCTGCCTTAGCTACATCTCATGCTGAAAACCCAGCCTGTGTAAATGTATTTCACAGTCACCTCTTTCACACCCTCTGTAAAATGTACATGTAATTTATGCACTTAAAGCTCCTTTTAAATTGCCATGTAAAGTGGTCTTCTTGTAAATGAAAATCCAATCCAAAATATTTTTATATAAGAAAAATAAAAGCACTATGGAAAATCCATAGTAAAATCCTCACTGTAAAGACGAATAAATTCATCACACAGGCAGGCAGCATGATTAGAAATGGATGGAATTGTCCACCTCAACACCAGAGTTTCTAAGTTTCAATTTGCAAACCAAGCAAAACGTGAGTCATGCAATTCGCTTGCAAAGGAGGAGGACCATCTGCTAGTCATGAGCAGATGACGAATTCACTGCATTGCGACTTTGTCGATACTCCCAAATTTGTAAGTAAACACATTTGGTAACATTTCTCAGATCGAGTACTTGAGAGCTTCAATAATGGAAAAGTTTAAATTTATGCAATACATTCTGAAATCTCATCTTCTGAATGCAATTTAAAAGCACTAGCTCAAATTTGATGGTAGATATTACGATTGCAGTCTATTAAGAGTGGTATATTTTTTTCTCAGGCCAGGAGCAAATTATTGCAACTTTGACTAGTAATACACATTTTAGGAGGATAGCTCAGATCCTGCTACAACAACACTGAAACACTCATTCCTAAGTGTCAACTAACTTCCTTTCCAACTTCATTTACATGGTGCAACTCTGACCTCTACTGGTCACTGGCTTTAATCCTCATCCTTTACCTTCCTACAGATAACTGTAAAGAGTACATGCCAGACCCACTTCTCTGTCTATAGATTCCAAGGCCAGAAAGGACCACTGTGATGATCTAGTATAACACAGGCCATAGAATTTCCCCAAAGTAATTCCTGTTTGAACTACAAATGATTTACCAAATTTGTATCCGATCATACTAAAACTGCATCTCTAATTTTTACGAAGATGGAAGCATCCATTCCTTATTAATAAGGGATAGTCTCTTTTAGATAATGGGCCAAATGCTGTCCTCACCTACACAGCCATGCAACCTCATTGAAGTTGCATGAGTGCAAATGAGGAAAAAATTGGCTTTGCATGTGCAGCGATCACTCACATGTCTAGCCAAACCATAACATTAATATGTAGTCTGGTACAGCACCTTTCATCCAGCGATCTCAAAGAGCTTTATGAAGGAGGGTGTCATTAGCTCCATCTTACAGATGAGGAAACTAAGAAACAGAGATGCCAAATCACCTCATTGCTGGTCAGTGGCACAGCAGGGAATCAAACCCAAGTCTTCCCATATTAAAACATACCCGACTTAAACCTAGTCCATACCTTTATAACTGATTTAGGCCAGAATTTCAAAGGAGCCTAAGGGAGTCAGGCACCTAAATCCCATTGGCTCCTTCAAAAATCACAGCCTAAAAAAACTAGTCAAATGAGAGGGAGAGAGACTGGAAAACTTGTGTTTTGTCTTGAGCCCTTCTCAAACAAGGAACATTGGCAGCGATTGTCATCCATATGGGGTATACTCAGCCCTTTCCAGGGACAAGGGCTCTTTAGAACTATATCTGGCTGAACCTCAGCAGCATAGACTGTGCTGGTAAAGACATGATGCTCTTAGCCATGTTAATCTCCCTATTGAATTTAAACCCACTGTTTGCTCAGATAAAGGTTGTTTTTTAATCAGTTTTATTCCAAGTGGCTGCCTAGCTATGGGATTAGCTCTGACATCCAGGTCAGTTTGGCAAATCTACTAGAAGAATAATCTTCTGCTTGTGAAAAAAAGGGGGAAATGAGGTGATGAAGAGCACTGTGGCAGTACAATTATCAAGTTGTCCCTCTGATGAAACCTTCCATCTTTGTTCTGTGTAAAAACACCTTTCATCCAGGACAAAGTTCATCCTGAATTATGTCCATTCTCCAAAGTGTACCCATCTGCATGGTTTCCTTACACAGGAGCATTCCACTACCTCCACGCCTTCTGGTTTTTAGGAACGCTAATCTTCCTAGGGCTCCTTGGCATTCACCCAGACCTGCAAGAAGAGCAAAGAGGTACCAGACAGGAAGAGAGAGGCAGGAACCAACAGGCAGAAGCCAATAGTAGATGTCAGACGAGCAGACTGTGGAAATACAAAACAGTGTTTGAATCCCTGAGGAAAGAAATGCTCCAGCCTCATCCTTCTGGACCTGTCAGCCACCTTCAACACCTCTGACCAGGCTGTTCTTCTTGAAGTCTTGTCCTCCCTTGACTTTTGTGACTCTGTCATCTCCTGGTTCTTGGCCTCTCTCTTTAATCATTCCTTCAGCATATTCTTATGCCCTCACCCCAACTTTCTGTGTGGGGTCCAAAGGGCTCTGTTCTTGGTCCCCTAACCTCATCCTCTACACCTAATCTCTGGGTAACATCCTCTGCAAACACAAATTCAGTTACCACCTCTGTGCTGACAGCTCATAGGTCTACCTCTCTATCCAGAGCTGACTCTTTCTCCAAACTAAAAGCTCAACCTGTCTCTCTGACATCTCGTGGATGTCTAGATGTCAGCTCAAGCTCAACATGGCTAAAAGAGAGCTCTTAATCCCCCCCCACCACCACCACCTATTATGTCCTTTCTCAATTATCGTGGACAGAGGTTACAGAAGTTTGCTTTCTGGGGGAAGGGCACTGATGTGCATACTGGGTGGGGGGCAATGGGAGAAGTGGCTTAGTGGTAAAAAAAAAATAGTGGCTAAACACCTAAACTCAACTCCATATTCCCCAAATGAGATGTGAGTAACTTCTATTTATCTGCATTTATCCTCAACTACATTGCTGAGTGGAGGCCCCATGAGGGAGCAGGGGGATTTGGGAGGTAGTGGGGTAAGCTAGGAGGAAAATAAGGACAGTGGGAGGCCCAGGAGAGCAAGGGATAATGTCCAGCAGACCCCATCCCATCCCTGCCTCCCCCATACCTTTGCCTGACTTCTGCTTCCCATGGGGGACACTACTTCCCAGCTCGCAGTATCACCTGGATGTGGCTCTGTCCTGGGCTCCCAGCAGTTCAGAGGATGCTCTGCCGATGGGAAGGGGAAAGGGGCTGCCTGGCCTGGGTCCAGCTCCCCACACAGGGCACTGGCACCTGGTCCCTGCTCACCCCAGTTCCTACCTGCTCCCTCCCAGACCTGACACATGGGGGTGGAAACATTGTTCAGTCCCCACAATATTTCCCATGTGGGGGGTTACTCCTCCCAGCTCCCCCCTCACCCCCCCACATCCAACCCTGGTTCAGCTGCGTGGCCCTATCTCTAGGTCTTCACATTCAGGCAATGTCTAAGTCTTGCAGATTTATTGTGCATAACATCTCTAAGATATGGCCTTTCCCATCCATCCATGCAACTAAAACTGTTGTCCAGACTCTCATCATCTCATGTCTTGATTACCACAACCTCTTTTCTCTGGCCTTGACAAATGCAGTCTCGCCCTTTGTCGCGGGGTATAGGGTGTTGGGTTGAGGAGTACAAAGAAATAGGAAGCTACATCTCAAGTGGCAAGAGTCACTGGGGCTGTTCCCTGTCTTCAGGGTAGTGTGGCCTAGAAGCCAGAGTCTGTAAAGCTGCACTTGGGCAGTGCCTGCGCCCAATGGTAGGTGTGGGGTGGGATAGTGGGCCCCAGACCCACCTTTCTCCAGCAGATCCTGACCCAGGCCCCTGGAAAACAGGTAATCTTTGAATCAGGCTCAGGTTCCTGATTCAACAGTTGCGTTACCGGGGCTGCTTCCTACTCTTGTTCTGCTCTATTAGTTCCCCTAAGGAGAGGGGTGGCCTTCCATCTCTCTCGTTCTTCATGGTCAGCAGGGGTTCTGCCATCAATTCAGCTAGTGTCGCCTCTGCTGCCTGGAGCCCCAGCAACTCCCTGGCAGGAGCCTGCAGCGTGCATCTGCTCTCTTCCTCAGCCAGCCCTGACTGAGCTGATCTGCTCCCTTTTGTAGCCTGTCTCCAGTTGGAGCATGCACAGCAGGGGTGAGGGGGCATGGACTCCACAGCTCACCATGTGTGGTCACTCCTAGCTGGGCTAGTGCAGGGTAGATACAGCTCATCACACCCTGCTGATATTCATTCAGGATACTGCTGCACAGATCAGTTCCCAAGCCTGTCGCTTTGACCACGTCACCCCTTTTTTTGCATCCCTTCATTGGCTCCACCTTCTCTTTCCCACCGAACATAAGCTACTTGTCTTCTCATCCAAGGCCCTTCACAACCTCTCCCCACCCTACTTATCATCTCATTCAGTATTGAAAGGTTGATTCCCACTTCCAACTGTGCCATGATGCCAGCGCCAATTGCCCACTTTCCCCTCACACTTGGGAGGAGCTCCGTGTAAACATCCACTAAGCTACCTAACTATTCACCTTCAAATCCCTTCTTAAAATTCTCTGTTGCCGTGATGCCTGTTGAAAAATTGCCAGTGGGAGGGCTGTTGTTGCGCTGAGACATGCTGCCCAGTCTCATTGTTTCCTTTTACTTCCTCATCTGTCTTTGTCCATCTGCTCTTATTTTATACTTAGATTGGGAGATCTTTGGGGCAGAGAGCATCTTTTTGTTCTGTTTATACAGTGCCTAGCACAATGGAGTCCCAATCCATAACTAGGGCTCCTAGGCTCTATACTAATACAACTAATCAATAATAATCACATTCAAAGCCTGGATCAGGCCACTGGTGTGGTATCACCATTCTGTTCTTGCTTCACAGCTCTTGCTAATAAATTGGATTTAACATTATTCCAACCCTTCCACTCAGTACAAGGTGGACAATCTGTGAAGTTGGTGAGCAATAGTCATGCACTACAGGAACTAAAAATAGGTCTCTGAAAGAGCAACGTTCTGTATTTCTCGATGCCGCTAAACCTGGACTTTGGAAATAAAATGTTAATGTCATTCTTATTTTTTTAAAACCCATTTTCTTGAAATTTAATGAAGCCACTCAACTTTCATTTTTTCTTTCAGCAGTACTGACCCTTCACCTAGTTTGAATGATTCATCACCAGCGCATTCACTGCCCAGGAATGTTGGCTTTAAACAAACTACAGCAAATCATTTAAAATAAACACAAGTGTGCTTTCATCTCACAACAATCTGTGCTAACTATATTTTTCACACACAGGATATGTTACATTAAAATCAGAATCACCAGACTTAAAAACCCAATGCCAGCTCAAGCCAGCACAGAATCAGTTATATATTTACTTTACATACAATGATGGGCATGAGTAACATTCACTGCTATTTTAACCCTGTCATGTACCACTTTGCCCGCTCCAATTTCTCTGTTAGTTAAAGGCAAACATGAATTATGTTAAATTAATGCGGGTAAATCTCACTAAAAAAAAATATAATATTCTGATCTCTGAACAACAGTGTGAAGATGCAGATACAAATATCTGCAGTCTTCTCTCCTTTTAGTTTTTTAAAAATTTTCAAAATAACTTTAAATCACACCTTCTAAAAGCTAACGGGGCTGGCTTGTCTGAAATGATAAATATATCTTTAAATGGCTATTGCTTCTTGCTGTCAAAATCAAACAGTTGGAGTCTTAAAACTATTCATTTTCCATTTAAAGGACACAGGGAAGCAGCGTTTGAATAAAAAGAGTGTGTGAAAATGAGGTCAAGGATATTGAGGTCTGCCATAAAGAATTTCCAGCACTGGGATTGACACACATTCTGCTCACATACGCTTGCTACAGTTTTACACCAATGTAACGGAGATAAGATTCTGGTCCAGAATTCCAATATCAGCCCTAGAATAGGACAAATTTCTGGTGGTTGTTTTGTTTTCTTTTTAAAAGTAGCCTGGTTGGTATCACATTCACCTGAGCCTGCGATAGAGGGATTTTTAAATTCCAGCGACCTAGAAGGGCTCTCTTATAGCACCATATTGTTATATTTGGAATTATAGTGGATTCCAGAAGCCAGGGCCAGTTCAAACACATCTGGGTTTGGGGTGGAAATAAAAAGGATTAGTGCCATTTATCACTCTTCCTTCGAGTGAGTATCCTCTTTTAATCTCACCTAGAGCAGGAGTAATCAGAAAGGTTTTGGGGGGAGGGGCATTGCCAGTGCACTTACCAGTAGTGAGACAAGGATACCTACTTATTCCTTGGAAAGAACTGTATCTAAGTGACTGGAGTTGCTTGGTGACGGAAAAGGAAACATTTCTATTCTACCCTGTACAGACTGAAGAGCTCCTGGATGCTGAAGAAACAAGTGCCAAGGTTCCTGCTTGTTACAGTTTTCATGCTATTCCACAATGCACTCAAGCTATACACACCGCTTCCCTCACAAGGGAAAATTTTGAATTTTACAGGACTTGACAAATATGAATTAAACCTGATCCTGTTAAAAACTTTTCCAACCAACTACAAAAGTAACCTCAAGCCGCAGAGATTCTTCTAGATCCAGATACATTTTTAATATCAGTTGAAAGGTGAGATCTGTCCATTGGCAGAGGACCCATGCAAAACCCTTCACTGAGACAAGACACCTGTGCTGCAAGGCCTCACACCCAAGATGGGGTGAAGGTTGGATTCTATCCCCACAAGTCCCTGTTTAGTTTCCCCATTTAACTCGGCGGAAAGAAGGAATTTCACACTGAGGGCTGTCTGTGGTTGGGGAAAAAAGTGGGGGAGGGGAAAGACATTAAAATTTAAAAAATGCTCTTTTTGAAATTCAACTATTCTAAATTTTGAAATTTGCAAAAATTCCCTGCCGCTCTGCTGAGGGCATATTTCCATGGACTTCAGCTATCTTTGAATCAAGCCCCTAGTGAAAACAGAATTACTTTCAATAGAAAAAAACCCCACATAATAGCTTTTATATAGCACTTTCCATCTGTAGATCTTAAAGCTCTTTTGTATTCAGACTAAAATCAGGTCTCTTTCTTCCTGATTTACGGAGGTATTACTGTTCCTCAGGAGCTGTGTAATGTCAGTGTTTATTCCGGAGCAGACTGTGGTAGCCAAAGACTGTGCCTCATGTCGAGAAGCTCGGGACACGGTTTGGGATATGCAGTGGGGGAGCCTGGAGTATCCTGCTGGTAAGGGAATAGGATAAGAACCGGTTGTGGTGCTACAGTGGCGGACCGGGGGGAGGGGGAAGGGCATTAGGGCATTTCTCGCTGGAAGAAGGAAAGCTATAGAACATGGTCCAGTCTTTCATGAGAAGGAGCGGTAAGTCCATCATATAGAGAGGATAAAGCTGGGAGAGGCACTAATTCTTCTGATATTTCTAACACTCAGCATAACAGAGAAACCTTATTAAGAATAAACCAGGGTTACAGAACGTACCATGCTGCAGCTTTACCCATTTTATCGTCTATGCTGCACACGTTGGGTGCTACCGCCACTCAGAAGGCCCAAGAATGTACTTTCCTGTAGGCCGAAGTTTTGAAAGGACAGAAGAAGCCTGGTGCTATTTATGAAATGAAAGAAACGTGATCGACAATCTACAAAAGGCAAAATGATGATATTCCCTGTCTCAAACAACTTGCAATCTAAGGTGTTGGTCTTGCAACTAGGGTTGCTTACATGGTGCCAGTTTCAGAATTGGCCCTCAGAGACAAATCGGAGAAGATAGGGTGCCTCTGGGATTCCAGAGGAAAGTTTAACTTTGAAGACTGGTTTTGAATCACTATATGAAGGTCCCCACATTGGCATTGCAGATGAAGTGAAGCCATAGCATCGGTAGGGAGTTGGATATGGAGAGGAGTCCGGGCACCTATTATTCATTGTACCTTAAATTACATTGCTGTACAATTGATATGAGCAGACATCACCTCCCTGGCTTTTCTGGACTATCCTGAAGAGAGCTGTTGGGAAAGTCTCCAACACAATGTTTTCCCACCTTTTGTTGAAAATGAAGCATGTTAATTTTGATAAAAGTCCATTAAGAAAGAAAAGTGTTAAAGCATTTTGATAAGGTTACAGTGGAACTTTTCGGAATGGAAACTTTTGATTTTCCATTCCAAAAAGACTGTTACCATTTTTTAAATTTCATGTTATATAACATTTTTAAAAAATCAAAACTGGAAGGAAACATTTTGATCATATCAATATAAAACATTCTGCTTGACCTGAAGCCCCAGGATGTTCTGCCGCAGAGTTGCCAAAGAAATGTATTTTGCTGTCAAAGATATAGAAACTTTAGCTAATGGCTAGAGCTGGGGTGAGCCTAAGAATTACCCGTGCTTGTCTAGAATTTGGCAGGCTGCTTGGAATGCATCCAGGATGCCCAGAATTTATAGGCCAGCCCAGGAAACAAACAGCTCTGGGCGGCCCGGGACACCTTTCTTTGGTTACGTGCAAATCTTCACTCACACACACATGCCCCACCTTAAGCAACTCTCCAGTCATTCTGAAATAATTCATCTAGAAAAATTAAATGAGTTTACATCTAATAATAAGAGATTATAAGTGTTCTGTCTTTAGGGTGTCCAGATAGCACGTATGAAAAATCGGGATGGGGGGAAGGTAATAGGTTGCCTATATAAGACAAAGCCCCTAATATCGGGACGTTTGGTCACCCTATCTGTCTTGTTTGTTTGGTGGTTGGTTTTTAACTGCCAGTACACGGGAAGGCATGTCCAAGGGAACAAAAGGTCATATTTCTGGAAAAAAAACTGGCACTAACAATTGGCTCCAATCAGAAGGAGCTTCCTGATACTGAGCAAACATAGGATGATAACAAAGGATGAAAAAAATGATTAATCAGTGGGACATGACTCATGCTATGCAGTCTCTCCTAAGCTTTTCAAATATAGGATTAGTGTATCTTGACTGGTGTGCAGGAATCACGGAGTCACTAATCACCTTGCAAGAATGACCACATTTTTAGGGCCCAGTCCAGTTCCCACTGAAGTCATGGAAATCTTTCCACTGAAATTGCTGGGAGCTGAGGCAAGCATGTGTGCACCGTGCTATTCAGGAGGTATTTGGAATGCTCACTTCATCTCCACAGTATTTTTTTTTTTAAGCAAATCAAAAATGAGGGGAGGGATCTGAATAATGAGAGTTTGGTGCAATGGATTTTATTGAGTAAGATATCAAGTGTCAGATCAGAATTTATAAGCAGCTTTCTCTGCTAAAGGGAAAAATGTGCGGCCATCGCTGGACAGAGCCAGTTGCTAGAAACGGTCATTGGGACAAAGCACTGGCTATAAATGGCTCAGTCATTCAATAAAATGTGTGGAAAACACAGTGATCACTCTTCAACAAGGTCCTGGCCCCATGGTTCAGTGAAAGGACATAGAGAAAAATGAGAACCTTGTGGGAAAGGGAAAGGCTTTTCCAGTACTTGCCTTCCCTTCCTAAGTGTTCAGTGATAACATATGGGGAAGAAAAGAGTTCAGACAGAGAAGAGGACAAAGTGAAAATCCTAGCGGATCTTAAACATAAAAAAGAAGCTTACAAGAAGTGTAAGGTTGGACATATGACCAGGGAAGAGTATAAAAATATTGCTCGGGCATGTAGGAATGATATCAGGAGGGCCAAATCGCACCTGGAGCTGCAGCTAGCGAGAGATGTCAAGAGTAACAAGAAGGGTTTCTTCAGGTATGTTGGCAACAAGAAGAAAGCCAAGGAAAGTGTGGGCCCCTTACTGAATGAGGGAGGCAACCTAGTGACAGAGGATGTGGAAAAAGCTAATGTACTCAATGCTTTTTTTGCCTCTGTCTTCACTAACAAGGTCAGCTCCCAGACTGCTGCGCTGGGCATCACAAAATGGGGAAGAGATGGCCAGCCCTCTGTGGAGATAGAGGTGGTTAGGGACTATTTAGAAAAGCTGGACGTGCACAAGTCCATGGGGCCGGACGAGTTGCATCCGAGAGCGCTGAAGGAATTGGCGGCTGTGATTGCAGAGCCATTGGCCATTATCTTTGAAAACTCGTGGCGAACCGGGGAAGTCCCGGATGACTGGAAAAAGGCTAATGTAGTGCCAATCTTTAAAAAAGGGAAGAAGGAGGATCCTGGGAACTACAGGCCAGTCAGCCTCACCTCAGTCCCTGGAAAAATCATGGAGCAGGTCCTCAAAGAATCAATCCTGATGCACTTGCATGAGAGGAAAGTGATCAGGAACAGCCAGCATGGATTCACCAAGGGAAGGTCATGCCTGACTAATCTAATCGCCTTTTATGATGAGATTACTGGTTCTGTGGATGAAGGGAAAGCAGTGGATGTATTGTTTCTTGACTTTAGCAAAGCTTTTGACACGGTCTCCCACAGTATTCTTGTCAGCAAGTTAAGGAAGTATGGGCTGGATGAATGCACTATAAGGTGGGTAGAAAGCTGGCTAGATTGTCGGGCTCAACGGGTAGTGATCAATGGCTCCATGTCTAGTTGGCAGCCGGTATCAAGTGGAGTGCCCCAAGGGTCGGTCCTGGGGCCGGTTTTGTTCAATATCTTCATAAATGATCTGGAGGATGGTGTGGATTGCACTCTCAGCAAATTTGCGGATGATACTAAACTGGGAGGAGTGGTAGATACACTGGAGGGGAGGGATAGGATACAGAAGGACCTAGACAAATTGGAGGATTGGGCCAAAAGAAATCTGATGAGGTTCAATAAGGATAAGTGCAGGGTCCTGCACTTAGGATGGAAGAATCCAATGCACCGCTACAGACTAAGGACCGAATGGCTAGGCAGCAGTTCTGCGGAAAAGGACCTAGGGGTGACAGTGGACGAGAAGCTGGATATGAGTCAGCAGTGTGCCCTTGTTGCCAAGAAGGCCAATGGCATTTTGGGATGTATAAGTAGGGGCATAGCGAGCAGATCGAGGGACGTGATCGTTCCCCTCTATTCGACATTGGTGAGGCCTCATCTGGAGTACTGTGTCCAGTTTTGGGCCCCACACTACAAGAAGGATGTGGATAAATTGGAGAGAGTCCAGCGAAGGGCAACAAAAATGATTAGGGGTCTAGAACACATGACTTATGAGGAGAGGCTGAGGGAACTGGGATTGTTTAGCCTGCGGAAGAGAAGAATGAGGGGGGATTTGATAGCTGCTTTCAACTACCTGAAAGGGGGTTCCAAAGAGGATGGCTCTAGACTGTTCTCAATGGTAGCAGATGACAGAACGAGGAGTAATGGTCTCAAGTTGCAGTGGGGGAGGTTTAGATTGGATATTAGGAAAAACTTTTTCACTAAGAGGGTGGTGAAACACTGGAATGCGTTACCTAGGGAGGTGGTAGAATCTCCTTCCTTAGAGGTTTTTAAGGTCAGGCTTGACAAAGCCCTGGCTGGGATGATTTAACTGGGAATTGGTCCTGCTTCGAGCAGGGGGTTGGACTAGATGACCTTCAGGGGTCCCTTCCAACCCTGATATTCTATGATTCTAGGAAAGTATAGGCTTTGGCTCAGGCCCTAAATGAATTGGTAGGTGAGAAAGAAAAGAAAGAGGACAGAAAGTGCAGGAATAATAAGAAAAGGAATGAAAAGGAGGAAAAGACCAAGAAGGAATGAAACGGATGAGGGACAAAGGGCCTGAAAAGAGAGAAAAAAATCTGAAGGGAAAATACCAAGGTAGAAAATGGGAAATGTGTATGTTTTTAGCAGAAAATATTCATTCTGAGGCACAGATATTAGCCAATATGGCATAAAAAGTTACACAGGAGCAGGAAAGTAAAAGTTACATCTAAGTCTCACTAGTTCTCTTCCAAATAAGGCAGCTGAAAGTCAGTGTTCCTTTATTGCAGGTACTGTGGAGCTAAAGTTCACTTTCGGTGACATGTTTCCTTACTTTATATCATAGTCTGATAAGTGATTTGTTCCACTGGGAGAAAGCCTTTTATCACCACAGTCCATGTGTATTTTTTTGGCACTGTATCGCAAGTCCAATTATTCAATGTACTTTGTCAGCTGGTGGGTATTTGTTTGATTTTTAACAAAGGCAGAGCAAAATACTATTTTTGAAAAATTCTTTTTTTCACTTTCTCCCATCTCTTGGCTCTTCTTTCCTCCCTTTCTCTCTCTCCATGCCCTTATCTGCACGATGGCATTTTCTTATTGCAGCCACCAGAGCAAACCCTTAGTATGCTTGTAACATTCCACATACACAACTTCTTACAGTGATGCTCAGCTGTTCACACCACTATTGTGACTGCATTTGCTCTGAAGGCTCAGAACTACTGTCTGAGTGCACCACTGCGGTGCCAATGCAGGCAGCAAACACAGCTGCTGCAGCTGTGATAGTGCAATTGGTTCTCCCAGAGCTATCCCATCCAGGGTTTAGTGACAGCTCTGACAAACCTCTGTCACTTGCTAAATCATTGTCCTCCCTGGTTGCATACAGGCTAAGAACAGTCAAAGCCATACTTTGCTGGTCTCAGCTCTGCGCTGCAGACATCTTACACCCACCCATTTCAGTAAAGGCCTTGAAATCCCATTACAACTAGAGCAGTTTGAAAAACAGGACAGAATTTTTGCAAAAATTATCCTGAAAATATGCTGTTTTTTCAGTAAAAAATTGAAATTTCAATGAATAAATGTAATCAAAGTTGAAAATTTTCCACCAGCTCTAATTACAACTAAAATTTGGTTTTGATTTTTTTTCCTTTGGCTTTTCAATAATATAGAATAAAAAAACCAGCACTTTCCTTCCCCTTTGTGTGTGTGTGTGTATTAATAGAAGGTTTTTAAATGTTTATTGTAAAGCAAAGTTCTAATACATTTTTCATTAACAATACATCTCTCTCTCTACACACACACACACACTCCAATGGGTCTGTACTGCTGAAAAAATACACACACAGTAGAGAAAGGTTAATACACACACACACACACCATACTGTTATGCTGTAAGGTGTTACTGGCAGCCATCAATAACAGATATGGTTAAAGTCAGAAGGTGTACTAAGTAAAGTGTACTAAGCTGGGACTATTTATCCATAGCTCAGGCATGGTTGGTGAGTACAAGAGCATATCCAGATGCCAGTGGGCCTGCATACTACACCTCTGACACCCATGCTGCTCTGAGATCCCTCGCACATTTAGTCTGAAGCCGCAAGGTGCAGTCAGTTTCCAGCTGGTGCCATAAGGAGGCACTGCTGAGAGCCCTGACTGTGAAGAGGCTATGTGCCAGCAAGGAGGACTTACATACTCTGCCTTTCTCTCAGCAAAGCTAGCTTGTGGCTGGGTACAAAGCGAGAAGTGGAAGGCAATCACACTATGCAACACCCAGGGCTAGACACATCACATGGTTCTGTGCCAAAGCACCACTGCAAACACTGGTAGTCGCCAGAGTCTCTGGAAGATCTTGCACAAAGTTGGGTACCCCCACAAATTCACCACCATGTGTGCTCATTCCATGACGGCATGCTGGCTAGAGTGCTGGAAAACGGTGCTTCATCAGAGCTGCTTTTGTCACAATTAGCATTAAGCAGGGCTGTGTGCTCGGATCTACACCATTTACCATTCTCTTTGGGGCTATGCTGCTAGATTCTTATAAAGACTGCAGCCAGGGTATTTACATGCAATTCTGCACAGATGGCAGCATCTTCAATCTTGACAGTTGAAAATGGGAGGAGCACATATGGTGAAAGGCTGACAAAAACAATATAAGAATACTCTCAAAAAACTCACCTAAAAGCTGGCCAAGCTGACCCAAACACAGGGCAAGCTGCTGCTGCCGACAGACCTGTTGGTCTTCACTTAAAACCACTGAGAATAGCAGAACAGAAAAAGCCAAAAAGAGAAGCATGGGCAGAGTTTGGGGGGCAGGCAGGCAGCTGGAGCGTGCAATGTAATGAGTTGGGCAGAGGAGACAGGAGACTTCTCCCAGCTTGGGCCCCTGAGGCAGGAGTCAGAATTTTGTTTATAAACAGAGCGATTAACAGATGATTAAGATAAGAAAGGGCTGTTAGGAGGTTTCCTAAAGTTAAATGATCTGTTCCAGGCTTGGTGAACTGCAAAAAGTAAAGTAGCCTAAATGATAGAAAGTAATTGTAGGTATCACCGGACATCCTCAATACCAGGCGGGATGAGCTGGAGTACCAATGAGAAGCGCAGTCAGGAAAGTAACTCAAATACTTCCCTGATGGACTGTATTTTCTAACGGAAAACCTACCCTAAATTCTCAATTACTGAGCGACAATCTTCACCCATTGATATCTTTGCTTTCCACGACCAACTCTCTGTATCACTTTTTATGAGTAATGAACCTGAATAATTGGATGCTAATATTTAAACCGTATTATTAAATTTATTCACCTAAATTTGGGTTATTGCTGGCTAGGTACTATATATATATACACACACACACACACACACACATATATATATCTTATGACTTCTAAAACAAACTTTGTATTTGTGGATAATCTAAGTACTATATCCAGATGTACAGACACTCTTTTCTTAACCTGTATATTATATAATTTTTTAACATTAGCTTTCATAACATTTTAAAATCTTTTCTACAATTATTGGATTCAAGAGGTGGTAACAAAGATACTAATATCTTTTTTTTTTCTTTTTTTGAAGAAATAACTGATTTTTTTAGACAAAGGAAATGCAGTGGATCTAATCTACCTGGATGTCAGTAAGGCATTTGGTACAGTGCCGCATGACAAATTATTAGTTAAATTGGAGAAGATCGGGATTAATATGATAACTGAAAGGTGGATAAGGAACTGGTTGAAGGGGACACTACAGCAGGTCACACTGAAAGGTGAACTGTCAGGCTAGAAGGAGGTTACTAGTGGAGTTCCTCAGGGATCTGTCTTGGGACCAACCTTATAGAACATTTTTATTGCTGACGTTGGCACAAAAAAGTGGGAGTGTGCTAATAAAATTTCCAGATGACACAAAGTTGGGAGATATTGTCATTATGGAGGAGGACCAGAATATCATACAAGAAGATCTGGATGACCTTGTAAACTGGAGTAATAGAAACGGAATGATAGTTAATAGTGCAAAGTGCAAGGTCATGCATTTAGGGACTAACAACAAGAATTTTTGCTATAAGCTGGGGACTCATCAGTTGGAAGTGACAGTGGAAGAGAAAGAGCTGGGGGTATTGGTTGATCCAGGATGACTATGAGCCATAAATGTGTTGCGGCCATGAAAAAGGCTAACACGGTCCTAGGGTGCATCAGGCGAGGTATTTCCAGTAGAGTCAGGGCTGTGTTAGTACCATTATACAAGGCACTGGTGAGACCTCATCTGGAGTATTGTGTGCAGTTCTGGTCTCCCATGTTTAAGAAAGATGAATTCAAACTGGAACAGGTGCAGAGAAGGGCTACTAGGATGGTGTGAGGAATGGAAAACCTGTCTTATGAGAAGAGACTCAAAGAGCTTGGCTTGTTTAGTCTAGCGAATTGAAGGTTGAGAGGAGATATGATTGCTCTCTATACATAAATCAGAGGAATGAATACCAGGGAGCGAGAGGAGTTATTTAAGTTACGCACCAATGTGGACCCCAGAACAAATACATATAAACTGGCCATCAACAAGTTTAGGCTTAACATTAGGTGAAGGTTTCTAACCAACAGAGGAGTGAAGTTCTGGAGCAGCTTCCCAAAGAGAGCAGTGGGGGCAAAAAACTTAACTGGCTCCAAGATTGAGCTTGATACTTTTATGGAGGGGATGGTATGAGAGGACTGCCTACAATGGTGTGTGGCCCATCGGTGACTGCCTGTAGCAAATATCAATAATGGCTGGAAATGGGACACTAGATGGGGAGGACTCTGAGTTACTACCGAGAATTCTTTCCCAGGTATCTTCTTGATGGGTCTTGCCCACATGTTCATGGTCTAACTGATCACCATATTAGTGGTTGGGAAGGAATTTTCCTTGGGTCAGATTGGCAGAGACCCTAGTGGTTTTTCGCTTCTTCTGCAGCATGGGGCCTGGGTCACTTGCAGGTTTAAACTAGTGTAAATGGTGAAATCTCTGTAACTTGAAGTCTTTAAACCATGATCTGAGAACTTTAGTAACTATTACAGGAGTCTATTAGGGGTCTATTACAGGAGTGAGTGGGTGAGGTTCTGTGGCCTACAATGTGCAGGAGGTCAGACTAGATGATCACAATGGTCCCTTCTGACTTTAGTAAGAATATCTGAGTAAGAATATACATTAGAATTTTAAACCTAACCAGTGTCCCATAAGTGACTTGCCACAAGATATCAGAACATGTTAGTATTAGAGCTGAGTGGGTCTAATAGTTATTTAATTTTCTTTCTTGATATAGGAATTAGATACAGTGCTCCTGTCAGATTACAATTTAGAAATTATCTGCAAAAAAATTAGAGTTTTCAGTTGCCTAAGTAGCTCCTGGAATCACAGTTAAAGTTGCCCCCTCCACCCCCCCCGAAAAATCTGAAATGGTGCCCCTGTGGGCCAGCACAGAATTTGCCACCCCCCTCAGGCCTAGCCCAGTTGGCTTGACTGGAGCTGCCCCTCCTCTCCCCATATAAAAGTCAAACTACGCCTATAAAGAGAAGCGTGTGCAAAGAGAGCAGGCTGTGGCTATGTCTGCCTGATGTGCAGAGGCATCTGCTGATCCCTCACTGGTTTACATTCTTCCAGGAAGTTGAACTGAAACAAACTGACTCTCCTATGTTGACCAAGATGGGAAACTCCAACAACTAAGTACCCTTCATTCAAGCGAAACGAGGAAGAAATTCAGTGCCCCTTTCAGTAGGTATAGCTGAAACAATAAAAGCCACTACAACAGGCATGGGCCAGCATGGCAAGTCCTGAGCAGAAGCTAAGCCATGTGGCAAAAGTGGTTTTCCTGGAGAGTGCATACCCTGTGGCTGGGGCATTGATTTGTTGCAGCTGTGCCTGCCTGTGGCTCTGTGAAAGGAACCAGAAATCAAGAGGAAAGAGAACAGACAGTGGGAGGAATCAGTGGTGCATAACTCTGGGAGGAAGCCAGAGACAAAGCTTCTTTCGGACAGGTACTCTTTGGAAAAGGAGATTTAGCTCTCTGACCAAGGAAACTGCCTCTTGTTCCTGCTTTGTTGAGGGAAACAGGACTTTGTGTACATTCTTTGGTGCAATCCTATTTATTTACAAAGAAATACCTCCACCATCTTACCAGAAACCATCTGGGAAGGTCCCAAATATTGGCTAAACCACTCAGGCCAAAGGGCAACAATACCACGTGCACACACGCTTATAAATACATATATGAATGCTCCTTCTTTAAAGGGGGCCCAGGGCTGGCACTGCAGCAAGACAGTTGCCTCTCCTACATCTGCCAGATTCCTGAGATCTAAAGAAGTGAAACCAGAAAGAGAGGTTAACAACATACACAAATATGCCAGGCAGATCCCACTGCCCAAAGTAAAACTTACTTGCCTGTCTGTGACTCAGTGATGTCCCCATGTCACTGCATGAGTGGCCCCATTGCATGAGATAGGGTAGACGCAATGGAGGGACACTGGCTAGACCTCATAGAGGGGATCAACAGAAACTCTTCTTTCTAGAGCAGGCCAGGACAATTCTCGTCTCAGCATTTTAAAGGGAGACAGAACAAGGAAGGGAACTTCAACCCTATCAAAATAACTGTGCAACAAAATAGAAAGTCATAATTTCAATAACACCAACAGCCAAAAGACCCTGCAAGCCCCTTTCCACAGGGAAGGAAGGATGGAGTCAGGGGAAGTAAGATTGATCAGATTGTGTTAAAAGACTGGATAATATTTGGATGGGAAGCAGAGGAGGAGAGGAAATGAGAGACCTCAGGTTTAGATTAGTTTCAGCAAACATGAAACCTCAAATGAGCCTGAACCTCCTCACCTTTTGATGTCACTCATTCCTACTCAGTGTCACGCACGACTGTTATTGTGATAACAGCAGAAAGTTCTTATGTTGAGGAGGCATCTGTGAACTGAGATGCGTAGGTAGATTTTGCTTGATACAGAAAAATCATGACAGAATGAGGTCATATAGTTGTGGGTTCCAGACCTAAACAAGGATTTGGGCTACTATCCAACACTGAGAATGAAGCTGGAGGTTAGAGATGCACTGTTAAAGTGCCATCCTTCTGATGAGCTCCTTTTGTCTAGTGGACCCTAATGACACCATATTATTATTTGGTAAAACCAAATTCATTTGACAGATTAGATTAGATAGCCAGCCTGATGATATATTTTAGAACAATAGTACTATCTTAAACACAAGAACTGAAATTCAAGCTCCCAATGACATTGTGACTAAAAGTATTTCTTGGGAAGCAATCTGGGAAAGAAGTAGCAGAATGCAGTTCCTTTCCCCTCAAAGCATACTTTATTCCTCACTGATGTGTGAAACCTCCAGGTTTAGTACCATCTAATAATTACTGTGCTGTTTACCTTTTGTGTCCAATTAGTAAATCTGTTGAATAAAACTAGACCTCAGTGGCACCTCACTAGACATCTCCCTCACATTTTGACATCTTGTTGTTTACCTTTCTGCTTGGTTAGTGGTCCTTTAGTCAACCTTCAAATACATTGGACAGGACAGCACTTGTCTGCCAGCCTTTTTTAAGGAATTATCATGTACGATTTTATGATGAATTCTTTCAAGTCCTATACTACATTCTACTCACTGCATTCCCATCATCCAGTAATTTTGTAATTCAAATAAAGAATCAAGTTCATAGAGTTTAAAGCCAGAAAGACCATTATGACCATCAAGTGTGATCTTCAGGATAACACAGGTCTTAGAGTTTTACACAGTAATTCCTGCAGTGGAGGGAATTGCTCTTCTCTACTATGTATACGAACAATATTGAGTCCAAAAAACTTGCAGGTGAAATAAAACCTTCTTTAGAAAGACATTCAGTCTTGCTTAAAAGGCCAATACTGTGTATGGGTAGGTATCCATAGACCACAATCAAGTCACCTGTAAATGAACTGAGCTCCTTAAGTCTAGCATTTTTAGGCATGCGTTCTACAGCTCAGCTCATTTTTGTAGCTATTCCTAGCACCTTCTACTACAATTTTTCAAAACCCATTTTAAAGTGGGGACACCAAAACTGGAACCAGCATTCCAGCAGTAGTCTTCCCTTTGATCGCAGTCTGTGTACCCAATACACATGCTGTTAGGATTCAATTTTCTCTGAAGGGCCTAATCCCATTCCCATGGAAGTATATGGCAAAACTCCCATTATCTATCACATATCTGTGGGAGCAGATTCAGGGCCTGTGAGGATCTGTGTACTATTTCCTTGAATTTGCAGTAGGAAACAAGGTAAGAGGTTATGGTTTTAGGAGGGGAAGCTCTGTATTGGGGCAGAGAGAGAATGTAGTTTTAGGGATAACACTGAACAATTCTAATAAAGTTACCTGTTTAATTATTATTCTTTCCCATTGTGCAAGGCACTGTGTAAACACAGAATAAAGAGACAGTCCCTGCCCCAAAGAGCTTACAATCTAAGTGTTAGAAGCAGGCATCTATTTCTGCAATTCTTTACCAATGTCACTCAATGGCTCTTACGTGTTTCCAAGTTTTTCATTTAATATTTGTTCCACTGTGGACTGAAATTCTATTTACTGTATAGTGAAATGGTTATAGTGAAATGGCTTAATGGTGAAATCTTAGCGGATCTTAAACATAAAAAAGAAGCTTACAAGAAGTGGAAGGTTGGACATATGACCAGGGAAGAGTATAAAAATATTGCTAGGGCATGTAGGAATGTTATCAGGAGGGCCAAATCGCACCTGGAGCTGCAGCTAGCCAGAGATGTCAAGAGTAACAAGAAGGGTTTCTTCAGGTATGTTGGCAACAAGAAGAAAGCCAAGGAATGTGTGGGCCCCTTACTGAATGAGGGAGGCAAACTAGTGACAGAGGATGTGGAAAAAGCTAATGTACTCAATGCTTTTTTTGCCTCTGTCTTCACTAATAAGGTCAGCTCCCAGACTGCTACGCTGGGCATCACAAAATGGGGAAGAGATGGCCAGCCCTCTGTGGAGATAGAGGTGGTTAGGGACTTTTTAGAAAAGCTGGACGTGCACAAGTCCATGGGGCCGGACGAGTTGCATCCGAGAGTGCTGAAGGAACTGGCGGCTGTGATTGCAGAGCCATTGGCCATTATCTTTGAAAACTCGTGGCGAACCGGGGAAGTCCCGGATGACTGGAAAAAGGCTAATGTAGTGCCAATCTTTAAAAAAGGGAAGAAGGAGGATCCTGGGAACTACAGGCCAGTCAGCCTCACTTCAGTCCCTGGAAAAATCATGGAGCAGGTCCTCAAAGAATCAATCCTGAAGCACTTGCATGAGAGGAAAGTGATCAGGAACAGCCAGCATGGATTCACCAAGGGAAGGTCATGCCTGACTAATCTAATCGCCTTCTATGATGAGATTACTGGTTCTGTGGATGAAGGGAAAGCAGTGGATGTATTGTTTCTTGACTTTAGCAAAGCTTTTGACACGGTCTCCCACAGTATTCTTGTCAGCAAGTTAAGGAAGTATGGGCTGGATGAATGCACTACAAGGTGGGTAGAAAGCTGGCTAGATTGTCGGGCTCAACGGGTAGTGATCAATGGCTCCATGTCTAGTTGGCAGCCGGTATCAAGTGGAGTGCCCCAAGGGTCGGTCCTGGGGCCGGTTTTGTTCAATATCTTCATAAATGATCTGGAGGATGGTGTGGATTGCACTCTCAGCAAATTTGCGGATGATACTAAACTGGGAGGAGTGGTAGATACGCTGGAGGGGAGGGATAGGATACAGAAGGACCTAGACAAATTGGAGGATTGGGCCAAAAGAAATCTGATGAGGTTCAATAAGGATAAGTGCAGGGTCCTGCACTTAGGACGGAAGAACCCAATGCACAGCTACAGACTAGGGACCGAATGGCTAGGCAGCAGTTCTGCGGAAAAGGACCTAGGGGTGACAGTGGACGAGAAGCTGGATATGAGTCAGCAGTGTGCCCTTGTTGCCAAGAAGGCCAATGTCATTTTGGGATGTATAAGTAGGGGCATAGCGAGCAGATCGAGGGACGTGATCGTTCCCCTCTATTCGACATTGGTGAGGCCTCATCTGGAGTACTGTGTCCAGTTTTGGGCCCCACACTTCAAGAAGGATGTGGATAAATTGGAGAGAGTCCAGCGAAGGGCAACAAAAATGATTAGGGGTCTGGAACACATGAGTTATGAGGAGAGGCTGAGGGAGCTGGGATTGTTTAGCCTGCAGAAGAGAAGAATGAGGGGGGATTTGATAGCTGTTTTCAACTACCTGAAAGGGGGTTCCAAAGAGGATGGCTCTAGACTGTTCTCAATGGTATCAGAAGACAGAACGAGGAGTAATGGTCTCAAGCTGCAGTGGGGGAGGTTTAGATTGGATATTAGGAAAAACTTTTTCACTATGAGGGTGGTGAAACACTGGAATGCGTTACCTAGGGAGGTGGTAGAATCTCCTTCCTTGGAGGTTTTTATGGTCAGGCTTGACAAAGCCCTGGCTGGGATGATTTAACTGGGAATTGGTCCTGCTTTGAGCAGGGGGTTGGACTAGATGACCTTCTGGGGTCCCTTCCAACCCTTATATTCTATGATTCTATGATGACCAGAGCAGCTCATTTTAATTTTTTTTTAAAAGGCAATACTTTATCAGCTTTTCTCCAGCCCTCTGTGACCTTTCAGAAATAATTTCCAGTGGTTCAGAAAGCTCATAAGCTCATTGGTAAGACATCAGAATGTGTATTAGCTAGGCCTGCTGGCAGACTTTAGTTCTTCCAAGTATTCTCTTACCTGCTTTTCGTTAAAAGTGATATTGACAATTTCTTAATTATTTTAAGTGAAACAAGAAGCATCAGGAGGTATCTAAAGAGGTTAAAAAGAATGAGATAGAAGTTCATTAGAATTTATTTCGCTGAAGAAATGATTGTTCGATGTTCAAAGAAATGATTGCAGTCTGAAAACTATTAGGGTATGTCTACACTACGGAATTAGGTCGAATTTATAGAAGTCGGTTTTTTAGAAATTGGTTTTATATATTCGAGTGTGTGTGTCCCCACAGAAAATGTTCTAAGTGCATTAAGTTCATTAACTCGACGGAGTGCTTCCACAGTACAGAGGCAAGCGTCGACTTCCGGAGCGTTGCACTGTGGGTAGCTATCCCACAGTTCCCGCAGTCTCCGCTGCCCATTGGAATTCTGGGTTGAGATCCCAATGCCTGATGGGGCTAAAACATTGTCTCGGGTAGTTCTGGGTACATATCGTCAGGCCCCCGTTCCCTCCCTCCCTCTGTGAAAGCAAAGGCAGACAATAATTTTGCGCCTTTTTTCCTGAGTTACCTGTGCAGACGCCATACCACGGCAAACATGGAGCCCGCTCAGGTAACCATCACTGTATGTCTCCTGGGTGCTGGCAGACGCGGTACTGCATTGCTACACAGTAGCAGCAACCCATTGCCTTCTGGCAGCAGACGGTGCAATACGGCTGGTAACCGTCATCGTCATGTCCGAGGTGCTCCTGGCCACATCGGCCGGGAGCGCCTGGGCAGACATGGGCGCAGGGACTAAATTTGGAGTGACTTGACCAGGTCATTCTCTTTAGTCCTGCAGTCAGTCCTATTGAACCGTCTTATGGTGAGCAGGCAGGCGATACGGATTGCTAGCAGTCGTTCTGTACCATCTTCTGCCGGGCAGGCAAGAGATGAGGATGGCTAGCAGTCGTACTGTACCATCTTCTGCCGAGCAGCCATGAGATGTGGATGGCATGCAGTCCTTCTGCACCATCTGCTGCCAGCCAAAGATGTAAAAGACAGATGGAGTGGATCAAAACAAGAAATAGACCAGATTTGTTTTGTACTCATTTGCTTCCCCCCCTCCCCTGTCTAGGGGACTCATTCCTCTAGGTCACACTGTAGTCACTCACAGAGAAGGTGCAGCGAGGTAAATCTAGCCATGTATCAATCAGAGGCCATACTAACCTCCTTGTTCCAATAAGAACAATAACTTAGGTGCACCATTTCTTATTGGAACCCTCCGTGAAGTCCTGCCTGAAATTCTCCTTGATGTAAAGCCACCCCCTTTGTTGATTTTAGCTCCCTGAAGCCAACCCTGTAAGCCGTGTCCTCAGTCGCCCCTCCCTGCGTCAGAGCAACAGCAAACAATCTTGCATCTGAGTTGAGCGTGCTGTCCAGAGCAATCACAATGGAGCACTCTGATGGGGCTAAAACATTGTCGCGGGTGGTTCTGGGTACATATCGTCAGGCCCCCGTTCCCTCCCTCCCTCCGTGAAAGCAAGGGCAGACAATCGTTTCGCGCCTTTTTTCCTGAGTTACCTGTGCAGACGCCATACCATGGCAAGCATGGAGCCCGCTCAGGTAACCATCACCCTGTGTCTCCTGGGTGCTGGCAGACGTGGTACTGCATTGCTACACAGCAGCATCAACCCCTTGCCTTGTGGCAGCAGACGGTACAGTATGACTGGTAGCCGTCATCGTCATGTCCGAGGTGCTCCTGGCCACATTGGCCAGGAGCGCCTGGGCAGACATGGGCGCAGGGACTAAATTTGGAGTGACTTGACCAGGTCATTCTCTTTAGTCCTGCAGTCAGTCCTATTGAACCATCTTATGGTGAGCAGGCAGGCGATACGGATTGCTAGCAGTCCTATTGCATCATCTTCTGCTGGGCAGCCATGAGATGTGGATGGCATGCAGTCCTTCTGCACCGTCTCCTGCCAGCCAAAGATGTAAAAAATAGATGGAGTGGATCAAAACAAGAAATAGACCAGATTTGTTTTGTACTTATTTGCTTCCTCCCCCATCTAGGGGACTCATTCCTCTAGGTCACACTGCAGTCACTCACAGAGAAGGTGCAGCGAGATAAATCTAGCTATGTATCAATCAGAGGCCATACTAACCTCCTTGTTCCAATAAGAACAATAACTTAGGTGCACCATTTCTTATTGGAACCCTCCGTGAACTCCTGCCTGAAGTACTCCTTGATGGAAAGCCACCCCCTTTGTTGATTTTAGCTCCCTGAAGCCAACCCTGTAAGCCGTGTCGTCAATCGCCCCTCCCTCCGTCAGAGCAACGGCAGACAATCGTTCCGCGCCTTTTTTCTGTGCGGACGCCATACCAAGGCAAGCATGGAGGCCGCTCAGCTCACTTTGGCAATTAGGAGCACATTAAACACCACACGCATTATCCAGCAGTATATGCAGCACCAGAACCTGGCAGAGCGATACCGGGCGAGGAGGCAACGTCAGCGCGGTCATGTGAGTGATCAGGACATGGACACAGATTTCTCTGAAAGCATGGGCCCTGCCAATGCATGCATCATGGTGCTAATGGGGCAGGTTCATGCTGTGGAATGCTGATTCTGGGCTCGGGAAACAAGCACAGACTGGTGGGACCGCATAGTGTTGCAGGTCTGGGACGATTCCCAGTGGCTGCGAAACTTTCGCATGCGTAAGGGCGCTTTCATGGAACTTTGTGACTTGCTTTCCCCTGCCCTGAAGCGCATGAATACCAAGATGAGAGCAGCCCTCACAGTTGAGAAGCAAGTGGCGATAGCCCTGTGGAAGCTTGCAACGCCAGACAGCTACCGGTCAGTTGGGAATCAATTTGGAGTGGGCAAATCTACTGTGGGGGCTGCTGTGATGCAAGTAGCCCACGCAATCAAAGATCTGCTGATATCAAGGGTAGTGACCCTGGGAAATGTGCAGGTCATAGTGGATGGCTTTGCTGCAATGGGATTCCCTAACTGTGGTGGGGCCAAAGACGGAACCCATATCCCTATCTTGGCACCGGAGCACCAAGCCGGCTAGTACATAAACCGCAAGGGGTACTTTTCAGTAGTGCTGCAAGCTCTGGTGGATCACAAGGGACGTTTCACCAACATCAACGTGGGATGGCCGGGAAAGGTACATGATGCTCGCATCTTCAGGAACTCTGGTCTGTTTCAAAAGCTGCAGGAAGGGACTTTATTCCCAGACCAGAAAATAACTGTTGGGGATGTTGAAATGCCTATATGTATCCTTGGGGACCCAGCCTACCCCTTAATGCCATGGCTCATGAAGACGTACACAGGCAGCCTGGACAGTAGTCAGGAGCTGTTCAACTACAAGCTGAGCAAGTGCAGAATGGTGGTAGAATGTGCATTTGGACATTTAAAGGCTCGCTGGCGCAGTTTACTGACTCGCTTAGACCTCAGTGAAACCAATATCCCCACTGTTATTACTGCTTGCTTTGTGCTCCACAATATCTGTGAGAGTAAGGGGGAGACGTTTATGGGGGGGGTGGGAGGTTGAGGCAAATCGTCTGGCTGCTAGTTACGCGCAGCCAGACACCAGGGCGGTTAGAAGAGCACAGGAGGGCGCGGTACGCATCAGAGAAACTTTGAAAACCAGTTTCATGACTGGCCAGGCTACGGTGTGAAAGTTCTCTTTGTTTCTCCTTGATGAAACCCCCCGCCCCTTGGTTCACTCTACTTCCCTGTAAGCTAACCACGCTCCCCTCCTCCCTTCGATCACCGCTTGCAGAGGCAATAAAGTCATTGTTGCTTCACATTCATGCATTCTTTATTCATTCATCACACAAATAGGGGGATGACTACCAAGGTAGCCCAGGAGGAGTGGTGGAGGAGGGAAGGAAAATGCCACACAGCACTTTAAAAGTTTACAACTTTAAAATTTATTGAATGCCAGCCTTCTTTTTTTTGGGCAATCCTCGGTGGCGGAGTGGCTGGTTGGCCGGTGGCCCCTCCACCGCATTCTTGGGCGTCTGGGTGTGGAGGCTATGGAACTTGGGGAGGAGGGCAGTTGGTTACACAGGGGCTGTAGTGGCAGTCTGTGCTCTAGCTGCCTTTGCTGCAGCTCAACCATACACTGGAGCATACTGGTTTGGTCCTCCAGCAGCCTCAGCATTGAATCCTGCCTCCTCTCATCACGCTGCTGCCACATTTGAGCTTCAGCCCTGTCTTCAGCCCACCACTTACTCTCTTCAGCCCGCCACCTATCCTCCCGGTCATTTTGTGCTTTCCTGCACTCTGACATTATTTGCCTTCACGCATTCGTCTGTGCTCTGTCAGTGTGGGAGGATAGCATGAGCTCAGAGAACGCGTCATCACGAGTGCTTTTTTTTTTCTTTCTAATTTTCACTAGCCTCTGGGAAGGAGAAGATCCTGTGATCATTGAAACACATGCAGCTGGTGGAGAAAAAAAAAGGGACAGCGGTATTTAAAAAGACACATTTTATAAAACAGTGGCTACACTCTTTCAGGGTAAACCTTGCTGTTAACATTACATACATAGCACATGTGCTTTCATTACAAGGTCGCATTTTGCCTCCCCCCACCGCGTGGCTACCCCCTCAACCCTCCCACCTCCCCGTGGCTAACAGCGGGGAACATTTCTGTTCAGCCACAGGCAAACAGCCCAGCAGGAATGGGCTCCTCTGAGTGTCCCCTGAAGAAAAGCACCCTATTTCAACCAGGTGACCATGAATGATATCTCACTCTCCTGAGGATAACACAGAGAGAAAAAGAACGGATGTTGTTTGAACGCCAGCAAACATACACTGCAATGCTTTGTTGTACAATGATTCCCGAGTACGTGTTACTGGCCTGGAGTGGTAAAGTGTCCTACCATGAAGGACACAATAAGGCTGCCCTCCCCAGAAACCTTTTGCAAAGGCTTTGGGAGTACATCCAGGAGAGCCGCGAATGCCAGGGCAAAGTAATCCTTTCACATGCTTGCTTTTAAACCATGTATAGTATTTTAAAAGGTACACTCACCGGAGGTCCCTTCTCCACCTGCCGAGTCCAGGAAGCAGCCTTGGGTGGGTTCGGGGGGTACTGGCTCCAGGTGCAGGGTGAGAAACTGTTCCTGGCTGTCGGGAAAACCTGTTTCTCCGCTTGCTTGCTGTGAGCTGTCTACAACCTCATCATCATCATCATCTTCTTCTTCCCCAAAACCTGCTTCCATGTTGCCTCCATCTCCATTGAAGGAGTCAAACAACACGGCTGGGGTGGTGGTGGCTGAACCCCCTAAAATGGCATGCAGCTCATCATAGAAGCGGCATGTTTGGGGCTCTGACCCAGAGCGGCCGTTCGCCTCTCTGGTTTTCTGGTAGGCTTGCCTCAGCTCCTTAAGTTTCACGCGGCACTGCTTCGGGTCCCTGTTATGGCCTCTGTCCTTCATGCCCTGGGAGATTTTGACAAAGGTTTTGGCATTTCAAAAATTGGAACAGAGTTCTGATAGCACGAATTCCTCTCCCCATACAGCGATCAGATCCCGTACCTCCCGTTCAGTCCATGCTGGAGCTCTTTTGCGATTCTGGGACTCCATCATGGTCACCTCTGCTGATGAGCTCTGCATGGTCACCTGCAGCTTGCCACGCTGGCCAAACAGGAAATGAGATTCAAAAGTTCTCGGTTCTTTTCCTGTCTACCTGGCCAGTGCATCTGAGTTGAGAGTGCTGTCCAGAGCGGTCACAATGGAGCACTCTGGGATAGCTCCCGGAGGCCAATACCGTCGAATTGTGTCCACAGTACCCCAAATTCAACCCAGCAAGGCCGATTTAAGCGCTAATCCACTTGACAGGGGTGGAGTAAGGAAATCGATTTTAAGAGCCCTTTAAGTCGAAATAAAGGGCTTCATTGTGTGGACGGGTGCAGGTTTACATCGATTTAACGCTGCTAAATTCGACCTAAAGTCTTAGTGTAGACCAGGGCTTAGAGAGGAACCCAACATTCAAATAAGAAAACAGATTTCAACTTCTCCAGACTTTTGGGGGTAGAGGCTGGGAGTTCAGCTCCAGGATTTTGATTTAAACTATTACACAGATAGGGAAGCAATAATCTTTAGATTTGGTTGTGGATCCAAACCTCCCCTTGCATTTCAGGGTGCTTAGAGCTAGGATTTTCATCTCTGTTTAAAGAATCAAGATTGTTTTGAAGCGATGAAACTTGTATCTGTATGAAGCATCCCCGAGGCTATAACAAGAGGGACCCCCATGCCCTGCCATCATCTCTTCACTGACTACATTTGAAATAAATATATCAGCCTGTGTTGACACTGCTGGCCTCAGCTGTGGCTAATTCTTATCATCAGCTTGCAAACAGTACAGAAGGAAGGATGGCCTTGTGGTTAAGGTACTGGCCTCACACTCAGGAAAAGTAAGTTCATGCCAGGCTCTGCCATAGACTCCCTCTGTGACTTTGGGGAAAGCCATTTAATCTCTCTGTACTTTAGTTCCCCAATTATAAAATGGGGGATAATACTTCCCTGCCCCACAGAGGTGTTGTGAGGATAAATTCACTAATGTTAGTGCTCACATGCTAAATAGCTATGTGGATCATATAGGTACCCCAAAAGAATTCAGACTTTAACAGATGTATAGGTATTAAATGAAGCATAATGTTTATACTGGGGCTTTTCACAATCAGCTTGTAGTTTAAAAAAGTCTTTCCCCAGATAAAGCATGGTCATTGATTTTGCTAGAAGTCAAAAATTGAAAAAAAGCTTTCAGTAGCTTTTCTCTGTGGAGAAAATAAAATGTGCATGTTATCGGTGCTCAAGAGCTAAAGAGACAAAGCTCTGCTCTTTGCAGCGTGTGTTCTTCTCAGCCTGTCTCTTACCTCAGCGGGTTAGCATGACCACTTAGAATCTCGTCAAGGGAAACATGGGTAGGGGAGGCAAATGGAGCAAAAACCAAGAGAAATGCTCAGCACAACCTGGGCAGAAAGAAGTTCCAGTTTCCAGGGTGAGATGTTAGTGGAGGTAGTCTTGCTGGGGTTCTGCAGCTCGGAAGCACATTATTGCTGTGTGGTAGCCCTTCAAGTGAGTGCAATTCCTCTAAAGCCCAAGTCTCCTCAGGAAGTGCCTCACACACACACACGTCTTTTTCTGCAAAGTGTCTCCTCCAAATTTCAGTGCTCCTCAGAGAGGTGTCTCCCCTAATCTGAAAGCTCCTTTAGCATCTGCCCACCGAACACCAGGGGTCAATGACTCCAGCTGGAAAGAGAGCCACAAACAGCTGCCATCCTCCAAGTATCATTTGGATCAGAGATGGTGGCCCATCACAGGTATCAGAAAGGGTGTTGTCATGGTTTCCTCTCGTTTTCCTGGGAAAGATAAAATTATGAAAAGGAGCAGGCAAGTAGAAGATGAGAGTGAGCAAGAGAGAGATGAATGGAAAGGGAGAAAAAGGAGGCAACTGTAGTGATGAACCACTTGAGAGAAGAAAAAGAAAGAAACAAACCCACGCAGCCAGGTTCTCAAAACCTCCAAAAGAGCAAGAGGTAGGAGTTACCCCCTAAGGGCAAAGCAACAGAAGGGGCAGTAGTTTCCAAAGCACACAGGAGTGATCAGGCCCTCTGTGTTCTCGGTGCTGCACCAGCACATATGCATAAGGACATGATCCCTGCCCTGAAAAGTTTATAATGTAAGAGAGCTTTGGAACAATCAAAGGTGAGATAGCCCCTGTAGCTCTATGACAGGCAATGAACACTACAAAACACCTCTGGTGAATAGTTTCTCTGGTTTTTCAATGAATCAACCAACTTGGGATATGGTTAACGGCTCTAATCTTATAAAGAGTACCATGGGACCTTTAATGGCCCCAAGTGCTCAGGAGGACCTTGCTTTTTTACATATATATTTAAATGTGCCTTATAAAGTCATAGAAATGTATGGTTGGAAGGCTCCTCAAGTCTAGTCTATCTCCCTGCTCTGAGTCACAATGAAGTATACCTAGACCAGTGGTTCTCAACCCGCAGCCCGCTTGTGGCCCAATCAGCTCACAGCTGCAACCCATACGACATCCCCAGGGCCATATAAGTAGTATATATATTGTGTGGATGCAGCCTACATAACACATGGAGACCTGCATATGCGACTCACAATGGTAAATATGTTGAGAACCACTGATCTAGACTATCTCTGACAGATGTTTGATTAACCTGTTCTTAAAAATATCCAGTGATGGGGATTCCATAACCTCCCTAGGTAACTTTATAGTTAGAAATGTTTTCCTAATATCTAACCTAAATTCCCCTTGCAGCAAACTAAATGCATAGATTCCAAAGGGACCATCGTGATCGTCTAGTCTGACCTCCTGTGTAACACAGGCCATAGAACTTCCCCAAAATAACGTTTAGAGTATATCCTCTAGAAAAAAATTCAATCTTGATTTTAAAATTGACACTGATGGAGAATCCTCCACAACCCTTGGTAAATTGTTCCAATGGTTAATTACTCTCACTGTTAAAAATTTACATCTTATTTCCAGTGTGAATTTGTCTAGCTTCAACTTCCAGCCATTGGATTGTGTTATACCCTTCTCTGCTAGATTGATGAGCCCCTTACCAAGTATTAGTTCCCCATGTAGGTGCTTAGTGACTCAAAGTCATTCCTTAACCTTTCCTTTGTTAAGCTTAATAGATTGAGCTCTCTGAGTATATCACAATAAAGCATGTTTTCTAATCCTTTATTCATTCTCTTGGCTTTTCTCTCATCCCTCTCCAATTTATCAACATCCATTATGAATTGTGGACACCAGAACTGGACACAGTATTCCATCAGAGGTTGCACCAGTGCCAAATACAGAGGTAATATAACCTTTCTATTCCTCCTTGAGAGTCTCCTGTTCATGCATCCAAGGATTGCTTTAGCCCTTTTGGACACACTCGGAGCTCATGTTTAGTTGATTATCCAACCCGACCCACAAATCTTTGTTCAGAGTCACTGATTCCCAGGATAGAGTTCTCCCATCCCATAAGTATGTCCTACATTCTTTGTTCCCAGATTATACATTTAGCCATATTACAATGCATATTGTTTGCTTGCATCCAGTTTTCCAAGCCATCCAGATTGCTCTGAATCGGTGACTTGTGCTTTTCATTATTTGCCACTCCTCCAAACTTTTGTGTTATCAGCAAACTTTATCAGTGATGATTTTACGATTTCTTCCAGGTCACTGATAAAAATGTAACTACGCCAATTACTTCTTGTCCTACCCTCTGTCAATCTGGTGGACAATTGATCAGCCTTTGTAAAGCAACCTTTTATGTATTTGAAAACTGTTACCATGTCCACCCTCAGCCTCCGTTTCTTTAGACTAAACATGTCTAAGTCTTTCAACCTTTATTCATGAGTCATGTTTTCTAAACTTTTTATCATTTTGATTGCTCTTCTCTGGACTCTCTTCAATTTATCCACATATTTCTTAAAGTGTGGTGCCCTAAACTGGACACTGGCCTCCAGGTGAGGCTCATCAGTGCAGACTAGGGTGGAACAAATACTTCCAATGTCTTACATATGACACTTCTTGTTATTACATCCCAGAATGACATTTGCCTCTTCTGCAACAGCATCATACTCTTGACTATATTCAATTTGTGATCCACTATAGATCTCAGATCCTGTTTAGCAGTACTGCTGCCCAGCCGATTATTCCTAATTTTGTATTTGTACTTTTGATTTTTCCTTTCTAAGTGTAGTATTTTGCATTTGTCTTTATTGAATTTTTATCTTATTGATTCCAGACCAGTTCTCCAGTTTATCAATATAATTTTAAATTCCAATCCTGTCCTCCAAATTGCTTGCAACCCCGCCGAGCCTTGCACTGTCCACAATTTTTACAAGTCCACTCCACCCTCCAAGTCATTAATGAAAATATTAATATTAATTTTTTGTTGAGGGCCAACAGCATGCTTGGTGCCATAACGAACAGAGTAAAAACTGGTTCCTGCCGCAAGGAGTTTACAATCTAAAGATCTGATCCAAAGCCCACTTGAAATCAGTGGGCATCTTTCCCTTGACTTCAGTGAGTTTTGGACCAGACCCCAAGAGTATAGTCAGAGGGTAAAATTTTCAAAAGTTCCCACATGATTTAGGAGTCTAAGTCCCATTTTCAAAAGTGACTTAGATGCTCAGAATTCTCTGCAAAGTGGTTTTTCCATCACTGCAGTATATCCACCCCCCCTCAACAGGGGGTGTCAGGTTGATGGAAGAATTTTTCCCATCAGCCTAGCAATATCTATCCTGAGGCTTGAGTCAGCTTAACTACATCTTTTAGGGGATGATTTTTTTTTTACATCCCGGAGCCCCATAGCTAAGTTGACCTAAGTTTTAGGTATAGAACAGGCCTAAGTGTTTGTGTACACAAGACCTAAGTCTCGTTGGAAGTTACTTTTGAAAATGGGACTTAGGTGCTTTGGAAAATTTTACCCATAGGCAACAATTAAAGAACAAAAAGCACAGGGAATCCATGCCATGGGATGTACAGTGGTGGAACAGCACCCTTTAAAAAAAAATCTGATCTAAAAGGGAGTGCTTCCAGCAGCACAGTGTCTCCAACCCCCTACTTAGGAATTGGTTCGGCATTGACTCAGTGGGAAGAGTACTATGCACTGAATCACCAACACCACTCCCCACAGCACCTGTTTTTTTCCCCTGTAATGACTCAGCTTGATCCCTCTTAAATTGTGAAATCTGACAGGATCACAGTGTGAGGTGTTATGGCTGAGGGCACACTGTGCTACAGTGTACTAATTAAAGGCTTTTCTGGTCCGGGATACAACATTCCTCTCTGTCCACTTCCAGTGACTCTACATGGTTGGGGGTTGTTCCATAACTTTTACAGCCCCACCTATTCCTGTGGAGAAACTGAATCACTTCCTCTTTAGAAAGCTCACCCAAAATTCTTCCTGTTCACTTTAGCTTATAAACTATTATTAACTTTCTCTGTAAAGCAAGATCTTAGTCATTACAGGCCAATTCTACAGTACTCTAGAGTAGACTTTCCCTCTATTCTAGATGCACATATCAGTTAGAGCAAGAGTTCCTGTTAACCATTCTTTTAAGATCATCATATATTATGGTTCCATTCGACCACAGCACATACGTATGTGTGTAATATCACCAGTAGTTTGTTACTGATATCAGTTCCCTTGCTTATTTCTGAAATATTGATAGAAGTGCCCTCTGATTTTGTTATAAATAAAAACTGGCTCATTATCCATCTATGTTCTTCATTTATTAAGAAGGCAACTAATTGGTAGGCTTGGCTCTTTTTATTTTAGTTTCCTATGTCACAGTGGTTTAGAATGAATGTCCCTTAGATGTGACTTGAGCCACTTTAATTATTTAGGACTAGATACTGATACTCTAATTTACAATTATTAAAGTACTCTGCATATAATCCTGTTGATTTCAGTGGAACTATTCAAGGAATAATGTACTCCTCATTTTTAGTCAGGGTGCAGAATCTGTCTATTAGGAAATCTGCCATAGTGCAATCAATGGAATATTATCGTCACCTGAACTGTGCACTAACAACTGTCCAAAACAAGTGACCGGAAAGTTATAAATATATCTGGAGAGTTATAGATATGTTGACATATACAACTTGCTGCTTTTGAGGTCTAACTTGTCTCTCATTCAGGATTTACTTTACATGAGACTTCATAACGACAGAACTTCAAGGGAAACATCTATATGTTTGTCATCCATTTCAAGAAAAGGCATTCCCCTCAGGAGTTTTTTCTCAGCCACATATATGCTCTGTGTGCATGCTGTAGTTGACCCATATTGACTATTAGTCAATACAGGGTACAGGGAGGGGAACGTTTCTGCATGTATGTAATTTTCAACTCATGTTAAAAACCTTCAAAAGGTTTCAACTGCAAAGGAACAGGAGAGAAAAAACCTGAGCCAATCTGCCTCTCTCACCCCCTCTATTTCTCAGTTGTGTTGGCCTCCTCCTCATTTATAGTGTGTCATCTTCACTCCCATTCTACTGTATGGGGACAGAAATCATTCCAGAAATGCTTCACTCACTAACACCTACCTGCTGGAATTCAGACTCAGAGAGTGGGGGATGGGGGAAAACATACCCTGGCAGTTCTTACAAATCACAGTGCCACTGCCGCTAATCTCCTTTCAAGAGAAGTCAAATGTAGTCATGTTCTTTCTTGTGAAACCATTGCTAGCCTGTGGGTGTCAAGCCAGCCTTCTTTTCCAAGAAATCTGTTGCCTCCCACAGTGACTCTAGAGAAATAGCATTCTGATGACAGTGAAGAGAAGCTGTTAGAAAAACATCACACGCCAGAGCTGTACAACACCAGCCTCCAAAAGCCCTTGTTTTTTCAAGCTCAGCTCTCTCCAATTTCATAAAAAGCCAAACCAAACTAAATTTTAGTTTTAAATCTTTTTTGTCTTAAGCCCTGGAAAAAACACATTCTTCAGCTTCCTTTTCCAGTCCATGACAAGAAACACCACACCCGCTCCTCCTTCCAAATCCAGCCCTTTTGAAGAATAAACAGCATCCACAGTTACCCAGCTGCTACCTATACACCCAGTTCTATGCCTTACTGGCTAACATAATGTGACTCAATACTAATCTAAGGTCCAGAGCATAAGACAGCAGGGGTATCCTTTGGAACTATATTATGCTGACATAAGGGCTGTCCTCCGGAGCCAAGAGAGAATGTCCTGGGCCCTCAGCCCACAAACTGCTTCCCACAGGCAAACCTTGGCGCCCGTGCAGAAACCCAATTACTTTAAAAGATCTCCATGCATGTGAAGGGAGCTGTCCATGCAGAGCATCTTGCAGGATCAGGCCATAGTTGGTTGGAAGGCCTCCATCACCTCTGATGACCCTCACTCCAGGTGAAGGAAGAGCCATGTTGCAGAAAGTGACATTTCAAATAAATGAGAGAATAGGTGACACTTTATGAGGTGAAGGCACAGCATTAGCCAATGTTCAGAATATTAATAAAGACAGTACCAGTGAAGTATTGTGGTATTATGCAGGTAATCAGTAAGAGATATCACCTTTCTGTACTAAAAATAACCTTTTGCTTGGTACACAAAGATCGACATATGCAGAAGATTGGTACTTTTCCTTTGCCAGATCAGTAGCATCATAAATGGACCTGAGCTCCTTCCAGATCCTGAGTTATTCATATTGAATCATTGACTCCCCTCATAGAATATCAGGGTTGGAAGGGACCTCAGGAGGTCATCTAGTCCTCCTCACCCCACTCCAAGAAACAGGGTGTATGCTTGTCTGCAGGTGTTTGGAGCATGGACTGGCCTTTGCTATATTTCTGTCCCAAAACAGTAACTGTGTAACTGGAGTCATGGGACTGTCACAGAACCCTTCGTTGCAGACCACACTTTCCCTCTATAGAGTCTCCTGTTTCCTTCCAGCACTTGCCTTGCAGCCAAGGGGAAACTGAGACAACTTCTTCTTTAATTGCAGTAAGCACGCAATAATACATATCATCTGGATTCTTCAACCAGTATATACATGCCTTGGGTATGTAGAGGCATTGTCTTGTGCCTCACAACACGTGATGTGTGAGCTCAGTGGTGGATGGATGAACACCCTGACATGTGATATTGTATTTACCAAAGGGTTTATTTCAACACAAGATTTTTTATTAACTAGTAAAGCTACCTAAGATAATAGTGTCCCAACGGAACAAAGTAAACATTTCCTCAGAGAGAGAGAAGAGGAATCAGTGAGATGCTTCCATTTAATGCTCCCCTGGTGCTTCCCCTTCACCACCAAAGCAGCAGGGTGAAGAGGCCTTTTTCTACTCCATATTTAAAGCCCTCCCTCCTGGCAGTAAGATGGTGGGAGAGTGTGAGCAGCTGCAGGATTGTTTGTTTTAATAACTAAAAGGCCCAGTCAGGATAGAGTCCCCATTGTGGTAGCCATTGCACAAACACAGTTCTCTGTCCTGAAGAGCTTTCACTGTTGCATACTGCATTGCTGATTGCCATGTTCCTACTCACAGTCAACCCAAATACTGTGTATGAGTTTCATCAGGGGCTTAACAGGGCTAAGCCCTGGTCAAGAATGGACCACAGAATCACTCCTGGTGGCAGGCCAGAGGCAATGTCAGTATCACCAATTCATCCAATTATTTTTCAATAGAAGTTGGGGCCAGACGGGACTTCACTGGTTATTATTCTTGATATTTGAGACATTCTTGTTTTGAGTTTTGTTTTGTGGAAAGAAAAAAGTTTGTTTCCTTGGCAGCAAAGGACAAGAAAAAATTAGCATACTATGTAGGCCATAGAAGTTCCATTGGAAAATGATGTTTTAGAGATATATTTTTCACCTGGCAATACAAATCCTCACTGTTCTCACAATAAAATATTGATGAAAAATGTGCCGACGCTTCCAAAACATTATTTTTCGGGTATTCTTCCACAAATTGAGAGATATGGGGAAAGGATAATATGGGAATGAGATGGACAAAAAGAGGGGAACAGTTGTGGTAGTTTAAAAAAAATCATCTTTTTTATTGTGTTGGTTCTTTTTATAGAAAAGTCATAAAAATTAATAGTGGGCTCATAACTTGCTTTTCGGTAGCTCACTGTCCTTAAATGTTTTAGCTCTGTTTGTTCTCTTTTAATATTAGAAATGGGCCCAAATCCACACACCAGATTTAAGTACCCAAGAAATTTTGGATTATTGGAAATCTGAATCCAGATTGCCACAATTTTGCAAATAAACCAAAACAAAACTTCAGACCTTACCATCAGTGCTCAACGTTTGGATCCACATTTCTTCATCTTGAGCCCCATCTAATTAAAATGAAATTATAGTTTGGAGAACAAGACACAGGACAATCTCATTAAAAATACGTGAGAGAGTGAGAGAGAGTGTGTTGAACAAGTTAAAGGCTTTTCTAAATCCATGTGTAATCAAACTGGAAGAGATTCTATAAACAAGATTATCCTTGAATCCAAAATCCCTTTAAAATGGTCTGTTGTACCTTGAGTTCGAGTCCTGGGTTATTCAAATTTACATGAAATTGATATAAACTTTCAAGATTCGGTCACTTTTAATAGCATGGAATACATGCTTCTCAAACATTCTGTGAAAGCTAAAACCTGAGCCAGGTTTTTTTATTCACAGACTGAACTTAGTGATAGTAAAAAGACTTCAGTATCTTCTCTCACTTCCTTTTAGTGTCTGTAAAATCAGGATATCAAGAACAGCCCTATCCAGAAAAATCCTTCCATACAAAAGTATCCCATATTCATGATGGTACTCCCATTGACATCAAGGGTTAAATTTTATTTATTGGTTTATTTATTGTTTTGCAGGGTTACATACCAAAGTTCAAAACAGGATATACATTTTCTTAACAAAATGGGAAAATAAAATAAACTGAGCTAAATTATGGGTTGACTCAGGAATTGATTCAGGGAAGCACTTGCTTAAAGCTAAGTAAGTTGTTAAATGCTTTGATGAATCAGAGTCTTAGACCATGCAACCCTACTGCTTCCAAGTCTGTGAACAATTTGGCTAATTATGCTGTTGACCTTTTCTAAATAAAATCTTTCCAGCCAAAATCCACTTCCTTGCCTGTGATACATGCAGTCCTAGGAGAGTCTACATTGAAAGTGAAATATTTGGAATACTGCAAAACCAAACTGAAGGCGGCAGTTTGAAAAGAGCAAAGAGAGAGGATTGGCAGCAGCGTGATCCATTATCTACAGTGATTACAGGCATCTGACCTGCAAAGAAGAGTTAAGTTTCACCTTTTAACAGTCATGTTGCTGTGTATTAACTTATCATTTTGAGTTCTGATGCCCAAACAAGCATCCTGAGGGTGACTTTTTGTCTCTTGGAAGACACCCACCTGTAATCCTCATCACAGAGGAAGCTGAAGCATGTGTGTTATCCACCAACTTCAGCAATAGGAGATGTGACATATTCAGAGTGTCTGGTTTAACTCCAGCAACAAAGATACAACAGGAAATCATTTGTGATTTGTAGAGACAATTTCATGTGCTTCTTAATGTTTTGGGGTAGGAGGTTAAGCGCCATGCTATTTGAAACAGCGAAAGAGGCCAAAGTGCAAAATCTATCTGGGTCAGTTGTTACTGAGGAAAACCTGATACAATCTGCGAGTAAATGAATTTCACAGTCAAATATTTACTATTTAATATCCACATGTCTGAAGTTATTTCTACAGGAAACACAGATAGCACTACCCGCAATATCCAAGTTCGTGTATAGTTATGGTGACTCCCCCAAGTGTCACTAGAGGAATTGTGGTAGGTAGTCTATGAAGTTCTCTATGGCAATGCTTTCACCTTTTCATCAATGGAAGGAGTAAAGAGCTCTTTTCCCTTTGGAGCTTCTGGCCATTGGGCTTGTAAAAAGATGCAAAAGTATCTGTCTTGGAGCCTTTTTCCATTTGGAACAACCAAATGTGTATGAACATATGAGAAATGTTTCTTAAGCCTCCAGAAGTGTTCCTCTTTTAAATCAGGCTGCCTGGCTTAAGCCATAACTTTCTTGATTGCCTCTATTATTCATTTTGATCTTGCATTCCCTGTACATCTTCATTTTCACCTTTTAAGGCAACCAGGTTTCATAAATTATTACATTGCCATTCAAATTACCCATGAACTACCAAGAGAGACACCAATTTATGCTGTATATTGCCAGTTTGTTCTATGGCATTCTGTTCCATGAAATCCAGATAATTCTAATGGGAATTCATTTCCAAAACATGGAATAATTTTAGACTTGTAAACCATTTTGATGTGTGCAATGAAGTTGTTTACAGCTTCTCTGTATTGTTAAAAATCAATTCTCTATCACAGTAGTTTTCATGCTTGAAGTACTCTTACTCATGTTATCAAATCATGTTTGAATAATTTAGCTTCAGGAGAATTAATTTTTTGATGGGGCAAAAGAAAAACAAGATGTTCAAGGGATGAGTTGATATCCAGATGTCAGATAGCCATCCTGGCCAGGCAAGGCCCCATCAATCAATGACTAATAAATCAATCTCTTAGGTAGGCAAAGTTTCCTTTCGTGCAGTTCTTGGAAAGGGTGAATTAAAGGGCATGTTCTGATGTTTGTGAAATATGAATATTTCATAGGGAATCACTATGACAAAGTTAAAAAAAATGAACAAGGAGAGAAAGAGACTTTTATTTTTAAGCATCTGTGACAGGGTACACCAGACCCTCTGAGGCCCTCTGCTGGAGGCCTTGTGGCCCTGCCACATCCCGCCCCCAAAAAGGGCAGTGGAGAGGGTCCTCCAAGCTGCCTGGAGTGGCTGTGTGGGACAAAGCCAATCAGGGCCCAGCAGTCTAGTATAAGAAAAGCTGCAGGGCCAGAGGGAGTTCAGTTCCTTGCTGGAGCTGAAGGAGTGTGGATGGTGTATGCAATGAGGAGCTGCCAAAATCTTAACAACCAGTTCCCTATAAAAAGTTCCAATTTAAGGGATGTGCCCCAGTATGTATTTTTGTACCAATAGGGTTACCATATGTCCATATTTTCCCAGACGGCGATTTAAGAACCAAAAAGCCTGACCTGTCTGGTAAATACAGCTGTATGTTAACCCTGCCTAAAGTTCTTTTTTAAAAAGATGGGCCTGAACTAGAAATGAGCTCCGTTTCACATGTGTGGGTCCCCACCACTCCCTGGAGTGTGCTAGGGTGACCAGATGTCCCGATTTTATAGGGACAGTCCCAATTTTGGGGTCTTTTTCTTATATAGGCTCCTATTACCCCCCACCGCCATCCTGATTTTTCACACTTGCTGTCTGGTCACCCTACGGTGTGCACATATGTGGGTCCCAGCTGCACCTTGCCCCCCTCATTGAAGCACGTGTGCAGGGTTACTGCCCTGGTAACTGCAGGGCACCAGTGGACATGGGGCCAGCTGCAGACAGGGGCGTGGAGCAGGGCTAGCTGGAGGCAGGGGTGCGGGGCTGGCTGTGGGCAGGGCAAGGGGTGTGGAGCTGGCTGGAGACAGAAGGGTGCAGGGTTGGCTGGAGGCAAGGGGGTGTGGGGCTGGCTGGAGACAGAAGGGTGCAGGGTTGGCTGGAGGCAAGGGGGTGTGGGGCTGGCTGGAGGTAGGGGCTGGCTGCAGGCAGGGCAGGGGGGTGCAGGGCTGGCTGGAGACGGGGGTGAGGGACTGGCTGGAGGTAGTGGCTGGCTGCAGGCAGGGCAGAGGGGTGCAGGGCTGGCTGGAGATGGGGATGTGGGGCTGGCTGGAGGCAGGGCAGGGGTTGACTGGAGGTAGGGGCTGGCTGCAGGCAGGGTGGGGGGTGCGGGGCTGGCTGGAGACAGGGGGCATGGGGCTGGCTGGCTTCGGGCAGGGCTGTAGGGGGGTGTGGCAGGGGTTGGCTGGCTTCAGGCAGGGGGGTGCGTGCAGCAGGGGTTGGCTGGAGACAGGGCAGGGGCTGGCTGTGGGCAGGGCAGGGTGTGTGGGGCTGGCTGGAGACAGGAGGGTTCAGGGTTGGCTGGAGGTAGGGGCTGGCTGCAGGCAGGGCAGGGGGTGCAGGGCTGGCTGGAGACGGGGGTGAGGGGCTGGCTGGAGGCAGGGCAGGGGTTGACTGGAGGTAGGGGCTGGCTCCAGGCAGGGCCGGGAGTGCGGGGCTGGCTGGAGACAGGGGGTGTGGGGCTGGCTGGCTTCGGGCGGGGGGGGGGGGTTGGCAGGGGTTAGCTGGATACAAGACGGGGTGCGGCAGGGGTTGGCTGCGGGCAGGGCAGGGGATGCGTGCGGGCAGGGCAGGGGCTGGCTGCGGGCAAGGCAGGGGGTGCGGGGCTGGCTGGAGACAGGGCAAGGGGATGCGGGGCTGGCTGGAAACGGGCTAGCTGCAGGCAGGGCGTGTGGGGCTGGCTGCGGGCAGGGCAGGAGGTGCGGCAGGGGCTGGCTGGAGACGGGCTGGCTGCAGGCAGGGCAGGAGGTTCAGGGCTGGCTGGAGACAGGGCAAGGGGATGCGGGGCTGGCTGGAAACGGGCTAGCTGCGGGCAGGGCAGGGGGTGCGTGCAGCAGGGGTTGGCTGGATACAGGGCAGGGGGCACAGGGGCAGCTGGAGACAGGGGGTGGCTGCAGGCTGGACACAGGGGGTGTGGCAGGGGCTGGTGCGGGCAGGGCAGGGGGTACAGGGGTGGCTGGAGACAGGGTCTGGCTGTGGGCAGGGGTGCGGGGCTAGCTGCGGGCAGGGCAGGGGGTGCGTGCAGCAGGGGTTGGCTGGATACAGGGTAGGGAGTGCAAGGGCGGCTGGAGACAGGGGCTGGCTGCGGGCAGGGTGGGCTCACGGGGAGAGCGGCTTGGAGCAGCCCAAGCAGCAGGACACAGCCCAGGCCCAGCAGAGCCCCAGGGCCAGGGGAGCAGCAGCAGCAACAGGTTTCGTGCCCAGGGCCAGCTGGCAGCCCACATGGCTCTTGCTGCGCCCCCGGTGGCAGGAGGAGGAATTACATCACTTCCCAGCCGGAGCCCATGAAAACCTCAGTGCCCCCTGCAGAGAAGTGGGTTAACAACCGGTTCTAAAACTGCTTCAGAATTTAGCAACTGGTTTGCGTGAACCAGTGCAAACCGGCTCCAGCTCACCACTGGGTGTATGGCTGGCTGACAGAGCTACAGGACCTTGGATGAGGTAGTGCTGCCAGAAGCCAGGGAGAGCAAGAAGGAGCCCTGAGTTGGTTGAGGGCACTCCATTAGGACAAGGCCCTGAGGTAAGGGGGAAGATGGCACAGGGCCACGGAGAAGTGGCCCAGGGAATTAGAACCGCAGCGTGTCTAAGGCCTGGTCTACACTAGTGGGGGGGATCGATCTGAGATACGCAACTTCAGCTACGAGAATAGCGTAGCTGAAGTCAACGTATCTTAGATCGACTTAGAATCACTTACTTTGCATCCTCGTGGCACAGGATTGACGGCCGCCGGAGGCTTGCAATTTGAGGGGCAATACTGTTCTGCCCCCCCAAACTACAACCATATTTCCAGATCCAGTCCAATCACCCTGGTTGCTCCCTGACAGCTGCTTAAGTCCCAATCTCACCTCCACCCTCAGCAGCTGCAGAGCCCCGCCCAACCCATACACACAAAACAACTTGCTTAAGAACAACTTAAGGGGCCAGAAACATAGACGAGCCCCATTATATTTCTATTGTATTATCTCCTACTGCTCCCATACTCCCCATTCCCCCATCCCTGGAAGTAAGTTTATTTTAATCTTGCCTTAATACTGACATAATATTATTTCTCCGTGCATGATAGCTACCACCAAGAAGACCTGGAATTGGTATTAGCACATGACATGCGCTATGAGAGAATCGCTCTCTTAAGAAGTTGTCCATGTATGAAAATATTTGGCAACTATTTTTGCAGGAAACTCTAACGGGCAGGAGTGTTCATCAAAACATTTTAATCTGATGTTAGAGAATATTGGCATTGAAATTTTGAACCTTAAATGCAGATATTCAATCCACTAAACTGATCCTATGTTTATTCAGTCTGGGAACCAGAAATAATACCATGTGACTAATATTGTCCAATTAAAATTTACCAACACATTTTAAATTCTGAAAATCAAACACATGTAATGAACCGCTCATGAACAAACTATGGACCAAGAATTAGTGTCATAAGCTATTCATAGGTAATTCCTAGTAGCAAATACACTTTAAAGAATAGCTGTAAACTACTCATGGACAATCTGGAAACAGAAAAAAAGAAACTAAGTGCTCCATATAAATTACTTGTTATGAATTATTTACTCAGCTCTAGTAAGCAGGATGTTTTACAAAATATAGGGTTGGAAAACACAAAATGATGAGAAAGTAACATACTCCTTCTTCCTGGAGTTGTCGGCAACAACAAAGGCTAGAGCTCCAAAAAGCTTTGTTTAGTGGTTGGATAGGAGCAGCCGCACCAGAGTTTATTCATCTCTGCTGCTGTTCTCTCCACCATCAAAGAATCCTCCCAACCACACAGGATTCTCAGTGGAGGGGAACCAGTAGCATATAGGGCCTTGAGCAGAGTCCTTGCCACTGGGAATGCACTACTTGCCATAACACTGACATAATATTACTCCTCCAAGCATAATAGCTACCATCAAGAAGATGTGGAATTTTTATTAGCAGAGGACAGTTCCGGTTCAATTCCACCACCCAAACAAGGTCAAGTTGTGTACATTTATTATAACACCCAGCTTTTATATGGCACTTGTCAGCCATAGATCTCAAAGTGCTTTACAAAGGATGCCAGTATCATTATCCCTATTTTACAGGTAGGAAATCCGAGGTACAGAGAGAAGTGACTTGCCCAAGGTCACCCAGCAGGCCAATGGCAGAGCTAGGAACAGAATGCAGGTTTTTTGAATCCCAAACAAGTGTTCCATCCAGTAGGCCACACTGCCTCCTGAAGTCTTACTAGAGGAATTCTGGGTAGAAAGCTTATGCAAATGAAGCTCTCTCTATAGCCATACTTTCCCCTGTTCACTATCACTAGATAGCAGCTAGAGAGCCCCTTCTCCTCTAAGCTTCTGTCCATCTGGAGTTCTGGATAAATAATTTATGCAGAGTAAACTGCTCTGTCTGTGGCCACCTTTTCTCCTGTTCACCAATAGATGGGAGCAGAGAGCTCCTTACGCACTAGACTTTCAGGCCTGGGGCTTACACAAATAACAACCAAAACCCCTGTCTAAGTAAAAACAAGACATAGGCAGTGCTCACAAAAGTTAAGAGACAAAGATTATCACATCAAACAATCTTGGCACTCTTTGGATTTTTCCATGGATTAATACATTTCCTGTGGTGTAGCGAAATTACTTAGCTAAGTTACTGTACAACCCAGAAAAAACAAGTTGGCTGAGCTTGAAAAAAGCTCATGTACTTCAAGGTATTTGTCTAGGCTCACCAAGCTCATTTTTGGTTTTGTTTTAAAATTATACATGGATGCAGAACAAACCACACATCAAATACCTGAGACTAGACTATGTGGTATTTAAAAGTTTCATATTGTAATATTAGATTTGTAACTTCCACCACTTAGGGTTGTACACCCTTCATACACTTTCCTTAGCTTCATCTATAATAGTAATAACTGTATTTGGTAACAGTATATATGCTATGTTTGGTACTTGTTTTTCACCTTGTGTTTTCTACACTGTTAAACAAAGCTAAAAATAAATGTCTCACAATTTCTTCTTGTTTATGCATATTCTGTGGGCACAGACGCAAATGTAAAAAAATGATAAAACAGAAGATAATGTACTCATTTTGGGGTTATTTTTATGTAAAAATATGAAGTATTTGCATAATTTTAATACCCAGCCAGCTGGATATAATGTTTATTGATGTGCTACTAACAAAGATTTTCTCCTCAAAAGAAGAAAGCAAAAATTGTTTTATTTTCCATCCCAGAGCAGGCTGTTTATTCCAGCACAACCATCACAATGTGGTGGCCAGCACGTCAGCTGGTATAAATTGGCCAATTTGCATTGGCTGAGGGGCTAACCTGGTGTAAACTGTTATAGTTCCATCAAATTTACACCAGCTAGGATCTGCCCCATGGCATTGAGAAAGCTTTCAGATTGCCAGGGAAATGAGCACTGAGAAGCATATATAGATTACACACCCTGCATCTGCAGTTTCTTAAGGGTCTTGTTCACAAGGAAGCTATTGTAAAGTTTCAGCCTGTGATGAACAAATCCCTCAAAGTTTCCAAACGTTAGTCTATTTGGTCCATAAAGTCCGGGGTCGTATCCTATGAGTGGAGAATTGCTAATATAATACGAATTTTTAAGAAAGGGGGAAAAAAGTGATCCAGTAAACTACAGTCCCGTTAGCTTGACCTCAATTGCATGCAGTCTTAGAACAAATTTTAAAAGAGAAAGTAGTTAACGACATAGAGGTAAACAGTAATTGGGTTTAAATACAAAAGGTAGATCATGCCAGACCAACCTAATCTCTTTCTTTGAAAATATAACTGATTTTCTAGACAAAGAAAAACTAATCTAAGGAGATCTAATTTATCGGGATTTCAGTAAGGCATTTGATACAGTTCCACATGGGAAATTATTAGTTAAATTGGAGAAGATGGGGATTAATATCAGGATTGAAAGATGGATAAGGAACTGTTTAAAAGTGAGACTACAATGGGTCATCCTGAAAGATGAACTGTCAGGCTGGAGGGAGGTTACTAGTGGAGTTCCTCAAGCATCGGTCTTGGGATCAATCTAATTTAACATTGTCATTAATGACCTTGGCACAAAAAGTGGGAGTGTGCTAATAAAATTTGTGAATGACACAATGTTGGGAGATATTGCCAATATGGAGGAAGACTGGAATATCAGGCAAGAAGATCTGGACTATTTTGTAAGCTGGAGTAACAGAAATGAGATGATATTCAATAGAGCAAAGTCACACACTTAGAGACTAACAACAAGAATGTTTGCTATAAATTGGGGACATATCAGTTGGAAGTGACAGAGGAGGAGAAAGAGCTGGGTAAATTGGTTGTTCACAGGATAACAGACACCAATGTGATGCAGCTGCGAAAAAGGCGGATGCATCAGGCGAGGTATTTCCAGTAGAGACAGGGAAGTGTTAGTACCATTATACAAGTCACTGGTGAGACAATTCTGCTCTTCCATGTTTAAAAAAGATGAGTTCAAACTGGAACAGCTGCAGAGAAAGGCTGCTAGGATGTTCAGAGGAATGGAAGCCTATCTTATGAGAGGAGACTCAAGGAGCTTGGCTTGTTTAGCATAACTGAAAGAAGGCTGAGGGGAGATATGATTTCTCTCTATAAATACATCAGATGGAGGGAGAGGAATCATTTAAGTTAAGCTCCTATGTTGACACAAGAACAAATGGATATAAACTGGCCATCAACAAGTTTAGGCTTGAAATTGGATGAAGGTTTCTAACCATGAAAGGAGTGAAGTTCTGGAACAACCTTCCAAGGGGAGAAGAAGGGGCAAAAACCTGATTAGCTTCAAGACTGAACTTGATAAGTTTATGGAGAAGATGGTATGATGAAACAGCCTACAATGGTATGTGGCCCATTTGCAACTGCTAGTAGCAAATATCTCCAATGGCTGGCGATGGGACACTAGATGGGATACTCTTGAGTTACTACAGAGAATTCTTTCCCAGGTTTCTGGCTGGTGGGTTTTGCTGAGACGCTCAGGGTCCAACAGATCACCATATTTGGGGTTGGCAAGGAATTTTCCCCCAGGTCAGATTGGCAGAAAGGGGGCTTGGGTCACTTGCGGGTTTAAACTAGCGTAAATGGAGGAGTCTCTGTAACTTTCATTTGTGATTTGAGGATTTCAGTAACTCAGCTAGAGGGTAGGGGTCTATTACAAGAGTGGGTGGGAGAGGCTCTGTGGCCTGACATGTGCAGGAGGTCAGACGAGATTACTACAATAGGCCCTTTGGACCTTAAAGTCTATGAGCTTCTCAGGTAACATCAGCCCAATCCTGTCTGATGCTGAGCACCCTCAACCCCCACAGAAGTCAAATACTAAGAATACAAATTAAGAAGAATTAAATGATCTAAGACAAATCCTTCCTGCAGTATTTTCCAGTATGTTTCATCCTTCTTTGTCCACCTATTAACGGGTAAGATCTCTAAAGCCTGAACTGTCTTGTTATCTCTTTTATAGTATGGCAGCACTTAACATACAATAAATTAAATATTAAAACAACAAAAGGAGTTGAGGAAGCTCAGCACTCAGCAGGATTGAGACGTCTCCTCTTTGCCCCACCGCATCCTCATTATGGCCTCATCGGTCGCTCTGCCACACGCTCTCTCACCTCCAATGTCTCTCACCCTCCGCTGGTTGCCGTTCCGCTCACCTCCGTGTCCCTCCCAGACCCCGGTACCCTTTTACTTGGGGTGTTGCCCCCTTGCAATACCCCCACACGCTTCCTGGGTCTCCCCTCCCAGGGGAACCCCCACTCTCTATCCCCACCTTGCCTCAGCCTATGGGCTACTGCCAGTCACCATCTAGCCCCCTTTCACTGGGGCCAGCTGCAGTCTGTACAAGCCAGTCATCATAGGCAAGGGAGGTTTGGACCTGCTGCTTTCCTCTGCAACCCAATACCTCTAATGGGGCCTTGAACAAGGCCCTGAAGCCTAGGGAGTTGCTGGCCTGGAGCTCCCCAGCCCCTCTGGCCTTTCCCCAGCCCTGCCTCAGTCTAGGTTTCCTGGGCAGCTGGGCCCATCTCCCTCGTCAACTAGAGGGAGACTGCCTGAGCGCCTGGTTCACAGCCCCTTTGTACAGGCCAGCTGTGGCCTGATTGAGGCATGGCCCAGCTGTAGCTGCCTCCCCAATCAGGCCAGCTTACTAGCTCTCAGCCCCAGCCCTCCCCAAGGGCTGGCTTTTGACTGACACCCTTCAGGGCCGGAGTGGGTGACCACCCCACTACACAACCCCATAAGAGCAGCAGTTAAAGGGCAAAGCGGGCGAATCAGAGGGGTGAGTCAGCGTATGGTAGAGACCTGGGCTGGTGAAGAGAGCCCAGCATTTGAAGTGTTTTCCTGGTGCCTGGGCTTTCTGGGACACTGACACAGTAGTGCTGGAGGGGAGCTTTCATGAGCCGATGCCTCAGCACAGAGGGACTGGACTCCGCTTCATCCCTGGCCTCCTGAACAGCTGTGTTCATCCTCTCATTCCCTTCAAAGCACAAGTGCCTCTTGCTCCTTTGACCCAAGTCCCTGTTCTCCAGAGCTGGGGACTCAAGAAGTGTTGGAGAATGGAAGTAATGGCCAAAATTTGACAATTCTGTTGGCGTTTCCTTGCATAGAAAAGTTGCGTTCTGAGCCTGACAAGGAATAATTCGCCTAAATGTCAAATCAGAAGCGTGGCCTAACTATGGGCTTTTATGGGAATCAGTACGTTTGGAGTTTGTAGGTACTGTGGGCTTTTGGCTAGAGAAGCCTGAAAAAAATTATACGCTAAAGGATAAACTCAAAAAGGGATCATCCTTACATGCTTCTTCTGCCAAAGTTAGTAAACTGATGACATCAGAAAGCTTCCTACAGTTTTGACTGGACTTTCTCTGCCTTGTGCTAATTGGTGGTTTGCTCCAACACTCCACCTCCTTCACAGTCTTTTCACCTCAGCTTCACTCCACCCCTGCCCTGTCCCCTCTCCCTTCATGTTTCTTTCCGTTTAGCTGATCCCCTCATAATTAACCACACACACCCAAAATTGTGGCACATTAACTGGAGAGATTTAAAGGGCTCAATCTGATTAGCTTATCAAAAAGAAGATTGAGAGGTGACTTGATTACAGTGTACAAATCCCTTCACGGAGAGGACATACCCAGTACTAAATGATTTTTGAATCTGGCAGAAAAAAGCAGAAGAACAAATGGCTGGATGCTGAAGCCAGACAAATGCAAATTAGAAACAAGGCACACATTTTTAACAGTGAGGGCGATAAACTTTTGGAACAAACTACCAGGGGAAAAGGTAGATTCTCCATGAATGAATGTCTTCAGGTCAAGAGTACTGGATGCCTTTCTGGAAGATATGCTTTAGCCAAATATTTAGTCAAACACAATGTATTGGGCTCAGTGCAGGGGTAACTAGTGAAATGCTCTGGCTTATGGTATAGAAGAGATCAAACTAGATGAACTAATGGTCACTTCTAGCCTTAAAATTTATGCATCAGTGAACCAACAGGTTTCAAAAATGTATTTATCCTGAATATGAAAAATGCAAAACTCTCAAGATGTTCTGTTGACAAGTAATAGATTTACAGATTCTTTGTGCTACTTAAGATGTCTGCTTTGATTTTAATTACCTTTCTAGTTTTAAAACCACTCACTGCTCTTTTTGGTAGTGGAGGGGTGATGGTGTGAAGCTGCTGGTGACCCTTTTCCTGTTCAGCACATCTCTTGTTGCTAAGAGACAGAATGTAGTTTTAGAGACTACCTGAAATCAGTTGTCAGAAAATACACTACTAGAAATGAATGCATCAAGTGGCTGATTCACTACAAATACAGACATCAGTCATGCAGACATTCATGAACATGAGTAACTTTACTTATGTAAACAGCTCATTGAAGAGGAAGGATGGTCCAGCCGTTAGGCTGCCAGCCTAGAGCCCGGGAGACCTGGGTTCAATTTCCTGTTCCACCAGAGACTTCCTGTGTGATCTTGAGCATAATCGCTTAATCTGTCTGTGCCTCAGTTTACTATCTGTACAATAACACTTCCCTACCGCACAGGAGCGTGGATAGGACAAATATGTTAATAATTGGAAATGTTGTGATGGGGTGCATAAACCCCACATTGTCCAGGAAATGGTTAATGAGCTGCAGTAGGTGCGATCAGCCCTGCTTTGCAGTAGGTTAGGCTTGGAGGCAGGAATTAAAAGGGCAGAGCCCTGTGCAGTCTGAGGCTAGCTGGGAGGGACGGTGGGCCTCAGCTCTCACTCTGTGAGAGAAGTATGGCAGGGAACAGGAACTGACTAGAGACTGCTGCCTGCCACAGCCTCCCTGACGGAAGGTAGACCTGATGTGGTGCCATTGTCCTGGATTTACTAGCAGTGACTTACTTGTTCCTGGTGAGTAAAAGTGCTGCTGGCTGTGCCCTACCTTAAGAGGGTGACAGACAAATAAAACCCTTTTGTCTTTTGGAGAACCCAGCAGTGGTTTGTTGTGAACTCAGAAGTGATCCTATCACAGAGGTTTAGTTACAACGGTAACTGCTGTGCTGTAGTGGGGCTGGATTGCACCGGAACAGCAAACCGTCACTTTTGCCACATGGAGGCTGCCATTTTGTTCTCAAAATGGCATCCTCCACACAGCATGACCTTGTATGCCCCATGCATGCAAGCTCACACTGCACGGAGAATGCCATCTGGTAGCGCAAAATGGAGTTGTCTGCACACTATGACCTGGCATGCACCGGGTGTGCGAGATCACGATGCATGGAAGATGCCATTTTGTAGAGCAAAATGGCATCTCCAGCACAGTGTGCATGCGAGGTTATGCTGGCAGAGGCGTTCCTTCCCACACTAGCAGGGGCATTCCAGTAGTTGCCCATTCAGGGTTGCCAACAGTCCTGTATTCAGGGTTACCATACATCTGTTTTCCCAGACATTGCCACTTTTTTGATCCTCCACCCTCCCTCTGGGCAGATTTTTCAAATAAGAGGCAATGTCCAGGCTGTTTGCAAGCAGAGGTTGCGGCTCAGAAAGATTGATCCGCTTCCTGATTGGTCCCTTCCCTGCATCCCCCATCTGATTGGTCCCTCACAGCTGCTGGATCCTGCCCACCCAGGTCCAGCTCCCAGCCCCAGGGTGGGGGAAAGCCCCGCAGGGAAGCACTGACTGACAGCTGTAACTGAGCCCTGAGTCTGTGCCAACCATCCTGTCACTATGACAGGGAGTGACGCTACTCCCCCACCTCAAGAGTGAGGCCTCGGGTATCCTCTCCAGCACACCCCCAGGTTGCCCCTCCCAGTACATACACCCCTCCATCACCACCCAGATACCCCCTCCAGTACCCCCCAAATATTCCTTTATTAAACACACACCCCTCAAGCACACCCTAACTGTATCCCCGTAAGCCCCACCTCACCCTCCAGAAGTGTCCTCTTTTTGGGAACCTCAAATACGGTAACCCTACCCATATTACAAGGCATATCCCTAATTTAAACAGAAAATTGCCTGTCCCATACTAAATCAGCATGGGACGACTTTTATCCCGTATTTTAACATATTACAAATATCATCATACAAAGCCAGTTTTATTATTACCTTACCTTCCAATGAGGTAACATTTGTAAAATTAGACAAGGTAGTAATGTAGAATAGGTCCCATGATTTACTGAACCTGTGTACCTATATCACAGAGGTTCCCAGACTATGGGGCACAAACACCTGATGGGGCCACACTGAAAGTTTGCAGTCAGGAGGGGGCTGTGTCTGGCAGGAGAGGTGGACAGGGATTTGTGCAGGTGGTCTCGGCTGCCAGGACCAGGCTCCCTGCCCACCTCGCTCCCCAACTGCTGCCGCTGCAGCAGCCACCAACCAGCAGTTATGCTCCTCTGCTGGAGACGTTAGACTCTGCAAGTGGGGAGGCTACACCCCAGGGGTACTGACCCCTCTGCCACACAGAGCCCCTTCCTCGTCCTGGCCCTTCAGCACAGCTCCAGGGCTCACAGCCCTGTCCACTTGCCCTGCCAGACCGAACTGGCACAGGAAAAGTAGCCGGGCATCAGTGCTGGAACTAGCCGTGCTGGGGGTGCTACCACACCCCCGACTTGAAGGAGTAACAACCACCCAAATACATGGTTTCCTCTCTCAGCGCTCCCCCTATAAAAATTGTTGCAGCTCCACTGAAGATGGGGCCACAGTCTAGGGCTGGAGTCAGCAGGGGGCCCTGTCCAGCGGGGGGCCAGTCCTCACAGGTGCATCTTTCCATTTCCCTCCCGACCCTGGCCTTTCAGTGCTGTCCTGTTCACCTCCAGAGCTGGGTCCCGGCAGCCAAGACCACCTGACTGCTGCAGGGAGCAGAAGGTTTCCTCAGTTGCCACATGGTTAGTACCCCCCAGCCCATGGTACTGGACGCCCCACCCCTAGCCCCCATGGGTACAGGGTATTCCTCCCCCATAGGGGTGCTAAGAAAACAGTTCCATAAGTTTGAAATACAATATTGGCAACTCTACCCATGAGAAACTGCGACTTCATAAATACTACTTCCCTTTTTAGTCTGTGTGGTTAGGCAATATTTGGGACCTCGTGGGTTATTTCTATTAGGGCACGGGTGGGCAAACTTCTTGGCTCAAGGGCCACATCAGGATTGCAAAACTATGGAGGGCCAGGTAGGGGTCCCCAAACAGCCGGGCCCCCGCCCCCTATCTGCCCCCTTCCCACCCCCTGACCCACCCAACCCTCCCTGCTCCTTGTCCCCTGACTGCCCCCTCCCGGGACTCCCGCCCCTAACTGCCCCCCTGGGGACCCCACCCCCATTCAACCCCCCCTTCTCCCTGTTCCCTGACCCCTATCCACACCCCTGCCCCCTGACAGGCCCCCCAGAACTCCCATGCCCTATCCAGCCCTCCCCGCCCCCGTTTCCCATTCCCTGACTGTCCCCCCCCCAGAACCTCCGCCCCATCCAACTGCCCCCTGCTCCCTGTCTGCCCCCCGTAACCTCCCGCTCCCTGCCCCCTTACCATGCCAGAGCCAGCCACGCCACCCAGCGCTGAGGCTGCAGGGGAGGGGGGGGCAGCAGGGAAGGGGCCAGGGTCTAGCCTCCCCAGCCGGGACCTCAGGGGCCGGGCAGGATGGACCTGTGAGCCGGATGTGGCCTGCAGGCTGTAGTTTACCCACCTCTGTATTAGGGGAAGAAACCGATGATATAGTCAGGTATTTTTCTGGTAAAAGCCTACTTTTTTTTTTTTAAACAAAGAATGTACACAAAGAATGTACTGTTTCCTTGAACACAGTAGCAATCAAACTGAAGGCGGTTTCCTTACTCTCCCTTCCAAGCCTTTTTCCGGTCAGCATTCTGCCCCAAAAACTCTCTGGGCTTTTTCTGAGGGCCACTGTGTCCTGACTTCTACCTCAGACACATCCTGCACATACCTGATATCAAATCAACTCCCAGCTCCTGCATTTGCTTTCAATCTAGTTTTTGAGTGGTGGCTACCATTGTTTCAGGATCACTAAGAATCATAGAATATCAGGGTTGGAAGGGACCTCAGGAGGTCATCTAGTCCAACCCCCTGCTCAAAGCCGGACCGATCCCCAACTAAATCATCCCAGCCAGGGCTTTGTCAAGCCTGACCTTAAAAACTTCTAAGGAAGGAGATTCCACCACCTCCCTAGGTAACGCATTCCAGTGTTTCACCACCCTCCTAGTGAAAAAGTTTTTCCTAGACATAGGGGCAATTAATTGTTCCTTCATTTAATCTGAATAGAACATGGCAAGTACACACAACAGTTTCAACGATGTGGTGTTAGTGTCCATGATCAAGGACACCAACCTCCAGCATAAAAGAGTTCTTAATGGGACTATGACATTGAATTACTCACATAGATGCTGGCAGGCTTTCAAAGGACAATTAGCTTCTTTATGTGAATGGGGGGATTGTGTACCCAGGAGAATCATCAGCCATGGTAACAAATTAACACCTTTGTTTCCTAGGTGTTGTGCCTTTAGCCATATCAAGTAAATTTAGTCCATTCAAGTCAATCTGGTAGAATCTTTTTAGAAGTGCAAAGACAGAAACTGGAAATGTTTGTCCAAAACAGGAAATGTTATTTCTTTGAATATATTGTTCTCAGTTAGGTACAATTCTGATATATTGCAAAAATACAATTATAGAACTCTGCCCTGCAAACTCTAAGTGCTGGGTGCAGTGCTTACAGCCATGAATAGATCCAGTGGCGTCTGAGAACACAAAGTCAGTGGAATCCTCATAGCAGCAAGCTTTATGCTCTGTTAAGACTCACTTTAAAACCAAACCTACCCAGGGATGCCACTGGAACTGAGATTTTGTGATGCTAGATCTGCATTCTATGAATTTTTGCTGTAAGTCAGATTTGTTTCAATTACATTAAAAATTATCTTAAAGTAAAGTAAAGTAATGAACTTAAAGTAAAAAGATGGTTTATGCTAGACTTCAACCCAGAACACGTTTTATGCCAGCATTTTGACCTCCCTCAGAAGCAGGGCATATAATTGACACACTAGATATCCTTATTTATAGCACCAGGGGCCAGGTCTACACTACAGAGTTCTGCCAGCATAGCTATATTCTTCAGGGGGGTGACCAACATAGCTGTGCTAGCAGAAGCTCCTGGTATGGACATAGTATACCAGCAAAACTGGGCTTTCACTGGTACAGCTTGTTTTGCTCCTGGGCAGCAGTTGTACTGTACTGATACAAAGTGCAGTTTTGCTGTTATAGCTGCATCCACAACAGGCATGTTTTGGATCCTCCTCTCCAACCATCAGGCTTCTCTTCGGACAATTGTGGTCTGGTTCCTTGCTCTGCAGGCAAGTCTGATCTATTCTGGATCATTGGAGCAGAGATTTTGTCTGGCCTGGCCCAGCTTTCTTCTTGCAGCCATTTATTTGCCTTCCAGCAAATATGGAGGCCTCCTTCCTCCTGCAGCCTGATACATTAGTGCAGCTGGTCCAATCAACACAAGTAATCCAGGTCAGTCCAAATATAAATAACCATCTTACAAACACTTATAATTCAAACCCAAAACTTCCACTCAAAATATCAACTTATTGCATGCCTTGCATATGAACATTAGCCAAGGGTTCATTTAGTCCCTTCTTTTAACCTATAGCTGTTGACAATGATATTAAAACTTTCAGTAAGTTGTCCTAGAACTCTATCATTAATCATGTACTCTCATACTTATTGTTTCTGACCAACCTGTATCTAATCAGTAACTCCAGAGTGTTCGTCAGTAGAGATTAGTCTTTCTACTCATGTTGTTAAGGCTGTAAAACTTATCATTCAATCATTGATGACAAATTGCAGATGTACTTACATGCTCTTGTCAGCAGTCTCCCACTTTCTCCACTCAGTCATACCATGACTTAACAGTGGAAACATCAGCCAACATAGCTAGTGTGAAAAAAATTGAAATTGCTTATTTTACAAGCTAAAATATGAAGCAATGACTTAGGAAGGTTGTTCACATTGGTGATAGATGAATAAGGGGGAAAACAGGTGCATTATATAGAGTAAGTGAGTTTATTTGAGAATACAGTCCAAAGAATGCAAAGTAGGAACGTCAACTCATTTTAAAAAGAGACTGAAATAGTCCATGCTCCTTTGTTTGAATTTTAGTATTTTTGATGCTACTGTATCTTGGATGATGACATGAAAATTTAGGGTACCACAAGGAACCACCTGTTCTAATTCATGTTCACCAACACTTATGTCATTTAGCAACTTGCCAATTGTAAAACAAGATGAAATTGGGCCTGCTGCCTTTCTGCACTTTGTTTTATTTACATTTTGCGTAAGTGTCCAGAGGTCTTTGGGCATGAGTGAGGAGAAATCCGCCAGATTGTTGCTACACAATTTAAAGTGATAATGACTGCTTGGAAGATTGAAATATTGTCACATTTAAATGGATGAAGCCAGGGGACTTTCCCCTAGACAATGGTGTTTATTTGACTGGTATTTCTTTCATGTGCTGCTCTTCCATACACGTCAGTGGCAGTGCTGCAAATGCAGGAGATGTGGGGTATTTGAGAGAGGAAACAGAGAAGAATTTTGCTTCCCCCCTTCATTTTCCTTGATTTCATAAGACCATTAACATTTATTTAATTTCTGGTTCTTTTTTTAAATTTCTTTTTGTGTGTGGTGGTATTAATTGGGGGGAGTGAAACAAGAAAAAATAAAAAAGTCTGGCACAATAAACTATATCCTTTCTCTGACCTTATATCTGCTCCAAACAACTGAGAGACTCAGAAAAGCTGGTAGAAACCCTGAGTTTCTCCTCAGATTTAAAACAGAGATTATTTTGTTCAGAATTTCCAGGTTGGGAAATAAACTGGTCCTGGATTACAAATGTTTATGCCAAATTTCAATTCAAAATGCTTGGGTGTGTTTGTTAATCCTTCACAACAGGGACTTACAATAATAGAGTCAAGAAGCATGTCAATAACTCCAACACATCAAATGTGATGTTAAGAGCAAGCAGCATTCCTCCTGTTTGATTAAAGAGATTGTCAGGAAACACTAACAGTGATCATTCTGCAAGTGGAAAATGGTTTCCATCATCTGACAGTTGACGACTATGAATAGAGCAAGAAGCAGTCTGATTTTTATAAACTATCTCTATAAGACATGAAATAACGCATTGTATATTTTTGCCGTTGAATGGGTAGACATAATATTGAAATAATAAAATGAAATATGGATACAACGCAAATGTATCACTCTAAACAGTATAATTCTAACCAGAGCAACTCTGCTCTACAAGGTACACAGCTCCATCTGTTGTCTCAGCTCACTCATAGGGCATATTTCTCATTTAGACAGAGCTGTGTAGTGTTAACCTCTTGTACCATAATTGAATTGCTTTAGAGCAGCAAACATAATATGCAGCCCTAGAATGAAAGTGTGTTTGTATGGAGTCATAAGAAAATGTGATAAGAGCCACTGGGAAAAGAAGTGTTCCCTTTTGTTTCCTCCCTAGCTGTGGACATGGTTCACGGTTCCTGTGCAGCAACCCAGACAGAGGTTTCCAGGGGCGGATCATAAGAGGGGTGAGGGAGTAACTAGTAACCCGTCACTATGCAGAGCCTAAAACCTAACCACCTCACCTCGCTCCACCCCCCAACACAGTCCCCTTGCAGCTACTACAGTTCCTGGGCTTGCTGAGTGGTGAAGAGGGGCAGGAGGAAACTAAAGAATTCTCTTGGATATTTTTGCAAAAGTGATTTTTAAGTGATTGTTCTGTTTTTAATAACCAGCCCTAAGAAAAGTCTATCCATCTGATAAAACTAAATGGGAAACTGATCCCAATATCTGCTTTGTAAATACCATCAATGGCAAGAGCGGTCAAAAGGGGAACATAACTTTCCTGCTACACCTCCCAGAGGCCCCTTTTGAAATCCCCCCCAGTGAATTTCTCTGTCTGGTGCTCATTTTATTCTTGTGCCAGAAACAGTCAGGCCTAAATTTCTTGCCCTGAACCCAAGCAGCCTCACTCTATCCTGTCTTTTGTAAGTGATTCTAGTTTCCTCCTCCTCCTCAAATGGGCAGATTCAGAGTCCCCCTTCATCTCCCTCTACATCCCCAGGAAAAGATCTTCCCTGTTTTCATTTATTTTCACTCAGGTTCCAGTCATTCCACTGCAGGGAATTCCATATGCCAGGTTCTTTACTGGCTCTCGGAGGTCACTGGTGCGGCAACAATCACTACAATAAAAAAATAAAAAATACTAGGGTTAATCACTGCAAATGATTCTGGTTAGTGGGTCACCACAAGGCACGGACATAACCAAAACCCTGCACAGGAGAGAATCAACATGTTAAAAGGAGGACTTGTGGCACCTTAGAGACTAACAAATTTATTTGAGCATAAGCTTTCAGGAGCTACAGCTCATGTATCTGATGAAGTGAGCTGTAGCCCAGGAAAGCTTATGCTCAAATAAATTTGTTAGTCTCTAAGGTGCCACAAGTCCTCCTTTTCTTTTTGAGGATACAGACTAACCCAACTGTTACTCTGAAACAGGTTATAATGCTATTTCATAAGCAGCAGGTTGCTTTGCAGTGTCGCAGCACATGTCAGTGTAAGCAAAGCCCCTTTACCTGGATTTTTTTTCTTGCTCAGGCCAAAGCAGGATAATAGTAGCTGCTTGAGACCAAGTGACCATGCCACAAAATGTAGTGATGGCACTGTCTTATTTGGTTATAATCATAATATATTGAATCATTCAGGTGTCATTGCCACTCTGACACACAGTATAGGAGAAACTGTGTTGAAAGGCTAATTAGACGGAGTAAGAAATTAGATGAATCCAAGAAGAAGTGAACAGTTTAGATTTATTTGTACTGTAGTGACAAATTGGGTGCCCCGGCATGAGGAGTGCAAAAATATGTGCTTGATGGCTAAATATTCAATCAAGCCCTGAAGAAGTTTGATGGACTGCAGAAAACAATACTTATATGTGGGTATGTTTAAAATATTTTTTAATTTAAACTTTTTTAAATTGTATCCACTACAACTGTGGATAAAAACAGGTTAAGAAGCTCACACTTTTCCTAATTTCCTAGGGTACTGAAACAAAGTGTGCAGTGAGAAAGAATGTGGACATGAGTAGATTGCTGGAGAAATACGGACAATATCAGTGAGACCAGTTATGGAAGGAATTTCAGCTTCACTTGAGGAGGTTCCGCTCAACAATTTCTGGAGCACAAACCAGATGAATTCAGAATAAGCAGCAAGGTGTGAAATCACCTCCTGTACGTGATAGGTGTTACATCATAGGCAGGGAATATAAAGGAGATTCAGGAGACAGGGGGAAAGGAGAAAAGAAAAGCCACTGAAATGGGTGCTGCAGAGAGAAGAGGCAGTGTGCTGTGACATGCCATTGCTACAGTATGCCATCCTATAAACACTTGCAGTACCAACCATCCACCTTCAGGGAATGGTAAACACTTTTCCCATATGCCCAGTGTGTGTTTTTCAGGGGGTCACAGGCAGATTGTTCACTGTATTTTATTTTTGACAGCTTGTAACAAATCTCAGCTGGTCTGATTCTGGTGAAGGAGAGTGCAGCACCATGTTGCTGATCCAGACAGACAGACAGATATCTCAAAGGTAATTATTGAAAGGTACTATTTTCTTATTGTGGTAAGTGGAACTAAGCAGTATTAGGCAATGATTTAAAAAAAGGCCCCAAAATAGGATAAGAGATCTAATACGACATAGTATTCTTTCTATACTGCCACAAAAAGAGATTAATTTTCCTTCCCTGTTCTCTTCCTCCTGTTGCCTTTTGCTATCTACAGCCAACATAATATAGTGGTTTTATTTATATTGCAGTACACTCAAAATGTGCTAGGTGATGAACAGATATACTAATGGCAACTGCCACAGTGGTGAGGAAAAAGTTCTAAAAACTGATTTCATATACCCTCTAGGTGATTTTACTGTCTAACAACCAATATATTCTGGCAAATATCCACGAAATTGTTTCATCTGAAGTTGTCATGTTTATGTCGGAATCAATAAAACAGTTTATATGACAACATTTGCACCACTCAATACAAACATCTAAAATGTGCACGCAAGCGAAGCTGATCAATTCAATAAAGATGTGTGCAATGTCTCCAGAGTAGTCACATCGAGTGGGTATGTTTCTACAGGAGTCTTGCAGTGATCAAATTTTGACCTGTGTTATTTAACATTTTTATCAATGAACTCACTGATATAGAACAATCTGGATTCCTTGGTAAGCTGGGCACAAGCAAACAACATGCATTTTAATATGGCCAAATACAAGGTTTTACATTTAGGAACAAAGAATGCAGGGCATACTTACAGGTTGGGAGACTCTATCCTGGCAAGCAGTGACTCTGATGGATAGTCAGCTGACCATGAGCACCCATGCAAAGCTGTGGCCTAATGCGATCCATGGATGTACAAACACAGGAATCTCGAGTAGGAAGTCATTTGACTCTCTTGCAACTGCTACTTGAATACCGTGTCCAGTTCTGGCATCCACAATTCAAGTATATTGATATATCAGAGAGATTTCAGACAAGAGCCCCAAAAACGATTAAGGGATAGAAAAACATGTTTTTACAGTAAGACTCAAGGAGGTCAATCTATTTAGTTTAACAAAGAAAAGATTCATGGGTGATTTGGTTACTAAGTACATACATGGGGAACAAATATTTATTAATGGCTCTTCAATCTAGCAGAGAAAGGTATAACAAGATGCAATGGCTGAAAATTGAGGCTAGACAAATTCAGACTAGAAATAAGGTGCACATTTTTAACAGTGGAACAATTTACCAAGAATTGTGGTGGATTCTCCATCACTGGCCATTTTTAAACCTAGCTTGGATATTTTTCTAAAAGATACCCTCCGGTTTCAACTGGAAGGGAAGCCTGTGTTATACAGGAGGTCAGACTACAGGGTGATCCTTTCTGACCTTGTAGTCTATGAATTTTATGGACGCACTTTCAATACGTCTAATTTTAATTCTAAAGTTTCAATAAAAATAATAATACACAACAGCCATCGGATAAGAATGCGGGCAAGTTTACAAAACACACCAAAACTTGAGGAAGAGAGACTTTACTCTTCCTCTAAGGCCTGGTCTTCACACCAGTTTTGTACTGGTGTAACTATTTCAGTTAGTTGGTGTTTGGTTTTGTTTTTACTGAAGTAGTTATGTCAGAGGAATGCCTAGAGTAGGTGCAGTTACACCAGCATAAAGTATATGCCTTTTACCAGCATAGCTTATTCCCCTGGATTTAGGGAAATGGCATATAACAGTATAAACTCCTGTATGCCAGTATTACTGTGGCAATGGTCCCCAAAGTTTTCATGGTTGCCAATCACGGTCCGCCCGCCCCAGGAGTGGGACCCTGGCTTGGGGGGAGGAGGGGACATGGACACGGTTAGGGGGCCGAGGCTGGGGTCACAGCTGGAGGCGGGGCAGGAGTGGAGCAGATACCAGGCCAAGAGATGAGGCTGGCAGCTGGAGCCCCAGGCACAGGGCTGGAAGCGAGCACCAGGTGCAGGACCGGCAGCCAGGGCTAGGAGTGGAGCTGGTAGTGCTCCCTTCCTGCCCCGCCGTAGGGGTTGGCCCATGCCCCAGCTGTGCCCCCCCAATGATCCTCCGTATCCCCCTAGGGGGCACACCCCAGAGTTTGGGAACCTCTGCACTAGGGGCTTGTATCACTTTATATCTATATTGTTTGAAACTAGTATCGTTAAAGTGGTACAAAGATTGTGTGTCCATCAGCCCTAAGAAGGCATCTGGAGGTGAGGAATAATGGGACTGCTCTTTTCTAAAGCCAAAAGTAACGAAATACTACTTGTTTGCTTATTTACGACTGTTTAGTTAAGCTAATAGTTGTACCCCCCCTTAAGCTACGAGACTGCCTGCCTCTGGAGTTTAAGAAACATGCCAGTCCCTTCTCTCACTTTTGAAATATATGGCCAGTTCAGGGATCACCAATCAGGGGAGCATTCCTCTCTCAGTTCAAGTGTTCCCTATTAGTGCTCACTGCTGGCCTGCTTCATGCCCTGGCCACTTGTTTCAGATACTGCAGGACTTGGTTAATGACTTGCCTCACTACCTCCCCCTGCCAGAGCCTTTCCCTGCTGCCGCAGCTTTCCCTGTGTCAGGGAAAGGTTCCAACAGCAGAGAGGTAGCAGGACACTATGCTGCTAAATACAGCAGTCTAGATGGGGGAGGCACTGCTTGGGTGTGTAGAGCTCTGTAAGGTACATACCCTAAGGTTCTGGGACGTCTGTTCTCTACTTGCCTAAGCCATCTACATGGCTATTTATGCCCTGCTAGCTGGGATTGCAGAGTATGTATGTGTAACCCTTCTGCCCGTCAGAGTTGGCAGCAACAAGGGCCGGGTTCAATATCTAGGGGATCCATTCCAATAACACAATGCAAACCGGCTCGAGCCCCCACCCAGTGACCTGGGACAAATATATACCACCCCCGCTGGGCGCCTCCAAGAGGCAATACTTCCCCTCTCGCAAGCACATAGTCTGAGTATAGCGAAAAGCCTTTTAATAACAGAGAGAAACAATGTGGCATTATGTTGGGGAAACACCACCAACAGGATTCATAACACAACCCATGAGCAAAAAAACCCACCCCAAGCAAATTGGGGCATGCCCCTTTCCCTTTGGTTCTTGAGTCCAGCAACCCCAAATCACCCAAAGTCCCAAAAGTCCAATGACGCAAAAGTCTCTGTCCCTGGTCAGGGCAGCCCCAGAGTTCGAAAGTTTATCTGCAGAGCTTTACCTCCCAACCTGGGTGGAGATGGGATGGGGGTAAGAGGCACCTTACATGATCTGAAGCTGACTGCCCCACAGCTCCATAGGCCTTCGCTTCACTCCGCTCCGCCAGCCGCCCCACAAACTCCTTCGCTCAGCTCCACTCCGCGGCCCACAAGCAGCTCCCACCGTCCCACGAACTGCTCCACCAGCCGGTCCACAAACTGCTTCGCGTCCCACCAGTGGCTCCCGCCGTCCTACAAACTGCTCCACCAGCCTGTCCACAAGGCACTCCAGCCGTCCCGCAAACTGCTCCACAATATATCTTCAGGCTCCCCCACTACTTAACACAACACTCAGTGATTTCAGCTCTTAGTCAGTTCAGCTCTTTGGTGAATTCAGCTTGTAGTAAGGGAGCCTCAGTGCTGGTACACCATTAGCCCAAAGTGATCTCAGCAGCCTGTAACTAGACTCCTAATGGAATCAAAATTAGCTCTGATATTCCACAGTGGAGAGAGGAGAAAGTGCAATTAGCATGTAAGGCCCTCACCAAGGGGCCCATGCCACTAAGTATTAATACTTGTCCCCAACCTCTCTCAATTCACAGAGTTTTGGAACCCATGACCCTTGCCTAGCGAGTGCTACTTAGTTGATGGTGAGTCCCTCCATCATAACAAAAGCCCAAGTACAGTTCCAAGCACAGTTCCCATAATCAGGGTGTCAAGGTTCCTCCCCCACTCTGAACTCTAGGGTACAGATGTGGGGACCTGCATGAAAAACCTCCTAAGCTTATCTTTACCAGCTTAGGTCAAAACTTCCCCAAGGTACAAAATATTACACCCGTTGTCCTTGGACTGGCCGCTACCACCACCAAACTAATACTGGTTACTGGGGAAGAGCTGTTTGGACGCGTCCTTCCCCCCAAAATACTTCCCAAAACCTTGCACCCCACTTCCTGGACAAGGTTTGGTAAAAAGCCTCACCAATTTGCCTAGGTGACTACAGACCCAGACCCTTGGATCTTAAGAACAATGAACAATCCTCCCAACACTTGCACCCCCCCTTTCCTGGGAAATGTTGGATAAAAAGCCTCACCAATTTGCATAGGTGACCACAGACCCAAACCCTTGGATCTGAGAACAATGAAAAAGCATTCAGTTTCTTACAAGAAGACTTTTAATAAAAATAGAAGTAAATAGAAATGAAGAAATCCCCCCTGTAAAATCAGGATGGTAGATATCTTACAGGGTAATTAGATTCAAAAACATAGAGAACCCCTCTAGGCAAAACCTTAAGTTACAAAAAAGATACACAGACAGAAATAGTTATTCTATTCAGCACAATTCTTTTCTCAGCCATTTAAAGAAATCATAATCTAACACATACCTAGCTAGATTACTTACTAAAAGTTCTAAGACTCCATTCCTGGTCTATCCCCTGCAGAAACCAGCATACAGACAGACTATAAACAGACACACAGACCCTTTGTTTCTCTCCCTCCTCCCAGCTTTTGAAAGTATCTTGTTTCCTCATTGGTCATTTTGGTCAGGTGCCAGCGAGGTTATCTTTAGCTTCTTAACCCTTTACAGGTGAGAGGAGCTTTCCCCTGGCCAGGAGGGATTTCAAAGGGGTTTACCCTTCCCTTTATATTTATGACACGCCCCCCAAATCTCAGCTAGGGTGAAACACTGGCTGGGATTTCTTCCTGGAGCTCTAGGAAAAACAGAGTTAATAAGACACATGCATCTCTAAATATACTACCAAGTACATAAAGACTAACAATATTTTCCACATCTCAAGGACGATTTTAACCAGTTGATTCTGGGAAACTTTCACGGGAGAGTGCATCAGCCACTTTGTTAGAAGCTCCTGAGATGTGTTGGATGTTGAAATCAAAATCTTGGAGAGCTAAACTCCACCGAAGAAGTTTTTTGTTAGTTTCCTTGACGGTGTGAAGCCACTTCAGTGCAGCATGGTCGGTTTGCAGGTGGAAATGCCATCCCCAAACATATGGGCGTAGCTTTTCCAGAGCGTAGACAATGGCGTAACATTCTTTTTCAGTGACTGACCAGTTGCTTTCCCTCTCAGACAGTTTTTTTCTGAGAAACACTACAGGGTGGAATTCTTGATCAGGTCCTTTCTGCATTAAAACTGCTCCCACACCACGCTCGGATGCATCTGTGGTTACTAGGAACGGTTTGTCAAAGTCTGGGGCCCTTAGTACAGGGTCAGACATGAGTGTCGCTTTAAGCTTGTTAAAGGCCTTCTGACACTTTCCGGTCCACTGAACAGCATTTGGCTGTTTCTTTTTGGTTAGGTCTGTCAGTGGGGCAGCGATTTGGCTGTAGTGCGGTACAAATCGTCTGTAATAACCGGCCAAGCCTAAGAAGGATTGAACCTGTTTCTTTGACTTTGGGACAGGCCACTTTTGGATAGCATCCACTTTGGCCTGTAGGGGGCTGATAGTTCCTTGACCCACCTGGTGTCCAAGGTAAGTCACTCTGTTTAGGCCTATTTGACACTTCTTAGCCTTAACAGTTAGTCCTGCCTCCCTTATGCGCTCAAGGACTTTTTGTAGATGTTCCAGGTGGTCTGCCCAGGAATCCGAAAATATGGCCACATCGTCAAGGTAGGCGACTGCATATTCTCCTAATCCCGCTAGGAGACCATCTACAAGTCTTTGGAAAGTGGCGGGTGCATTTCGCAGCCCGAAAGGGAGTACATTAAATTCATACAGCCCGAGATGTGTGATGAAGGCTGACCTTTCCTTGGCAGATTCATCTAGCGGTACCTGCTAGACACCGGAGACACCCGGTAAGGTTGGCCCCTAATTGGGTGAGCATTACCTGTGTCAATGGAGTGGTATGCCCGTTCAGTCAGTCCTGGGGTGGCTGAGAACATTGGCGCGTAGCTAGTGCACAGCTCCTGGATCTGCTGTCGCTGCATACGCCCAAGGTTCATGGAGAGGTTCACCTCTTCCACACCACCACCACATTTCCCTTCGTAGTAGACACCTTCGGGCCACTCAGCGTCGTCTCCTCCGTGGGCTGTAAACTGACAAACCTTTAATTCTCTGGAATAAAAGGGCTTTAGAGAATTAATATGGTACACCTTAGGCTTTCGGTTGGAGGTGGGGAATGCTATGAGATAATTAACAGCTCCCAGGCGCTCCTGGACCGTGAATGGCCCTTCCCAAGATGCTTCCATTTTATGGGCCTGGAGCGCCTTTAAGACCATGACCTGGTCTCCTACTTTGAAGGAACGCTCTCTGGCATGTTTATCATACCAGGCTTTTTGCTCTTTTTGAGCATCCTGTAAGTTTTCTCTAGCAAGGGCTAAAGAGGTTCGGAGGGTGTTTTGTAGGTTGGTTACAAAGTCCAGAATGTTAGTTCCTGGAGAAGGTGTAAATCCCTCCCATTGCTGCTTCACCAACTGCAATGGCCCCTTAACCTCACGGCCATATACAAGTTCAAATGGGGAAAACCCTAAACTGGGATGTGGTACAGCTCTGTAGGCAAAGAGCAACTGCTGCAACACTAGGTCCCAATCATTGGAGTGCTCATTTACAAATTTACGTATCATGGCCCCCAAAGTTCCATTAAACTTCTCCACCATGCCATTTGTTTGATGGTGGTATTTTTCTAATGAGCTCAAGTGGTGATCTCATTCCTGAACATTGTGCTTACGCTTTAAGCAGCTCCAGGTTAAACGTTCTTTGGGACTTTCTCTTAGCTCAGCAGCATGATTTTCAACTTGCTCACGCAACAGAGAACCCCAGAAGAGAAGGGCAGCGTACAGTAAGTCTCACTCTCTGGTGACTTTCTTGAATACTTGCACTGGTTTGTCAGTTTGTGCCTCTGAGGCATCTGGTGTTTAGTCACAAAAATCATAATATATGAAAGAGGTCTAATTAGGTTTCGTAACTGACAGATTTGCTGTAATTCTTATCAATAATCTTGATTTTCAACTCTGCTGAATAAGAAATCTGGCAATACAACTACTTTTACCTCAACTCTCCCTCCCCCACCTTCTCCCTAAAATGTACCCCTTCTCCTCTATAGCTTCCTCACTGAGAATAGTAACAACAGGTGTTATCTTTCTCCCCCCCCCCCCACACCCCCACCCTCTGCAGCACTCCATTGCTGAGTGAGGATGGGTTAAGTAATAGCACCTATGCCATCTGGAAGCCTGGGGCATTGCCTTTCCTACCCTGGGTGATTACAGGAACAGGGTGGGGTGGACAGGTCTAAAGCTGTTGATCTGAGATCAGAGGTGGGAAAGAGGGTGGGAGAAAAAAGGTTCTTAACTTAATCTTAATTTATTCACTAGTCTGAATGCTGATCTGTACTGGTAACAATAATACTTAGCACTTACGTAATGCTCTTCACCTTGAAGGCACTTTATAAGCATGAACTGTGCCCAGGAACTGGCCTGTCTTGGAACCGCACCAGCTGGAAGGGAGCTCCAGAAGGCATTGTGCCTCCCCAGCACACCTCCTGCTACTCCTGGAAGGGTGTATAACATTCACTAGCGCCATTACTCAGTGCAAGGGAGGAGGACCAGCTCTCTTCCTGCCCTTTGGTGGGCCAGCTAGCACCAGTTGGCAAGGAAGAGGACAGTAGTCTTTGTGCTCAGAAAAGTGCAAGGGCCGCAATCTTTGCTGGCCCTGCAGAGGGTGTGCAATGGTCGGGGAGGTCCATGCAGCCTTCTGTCCCTTGTACATCCACACAGCAATCCGTGACTATGGTGCAAATGGGGAAAATTAACTCAGAGAGGTCAAAGGTGACCCAGAAAGGAAAGAACAGTTTGTGCTTAAGTCATGGGGAATGGCTCCTCTCCCACCTTCTTCCCCCTGAGAAACTGAATGGACTCCAGTGGTTGAGCTTTCACCGTACCCTTTTATTTTAAGTTTCCTCCGCAACAGTCTATTTACAGCACTACCGGGCTTTTTGGCCCTCTCCCCAGGATCTGAGGGGAACAGAAGTCTCCCTTCCCTAAGGTCTCTGTGTAACTCTGCTTAACTAGCCCTAATCCCCTCTCCCCCCCACCTGGGGTTTCCTTTCTGCCTCTGTATCAGCCTTGGGCTGATGGACTAATCATTTAAATATTGGACATTTTACTTATTTGCAGTTAAGATATTTGTTTTCTGGGAGTTTTTTATGCACTACACACGTACATAACATTGCTGTTTTGAATGTAATCACCAAACGAGGCTGCTTTCTCCACACAGTCAGTTTTGTTAATGCTGTGGAGCCTCGAGCTGTGAGGCTTAATCCACAAACCTTCATCCTGAAAAATGGATCGTTTTGTAATAAAAAAACAGAAGTTCGAAAACAGTTATCAAATCCATCTACATCTGAAAATGAAAATACAAGTGTAAGTACGTCGTCTGCAACAGAAAGTTCTAGTAATAACGGACAGACTTCCGCCATGTTGCCCTTGTCTGAATCACCTACTAAAAAGAAAACCAAATCGTGGACGAGGCAGTATAGTGATGCTTTTTTGGTTCATCAATTGTGCTAATGCATACCAAGATCCAAAGCCTCAGTGTGTTATTTGCTGCGAGGTGCTGGCAAACAAGGGTTTAAATCATCAAAGCTAAAAAGACATTTAGAAACAAAACATGGGAAATTTGTTGATAAGCCTCTTGAATGTTTTCAAAGGAAGCAACGGGAATTAAATTTATCAGCACAAGTTCTTAGTCAGTCAACTACTTTGAATGATAAGGCACAACTGGCATCATAGTTACCATGTGGCAAAAGAGAAAATGGCCCCTGCAGTCGCCAAAAAACTTATTCCTCCAGGATCTCTGGATATGAAAAGACTAATATTTCTAAGGTAAAAAACAAGCAAAAATGTTTTTAATAAAACACCTCTTTACTCATTATAAAGTAGTAAAACATATTCTAGCAGCGTGCATGGGGTATTAGAAGGCAGCATGAGCTAGTGGATAAGACAGGGACTAGAAATCAGGAAGCCTAAGTTCTAATCATGGCTCTGACACTGACTTTCTGCGTGTTCTTGGGCAAGATATTTAGCTTCCGTATCCCCTCCCACCCTTTGTCTTGTCTATTACAAGGGACAGAGACTGGCTATTTGTTTTGTAACATCTTACACTATGAAACCTTGTAATTAGTTGGGATCCCTGTGTGTTATTGGAATACTACTTCGACTAAGTAATTAATTACGTAGTCCCCAGTGAACAAGGAATTAACTCCAGTTCAGCTTCTATGTAAAATCTGTTTAGGGGTTCAAAGGAGTTAAAATGGCTCCCTTTAGACATTTTAGATCTAAAGATTTTGCAGATCCTTCTAACTTACATATGACTTTGTTTTGAAATGTCAGACTTCAGGTACATTTAGATCCAGACAAAATCTCACACACAGGCAAGTTTTTAAAATGAAAAGCAAAAGTTATTAGCATCATTCATCAGAGTGGTTTCCATTTTACACCACAGAAATGAACAAATTCAAACTCTTCGTCAAATACCAACATATAAAAGTTTACACATCAAAACCTGTGTACGAAATTTCAGAGATCATCTCTTGTGGAAAAAGAAAAGGAAGTGCCTGATCAGCAGGGTTCAAGATTCTGCAGAAGCAAGGTCATGGTTCCTACTGCTCTTGGGGACTACAAAGGGAAAGGATCTTACCACAGAGGCAGTTTTTCCCCTCTTGTGGACTTAAGGAGAACATGTCAGTGGAATTGCACACGTCCTGTAACTAATGATTTAGTTTACATAGGTTTCAGAGTAGCAACCGTGTTAGTCTGTATTTGCAAAAAGAAAAGGAGTACTTGTGGCATCCGATGAAGTGAGCTGTAGCTTATGCTTATACGCAAATAAATCTGTTAGTCTCTAAGGTGCCACAAGTACTCCTTTTCTTTTTAGTTTACATAGTTAAAGATGTACATAGAGAGCTAGCTAGTAACTTTGCAATCTGCCCTGAGGAGCAAGTTTATCTCTACTGCCCCAGGAAAAGAGCAGAGAACAATCAGAGTTCCCCGCTTTCTCGGGGGGGGGGGGAGTAAATACCAAGCCTTTTTCAAGGACCACCTTATTTCCCCCCCATACGCCTGCAGTGGAGCCAGGGCTTCTTCCACGCCATCCCCCCTCTACACTTTCTCACCAGGGACAGCGTATCAGACAAGTAGTCCCGGCTCTGATTATCTTCTTCCTACCTGCTGGAATCACTATCGAAGCACAACCGAGCAGGGGAGTAAGAACCCTTCCCCTTGACCCCACTGTGACAATCTAGCTCATAGCAGTGATGTATATGTTCAAAGAATTCATGGGTATGTCTTGTGAGTCAAGGTTAAGGCTACAATTGGAAAGTGTACGGTAAATTATAACACATCAATATTGTTGTTACCTTTACATTTCATGCATTCAGTTAATAGAATATTTATCCAAATTTATTCTACCTGACCATTTTCAGTCTTTTAAAGGCTTAAGTTTTTTAATGGTAATGCTCTAGTTATGTATTTTGCACAAATGTTATATGAATTCCTTCAGTAAACTAAACTCTGGATTATCAAAGTAATTTTTTTTGTTTAGGTTACTTTCTGGGGAGAAAGGTGTGTGGTGTGATAGACTACACAATATGGTTCAGCCATGGAGCTAACTGGAGCACAACAGAGTGCAGGAATTTGCTATATATTACCCACAGATCGCCAGTTCAGATCAAAGACCAGGCACTTTATTTTGTGTATTGATAGCTCTGCTGAAAAGTTTTTGTGAAGAATAAATCTTCCCAATAAGAATGAAAAACCCCAACAATGTATAGCTTTAACCCAGCAATAATATATCATTAACTACAGTACAACATAAATCAGTTTTTTCAAGAGATATACATGGCAACGAATCTTTGCCCAGGACAATCCTGGGCGATTCTACTCTGCTCAAAATGTACTTTGCAGAATGTTTCTCTTGCATTTTCTCTTTTGAGTTGATTGAACCATTATCATTTCCCTTTAAAACTTTTAAAAAATTTGCATGCATAATTACTATAATTATTTCCAAACAACAGCCGGATAAAAGAGCTAGAAGACAGACACAGAGAGTGAGAGAAATGTCCTAGTTCATGAAGCTTCTCTCTCAATTTCCTGGTGTGGAAGACAAGTGAACCCAGCAGCAGATTGGCTAGGAGTATAAAGAAAATAAATATACTGAGATGAAAAGCAGAATGCCTCATTTGTTACTGCTGCAGTGCCCCAAATGGCACTTTACAGAGAAAAACAGACAGGTTCCATTCCCTGGTCTGCCCTTTACATTAATAATTAAAAAAATAAGAACTGGACTAAAACTTAGTACAAATCTGAGACTGAACCAAAATGGCCAAAAGCTTTTATTAGGTTAAATTTATTCCAGCCATGGTAAATAACTGCTTCCTCTCCTTGACTCTCAAAAGGCTTCCTAATCATCACTGAAAAGGCAGTGCATTCTGGGACTCTGACCCAGTGACTCCACAGGGTCTGTAGTGTTTTTATTAGACCAGGTAAGAGCCCACCTATTGCGGTACTTATATGCCACTCAACTATTTAGTATCTCAGTGCTTCACAATGATTAATGGATTTAAACACACAATACTCATGGGAGATAGGGAAATATCATAGAATCATAGGCATGCAGGGCTGGAAGAGACCTCCTCCTTGCTATCATCCACAAATTTTGTAAGTACTCTCTCCACTCCATTATCCATGTCATTAATGAAAATGTTGAATAGTACTGGATCCAGGACTGACCCTGTGAGACCCCACTAGATATGCCCACCCAGTTGCACAGCAAACCATTGATAACTACTCTTTGAATATGTTTTTTCAACCAGTTGTGCACCCACTTAATAGCAGTTATAGCTAGACCACATTTCCCTACTTTTGCTTATGAGAATGTCACGTGGGATTGTGTCAGCAGACTTACTAAAAATCAAGACACATCACATCCACTGCTTCCCCTCTATGCACTAGGCCATAACTCTGTCAAAGAAGGAAAGTAGGTTGGTTTGGCACAATTTGTTCTGGACAAATCCATGCTGGCTATTCCTTATTATAACCCAGTTACCTCCAGGTGCTTACAAGCTGATTATTTAGTAATTTGTTCCAGTATCTTTCCAGCTATTGTAGTTAGGCTGACTGGTCTGAAATTCCCAGGGTTCTCTTTGTTCCCCTTTTTAAAGCGAGGTACTAGGTTTGCCCTTCACCCGTTCTCTATGAGTACCATTATTCCAGTTTTGCAGATGGGGAGCTGAGGCACAAGGCCGACCAAGTGCCCAGGCTCAGACAGGGAGTCTATGGCTGAGCTCATGTCTCCAGAGCAGCAGTCCAGCGCCCTCTTGTGACACTTTCCTAGGACACCCAGAAACACAAGTCACTGTGTTACTCCTCTGACTCAACAAGGGAGGGCTTTGCTGGGGCTTACACTGTGTGCAGCTCCCTATCACCACAGTCTGTCTTCCTCACCTGAAAACTCCTCGAGAAACTACCAGGTAACAATTTTGTTGCCTTGCAGGTAACAATCAGTGAACCCTAGTCCCCAAGTTCCCCAGAGACGTCTCGCTGCAGTGTCCAGTCTCTCTCTCTCACTGGAGAGTCTCAGAAATTACTTTTGCTGCCTCTAAAGAGACAGTGTATACTCCAGCCAGTCAGGTTAGCAGAGGACTTCTGTTTTACTTCGATATAACAGCACTGAGATACTTTATAGCAAAACTAAATAAATTTATTAACAAGGAACAGAAATTTAAGTGAAACTAAGCAAGAGAAAAAGAGGCAGGTATGGTTACAAACAAAACACGCTTTTTAGTGACTATCTTAATTTTAGCAGATTACAATTTTTGCCTAAAGAAAAGGAGTACTTGTGGCACCTTAGAGACTAACCAATTTATTTGAGCATGAGCTTTCGTGAGCTCACTTCATCGGATGCATCCGATGAAGTGAGCTGTAGCTCACGAAAGCTCATGCTCAAATAAATTGGTTAGTCTCTAAGGTGCCACAAGTACTCCTTTTCTTTTTGCGAATACAGACTAACACGGCTGTTACTCTGAAACCTGTCAATTTTTGCCTAAGCACTTTTCTCACTTACATCCAGTTATCAGCATTGCCAGCCCTCCAGCCCAGCGGATCCGACTTTCCCAGAACCAGAGGGTGCTGACCCTTTTGTCAGAGATGGATTAAGATTTATTAGGGCTCTAGGCATAAAGAACATTTGGGTCCCTCACACCCCATTAAAAACACAAATGTATCGAAATGCATTAATACAAAGACTCTATTCAGTGTTTACACACTGTATTAATAATCAAGCTCATCATATCCCAGTTCATTATGCCTAAATTAACTGCTCAATTTTTCCACATAGAAAATGAAGATGGCTAGATATTATCCATACCATTACACAAAGGTGTTCACTGCTAATCTGGACAACACTGGTGTTAAAATAATCAGTCGTTCACAGGTCAACACATGGTTCTTTCATCTCCCCCAATTTTCTTAAACCTGACCATTATGCTTTTTTTTTTCTTTTTAATCTATTGATCCTGTTACAGTCCAGATTTTCTGCTGTGGAAGCAAAGATGTTCTGAAAGCCAACAGTCGCAGTTCCAGAAAGTAACAATTAAAAGAAATAATCCTAACCTGAGGTAAAATTACTCCATTGTTAAGAACTTTAAGTTTCAGCCAATGGTGAGATTTGGTTTAAAACAAAGTTCACAATTGATCACATAAACTATGAAAAAATGTTGAAAGAATCTGATGTGCGCCAAAGTGACTCTTTTGGCTTTCTGTCAAAGGACTATTTCAGCTAATCAGAAACTAGTTTACACGTCTACATTAAATCACACTTTTAAGACTAGGCCAGGTTTTGGTTAACCAGAGCACACAACAGGATGTTTGGTCATTACTAAGCCAATGAGAATATAGTTTTTTCAATAATACTGCTGCAAAAGAATATTCATCACTCCATTCTACCAATACCTCATCGTCAGTGTGATAGTGGGAAAAAAAAGTCACTGGAACTGAAGGTCCTCACAAAATACATTTCTTCCACTTCTATAACTATCTGGGTTAGTCCTTTATGTTTTATCCCCCAACCAGACTTGGCTTTGGCCTTCATATAGCAAGAGATGACCATTAGCCCATGACAACAATTGATTCTACTCTCCATCTTTGTTAAGTAAGTCTGGATGGGCCACAATTCATTTGTGAAAGTCATAGTTAAGTGAGTGCAGTCTGGACCAGTGTAAACAGTGCCACATGAGTTCATGCTGGATGAGGGGGGGAAATACACACAAAGATCTTAAAAGTACGGTCTGGGATAAATAGCACTATAATCTTTCATGCAATGCTAAGGTGGGAGAACTATACTATGGAAGGTTTCATATCAGCTGAGCATGCAGGTAAGTAATGCCATATCACAATGTGCATGGCAAGAATCCACTCTAAGATCCCAAGGCTGTGAACCACGTGCACTGGGGGGGGGGGGAGGGCAGCGGGGGGGGGGGGGAATCCACAAAGTCTCAGGGGTGCAGGTGGGCTGTAAATAGGGCTACATCATGACACAATAGGATAAGATAAATAATGCTACATTGTGAGATGCAGGGATAGGGGCATCCAAAGGCCTCAAAACTGTGGATGGAGACATAAAAAACCCCAAACAAAGCTTCTGTTTCACCAATCGGCACAGAAAAAGGAAACTGGAAGAGGAGGGAAGAGAATTGATTGAACATTGAGAGACAAGGAAGAGGCGAAGGGTGGCTCCCATGGTGCGTGTACGCAGGGGAGGGGGCATTGGGGGTTTCCATGTTTTCCCCCTTAAGTAGGACAGCAGAGAGTTCCACCTCCTTGGCTCCCTGTGTGCTTGTGAGGGGTGCATTTTCCTGGGGGCTGGCCCTGTGGGTTGAGGTAGTGGGGATTTTCCCAGCCCTAGGGGGACCATCGGTGGACTTCCCTGACTGCGGGTAGCTCCCCATCCCCACCACTCTTATGTTCTCCCAGTAGCTGATGGGCTGCAGGTTGCAGCCTTTGTCCTAACAGCGCAGCTCGGGGCTGCACAGCGTGGGGCTGGAGGAGACACAGCAGGAGATGGTGATTCCCATCTTCCTTTGCTGCCTAGCCCTGGCTGCCCAGCCACATGCAGGAGGATGCAAGGGGAGCCTGTCACCAGCAGCGGCGAGAAGCCATGGGCAGCAGTGAAGAAAACAAGAAGCAGGTCCAGCCACACTCACCAGCTGATCGCCCCCACTGGCTCATCCAAGAAGTCTTGTCCCAAGCACATCCAGCAGCTAAATCATCCTGCCCTCGCATCATGAGATTTTTCGGGGTGGGGGACAATTGGCTGGGGCCCAGGCATTAATCTGCCACTGCCCTTTGTTCCCCAAGAGTTTATCTCCCCCTTCTTTTTATAGTCCAGGAAACCTTTGAAAAGCATTTTTTGAAAAGTAAACCCAGACAAAGTTCCTCTCCCCTGCTGCTCTTCCTCTGTTCAATTTGTTTTTTCAGTTGGCTTGATCACTTTGTTTACCTGCGATGCAAATGTACTTTCATCGTCCCTTGTTAGTAATCAAGCCATGATGTTTTCCCATCTTCCTCTCAATTTGCTATTACTGGTGATTGAGACGCAAATATAAATTCCAATGTCTCTGACCTCACTTGCTCAGTTTACTTTGGAGAGACAGGCAAACAAGTGAGCCAACTTTCCTTTGTCTAGGTCATACTTGTTTATCAACTGCCTCCAAACCTATTTGAACAACATATTTCTAGCACATATACATAACTCTTTATATGCAACCTGTACACACATCACACAATGATATTCCTGACCAGCGTGCAACCAGCTTACGACAATACTTTACAAGATACCTTTGGGTACATATTATGACAATAGTATGGGGGGGGTAGTGTGAGTGTCATGCCTCCCAGTTACAGTATAATGGGCCTTCTGCCAGTGGGCACTGAGGGGCTCTTAGAAGCAGACCTGTACACTAGAGTATCCTTCATTCCTTTCTCATCTACTTGAGATAGCGTCAGACCTGAGGCCAGAGTTTCCTTCCACTGGAATTTTACCAAATGCAGGGAACTTCTTAAAAGGTCAGGACAAGGAATGGAGAAACAAAAGATCAGGATAGGATGAGAAAGGGCAGAGGAACAGAAATTGGAGATATCAAAAACTTCAAACTGTTTTCCATAAACAAAACCTTCCCAGCTTACTGTAGGAATACAGATTCCACTTACCCTCCCAAGTCTCTATGCCAACAACTATTGCATCCCCTCTCATTCCTTCAGTGAGTTCTCTCAGGGGCAACCCTCAGCATCAAACCTTTGCGTTGACTTTTATGAGACACCCAAGGATCCATGCCAGAGTGTCGGGGACCAATCCATTATGCACAGAAGGAGAGATGGGAGGAATTGATCATCTGGCCACTAAAACACAATGAGATTTTCAGTATAATCGTCCAAACCAAATACTGGGCTCTGTTTGTTCAGATGATCTTTCTCCTACTCCCACTGCTGATTAGCAGCATAACAATTTGTACTAAAAGAAAACAAGAGACTGCATGGGAAGGAGAAAGTCTTCCTCCTGCTTTACATCATCTCAGTTCAACAGCATCTGTTTCTATTACGTCATCAGCACTATCCATCACTACCACTTCCACACAAATACATACACCTCCACTTTGCACAGCATTATGCAACTGGCTAGCTGCATTATAGTGTTGGTGTTGTTGGGGGTTCCCCCACACACACACCCACTCCTCTGAAACATAAGATATTGGACAGTGGCAGAGACATGACACAAATCTTGAGCGATAAATGGTCTGATCCAATGTGGAAATCAAACCGTATGTTCAGATAGGAGCCTACCTAGCAGGGAGTGGAAAATGATGAATGTCTTAACAATGAAGTTTTCTAGAAATAAAGCTACATCTTTGACCAGTCTACAGGGAGTTATTGTTGACAAGCTATGAAGTGCTGCACTTTGTCCTCTGTCCCACAGCAGTGTCCTCTGTACTTTCCATGTTTCTTGCACCCACAATACATTAATTACTATTAGAAAATGCAAAGAGAATTAGTGTCTGAAAACAAACAAACAAAAACAAACCTCTAGCAAAGGTACTCACAGATGTTGGCTTTTCATGCACAGGTTTCCCACCACCAAATTGCTTTTTGCTAGCTATTTGTATGGCCTGTGGACACCCTTTCAGAAAGTAGTTAAAAGTCCCATCTGAAGCTCTCATGTTCTGTTCATTGATGTTCTTTATTTTGGACAAGTGCATATGTACTCAGGAGATTTGAGGTGAAATCCTGGTTCCAATGGCAAAACACTCACTGATATCAGTGGGGCCAGCATTTCACCCCTGAATTGTATATCCAGCCCTGCCACTGACCTGCTGTGTGACCTTGGGCAAGTCACTTCATCTCTCTTTGCCTTTGCTTCCCCTCCCACCCTTTGTCTGTCTTGTCTATTTAGATTGGAAACTCTTTAAGCAAGGACTCTTTTTCACTATGTGCATGTTTGGTGCCTAGTGTAATGATCCACTTAGGGTCTCCAGGAGCTATTCTGATACAAAATATTATTAATAATCCCTTCAGACAATTTCCTCCTGGGGCTGGTGGAACTGGAACCATCAAGACATTTACCTCAGTAGGAGCATTTCTAGGAAACTTTCCCTGGGGAGGGAAGGAGATGATCAGCAATTATTAATTCCAGGAGCATACTTAATTTTTCTCAGCAAGAAGGCCATCTGTAGCATTAATTATATGTTAAAGGTAACTCCCAAATTAACCAAATATAATTATGTTTTGCAAAAGCTCACCCAGTCTAATTTTATTTTCAGTAAACACCCTCAAAACTTTGACACATTTTAACTCACTTTTAGTTTAAAAAATACAATAGTGACAATCTTCAAAAGTGAGCACCTAAACTGCATGTGACAGGTTTCAGAGTAACAGCCATTTTAGTCTGAATTCGCAAAAAGAAAAGGAGTACTAGTGGCATCCTAGAGACTAACCAATTTATTTGAGCATAAGCTTTCGTGAGCTACAGCTCACTTCATCGGATGCATACTGTGGAAAATACCCATTTTTCATGGTTTGTGTGTATAAAAACATCTTCTGTATTTTCCACAGTATGCATCCGATGAAGTGAGCTGTAAATCACGAAAGCTCATGCTCAAATAAATTGGTTAGTCTCCAAGGTGCCACAAGTACTCCTTTTCTTTAAACTGCATGTGAAAAACTTGACCAGTGGCTTGAGGCGCTTCCTAAACCTTCATTAATACCAGCATTTTCAATGCGTCTCTTCTTGATATTTCCCTTCTTGTGCCTTTTTGTTCTGTGCCCACTATGTATATCAGTTTTACTGTGTGACTTTCAACCAGAATCTCCAAAATAAGACATCACTCACAGTAGATTGTGAAGCTATTCAAAATATGATCATGCAGGTCACTGAGCTAATTGAACTTGGATCCCCTTTGAGGGGGCTTCAGTCTGCCCATGGGCTCTGCTGGGCTTCTTGGAGTTGGGTCCTTCTTGATTGAGGGGGAAAAAATAAGTGTTGGTACCTCCCAAATGCCCTCCACATCTGTCACCAAAATGAGACATGACTCACAGTAAACTGTGGAGACCTAACATCCTCCTCTTCCCCTTCCTTACATGAGGAATGAAATAATTAATAATACTGACATTTGAATATTATCGTTGGACATCTGAGTTAACACCTCATTAAGATGAGCAGGACAGTCCACACCACTCAGATCTATTGTCCCAGGCTCTCTCCAAACTCATATAGACATCTCAGCCTTAGTTATATGCAATTCATATATTTGAGATTTTTATGCACAACCACAACCTACCTATTGCTTAATTGAAAACTGAGATTCTGGAGAACCAGATAGGAGCTTCAAAAAAGAGGTGGTGTATGGCACATTGGCACATACCAGCTATTTCCAACCCCTGCTTTCAACATGTCACCATTAACACAGCAGCTGAGTTCAACCCAGGAAAGTACCACCACTAATGATAGTCCTTGAAAAATAAAAAAAATCTGAAAGAGTTGCCAACTTATATTTTCCTCTCTCCAAATCCATTTGTGTTATTGTTTCAATTAATCAGAGCTATAACAAGCAGAGATTAGAAGTTAGAATAAGGCTTTGCTGTTAACATGTCCAGTTCGCCATGTTTTTTTTTAATTATTTTTTACTAAAGTTCATCAATACAGAACTTAAAAATGTTGGAAATATTAACTTCTCAACAGTCATTATAACACAAGTTATAATGACTGTCAAGAAGTCATTAACACATTCCACACCACGTTGTGGAAACCAAGATTGCTTTCTTTCTGGCTGTCATTTTCTGCATTTTATATATTGCCTCAACAGTAAGCTTCAATAAACAGAATACATTTAAAATATAGTTCAGGAGGAAGCAATGAATTATAAGAAGTCCATCCTGATTCACTGTTGGAGAATCTGGGAGTAAGTATGATGTTATTACCATTTAGATAAGCTGTCCATTTCAACACTGCTGTGAATAAAGGTGGGCCCAAACCAAAATGTCAGATCCAAAGAACCCCAAACTTTTGGTGGAACAGAATTCAAATCTGAACCCAGCCTTGAACTTAGTGTCAATGAACTAGCACCATGATCCAAATACCACCCAACATTTGAGCATTGGGGTGTGTGAAATCCATGTAGTTCAGGCCCAACTCCATGGGATAAAGGAGCTGTAGAAAATTCATTAGATTCTTGTTCTGAATTCTAATAGTGCAACTCTAAAGGCGAATGTGAACCCAGAGGACAAACCACAATAAAAAGTGAGCAATACCTGTGGCAATGCAGAGGATTATCCTTGAGGAACACTACACATTGGATGTTTCATTAAGACATTCCCTCCAGCTGTCCCTCACCCACAGAACTTTTTGTCAACTTTAGTGGGATGTAGAGTATGGCTTTGCACTTCATTTTTATGGCTATCTTCCAATGACTTCTCAGTACTGTTCTCTTATTGTCGGTCTATCTTGCTGATTTTCTGTACTCTAACCCAAACAATACATTCAGCATGGTTCAAAGTTCTCCTTTTCTAACTCAGCCTTTGGTGCTGTGCTGGTCAGTGAAAGAAAACATCATGGAACTCTGGGTTATCATATCAGATGCATGTATCTGAATGTTGTATTAGGGGGGATGATGCACTATTATTTTGTATAATGATTCAGGCCCCAAACAATCGTGTTAGGCATTGTACAAACACATAGTAAGAGACAGTTCTTGTCCCAAAGAGCTTATAGTCTAAATAGATGAGTCAAAGGATGAGAGAAAGGACATATTATAAAATGGGAAATGACTGCCTAGGAAGGAGTATTGCAGAAAAGGATGTAGGGGTTATAGTAGATCAAAAACTAAATATGAATCAACAATCTAATACTATTGCAAAGAAAAAAACTATAATTCTGGGAAAAAGAAAAGGAGTACTTGTGGCACCTTAGAGACTAACAAATTTATTTGAGCATAAGCTTTCGTGAGCTACAGCTCACTTCATCGGATGCATACTATGGAAACTGCAGAAGACATTATATACACAGAGACCATGAAACAATACCTCCTCCCACCCCACTCTCCTACTGGTAATAGCTTATCTAAAGTGATCACTCTCCTTACAATGTGTATGATAATCAAGTTGGGCCATTTCCAGCACAAATCCAGGTTCTCTCACCCTCCGCCCCCCCCACTCTATTCAGCACTGATAAGGCCTCAACTGCAGTACTTGTCTACGTCTGGGTCAACACACTTTGGGAAAGATGTGGACGAATTGGAGAGAGTCAAGAGGAGAGCCACAAAAATGACTAAAGGTTTGAGGCCTGGTCTACACAAGTTAGGCTGATCCAGCAGCATTGCTCAGCGATGTGAAAAATCCACACATCTGAGGGATGCCATTAAGCTGACCTCACTACTGGTGTAGACAGCAGTAAGTTGATGGAAGAATTCTATTGCCTCTCAGGGAGGTGGAGTTCCAATGTTGTACCAATAAATTAAAAACCAGCAGGATCTTATTAAAGGGGAAAAGGCAAAATACCACATTTATTGTGAATACAGAAAGAATCATAGTAAGCAGTTATAGTTATAACATTCCATTCAATCTCATATTTATTCACACACACACACACACACACAGAAGTTGTGCAAGGTTATCATCATAGTTACCAGCCTTAGAGCTGCTCATGCCAAGCCACTGGCCAGGTGGCCTGGACATGAGGAGGGAGCAGGGCCTTGTCAGATGCTCATCTGATGCTCCTGGAAGTTGGTTTGCAGAATCAGACCCCCAAAGTTCTCACTTTCTAGAGTCTATTTTTATAGGAATTTATTCCTAGGCCAGTCTGTGGGAATTGCTTCATCATGCTGTTGCTAAATCAATCAGCAGATAGCACATTCCTGACGGCTCCGTGCTGCTAGATGTTATCTTGTTCTTTGCTTCTCCCATTCTTGAGGCTGTTGGGTGGATTCCAGTCTGCCCTTGGGGGGGGGGGGGGCGTCCTCTGATTATTTCCACTTGACGCCTTCTTCAGCCGATGGACACTGGATTCTTAGGCTGGCACCTCCCTGATCATTCAGTTATTATCCACACCAAGCATCCATCCACATACATCCTCTATCTCTATTTTAATCACAATAGTTAACACAACAAAAGGGCGGGGAGTCTCTGGGTGCTGTTTCTGTTGTTACAGAGTATCGCTTTGAGTCTCCCTCTGTGTGAACTGCTTTGAGAACAGACTCTGTCTTAGAATGTAATAACGCAGTTAGCAGCTTGCAAGTTTCACACATAGAGGGAGAGAAACAGTACCAAAAACCAAGAGACCTCTTAATTAGTAATACCCTGGAATTTAAACTATGGGGAATCAAACTCATTTGTGATTTTAATACAGAACTTCTTTAATATGATCCAACACCTATGCTGATGGGAGAACCCCTCTCATTGGCATAGGTAGTGTCTACACTGAAGCTCTACAGCAGCATTGCTGCAACTGTGCTTCTGTAGCATTTCAAGTGTAGTCAAGACCTAGAAAATATGACCTCTGAGGAAAGATTGAAAAAAAATGGGATTGTTTAGTCTGGAGAAAAGACAACTGAGGGGGGAACATACCATTCTTTAAGTACATAAGAGGTTGTTATAAAAAGGAGGTGATAAATTGTTCTCCTTAACCACTGAGGACAGGACTAGAAGTAATGAGCTTAAATTGCTGAAAGGTTGATTTATGTCATCTATTGGGGAAAAACTCCCTAATTGTCAGAGTAGTTAAGCAGTGGAACAAATCACTTAAGGAGGCTGTGGATTCTCTATTATTGGAGGTTTTTAAGAACAGGTTAGACAAACACCTGTCAGGGGTGAGCTAGAGAATATTTAGTCCTGCCTCAGTGCAGGGGGCTGGACTAGATGACTTATCGAGGTCCCCTCCAGTCCTACATTTCTATGATTCTATAATTCTATTACCACCTCTATTTTCCAGATGGGGAACTGAGGCACAAAGAGATCTGAGTGACTCACCGAAGGCCCACACCAGAAGTTTGTGGTAAAGCTGGGAATTGAACCCAGATCTCCTGAGTCCCAATCCAGCGCCTTAGACATAAATTGTCCAAGATTTTCAAAAATAATTAGTGATTCTGAGTGCCCCATTTTTTGGATGCCCAACCTGAGACAGATTAAAATAGCCTGATTATCAGAGATTGCTGAGCATCCATTCTCTGAAAGTCAAACCTGTTTAAGGTGTCTCAATGTGGGCACTGGAAAACTGATGTACACAAAATTACTAGTTGCTTTTAAAAATCATCTCTCTCTAGCTGCAAAGCTCTTTGTTTCGACAGTAATATAGTTAAAGTGCTTTCTTGTTCATCATTTGGAGCCGATTTAAGAAGGATGGGTGAGAAGGCTCTTTCGCTTTATGTTCTTAGAGCACTCTCTTCAGTTGTCTATTTCCAGTACTTTCTTATTTGGCCCCCCAAAAAACCTGGCAAAATGTATCAGTAGGTAGAAAGTGAAAGCCACAGCAAAAGCAATCACCTACAGTAGCAGATGCTGATTTTTAACAGCAAGTTTTAGTTGCCATGGCAATATATTTGGACATGGAATACACTAGTTGGTCTTTCTTTCTATTTATGCAACATCTGGGGAGAATCATGTAGCCCTTACTCAAGCAGATTGTCCATTTAATTCAGTGGGTGTTTTGCCTGAGCAAGGAAGAGAGGACTTGAACATACATGATTCTTTGGACTTATTTAGAAAATTACTTCCCTGGAGAGAAATGTAGGTCTTATAGTTAAGACCTCAGGGTTGATTCAATTGCTGGCTCTGCCAGGGACTTCCTGTGTGACCTTGGACAAATCACATCTTTCTCTGTGCTTCAGTTCCCTATTTTGTAAAATGAGGATAATAATACTGTCCTTCTCCCACCTTTCATCTGTCTTGTCTGTTTTCAGGAGATTATAAATTCTTGGGGCCTGTCTCCTACTATCTGTTTGTGCGGGACATAGCACAAGGGCTTTTGATCTTGGGTAGGACTTCAAGGCACTACTGTAATAAAATAATAAAACAGTATAATTAATAAATTAGATAAACACATTTCAATCTGCTATGCACATCTTTAAAAAATTTGAACAAAAGTGGGCAGAGTGTGAGATGGAATCTTACTTGAATTGTCCATCGGCAATTTTGAATGGAAAATTTCTCCCACAGTTTCCATTATGTGCACTCATAATAAGGGTAACCTAAAGGCCAGTTATAGTATCAATATTATGTATGGGTATAACACAAGGAAAACAAGTATCCAGCCATTTGTTATAGAAGAGCCACCTTGTGGTTTGGATTTAAGGTAGGATCTCTTGCAGGGATCAGCAGACGACAACCTACAAGGGGAAGATTTCTCTATAGGAATATCTGTTTCTTTGTGGTCATCAGACAGTAGTAAAATGCAGACCAACCAGACAGATGCTACAGTCATTTCCAGATTAACAAAGATAGGGCCTCCAAGATGGCTGCGGAGTACATGGCAATAGTGTTGGGGACTTAATGGCCGTGGATTCTTTGCCAGGTTCTCTCTGCTTGTTTTCTAATGGACCAAATTGTAAAACACTTACTTACATCCAGAGATGTCTTTTGCTATAGCGCCGGGGGCAGTGTTAGGGGCTTATTCCTTCACCCGCTTACTTCCCTGGTCCTTCTCGCATTAACAGAGAGCAACAATACCCGAAGTCCAAAGGTGCAAACAATTCAATGTTTATTGGGGTGAACTTCCAGCAAGCATGATTCCAGTTTCCTTCCTTAGTGTCCCCCTTCCCAGCTCTGACACCACAGAGCCTGACCTGTGTCCCTGTTCCCATTCCCCCCCTTACTTCCTGATTGAATGCAGACTATATAGTAAAACTTGAGTTCTGCTTAGCTATACCTTAACCAATCATTTTACTGAAATTTAACTAACCAATCCTAACATATTGTAACGTGATTATTTAACCAATTATATCCCACCACCTTAATTAGTTTACACCCAGCAAAATTAATTATACAGCAGACAGAAACAATCAGAGAACCAGACAGAGATTATACAGACAAACAATAGGGAAATGGGGACTAGAATGATAGAACAACACAGAAATGAGGATTTCACAACTACATCTATAAAGACAAAAGGGTTTCCCAGCTGTGTCTATTGATAAGTGAGTTCTTGCCAGACAGGATGCTATTGTAAGCGGAGGAATAGTCCCGCTCTTGTGGGGAACTTTCCTGGCTTCTGCACTACCCCGGTGAAGTGGGCTAGCGAAAGGATCTGAATCCTCGCTCCCACTTCCTTTACCCAGTAGCCTCCCTGCCCTTGAGGACTCCCCTTCCACTCCCCTGTCTGGCAGAGTCCTCGTAACCCCAACAAGGCTGGGCCCAGGATTCCTGGGGGCTCAACCCCCAACCCTGCGGTGGTCACCTAGGACGGGGGCTAGGGTGTCCCCACTCTGGAGTACTCTCTCTGCACTGGGCACTTCTCTGACCCACTGACCATTACATACAAGTTAAAGCAAATGCAAGTTATTTAATCAACAATTAATTTTAAAAAGAATAAGGAAACATGGGAAAGGTTAAAGGAAACACATCAACCCGCTCTGTGGCAGGGAACATCACAAACAGCGTCTCTGAAATGTCAGGGCAGTTCACAGTTTGTTCCTTGTAAGTCCCAGGCCTCCTTCTCAGGCCCTGGCTGTGTTGTAGGGACGCTGTGGGTTGGACGCTTGCTCTAGTAGTGGCCACACACTCTCAGGCTCTAAGTGGCAGGACCCTTCTTCCCAGTGTCGCCCCCACCCTGTCGGCGTTATGATCCAAGCCTGGCCTGCAGAGCCCCTTGGCTGAGGCGTCTCCCTGTGCTGGGCCTGCTGCCCAGGGTCCCCCACAGTCTCCCCAGCTGCTCACGGCACCCAGCTCTGGACTGCTCCAGCCCCAGCTCCACCACTCTGTCTCTGCACTGCTGCTGCTGCTCTGCCTCCAGCTCCCTGGGCTGCTTCTCTGGCCCCTCTGCCTCTGGTTGCTGCAGCTCTGCTCCCAGGACAGGTCTGCTCTCTCTGGACTGTGCCTCTGGCTTTGGGGCTGCAGCTCTGCTCCCAGGACAGGGGCTGCTCTCTCTGGATCTGGCCCAGCTCTGCTCCCCAGCTCAGCTTGGCCCCTGCTTTCTCCTCAGCTCGGCCCCACTCTGTCTGACCCAGGCAATTCCAGCTCACACAGAGGACGGGACCTCCCTGGCCTCCTGACTCCCTGATTAGCCTGCCCGCCCTGTCATTCAGGCTGACCTGGAGCACTGGCCACACCCCATTGTTCCTGGGGGCTGTCAGTCTCAGAGTCCTGGTTTCCCATAGACCCTTCCCCTTTTAGTACTGGGAGCTAGCCAACCAAAACACCCCCACTGACTGTTAGTAAGGGGGCAACAGTCCCCTTACACTATCAAACTAAGTTTCCTTTTACATTTTCTAGGCACTTCCCTTTCTCTGGAGGTGATAGGCACCATCAGGACAGGATTGTATTCCTAACAGCCCAATAGCACCTTCTTTCAGTGTGACTGGTTTGGAATGTGAGGATGTGACCGGTCACTTCCCAGCTTATGGCTGCCTCTGCTGCTTAGCCAAAGGCCTTAGCCTAAGCACGGGGCCTCAGACTGTCACAGTAAGAGAAGGCCCTTACACCGGCAGACAGTGATTTTGATTCTTTCTTTTATACCTCTATAACTGGCCAAGTGATAAGAATATACTTAAATTCTTAGAGTATAGGCCTTTACAGACAGGCCTGACTATCTATATCCTAACAGGCAGTTGCACCCCCTGCCCCTCCAGGCCTTTCTTTGCCCTTCCCCCTAGACATTTCATAGGGCTACATGCTGCAGTATGCCTTCCATTTCTCTCGCCACCATACCACCACCCATGTAGGATGATTGAATTTCCCAAGCTATATAATCATAAAATGTTCATCACAAACACATAAAAAGCAGTACAGGTTTTCAAACACCATTCTTTTCTGATCTAGCCCTATCAAATGCAGCCATTTGCAATGTGATGTAATCATGCACACTTCTAATCCTTCATGACACTTGCAGGCATTTATTATTCATTTATTCCTTCCCTCAAAAAAAAAAAATTCTGAAACAAGGCTCCTGCTGATATCAAGTAGAATCTTACTCCTCAAGCAGTCCCATTCACATCCATGGGACTACTTCAGGCATAAGGAATTACTTGTCACAGCTCAGGGCAACTGCACCTGTATTCCCTCTCTGTGGTCCAGCAAGGTCACTCACTCTTAGGCTTCCAGCTCCCAGCTCTGGGGCATACACCTGCGTGCATCTCCCACCCAGGGCCACTCTTAGGATTTATGGGGCCCTATGCAGTATTACTAAACTGGTAAACTATGCCTGACAGCAGCCTGGGCTCACATGTGTATTTTAGATAAGCGTAGTCTTTTGAAGGATTTATTCTAAAAACTATATGTCTGAAGATCCAAACATTTAAGGCTAAAGATGAATACTCAGATTGTGCATCTAAAAAATCTATGCAAGGATTTTTTAGAGATGTGATTTTTTTAATCTTCAGCAACATACTAATGAAATATTTTTAAAGCAAATTTTAAAACAAGGTCCTGTAGACGAACATATTCTGAGTAAATATTATTACAGTAATGCACAACTGTTTTTGTCAGGTTTCAGAGTAACAGCCGTGTTAGTCTGTATTAGCAAAAAGAAAAGAAAAGGAGTACTTGCGGCACCTTAGAAACTAACCAATTTATTTGAGCATAAGCTTTAGCTGTAGCTCACGAAAGCTTATGCTCAAATAAATTGGTTAGTCTCTAAGATGCCACAAGTACTCCTTTTCTGTTTTTGTCAGTAAATTCAGAAACTGACAGTATATACCTGGGGGTTGGCAAATGCCTGTTAAATGGTTTCATTACCACTTGAATGGCTCTTTAACAGTTTCAGTGTTGTGCTAATAGGTCTGGCAGGCTGGAAGGCTTTTTCACTTCCTTTGGAGGAAGACTCACCAGGCTGCAGCAGCCAGCTGTGGTGGGAGCCTGCCGGAAGGGTCAGAACAGGGACAGGAAGAGGTAGAAGGGTGGATACTAAGACCCAGGGATGCCCCAAATTTTTGGGTACCCTACATAGCTGCATAAGCTGTGCATGCCTAAGGACAGCCCTGCTACCTCCTAACTGGGATTTTTCCAGACTGCATAGTGCCCTGACTACACAGTTCCCCAGCAGGCCTGCTCTGTCTTCTCCTCAGAGGCTATAACCAGCGTAATTGCCCATAGTTATAAAGTTGCCACACAGCCCTTTCTAAGGGAGCACATTTATTCTTAAGGTGAAAGCATTACAGAGAAAACATATTAAAAACAATAAAAGAACCTACACACATGCTAATAAGCTTACCAGAGATCCCCCACGAGTTCCAACAAGCGCTCTGTCCTTCAGGCCCACCCAGGGCTTTTCTGAGATCACTGGTTCATGTCAGTTGTTAGCTCAGAACAAGCACTCCCATGAATCTGAGAGTCCCTTCTTGGGCCTTTGACCTGCAGAGTAGGTAATCAGCCAGACAATGGTTTTCCCCTCCAGGTGTAGCTTCAAAAAACTGGGTCCAGAGATGGGAATTTGCATTTCCATCCCCACAGGTATTTCCCAGGAAACCCACCTAACTTTGTTCACCTCAAAAGTACCTTCTTGTTTGGCACGTTGTTTAAAATAGACCTTTGAAGCTCCTAACACTTCCCAGAGTTTACATTGGTCCTGTCTCCCCCTCAGAGAAGTTATATATATTTCCACACTAATACATAAACTTTGCATTTATACTACAATGGACTCCACAGCTACTTAAACTTAATTCAGTATGATCTTGCAAAGATACTGCAGGAAATTGCTGTATTTGTCACACTGCTCATCGTGAGTCAGGATATCACAAATTGGTCCAAAATGATTTAATGGCATTTTGTGCAGATAGGATGGGAGAATCTGGCCCTTACTCCCAGTGAACAATGCCATATTCTGTGACCATCCTAGTGACATTAATGGGATTTTGTGATGATGTGTACAACCCCCACACTAGGTAATAAGGGCTTAAGGGTTTATTTTGCGCCCAGCCAGCCCCACCCCACTACACCTGCAGCAAATGTTCTATCTGGTGGAGGAATTAAAAGACAGGGAAACACTTCATCTGGGTGACAGAGCTGGAAGAGAGCAGACCTGCAGCCCACAGCTCCAGCAGCATAGAGCAGAGGGAGGCCTAGAGTCTCTGACACAGCTGCCCAAAAGGGCCCTCCCTGAAGGATGAGAGGACCCATCACAGAAACAACCAGAGAAAGGGAGTACCCCTCCACCACCTGTGGACCCTGGACATCCCCTCTTACTTATTTGATTTGCACTTTCCCAACAAGGGAAAGCCCTGGACTAAGCTGCCATGGGGGAGGAGGGTAACGAGAGGAAGTGGCCCAGTGAGGGCAGCTTTAAGCAGCCTCAGTTGCCAGATCACTGGTAACCCAAAGGGCCCAGGGTCAGAGCCCAGTGCAGTGGGAGAACCTGGGATCCCCTCCCGGTCACAGGTTGTGGCCTTGACCACTAGGCCACGCTTCCCTATCAAAACCCACGTGCGGTCCATTACAAATTGGTAGAGAGCGTGGGCATCACCCCACCTCTAAGAGAAGGGAAGACTGACTGACCGAGGCGGCCAAACAGCCTAACTGAAAAAAAAACGTAGGTTGGTAGGACAGCAGTGATGGAGTTAGAACGGCTGCTGAACTGGGTGACCGAGAACCACCACCACCAGCAGCAGGCAGTGCAGCAGCAGCAGCCGCCGCAAATGGCTGCCCAGAAGCAGCAACTGGTTCATGACTTAGGGGCCCCAGCAAGAGGAACAGCAGCAAAGGTTAGTTCAACCAGTCATCGTGTTGATGCAGTCCGCGGATTCCCCCATAGCTTCTCCATCAGGGGGCCTGTGCCCAAGCCCAGGGGCCCCGCCTGTACCCGGAAAGCTCACAAAGATGGGCCCTGAGGATGACCCCGAGGCTTTCTTGACGTGTGACCAGGTGGTGACGATTGCCCAATGGTCCCTTGACCAGTGAGCCATCCTGTTGGCATCCTACCTGACAGGGTCAGCACAGGCTGCATATTGGAGACAGGATGAGGAGTCCACCCAGTACTACCCCCAGGTCAGAACGGCCATCTTGGACTACGCTGACATCACCAAGACCTTCTGCCAGAGGTTCCGGAGGGAGAGGTACCCTCCGGGGACCCAACCCCATGTCCTCGCCCAGAAACTGAGAGACCTATGTTGGAAGTGACTCAAGCCAGAGGTGGCTGCACTCAACCTTGTGGAGTAGTTTGCCCAAATCCTCCCCAAAGGGGGTAGGTACTGGGTGCTCGGACCTCGACCTGAGTTATTTCTGTTCAATTGATGGAGAACTATATGGTGACCAGACAGCAAATGTGAAAAATAGGGATGGGGGGGGGGGGGGGTGTAATAGGGGCCTATACAAGACAAAGACCCAAAAATAGGGACTGTCCCTATAAAATCGGGACATCTGGTCACCCTAGAGAACTATGTGGCAGCTGAGACAGCTTTAACTCCTGCCCCTGAGCATTGCCCGATACCAGAGGGACCCCTTGACAGATGGGAGAAGTCAGCCAGGAGAGACAAAAAATAGACAGGTTGCTCCCCAGCCTATCAGGGGCCCTGCTATCCCAGTGATATACATGGGGTACTCAAGGAGTGAGGTAGAACTCAATGGGCGTCATGATAGGAGAAACTCAGAGAACATCCGTCCTTGACATTAGTTTGTCCTGATCTGCGTCATGCAATTTTTGGAGACCACAAACTTGTGAAAAGCAATGTTGTGAAGACTGTCAAATTGCGTTAAATAAATTGGGCACAAAAAATTATTTTCACTATGCCCTAATTAATACTGTAAACTGGAAGGAATTCAGAGATGAGTAACAAACATGATTAAGGAGACTGGAAGACTGATCTATGAGAAGACTAAAAGAACTAAGTAGATCCATAGTTTGACTAAACCATGATTGAGGGCCATATCCTTCAGATGTTACTCAGCCAAGACTCTCGTTGACTCCAATTTAAAAAGAAAAGCATGCTTTTAAAATACTTAAGACATAGTGAATAAGTGATTCTTCAAATCAATCACATGCCAAAACAAAGGAGATGCATTTCCCCTTCCTTCATTAAAAACTATCCTGTTACTAGTGACATTAGGAAATTCCAGGAAATTTATGAGCATATTTTGCAAGGTTTTGCGTGGACAAAATAGATAGAATGTATCCAAATTTACATGAGATTGCATGGTACCTTAATAACTGGGATTACAGGATTTGGGAAGAATGTTGCTTTGCACTTTACACTCAGATGACTGGGTGGTCCTTTTGTTTCTAAGCTTTGAGAGGTACAACAGAAAGCTTCAAAAGCATCTGGATTCTGCTGCAATTTTCACAAAACATTTTGTGCAAATGATTAAGTTTCTCATTTCACTCATAATGGACTGCTTTTTAACGTATTTGAAATAGTAAGTATGTGCAAACCGTTTCAGAGATACACTGTTGCCACAGTAGCAAGTACATGAAACTATTCAAATGATACAGAAATCAGATAGTATAAAGTAGGAGACCCAAACTCAGGTCTGGAATTGGCCTTTAACTCCTCCAAGACTGGGTAGCTTTAAGTTACACAAAAAGAAAAGGAGTACTTGTGGCATAGTCTCTAAGGTGCCACAAGTACTCCTTTTCTTTTTGCGAATACAGACTAACACAGCTGCTACTCTGAAACCCGTCATTAAGTTACACAGAAATTCTACAGGGGTAAAGCGCAAGCCATAGGGACTTGAAAATGTCCTCTCTGCTGTGGCGTTTGAAAGAGTTTCCTATTGCCCTTAGATGATCACTGCATGATATTTTAAATTATTGGCCTTTTTCAATGGTTCTTGTCCATACAGCTTAAAAGAGATGAGATGTGAGATGATATATAGAAAAGTGAAAAATCACATCCTAAGTGTGTTGTCATTACTATTTTTGATAATTATTACAATGTAAGAAATAGCAACATTTCAGATTAGGTGATGTGCTGTCTGTATGAACAGCATCTGTTCATTTTAACTCATTGCTAGGAGCTCTCCTGATATGAACAATCAATATTGTTTTCCTTTTGTTTGCAAGGGAGTAAGGGACAGGCCAACACATCTGGAGTTTAGGGAGATAGATTCTATCTCATAAATTTGACCACCATTGCAGAACAGTTTGAATAAATTATAACCTCCTAACAGTGCAGAATTTTAATTAGGAACTTCCCGAGAAGTGTGCAGTATGCAAGTGGGCAAACAGTGTTTCATCTGCTTTGAGGAACTGTACCAACCAGAATAAGACCATATCTATACCAGCTGGCCTCTGCTGCTTCCCCTTCAACTGTGCATTTGCTAATCCACAACAGAACTTGGCCTACACCAGACCACAATCGCATACTACCCAAGTGCCACTGTGGCTTAGAACATGAACATCTGCAAGGAAAGTATTGAAGGCAGCAGTGACACACTGGAGCACAACATAGAGTCTGAGTCCTATATTTACTAATATAGGACTAGATTGCTAAAGTACTCTCAGCCCAGAGTAGGGGTAGCACAACACTGCACTGCCCTAGGAGCCTACTGGGGAATTAACTGAGTCTGAAAGTCACAGTTCTCTCCCTGGTTCCCCCACATATTGCAAAGGGAACAATCTACTACTACTATATACAAGCAGGAAATTTAGTTTCTTGGCCAGGCTGGCTCAGCTACTCTGGTCAGTACATTGAGTGGTGGGGAGCAGAGTCACAACTAGGGTGACCAGACATCCCAATATTATCAGGACCATCCTAACACTAGGGGCTTTGTCTTATATAGGACCCTATTCCCTGTCCCAATTTTTCACACTTGCTATCTGGTCACTCTAGTGACAATCCAGCTGCATGGAAAGAGAAGAAAAGGCCCAGTGGATAATGCCCTCCCTCTCACAGTGAGATATGTGACCTATGAGGCGATTAGATTGCACATGGGGAAAAGAGAATGTTTTTCAGCCTTTACTCCCCTCAGTGGGAGCATAGCGTGAGTGGCCATCTTGCCCACAGAGAGAAGAAGCTTAAAGCAGCACCCACAAAAGCCACAGTGAAACACACATCAGTGGCAACCACTCTTATAAGTGACAGCCATTTTAGTTTGACTGTCTTTTCTCTTCCTGTATTTACTGTTGCACTTATCTGTGATTGACTGTAAATGAGTATCATTGGTTATCCCATGGTTTGAGAGGTAAAAAAACAAAATTATTTGGATTGGTTTTTGATCATACAGCTCCTAGGAAGGTGAGATATTGGGGATCCACAAAACTCAGGGCTAGGTCACCCCTTATTCTCGAGAAGCCCTCAGAAAGGCAGCAGAGCGGCAGGAAGTTTGCCTTCCTAATCTCCTGTAATGCCTTCTCTCCAGGAGGAAGGATTTAACAGCCATGAAGTTTGCAGGGTATAAGGCCTCTCAGCCCTAAGAACTTTTGGAGAAGGGATCCCTAGACCCATCGCAGCAGGTGCTACCCACATGCATGCCTGTCACTCCCAGCTGCTGTTGGCTGATCACTATGTAGCTGCTCAGTAGCAGTTGTGGCAGGGACCTAGGGAAGGTGAAGCAAAGAAAGAGAAGTTAGTCTCCTTTGCAGCCCCCATTCCATGCAGCCACAGTAGAGGGGCTCCCACAGGGTCCCAGGAAGAGAAGGGAGAATTGTACTGGGGGCACAGCACTCCCAGAATCTTACAGACAGATGGAGAGCTACCCAGGGAAGGATAAATGGGGGAAGAGAAAAACAGCTCCAGCTCTTAAATATATGTGTTAAAAATTTACCTATACTCTAAGAGTACCCATAGTAGTCACTCAGGTTTCACCCCAATCCTAAACTCATCCTGAAAATGCTTAAACAGACTTGGGACAAACAATGAGGACGCTTCAAGGCTTCCTTCATGTCATATCAGGAATTAGGTGGTAAAATACTGGGGACAATGAAGCATAGAAATAAGATGAAAGATCTCATTTGTAGAGCTAAATTTAGCTTTTATCAGTCATCACACATGCATTGTAATGAATGCTTTCTAGTGAATTTTGGAGGCAATATAACCCTATACATTTCAGTAGGTCTTACTGTCCATGTCTGGAGTGGTTGCTCTATTTAATCATTGCTTTGGCATTCCTGCATAGGTTCCACCCCTCCCCTGAATTCAGTGTTTGAAAGTCCTGTAAGAAATTCTTATTCAGCTTCCCTTAAAAGCTTTGTAGTTCAAGAGTGCCATCTTGAGGTATACTATGTTTCAGAGCAATTCCATGGATTGACTGAACCTCTGTAATGCTTTTGAAATTGTTAGAGAGAAAAATGCAAAGTTCTCAAATCCTTAAATATGGTGGCATTTAAAAAACAGCTCGAAATAGAATCAAAATACAGATGGTCAGTTTGGCTCTACTCAGTAGTGTATAATGACAAATTATCAACTTAAAAATATCATTCTTGGTCAAGATTTTCAAAAGCGAGGAGCAATATTGAGTGCTCAGTTTTGGGGTAATCTACTTGAGATGCCTTAAAGATGCCTGATGTTCAACAAGTTCTAGTCCCTACCCTCTGAAAATCAAATCTGACCCCTTCGGGGTAGGCATCCAAAATCACTACTCACTTTTGAAAATCTTAACCCTTGCCTTTAAGAAGACGATGTGTCTTTTTTCTGGATTTGACTTCAAAGATAACACTAGCAATAACAAAAGATACCAAACCAAAGTCAAACACACCTTTTGAAAAATAAGTATTTAAAACATAAAAGGTGAAACATATTGCATTACGTGATCTGTATTCGTTAAAGTCAAGGAAGAGCTTTCAGGGTATAAACTGATGCAGGTAGGTAGAAAAGAATTTTCCTTCTGCAGCATTGTCGAGACATTAGTTATTGACTATTGCAAGACACTGAATGAATAGTGTGGTACTATAAATAATACTTAAGATGTATGATTGCAGTTAGACCACTCTTTGTTCTTCCTGTTACAACTGCCAGCTGGCTGTTGGTTTGGGATAGGGTGTGTACCAAGCTGTGGCAGCAATAAAATGCACAAAAGGATGAGGGGCCACAGGAAACCAGGGGCCTTCATCAAATGTATACTGGCAGCACCACAAACAAGAGAACAAAGATTTAATTAGAATGTTTCCTACACTGAAGAGCAACAGAGAAGTAATCAAGATTCTGAAATCTTTATACATGCGTTATTCCCCACCCCCAGCCCCAGAAAGCGTAAGGAAGACTTATGAACTTTTTAGTTAACTATATGGGAAATCCCAGAAACATTAGTTAAATTAAGATCTAGGAAAAAAGTAATCTGCCCGCAGCTGGGTAATAACAATTCTAAAGGAAAAAGCCAGATTTGTTTTTCAATACAAAAGCTGGCTGTAAGAGAAGATACTTTATTGGCCATTTCTAGTTCAGAGAGCAATGACACAGGCTACATTAAAGAATGCACATCACCTCTAAAAGTCTCTGTACTGTGACCAGGGCTAAGTGGGTATCACAGACTGAAGTGAAGTTGTAGCGGTGTCAGTCCCAGGATATTTGAGAGACAAGGTGGGTGAGGTAATATCTTTTATTGGACCAACTTCTGTTGGTGAGAGAGACAAGCTTTTGAGCCACACAGCTCTTCTTCAGGCTCGAACGCTTGTCTCTCTCACCAACAGAAGTTGGTTCAATATAAATATTAGTATTACCCTCACCACCTTTTCTCTCAGAGACTGAAGTCTCTTGAAAGTCAATACACTGCTTCTGAACTGCATACTTTTTCAAAGTGGTTGGAACAAGCCTCCAATGCTTGGGCAAGCTTATCTTTCTGAACACCTCTATGCTCCTTAACACAAAACAGCACAGCAACAAGGTTAATATTAATTGAAGAATATTCACAATGATTTAAGAAATAGGTTTAGTGTTGAGTGATAACCATACTCACGGGACTTGGAGAAAGATAAATATGTTTCTCTCGCTACAGAAAGGCAACCAAACTTCAAAGGAAAAGTAGCTTAGAACCAGATTCTGATACTCTTAACTCACAAGGAACCATACTTTACTCTGGAAGTAGTCAATGTGACTAAGCATGGGGTAAGGTGCTCTTCAACATGAATAAGGGTGGCAGAATCAGGCTCTTCATGAGTAAGAGATTTCGCTACAATTGAACAGTGAGTTGGTTCACTGGGAAAAACTGCTGCTTAGGTAGCAGCCAGACTTCTATTCCGGAAAACTGCATAGAGGGTGATGCACAGAGGAAAGCAGGCCTCCTTCCTGGACATGCTAAGAATTGCCCAGTCTTCCCTGAGAACAGAGAGCAGGCACTGTGCAGTAACTAAACAGGACGTATTGTTTCATGGTCTCTGTGTATATAATGTCTTCTGCAGTTTCCACGGTATGCATCCGATGAAGTGAGCTGTAGCTCACGAAAGCTCATGCTCAAATAAATTGGTTAGTCTCTAAGGTGCCACAAGTACTCCTTTTCTTTTTGAGGATTTAGCACAGAGGTTCTCAAACTGGGGGTCACACAAGGTTATTCCGTGAGGGTTGCAAGTATATGCCTCCCAGCTAGCTAGTAAGTCTGCTGTGAAAAGTGATATTAACAAACATACAAATATCACTTTCAAATAGTGTTAAATATAAAAAATGTGTTTTTAATTTAGAAGGGCGGGGGAGGGGGGCTGTCACACTCAGAGGCTTGCTACTTGAAAGGGATCGCCAGTACAAAAAGTTTGAGAACCAGTGATTTACTAGTTTACTTCTTAATACTACAGATGGGCAAAAACTTTCAAAATTTGCAGTTCTGATTAAATGTGTTGCCAGTTTTCAATTTTGGTAGAAAAGCTAATTGAAATTTTTAATGAAAACTTGTGCAAAAAAAGTCATCCCATGTTCTTACCAGCTGATCAAAAAACTTTGAAACTCAAAGATTTAACAACTATTGTTGAAACTTTAAAATTTCAACAAAAAAGGGACAAAATTTGCATTCTTTTTATTTACACCAATTACATCTTGTAATGACAGCTATAGAGAAGCCTGGAAAAGGCAGCAAAAATGCAAATCAGAACTTGAAAAATGATGCTTTAATGCTACACATTATGAGGGAAAGCAAAGAATGTCATGATCACTTGCACAAGATGCGTCTTCAAGACACACGTCCAAATTATTTTGTCATAATTCCCTCATTACTAAGAGCTGCTCCCAGAAGGCTTTATGCAGCACCAATTGCCCTAAGAGCATATTAGAAATGCACATGCAAAGAAATTGTGATCTAGAGGGCAGCAAATAATAGAAAGAGAAAAGGGAAGCTCTTGCATAGAAAAACTAAATTAATGTATTAAGAAATACATACTCAAAAGGTACCAATGCCACCTTTAAAAGACCATAGTGCATTGGGAATTATCACAAATAGCCCTTATTAAAGTCACGTATGAAAGGTCTCTATGAAAGCTAATAAAATTCAGAATAGGCCCTATCCCAAGTTAACAAATATAAAACAGATTAATTCTGAAAGGAGTGTGTAAAAGAGAGAGCTCTCGGGAACATCTATATAAGCTCACCTCTGCTCTTGATATCTATCAGATCTTGAAGGAATTTTTGAAGAGGAGTTGGAAAAGTTTTGTTCCTTTGCAAAAAAATGAAGAGTGTGCAAATCATCAGTTAACCTATTAAAGCAGTTGAAAAGTCATCACCTGGAATCCACTTTTGCAAATGTGGACATCCCTCTTCAGATTTGCCTAAATTGACAGTCAACAAATGCTGAGGCAGAACAGTCATTCTCGCAGATAAGCAGAATTAAAAGCTCAGTGGTGGGACAGTCCAGAACATAGTGTCTTGCTTCAAAGGAGAGTGATCACTTTAGATAAGCTATTAGCAGCAGGAGAGTGGGATGGGAGGAGGTATTGTTTCATGATCTCTGTGTATATAATGTCTTCTGCAGTTTCCACAGTATGCATCTGATGAAGTGAGCTGTAGCTCACGAAAGCTTATGCTCAAATAAATTGGTTAGTCTCTAAGGTGCCACAAGTACTCCTTTTCTTTCTTCAAAGGAGAGTGCCTTAATGCAAAGCCTGGACTTAGTGACATAATCAAAGAGTATTTTACTAACCTCCAATTGTGGAAGATGCCTTTGTAGAACTGTAATTAAGGCCACTCTTTGTTGTATGTTAATATGTCAGTTTTAATTGTTTGGATTTAATGATTTATTTGAAATTTGAATAACCCAATTTAATTAAGTACACCAAGTATATGTTGTGTTCTGAAGCATTCTATAAAAAATAATTGTTTGTTGAAAAAAAATGTAACAAAGTGAACTAAAAAATAGGAAAAAATTGAGAACCGTAGTTGTAATATTAACCAAAAATAACCCCAAACACATTAAAATATATTAAACACATGTTTTCTTCCATTTCAGAATACTGTAATGTTTTTTCTCACTCATTGGGGCTTATACAATTTTTATTCTTATATTCAGACTCTGCTTGTACTTTCCCATACTCAAAATACAATAAGAACGGCCATACTGGGTCAGAACAAAAGTCCATTTAGCCCAGTATCCTGTCTTCCAACAGTGGCCAGTGCCAGGTGCCCCTGAGGGAATGAACAGGTAATCATCAAGTGATCCATCCTCTGTCACTCTTTCCCAGCTTCTGGCATAAAAACACAGAATATTTTCCCTGTCAGAGGTGCTTTAGTGTTTTCTACTAAGATCTAACTCCACTAATAATAGAGTTCTCATATTTACAGACTGTATCACGTGCTCTATGTAGTTTAAGGAAAAAGGGGGAAGGGCCCCACAATTCTTTAATCCAGCATTGACCACCTGGGAACTTCCAACTTTGAAAATAATTACAAGAATAAAACCTCCTTTGCGTATTTTCTAATTATCCCTTTCTTTGTAAATGCTAAATAATGCATTTAACAGCTTCCTGGAAAAAGTCTAATTTACCCACACATGGACAATGTATCCTGTTCTGTGATTATAGTATTTTCAACTCCATCTGTGCTTTGAAAAGTACAGTCTAATTGTTGAGCAGAAAAAAAATGTAGAATAAATATCATTAGTACATATAATGAAAAATTTAATACTGGGCAAGTTGATAATACCAGCCTCTGATGGAGTCTATAGCCTATGGTATCGACACCCTGACATCCCCTACTCAGGAAAACCCACTCAGACCAGGCTACCAGGACTAAGACTGCAGTGTCAAATTTGACCCCGCAGGAGGAGCTACAGAGCAGCCCCCCCTGCCACATAGAATATCAGGGTTGGAAGAGACCTCAGGAGGTCATCTAGTCCAATCCCCTGCTCAAAGCAGGACCAATCCCCAACTAAATCATCCCAGCCAGGCCTTTGTCAAGCCAGGCCTTAAAAACCTCTAAGGAAGGAGAAAGAAAAGGAGTACTTGTGGTACCTTAGAGACTAACCAATTTATTTGAGCATAAGCTTTCGTGAGCTACAGCTCACTTCATCGGATGGAAGGAGATTCCACCACCTCCCTAGGTAACCCATTCCAGTGTTTCACCACCCTCCTAGTGAAAAAGTTTTTCCTAATATCCAACTTAAACCTCCCCCACTGCAACTTGAGACCATTACTCCTTGTTCTGTCATCTGCTACCACTAAGAACAGTCTAGAGCCATCTTCTTTGGAACACCCTTTCAGGTAGTTGAAAAAAGCTATCAAATCCCCCCTCATTCTTCTCTTCCGCAGACTAAACAACTCCAGTTCCCTCAGCCTCTCCTCATAAGTCATGTGCTCCAGCCCCCTAATCATTTTTGTTGCCCTCCGCTGGACTCTTCCCAATTTTTCCACATCCTTCTTGTAGCGTGGGGCCCAAACTGGACACAACACTCCAGATGAGGCCTCACCAATGTCGAACAGAGGGGAAGGATCACCTCCCTCGATCTGCTGGCAATGCTCCTACTTATGCAGCCCAAAATGCCATTAGCCTTCTTGGCAACAAGGGCACACTGTGGAATCATATCCAGCTTCTCATCCATTGTAATCCCTAGGTCCTTTTCTGCAGAACTGCTGTCTAGCCATTCGGTCCCTAGTCTGTAGCAGTGCATGGGATTCTTCCGTCCTAAGTGCAGGACTCTGCACTTGTCCTTGTTGAACCTCATCAGATTTCTTTTGGCCCAATGCTCTAATTTGTCTAGGTCCCGCTGTATCCTATCCCTACCCTCCAGAGTATCTACCATTCCTCCCAGTGTCATCTGCAAACTTGCTGAGGGTGCAATCCATGCCATCCTCCAGATCATTAAAGAAGATATTGAACAAAACTGACCCGAGGACCAACCCTTGGGGGCTCTCCACTTGATACCCGCTGCCAGCTAGACATGGAACCATTGATCACTACCCATTGATCCCGATGATCTATCCAGCTTTCTATCCACCTTATAGTCCATTCATCCAGCCCATACTACTTTAACTTGCTGGCAAGAATACTGTGGGAGACCGTGTCAAAAGCTTTGCTAAAGTCAAGGAATACCATGTCCACTGCTTTCCCCTCATCCACAGAGCCAGTTATCTCATCATAGAAGGCAATTAGGTTAGTGAGGCATGACTTGCCCTTGGTGAATCCATGCTGACTGTTCCTGATCACTTTCCTCTCCTGTAAGTGCTTCAAAATTGATTCCTTGAGGAACTGCTCCATGATTTTTCCAGGGACTGAGCTGAGGCTGACTGGCCTGTAGTTCCCCGGATCCTCCTCCTTCCCTTTTTTAAGCATGGGCACTACATTAGTCTTTTTCTAGTCATCCGGGACCTCCCCTGATAGCCATGAGTTTTCAAAGATAATGGCCAATGGCTCTGCAATCACATCCACCAACTCCTTTAGCACTCTTGGATGGAGTGTATCCGGCCCTATGGACTTGTGCTTGTCCAGCTTTTCTAAATATTCCTGAACCACTTTTCTCCACGGAGGGCTGGTCACCTCCTCCCCATACTGTGCTGCCCAGCGCAGTAGTCTGGGAGCTGACCTGGTTCGTGAAGACAGAGGCAAAAAAAGCATTGAGTACATTAGCTTTTTCCACATCCTCTGTCACTAGGTTGCCTCCCACATTCAGTAAGGGGCCCACACTTTCCTTGACCTTCTTGTTGCTAACATACCTGTAGAAACCCTTCTTGTTACTCTTAACATCCCTTGCTAGCTGCAATTCCAAGTGTGATTTGGCCTTCCTGATTTCACTCCTGCATGCCTGAGCAATATTTTTATACTCCTCTCTGGTCATTTGTCCTATCTTCCACTTGTAAGCTTTTTTTGTGTGTGTTTAAGATCAGCAAGGATTCCACTGTTAAGCCAAGCTGGTTGCCTGCCATATTTACTATTCTTTTTACACATCGGGATGATTTGTTCCTGCAACCTCAATAAGGATTCTTTAAAATATGGCCAGCTTTCCTGGACTCCTTCCCCCCTCACGTGATTCTCTCAGGGGATCCTGCCCATCAGTTCCCTGAGGGAGTCAAAGTCTGCTTTTCTGAAGTCCAGGGTCCGTATTCTGCTGCTCTCCTTTCTTCCTTGTGTCAGGATCCTGAATTCGACCATCTCATGGTCACTGCCTCCCATGTTCCCATCCACTTTTGCTTCCCCTACTAATTCTTCCCTGTTTGTGAGCAGCAGATCAAGAAGAGCTCTGCCCCTAGATGGTTCCTCCAGCACTTGCACCCAAATTGTCCCCTACATTTTCCAAAAACTTTCTGGATTGTCTGTGCAATGCTGTATTGCTCTTCCAGCAGATATTGGGGTGACTGAAGTCCCGCATGAGAACCAGGTCTGAGAGCTAGTAACTTCTGTTAGTTTCCTGAAGAAAGCCTCGTCCACTTCATCCCCCTGGTCTGGTGGTCTATGGCAGACTCTCACCATGACATCTCCCTTGTTGCTCACACTTCTAAACTTAATCTAGAGACTCTCAGGTTTTTCTGCAGTTTCATACTGGAGCTCTGGGCAGTCATACTGCTCTCTTACATACAGTGCAACTCCCCCACCTTTTCTGCCTTGCCTGTCCTTCCTGAACAGTTTATATCCATTGTGACAAAGCTCTGTCCTTGTCTCAGTGGGCCCCGCACTTCCTGGTGGATTTGGCTAGCCTCAGAGGCTCACTGTGACCCTCCACGTAGCCCTTCTCTCTCTAGAGGCAAGGGTCACAGGCTACGGAGCAATTTTTGATCATAAGCCAGCAAGGGAGGTCAGGAGAAGCCTCCCTCCCTTGCACAGTCTCTGTTGTCTCCCACTCTCAGTGATTAATCGGGAGGGAAGGAAGGGAGCCCAGGTCCACCCCCTACTCCAGGCTCCAGCCCAGGGGCCCTAATAGTAGCAGCTGTGGTAGCTGACTTTTTGGAAATAGGACGTGTACAATTCCCTGGGCCACTTCCCCACAGCAACCCGCACTCAATATCTCCTTCACCATTACCTCAGGGCCTCCTTTCTTGCGCCTGATATGGTTTGTACTGCTTAGTTCCTCCAACAGCATGGCTTCCTCCTACAGCTCCTGCCACACGCGGCCAGCTGACTAACTTGGAGGCTTTTAACAAGTTTCTGCCAGCCCCTAACTGGCTTCAGGTGTCCCAATCAACCTAGCTATATTCCCTGCCTTCTGGAAAGATCTCAATTGGCCCCAGGTGTCCTAATTGACCTGGAGCAGCTGCCATTTACTTATCCTGGTAACAGGGATTTGTTTAGCCTGGAGCTAATATATCTGTCTCCCACTACTTTTCTATAGCCATCTGGCCTTGCCCCATCACACCATCCATGACAGTAGTCCACATAGCCACACATGGGATAGCCTTATCCAGTCAGGAACACAGGAGAAATACCATGCAGTCCTTTTATCCTGTGACTGGGCCAGTGAACCAGGCTAATACACAAAATACACCTCAGCAGTAGTCTGAAAAGTCTGCAGGTATCCAGACAGAACAGAGAAAAATCACAAAAACTAACTTTCTTTCTACAGGCAGTTCTCAGAGAAAGTTCTACTGAAGAGGTCCTGGACGAAGCTCAAATTTCAGTCAAGGTTGATTTGGACACACAGTCCATGCAGCTTCCTCAGACACATTCATGTTATTGTGCATTATTATTCATTTGTATCACACTCTTACTAAGCAGTCTCAGTTGGGGTTGGGACCGGGGCCCCATTGGGCTAGGTGCCATACAAGCATGTGTGAGAGAAAATGTTTGCCCACAGAGCTTACTGTCTAAATAAAAAAGACAGATGGAGATAAGAGAGGGCTGGCAATATTAAATGACTGGCCCAAGGTCACACAGTGGATCCATTGCAGAGCCAGGAATAGACCCCAGGTCTCTAAACTCCCAGGCCAGTGGCCTGTATAATAGAACACATCCCCTCCCAGCTCCAGTGTGGTCCCCGGGAAGCCATGGAGTGTGCTAAATTTGACTAGAGCAACATATCAGTCACAACAGAAAGCATCAGACCTCACAAGAAGATCAACGCAGTATGGGGCTGCATGGGGCTGGCAGCTAGAAGAGAGATATTTGGTTCTGATGTGACCCATAGGAAGTGTTGGGTTTGATCTGAAGGAAAGGCTGAGGGTTGGCACTGTTGTTAGCTTACACACACTTTTAATAATGGCTGTCTTGTTGTCAGACTATCCCTGCATCCCCATGCATAAATCCCATTGATGTCAATGGGACTGTATGTACAGTAGAGTGGAGGCACCCTAAGGTAACATAGTAGAAAGCGAAGGTCCGTACTGTCAGCATGCCAATGAATGTCCTGATGAAGCAAAAACTTTTAGGCTGCTTTGCAAATGTTGTGAAACTCTCAGCAAGTGCAGGCATGTCATTTTGCTGTGAGGCCTACAAGTCAGACCTTGCCATAAATTTGTATAGCTATATCATGTAGCTTGTTCTCATGCTCCCTTGAGTCATGCTATGGTGCTAGGAGCAATTTACAGAAAAGTTGGGCAGTTGTGCAATTAAGCATGTAAGGCCCTCACCAAAGGGCCCATGCCACCAAGTATTAATACTTGTCCCCAGCCTCTCTCAATTCACAGAGTTTTGGAACCCATGACCCTTGCCTAGCGAGTGCCACTTAGTTGATGGTGAGTCCCTCCATCATAACAAAAGGCCAAGTACAGTTCCAAGCACAGCTCCCATAATCAGGGTAATAACAATTTATTCTTTCTGCCCCAATAACAGAGACACTGGGGATCCCACAGCAGCCAAAGTGACCATTTGGGCAGCTATGACCTCATTCTAGGCGGGGTGGGTGTGCCTATACAAATGAAATCGGCCCCTGAAGTTCTTTTCCACAACTTGCCACACATCACCACCAGATGCCAGGGTGGAGCTCATCCTGACACTGCTTACACATTGAATGTCAAAACCATATTTAAAACTTGTCCAAATGTTTTGTTTTTTCCAAGAGTTAGGAACAGAGAGAGCCTGAGACACCGTTACAAGCCTAAATTATTTGACCGAGTCTACAATGGAGGGGCAGAAATGACCCAGCGTTTTTAATTACAAACATACTTGGGGGAGTGGTGGATCCCTCAACCCTCTTTAAAATTCATGCTGCTGCTTTCTTGAAACATTATTTTACCTTAGTTCCAATAGAGATTAAGTCTTTGCCAGTGGTGTATTATCGCCTAGGCCGACAAGGCTTAGGCCTAGGGTGGCAAGTTTGCCGGGGCAGCAAATTTTTAATAGCAGCATTTTTGTAATCACAGCATCAGTGACGCGCACCGCGATTCTACCAATCATAGCGCGTATTGAAACCACCCATGATGGCGTGACGTCATTTAGTAAAGAACATGCTCGCGACAATCCTAAGCATTAACAATATGACCAGAAGGAAGAAATTAAGCGTTTCTCAGTTAAAAAAAAATGCTATACAAAAGAAAGAAAGGAAAAATGAGTAATGGTCTCAAGTTGCAGTGGGGGAGGTTTAGGTTGGATATTAGGAAAAACTTTTTCACTAGGAGGGTGGTGAAACACTGGAATGCGTTACCTAGGGAGGTGGTAGAATCTCCTTCCTTAGAAGTTTTTAAGGTCAGGCTTGACAAAGCCCTGGCTGGGATGATTTAATTGGGGATTGGTCCTGCTTTGAGCAGGGGTTGGACTAGATGACCTCCTGAGGTCCCTTCCAACCCTGATATTCTATGATTCTATGAAAAATGAAATGATAGCAAAAATGCGCAAAATGGATTCCTTTGTTGTATCAGTTAGTGCCAACAGTGAGACAGAAAAAATACTTGAAAGTAGTAGTGAAGTAAAAAGTGAAAATATTGGTGTTGATATTGAAAATATTGATGTGATTAAAGTACATAGTGAAACTAAGGAAGAAATTCTGGCTGCAGTTAGTGTGGAAGAAAATGCTCCAAATACTAGCATATCAGAGACTACCGGGAATCACGTTGATCTGGATCTCTTTGACAATACTGCAGAGATTTGCGAATCATGTCAATCAGAAATTCAATCTGACATTGAAATATCTACCATAAGTGATGACCCAGCCCAATGGATATTGAATGATGCTACAATTGAGTATTTATCAATGCATGGTATTAAACAAAATATTGATAGTGATTTTACTAACTCAAAAAGACAATATACTGATAAAATGCATGTTCTAACAAAAATGTGTTTGAACGACATCTTTTAAACGGTGAAGTAAAGTCATGGCAATATCTTGTATATTCGGAGAGCAAAGGAGCCATGTTTTGTGCCCCATGTCGATTATTTGGAGGGATCTCTAGTCTGGCGACGAGTGGATACCATGACTGGAAAAACATATCAGCTCGACTACGTGAACATGAAAATTCGACTGAACCTAAAACATGTGTACTGACAATGGTGAAGAGAGGGAAGATATCCAGAAGAATTGATACGAATTTAAAATTTCAAATGGAAGAAGACATTATTTATTGGAGAAATGTGTTGAAGAGGATTGTAGCTGTGGTAAAGAAACTTTCAAGTAGAGGACTTGCATTTAGAGGTAAGGTGGAAAAATTTGGATCACCTTATAATGGCTCTTGAGCTTGTCACAGAATTCAATCCATTTCTAGCTAATCACATTGCACATTACGGAATGAAGGTCGAGGTAATGTATCTTGTCTTTCATCCTATATATGTAATGAATTTATAAAATTGATGGTTTCAAATGTGATCTCAAACATTATTAAAGAAGTAAAAAGCCAAATATTTCTCGATAAGCATTGACTCAACTCCCGACATAGCTCATGTTGATCAATTGGCTTTTATACGGAGATATGTAAATGAGAATGGCATACCAATAGAGAGGTTTCTTTGTTGTTTTTTTTTTTTTGTTTTGTTTTTTTTACCAAATACTGGCCGCAAATCAGAACAGTTAGTTGATGCTGTACTTTCAACTTTGAATTGTAATGGATTAGATATCGCAAACTGCCGTGGCCAGTCGTACGACAATGCCACTAGCATGTCTGGTGTATATAGTGGGTTGCAAGCAAGAATAAAGAATATAAATCCTTATGCTGTGTATGTGCCTTGCTCTGTGCATTATTTAAATCTGGTTGGAGTATGTGCAGCAGAAAGTTGTCAAGAAGCATGTTCATTTTTCTTAACTGTCCAACGTCTTTTAATTTTTTTCTGCCTCTACTCACCAGTGGGAGATTTTACTATCTAATTTGAAGCCAGGCAGTAAAGTAATAAAAAGGACTTTCTTAGACTCAATGGTCATCTCGAGTGGAAGCTTGTTATAATTTGAGTGAAAACCCCGCACAATATAGACCTTTTTTTAAAAAAAGTCTCAAGATTTTGGAAGGGAAGAGCAATCTTGTGATTTTGGCATCACCAGGGAATGTTACAAAAGGCTGCTAAAATCTACAGCTGGCTTGTAAGTCCCATCTTGGCAGATTTCCATAGGCTGAACACAGCCATGAGAGCTGTCACTGGTGCTTGCTAGCTGGTTGTTCCTACCAGCAGACTTTCTGATGAAGGTTAAATAAGGACAATCATCTAAAACGGGAGCATTTTAAAACAGTTGTCTTGTTTTTGCTGATTTGGCATCCCTGGAAACAGAAGTAAGAACTGGAAGCCAGCAACTGAAATTGGCTACACGGCTGTTTGGCTTGTTCTGCTCCCATTTCCATAGAAACAGATATAAGATCAGTGAAAACAAAGCAAAGGTTTTCAAATATGATTTTTAAAGACATTAACCCTGACTTTAGTTTCACTTTCTGGTTCTCACTGATGCCAGCAGCAGCCGAAACCCAACTGCTGAGAGTGAAAACAAGGACCAATCTCTGTGTTCTATCACCTGATCACCACTGGGATCCAGGACATGAGAGGCCACTGTGTTCTCAAGTTGGTCAGTCATATGCCCCCAAAAGGATCCGGTCCTACAATGGGATCCAGGCAGGTAGGGCCCTTACTTCTGCAATTAGTCCTACTGATGCCAGCCCAAGGTTCAGGATGTTGTGTTGTGATTGCGTTTCCCAGTGGGAAGAGGGAGAATGAAGATAGCGGCAGCAGAGATGAAAGGAAGCAGGAGTGTGGCTGTGGCACAAGGAAGGGGTAGGCTTGTTTATTTTCTTGGGATGAATTAACCATGAGGATTAAGACAGAAATAGGAAGCAAGCGGGCCAGGTTGCAAAGTAGCTCAACTGGAGGAAATGGCACCTCCTCCTCTCTGGCTTCTCGTGGGTATTTGGAAAATTATTCATCCTGAGTCAAACAACAGTGAAATTTTGGCTGAAAACCTATACCAAGTCAGATATGGGGACATGTGACTTTTTCTAATTTATTGATTGATTTACAGAGCACCTGTCAGAGGGTGTCAGTACTTCATAACATACACTGTTTAATATATGCAGAACATGTTAAGGCATGATATAAAGTGTTTATTGGCAGAAGACAACATTACTCATGGGATGGTGGAACCTGGGGTGAGTTATGCAGACCATGCCAAAGAACAGCCAATAGAAACATTTTACCGCAATACACCACCGCATATTTTGCTTATGCTACATTTCACAGGAATGCGATTTTAGAAAGGAAAAAAAAGGCAGGTTTTTTTATTTTATGTATTCGGTTTGTCACGTCTCTTGGTGGCAAATCAGGCTGCTTCACTTACTCTGAGTCAGGATGCTAACTAGATACTGTTGTTATAGTAGGCATGATGAGAAACAGTAAGGCAACCCGACAGCTGAAAGAAAAGTAAATTGCAATAAAAATGTTTAAAATTCTAATTTACAAGAGAATTAAATAGCTCTCCTGAAATTTGAACTGAGGAACCCACCAGCAGATCCCTAACACATCATCCACCATACCTGCCACATGCCTTCTGTCAGTAGTAGCATTCTTTAAAACACCCATTGTGTTGTCGCCAAAACTACTTGATTTTTTCTTCCATTGAGAAAGTCAAGTAGGACTACTTTTCACTTTAGGGCAATTAGAGCAGGCTACAGAGGGCAGAAAAGCTGTGAGAAAAAGAGTCATCCACATGGCATTATTGGGGATTGCGGAGACCTAAAATCATCTGGGTGAAATCCTGGTGCCACTGATTTGAATGTTTTGTCACTGACTTCAGTGGGGCCAGGATTTCATCCTCCAGGCATAAGCTCCTAGTGGGAATACTAGTAGATCCAAAAAACTTCAAAGTACATTTTATATGTATGTGGGGTCACAATAGGAATTTTCCCTTATGTCAGATGGGCAGTGACTGGGGGGGGAGAGGAGGTGGTTCCACCTTCCTCTCCACCACGTGGATCACTTGCCAGAATTATCTGGGCATATCTCAATTTTTTCCCCGCCATAGTGGGGGTCTTGGGCATTGGTGCAACTCAGTGCCTCCCATTCTCTGCCTGTGGCACATAAGAGTCTGGTCTCCCGTGGACTGTAAGACTTTGATCTAATTTCAGTTGTCAGGTGCAGGAGCCTAACTTTAGTCACCTATTTTTGAAAATCTTGGTCTAGACATTTAGACCCTGATTTAGCAAAGCCTGGAAGCATGTGTATAAGTCCCCCATTGAAGTCGATGGCACATATGCACTTGCTTAACTTTAAGCACGTTTAAATGCTTTGCCTTAGCATTTGTCCAATGATCTCAGTGAGTGTAAGGAACACATTCTGAAAGAACAGATCTCAGGTTTTGGGAGAGACGTGAAAGATATAAAAGAAAATAGATGTATTTAATATCCACATAGATTTTCACATCCAATTATTACACTTTTCAAATAAGCCAAATTTCAGGATATTTCCGTTTACACTAGATACAAGTGTATATCGTCTCTGGTTCTGCACTGATGGGAATTCATGAATGACCAAGAACAGTCATTACATCTGGAAAAGGGGCCTCCTCAGAGTTACTGGTAAACATCAGCTGACAACGCTAAAAGCATACAGCAACATAGAGCCTGATCCTTTGGTACAGTGCAGGAACACACAATGCTATCTGGGGTGAAAGATCACTTTTGAACTCCTCCAACCCTCAGCTATGCACCGGGCCAGTCTTCTGGGATAAGTCCGAGTAGCTTTCTTCTTGCTAATTCTTCTCTCTCACCTCATACACCACCAGGAGCCCCCTTGCATTCACAGATAGACGGCCGTGAAATCAATGATACTTGTGGGTTAATCCTCCCCCACAAAAAAACTAAACAGATTTACAATCTGGCAGACATTGCCTACCAAATTATTATTATTAGATAGCTCACATCTGGAGCCTAAATGACTCAACAAAGTTCAGTGTTCCTATCACAAGGTTAAGGGTCTTATTTTATCTTTTTATTGCATTTTTATTGTAGTTGTTCCTTTGACAGGTCATTACTTTAGAAGGCTTCCTTTTAGTTCTGCATGCAGTAGCCTATATGTAGCCTGGTTTCCAACAAGAAATGCATTCTTGTAACAGTTCTATTCCATTAACTAGCCTGGTTGTCATGGGGCCTCCCCACTGTACTATTTTCACATTAGAAGGGCGCATTTGTTTTACCCTGCCTCTGCCTTAAGGATGAAATTGAAGTTCTGATGCCAAAAATCCAAGGCTTCAATATTTCTTTTTAATTCTTTGAACTGTTGGGACACAGAGTTGATCCTATAGCTCCAAGAAAAATATTGTGGGAACATCTGTTCCCCGGGAATATGATGCAGGGAACATGCTTCTTGTTTTATCTTGAAGGAGGGTTGTTTTTTTTTAAAATATATTTTTGCTTGGGAAGGGATCCAGTGATTTGTTAGCTGCCTTGTCATAACACTGTTCAATGAATTAATCCATGTGTATGCAAGTAGTTTCAACTGTGATCATGTGTACTTACAAGATGTCTATAACTATAATTACAAACGAATAACTGCTCTGTTAAATGTCTGGTTCACTAGAATATGTGCAGTTGTTGTTTGGGAACAGCCTATTGCCCATTGGTATTGCAAATTTCCCTTGATGCTAAACTGAGTTTTTCTTTCAATATACCATCTCTCTGCCTCTTACCTTGTATGGCTTGTTCAAGGACGGCTAGTGACCAGTAAGCCTGTGTGCATAAGAAGTGGTTGCATTGACTCCCAAACAGTTGCTTGAACAGCTGTCGGATGTTCTGCCAACTTTCTTTTCACTATCCTTTTCCACTGTCCCCTGGGCTTGAGATCCCTATATCCCACTTTCAGTCTCTAAGGGCACTGACGTAGACAAATGCAGGATCCTGTTCCACACTTTAAGCTTCTTGGCAGGATCTTCTTTGGAATCTGCAGCCAAAACAGTAGCTGAGAGTCTTCGGTGGCCTTTTGTACCAGTCTTTCAGTCTCCTGCAGACTAAAATTGGCCTTCATTGGCCACACAATGTCCCCAGCATCTGACTTCTTCCTTTAGCTGCCTTCCAGCAGGGGGGCAGAGGAGTTCAGAACAGCAGGTTTCCCCTTCAGCAGCAGAAGCAGCTGGATGTCAAGATAAGCTGAAGGAGGAATGACAGGTTATGGTGTGTCAATTCCCCTGGAGAAACAGAACAGCAATGATTGTCATTTTGTTTCCCTCCGGTTATTAATACCATTGAGGAATTGCGTATAAAGATGGCCAAACAAGAATTATTTCCTACAAAAATTTTTAAACAAAAATGAAGAATTTTTGCTCTGTTGGAAATGTTTTGTGGATTTGTCTGATTTTCCAGCTCAATGATTCAAAATGAAAAAAACTGTTCTGAATTTCATGTTTTTCATTTTTGGATTTCCCCTCCACTCCCCTTTCTCTTTTCCTTTTTGGTTTGTTTTCCTCTCCCTTTCGTCTTTTCCCCTCCCTTTTATGGGGGAAAAGGTGGAAAGAAATGCTGGGGGAGGAGGGGATGACAAAAAAATGTAAAACAGTTTTTTTTTTATTTCAGTGCAAATTAGAACAAATGTATTTGCTTCAAATTGATTCATTTAGAATCGCTTAGTCAAAAAATTAGAAAATTTTGAAGAAAATTTTCATTAAAAATGTTTTTAGCATTCATAATGTTCTCATTTTCATAGCACTCAAAAAGCCATTTTTCATTGACAAACAAAAAAATTGTCAAGCAGCTCTAATTATTAATCTATACATCATGCCTGATTCACAATGGAAGTGTGAAGCAGTCTGATATCGAATCTGTACTGGTCACTTGGTAGCACTTCACTATCTTGAAGCAGATTACTACTGAAAGCACTTTTAGAATCATCATGCCATGCCAGACTCTGCCCTGAGTACTGCCAACATTGTACAGCATTCCAAAAGTAAGGGACTGTTTTCTTAGCACCCCCACCACTGCCCTCCTCCTGATATTATCATTATTACTATTAAGGAGTTCTCTCCTACATTCACCAGGGGTATTTCGTGCTACTTTTTGCAGCATTCACCAACTCCCGATCTTGTTGTATAGAGATGAAAAAACGTTCCCTGTAATAAGGGTCTGGTGGCAACCCTAGCCCTGACTTACATACTGTGCAATGGATTTGCCCTTTCATCTCCCAAGGCCTTGCAGTGGTTATTCAGGGAGCAAGGGCCAGGTGGTAAGGTGCGGGAGGGAGGTGTGGACACAGGCAAGGGCAGTGGGCCTAGAGCAGCACCTCACTACCCAACAGCAACACTCCAGCTTTTTATTTATTTATTTTTTGGTACATGAATGTTGCAGGAGATGCAGCAAACTTGCAGCCCACCAGGTGAATGATCCCTTGCCCAACAACCCAGTCCTCTGCTGATACTGCAACATTGCTGTTGTACGTTTTGGCCTTGGAAGAGAACTACAGGAGCTAGCCTCAAACAGGTCACTTGGCACTGAGATAGTAGGCTAGTTGGCTTCCTAGAAATATAGTTGATCAAGCTCGTCAAAGGATGGGGTGTTTGCTCCTGGTTGGAAGGAGAGGGATTGTGGTATGGGAAGGCAACTTCCTTCATTGCTCTGAACCTGTATCGTCCATCCTTACTTCCAAGTGGTTTATGAAGAGCAGGTGGGGATGTGTGTTTCCTGCTATGCACCTTCATTTCCAATTTACAGATGAAATGAAGAACATTTATCGGCCACAAATCTTGAGCTATGGAAAGCAGCAGGGTCAAATGACGTTCAAGCTTGAGTCGCTCTTATAGAACAGACCTGGGATTTCTGACACCATGAGGGCCCCTCCATTATGGGCCGCATCTCAGTTCAAAACAGCCTGAATCTATTGATCTTCAGAACAGCCTGTAGGGCTCCTCTGGTATTTTTTGGTATTTGGGAAGGGTGGGGTCTGGAGGAATAGTTATTTGTCTGACACAGGTGCTGAGATGACAAATTAGTACTTGGAAGATGTGAATTCCTGTATAAAATGTAACTTAGTGATGGCAGGTCAGACCATGCCATGGGCTGCTGCAATATGTACTGATAACAGCTGAGGAAAGGATGATGCTAGTGGATTATACCTGTCCCAGCATTCAGTAAAGGAGCAAATGAAAAACTTAGCTCTGAGATAAAATCGCACAAGAAAGAAAGAGGGACGATGTTCACAAAGCATAGTCACCATTCACGTTCTCTCCAGGGTTGTCATGACACTGCATTCCCTGCTAATAGAAATACACTGCCGGATTGGGCACACCATTAAAAACAAATTGAAATGGTCAGGACTAACATGCACACCAAAGCATTCAACACTGCATTGTTTTACTCCTTTCTTGCCCACCGCCGAAGGGAAGACAGCATTGTGGGACAGATTTCTGCTGCACCCAGCTTCCACCGAGCAGTCGGTCAGGGACCCAGTTAGAGGTCAGTGATGCTCTGCCACAGCACAACCTAGAGCAGCCTGTGGACTGCTAGATTACATTGTGCTTCAGCCACTCCCCTCACCCTCACTGCCCCATAAGCCTTCTCTTCCTGCACAGGGGGCTGACAGAGCAGCACAGGAGTTGTTCTGCTGACTCCATGGGGACTTCCCTCTATGCCAAGTGAGGGAGCTGAGGGAGGTTTCTGCTCCCTTTGCAGCACCTGAGTGAAACAAAGGGGGTGCACCAGGCAGACAATTCCCCCATCTCTCTCTGTTGGTGGAAACGCTGCATCAGAAACCTGTCCACCTGCCTTATTTCAGTGTGACTTTGATAATATCACCCAGGCATTTGGAGCAGGTCCTCAAGGAATCAATTCTGAAGCACTTAGAAGTGTGGAAAGTGATCTGGAACAGTCAGCATGGATTCACCAAGGGCAAGTCATGCCTGACTAATCTAATTGCCTTCTATGACGAGATAACTGGCTCTGTGGATGAGGGGAAAGCAGTGGATGTGTTGTTCCTTGACTTTAGCAAAGCTTTTGACATGGTCTCCCACAGTATTCTTGCCAACAAATTAAAGAAGTATGGGCTGGATGAATGGACTATAAGGTGGATAGAAAGCTGGCTAGATTGTCGGGCTGAATGGGTAGTGATCAATGGCTCCATCTCTAGTTGGAAACCGGTATCAAGTGGAGTGCCCCAAGGGTCAGTCCTCGGGCCGGTTTCGTTCAATATCTTCATTAATGATCTGGAGGATGGTGTGGATTGCACCCTCAGCAAGTTTGCAGATTACACTAAACTGGGAGGAGAGGTAGATACGCTGGAGGGTAGGGATAGGATACAGCGGGACCTAGACAAATTAGAGCATTGGGCCAAAAGAAATCTGATGAGGTTCAACAAGGACAAGTGCAGAGTCCTGCACTTAGGACGGAAGAATCCCATGCACCGCTACGGACTAGGGACCAAATAGCTAGGCAGCAGTTCTGCAGAAAAGGACCTAGGGGTTACAGTGGACGAGAAGCTGGATATGAGTCAATAGTGTGCCCTTGTTGCCAAGAAAGCCAATGGCATTTTGGTATGTACAAGTAGGTACATTGCCAGCAGATCGAGGGACGTGATCGCTCCCCTCTATTCGACATTGGTGAGGCCTCATCTGGAGTACTGTGTCCAGTTTTGGGCCCCACACTACAAGAAGGATGTGGAAAAATTGGAAAATGTCCAGCGGAGGGCAACAAAAATGATTAGGGGATTGGAACACATGACCTATGAGGAGAGGCTGAGGGAAACTGGGATTGTTTAGTCTGCGGAAGGGAAGAATGAGGGGGGATTTGATAGCTGCTTTCAACTACCTGAAAGGGGGTTCCAAAGAGGATGGGTCTAGACTGTTCTCAGTGGTAGCAGATGACAGAAAGAGGAGTAATGGTCTCAAGTTGCAGTGGGGGAGGTTTAGGTTGGATATTAGGAAAAACTTTTTCACTAGGAGGGTGGTGAAACACTGGAATGTGTTGCCTAGGGAGGTGGTAGAATCTCCTTCCTTAGAAGTTTTTAAGGTCAGCTTGACAAAGGCCTGGCTGGGATGATTTAGTTGGGGATTGGTCCTGCTTTGAGCAGGGGGTTGGACTAGATGACCTCCTGAGGTCCCTTCCAACCCTGGTATTCTATGATTCTATGATTTGTATGGGGTTTCATTATCATGTTTAATTTAATGAGACTTTCCACTGACTCAATGGGAGTTAGGTGCCTAGATCCTTTTGAGGATCTGGGCCATTTAAAAAAAAGTGGTAACATTTTCAAAAGCACCTATCCTACTTACCACAAAATATTCACTTCTAGGACAGGTTTCAGAGTAGCAGCCGTGTTGGTCTGTATCCGCAAAAAGAAAAGGAGGACTTGTGGCACCTTAGAGACTAACAAATTTATTTGAGCATAAGCTTTCATGAGCTACAGCTGTAATAAATAAATTTGTTAGTCTCTAAGGTGCCACAAGTACTCCTTTACTTCTAGGACAATTTGTGTTGTTTAAAAGATTACCAGGTTGCAGATTTTCAATTACTGAGAAACAATAAAAGAGCAATTCTTCTTTTCAACCACCATTCAAGTTCCACTGTTAGAAGGGGAGAGGTGAGCAGAGCGGATTTGTAAGAAACGACATAATCTAGAGCTCAGCAACGGTCTTAGACGTGTGCCTTTCCCATGTACACAAACTCAACTAACAAAACATGATGTTTAAACGTTTTGCTCATGTTAAAATTCATGCCTCTGGTGCACTGTTGTTCCTGCTGAGGCAGTTCCAATGTAAGTGTCCTTTGTATGCCCTACGCTTGTGCTACGGATATCCTTCATTTGTCTGCATAATGTACAGATGAGAACTTCTTGTTGTTATTTTCTAATGTGGTGATGGGTGGAGCATCAGAGCCTGAAACAGCTGCACCAAGCAGAGGAAAGGTAACTATGGCAACCCAAGTTATCTGCATCCTCCATGCATTTCCTTACCCCTCTCCCCACACACACACCCACCCAGAACACAAACTTCTTTCCCGCCCAGAACACAAACTTATAGAACCATCAACCAGCTGGCAGGATGCGGACAGTTTCTGGCTTTCATGGATCAAGACCCTCTCTCAGTGTTTAGGGACTCTCAATTGCAAACTGAGATCATCTAAAGCACAAAGAGCGAAGGGTAGGATAGCATCCAAAAAAGGCAGAGCTTGCAGGTACCTCAGATGGGGCTCTGGATGCATTACCTTTGCTCTAATGTTCTCGGTTTATTGAAACTGCTTCAGTTTTTGACCCTGAGCTGGAGTCCTTTCTTAGAAGCAACAGTTTTTCCTTCTTCTGTACCCCACGTCAAAGCCAGCTACAGTTTTGGACGGACTTTCCTGGGACTCGATAAATGTAATGCCTGCATTGGAACATCGATTTGCAAGAAATTCTTTAAAGAAGAAATAAGGTCAGAAACTCAGCACAATAATTTTGAAAACATTCTGCATAGTAACATGAAAAGTGACTGTTAACACTTCCAAGTACTTTAGTGAAAAAGAACTCAAAATGTAACTTATCCCCAGGTTTCCATTAGTGTCAAGTTGTTATAAATAATGTAGATTAGTATTTTTAAGAAGACAAAATCACCACCAAATTTGAGCCCTGAATATGATTTTTAAAGTAAAGTAAGTTACATTTTTAAACATTAACTTTCTGCTGATAAGTTGGCATTGAACCAATTCAAGAGAATAGTGGGGGATGGGGGAGAAACAGTATGCCAGTTTACTTAGCTGTCTATGGAATTATGTTCTGCTAAGCAACTGACCAAAGAGAATTTGTCTTTACAAATTTAAGCTACTGATAGACTGAATTGAGTCACTGTAAACATGGCATAAACATTAAGAACTACATTTTTGAAATGTTAGCACCATATGTACCACATGAATTATATAGAATTTCATGCACCTGTTAGTTAAGTTCAACCAAGATATAAATCTGCAAGCACGAAGACAACAGGTACTTTTGCACATCAGATACAAAGGGCCAATTGCATCTGGAGTTTTCATTAAGAACTTGAGGACAACTGCAGATATTACACATATGTCTAGATGAATTAAACATGCACCCAAGCAGTTATTAGATTGATCTTTCAATTTTCAGACTCAAAAGCATAACACACCATATGACACTAGGAAAAAATGTTACTATGGTAGAGGAGGAGGGAAAAAATGGAGATTTACAGGGGAAAGGTTTATTGTTTTTATTATGATTTATAAGCACTCTTTCTTTTATAGATCTAAGAGCCCCAGGCGTGGAAGAAATTATTGTAGTAAAATTGTAGTTTTAATACACTAATGTAAGTGTAGTAATGCTAGACAAATTACTGTTTTTATCTTTAAGCTATTATATAAAATGTGCTATAGTAAAACCATAAAGATTTTTCTCAGACAGGCTTAGCAATACTATAGGATCATCGATGATTATTATTTGCCCTGTGGTAATGGTGAAAGGCCTCACTGTGAAAGGTGCTGTTCGAACACACACAAAAAGATGGTCCCTGCCCTGAAGAGCTTACAATCCTAATCATTCTGGCATTCCTACATTGACTAGCCCCTAACACAGCAAGTCAATGGGACCACAAGCAGAATAAGGTACTACTCAATGTAAGAGTAGCAGAAAGGAGACTTATTGTCCAATTATTTGTACTAAAGTAGGGCAGAGCAGCCCCAACAAGGACCGTGCCCCATTGTGGTAGGCAGTTGACAAATGAAGTCCAGTCCCTGCCCCAAAAAGCATATGGCTAGATCCACAGCTGGTATAAATCAGCATAGCCACACGGATTTCAATTAAGTAACAGTGATTTTCATCAGCTGAGGAGCTGGCCCCTAGGATAACAGCAGTCTTAAAACGTACGAGGAGCACTCTAACCTTCAGGTGCACAGACAATTAATCCGGTGCCAAGGCTGGATGAGCACATGGAGACTGCTCTGCCTCTTCCACACATACAGGCATGGCGTTTAAGGATGGAAGGAACCACCGGATCATCTAGTCTGCCTGCCTGCAGCTCACAGGCCACCACCAGCACCCACACTCTAAATCTATGTGCTAGTAATAACATTGGCACTCTGCAGCCATTGGGGTGGGAGTATTAGTAATCACCCCTCCACAACCCCAGGAGACAGAGAATGTTGGCATGAGGGGCCAGAACGGTTTCCCATGCACCCCTTTTAAGACCAGCACTGCCTGTAGCAGGTTAAGCATGCGTAAACTCTAGATATTTGTGTGACAGCCCAGCTGATACCTTAGTACAAGATTGCTCAGCTGTGTAGCCTGCCAAAGAAGTTCTACACATTTCCTTTACTCCTCTGGGTTATTCACAGTAATAGGAGTAGAGGACTGGCAATGTGCTTACACCCTTTCCTCCTGAAAAGTCTAGCACAGAGGCGCCTAAGCAGAGTTGTAACTGGCATTTTCACTATCCACTTTGCCTTTGAGAACTATGCAGAGGCTCCATAATGTCAGAGCTCTTCTCCTATGAGCCCTCTGTAAATCTACAAATAGCGTGATGCATGTTCTTTAAAGGAGGAGTTCGTTGCTGGCTTGCCAAGTGGGGATTTGTCTCGTTAAAAGTAGTGAAGCAAAAATGACTAAATTCTCTGGGGTAGTTACAGTTTGTTCAATTCAGTGCTGCAAAGTGGTAACAAGACGTGTCTGTGCTGGGAGCATTTTGAAAAGAACAAACATTTAAATGTAAAACTCTGATTAGCTTTAAACATTATTTTTTCCTGCAGTGGTTAACACTGCCACTCCACTTGGCTTCCTAGCCACAAGGTTTTTTGAACAACTAGCTGCAATCTAGTCCTGTAACTAATTCCCAACACAGGAATGCTATTCTTAAGAGAAATAGGGGGAGACTGTCCATGGGACTTGTGCTCCTAAATCTTCTAGGTGCTTTTGAAAATCTCCCCCCAACCCTCACATATAAGTTATACAGCATCATCAGCTAAGCAATGTATGTATTTCAGTTACAGCATGCTTAGTTCATTTTTTCCATCAGTCTGGGGAGCTCCTGCCTGCCCGCATGCTGGATTAACCATCAAGGAAATGTGATCTGTGTGTGAGGATGGGAAACAGGATGCCTGAGTTTTCTTTCCGGCACTGCTACTGACTCACAGCTTGGTCTTGTGCTAGTCACTTAACCTAGCTTTGCCTAAATGTATCGGTCTGTAATGAAGGTACTAATCCCTGCCTGCCAGGTATGTTGAAAGGCTTAATTAGTTTGAAAAGCACGTTCAGATCCTCAGCAGAAAGGCATTATAGAAAAGCACATTATTATTGTGGCCCCATGCACTGATGAAACTTTATAACTGGAAAGTACATTATGCCATCAGTGTGCTAGCTATATATGATGCCAAATACAGGAGTACTTAAAACAAAGTCAGATTCCCCAGAATTGTGTTACTATGCCTTAAGATTTGCTGAGGAACCTTTCATTCATTCATACTCAAACTAATGATCAGTATTGGACTTCATGCGCCTGTATATTGCTCAGTTGAAGAGGCAGCCGTTTGACTATAGCTGTATGATCCTTTGGGCACCAGGTCCAATGCACACGCATATTTGAATTATTCAAATCACAAAGCACACCTGTGCTCAAAATTTTTTAAAAATTACTGCCAATTGTGGCTGTGTTAGCCTGCATTGCATACTGTCTGAGGCAGGGCTTATGTCCTTCTGTGTTTGTGCAGCACCTCGCACAATGGGGCTGCATATTGATTGGGGATTTGAGGTACAGATGTAGATTTGATTTCATATTTGACAAAAATCCCTAACATAGACCAAGTTTAGACTCCACATTTCCCTGAACCTCAAGTCCTACAAGCATAAGGGTTTAGAACACTCAAGTTCCAGCCAAACTCCACCTCTAATGCTAACCTTTCTAAGCATGCCTCTGGTTAGAATCTTGTGTTAACTAACCACAGCTGAGGAACTATGAGGAAAAGGCTCATGATTGTGTAAGCCATGACATTTGACAAGGCAGGCCAGATACAGGGAATGTCACCAAGGAAGTATACATGGGAATAGCATGAGCATGTAGGGACAAAATCAGGAAAACCAAGGCAAAGAATGAGTTACTGTTGGCAAGGAATGTTAGAGACAAGAAGGAGTTCTTCAAATACATCAGACAAAAAAGAAAGATCAGGGATGGTGTGGGTCTGCTGCTCAGTGGAGAAGGTGAGCTGGTAACGGAAGATGATAGGAAGGCAGAGCTGCTCAATACCTACTTTGCTTCAGTCTTCTTACAAAAAAACATGTGACCAGATGACTCATCTAGTTACTATAGATAATAAAGGGGAAAGGTTGCAGATTGAGATAAGTAAGAACACATCAGAGATCTTCTGACCAATTTGAATGAATTCAAGTCTGGGGGGCCTAATTCTACTTACCCAAGAGTACTGAAGGAACTAGCTGAAGAAATCTCATAGCCACTGTCAATAATAATTTAAAATCATGGATGACAGGAGAGGTCCCAGAAGACTGGAGAAGGGCTAACATAGTGCCCATCTTTAAAAAGGGGGGAAAGGAGGAGCCAGAAACTATAAACCAGTCAGCCAGATTTCAATAGCCAGGAAGCTACTAGAGCAATGTATAAGATATTCAGTGTGCAAGTACCTGGAGGATGAAGGGGTAATCACTAGCAGCTAGCATGGATTTACTAAGAACAAGCCAGCTTGATTTCCTTTTTCAACAGGGTAACTGGTTTTTTGGAGAGGGGGCATGCAATAACATAACATACCTGAACTTAAGCAAGGCTTTTGATGGAGTCCCACATGACATTCTGATAAGCGAGCTGGAGAAGTGCGGGCTCAGCGGAACTACTGTTAAGTGGATACATAATTGGTTTAAACAACCACAAACAAAGAGTAACTATTAATGGAATGATGTCAGATTGGAGGGAGGTCTCAAGTGAGGTCCCACAGGGATATGTTCTGAGTCTGGTGTTCTTTAACATTTTTATTAATGACCTGGATGTAGGAATAGAGAGCACACTGATCAAATTTGCAGAAGATGCAAAGCCGTGGGACGGGGGAAGAAGTTGCCAACACTCTGAAGGATAGAGCTAAAATTCAGAGGGATGTTGATAAATTGGAGAACTGGGCTATACAAAACATAATGAAATTCAACAAAGACAAATGTAAGGTGCTACATTTAGGGACGAAAAACCAAATGCATAAAGACAGAATGGGGGATAACTGACTTGGAGAAGGAGCTGGGAGTTGTGGTGGATCACAACCTCAACATGAGTCCGTAATGTGATGCTGTTGCAAAAAAAAGCAAATGCAGTTTTAGGTTGCATTAACAGAGGCATAGCATGCAAGTCATGAACGGTGATAGTACCGCTCTACTCGGCACTGGTTAGGCCTCAGCTGGAGTGCTGGATCCAATTTTGGTCACCAATATATAGAAAGGATGTAGAGAAACGGGAAAGGATCCAGAGGTAAAAGACAAAGATGATCCAAGGGATGGAATGCAAGCCATGTGAGCAAAGGCTGAAGGAACTGGGTATCTTCAGTTTGGAAAAGAGGGGATTAAGGAAGGGACATGATAGCAGTCTTCAAATGCTTGAAAGGCTGCCATAAAAAAGATGGAGAAAAGTTGTTCTCTCTTGCCACAGAGGACAGGACAAGAGGCAGTGGGTTCAAACTACAGCATAGCAGATTTAGATTGAATCTCAGGAAAAACTTCCTAACTGTCAGAACAGTAGGCCAATGGAACAGACTGCCTAGGGAGCTTGTGGAAGCTCCTTCACTGGAGGTTTTCAAAAGGAGGCAGGATAGGGAAAGTCATCTGTCTTGGATGGTTTAGACCCAACAAATCCTGCATCTTGGCATGGGGTTAGACTAGATCACCCTTGTGCTCCCTTCTACCCTACCTATGTTCTCAACTTAAATGAGTTCTTATGAAAGTTTGTACAAAAGCAAAACTTTATTTTTGCAGGGGCAGGGAGGGATGATGATACTGCTTGAAACAAATAAAATGAAGGAATTTTACAGGAGAAAAAGGCTAATATTCTGGTGTAATTCTTTATGCGGCAAATTATTCTCTCAGCTCTAGAAATCACCAACCAGGAATGGATTAAATATACTAATATTTGAAGTCGGATCCTACAGCAGAGGCAAGCTAATTAATTCCCTCATTATTTCTCTGTGCTGTTTTCCTGACTGAAAGTCAAAAAGGTTTCCGCTGTAGCTTTCAAACTTACTGTATTTTGTTAACTTCATTTCATCTATTTCACCCAACCCCCAATGGAGACTCTTGCCAATCCTATTTTAGCTTCAAATTATGAACTTTAACTTATGTGGAGGTGCAATTAGGAAATGCTTTCCAATGCTCTCAGGGATGATTATAATTAGGAAATTTTTATTGGCACCGCATGTTTGACATTAGGCTAGCAAAAAGTTAGAGTTCACGCCACATTATTCAAGTGTGTTACTTGCAAAATATTCAGCTTTGCCCCTAAATTATTACATATAAAATGTGTGTGTGGGCAGGGCTGAGGGGGCTGATAGAATAAAAATCTTCAGAATCTAATTACACGGCCCATATGCTCCCCTCCTGTGCAATATTGTGTGGAGGGGAACAAGTTAGTGAAAAATCTCCATAGCTACACTGAAGCTGAATACCCAGAACATTTCCCCCCACTTCCCTGCCCCCAAAGAAGTGGGGAGGTCAGGCACCCAGTCCTCCAACTCCTGTCCAACTTTGTGAAAGGATTCCCCTTTGCGCTCCCATGAGGCACCCCGCCCTAGCTATGAGAGCACAGCAGGACCAATAGCCATGGTGTCAGAGGCCGCCAGACTCCAGCTGTGCCCTGTACTGCTGAGGCGGAGACTTCCAGGGCTCAGTATGTGTTAATTCTGTCCAAAGCAATGTTAATTTTTCAGAAGGTTTTCCTCATTTGAGGTTGGTGAAGCCAGCCATTTACCATGGCTCCGCCTTCTTCTGGCTGTCCATTTTTCTTGGGTAACCCATAGGCTCAGGGCAGAAAACTAGCTACCCAGAGCAGGGAGTAGAATAGAGCTGGTTGGAATTTTTCAATGGAACAGGTTTCCATCGGAAAACACTCATTCAGCAAAAATAAAAAAACTCACAGAAGAATAGTAAAAATGAAATGCCTCAACCATGCGTAAACGAACAGTGATGCCATGTGGTCAGACATGCTTCACCAGGTGATTTCAATAAGGACATTTCTGTATTTCCAACCCCATATTTCAGAATGTTTTTTGTGGAAAATTTTGACTTTTTCTTTCCATTTCAGGATGAAAAGAAAAGGTCAAAATGTCAATTTCCCACACAACAGAAACGGAGTTTTGACCAGCTCTGCTACCTAGTCCTTTTCTCCAGCTAGAGCACCTCACCGTGGCATTTGCTGCAGATTTTGTTCCCTCTACCCTGCACAGCATGGCTCACGGCCGCTGGGGAATCCTCTGCACTATCCGTTTTCATACACACAGTCACAGTGATTTGGGGGGAAAAAAACAGGGGCGCAAAGAAAGTTAATTAGCAATTCAAATAGGAACTAATTGATGCTGTTTAATTCACTTTTCTTCTGGGTGGAAAAACACAGTTCAGTCCTCGGCGGGTATTTGTTCACTTTACAAAATCACCACCCTCTGCAGCATGGCCAATCATTATGGTATCACAATTGTAGGAATATCTGGAATGGAACTGGGACATATCCATTCTGCTACCAGCAGTGACAACCACTACTATCCTAGGAATTGTAGTGATGAGACAACAGCGAGACATTGATGATGCAGTGATAATGCAGGAAGTCCACAAAAAAGCATTTAACTGGCAATACTCCTGATTCGTGGACAAGTGATTGTGTGTTCACAACAAACTCAGATTTGGGTTCATATCCAAAGCTGACATCAAAGATATATGGGGCTTAATAATGCACATAACACAATTAGACATGTAAATCAGATATTTGCGTACACACACACACACCACTAGTAAGGGGTCTAACTAGCCGTGTGCAACAGAAGATTTACACATCACCCATGGCACTGGGGTACACATCTTTGAAAGTTTGGCCCCAAAGTGCAATACAACAAGGGGCTGATACACTGAATCCTTCCAATGAGATATTAAAGAAAGGTCCATGCTGCCTTTGCAGCTCAAATTAAAGTTCCTGTAGAACAGTTTTAATGGAGGGGATAACAGAGATCTGGGCCAGCCCTGAAGACGAGCTCTATGTCAGCTCAAACCTTGTCTCTCTCACCAACAGAAGTTGGTCCAGTAACAGGTATTACCTCACCCGCCTTGTCTCTCTCATATCCCTGGGACCAACACCATTGGACAGAGTCTTACAGACCTACGTGTTCTTCCACAGCTACCTTGAGACTCTAGAGTTTTCCTTTTGTTTTCCACAGCAGCACCATACACTGTGGTACTGCGTAATCCTTGGGTGCTTTAAACCTTTTAATCGTTTGTAACTGTAGCATCTTTGTTCTCAGCACAGCATTACGAGACGCTGAAACTACAAGGACCCAGCTGGGTTCCGAATAACAGTGTTTACTAACTACACAAAAGCATACCTGGCCTAGCTAAATATGTACTCCTAGGGCTCTGGTGGCTTCTGCATTACAGGACAGGGTGGCTACTAGAGTGCTCCTAAACTATTTAAAGGGCTACTACCCAATGCCTAGCACGATAACAACTCTCATGTTCCTCCACTGTTTGTGACTACCAGCTGTAAGCACGAAATGGGAATCTGCTTAGTTACCAAAAGTGTTTTTCCTCCATTGAATGTGCACACTTTTGTTAGCGTAGGGCTGTTTCTAAGTACAAGGCTACTGGGTTGAGATTTTGTTTTTCAACAAAACACAACACACATGCACACACACAAATTTACGTAATTTGAAACATTTTAGAAATGATCAAATCCTTTTTCTAGCCCCTGGAGTTTAAATAAGAAAACTGGCAATTGTGCTTGAATTGTCCATGTGGCTTATTAACAGAATCTCCTCTGGGAACTTGCTTTGCTTTGGCAGGTTTGACAACTGGCTCGCTTCTCATTTAAAACTGCCTCCCAACTACTTTCCCAGTTACTCTGGGAACTACACAGATGATGCCAAAAGCTGGCGGCTGGTTGAGATCTCCAGGTTAACCACCAAATACCAGCATGACCAAGCTGACAAGAGAATCTGTGCTTCCCTTTCCAAGACAAAGACCTGCAGCATCGAGCGTGTCTTGAGGAAGACTGAGAGATTCCAAAAGTGGCTGAAAGCAAAGCGCCTCACACCAGACCTCGTGCAGGTGAGTAGGCAAGGTCCTGTTAATGAGGAGCACACCGATTTGGCAGCTACTGCAGTTACCTCCTGTAACAGAGTCTGGGGGAATCTCTGATTGCTTCATTTATTTTTGAAACTTCATAAAGAATCAAGGACTGTGACTCACTGGAGCTACCTAAGCTCTAAGCTTGCAGGGCTCCACAAGAATTAAGATTTTGACACTCTCAGAGCACTGTAGTGGGGACACAAGAAGAGGGGGAAAGTGTCTTCAGCGCCACATGGATGATTCTCACATAAAAATGAAATCAGAGGTTAATATCCAAACCAGTCTATTTTAACTTTCTTTTGTAATGATCAAGACTAGAACTGTCAGCTTTTTACAAAGCTTCTTCAGTTCCATTCTGCCTTCTCTGCTGATCACTACTGGTCCGTCAACCCCTTAGGAAGCATCCCACTGGAAATGATTGCCAGGAAGTACTGGTGGAGAATGGCGGGAGAGAACAAGATTAAACCCCAGGGAAGAGAGGTAGAATGAACCAACTAGGACTTTAAAATTAGGATTCTTTTTAAAGTGAAGGAGGGTTGGGACAACCCCGGGACTATGAAAAGTGAGCAGGGAACAGATGTGCAGCAAACTTTTAAGAAACGTGCTGATCTTACAAGTCTCTATTGTCCAGGCTGTGACTTAGCCCATAATAGAGCAGAATCTAAAGTCCAGATCCAAACATACCTAATTGCAAGGGCTCAAAATCTGAATCTTTCCACTGGTTGGGGTGCTTTAATTCAGGGATCAGATATGACCCCCTAGAGAAATAGGTTCAAGCTTTGATCTGTAATCCAAACTGGGATGCTGTCTGAGCCATCTACTTGTTGAACACCCCAATATGGCAAACCTCATACATTCAAAAATCATGAATCAAGCCCCCCAAAATCCTGAGATTTCAAAATAAATAAATATTATCAATAATGTTTTTTTAAACCTCCCCCCCAGGTTTGAGATTTAAGGGGCACATTTTTAAGCTTTTCTGTGCAACCATGAAGGCTAGAAACTTTATTTTCTTGAATGAAAGTTGAGATTCTCATGTAATCACTTGACTCGAGGAGCTGGGGCTTTAAGAAAGTTGCCAATACTGAACCCTGCTACAATGATTATTTATCGGTTCCCCTTGTCACTGGATAAATGACTAGGCTTTTTTAAAAACTGCACTTTTCAGTTGTTTCTTTCCTCTGAAAGGTTAGCCTTCCCCCCACTCCTAGAGAGGGGATTTATAGCATGCAGCAGCCCTTGGTGAGGGTAGTACCATTCTCTGTCATTCTCTGTCTGTCACCACCACTAACTCCCTCCCTCCCTCCCAGAGGGCCAGGGAACACCTGCCTTCTCAGCTGATCCCAATGCACACTGTGGGTGCATGAAAAGGAAGCACCACACTGAGGGGCCACGCAAGATTCCCTCAGAGACAGGGCACATGCATCCTGTCACCAGGGCACTGCAGGACTCACTTCATGGGCCTGGAAGGAGCCCAGAGGCTCCGGACTAGGATTCCTATTTCTTAATCTCTAGGCCATCTATAGCAACATGTGTCATGCAAGAGGAAGTTTGCTGGCCTTTTTATTGGAATCCTTAAATGTCACAGGGTAAGCGAGGGGAGACAGATGTGTCAGCCTCAGCTTCAGGGAAGCCGCCGGGTGGTTACTGCCACTACGGAGAGGGAGGAGACGAGAGAGATAAAAAGCCTACGGTGCAAGCTGATAACCAGGCAGCAGAAAAGGCGGTAGCGGGTTTTAAACAGACCAAGTCTGGAGAAGCACTGAGCTCTGAGCACCTGCTGCAGAGTGTGTGAGGAAGGCGCCGTTCCCACTCCAGCCAAGGGGCAGGGTGCTGCCTTTTGCTGAGGATGGCTTTCAGACAAGAGACCAACACTGCCCACCCCCCTGAGCAAAGGGTTGCAGTGACTGCTAAAAAAGGAGGGAAAGGAGCTGGTTGGTGGCTGGGATGGAAGGAGGATCATTCAGCTGAGTGTTTGTTCTAGAAAGATCACTCTCTAAAGTGGGGATCTGCTTTGAAAAGGAACCTCATAAAAATGTCAGCTGTAACCCACCAGATCTGCTCCCTGGGCACATTCACTCAGCTCTGCTGACTCCGAGCAATAAGGAGTTTCTGCTGCTTTTTACTCCTGCTAGCCTGCAGAGCAAGCACAGCTCAGACTGAGTGAGCTGCAAATCCATAGGCATCATCGGTAATAGGGTTGACTAAATTGCGATCGGGGCACCTGTGCAAACCATTGACAGCACAAGAGTTACCCAGGTGTCACTGTGGGGCTAATAGGTTCAGCAGAACCTTTATTACTGGCAGCAAGGTGGAGGGAGCCCAGTGTGACTCTCAGAGCCGGCAGCTAGACAAATGAGCACATTTGAGCTGGAAGATAAAATAAACCTGGGACAGAACAGAACATCTCTTTGGGAAAAGGCTACTCACTTTTTGGAAGATATATTGTACTTTGTCTAATAGTCGTATAAAAGAGGAGAAGGAAAGGCAACTGGAGGTTACAGCAAGTGTTCAAAAATATTCCTGATCTAAAATTCACATTTTCTCATCAGCTGCTTTACATGAATGTCTCTTTTGAAATCCTGCCGTGAATTGTTTCCCATGTGCATTAAAGCACTCTCTCGCCACAAGATGGCAGTGTGGAGTGTTTTACTGGTGCCGAGGTGGGAAAACCAATAGTAGAGCAGGGCAAGCTGGTGACACCCGTCTGGTGAGCAAGTTTCATGGGAGGTTGTGTATAAAATTGGGCACTGTCATGACAGTGGGGCAGAATTACTTTAAATCAATGGCCAAACAAATGGAAGTGCTTAAAATATCTATCTATTGAACTCAGGAAACCTGTATGTGTCAAAATGGAGAAATTCTTCCTGAGACCTGCTATAGAGATGTTTCATTATCCAACTCCTACTCCTCTCCTTGGGGACCCTGTCTTATCAAAGGCCCTTGCCACTACATAAAGCCCCCTCGCTCCTCCCACACTGCCTCAGTTTCTCTGAAACCCAGTTTCAGTTGGGCTGGACTGTGTCACAAACACACGTCACACAAAGCAAAATCCCAATACACAGTGAATTCTGTTTGAGGCCTCCTCCCCACCCCCACCCCCAGCATTGCAGCCTACTTTCTCCTATAGTCTAGGATTTCCTCTGTGCACATTTGGGAATGCTGAACTTACATAGGCTCCCTCATGCCCGAGAACCAAATTGCTGGTGCCAAGGCCAGGGCATCATTCAAACTCAAGAACAAACTCAGTGAGCACATTTCAACAAGTTTTCAAACCTTTCTGGTCCTATCGGTCAAAGCAGGGCACAGTACTCTGCAATCAACAAAACACACCTTACACACTGATCTAGGATTGCAGCTTTCACAGCTGCATGGGTCTTTGAATCTGAAAGTGAAGCAGAATAACAAACTGATATCACTGAGTTTTAATGGAATATAAACTTGGTCCCATTTAGAAGTGCAGTTGTTTTCCCCCTCACTTTTAATTCTCAGTAAAGGTGGGCCCAAACCAATACCTCCCCTAAAATCCACATGTGGATCCAAATTTTGCAAATGGCCACTCTTTATAATGGGCTGAACCAAAAACCTGGAACCAAACATCCCTGAAATGTGTGGTGTTTGAAATTCAGAGCCAAGTTTTCTGGTTTAGTCCCACTGTAAAATGAATGACAGGGGTTTTCTGCGCATTTCTCTGACCTGTTCAGCTGCAGGAGGTTGGAGCTCTCTCAGATACCCCTCCTGAGATTTAAACAGCAAGAGTTCCAGAGGTGTGTCCCCTCTGAGCTGTGATTTCAGTGGTATGGTATTTGCAGTGCAAATCCATGTTGGGGCGAATGCTTTGTTTCATGAGATGATAAACAACTGAAAACACTTAATACAAGAACTATTCAGTGACTGGCATTTTTGGTCATGATCAGGGTTCTATTGATGTAGTCAAGGTAGCAGTATTTCCCATCAAACTATGGTCACTAAGCTGGTGGCTGCACCAGCCTCCCTGTAGCTTCGGATATATAAGAGATCTGACAGAAACTACTGGGCTTAAGTAATTTTCTTTTATAGAACAGAAAATTATGACAAACCTTAACATACTTGTGAAAACCATTATTTCATGGCCTGTCATTTTGATTCTTTTCACTGACTGCCCAGCCTGACCCAACTATCAATTGGGCTGCCTGCCACAATGATTATTTCATCTGCCACAGCGAAAATCTTTATTGCAAGCTACAAATGCTTCAGTACTGAAATCATGCTTGCCCCAGAGACAACCTTGATTTAACTCGGTGTTTGTGTGCATCACGGCATTGCACGTATTAGCCTACACCGTAGTAATAGCGACATGCTGTTTTGTCTGCGTTTCAAGCTCCAGAGTTCATCGCTTTCAGCGTCAGAGTTCACATCATGTGCTGCTGGTTTGTTTTCCGGTGTGAGGTGAACAATAAAAAAAGCAGGCTAGTTTCAGCAGAGGTCTCCTGCAGGGCAAATTTCTAATTCTAACAACGAAGAACAGCTAAGGAAAGGCTTGAGGCACAAAGACGTGAACAATATCAAAGTACAAGAAAAAACCCTCAAGTTTTTCAGCTTGCCCATTTTGCACATATAAGTTACAATGTGAAGCTGTTAATCAGGCTGATAGTCCAGCTCCCACCACATAACCACCACCTTTGGGTATCTGGCCCCTGAGAAGCAAGATTTAAAGCCTCACTTTGCTCATTAAATGTCAGCAAGTATTTCATTCATCTGATGCCTGCTCCTTTGTAGGAAAGTATTTTTGAGCCGTAGCCATTTCCCAGACCAATCTCCTTTTGACTTATTGCATTGTTGCTAGAGATGTGCCTGAACCAGACCTCCAGGTCTGAACAGGCCTGGACTTGAAGTGGAGAAGGATAATGCTGGAATCTGAAGCTGGAACAAGATCCTGATTTTTGCAATAGACCTCTATCTCTGTCATGGGCTGAACCAAACCCTCAGATTCAAACACCCAAAACTTATGGGTGGTTTGAAATCCAGATTCAAATTTTTTGCAGTCTGGATTCATTTCTAATTGTATTAATTCACATAATATACCTAGCGGTCAATCCTTAGCGTGAACCGCAGATAGTAAGGATTCAGGATTGAGTTTATCCCTTACTTGACTGTTTGGTAGTACTTTGCGATTGTGGTAGTATAAAGACAGGACAGTTGTGCTGCAGAGGTCTCTTCCATGTCAGGAAGAGCTTTGAGTGTGTTTGCACAAATAAGCACACACACACCAATTTGTATTTCCGCTGCACGTCATGGACTAGAAAAAATTCCGTTTGAGTGAAAGTGGATATAGCTGGGTCAGTCCATTGTTAGACACATAAACACGTGATTTTTTTAAACCAAACTAAATGAGAAGCATTGCGACTCAGCACCAAACATGTTGTCAAATGAGTTGGCATGTCTAAGACTATGTCTATATGTACAGCAATACAGCTGCGCAGCTGCAGAACATCTCATTTAGATGCTCGGTGCCAACAAGAGAGCTCTCCCATGGGCATAAGAAAACCACCTCCACAAGCAGCAGCAGCTGTGTCGGTGTGAGAAGCTCTCCTGCCTATATACTGCTGTACACAGGAGCACTTATGTCAGCGTAACTTTTGTCGCTCAGGGAGGTGGTTTTTCACACCCCAAGCGCCATAAGTTATGCCGACATAGGCTGTAGTGTAGACATAGCCTCAGTTTCCAGGGTGAGAAGACATTGCAAGAGACTTAAGACATACTGTAGATAAACCAGTTATCTCCAGTGCTTTGAATGGCAAGATCTTCAGGTGTGTGTCCAGTCAGTGGATTTTGTCTGACAATTTTACAAGGTTAGATTTTAATTTTTAAATTGGCTCTCTTTTCAGCCGCAGAGATGGCACTGTTCTTTCCCCCTAAAAATGTTGACCCCACTCCAGTGAAGCACTTAAGATGTGCTAAACTTTCAGCATGTGAGTACACCTATCAAAGCTCATGGAGCCTATTTAGATGAATAGTGCTTTGCTGGACCGAGGTCTTTGATAAGTTATTAAGAAATTATATTAATTGTCGATATAAATGTGGGAAACAGGGACTTCACCTATTCAGCTTCCAGCCTTACTCCTCTTCATTCTGTTTCCATGCCATAAATAGAACTGGCCTCAGGTCAGAAAGTATGAATGAGCACCGTCTGAAGATCATTTAACTCAACTGGGTGAGTTCTGGCTCCCAAATTAATGACAAACATACATTGGATACTCCTGCATGTTCACACTGACTTATATTTCGGATTCACTTATCTGCTCCCTGCTGAACAGTGTGCATGACACAGCCATAGCATTCTGATCTTTGTACTGGAAAAAGTGCCTGTCACAGTTTTAATTAGGAAATCCCCAAAATAATTCCATGGCAAGCGAACAGTGTTGATCACCTCACCAAGTTTGTATAATAGAATGAGCTATGAAGTTGGAAATTACATTTTTTTTAATTGCATTAAAGTATCACCATTTCTGCTCCTACAGCATGTAGTTATGGGTCTCGACATTTGCATTACAAACTCCTGTAGGCAGCAGGGCTTTCTAACTTTGGCTGCAAATATTTGCATACACTCTCAGCTGCAAGAGAACTTTGTCACCACTTATCAACCATTTAACACAATTCTGCTTGGCTCTTCCCCCTCCCCCCCCCACTCCTCTTCCAAAGGAAAAGTGACTCAAAGTCAGCAATAACATGTCAGAGAACTGTAAGACAGAATTGCCATTTTTCTGCTTAGTTTTGTGTTAGACAAAGAATAAATATCTTCTTGTTAATGCTGTTCTGGAAGAGAGAAACGTAAGAGGACTTGTAACATTTAGACACTGTGAGAATTAATTCTCTGTGTCATTTCTCCATAACTGACCAAGTAAAGTGCATGTATTTTAAAAATTAAGCGATGTCAAAGTACATCAGTGTAAATAAACATTGCTATTTATACCAGCTGCAGATTTTTATGCACTTTCATAACTCAGATATTCAAATATAGAAAATGCAACTTACCATGTGATGAATCCATAAACCTGAGAATCATTTGTTGCTGGTCACTACAAGAAAGTATAAGCAAGACATTAAACCTATATGTAAATTATTTAAACCTATATGTAAACCTCATCAGAAAGAGAATACATCCTATACAGGCACCTACATACAATATGTATATAGGAGTTTTTACATTTTATCTAGCATCCCTATTGAATAATATCATAGAAAAAGATCAGCCATAGGCTAAGGTGAACTGGGATGTGCTTGGAAGATGCTCTTTGAAAGAAGGAAGTGACTCACTCAAGGGAGAGGGCTCCAGAAAGATGGAGAGTACAAGTGAATGACCACCACCCACTACAGAGATTTGCATGGAGGGGCACAGACCAGAGAAGCAAAATTAGTTCAATATACTGACAGAGAGGCAGACAGGAGCGAGACCTCCAGGTTGGATTGGTTGTTTCAGAAACAGTGTGCCATTTTGAGATACCTGCATGAATACATATTTTAGGGAAAGTCTGAAACATGGGACTATACCCAAGGTAGTTCAGGGTTTAAAGAAGAATCTACTGTAGAATATCCCTAAACTGCTCCATGTTGCTAACAGTAATTGAGAGGAACCCTTTATAAAAAGGTAGCTGTAATGGGGATCTGGTACAAACCTGCTGGCAGAGTTCTCAAACAGCGTGTAGAGCAGATCACCATATTTCAGCCTAATACAATCTTGCAGGTGCCAAGTATAGTCATCCCAAGTACCTTCGTTCTTTCCTACCAGGGGCTACCTAGTCCAATGCTGCGCTGTCCCTCCCAGCGGCTCTTAGACAGAATAGTACGCCGCTATGCTGAGGTGCCAGATGCTGGCAGTATCTACATGGGTCACCTCACAGACCGGGACAAACTACGCCTCCTCTACACGCTGTCAGTGAATACACATCCCATCCTATTACAGGTACGGTGCCTCTCCCTAGGATGAAATTTCCTGAAACCAATCTCAAGCCCCTCTGTGGATAGTGCGTATGATGTTCTCCAGTTGCTCAGGACATGCAGCAGGTACTTTCACTATCCTGCTAAGCTTTATGGACCACTACTGTTCCTTGCACCTCACTGAGGCTTAAAAATTAAGCCAACCCTGAAGTACCTGTGCCCGATTTGTGTAGGCGGGGAGCTCTTTAAGCTCCCTTTGAAGGCAGAGAAAGCTGCAGGGGCTCAACACCTCTAACAATCAGAACCTATGTGGATTGGAATGCAAGGAAACAACAAAATTCCAGTGGGTTCCGTTTGTATTGTTAATATATTGCATTGAATCACAAATAATTTATCATCTAAACAGAGAGACCCAGACTAATGGATCAGCACAAGGGGTCAGAGTTATGGTTGAGCATTTCTGCTATGTTATTCCCCAACCTTAATGCTGCATTAATATTCATTTTTTACATGCATCAGACACACTAGGACTGAACCAAAATCCGGTGCTACATTTGGGCTGACTGGATTAGCATCATCCTCTTTCCTCTTCCTAAGAGCCATTTCAGAGGGAACCTCTAATCCTTCTCCACGGCACTGTCCACTTCTTTCCTACTCCTCATGGCCAACTCATATCAACCCCTATATTATCCTTTTTCCTACAGCACCCTTCCCAGGACAAGTTATTTTTTGATTTCCCATCTTTGTCAGTTGTCTCAGATCCATACACCCTGCCAGCATTGTCCCACACTCTCACTCATGCCCAGAAGTGACCTCTAGAATCTGGGTAGACTGCAGGTTTGAGGCTGATCTCCAGGACCAGACTTTCAAATATGCTCAGTACCCATCTGCTCCTATTGCTCTCAGTGGGAGGTGCCAGATATTGGGCACTTTTGAAACTCTGCTGCCACCTGGGAGCTGTTGGGTGGGTGCCAAGTTCTTTTGAAATCTGGCTCCTGGTCACTAGCAGACACTTGTCTTATGCTTCACTCTGCCAGTGGCCTCTGTTCAGATCATCTCTGACATTCTCAGCAAACTTCGCTTATGTCATCATGGAGATCTGCTTACCTCAGCCTGCTAGCTCACTATGACGGTGTACACTAGGGAGCATTTAGGGTAAGCTTTTATCTCAACAAAGCTCATTAGTCCACTTCAAAATTTAGTAGCTAAAAAAAAACACTTGACAAAAGAAAAATTAAATCTTTCTGGGTTGATTTCATTTTCTAAATGTTTTTCCAGCAAAGGGAACGGCCGCCTTTAATAATGCTCAGGAACACAGAACTGGCATACCAGGACGTCTGCTTAATCAAAAGTAGAAGTTCTGTCTCTACAGTGCCTGTTTCAGAATGCATTAGAGAGCCTAAAAGAAAGTTACTTTTGAAAAGTAATCATCTAACCAAAACCTTTGGCTTTGTGAGGTTAAGAAAGAGAGAGATTCCCTCTTGATGTGATGTGGTGTGATAACTGCATTGCTTGCGAGAGGGGAGTCCATCCTCATGGATGCAGATGGAATCTTTATGCTATATCACAAAGCCATGTATTCTGGGGATGCTACAGGAAAGTATTTTATAAATGGTTTAGAGAATTTTTGAAAACTGTTAACTAATTCTGCCCCTTACCTGAATTACCATGGCTTCAACTGCATGGGACACAGCAGGAGCCATCCAAAAATAACCTAAAAATCACTTTTCTGTGCCTAAGAATGTCATGACTTTAAAGTAGATCATTACCTTGGCCTTTTCAGAGCATTCTGAGTTTCCCTTTCCTAATGGTATAAAACTTCTGGGTCATGAGATCTCAGACTTTACATTCATGACACAAAAAAAATGAGTAGCTGGTCCATGCCCATCCCTGGGCCTCAGTTCCAGGTAATTTTAGGAGAGTAACTCCACGCTGGGGGATGAAAAACAGGAAAACAGCAGCAGACTGATTTTGCAGCAGATTGATTTAAAAGAACAAGAGCAGCTGTTTGAAACAGCCCAGGGCTTTGGAATGGTGGAAGTTGTCTTGGGGGTGGAAGATGGATTAGCAGGCAGAGGTGAAGTAATATGGCCAAAGCTGCATGATAAATATATTGCAGGCTTCCGCTGTTTATCAAATAGTGCTGCAATTGCTATTTATCTCAGGAGCATTGGATGTGTGCACATGCACGCACGCGCAGAGTATATATTGTAGTATCAGACATATATCTGGTATTGCTGTCCAAACACCACATATTCAAAAATCATTAGGCAGCCCCAAAAGTCATGATTAAAAAAATAATACATTTTGGGTTCTTGTTATTTGCTTCTCAGTGTTTAGTCTTTAAAGTGCACTCGAGTCATATTTTCATGCTTTTCTATTAAACCACGAGTGCTAGGAACTATTTTTAAAAAGCGACAGCCAACGGACCTCACCTAGTCCCATGACTCCAGGAGCTGGCATTTTAAGAAGAAACACGAATTATAACAAAACTTGGCAACACTATGATGAGACCACAGTATTGTCAATCACAAATGTTCAAAAATATAGAATCAGGCCCGCCTCTCCCCAAAAAATCATTACACTGGCTTCACGCTTATGAGATATTTAAGAATAATAAATGTAGGGCTATTTTTAGTTGTCTTGAGATATTTCATTGCTGCCATCAGGGCTAGAAACGTTTCTAAAAAAAATAAAAAGTGAGTCAACTTTCAGGTAGTAACACAATTCCACCATTTGGGGGCTTTAAGAAAACCCCCAAAATTGCAAGATTCCTGATAAAAATCATGAGTTTAGAACACAATTTCTTAAAGAATCCAATAATCCTGTAATGCAATCAGAGCCCTCACAGCAGAGCTTGAGAATGTAGCAATAGACAGTGCACCACCCAAAAACATTTTCATTTTCCATTCGCTGGCTTCTCTCATGCACACCACCCACCTGAAACCATACAAACACTCTCTCTCTCTCTCCCCCACACACACACTTACTTTACTGCGTATTTATTCCTGGAGACTCTGTATGTGTGTAACACCACATACGCACCTCAGTATTTTCAGTGACTAGATCCATTATTTTTCTTCTCTTCCCACAGATTTTCCCAGAAGCAGAGGGATGGCCATTTCCAAAGTATTTGGGGTCCTGTGGCCGGCTCATTGTCACTGCCGGCACAAGGCCTTTAAAGGAGTTCTACAGCTCTCCTCCTGAGGTGGCAGCAGATCTGGCTTTCCAGCTCCTCTCTATTGTCAATTCCATGAGGAATAATGACATGAACTATTTCTTTTATTTCGTCCATGTTGATGCTGGCACATTTGGCATTTTTAACAATGGGCTTCTGTTCATCCGGGATGCCAGCACACTGGGAATCATTGACAAGCAGGAAGGTACTCAGTATGATCTCTGAATAAGCATCTGTCATAGGAGGATTTAGCAAAGCAGGAGGAAAAAAAAAATCTTTCACCTGCTATGCTAGTTTTATTTAAAACATCAAAAATTGCTCAGTAAATTGGATTATTAAAAGTTCAAGAGGAGATATTTACTGCCAATAAAAACAGAACCAGCTCCTGCAATGCTTAGTTCTGTATTCAGAATGTTACACACCTTTCACTGGTACTGTAAATGGCGCTGTGACTAACACTACGATTAAAGAGCATTGGAACAGTTTTTGTCACTACACAGCTAGACACTGGTAATATCTGTGACTAGCAACAGTAGACACAGCAATATTTGAATGCTAATATTCAACAGCTTCCACTTCTTTCCTTAAAAACTGGAATCACAAAATATTAAGTTGCAGACAAACTTTACAGGCCTATCAGAGTTTTAAATATTTGGGCAAATATTTAGATCCTTCCAGGCCATTTTATCCCATTGACTTTAGAATTAACAACAAAGGAAAACCCCTTTTTGTCAGTTTGTCCTCAGTTCAAGCTCTGCCTTTCACCAAGCAAACGGTGACGTAATACAGCACCAAAACTAGAGCTGGGCAAATAGCATTCCTCTAATAAACTTAACACATTTCACTTTTTTTCCCACACTTAAAAAAATTCATTCCGTTTATGCAGTCATCTGAATAATTCTCAAGTATTCACAAATCTATACTGATTTTGTGAAAATCTTCTAGTGAAGCATTCAGTTATGTATCTTTTGTATTATTGGTCCACTTCCAACTAGGTCACCTCTTGTTGAGTCTTACTGGTTTTGGATGAAATGGAAAATTGAGGCCTTAAGTACTTGTGGCAATTTCTATAGGAACTTCAAAGTTCAGCTCAGTATTTATGTTGTACCGGAGTTCTTCTGCTATTTTAATCAAATGCATTATTCTTATCCCCCGTCTATAAAACACTGCGGGGTAGCACTGAGTTCTTTTCACCTCATCCTTTCAGAGACATAGATGCATTTCAGAAGTGTGGAAAATGACCCTATACATACAGCCTACAAAGTGCTTTGGGACGAAAGGTGCTAAATTAACCTAGGTTATTATTCACATAGGTATACACTATTTTAAATGACATTTTCTTACCAAAATTGCAAACATGTATGATTATAAAAGATTTGTACATTTCTAACAAATGTTTTTATTGCCTTTATTAGGTCTCCAGATGACTGATGGGCAACAAGAGTATAAAGACATATTTAGCTGTTTGGCTTCGGACTGCCAGTCTGCATTTCCCAACTGTAATTCAGTCAGAGAGAAGCAAAGCCTCGTCATGGTGTGTCAAGAGCTTCTGCCTAAGCTCCTAAAGGGAAAATTCCTCCAACCTGTTCAGGAGAAAATAGACAGGTTCCTAAGGCTCTGTGCAGACAGCTTCAGAGCAGACCAGGAAGTCAGTGATGCTGCTGGAAAGTTGATAGAGCTCTTGAAATCTTTGCAATCTTGCGATTCCCATTTTGCCTACCGCTACCCTGACTGCAAATACAGTGACAAATACTAACAGCTGAGAGAAAGCTTTTCCTGAAAGACTGGAGTGCTGTGTACACAGCTCAGCTCTCACAGAAAGCGAAGAGGTTGCAGGATGGAGATGAAAGGGGGATTCATAGAAGCCCTGGCTTTCTAGTAGGATAACAGAGAGAGGCAACATAACACACCCGGGGTTTCCATCTGACTCAGACACACTTATCACATTGGTGTGTTTGGTATGATGTGAAGTCTTTATTTAAGTGTTATAACATTTCATGAATGACCTGTGTTAAGAGATGAATAAAACTTATTAATGCATTTTGGTCTTAGAGGAATTTTCCATGGTAGCCATAAAGAAAAATTAAATACTAAGCCATCTTGGTCACTACTAGGTGGAGTAGCATACTGGCAGATAACACAGACCCTGCTGATAAAGACTATACAAATAATATGAGATGAATGGAAACATTTAATACTGTCCTTGCGGGGCTATATTAATGCCATAAAATTATCTTCTCTGACTTGAACTATCTGATCAGTTTGCTATCAGTATGTTACTATTATGATTGCCAATTAATTTGATGTTATATGGGATGGAAAGAGGCAATAGATAGCATTAAAGAGCTGAAAGCTCCCGTTTCTTTTATGTCTTCATTTCTCTAACTCCCAGGTGCATAGCACAACTTTTAATCTTTGCTGGGTTGCGCGATGGTAACTGGCATGTAAGGCTGTGTCTACACTGCATTGTAGTGCACGACACAGGTGTGAATTGCAGAGCACACCAAAGACCTGCCGTCTAACTGCCCTGTGGGTACGCTGCTGGCGCAAACGAAAAGGCACCTAAGGTTGCATTAACATAGTCCTCTTTCTAACAAATGTATATATATATTTTTTAAGACAGAAAAGCCCTCAGATCTGATTCACCTAATGTTTATTTTTCACTTTTCCCCCAATACAATCCCAGTACAATTTTCAAAACAGTCAAAATACTTGTATTTCACTTGCAACTCTGTTGAAGGCAGACGCCATCTGGCTTCAAGTAAATCTCCATTTAGTTAAATCCTCATGTTTGCATTGAAAAATCTCTTTTCCTTTGGAAATTATGGTTCAACTCAGGGGTGGCCAACCTGAGCCCGAGAAGGAGCCAGAATTTACCAATGAACATTGCCAAAGAGCCACAGTAATACGTCAGCAGCCCCGCATCCGCCACCTCCCAACCACTGGCAGCCCCGCCAATCAGCGCCTCCCCCTCTCTCCCTCCCACATCAATCAGCTGTTTTCCAGTGCGCAGGAGGCTCTGGTGGGGAGGGGGGAGGAGCGAGGGCATGGCAGGCTCGGGGGAAGGGTCTAGGGGGAAGGGGTGGAGTGGGGGCAGGGCCTGGGGCAGAGCAGGGGGTTGAGCAGTGAGCACGCCACAGCACATTGGAAAGTTAGCATCTGTAGCTCCAGCCTCGGAGATAGCACCTACGCAAGGAGCCACTTATTAACCTCTGAAGAGCCATGTGCGGCTCCGGAGCCACAGGGTGGCCACCTCTGGTTTAACTCAAGGCATTTGTACCTTGGCAGTTGTGTAGATAGATGATTAACTTGTCCTCACAACACCCGTGCGCGGTGAGGAAGTATTATTATCTCAGTTCTACCAAAGGGGAAAATGAGGCATCTATAGAGTTAGGGCCAGATCCATAAGGAGAAGTAAGTGTCTACATCCACCTGATTTAGGCACCACTGATGGTCTCAAAACTCAGCTGCCACCTAAGCCCATCTGTGCCTAAGCTTTCACCAGCTGGCATTTGCAAAGTTGCCTAAGCACTGCTGCCACCCCAGGGCTAGCGAGCAGCTCCATGCCCGCACTCCAGCTGGAGCCCTGCAGGCCCTGAGGCAAGATTCTCAGACGAGGCTGGGGATGCCTATCCTATATAAGTGGGTCCAGTTCAGTAGGCGTGGTCAAAACATAGGTAAGGCCTGAGCCATGTCGGATCCCACCGCAGGAGGGCTGGATGCCGGCCACTGGTATGTGGAGGAACAGCATAGCACCTGCACAAATTGCCAATACAAGCCGTAGAACTTGTCAGGAATTGTTCAGGGAGAGACGGAGCGGGGGAAGGGAAGGAGAGGTCTGAGTGTGTGGGTGCTCTCTCTGGCTAGGGCATTCCCCTGGGATGTAGGAGTGCATGAGACACCCGTGCCAGAATAGCCAATAACCTGGGGTTAGGACACTCAGATGGGAGGAGGGAGACCAGGGTTCAAGTCCCTACTCCAGAGCAGGGATTTGAACTTGGATTTCCCACATCCCAGGTGAGTGCCCTAACCACTGGGTATAAGAGCACCACTGCCATTTGGTGACTGGTAACAAAATCACCTTGTGATTCTGGGCTGAAAAAATCTACGTGAACAGTTCTGGCACTTCTGAAATGGCTTGTTTGTTTCCACCACAACAATTTGCCAAAATTGATACAAATTCACAAAATGCCACAGTCAACCTGAACCTGCATTTTTCAGTGAAAAAGAATTTTGCCTGAAAAATTTCATACAGCTCTAGGCAAGAAGCCTATGATAGAGCTAGGAACAAAACCCACGTCTTCCTACTCCCAGTTCAGTGTCTTAACCACAAGAACATCCCTCCTCTAGCTAAGGTTTGAAAAAGACCAGTCATCTACATGTGTACGAAAAACAGAGTGCATTTACACATCTAATTTGCATGCAAAGTTACCCATGAGTCAGAAATCTGTGTTTGAAAATAAGCAGGAATGCATATAACATGAATTGTGTGCGCAGATTACCATGACTGTAGATTAAAATAGGGTATTATAGGCATAAATTAGACATGCAAATATACTCCCATTTTTGCATGTTGAGTTACATGCCTGATCTAATGAAAATCAGACCCATGACATTGAATTCTCTTTCCCATTATCACTCCTGACACAAAATAGTAAGTGCACCTTTTCACTGTTAAGAAGTGGAAACATTTTTAAATAATCTGAAGGCAAATTTAGCTGTAGGCCCAGATGTTATCACAGCAGAAATGTTTTAATATACAGTAAAAGCAATTGTTGCAGCCCTCTTCTATGACTTCAGTCTATTTCTATACCATGGCTGTGTTCTAGTAAGTAGAAAGTACTGTTCTCCTAGACCCATAAGGCTGATTAGCAATCTGTTTCCAACAGTTTTTCTTTAACCCATTTCTATCTAAAAAAATTTTAGCCTGTGATTCTACTTGATAATTATACAACAAATTAAATACATTTGCTCCCCACCATCAGCAGCAAAAATTTCTCTAGCAAAGGGGACAGGTTTCAGAGTGGTAGCCGTGTTAGTCTGTATTAGCAAAAAGAATGAGGAGGACTTGTGGCACCTCAGAGACTAAAATTTATTTGAGCATAAGCTTTTGTAAGCTACAGCTCACTTCATCAGATGCATACTGTGGAAAATACAGTAGGAAGATGGATATATACACACAGAGAACATGAAAAAATGGGTGTTGCCATACACACTATAATGAGAGTGATCAATAAAGGTGGGCTATTATCAGCAGGAGAAAAAAACCTTTTGTAGTGATAATCAGGATGGCACATTTCCAACAGTTGACAAGAAGGTGAGAGTAACAGTGGGGGGGGGGGAAATAAACACGGGGAAATAGTTTTACTTTGTGTAATGACCCATCCACTCCCAGTCTTTATTCAAGCCTAATTTAATGGTGTCTAGTTTGAAAATTAATTCCAATTCAGTAGTCTCTCATTGGAGTCTGTTATTGAAGTTTTTTTGTTGTAATATTGCAACTTTTAGGTCTGTAATCGAGTGACCAGGGAGATTGAAGTGTTCCCCAACTGGTTTTTGAATGTTATAATTCTTGACGTCTGATTTGTGTCCATTTATTCTTTTACGTAGAGACTGTCCAGTTTGACCAATGTACATGGCAGAGGGGCATTGCTGGCACATGATGGCATATATCACATTGGTAGATGTGCAGGTGAACGAGCCTCTGATAGCGTGGTTGATGTGATTAGGTCCTATGATGGTGTCCCCTGAACAGATATATGGACAGACTGGCCTGTCTTCCAAGATCTGTGAGAATGAGGGATCATCCTTCAGGATAGGTTGTAGATCCTTGATGATGTGCTGGAGAGGTTTTAGTTGGGGCTGAAAGCTGGAGGCATGTAGGTAAGTATAGCGGTCAGTAGGTTTTCAGTATTATTAGTGCTAATAAGCGATGGTCACATAAACACCACCCTATACCGGAAACCTCTTGACGGCTAAACTTAACTACATTCCTTCCATCTTTCATCCAGACCACACCACACGATCCATTGTCTACAGCCAAGCTCTAAGATACAACGGCATTTTCTCCAACCCCTCAGACAGAGACAAAGACCTACAAGATCTCTATCAAGTGTTATTACAACTACAATACCCACCTGCTGAAGTGAAGAAACAGATTGACAGAGCCAGAAGAGTACCCAGAAGTCACCTACTACAGGACAGGCCCAACAGAATGCCACTAGCCGTCACCTTCAGCCCCCAACTAAAACCTCTCCAGTGCATCATCAAGGATCTACAACCTATCCTGAAGGACAATCCCTCACTCTCACAGATCTTGGGAGACAGGCCAGTCCTTGCTTACAGACAGCCCCCAAACCTGAAGCAAATACTCACCAGCAACCACACACCACACAAAGAAAACACTAACCCAGGAACCTATCCTTGCAACAAAGCCTGTTGCCAACTGTGTCCACATCTCTATTCAGGGGACACCATCATAGGACCTAATCACATCAGCCACACTATCAGAGGCTTGTTCACCTGCACAGCTACGAATGTGATACATGCCATCATGTGCCAGCAATGCTCAGTTGGAGAACACTTCAATCTCTCTGGTCACTCGATTACAGACCTAAAAGTTGCAATATTACAACAAAAAAACTTCAAAAACAGACTCCAATGAGAGACTGCTGAATTGGAATTAATTTTCAAACTAGACACCATTAAATTAGGCTTGAATAAAGACTGGGAGTGGATGGGTCATTACACAAAGTAAAACTATTTCCCCTTGTTTATTTCCCCCACCCCCAGTTACATTCACCTTCTTGTCAACAGCTGGAAATGGGCCATCCTGATTATCACTACAAAAGGTTTTTTTCTCCTGCTGGTAATAGCTCACCTTAACTGATCACTCTTGTTATAGTGTGTATGGCAACACGCATTGTTTCATGTTTTCTGGGTGCATATTTATATCTCATCCTACTGTATTTTCCATTGCATGCATCCGATGAAGTGGGTTTTAGCCCACAAAAGCTTATGCTCAAAAAAATGTGTTAGTCTCTAAGGTGCCACAAGTACTCCTCGTTCTTTTTTCTAGTAAAGGGGGAACTGCCTTGCCATCTTGTATTCAGGGAACAATGCATTTAAAAAGAGGAACAAAATCTTGTATGTAGTTTTATCAGAAAAAAATTAATTGTTCGCAGTGAAGGTAACTCTAGGATCAGTAGTAAACTGATTTCCAATTAGCAATGGAAGTAAGTGTTTAATACAATTCAACAGAGTAAGGCAGGCTACAAAATGTCAAGGAAGAGGTGAGCAAAAGATCTTGGCTAGGTCATGTGAGCTCAGCCAGAGAATTTCCAAGCCATAGAACTGTGGCAAGTTCTTTGAGAAATCACTTGGTGCCATGGTATAACGCAGCCTTAGCCTGTGGCCAGCAGCACCATAACACTTGCAAAATCTCTTTCTTCCTTGGCAATTCCTTGCCCTACTTTCAAACCAGGAACAGCAGCTGGGAGTGCCAGACACTGGCTTCACCCACCCTCGTGTACCCTTATTTTTTTCTCCAAATAGATTTTCTTTTCAAAAATATTTGACATTCAATTTTCTATGTTGATGTGAGAGTGTCTTTCAGTAGTTTTGTGATCAGCAGCATACCTCACAGACATCAAGTGAGTCATATTGAAATTGCATAACATGCACGTACTGCACAATAAGTCACAAAAAGGAATCTACTTATTTCAGGTCCAAATCCTGCATCCACTGACATAGTTGGGAGCTTTTCCATTTGCTCAGTGAGAGGAGGATCAGGTCCCCAGATACCAGCCCAGCTAACACAGTATCCTAAAATATGATACACAAAAATGAAAACTGCAATAGTCCTGCATTGCCAGATGCACAAGACAAACTTTAAGCTAAGAGAAGCTTTTAGACATACAGCATCTGTTCTTACAGGGCCTGATCCAAGTCCATTAAAGTAAATAGGAGTCTTTCCATTGACTTCAGTGGGTTTTGGTTCAGACGCATAAAAGCTTTCCTTGATTTGCCTCAATATAAATGGGAAATGTAACAAAGCAGTTGATTAAAAAAAAGGAATTAGAGCTTTGGTCCCAATAAGTTTTTCTTCAAGTGTGGTGACTTAGGAAGATTGGACTCACATAAGAGTAGGGCTGTGATGTGCCAGCCACCAAAATTAGTTTATGGCTTTGAGAGCAATCACTGTCCTAAACTGAATCTCTGAAGAGTGTTTCTTTGTTCTTTTGACACTGCCAAATTTTTTTTTGGCAGTCAGACCTGGGAATCACTGCCCACCCTTTAGAAACCGAGTCAATTGGGCCTTGAAGTGTTAGTAAGCCAGGCTCCAAAAGGTTGTGAAATTCATTTATATGGCAATTATTTTAAACCTAACCCCTCCTAAAAGTTCTCTCTCAAGTGACTTTTTCCTCAAAGTGGAGTTGTTTCCGACAGCGAGTTTGTGCTAGTCTTACACACTGTTCCTGACATTACTTTAAATACTCTTTGTCTGATAAGCAGCAGCTGTTGTCTCCAGATCGGGCTAATAAATGCAACAACTTTTGCGGTAACTTGGCATTCCTTCAGAATCCTTCCTTTATACACAGGCACCTACATGTTGCAACTCTCTGTGGACTGCCCTCAGGCAGAGGACCCTGGACTTCCAGGATCTGAGACTCTGAAGCAACCTGCTGCAGAGCTGGGAGTCCAAAAGCCCTGAGAGCTCTGGCTCAGCAGCAGGGAAGTGCTCAAGCCAGTGCTCTCAGGGCTTCCAGGCTCCCTGCCAGAAGGGCCTGGGACAGCTTCCAGGATCTGCAGCATGTGTCAGTGTTTCTGAAATGGATTTGTTTTTCAGGATTTCCCGTTTGTGAGAAATTTTGAAAAATGAGATTTAGTTCTGACTCAGAATGGAGCCAAACTGTGAAATATTGAGATTTACCCCAGAAGCAGAAACCCTGAGTCTTAGCTCTACTGGAGACTCTCTCACTGTACTTTGTCCCAGTTTTTGGGTTAAAAGCGGGCTTTGGGGTTACAGAGCCTACCTATACAAATACAGCTTTCCTGGTACAGCTTTTTTAATGGCATATTCCAATAAGCTCATGTCTCTCTGGGACAGCACTTGGGTATACAAACCTTTAGCAAGTGATGTTCCCCTTTTTTCATCCACCCTAGCTGACTGGTTTCCTTCACTGCTCTCCTAAACCGTTAACTTGTTCTTCCAAATTTCACTCAGTTACATAAGATCAGCCATACTGGGTCCGACCAATGGTCCAGCTAAGCCCACTAGCCTTTCTCTGACAGTGGCCACTACCAGAGCTTTCAGGGGAGCATCCAGTTGGAGTGAGCCATCCAACATCCCCCCCTCCCACCCTTCCGGCTTCTGGCAGTCAGACATTTAAGGTCACCCAGAGCATGGAGTTGCATGATCATCTTGGCTAATAGCCATTGATGGGTCTATCCTCCATGACTTTATGTAGTTCTTTTTTGAACCCAGTTACACTTTTGGACATCTCATGACAATGAGTTTCACAGGTTAATCATGCACTGTATGAAAAAGTACTTCCTTTTTTTTCGTATTAAACTATCTGCCTCTTAATTTCACCAGATGACCCCTGGATTTCATACTGTGGGAAAGGGTAAAAACACTTCTGTATGCATTTTTTCCACACTATTCATGATTTTATAGACCTCGATCATATGCACCCTTCGTCGTCTCTTTTTGTCAGCTGAACAGCTCTGACCTTTTTAGTTTCTCCTTGTATGAAAGCTGTTCCATATCCTTGATAATCTTTGTTGCCCTTCTCTGAAACTTTTCCAGTCCCACTTGTGACAGGGTCGAGCCAGATGGCTACAGAAGAGTAATAGAAGGCAGATGTATTAGCCCCAGGTTAGGTAGGTCCCTTTTCCCTGGATAAGGTAACAGGAGAGGTTCCAGAACAATCAGGAACCTTCTGGAGACAATTAAGACAGGCTGATTAGAACACCTGCAGCCAATCAAGAAGCTGCTAGAATCAATTAAGGCAGGCTAATCAGGGCACCTGGGTTTAAACAGGAGCTCACTTCAGTTTGTGGTGCGCGTGAGAGGAGCTGGGAGCAAGAGGCACTCGGAGCTGAGAGTGAGAACGTGGACTCTTGGAGGACTGAGGAGTACAAGCATTATCAGACACCAGGAGGAAGGTCCTATGGTGAGGATAAAGAAGGTGTTGAGAGGAGGCCATGGGGAAGTAGCCCAGGGAGTTGTCGCTGTCGCACAGCTGTTCCAGGAGGCACTCTAGACAGCTGCATTCCACAGGGCCCTGGGCTGGAACCTGGAGTAGAGGGCGGGCCAGGGTTCCCCCCAAACCTCCCAACTCCTGGTCAGACACAGGAGGAGTTGACCTGGACTGTGGGTTCACGAAAACAGCCAAAGTGAGGGCTGCTGTGAGGCTCCAAGGTGAGCAAATCTGCCAATAAGTGCAAGACCCACCAAGGTAGAGGAGGAACTTTGTCACAACTGGTGTGAGAAGTGGGATCTGGTGTGCACAGTGCGGCGGAAGACAGAGGGTGTTGGGCGGGGGAAGGGAGAGGGTTTATTTTTTTTCCACCACAATGGAGGACATAGTGTGGGCACTGATACAAACCACGGCTGCCCAGCAGGAGGCTATCCATGTCCAGGCAGCTGCCCAACAGGAGGCAGCGTGGCTGCAACAAGAGACTAATCACCTGCTGATGGACCAGGCTGCTCAAGACTGGGCTATGTTGTGGAAACTGGTAAATCAGATAAAGACCCTTACAGAGCTGAACTGCGGCCATGACGGGATGCAGATAATGCTGGCCAGCAATTGGGTGCAGAAAATGATGTGGGAGGATGATGTAGAGGCATACCTCCTGGCCTTTGAGAGGACAGCCCTGCAGGAGGCTTGGCCCCAAGAACAGTGGTCTGGCATCCTCATTCCATTCCTGTGTGGGGAGGCCCAGAAGGCCTACTATGATTTGCCTGAAGAGGCTGCGGCAGACTACCCCCAGCTGAACACAGAGATCCTGGCCAGATCTGAGGTAATGACCGCAGTGCGGGGCCAGCAATATCATGAGTGGAGGTACCAGGAAAACAAAACCCCGCAGTCCCAATTATATGACCTCATCCATCTCGCACGAAAGTGGTTACGAACTGAGTCCTGGAGTCCGGAGGAGATACTAGAGGTTCTTATCATCGACCGGTACATGAGAGTACTACAGCCAGACCTTTGCACCTGGGTAAGCCAGAACGAACCCTCCACCTACGACGAGGTTGTCGCGCTGGTAGAAAGGCGAAGGACGGCGACGGAGCTGACCCGACCAGTTAAGGAAGAAGCACCCCGGGTTAAACCTGCAGCATCAAGCCCTAGAGCTCGGGTGACTGGGCCACCAGGAGAGCCCAGGTGGAAAAAGAGAGGGGCTGAAGGCCCACCAGAAGCCACCAAGAGTTGGAGCACTAAGGGGGAAGAGGATTGTGATGTGAGACTGCCCAAACCAAGAGACCAAGGAACACCTAGGGCTCCATATAGATGTTACGCCTGTGGGGAGTGGGGACACATAGCTGCACAGAGTTCCAATGCCGAGGAGCCTATGCAGTGTAACCTGGGGAACTGGGCAGACCCATGCTCCCTAATCCACCTTGTGGGGGTCTCACTAACCCCATATATGTACACCAGACCAGTGAAGCTAAATGGGTTAGAAACCACAGCACTGGTTGATTCGGGGAGTGCTATTATGCTTGTCTCGGGGAAGCTCATGAAGCGTAGTCAGCTGTTGTGGGCTAAGCATATGGGGATAACATGCGTCCATGGGACAGTTAGTTATTACCGCACCATCCCAGTAAAAATTGAGATTCAGGGGAACACTACTGAGGTAGCAGCAGGTGTAGTCCCTAAACTCCCATACCCGGTGCTCATAGGGAGGGACTTCCCAGGGTTTGAAGACTTACTCCCGGTAGGGGAATTGGAGAAAGGGGGAAGCCCTGAAAGTAATGAGGCATCCACAGTAGACTGTCAACCCCCAGCCTACTCTGAAATATCCCCAGATTTGTTCTCCACTCCCAGACAGCGTAGAAAGACGAAAAGGGAAAGAAGGGCAGCTAAGGCCTTGGGAACCTGAATACTGGTCCAAAGCCAGAGGGTCGCTCTTGTAGGTAGGTGGACCCAAGCAGCTGAAAAGGAGGCCACCCAGGAGGGAGAAGCACCCGAGTCTGACCCACATCCTAACGCCTCTGAACCAGTAGAGGCAACAGAGACTGGCCCCCTAGATGTCGGGCAGATTAGCCCCGGGAGAGGACATTTTGGACGGGACCAGGCTGAAGACCAAGGTACGACAACATTAGGAAGGAGGTGACCGAAATAGATGGGGTCCCCGTGGAAGGGAAAACCCAGGGACCAGGACCCTACTTCATAATGAAGAAGAATCTCTTATACCGGGTTGCACCAGTACAGGGGCAGAAGTTACAGCAGATCCTAGTACCTCAAAAACACCAGAGTGCTGTATTAAGTCTGGCCCATAGTCATCTTTTTGGGTGGTATTTGGGGGTAGAGAAGACCCTGGCACGAGTCCTGTGACGATTCTTCTGGCCCAGAGTACATGAAGAAGTGTGGAAGTACTGTGCGTCCTGCCCGGAGTGTCAGCTGCACAGTCCCCGTCCCCACTTGAGGGCACCTTTAGTACCCCTTCCCATCGTAGAGGTCCCCTTCGAGCAAATAGCCATGGACCTAGTGGGACCCCTGGAGAAGACAGCCCGGAGCCACCAATATATACTTGTCATTCTGGATTATGCTACTTGCTACCCAGAAGCCGTCCCCCTGCGGAACTCGGCCTTTAAAACAATAGCTAAACAGTTGGTGGAGATCTTTGCCCGAGTGGGGCTACCAAAGGAGATATTAACAGACCAAGGTATCCCATTTATGTCAAAGCTAATGAAGGACCTCTGTACGCTGCTCCGTATACATACCCTGAGAACTTCAGTCTATCATCCGCAGACTGATGGGCTAGTAGAAAGGTTTAACCGAACCCTCAAGGCAATGATAAGGAAAGTGGTAAGTCGGGACCCTACTACCCTACCTTATGTTTGCAATCCGGGAGGTACCTCAGGCCTCAACTAGGTTTTCCCCTTTGAATTATTATACAGACGCCACCCCCATGGCATACTAGATATCGCAAAAGAAATCTGGGAAGAGGAACCCAGTAAAGGGAGAAATAGAATTGACCATGTGTTGCAGATGTGAGAATGGATAGCCCGGGTCACCCCTATTGTATGGAAACATTTGGAAAAGGTGCAGGCAGCCCAGTGAACCCATTACATTCGCCAGGCAAAAGTCTGATAGTTCCAACCAGGGGATCGGGTGATGGTGTTGGTACCCACAGCAGAAAGCAAGCTTTTGGCCCAATGGCAGGGGCCCTATGAGGTGGTTGAACCCGTAGGGGAAGTAACCTACAAGGTGCGGCAGCCAGGATGCCGGAAACAAGAACAAATGTATCACATTAACCTCTTAAAGCCTTGGCACCAACAAGAGGCGTGTGTAGTGGCCCAAGAGACCCCAATCCAGGGAAATAACATGCAGGAGCAGATCAGGATATCCACTGATCTGACACCAAACCAGAAGAAGGAGGTAACTGAGATGGTCAACCAATACCAGGACATGTTTTCAACCAAACCAGGTCAGACCACCAAAGCATATCACCACATTATCACAGACCCTGGGGCAAAGGTAACTTTAAGGCCCTATCGGGTCCCAGTGGCAAAAAGGGAGGAGATCAAGGAAGAGGTAAAAAGGATGTTGGAGCTGGGAGTCATCGAAGAGTCCCACAGTCAGTGGTCAAGCCCGATTGTGTTGGTGCCCAAACCCGATGGCACTACTAGGTTTTGTAATGACTTTTGCTGGCTGAATGAGATATCCAAATTTGATGCATACCCCATACCCCGTATCAATGAGTTAGTTGATCGCCTGGACAATGCCCGATTTTTGACCACCCTTGATTTAAAAAAGGGATACTGGCAGATTCCCCTTGCCAAAGATGCGAAAGAAAAGACAGCATTCTCTACATCAGAGGGTCTGTTTCAATATACTTTTCTTCTTTTTGGACTGCATGGGGCACCTGCCACATTCCAGCATCTTATGGACAAGCTCCTATGGCCCCATACCAGTTATGCAGCACCATACCTGGATGATGTGATTATTCACACCCCTGACTGGGAAACCCACTTAGGAAAGGTGGAAGCGGTTCTGGACACGCTAAGACAGGATGGCCTCACAGCCAACCTTGCTATAGGACTAGCCGAGGCTAAATACCTTGGCTACATTGTAGGAAGGGGCATGGTCAAGCCCCAACTAAACCAACTAAAGGCTATCCAAAATTGGCCCCGGCCAAATCGGAAAAAGCAAGTCCGGGCATTCCTGGGTGTGGTGGGGTACTACCAACAATTTATTCCCCATTTTGCTACCAGAGCAAACCCCCTGACAGACATGATAAAAGCCCAGGGTCCAGACATGGTGAACTGGACAGATGCTGCAGAGAAAGCATTCATGGATCTACGGACAGCCCTCTGCAGTAACCCTGTGCTTATAGCCCCAGACTTCAACAAAGAATTCATTTTACAAACAGATGCATCTGAAGTAGGATTGGGAGCTATCCTATCGCAGCTGGTCAGAGATGAAGAACACCCAATCCTCTACCTCAGCAGGAAACTCCTCCAGAGAGAGCAGAAGTATGCTGTGGTTCAAAGAGAGTGCCTAGCTGTGAAATGGGCCATGGAAACACTACATTACCACCTTCTGGGACGATAGTTTACCCTTGTGACCAACCATGCACCCCTCCATTGGATGCAGCAAAATAAAGAGAAGAACGCAAAGGTGACCAGATGGTTCCTGTCCCTACAACCTTTTCAATTCACCATACAACACCAGGCTGGAAGCCACCATGGCAATGCAGATGGCTTGTCACGAGTACACTGCCTGATGTCCCAAGTTGCCCAATCCCGTAGTGTTGAGTGGGGTAGAGGGGGGCAATATGTGACCGGGTCGGGCCAGATGGCTACAGGAGAGAAATAGAAGGCAGATATATTAGCCCCAGATTAAGAAGGTCCCTTTTCCCTGGGAAAGACAACAGGGAAGGTTCCAGAACAATCAGGAACCTTCTGGAGACAATTAAGACGACAGGCTGATTAGAACACTTGCAGCCAATCAAGAAGCTGCTAGAATCAATTAAAGCAGGCTAATCAGGGCACCTGGGTTTAAAAAGGAGCTCACTTCGGTTTGTGGTGCACATGTAAGGAGCTGGGAGCTGAGAGTGAGAACGCATACTGTTGGAGGACTGAGGAGTATAAGCATTATCAGACACCAGGAGAAAGTTGGTGAGGATAAAGAAGGTGTTGGGAGGAGGCCATGGGGAAGTAGCCCAGGGAGTTGTAGCTGTCGCACAGCTGTTCCAGGAGGCACTTTAGACAGCTGCATTCCACAGGGTCCTTGGCTGGAACCCGGAGTAGAGGGTGGGCCCGGGTTCCCCCCAAACCTCCCAACTCCTGGTCAGACACAGGAGGAGTTGACCTGGACTGTGGGTTCACGAAAATGTCCAAACTGAGGGCTGCCATGAAGCTCGGAGGCGAGCAAATCCGCCAATAAGTGCAAGACCCACCAAGGTAGAGGAGGAACTTTGTCACACACTATATTCTTTTTGAGATGGGGTGATCAGAACTGGACATATTATTCAAGATGTGGATGCACCACAGATTTATACAGTGGCATTATAATATTTTCTGTCTTATTTTCTACCCCTTTCCTAATCGTTCAAAACATTCTTAGCCTTTTTGATTGCTGCTGCACATTGAGCTGACGTTTGCAAAGAACTATACACAGCGATTCTAAGATCTCTTTATTGAGTGGAACAGCTAATTTAAAACCCATCGCCATGTGTGTAAAATTGGGATTATTTCTTCCAATGTGCATTACTTTGAACTTATCAATGTTGTATTTCAATTGCCATTTTGTTGCTCAGTCACCCAGTTTTATGAGATCCCCTTTTAACTCTTCGCAGTCAGATTTAGACTTAACTATCTTGAATAATTTTGTCTCATATGCAAACTTTGCCACTTCCCTATTTATACCCTTTTCCAGATCATTGAACTGTACAGGTCCCAGTATATGGCCACTGTTTACTTCTCTCCATTGTGAAAACTGACCATTTATTCCAACCATTTGGTTCCTGCCTTTTAACCAGTTACTGATTCTGAAGAGAACTTTCTCTGTTACCGCATTACTACTTAGTTTCCTTAAGAGACTTTGGTGAGGGACCTTGTCAAAAGGCTTTTAAAAATCCAAGTACACTATATTGACTGCATCACCCTTATCCACATGCTTGCTGACATCCACAGAGAATTCCACTAGATTGACAAGAAATGACTTACCTTTACAAAACCCTTGTTCACTCTTCCCAACAAATCATGTTTATCTGTGTGTCTGATAATTCTACACTTTGCTATAGTTTCTACCAATTTGCCTGGTACGGAAGGTTGGCTCACTGGTCTGTAATTGCTGTGATCTCATCTGGTGCCCTTTTTAAAAATTGGTGTTACATTACCTCCCTTCCAGTCATCTGCTACAGTGGCTTGTTTCAGCAATAGGCTACATACCAGAGTTAGTAATTCTGCAGTTTCATATTTGAGTTCCTTCACAACTCTTGGGTGAATGCCATCTGGTCCTGGTCACTTATTACTATTTATCAATTTGTTCCAAAACCACTTCTATTGACACCTCAATCTGGGACAGTTCCTAAAAATATGGCTCAGGTGAGGGGCTCTCCCCCCATCCTCTGTAGTGAAGACCAATGTAAAGAATTCATTTAGCTTTTCTGCAATAGAAAGAAATGGAGGACTTGTGGCACCTTAGAGACTAACAAATTTATTTGAGCATAAGCTTTCATGAGCTACAGCTCACTTCATCGGATGCATTGTGCCAGAAGTCCTCCTTTTCTTTTTGTGGATACAGACGAACACGGCTGCTACTCTGAAACCTTTAACACCTTAGTCATCTAGCAGCCAGCCCCACTACCTGTTTGGCAGGCTTTCTGCTTCTGATGTGCTTTAAGAAAATTCTTACTACTATTTTTTGTCGTCTTTAGCTAGTGCCTTCTCAAATTCTTTCTTGGCCTGCTTTTTGTATCTTTACTGGTGAAGTGTAAAAGATCTGCACACCTTCCTATTATTCTCACTAGGATTTGACTTCAAAATTTTGAAAGGTTGCCTTTTTGCCCCCAATGGCCTCCATTACTCTGCTGTTTAGTCATGGTGGTATTCTTCTGGTCCTCTTACCGTCTTTTCTGATTTGAGGAGTGTGTCGTTCCCCTGGTGTTATCTGGACCAGTGATCTGCTAGTCACTCCAATCCTCGACTCTGGGGGCCAGGCTTACCCTGCTCTGCTGTGAGAACCCCCACACCTGAGCTGTCCACACACAGCCTCTGGCATGTAAGCTGCTTGACTGTGTAACCAAATGACACTAGCCAATATCTCCAGTCCCAGACACAAACCTAGGAAACTCTGTCTTGCAATGTCCAGTTTTGCCCGTTCACCGCTGCAAGCTTATATGAGTTCATCAATTTAACAAAGAAATGGATATCTACCAGGCTTGTTATCCCCAGGGGAGTCTCGTGCACACTTCAAACCAAATGCACTGCTTCAGGTAGAATAAACAAACAAATTTATTAACTACAAAGATAGATTTTAAGTGATTATAAGTCAAAGCACAACAAGTCAGATTTGGTCAAATGAAATAAAAGCAAAATGCATTCTAAGCTGCTCTTAACACTTTCAGTGCCCTTACAAACTTAGATGCTTCTCACCACAAGCTGGCTGGTTTCCCTTCAGCCAGGCTCTCCCCTTTGATCAGCACTTCAGTCGCTTGGTGGTGATGTCTGTAGATGGAGGTGGAAGACAGAGGAAGAGCATGTCAAAAGTCTCTCCCTTTTATCATGTCATTTCTTCCCTCTTGGCTTTGCCCCCCCCTTTCAGAGTCAGGTGAACATTACTTCATCACAGTCCCAAACTGACCAAAGGATGGGGGTGACTCACTCAAGAGTCCAACAGATCCTTTGTTGCTGTCTAGGCCAGTGTCCTTTGTTCCTGTGAGGCTGGGCTGGGTTTGTCCCATACATGCTCTGATGAGGTGTGAACTGCCCCACTGCTCTTGGAGAGTATTTGCCTGGGCTTGTTTTAAGCTATCTTTTTCAGCCTTTTCAGCCTTATAAGTAGATACACAAAGTTACAACCTATAACAAAAATGCTCAGTGCATCATGAGCCTTCCAAAGACACCCAACATGACAAACTTTGCATTGGCTACCACACAATCATATTACAAGGATGAATGTGGGGGTGTAGGATGTTCCCCTGAGGTACAGAATGTCACAGGGAGTATATACTTAGTCTGAGCCTCCATTATGCTGTTTTTAAATAGTCTCCATATTGCTTGCAGGCATTTAACCCTTGTGGCAGCTCCTTTTAATTTGCATCTAACAAGTGTCCCCATTTTTGGGAAGTTCCCCCTTTTAAATTAAATGTTACTGTGATGGGTTTGGGTTTTGGGAGGTGGGGGGTGCGCACACACACACATTATCCTCCCTACAAGGATGTTAAATTTAATTAAATTATTGTCACTACTCCTGAGTGGTTCAGCTATAGTTACCTCTTGGACCAGATCCTGTGTTCCACTTAGGACTAAATCAATAATTGCCTCTTCTCTTGTGGGTTCTTTCAATGATGTTCTTACTGTTAAGCTAGTTACCCATTTACCCCCGCTACCAACTCTTTAAGATAAAGATAGTTACCAATGCAATGTCCCAGCCACTAATGTACAATGGTCTTTTATAGACCATTCTTTTGCTGAATGGACAGCATATGCTAACAGCATTTGTTCAAGTGGGTCTTTGAATGGAGCATGTTATAACACAGGGGTGGGCAAACTATGGCCCATGGGCCACATCTGGCTCGTGGGACCCTCCTGCCCAGCCCCTTAGCTCCTGGCCCGGGAGGCTAGCCTCGGCCCCTCCCCCGCAGCCTCAGTGCACCACCAGCGCAACGCTCTGGGCAGCCGGGCAGCGCAGTTGCAGAGCTGCAGCCTGACCCGGTGCTCTGGGCAGTGCGGTAAGGGGGCAGGAGGGGTTGGAGGTGGTGGGCAGGGGTGTGCATAGGGGATGGGGCGGTCAGAAGGTGGGGAACAGGGGGGTTGGATGGGGCAGGGGTTCCGGGGGGCAGTCAGGAAGGAGAGGGGGGGTTGGATGGGGTGGCAGGGGGCTGTCAGGGGCAGGGGTTCTGGGGGTGGTCAGGGGACAGGGAGCCAGGGGTGGTGGATGGGGTAGGAGTCCTGGGGGGGCCGTCAGGGGACATGGGGGTTGGATGGGGCAGGAGTCCTGGGGGAGCCATCAGAGGGTGAGAAGCGGGGAGGGGGCGCGTCGGATAGGAAGCGGGGGCCAGGCCACACCTGGCTGTTTGGGGAGACACAGCCTCCCTTAACTGGCCCTCCATACAATTTTGGAAACCCGATGTGGCCCTCAGGCCAAAAAGTTTGCCTGCCCCTGTTATAGTATATTGTACTTTAACTTATTCATTTATTGTGTTAAAGAAGACACACTTCCATTAAGTAATGCAATGGATTTGTTTTCTGTTGGACCAACAATTACCAGTGTAAAATGGTTTCCAGAAGTGGAAATATGATCTCTCTCTGCATAGGCACCAACTCCATTGGTGCTCCGGGGCTGGAGCACCCACGGGGAAAAAATGGTGGGTGCATAGCACCCACTGGCAGTCCCCCGATCAGCGCCTCCCCCTCCCTCCCTGTGCCTCCTGCCCGCCTCAGTCAGCTGTTTTGCAGCGTGCAGGAAGCTGGGGGGGAGGAGCGAGGATGCAACATGGTCAGGGGAGGGGGCGGAACGGGGCGGGAAGAGGCAGGGCAGGGTGTGAAGAGGTGGGGCGGGGTTGTGGCCTTGAGGGAAGGGGTGGAGTTGGGACAGGGCCTGGGGTTGAGCACCCCTGGCATAACGGAAAGTTGATGCCTATGTCTCTCTGACTGTCAGTCCCTGGATGGGGAAGGAGAGAGGGAAAGGGAAAGAAGTAGAATAAAACAGCATTAGTATTTTGAATGGCTTTCCTCTGTTTATATAGTTTTTAAAATGTGCATCATGCAAATATTTTTGGAATCTGTCTTTCAGTACTGAAGATATACAATAGTACACATAGTAAAACAAGCCTGATAACTTCCATTATGAACCATGCAATATTCCCATCACCTAGATACGCAAGTTTAATTTTCAATTATAGAGAGTTGAAATAATGTTCAGTCCTACTGCTCCCACTCTTCAGGTTAATTTTTCCATTCAAACATAGCCAACATTTAGGGGAGGAAAGACATTAGGATTGACTTCTGAGGTTGGCTTATGTGCAGGAGGTAATATAAATATTACTGTGCTCATAAAATGTAGTCCTTGATGATATCAGCTGGCTCTGAAAAATCCTCCTTGCCAAGTATTTCTGTGTATCCTGGGTTCTTGCAAAGGGCTTTGAGATATGCTATGTATTATCATAGAATCATAGGACTGGAAGGGACCTCAAGAGGACTTCTAGTCTAGTCTCCTGCACTCATGGCAGGACTAAGTATTATCTAGACCATCCCTGACTGGTGTTTGTCTAACCTGCTCTTAAAAATCTCCAATGACAGAGATTCCACAACCTCCCTAGGCAATTTATTCCAGTGCTTAACCACCCTGACAGTTGGGAAGTTTTTCCTAATGTCCAACCTAAATCACCCTTGCCACAATTTAGGCCCATTGCTTCTTGTCCTAGCCTCAGACATTAAGGAGAACAATTTTTCTCCCTCCTCCTTGTAACAACTTTTTATGTACTTGAAAAACGTTATGTGCCCCCTCAGTCTTCTCTTCTCCAGACTAAACAAACCCAATTTTTTCAATCTTCCCTCATAGGTCATGTTTTCTAGACCTTTAATCATTTTTTGTTGCTCTTCTCTGGACTTTCTCCAATTTGTCTACATCTTTCCTGAAATGTGGCACCCAGAACTGGACACAATACTCCAGTAGAGTAGAGTGGAAGAGTTACTTTTTGCATCTTGCTTACAACACTTGAGTATTGTAGGATGTATTTCATCAGCCCCTGGTGACCTGAAGACATCTACCTTGTCTAATTTTTAACTTGTTTCTTTCCCTATTTTAGCCTCTGATCCTACCTCATTTTCAGGGGCATTCACTATGTTAGACGCCCAATCACTACTAACCTTTTTAGTGAAAAGTGAAACAAAAAAGTCATTTAGCACTTCTGCCCTTTCCACATTTTCTGTTATTGTCTCCCCGCCCCCGGGCCCCATTGAGTAATAGGTCTACCTTGTCCTTGGTTTTCCTCTTGCTTCTGGGCTGGGCTCCAATTTACTCCAATTGTCTCTTAGGGACAAGATTGGACATTTGAGTAGGTTGTGAACTCTAGTGATTTCAGCTCCACAATGGTAGCATGGATAGAGCCTTTGATTCTTTCCAAAGTCCTGTCCTGGTTTAGTTGCTCATCCAGATGGCAGCATCCAAGCTCTCCCAAGCTGAAGGCACAGGGGTTATGACAGCTAAGCATTGAGGATTCCTATTGTTGGGGGTTTAGGATGTCACATGCCCTGCAGGGAATGAATTGCAGCTAAACAACATTAGCCTCCTGTTATAAAGACAAACCCCCTTGCTTTAAGACGAGTGCATTTAAGACACCAGGACTGAGTGTAAGTACATTGTCTGAATATTACTAAGATGGAGTGATGCACATGGTGACATCATCATCTGCAAGTAAACTTTACACATCTGAAAGTTTTTTCTTCTCCCAAATTAGGCAAAGCAACTGGAACTCATTTAGTACTAAAATACATGCTACATTTGGGTCTCCTAGAACTGAATCTGTTTTTGAGTTATTTGCATGCAAGGAAGTGCTTAAAATTATTCAGAAAAAATTACATTTTTAACCTGTAAATTAGATTTCTGTATCTCTCACTGAATGACTAATTCAGAAATGATCGATTGTTCTTCCTTCATTTGGACAAGTTAGAATAAAAGTTTGTCAGCCTTCTAGAGTTTCTTTCACCATATCCTGCTCTCGTCACCAGTTTAACCTTCCATACTTGCGCAACAAGTACATCTGTCAAAAGCAATTCTATTTTTCCCCATAATGGAAGCAATAATAGTCATACAGGCTATAAGCCTTTCCCCTCAAGGTCACAAATATCATGGGAAACAAAAAGAGCCATTTAAATTTAAGGAAAACCTAACATACAGCAAAACCACTTCTTTCAAAATATTTGCATCTTTACTTAGTTCTCTGCAGAATGGGATATTCTCAGAGTTCTCAACCCCCAGGAGTTATAAAATCCTAAATCAGACCCAAAATATCATGAGATTTTTATCAATAATAAACTGTAGATGCTTTTTATTTGCCTTCTGGATGTATTTGGGTCATGTTTGCAAGCTATTGCCCGTAACCAGGAGTTCTAGCAGAAAGAACGAACGAACGAACGAACGAGCTGAGATTCTCACAGTCATATGAATCTGGAAAGTAGGGCCTTAAGACTAACATAAAATTTATGATAAAATCAGGAGAGTTGGCAACACTGCATGATTTTGAACTTATTCACTTAGATGCATGAATTCGATTAACTGGTAATTTTTGCTATTTTTATCCCCTCAGTGACTAATTCAAAACCGATGGGATCTCTGTAGCAATCCCCAAGTGAAAAACAAACTAACTAAAATGAATTTCAGGGAGCAGGAGAATTAGATGAAAACAACCACACCCAATGACTGCTTCCATTGAGAACTCAATGTCCAGTCTATCATGTTTTAGAAAATGGGACAAGATAACTACAGAACTGCCCAGAAGGGTTGGCTCTTAGCCATGGCTTGAGTGGGTTACATTCAATCCAACCACCAAAGCAGACCACACCTTTCATAATGAAAAAAGAGAGAGCCTCCTAAAAGAGAATGCAATGGGATGGAAGAGTGCTCTCTTGTGGATGAATGAGGGGAAAATATTGAATATATATGCCCACAGAAATGCTATAAGAGGAAAAGGGACAGTCTGAGTAAACAAATTTTCTGTCTAGAAAAGAATACCTGTTCCTATAGTTTGATTTTTCTTGCTGTCTTTTTGTTCCTCCACTTCTGGAGCAGAGTTTGAGGAAGTTTTTCTTTGTCCACAGGGCTTTACTTTGTGCTGAGGAAATCTTTATTCCCAGATAATTTAACCTCTACCAATTATATTCTTTACTCCTGGGGGCCACGCTTGCTACCAGAGAAATGCTGAAATACAGTGGGTTGTTTTTTAATTACCACTCTAGCAGCGAGGTTGGAGGGTTTTGATGACTCACATTGGCCCCAGGAGTAATCAGCAGGACCAGTGGAACCATGGGAACTAGGAAAGAAAAGTTTTCCTTATCAGGGAGAGATGACATAAGCTTAGCTTTGCTCAAGAGAACTGACCTGACTCCATCTCCTCCAGTCACAAACCCTTCTCGATAACGCCCACACAGGCCTCACTGAGCCCTTAGAAACTGGTCAGTTCTGAATTTAAAACTTCTCAGGATTAGCCAGTGTCATAAGCATTAAATTCTTTTTGTGACAAAGTATAAACTGCAACTGTGATTTTTAGAAAGGGCCAAGACTTTTGCAGTTGTTTAAAAGAGAAAGTGAATACGTCAGTATATTCCCAGGGGCAACACAGCTTTTATGGGAACATGTGAGGCAGGTTTTACAATCCTACACTACTACTGAGCAACAATGTACATAACTACAACCCTTGCCTCACATTGTTCATTTGCTACATTACATATGAAGATAGCTTCTATGACTAACACCCACAGACACGTCATATAAAATTCAGTGCATTGCGTGTTTTAAAAAGGATCGTCAGTCATGCCAACATTTTAATATTTATTTTCAGACTTAAACATGCAATCTGATAAAGGCACGTCAATTTAATTTCTCTAGCAATACCTTAAAATGCACTTGACCTGCTTTTTAAATTCTGTGAAAAATCATCAGACCAGTAGGAATGACCAGAGCTTCTCTTACAGGATTGGAGCCTCCCACACTGCTATTATTTGTGTACACTTGTATATATGAAGAATAAGAAGCAAATTCACCTTTGGGCATTCACTCTGCTCTGGATAAAACATGCAGCCACCGATTTAAGCATTATTCTCCCTCCCCCATCAATTTTCTACAGGGTGGATACATTTAAAAGAAAACAACATTAAATGTATGGAACTGTATCTGCTAACGAAACAAAGCAAGGAGATGATTGCTTAGGGACAGGAGAAGAGAGGAAGCAGCTGTTGCCCACTGGAAGAACTGTGCCATCAGGTATAGCAGTTGTATCAAACATAATCTCCTAGTTATTATGTGTTAACTATTACAAGTATTTAAGCAGTCATTTAAAGGGGGCAAAATGTCCACTTAATGCAGCAAACTGCATCCTTTATAATGGGTTAAATTGAAAATTCCTGCAGCAGGTGGGCAAGGAATTAAAACAGTTGCCCAAACCCCAAAAGACTAATTATTTACTAGTTCAAATTCTCACTCCTAGAAATGCCTCTGTATTAACCTTTCGGTATCCAGAAATATAGCGTTTAAAGTTCTGGAAAATCTAGACAGATTCAAGGGCCTGAGTAGCACACACCAAGACTGTGCTGGGCGTACACTGTGGTAAATCCCTGTCACAAATACAGTACACATCTCACTTAAAGCAACAACAATGAAAAAGAATAAAAGAAAAGAATCCAAACAGAAGGGAACATTCACAGATCTAGTCCCAGTGAAAATCCACATAAACGGTTAATTTTAATTTTACATTCATACTCTCCAAAACCACATGTGCATATGTCTGCAACACTATCTACTAAAAATTCCAGCAACAAATAGGATTGGGTGTCAAATATTTAATAAGACCCAGCTTCCAAGTCTGAGTCTCCCTGTGCTAAGGAGGCAGACAAGGTAAAGAAGCCAAATTACACTTCCTTGTGCCCTAGGAATACATTCATCCTCCTCCTCGGCACAGTCTCACAGAAACTCCCATCGAGGCACAGTTTGCTAAGCAGCAAAACAGCAAAATTTTAATAAGACCCACTCCACCCAAGTACCCCCTTGCAAAGCAGTGAACAGATATAACTTCACAAGAAAGCCGTAATTGTGAATTCCAGAAGCAGAAGAATATTTTTTACAAATCCATAAACCTGAATAAAACATAGCAGAATTCTATAGCCAAAATAGTTTAAGAATGTCAAAGGAACTTCCGAAGACATTTAACCTGTTTTCTTGAGCAAATGACATTACTGTTTAGAGTACCAGACAACAGAATATTAGGTCAAACGAAATGTTCATTTAAGAAAAAAGTCCTGTTACCTTAACATACTAAGCTTTACAGATGAACAGGACTCCTGAGAGCCAAGTATTATTTCATTTTGCATGATTAAAAATACTGTACACAAAGTAACGTGCATTCACAGCTTGCTCTTTGTTTTCATCTTTGTTCAGATGTGAAAAAGATTTGCCTTCACACACCACCAGTTTGGTGCTAGCTTTGGAAACACAGCCTAAAATACGATTTATAAGCAGGCATTGGGTAAACCCAGGAGCTGAACTTGTGAAAATTGCTTCCCTGTACAAAAATACACACACGATACTCACAGCCCATTCACCCACCTTTTTTTCTTCTTAGGAATTTGGGCATAGAATGTTGGGCTGTGCAAAGCTCACCATGTTTGGTTCACACAAGCTTCTTAAACTGAAAATGTTGAGTTCTGTTGCATAGATTTGAATATTCTAACCCCCTCTCCAGAAGGGGCCCCAGAACCAGAGCTGGTCAGAAATTTTCTGACAAAAAGAATTTCTTTGGAAAACGTTGATTTGTCAAACCTGAAATGTTTTGCAGAAATGTATCAGTTCATTGAACTTTCAACAAACCTCAGGTGGGCCTCTAATGGAACCCTGCCTGGTTTCCTGCCAGCTTGCCTGACGGGCTGCTGGAGATTGCAGGCTTCCAGGGTTCACAACCCCTTGGGCTGCCCCACCTGGCGGATTGTCCTAGGGACCTTCGGATTTACAGACGCCTGGGACAGATGGTTCCTCCGACTGCTTGACTCCCATAGCCTGGTAAACCAGCTGCTCTGCATGTCCTCAGCTCCAGGGCAGCCCGCATAATGGGGTGCCTCAGAATTGCAGACACTGGGACCTCTGGCAGCTGTTGACTGAAACTGATATGATTATTGCCAGTTTCCCAGCTGCTCTTCAGTGGTGGGTGGTAGCAGCAAAGCTGACACCAACTATGTCAATGTCAGCCAGTGACTGCCAGGGACCTGGGGGGCATATTTTGTTTTGGAACATTTTGCAGAATTTCCAGTTTGTGGGAAATTAAATATATATATATATATATATATATATATATATATATTTCGTTCCAAAGTTCAAAACATCCAAATATCCTGCCGAGCGGCAATTCTGAATTTCAGCCAGCTATACCCGGGACTACTTTTGGTATGGATTGGTGGCTTGCAACTCTCCATCTCTCCCTGACTTAGTGAGGAGACTATTGAAGCATACCATAAACGAGACAAGAAGGCACAGAAACCTCTAAAACCAGGAAGCTGGAAGGCAAGAAAAACACCCCACAGTACAGTAAAATGGCAAGGTTCAAGTAGGTTATTTGAGTTAAACAGGTACCCTTCAGAAAACAGAATCCAGTCCCAATGAAGCCATATCAAGGAGCATAAATTACTGCACATAAAATGTAAGGTGGAAATTAGGAGGGCTAAGAAAGACCTGGAAGAGCAAATAGCTGAAGACAAACAAATCTTTATTTCAGTATGCCAAAACCAGGACACAGACGGTGTAGTTAGTGTGTCCATTGAACCATCAGGGAGTTAAAAGACCAAGAGACATTGCACAGAAGCCAAATAGTTTCTTTGCATGTCTTCACTAGAGAAGATGTGGAAAGTGAACTGTACCTACGTCCGGCTTAAACCTTCATCTTTGTTACCTGAAAAGTGTAACAGGCACTGAGTTGTCAAAGGAAGCACCAGACCCAACTGAACCAAAAAAGAACTCCCATTGTTAAAAAATGAATCACAAACAAATTCCCCATTCTTTAATTTTGGGAAGGAGGAACAGAAGAGAAGAGGGTTCCAGATGAAAAACACCAATCTTAAAACACTGGTAAATTCCAGTGAAAGGGATTATTTTTCCTTAAAGGGAGCCCAAACCATAAACAGTGGATGATCAGGAAGTCTCAGAAAATACGATAAAAGCCAAAGTGAAACAGAGCACAAAGAGTCAGCAGAACTGCTTTTTACGGTGCTTGATGTAGCTGGAATATGTGAGCAGTGAGTCTCCAAACAGGACATTGTACTCCAGCACCCATGTGCCTGAGAGATTTTACCAGACGAACGGTTTCTAAACGGTTATAAAAACCAGATTTAACTAGATGGGCAGGAAGAGAAGACACTGGATGGACTGGAGAGTAGAGAGGGTACACAGGCAGAGTAAAGAGCAAGATGAAAAGCTATACGACTCCAAAGGCATTCTGTTCCCTTGTGTGGACATACATCTGCTATTGTGGGAAGCTGCTTGGAACCACCTGACTTATTTCTCTGTTTCTATGGCAGCCCCTAATGCAGCTGACAGCAGAACAGCTAACGTATTTCCAGGACCTTCTTGTCTGTCATGGAGGCCTGCCACTGCTGGAAGAAGTTGACAGGAAGCCACAGCTCTGGCCCGAGACCATCCTCTTGTTGTCAAACTAAGGCCCTGGGGGTGTTTGATGCATTGCAGCTGGGTGATTTCTCCAGTACTTGTGGCAGCTGGAATCTTTTAGAGTTGGAAGATGTCTTTGTGGAGGGCTGGACCCTAAAGTACTGTTCTGAGCAGTATAATTGTTTGAATTTAGTTTCATGGGCCATATGTAGAGCCAGCACCGAGGGCTTTGTTTTGCTGGTATTATCCACAATGAATTTTTCCTGAGGTTTTCTTGAAAAATCCTAGACTAATGAATTTGGAAAAGCACAGATCTGAATAACTCTCAGCATTCTAAGGGTGAAGCCATATACAGTGTCTAGATACAGAACTAGAGGACATCATTGTGAGTGAAAAATGCCAGGCCTTTAGGGAAGCATCAGCTAAAGAAATCTCTCTCACTAGAGAGAAAAAATGATTACCTACCCACGACGGGGAGCGCTCCCATGGGCAGGCAACTGAGATCTGTGCTGAGAGGACGACTGACGGGAGGGTGAATGGTGCCGGTGGAGCAGAGACTGGCGCTTCCCCCAAAATGATCTGCATTGAGATGGCAGGGACAGCAATCGTGGTGCCGGTGACCAAGGATGAGCCCCAGAGGATCTGGGCTGTGACGCCAGAGATCTGCGGTGTGGAGATGAAGAGTGCTGCCTTGTCTCGGGGGATCGGTGGCACTCCACTGCCCCCTGAGGGGTCTTAGAGGTTGGCTTGCCCTCATAGGAAGCCTTTGCTGCTTCCTGTGGCATAGCGGAGGCCTCGGCTCTCTCAGTGCCGGGGGAGCTTGGGAAGGTGTCAATGCTGTCAGAAGTTTGGGTCCCCTACCACTCCCAGTAGTCGATGGTGGATCTTTTAAGGTGCCAAGGGCCTGACCGGGGAGGCATGCTCACGTGGCTCCGAAGTGGCAGGGTGGCCAGAAGTGGGTCCTTTGCCAGATGCCCCATGGACTCTTGCCCAGTGCTGGGGAGCCCTGCTTCTTAGTTTTCTCTCTCGGTACTGGTGAAGGGGAGCGGTGCTCGGCGGAGCCCAGTGCCAGGGGTACGCTACACACCAAGGCCGAGGTAGTAGAAGTCAAGTCTTGGCCCTAAGGCTCGAAGTAGGAAGAGACAAAACCGCTAGCCCTTACTACGCAAGGAAAGGTGCTCCAACTAACCACCATGGGCAGTAAGAAGGAAATGAGAGGGCACAAGGCCGGCGGCACCGGATATACCAATGCATGAGCACAGCACTCAGAGGGGCACCAGAGCTGGACCTACTGATACTGCTAAGGCAAAAATCTCCAACTACCGTGCACATGGACATGCGCACACCTAGAATGGAATCAACACGAGCAAGCGACTCGAAGAAGAAAATCATCTTGCTTTGTGATGTCCATGGATATTAAGCCCTGGCCACTGAGGCTTTAGCAAAACTGTGTGGACAGGGCCACATGCAGGGCAACTACTGATGATTCAGTCTCTTCAAGGAACCTCTAACTTTCTATTCATAGGGCCCTATGGGAGAAAATCCCTCATATGGAATGACTAAGGCTCCTTGGTGGTCACAGAGGTCACTGATTCTGTGACTTCCTGCGATCTCCATGACTTCTGCAGTGGCTGGCGTTGTTGACTCCATGGCCGCCTGAACAGCTGCTCTGGGGCTCTCCAGCCAGCTGCTCAGATGGTCCCACAACCAGCTGCTGCTGTGGCAGTCCTGGGCAATTGGCCCCCAGGACTGGCTGAGCAGTGGCCAATGTGGCTGGCCCTGGGGACCGCCTGAGCAGCAGTGCCGGGGGCGGCAAGGGCAGCCACAGCTCAGAGGCTCCCGGCAGCTATCCTAGGGCATCCAAAGCAATGGCTGGCCCCAGACTTCCCCCACCAGGGTGTCCAGAGCAGCCGCTGCCCCCCAGGGCTTCCCTCCCCCTGGCCGCAGCCAGATCAGCAGCACGTCCCCCGGGGCTTCCCCTTCAGCCGTGGCCAGAGCAGCTGCAGGCCCCCGGGGCTTCCCTCTTCCCGCCACCCCCAGCAGCTGGATTGGCAACAGGTCTCCCCGGGGCTTCCCTCCACCACCACCACCCCCCGCCCCGGCAGCAGTCGAAGCAGCAGTGGGACCCCGAGGCTTCCCCCCCGCCCCGCAGCTGGTGCTGCAGGCCCCTGTGGCTTCGCCTGTAGCTGGTGCCGGGGGCTTCCCCCCATTATCCTCCCTCACAGTGCCCCCCCTCACAGCTCTCCCCTCCCCCGGATTCAATCAGGGGTATTTATGATATAAGTAATGGACAGGTCACAGATTTTTTGTTTGTTGCCCGTGACCTGTCCATGACTTTTACTAAAAAATACCCTTAATTAAATCTTAGCCTTAGGAATGACCATATCCTGAGTCAAAGAAACGACCGTGGTTTCAGGTGTTTGGTGTGTCCGTGAGGGAGAGGGGCTTTTTTCCCCCAGGGGGAAGAGGTGTGTGTAGAAGGGAGAGGGGAAGAGGAGTTGGGGAATAGAACATGGAATCTTTGGAGTCCTCAATCTTTTAAAATGTTGCATCCCACTTGCCTGTCAATGTGGCTCTCTCTGAAATTCCCATTCAGAACTTAGCACATCCTTAAAAGAAGAGTAAAGAGGCTAAGTGACTTTGGAAGTCCCAGGGACTCTGCTGTGAGATCTGAAATAGCTTTCAGCTGACTGTATATGAACAGTATCTATCCGTTTCCCTCATAACTTCAAATTTGTCCAGAGAAAAGAATTCTTCCTACTTTTTATGGTCTTTGAGCTCCTTCTTGAATTCAGATACTTTATGCTCCTCTGTGGAGGAATTTGAGAAATCAGAAACCCTGTTCTTCTTAGATTAACTCAGTGTCTTGGATTTTTAAAAAAAATTCATTAAAAAAATTGTGTTTACATTGCCTTTTCAGCAGGGATCTTAGCTGTGGTTGTGAGGTTGCTCTTTCTCTTAAGCTTCCCTGCTCCCTGGTGCCTACGGGATTTTCAGCTAAGAATTCACTATGCTTGAGAATTGTTCCTCCAAGGAGGGCCCACTGGAGAAGGGAAGAGTCCTGGTCTCCTTACTAAAGGATATCATTACCTATTTCAGAAATGAGGAAGGTCTGAGTGTTCTCATTTCAGACAAGAGCAGAGCCTTGGTTAACTCACAACAGTGCTCACTTCCTCTTTCCAGTGAAAAATTAAGTGAAGGAGGAGTCTGTTTTTCTGACCCCAAGAGGGAGTGAAGCTCCTCCCCGTTTGCTCCTGAACGTCTCCAACTGATGCCTCGCTGCACTGGAAGTAGGCAAGCAGCTAACTTCAAAGCACCGCTCCCTAGCAGAATAAGGGCTGGATGGCTGTCACAATGAAGGCACATCTCTACTTCAGGGGCTGGATAGTTAGAAGAACCTTGCAGACAGAGCAGTGCCTCAGCTTTGCCTTCTTGGGCTGCTCTGTGCACTTGAAAGGGAGAAGAGAACCTGTTTCTCAGGGGATGGTCCAACCGGAGATCTGCGAGGAAAATCCTTTCTCCAGCTGTGTCCCAGAGAAGAAGAAAAGCACGAGCAAATAGATGATGTAAGGGAAGGTCATTACCACCCAACCCCTCCCATGCTCCCTCCCCCACCATTTTAAATGAATAAATGCAGAATTCTATGCATCCGATGAAGTGAGCTGTAGCTCACGAAAGCTCATGCTCAAATCAATTGGTTTGTCTCTAAGGTGCCACAAGCCCTCCTGTTCTTTGTGCGGATACAGACTAACCCGTCTGCTCCTCTGACACCCAGACTTATAACTGACCATGGCAGCTTTCATGGCAGAGGCAGAACTTTTCATTGTTTGTCAAAAGGAGGAGTCCAGCATCCTCTTGTGACACTCAAAGCCCCGGAGCTGCTGCCGGCCTGTGCAGGAAAGCACACCCCTTCAGTGAGGATTAGCAGAGAGAATAGACTGTGTATCAATAAGAAAAGATTATAAACCACAATTTTTATAACTGGTCTTCCTTGTTTTTCTACTTTCTTTTGCTACTTCGTAATTTGAGCTGGCCTTTTCCTTATTCTTTTTATAGCCTCTTTTCTTCCGCTATTGTATGTTTAAAAATTCCCTTTTTCTTTCCCCTCTAGCCTTTCCTCTGTTTTTTTCGCTCAGTCTTTCAGCCTGTCCTTCTCTGGAGCACTGCCCTCACTGACCTATGCAACTTCTTCCCTACTCATTTCAATTATTTCTGCTACACTAGTCTGAAGCCTATATCGAGGAATACTGCTATATGGCTGGCAATCACATGGGCACCAGCAAATACTTCGGTGGCATAAGATTGCCAGTGATCGACATGAAAAAAATGGTTACTCACCTTCTCGTAGCTATTGTTCTTCGAGATGTGTTATTCATGCCCATTCCAATCAGATGTGTGCACACCAGCCATAAGATTTTTCCCTTAGCAGCATCCGTAGGATCGGCCTGGGGGTCCCCTGGAGTTGTGCCTTCCTGGTGCTCAATATACGGCCCTGCCGACCCCCCACCCTCTCAGTTCCTTCTTGCCGGCTGCTCCGACAGAGGGGTAGGGTGGTGGGTATTGGAATGGCCATGAACACCACATCTCGAAAAACAACAGTTGTGAGAAGGTGACTGTTTTTTCTTCAAATGCTTGTTCATCTCCATTCCAATCAGGTGACTCAAGCCAAAGTTCAGGATGCAGGGTCGGAGTCATCCACTAATTGGAGCACAGCTTGTCCAAAGGCTGCGTCGTCTCTGGCCTGTTGAGTGATCGCATGGTGCGTCGTGAAAGTGTGTAGAGAGGACCACGTTGCCGCCCTGTAGATTTCCTGTGTGGGGACCTGTGCCAGGAATGCTGCTGAAGAGGCCTGAGCCCTGGTGGAGTGTGTGGTGATCAGCGGAGCGGGCATGTTCGCCAAGTCATAAAACTCCTGAATGCATGATGTGATTCACAACGATACACATTGCGATGAGACAGGGAGGCCTTTCATTCTATCTGCCACCGCTACAAATAACTGGACGGACTTTCAGAACACCTTCATTCTCTGAACATAGAAGGCCAGCGCTCTGAGGAAATCCAATCAGTGAAGCCTCTGCTCCCTGCCGCAGGAATGCGGCTTAGGACAGAACACTGGGAGGAAGGTGTCCTGGTTGATGTGAAACTGGGAGACAACCTTAGGGAGAAAAGCTAGGTGAGGCCTCAGCTGAACCTTGTCCTTATGGACTACTGTGTAGGGGGCTCTGATGTGAGGGCCCTGAGCTCCGACACTCTCCTAGCTAAGGTTATTGCCACCAGAAACACCACCTTGTATGAGAGATAAGGCAGGCAGCGTGTCACCAGTGGCTCAAATGGTGGACACATAAGTCTGGAAAGGACTAGATTAATGTCCCAAGCTGGGATAGGCTGCTGCGTTTGCGGGTAGAGTCTGTTGAGACCTTTAAGGAAACAGCTGACCCCCATCGGGTTCGTGAAGACTGAGCCCGGATGGAAGGTGGAGATGGCGGCCAAGTGGCCCCTTATCAACGACATGGACAGTCCCTGCTGCTTAAGATGGAGGAGGTAATCCAGTATAAATGGCATCAAGGCGAGCTCGGCAATTTACGGTGCTGCTCCGACCAGATGGAGAACCTCTTCCACTTGGCAAGGTACATCGCCCTTGTGGAGGGCTTTCTACTGATAAGAAGAACTTGCCTGACTTGATCAGAGCAGGACAGCTCCACCGCATTCAGCCATGGAACTTCCATGCTGTGAGGTGGAGCGACTCTAGGTTCGGGTGCCGGAGGCGGCTGTGATCCTGCGTGATTAGGTCGGGGACAAGTGGTAGGGTAACTGGAGTTGCCATGGACATTTCCAGGAGTGATGTGAACCAGTGCTAGCATGGCCAGGCCAGAGCTATCAATGTCACTAGGGCTCGGTCCCTGTTGATCTTGAGGAGCACCTTGTGCACTAAAGGAACTGGCAGGAACATGTAAAGTAGACGGTCCCCCCACGGAAGAAGGAAGGCATCTGCGATGGAATCTGGGCTGTGACTCAAGAAGGAGCAGAATAGCTGACACTTCCTGTTGCAGCACATGGCGAACAGGTCTATTTGGGGAAAGCCCCAGTGTTGGAAAATTGAGCTCACTATGTCAGACCAGAGGGACCACTCGTGACCGTGAAAAGAGCAGCTGAGACTGTCCACCAGCTCGTCCTGCATCCCAGGGAGGTATGATGCTTGCCTGTGTATTGAGTGCTCTACACAGAAGTCCCACAGCATGAGGGCTTCCTGGCACAGGAGAGAGGAGTGTGCACCCGTTTGTTGATATAGAACATTGCCGTGGTGTTGTCCATGAAGAGTGATACACATCTCCCTGATATGTGTACTCTGAAAGCCTGGCATGCCACGCACACCGCTCTCAGTTCTCTGACATTGATATGCTGAGCTAGGTCCGCCTGAGACCAGGGCCCTTGTGTCCTGAGGTCTCCCAAATGTGCCCCCCATCCCAGAACTGACACATCTGTCACTAATGAGAGGGATGGCTGGGGCTGGTGAAGGGGACTCCTGCACAAACTACCTGTGGGTCGAGCCACTGCAGGAGGGAGTCTAGTATTTGGCAAGGCAGGGATACAATGCTGTCCAAAGCGTCTCAAGCTGGTTGATATATACTGATGCTAGCCATGACTGGAGCGGGCGAAGCCTGAGCCTGGCATGCTATACTACGTAAGTACAAGTGGCCATATGCCCCAGAAGTTTCAGGCAGTTCCTCACTGTAGTGGTGGGGAACTGCCTGAGGCCCTGTATGATGTTGCCCAGTGACTGAAATCTGGCTTCTGGGAGGTATGCCCTGGCTTGAGTCAAGTTTAGCACTGCCCCTATAAACTCTATTCTCTGCACTGGGGACAGTGTCCATTTGGCCTCATTTAGAAGGAGACCCAGTTTGACAAACGTCCTCCTTATGAAGCCGACCTGCCCTTACACTTGAGATCTGGAGATCTTTGATCAGCTAGTCATCGAGGTATGGGAACATCTGTACCTACCACTTGCGCAGAAACGCTGTGACGATTGCCATGCACTTGGTGAACACCCAAGGTGCTGCTGACAGGCCAAATGGGAGGACAGTAAATTGATAGTGGCTGTTGTTCACCACAAACCTGAGATATTTTCTGAGAGGTGGAATTATCGCTATGTGAAAGTACATGTCCTTCAAGTTGAGGGCAGCATTCCAGTCTCCTGGATCCAACAAGGGGATAATGGAGGCCAAAGAGATCATGCGGAACCTGAGTTTCTTGACGAACTTGTTGAGTTACCGCAGGTCCAGGAGGGGCCTGAGGCCACCCTTGGCTTTCAACCTTAGCTTTCAGTATTAGGAAATACCAGGAGTAGAAGCCCTTGCCCCTTTGCTCCTGAGGAACCTCTTCCACTGCCCCTACCGAGAGGAGCAAGCACACTTCCTGTATTAGAAGTTGCTCGTGAGAGGGGTTCCTGAAGAGGGACGGGGAAGGGGGTTGGAAGGATGGGAGGGCACAGAATTGGGTGGAATATCCCCTCTCTACCATGCGGAGCACCCAGCGGTCTGAGGTGATACGGGACCACGCACAGTAGAAAGGGGACAATCAGGACAAAAAGGTAAGAGAGGATGGATCCAGTTGTAGTACTGGTGCGCCATCCTCGACCACACCTTCTGGGCCCGGGCGGTGTCCTGGGCTAGCCTGAGCCCTGGCCTGAGGAGGGGGGCTGCCTTCTTCTACCGCTCCTATTCCTCCTATGAGGAGTGTCCTGGTGGTTCTGAGGTTGGTAGAACTTGGAGGGAGGCTGTGGCCGGGAATGCCTATGTTGAGTGGCTGGGGTATGAAACACAAAAATCTAAGGGTGGCCCTTAAGTCTTTCAGATTATGGAGTCTCTTATCCATCTTATCAGAAAAGAGGGCCGAATCCTCGAAGGGGAGTCCCTGGATTGTTTGCTGGACCTCCTGGGGCAGGCCAGAGACCTGCAACCAGGAACCCCTCCTCATTACAATCCCCGTGGCCATTGTGCGTGAGGCTGCAACTGCTGCATCCAATGCAGCCTGCAGGGAAGCTCAGGAAACCAGCTTTCCCTCCTCCATCAATGCCAAGAACTCTGCGCGAGAGTCCTGCGGCAGCAGCTCCGCAAACTTGGCCATCACAGAGCAGGTGGTGTGTGCATATCTGCTCACAATGGCTTGTTGATTTGCAATGCAGAACTGTAGAACCCCAGTGGATTAGACCTTTCTGCCGAAAAGGTCAAGTTTTTTTGCCTCCCTATTCTTAGGGGAGGGGCCCTGGTAGCCCTGGCATTCCTGCTGATTAACTGCATCAAGTCAGGGGGTGGGTGCGTGTATAAATGTTCATAACCCTTAGAGAGGGCAAGGTACCACCTCTCATTCCTATTAGCCATAGGGGCCAGAGATGCAGGCTTTTTGTCATCTCTGTAATTGCCTTTATTAAGGGAAAGGCGATACGAGAGGGACCAGAGGGTGCAAAGATTCGACAACTGGGTTGGATTCCTCCACCACCTCCTCCACCTGTATGCCCAAGTTCTGGGCAGCACAACATAAGAGCTGCAGGGGGACCCTATTATCCTCCAGAGCTGAGGTCATTGACATCCCTGCCAAAGCTTCATCTGGGGAGAATGAGGGGGAGAGGCCTGGCAGTGGGCCCTGCGGGTCTCATGGCACACGGTATTCCAAAGGTTGCGGTGCTGGGCCCACTGGGGGCGGAAACATTGGTGCTGAGGCAGGCAGCGCTGAAGTTGTTGGTTCCGGCGGTGCCAATATCGTCGACGCCGGTGGTACTGATGCTGTAGCCACCAGCGGTGGGAGGGGCGGTGCCGGAGCTGTAGGGGGCAACAGCAGTGTCAGCGCTTCTGTGCTGCTGCCAGCAGTACCAGCATTGCCTGCGGGGGGGGGGGGGGGGGCGAAGGACACCAAGGACACTGACGCCGACCTGGACCTTGGGCCTTGGACCTGTCCCTGGCTCTGGTGATATGCCCAGGGTGTCCACAGAATCATAGAATATCAGGGTTGGAAGGGACCTCAGGAGGTCATCTAGTCCAACCCCCTGCTCAAAGCAGGACCAATCCCCAATTAAATCATCCCAGCCAGGGCTTTGTCAAGCCTGACCTTAAAAACTTCTAAGGAAGGAGATTCCACCACCTCCCTAGGTAACGCATTCCAGTGTTTCACCACCCTCCTAGTGAAAAAGTTTTTCCTAATATCCAACCTAGACCTCCCCCACTGCAACTTGACACCATTACTCCTCTTTCTGTCATCTGCTACCACTGAGAATAGTCTAGAACCATCCTCTTGGAACCACCTCTCAGGTAGTTGAAAGCAGCTATCAAATCCCCCCTCATTCTTCTCTTCTGCAGGCTAAACAATCCCAGTTCCCTCAGCCTCTCCTCATAAGTCATGTGTTCCAGTCTCCGAATCATTTTTGTTGCCCTTCGCTGGACTCTTTCCAATTTTTCCACATCCTTCTTGTAGTGTGGGGCCCAAAACTGGACACAGTACTCCAGATGAGGCCTCACCAATGTCGAATAGAGGGGAACAATCACGTCCCTCAATCTGCTGGCAATGCCCCTACTTGTACATCCCAAAATGCCATTAGCCTTCTTGGCAACAAGGGCACACTGTTGACTCATATCCAGCTTCTCGTCCACTGTAACCCCAGGTCCTTTTCTGCAGAACTGCTGCCTAGCCATTTGGTCCCTAGTCTGTAGCGGTGCATGGGATTCTTCCGTCCTAAGTGCAGGACTCTGCACTCGTCCTTGTTGAACCTCATCAGATTTCTTTTGGCCCAATCCTCTAATTTGTCTAGGTCCCTCTGTACCCTATCCCTACCTTCCAAAAGGGCCACTGCATCGAAGGCTGCCACTGCAGAGGCCACGGTGCAATGTAGGGCTGGTGGTTGCGGCGGGATCTGGACCTCCTGCTCCTTGTCTTATTGGAGTGATAAGAGTCCGCTTCCACCTCCGAGGTCTCAAAGTAGGACCACCATGGAGGAGCAGTGCTCTGGGCTGCCAGAGAGCGGTGCTGAGAGGTCGGGGATTGGTGCAGCTCCCCTGCGTGGGTGGGCTCTGCCAGGGAGAGATGCATCGGAGATGGGGATTGGCGCACCATCAGCTCTGGTTTGCCCCTTGATTGAAACTGGGGCCACGCAGTCACCGGCAACTTGTCTCTCCTCTGTGGGGAGGATGGCGCCATGAGGCTGTCTCAAATGCCTTCGGCGTTGAGGGGAGTTGGAGGTGATCACCTTGGCGGTCTGGGGATTGTTGAGGGTTTGGACTCAACTGAACCCCAGACGGGGCAGGAGTCAATGAGACCCTAGAGGGCTGGAGTGATGAGGTGGCCTGGCTCAAGATGCTCATCGATGCCGCAGGTCCCTTGGTCTTTAGAGTGGGAGACTGACCCCTCTCCAGCCTTTTCTTCTTTTGTGGCACCGGGGACTGGGAACAGTGCTGCACCAAAGGGGATTTTTTATGGGTGGAGCCGTGGCACCTTAGGGTCCTTGTTTGGCGCTGGCTCGTGCACCATTGGTGCTGGAGCACTGCAGACCAACTAGGAAGTGCTCAATGCAGATTCTGTGGACCCAGGGTCGGAATGTGGCCAGAGTGCCACTTCCATTAGCAGGATCTTAAGTCTTTGCTCCCGGTCTTTAAGGGTCCTAGGGTGAAAATCCTTGCAGATCCTGCATTTTTCCTTTTGGTAGCTCTCCCTGATGCACCGCAGACAAGAAGAGTGTGGGTCACTCTTGGGCATAAATTTGCCATAGTCCTCGCAGAGTTTGAACCCTGGGGACTCGAGCATACCCCAAAACCGGGGAAGACATTGTTGGGGGGGGAACCCACCCAAGAATCACAACTAGAACTACTATGACTACTAACAAACTATTTACACTGTTTTACAATCAAAACTGAAGAGGACACTGCCAAAAGCACTTGCAAGCAAGAGCGAGCATTGTTGCAGCTAGCTCTCACCAGTGGTAAGAAGGAACTGAGGGAGTTGGGGGTCAGCACGGCCCTATATTGGGTGCCATGAAGGCGCAACTCCAGAGGGCACCTAGGCGGACCCTACGGCTGCTGGTAAGGGAAAAATCTTCCGGCTGGCATGCATGCAATGTGCACACAACCTGATTGGAATGGACATGAACAAGCACTCGAAGAAGAACTTAATATACAGCTAGACCATCTTAAGCATCAAGCAGCACTTGATTTTCAAGGAGGACATGTCCCTTTGGTATTTACCATGATGATGAGTGCCTAGAAGCTCCAACAGAGAAACAGTGGAGGTAAGAGACTCCATTGTGCTAGGCATTCTACATAGAGTAAGAAACAGTATCTGACCTGAAGAAGGGGAAGTTACTCACCTGGTGCAGTAATCATGATTTTTTTAGATGTGTCCCCCTATGGGTGTTCCACTGCAGGTATGTCTGCATCCCTGCGCTTCTGACTGTAGAGGTGTCTGTTTGGCCTGCACATGTGCTCTCCCCCTCTCGTGGTCTGCCTCGAGGCTAACTAGTGCTTTGCGGGCAAACCACCCTCAGTTCTTTCTCTACCGCAGAGTCTCTAATTGAGAACCCTGAAGTAGAGGGGAGGAGAGTGGGTTGCAGAGCACTCATAGGGACACACATCTTGAAGAACCATCGTTACTTCACAAGGTGAGTAACAACTTCTTCTTCTTCAAGTAGTGTCCCTGTGGGTGTTCCGCTGTTGGTGACTCCTGAGCAGTGCCTACCACTGGGAGATTGGGATTTAGGAGTCAAGTTTGTTATAGATGACAACACTGCTGAGCTGGAAACAGAGTCTCCAATAATCACAGTGTTCTGTGAAGGTATGTGCAGATACCCAACTGGCTGCCATTACAGATTTCCAAGATAGGAACGTTCTTGAGGAAGGCAACAAGAGGTGGAAACCAACCTTGTGGAGTGTGTGGGGATTCTGGATGGAGGTAACACCTCACAAACATGGTAACAGTGGTTGATACAGTTAGAGACCCCTTTGGAGAGTCTTGAGCTGATATTGCTGATCTTTCCACAATGGAGAGGAAAAGCTTAGGAGATTTCCTAAAGGCCTTCATCCTGTCCAGATAAAAGGCCAGGGCCCTCTTAATGTGCAGTGTATGCAGTATGGCTTCCCCATTATCACATTGAGGCTTAGGGTAAAAGATTGGGAGGTGAATTGGTTGGTTTATGTGAAAAGAGGAGGTCATTTTAGGGATGAACTTTGGGTGTAGGCTAAGAGTAACCTTGTCTTTAAAGAATATTGTGAAGGGGTGGGGTGGGGGTGTCCTTAGTGCCACTATCTCCCCCATTCTCCTCACCACAGTGATGGCCACCAGGAATGACGTCTTTATTGACAGGTATGTGAGCAAACAATTGGCCATAGGTTTAAAGGGTGGTCTAAAGTCAGTTTAAAGTCAGGCTCTTTCACACTAGATTTAGGTCCACGTTGGAGTGGGGTATCTGTGTTGGGGATAGAGGATTCCTATGCCCTTGAGGAATATCTTTATAGTTGGGTGGGTGAAAACAGAGTATCCCTCTATTTGCTGATGGAAAGCCATGATAGCCCTGACCACTTGAGATCCAGTATGTAGTCCAACACCATGGAAAGGGTGGAAGATGCTGGGGTAATTTTTCTGGAATTGCACCAAACCTGAAATCTAGTCCACTTTTCCAGGTAAGTGTGTCGGGTAACCAATTTTTTACCGTGTAGTAGCACTTCCTGCACCTCCTCAGAGCAGCTGCTCTCGATGTGTTGGAACCATGAAGGAGCCAAGCCTTGAGCCAGAAGATCCACAGGTTCAGATGGAAAGTTTGTCCTTTGTTCTGAGAGAGGGGAGGTAAAGGTTGGGTTTGAAGGGGGATTGGTGGACATGTCACCAGCTGTGTCAGGTACAGGTACCATGTCTGTCTCGGCCAGGTGGGAGCAATCAGTACATTTGCTTTCTCTCTTTTTATTCTTCATCAGGACCTTTAGCAGCAGAGGGAAGGGCAGAAAGTCATATAGGATGCCCTTGTCCCATGGAAGAAGGTGAGCGTCCCTTAATGAGTGTAACCTGAGGCCGACTCTAGAGCAATAGAGTGGGCATTTCCTGTTCAGGTAAGCAGCGAACAAGATTATTCCCCCATTGATAAAATATGCTATGGAGCACCGTTGGGTTCATTTCCCCCTCATGGTCACGTGAGAACTTGCAACTGAGACTGCTGTTATATTCTGAACTCCCAGTAGTCAGGAAGCTGATATTAAGACATTGTGGCGAATGCACCAATTCCATAGCTTTAGCTCTTCTGTGTACAGGCAGGATGATCTGGCACCCCCTTGACTATTTATGTAATACTTGAATGCTATGTTGTCTGTTATAATTTTCAAGTGCATATTTTTGATCAGTGGAAGAAAGTGAGCTGTTGGTACTGAAAAGACTGAATGTGCCGGGGATCTCCTCTGGCTGGTTCGGGTCTCACTGTGAGGGCTCTTTTTGGAGGTTTTTGCATGGGGAATCCGAAGGCTTTTTTCCTCATTTGATGCTCTTTAGAGGTAGAAGGCTGTGGAAATAACTAGCATTGCTGAGAAGACTTGTGACCTGGGTCAGTCATAGGCTGAAAAGTTCCCTCCATAAGGAGTAGTTTCAGTTTTAGTTCCCTTTTTTGGGGGGGGAAGGGAGGGGAAGGAGGGAGTATCTGGCTTGTGGAATGTGGGCCTCTCTGAGGCAACACACGCAGCAGGAATGTCCGTCTGGTATGGCCTCCCTGCAGGAGAGGCATTTCTTAAACATGGGGGAGCCGTACATGCCCTGCCCTGTGCTGGGGGCAATTCCAGTGTTTGTGTGAGGGAAGGGTGAAGTAAAATTTTTTATTTTTTTTTTCTCTTTTTGAACAGGGAAGAAAAAAATAATGGAAACCCTATAATACTAAGAAAAAGCGAATGAAAATGCCCAAGTTTGCAAGACCCTGAAACAATAGCTGCAAGGTGTGAATTGTCCCATTCATTTCAAGGGGTACTAAATCAGATGCCCATGATGGTAGTTAATATTAACATTTAAAGTATTTCCCTGCTTATCAAAGACTGTAAGAAAGGAAAGAAAGTATGAAAATCTAAATCAGAATTTCCCCAAATGGGGGTGGGAAGGACTAGCTGGTGGTGGGTTATGGAAGATGTATAAATTGAAATGTTTAAGTATTTAAAAGCACATGGCACAGTTGCAGAGGGGCACAATTTGTTTCATTTTCCTGAAAGAGCACTGCTTTCAAACATTTGTGAAACACTAAATTATGTAAAGGGAGAAAAGTCTCTTAAGTTACACTCAGTCCTGGTCTACACTAGAGATATGGGTCGACACAAAGCATCTTATGTTGACCTAACTCTGTAAGTGTCTACGCTAAAACGTCACTCCCACCGATATAACTTGCCCGCTACGCCAACTTAAGAACTCCACCTCTGAGAGCGCCATAGTGCTTAGGTTGATGTATTTAGGTTGACGCAGCGTCAGTGTAGGCACTGCATTAGTTACATTGACTTTAGTGGCCTCCAGAGCCATCCCGTCCATAAGACAGACGGAGGCAACCGCCCTGGGCCCCACACTTTGGCGGGCCCTGTGCTTCAGGGAGATACAGGGTCCAGGGAGGCCTGGAAGGTTAGTGGGGGGCCTGGCGCCAGCCCACCCTGCTCTGCCCCGCCGGCTCTCGGCATTGCTCGGGGGAGAAGGCGGAAGCTGGAAAGAGGTGGGACAGAGGCTTGGGGTGGAATGGGGGTGGGGAGGGGGTAGGAAAAGGCAGGGCAGGGGTGGGGGCTTGGGGAAAGGGGTGAAGTGGGGGCAGGGCCTGGGGCAGAGAGGGGGGTTGTTCCGGGATCCCCACCCCTCTAGGGATGGTCCTGCCAGAAGGTGTCCCCCAATGCCTCATTGTGGCCGCTCTGGTCATCATTTTGACCACCACTACCTAGCAGTCCCTTTCCTTTTAAAGCCCTGCAAATTTTTGAAATTCAATTTCCTGTTTGGTAGCCATGGAAAGCTCACAGAGCAACTGCCCAGCTGATCATGCCAGCTCTGCATAGCAAATGTGCTCCTGCATGGATTACACAGGAGGTGGTGGATCTCCTGGGTCTGCGGGAAGAAGAGGCTGAGCAGGGACAGCCACAGAAAGGTCGACATACACAAGCAGATCGCGTGGGGTACAGGGGAAAAGGGATGTAACAGGGACACTCAGCAGTGCCACATGAAAATCAAGGAGCTGCGGCAGGCATACCAGAACACCAGGGAAGCAAAAAATCATTCTGGTGTGGAGGCGCAAACATGCTGCTTCTACAAGGAGCTACATGCCATCCTAGCATGGGGGAGACCACCACCACAGCCAAGAGCCTTGTGGCTACTTTGGGAGAGATGGAGTCACAGGCCCCTGCAATGCACAGTGAGGAGGTGGTTTTGGATGAAGAAGAGGAGAAGTATGGCGGACAGTCAATCAGGGGATCCAGTGGCATGGCGAGCCAGGACTCTTTCTGATGCTGGAGCAGTTGAGTCACTCCCAACAGTCCAGCACCAGCGAGCCCAATGCAGGGGAAGAAACCTCTGGGTACGTATGCAGTTTGCTTTGATATTGCAGTACCATTACCAGTCCACCCCAAGGGAGAGTATACAATCACAGGCACACATACACCGTTCATTTATAATTTTTTAATCAGGCTAGAAGAGGTAGTGGAATAACCAGTAGAGGTAGAGTTGCTATCTGCTTCTCATTCCCCTGTACCCTAGTCAGAGGGGGCCCTGCGGAACAGTTTACGTGCACCGGGATATCCAGTGACTCCTCCATAGACATCTCAAGGAAAATTTCCTGGAGGTAGCCTGCAATACTATCAAAGATTTCTGGGGAGGGCTGCCTTATTTCTTCCATTGCGATAGGACGCTTTCCCACGCCAGTCAGCAATTACTTCAGCAGGCACCACTGCAGTGCACAGACTAGCAACATATCGACCTGGTCTGCAGCCAGACACATGCAGGAGCTGTTCCCTTTCACCCTCCATTACTCTTGAGAGTTATCAGCTAAAATCACCGCTGCTTGTCAAAAATGGTGCAAGTATTCACTTCAGTTGCCTTATCCTCATATATTGATGCCCATGTGCTCCCCTCCCTTATTGTCCCAAATCACCCCCTTCCGCCCAAGGCTGTACTCACCATGGCTAGGACTGCTGCCATGCTCTATGAATCCCCCGGGGAAGTGAGAATGTAGCGCTTGTAACTTATGTGGATCCAGGGGAGTGAAAACACAATAGTACCTCTGTGCATTGTGGCTGGAAATGTGGCCTTGAGGGTGCCTCCATCCACACCAGCGGAGTGGCTCAGCCAGATAAGGAGAAGAAAGAGGATGCCAGATGGCATGTTCCAAGAGATCCTGTAAGCCTTTGGTGCTGTGGATACCAAGCAAAGGGCTGGGAGGAGCATCCTTTTGGAAAGAATGGAAAGAGAGAATACAGAGTGGAGAAACGCCCAGCAAAAAGAACAGACGCACAGCAGGACACAATAGTGCTTCTCATGCACCAGATGGACATGCTGGAGACTCTTATAGATCTTCAGTTCCAAGTCACCCATGCTCACCTCTCGCTGCAGCCCATCAAGAACTACATTCAGGGACCTCCCTACATGACCCCCCCCCACATTCCACATATGTTCCATGGCCGCTGCAGTACCCCTGCCCTCCACCCCAAGGGCAAGTACACACAGTCACAGGCACACATACTGACCTGTGAGACACACGGTTGGTGTATGTGTTTTTGTAATGAGAATGACTGTTCTTTCCTCTTCAAAGTTCCCCCCCAACCCTGTATTTATACAGTTTCATTCAGTTCCAATTATGTTTGTTTGCATGTGTTTGGAATAAGTCTGTTTATGGAAACTTAATTCATCTTTATTAGTTCACAACATATGGTGGCTGGGGCTGACATCATTCAAAAATAATAGTAATAGGTTCATTTGTAATGTTATATTACCACACACACAGCACTCATTAAAAGGTTCATACCGGGGTGCTACAAAACAATGCCAAGCAGAACACACTACACCACCACACGTTACTGTGGCTCACTATTGAAATGGTCTTTCAAAGCCTCTCTGAGCCATATAGCTCCCTGTTGAGCTCTTCTTATATCCCTGGTAACTGGCTACTCAAAATCAGCAGCCAGGCATTCTACCTCCATGATCCATTTTTGTGGAAACTTTCCCCCCCTTTTGCTTCACATATATCATGAAGCACTCAGCAGGCAACTATAACCATGGGGATATTTTTTTCCACTGAAGTCTAAATCTCAAGAGTAGACAGGGCCAGAGCCCTTTCAAATTCTGAAAGGCAGATTCAACAGTTATTCTGCACCTGCTGAGCCTATAGTTGAAGTGCTCCTTGCTGCTGCCACTGAGGTGGCCCGTGTACGGCTTCATAAGCCACAGGAGTAAGGGCTAGGCTGGGTCTCCCAGGATCACTACTGGCATTTCAACATCCCCAATAGTAATCTGCCAGTCCGGAAAGTCCCTGCTTGCATCTTTCTGAACAGGTCTGTGTTTTTAAAGATGTGTGCATCATGCACCTTTCCTGACCAGCCCACATTGATGTTGGTAAAACGTCCCTGTTGATCCACCATCACTTGCAATACTATAGGAAAGTAATTCTTTCTGTTGATGTACTCCATGGCAAGGTGGTCGGGTGCAAAAACAGGGAGGGTGTGCGCTATCCATTGCCCCACCTCAGCTCAGAAACCCCATTACCGCAAAACTATTCAGAAAGTCCTGCACATTGCCAAGAGCCACAGTCCTTTGTAGCGGGATGTGATAATGGCCCTGGACACTCGCATCACAGCAACCCCCACAACTGATTTCCCAGCTCCAAATTGATTCCCGACTGATCAGTAGCAATCTGGCATGGCTAGCTTCCACACAGCGATTGCCACTCACTTATCCACTGTCAGTGCAGATCTTATCTTGGTGTTGCTGAGGTGGAGGGCTGGAACGTGCTTCGCACACAGTTCTGTGAACGTGGCCTTGCACATCCCAAAGTTCTGCAGCTGCTGCTTTCCATCCCAAACCTGCATAACAATGCGATCCCACCACTCAGTGCTTGTTTCTCAGACCCTGAATGAGTGCTCCACTGTCTGCAGCTGCTCCATGAATCTCAACAACCACCTTGAATTGTTTCTAAGTTTGTCAGCAAGGTAGCCTGAAAGGCATCATACCCTTTGTGGTTCCTCTGGCGGCTGTGAAAATACTGAAGGACCAGGCGTGCTGTGTTTGTAATGGTCGGCACAATACTGAAGAGCAGTGCAGGACCCATGCTTTTCACAGAGATGGCAGACACACAGGTTTGTGGGGCTTTTGAAAAGAGGCACAAATAATGGGACACAGATAATATTATGGGATGGTGCAAAGTGCATCACAGGATGTTCAAACCATGATCCCAGTCACCCATGCATGACTCGTTTGCCCCCATGAGGCTTTGCAAACTCTCCCCAAAATACCCTGCTCTAGATGGTGGCAAGTTGCACACTGGGACAGCCATCCGCGGTGCACTGCTCTCTGCATCGATGCAAGCGCTGCTAGTAAGGACATGCACCGCCGACACAAGCAATTTAATTACTGCGGCAACTGTATGTTGATATAACTTAGTTTCACTTAATTTTGTGGTGTAGATGTGCCCTCATTCTGTTTGAACGTTTTCTTCATCCTTTTAACAACTAGATACTCAATGAGCGAACAAACAGAATTACTGAAATGTCTTTTCTTTTCCTTTAAAAATGTAGTCACCTTATATCCAAGCTCCCAATTTGCATTGTCTAAGACCATCAGACTGAGCAGACTGAGATGAACCAAGATGTACAAAAAACATCCCACAGGCTGCTGGGCTGCCTATCAGCCAGTCTTGTGCTGGAAACTAAGCTAGAACCTAAGTTGTTACTCACCTTGTGCAGCAACGATAGTTATCTGAGATCTGTCTCCCTATTGATACTCCACTGTAGGTGTATCTGCGTCCCTGCGCTGCTGATCGGAGAATTTTGGAAGCAGTGTCTGTTGGGCCTGCACATGAGCTGTCTCTCCTCGTGCTGCACCATGAGGTAGCCAGCACACATGGGCTAACCGTTCTCAGTTCCTTCTCTACCACAGAGTCATAATGAGAATGCTGAAGTAGATGGGAGGAGGGTGGGTTGTGTAGAACCCATAGGGGAACATGTTTTGAAGAACTATCAGTTTTTAACCAACCCATAAAGGTGTATTTGGTATTGCACCCAACCATTAAAAGGTTCCTTAAGAGTATAATAAACCTCTTCCTTCAACCTTGACTCCCTATCCCCTTGTAGGAACTAAATCTGGTACTGAAAGGGCTGACTAGGCGTCCCTTTGAACCCATGGCCCCCTGTTCACTAATGTACATATACATGAAAATGGCCTTTCTGATAGCAATTATTTCAGCTAGACGAATAGGGGAAATAGCAGCTTTGATGGTGCATTCCCCTACACAGTATTCTTTCCAGACAAAGTTTCACTCAAGCCACATCCAAAATTCATCCCTAAAGTAACCTCCCCTTTTCATATGAACCAGTCAATCCACCTTCCAATCTTCTAACCTAAGTCTCACCAAGACACTAGGGAGGCTATACCTGAGATGTTAGGAGAGCCCTAGCATTCTATTTCCATAGGACAAAGGCCTTCAGGAAGTCCCCTAGATGTTTTTTCTTTGTGGCGGAAAAATCCAAGGGCTCAGCGATATCAGCCCGAAGAATCTCTAAATGGGTCTCGAACTGCATCAAATAGTGCTACCAAATATGTAACATGACCCTCTGATTCGATCCCTATACCAGGCATGGCCAAACTGTGGCTCATGAGCTGCATGTGGTTCTTTTACAGTTAAAGTGCAGTTCCTGGAGCCCCCCAAAGGACTCCCCCATTCTCCGCCTACAAAACTGGGCTGCGGGGAGCTCCGGGCTTCTGCCCTGTGGTGGGACTAGGGGCTTCTGTTCCACAGGGAGGGAGGTCTGAGGACTTTAGCCCCATGGGTGGGCGTCAGGGCAGAAGTCCAGCACACCGGCAGGCGTGGTTGTGCATGTCTTGCGGCTCTTGAACTTATGCGGCTTGGAGGGTCAGTAAGTTTGGCCACTCCTGCCATATACATTCCACAAGATTGATCTCCTCATCTGTTGCGGTCTTCAAGGATGTCCCCATCTTGGAGATCTGCAGAGAGGACAAATGGGAATCAGTCCACACCTTTGCAGAACACTATACAGTCAACGGGGACTCTGCCTCCAATACCCACTTCGGCTCCACAGTACTGTTACCTGTAACTGACCTCACTCCGAAGTCCCAGCCTTCCAAAAGGAGTACTGCTTGGGGGTCACCTAAATTGGAGCACCCATAGGGCCACTACTCAAAGAAGAAGAAATTACTCACCTTGTAGTAACCATGGTTGTGAGATGGACCCTAAGAGAGCTTAGGGATAATCCTGATTATTATTATTATTATTTTTTAAAAGAGTCAGAGCATATTCCAGAATATGTGGAAGAGTTGCTGACATTGGAGAGACTTGTTGGGACACACCAAATTTGAAACCTGGACCATTTCTGCAGGTAAGTATATCATGTGGAGAATTTTACACTGTGTAATAGAACCTCTCGTACTTCCTTTGAGCATGAAATTTCTAGGTGCTGGAACCATGCAGGAGCCATGTTTTGAGGCAGAGAATCCCCAAGTTGGGATCTACGGTATGCCCTTTGTCCTGGAAGTGCAGAATGGTTGGAAGGGTGATCAGCGGGCGTGTTGCAAGCTGTGTCAGGTAAGGGTACCAGGTCTGGAGTACCTCAGCCAGATAGGAGCAATCAGAATGATATGAACTCCATCCCTTTTTACTTTTTGCAGGACCTTCAACAGTAGAGGAAATGGGGGGAAAGACATAAAGAAGATCCGAGTCCCAGGGGAGAAGAAAAGCAGCGCCCAAAGTGTGCTGTCCCATTCCTAACCTGGAGCAATACCAGGACAAGAATTGTCCACGCTAAGTGGCAAACAGGTCTGTGGATAGTGTTCCCCATCATGTGAACAGTGAAGGGTGTATCTCTAACTGGTGATCGTACATGAATTTGCGACTGAGGTTGTCTCCTATTGAGTTCTGCATGCCCAGGAGGTAAGCCATGGACAAGATGACATTGTGAGAGATGCACCAGTTCCATAGTCTCATTGCTTCTGTGTATAGGGAGTGTGACCTGGCCTGTCCCTGGTGGTTGATGTGGTACATGCAGGTTATGTTGTCTGTTAGGATCTTAGCAGGATCACATATCAGTGGGAGGAAAAGGGAGCAGGCATTCCTGATTGCTCTCAGTTCGAGGACATTGATATGTAGAGATATCTCCGCAGGTGACCATTTGCATTCCATTGTGAGGCCATTTAAATGCGCACCCATTTTCTGAGTGATGCATCAGTTGTAAAAAGTGAAGATGGTGACATCTGTGAGAAGGGGATCCCTTTGCATACATTGGCTGGGTTCTTCCACCAGCCCAAGGAGTTTGTGATCCTAGTAGGTAGTGACAGGGGTTTGCCAAGACTGTCTCTGTTTGATCTGTAAACTGAACTGAACCATAGTTGGAGGAATTGCATGTGGAGTCTGGCATGCAGTATCACAGCTGTGTTCATCGCCATATGCCCCAACAGTTGGAGACAAAGTCTGGCTGGTACTTGAGGACTGCACTGAGCCATTTCTATGAGTGAGACCAGGGACAGGAACCTGTGTTGAGGTAAGAAAGCTTTGATCTGTAGAGCATCCAGGTTAGCCCCTATTAATTCCAGGTGCCGCACTGGCGTGAGGGTCGACTTCTGGGTGTTAATCTGAAAAAGCCCAGTTCTGTAAACAAGTGTTTTGTGGTGGCGAAGGCTCAATGAGCCTCTTGGAGCAATCAGGCTCTGTGGAGACAATCATCCAGTTAAGGGTAGATCATTATCCCTTGTAAGCACAGATAAGCGGCTACCACTGCGAGAACTTTGGAAAATACTCTCTGTGCTGATGAAAGTCAGAATGGGAGAACTCAGTACTGGTAATGGTCATGTCCCATAGCGAATCAGAGAAATCATCCGTGAGCTGGTAGTACTGAAATATGAAAGTAGGAGTCCTGCAGGTTGAGGGCCAAAAAACAGTCTCCTTATTCCAGTGATGGAATGATCGTCGATAACTTATGAGCTTTGAGAAAATTTGTTGAGAGCTCTGAGATCCAGTATGGGTCTCCAACCTCCCTTCCTTTTGGGTATTAGGAAGTAACAAGAGTAGTACCTGTTGCCTCATAGATGTTGAGGAACTGGTTTTATAGCGCCTAACTGGAAGAGTTGATCTATCCTGTGTCATAGTAGACTTTCATAGAAGGGTCCCTGAAGAGTGATGGGGAAGGGTGTTGTGGAGGGAGTAGAGAGATGAAGTGGATGGAGTATCCGGATCGGACAATCTCTAGGACCTATTTGTCCAATGTTGTGTTACCAGGCACCGTGGAATGCTGCCAAATGGGTGCATGGTCATAGACAGTAATGGGGAGTGGTCTTGCAGCACCTCGACCTGCACATCAAAAGTGGTGCTTAGCGGCAGGAGGTTGGGTCAAAGACTGTGGACCAGACAGCTTACATTTTGGGAATTTTCCCTTTTTTCATTGTGGTTCATAATGGCACCGTGATGGGAATTGAGATGAATAAGGTCTGTGTTGGGACGGGGGGTTAAAACATCTCTTTTGCCCTCATGTGTAGATTCCCAGAGACCTGAAGGTGACCCTGGAATCCTTCAAGGTGTGACGGAATGCGTCGGTTTCCTTAGCGAAGAGTTCCACACCTTTGAAGGAGAGGGGAGGTTCCCCACTGTGGTCTGCACCTCCTTTCGGAATCCTAACAAGTGCAGCCATGATGCCAGTCTCATCATGACAGCTGTTCAGATGGATCTAGCTGCTGTATCGGTGGTGTTGAGAGTCAACTGCAGCTATGTTTTTGCCACAAGTTCCTGAATGATGGCCTTGAAGGATTTCTGATGATCTTCAAGCAGCTTATCAATAAAGTCATTCAGTTTATTGTAATTCATGTAATTGTATTTTTCCATGAGCGCCTGGTAATTAGCAATAAGAAATTACAAAGTGGCCAAGGAATATGCCTTCTTGCCAAAGAGATCAAGGTTATTCTAGTCCCTGTTGTAGGGTGCTGTCCTGGAATGATGTCGTTGGTCACAAGAGTTTACAGCATCCACCTTGATGGAACTGGGTGACGGGTAGAAGAAAAGGAAATCTGATTCCTTTGTGGGGATATAACATTTCTTGTTTGCATACTTGCACATCAGGGCTACCAATGCCAGGGTTTGCCACACCATTTTAGACGGCTTTGTTGATTGAGAGGGTGAGCTTTGAGGAAGATGAAGAGTGGAAGATATCAATGAGCTGGTGGAGTGCCTCTCTGACCTCCTCTAGTGATACGCAGAGGGCATCTGCTACTCTTTTTGCCAGCTCCTGGAACAGACAGAAGTCGTCTGCCATGGATGGTGGTGAAGGCATGACCACTTTTTCCAGGGAAGAGGATATGGCTTCAGGCATTACCTCCTCCTCTGTGTCATCTTCTTGCTCCTCCATTTCCTGAGGCTCTGAGGCCCTAGATGCTGTGAAAGAGCGTGCCTGCATGGTTGTCGGGCAATGCTTGAAGCTTGTGAGGCAGGCTTTTGGTGTGCCACCCAAGGGCCCTAGTATGGCCATTGTGGTAGTGCAGGACGTGGCAGAGGTGTCCATGGGTGGCCGTACCAAGATGGTGGTGGGGCCATCTGTGGGTACATTCCCAGACCCTGTTGAGAGTGGGTCCTATATGGAGCTTGGGAAGCGTACTGTGAACCCTCCTCAGGCTCACTATTCAACCCCTCACTCGACAATAGAAGAGCATGGCATTATTGTGGGGATACACCATGAGATTGGTACTGAGGGGTGGAGAGTTGGGTGCCTCCATCATGCCCGGGTTACCAGCCTGGTGGAATTCTGCTGGTACCAATCGTCACCGTGTCAGTGCCAGGGGAAGATGGAGACCGTGGTTGTACTGGTCTCTCCGGTGCTGAGCGGGCTATTGTCGCTGGCAGTATTGACATCAACTAGCATACTGGGAGCAACTTCCTTGGACGTTTGCCCTCTGTCTCAGTACCAAAGATATGGTGCCCATGCCCAAAGGGACTGTGGGCTCCCAGCGGTACTGGATACCGACTGTCACCATGAAGCATGGGTGCCAGACTGTGGTCTCGGTGCCGAGGATACCAAGCAAGATGGCAATCACTTTCAGCTATCCTTAGGCTTGCTGAGGGGACTTCCCTTTCTCTTTTTTGATTTGTGAGAGGAGTCCCCAATCCATTTCTTCAACCTACTATCCTTTGAAGTCGAAGGTTGAGCGGAAGACACATGCCTGATGGAAGGCTGGGGTCAGAGATCTGCCTCCATAAAGATAATTTTTCAGCGAAGCTCCCTGTCCTTGTCTGATCTTGGCCAGAGCTGCTAGCAGAGGGAATACTTTTGTTGGATGTGGCCCTTGCCGAGGCAGAGGATGTACTGGGAGTGCTGGTCCTTGACTGGGATCACCTCACTGCAAGTGCGGCACTTCTTGAAGCCCGGAGAGCCAGGCGTACCCTTATCCAGAGGGGTACCACACTACTGAAGGTTTACAAAAGAACAAAGTCCTTTTTCTTTTCTTTTCTTTTTTTTAGGCAATGGCCAAATAAACAGTAGATCTAGGAAAAGAAACAAAGAGGCTTCATAGGAAGCTAAAAATGAGCAATTGTAAAAGAGTTAATGATCTGTAAACAGACCACTAAAGCTCCTTCACTAGTCAGAAGCAATTGAGAAGGAACTGAGGATGGTTATCCTGTGCACACTGGCCAGCCTCGTGGCGCAACATGGGGAGAGACAGCACACGTGCGGGCCCAGTGGACACTGCTACTGAATCTCTTCGACCAGACCAGACACACCTACAGTGAAGCAACCATAGGGACACTAGTTGAAGAAAAATCTGAGCTTCCTCGATTCAGCCCCTTCGTAGTCAGACACGATACTGACAACCATTGGAAGTGCCAGTGGAGTTGCAGGCAGCAAATGGGTGGTCAGGAGGGAGCCAGTGGATGGGGCACCCAAGAACAGAGGACCTGTATATCATCAGCAAAATGACGAGCTTCCAGCTAAATCATTCCAGCATAGTATCAAATAATCTATTAAAGTACAGAAATATTACACTTACACAATCCCCTTTGTGTCCTGATCACTTAGTTCTATTAAAAAAAATAGATGGTCTTATATGATATATTCTTTACAAAACCATACTGTTATAACTGTAAAGGTTCCATTAAGAGCTATGTTAATAGATTTTTACACTTAATTAAAAAACAAAAACAACCCCCCCCCCCCACCAAAACTGATATTAAGGACTGAAATTGCACTTACCTAGTGGTTAGAGCCCTGCAAATCCATGGATATCCGCTTTATATCTGTGGATGCAGTTCTTTGTTTCCCATCTTTGTGGATCAGATGAGAATCCACATTTTTTTTAATCCATGCAAAGCTCTAGAGCCACGGATATTTAGAGGGTGGGGGTCCGCCTGCGGAGCTGAAGCCTGGATTCTGGAGCCGCTGCAGGGCTGAAGCCTGGAGCCCCAGCACTCCCCACCCCACCATGGTACTCTGGGCTTCAGCCCCATGGGAGGCACCAGGGCTCAGGGCTTTAGCCCCACGGCAGGCACTGGGATCCAAGCTTTAGCTCCTCAGAGGGCTTGGGGCACTAGTGTTCTGCCCCATGGGGCTGTGGACTTCCTGAAACCAGCTCCCAGGCCCCCAGCGGTCCACTGATGTTGAGAACCGCTGCTTTAGAGGATGCTGGTATGGATCCATATAAAAGGTGGACTGTGGTTCGTGGGTTGGATACAATTTAATTACCACGGATGTGGATTGGATGAAGAGCCAAATTTTTGTATCTGTGCAGGGCTCTATTTATGGCAATTGCCAGAAGCATGTTTTTTTCTCTGTTAAAAAACTGGTACTAATTGCCTTTGTTGGTACCATCCACATTTTGATTTTTCAGAAATAATTAATGGTTTCATACATTCATTATCTACTTACTTGAGGACCATGGGATGAAAATTATCTACACCTGCTTAATTTATCTACCTTCTTTTTAGTATTCTTACTTAATTGCCTCAATGTATTTGTAAAAAACCAAAAATCGGTTACCTACCTTTTCGTAACTGTTGTTCTTCTAGATGAGTTGCTCATGTCTAGTCCATTCTAGGTGTGCGCGTGCCCATGTGCACAGTCACTGGAGATTTTGCCTTAGTGGTGTCCGTAGGGATGGCTGTGGCGCCCCCTTGAGTGCTGCGCTCCTGTGGTGGTATATTAGGTGCAGCAGGCCCTATGCGCTCCTAGTTCCTTTTTGCTGGCAACTCAGAGGGGCAGGAGGGCAGGAAATGGAATGGACATGAGCAACACATCTCGAAGAACAACAGTTACAAAAAGGTAGGGAACTGTTTTTTCTTCTTCGAGTGCGTGCTCATGTCAGTTCCATTCTAGCTGACTCACAAGCAGTATCCTCAGAGGTGGGCTCAGAATTCATGGTCTTGAGGCTTGCAGCACTGCTCTTCAGAAGCCAGCATCATCCCAGGCCTGCTGGGTAAGGTGATGTGAACGTGTGGATGGATGACCAGGTGGCTGCCCTACAGATGTTCTGGATAGGCACTTGGGCTAGGAAAACTGCAGAAGAGGCTTACACCCTGGTTGAATGGGCAGTTAACGATCGCTGGAGGGGGAACCTTTGACTGATTGCAGCAGCAGTGAATGCAGGCAGTGATCCAAGAAGAAATTCTTTGAGCAGACACTGGATGACCTTTTATCCTGTCAGCCACCCTGATGAAGAATTGTGTCAATTTGCAGAATGGCTTGGTCCTTTCAATGTAGAAGTCTCGTGCCCTCCTGACATCTAGGGAATGCAATCTATGCTCCTCCTCCGAATTATGCGGCTTTGGGAAAAAGACAGGTAAGTAAATGTCCTGGCCTATACGAAACCGAGAGATCACATTGGGCTGGAAAGCCGGTGTGCCCACAGGTAGACCTTGTCTTTGTATAAGACCACGTAGGGTGGTTCCAAGGTAAGCCCCCTCATCTCAGAGACCCTGTGGGAAGATGTTATTGCAACAAAGAATGCAACCTTCCAGGAAAGGAGGAGAGAGCAGGAAGTCAGAGGCTCGTGGGGGGTCCCGTGAGCCATGACAACACAAGATTCAGGTCCCCCAGAGGGACAGGGTCTCTGACAGACACATAGAGGTGCTTGAGGCCCCTGAAGAACCTGGCAGTCACATCCTGGGTGAAAACCGACCTACCCTCAAGCGGCGGATGGAAGGCCGAGACAGCAGCCAAGTGGACCATATTAGATAAAATGGACATGTCTTGGAGCTTAAGATGCAGAAGGTAGTCCATGATTAACTGCAGTGAGGCCTGCTCTGGCCAAATGCCTTTATTCGAGGTCCAACAAGTTAACTACTTCTATTTGGCCAGGTAGATTGCTCTGGTGGAGGGCTTTCTGCTGCCCAACAGAACCCACTGGACACCAGCCGAGCATGCCTGCTCCTCTGCATTTAACCATGCAGCAGCCAAGCCGTCAGGAGATTCTGCCACTTGTCCTTTCTATGGGGCTCCCCCAAGCACTTCAAACCGTTGTCATGGGGATCACTAACAGGCATTGGCCTGTTGAATGAAGAGCATGGTTTGAAGCCGGGGGAACGGGGCATGCCCTGCTCCTGGGCAGAGGAGTCCCAGCTGGGACTTTAACTACTAAACTAACCTAATACTTAACTTAATGGTTAACTAAAGTACCTATGAACAATATACAAAGAAGACAGACAATGGGTTGTAAAGAATGCCTAATGCTCTTGCAATGCAAGATGAGGCGCTCTGATCAACTGTCACAGGTGGTAAGAAGGAACTGAGAGGGTGTAGGGCTGGCGGTGCCTAATATACCAGCACATGAGCGCGGCACTCAAGGGGGCGCCACAGCCATCCCTATGGACACAGCTAAGGCAAAAATCTCTGACGACTGTGCATGTGGGCATGCCCACACCTAGAATGGAATCGACATGAGCAAGCACTCGCACTTCTTTGGGTTAATTCAACTTACTCTGCTTTTTTGGCTGCCTATACTTTTTCCTGTAAGCTTGTATTTTTTTCTTTTCCAGTTCCCTCCCTTTTCTGAGTCATGCACTTGTCTTTGAACAATTTCTCAAAGTCACTGACTACTTCCTATTCGTTCATCTTTTAATTTTCCAGCCGAAATGTAGTCTATTTGCATCTCAAATATGCCCTCTTAGAATTATCCTCCACCCCCAACTCATGGATTTTAATACTTGCTCTCATGGCACCATGCAAGTATGTTTATTATACCCCCGAAGTTTGCTTTGTTGAAATCCAATACCTTTATTTCAAGAACCCATTGCTTATTATGCTGAATTCAAATAGCCCGCACTCATCGCAATAAGGCAACATAAGGCAAAAGGTTAGTTACCTTTTCAAAATATGTCTCGTTATTAGTAAAAAGTAGATCCAGGATGCTTTGTTTTCTGGCTCATGAAATTGTCCTATGTAAAATTTTTGATTGGTCATTTTTCTGTATTTGTTACCAAACATATGTCTGGACAGTAATGTCTACTCATATGGCTCACAACACTGCAGCATCTGAGCACTTCACAAACACTTCTGAATTTAGCTCCCCCCACACCTGTGAGGTAGGAAGTATTACCCCTATTTTTTACATACGTAGACTGAAGCAGGGAGAGATTGAGTGACCTCCTGAAGATAAGCATAGGAAGTTTATGATAGAGCTAGAACTGAAACCAAATTTCCTGCACCCCAGTCCAATACCTTAAGCACAAGAGCATTCTTCCTCCTCAAATGTACAACAGCCTTTGATTTTCAAGCTCCTTCAAAGTTGGTCCAGGAGCAAGAACTTATTTTGCTCTCCTCAAATCCTGGGGTCTGTATCGTATATTGACTGCAGTTTCTCATTTAATACTCTTTAGCCAGCATATTTTGCCACTACTCTGTTAACTATCAATGTGTATCACATTGGTTTTATAAATGCTTTTACTATACCTCCTCCTTCCCTATCTATTAGTCATGTATAGGTTGTACTCAGACATTCCTGAAAAGAAGTGTATTACTTTTATAAATGCTCTGGGGCTTGGCAGAACTCCTGCATCAAAACTCATAGCCTGGAGCACTGCTAGTTTTGTTTAAAAAAAATTAGTTTTACATCTGTGGGCCATTTTTATGAAGGAGAACTGCCTATTAATTCTCGTACACATTTGATTTTGCCATCAAAACTGACCTGTAGCCATAAGTACGTGAGCCAATCGAATTCACTTGAACTGTGGTTCATATGTTGAGTTCAAAAGGCCACTGTTAGATTGAAAAGGGATACAGATTTGTGGACATTAGGCTGCTTTTGGTCCCTTTAGTCCTGCTCAGAAGCCATTTATCTTCATGAGTTGAGAGCTCATAGGTATTCTGTGATGGTTATAACGGTCTCTCTCATACACCAGGTAACTCACATTTTAAGCAGCACAAAGTTATATCTCTAATAACTACAACTGATAATATATATATATGAACTTGTGCTTTTTTAATAAAAATGAAACACAAAGCATTCTAAATTACAGCAGCTTATAGATCTAAAAACTGTCCACATTTCAGCAGAATACTGTAATTAAGATAAACATTGTAACTGTAAAATGTTAAAGCTCCATGGCAATTTAAAACCACAATAAAGCCTTCAGTCAGACTGTCACAGTATTCTCTCTGCTGATCGCCTGCAGCATCATTGCTGTAATAAAAATTCCTTTATTGAAAGTATGTGATATCCTCTCCTTTCCAAGAGAGGAAAAAACAAAAAAAGCTGCAGAGCCCTTTTGGTTAATACACCACAACAGTTCTTTCCCTAATAGGCAATGTTCTTTGCTAGCACTAAGAAATAAGAGCATCTTTTGTTTACCATTAGTTGAGGTAAGTTTTCTTGCTTTGACTCTGGTTTAAAGCTACCACAAAGGAGTGACTTTTAAGCTGCAGCATGGTTTTTCAAGATTACAATATGTCTGCATAAAATACATAATTAAAAAAGTTATTTGCAGAATTGGTTATCAAAAGCCCTGACTTAGCGTTAAAGAACTGCAAATATTTGCTTCCTAACAGCTAGTTTATAATTTTGCTGGCAGGAGGATGAGAGTTTATACTTCATTTTAATCTCTATACCCTTTTGTCTAACAACAGCTAAAAAGTGGTGTGAAAATTATTTATAACTAGTTAAACTGCAGCAACAGCACTTAACCAAGCTCTACTGATACTTGATTAAAGGAGGCTATTTTCTTTTTAAACTACAAAAACAAGAGGCAATTGCTTAGTCACTGTTCAATATTTACCAAATTATTAGCTAATTAATATATCTGCATGCTTTGTGTCTAACATCTCACACTGAGTACAGGAAAGGTAACAATGCAATCAGCTGGGTTACGCGCTAGAAACAGTGAGAAATTCTGTTATTTGATGCAGAATTCTATGCATCAGTCAACTCTAATCCACTAAGAAAACTATAAATGTTGAAATTTAGTTTTAATGCGTTAAGGAACTGCTGAGAAAGATTATGAGCAACTTAATAAAATAAATGCCATCATTAATTCAAACTGCAAACAGTGTTACAGTCATATATTATAAAGTTACCCTAAATAAACCTAGTGCTTCAAAAATTTACCAGTGATTTTCTATTACAAAATATGTGAAAATACAAAAGACCACCACAAAACAATGTCCTTTTTGGGTCAAAACTGACACCAAGACGACAAAGTCTTATTTTAGTTTGTTAACAGAGACTATTGGAAGATACAAATTTCAATTTGGTTGAATTCTATATACCATATCCACCAAAGCCCATAGTTAACATTCTCATGTAACCTCTAAAATTATTCTAAACTTCCTATCAAACCCATTACTTCTCTGACCTTTAAGGTTAGCCACTACTTGTTTTCTAATGCTACATTTTGGCAGCAACTATTTATTAGCCTCTTATTGCAAACAGTGCAATTTAATAATAAACCAGTCTTAAGGGTTTTTTATGTCTTCAGGATACATACCATATATTTCTTTTAAAATAATCATACTTTTGTAAGCAATACTTTACAGTAGACATCTCAAATCTACCATATTTGTAAAACTTAAAATGAGAGAAATTTAGGCTCTAAATTTTTATCCATATATTTATATTCAGATTCTATATATATTATATATACACACACACGAGTATATATAAAATATATATATAATCAGAGTCCAAAAATGAACAAAACCTAGGCACTGTACATAAAATCTTTTTTAAAACTCAAACAATAGAAAAACTTTAAACATTAAACAATTTTAATAAAAGTTTCTGTACAATGCTAAGCAGTTTTATTTACATATAGAAAATGTAATAGGAGTAGTGTTTGAAATTACAGCACTCCTTAAAATTTCAATGGCAGGTAATCTGGAAAAAATAACAGCATTCCATTCACAAATATTTTCAAGCAATAAATATGTATTTATAAATAGTGTAAATTTACATCAAGATTAGAAACAAAAATCACAAATCTGAAGTTTATTCCTTAGTCTATGTGCAACCCATTTATCTTTGTGACTTGGCTGTTAATTTTTTTAAATTTTATTTTAGGAACCAAAAGTGTAACCATCATGGTTTCAAAACAAGACAGAAAAACATAAAAGCCGTAAAAAATTTATATCACCTAACTTTTCACATTAAAAAAAAATGTTGCCCAAAGAAAGACTTAAAATTTCTAACTACCTTACAAAGAAATGACCAGCTAAGCTAGTACTTTTTCCAAGGGAAATTCTGAAGGGGAAAAATGGATGAAACTAATTCATCAGCCCAGAAACAGAGAAATACAAAAGAGGTGGTCTTCAAGTCAGTAGTCTGTATAATGTTGCCAGTTTTGTCAGATATATACAAAACATGGAATTATTATTATTTTTTTTTGAAGTACAGCTGGATGAGCTTTATTTATTTTGAGTTCTGGAATAGGAGGCAGTGCTCTCTCCTGTCCAGTTGGTTGACACTCCGCACTTGGAAGGTTGCATAGACACAGCTTTCAAGCCAGCAGCCTTACAGGATAGCTACAAAAAAAATCAGTGGTGCAGAACTGGGTCACTTCCTGAATATCAGAAAAGTTTTCATTTAATGTCCATGGAAAAATGTCAAGATGAGGAGGATGGCAATGGAGGAGCCTGGAAAGAAAAAATAAATTACTTTTTCTACAATGGGCAAAATGCAGTTATTCAATAAAGATCCGTGTAAACAATACGTATAAAGTTTAAGGGACATATTAACATCATTGGTTTTATATTTCAGGATTTTTTTTAAGATCACATTTGTGATTTTTTTTTGCATATTCAAGTACAATTTGCATTTCATTTTATTAATATTTTACATTAATACTCTCTAGGCACAGGTACAATTATTTTAAATCATCCATCACAACAACTATCTAGATAAACATGCTAAAAATTAGACAACAGAACTCTTCCCCATACAAGCCTTCTGGCTCATCTCAGAAGAAGTCTCGGAGAACAGATATTTATAGACTTATCTGTAACAATCACTTCAGTATCTTAGTGCTTCACAAACAATGATTTTGGGTCTTTTACATGTGAACTGAAAGCCAACAATTTTGAGCTCTGTTAAATGAACGGAGGGAGTAAATTCCAGAGTAGAGGGTCCCGTACTGAGAATGCCCTGGATATTTAAATCATGATACCTTAGCTAAAAGCTTACAACTTATCTCATAAGTCTAGTAAAGAGAAAAAACATTTATCCAAACCAACACTGAATTGCAGCTAGAAATTAATCAAAAGGCATAGTCATTTCTGGACTGCCATATTCAATTACAATACAACATCTCAGAACGCTCTATCCAACTACTGTCTACTTTCCTGTGAATGCAAGGTGCATCATGAATCAATTCAGCACCACTCTTCACTCTGATTATGAACAAGACATCTGACCTTGCCTGCAACACTGAAAACCATATGGAATGAATGGACAATCATGCGTTAGCACAGTTCAAACCAGCAGGCTACACCATACAGAACAAGCCTACAAATGGGCAAAGGTAATGGACACCAGGGTTTTTGCTTTATAACTCAGATGGAAAGGAGGCCCCAAACAGAATTGTTTGAGAGAATTCTCTTGCCAAGCGGAGAGAAAGCCAGGTTCTTTATTTCCTATTAGAAATGACGTCAGAGTTTCTCTTAAACATGGTGCTATTCTCTCAGCTTCACTATTTTTATTCTTCTTCTCACAATCCAGGGGCACACAGAGGTTTCTGGGGGTGCAGGGCAAAGTTTTAAACTGAGGCCTCCACCGTTCCAAAAAAATTACCATGGAAATGAAAAGTTTAACACAATGGGATGGGGTGGGTTTAAGAAAGGGCCCAGGCCTGTGGGGTCACTGCCTCCCTGTGGAGATAACAGTGGGACTCCAACCTGCATGCAGCCAGTGAGCCACTTCTCACTCCACCTCTCCCAGAGCTCTAGTCCGGCTGCCAGTGGGAGCAGTAACCCAGAACCCTCAATTCACTCCTACCTCCAGACTCTCAGCCTGGCAGGTTGCCCCAGGCCCAGTGCAATGATGCTAGTGGTGTCTGGATACAGGCCCAGTTGGGATGGGCAAGTCACCTCCAACAATAATCAATGGCAGGCACCACACTTCAGTGGCACTGCGACCCTGTGTGCCATGTCACAATGCCTTTCACTCAAATTTGGCCCAGTTGCTCCTCCATGATGATGAAGGGATGGCTGAGCCAAACCTGAATGGCGCTGAGACCCCATATGCCAGGTCGCAATGCCTGTCACTCAAATTTGGCACAGTTGCCCTGTGGTGATTTTGGAGGCCCTCTCAAATGGGGGTCCCAGGGCAAACTGCCCCCCCCCCCAAGTTATGAATGGCCTAGTCTCTATATGATCCAGACATGATCTTCAGGTAGCCTCTATATTAGAATTTTAAGCCTCATCCTTGTAAATTTTAACAACTGTTTTTCTCCAGAAACTCATTTATACACTCTGTAGTAAATTATTGTACTTTTCCATGCATTTCTGTCCCTTCAATATTTTTTTCTGTAAAAACGGAAAATATAATTCCAGAAATCCATTTGAACCAGAAAATCCAAGGTATTCATATACAAATAGGTACCAACACAACATACAACAGCTTTACAAAGATAGTTTTTCACCCACTGAATATAACTTACTAATGTAAATTGGTCATAGGCTTGCATCATGTCCTCCATTTTGTACTGTTCTAGCACCACAAAATTTTCCAGATTCCCGCTTATCTTTCGCGCACAGTCTTGGCAATGTACAACATAGGTCTTTCGAGAATTGCTCTCACTGGTGACAAAAAGCAGATTAAAGACTTCCACCTGTGTAACAGGAAACAAATCAGAGTTGACATCTGTTTTTTGGAAAGCTACAGAAAATAAGGCTTGGCTGGTTTGGGATTTATATTCTGACTGTGTGCACGTGCACATAGAAAAAAGACAAGGTAGCGCAAGAAAAATTCACACTTCTGGGGTTCAGTCACAGAGGTAGGAACTCTTCCAACTCATGTCTACTTCTACTACTAGATTAAGATGTTTGAATGAAGGCACTAAAGAAAACGCAGGCGAATATTACCAAGCGAGTTTCATAATCTGAGAGTTATACTTGTAAGGTACATACTGTAAACATTATACCCATTTTGCAGATGGGTAAAAAGAGAAATTAAGGCCAACATTTTCAAGTGCCCACTAATTTTCAGTGCCCCCCCTTTTTTGGCTTCTCAGCTTGGGACAAGAAGTGCTAAAATGATGCTTTTCATTTGGTCTTTAGCAAAATTGCTATTCTGTTCTGCAAAAACATATTATTAAATACTAGGGAGAATCAAAACACCTAGCAAGACAGGGATGTTCTATGAAGAGTGCACACCAAAGTTCTCTCTCTCTTTGGGGCTATTTCTGACCAGTGAAATACAATAAAATAAAATTCTAAAAATGAAGCTCAGCGGATCACATTCAATACAGATGGGATGAGCCTTTTTTTAAGAATCCCAGATAATGGAAAAATATTGCATGAGTAACATGTCCACTGAAAAAGAGAGTTTAGCAAAATACAGCCCATATCTAAAAGATTAGATTGTAAGGTCTTAGGAGATGGCAACTGTGTCTTCTTACATATATCTATTTACAGCAGCTAGCAGATAGTGGGTGCTACTGTAATGCAAATAAAGAAATACAAAATTAACAACAGCAGCAATAATAATGGAAGACATCCCAAAAATAGATCAATTTAAAATTGCAAAGTTCTTTACTTCTACTGACCTCACAAATGCTACAGTAATGGGCAGGCTCTTCCTTTGTTCGCCCATGCCAGACAATCTCTTTTCCTGCAGCAATTAGAGCTTCCCTCAATGTCTGACACTGCTTGAGAGTTCTCAACAGGCAATACCTATCACAGAAATCAAAAGTAAAGAATTATACACAAATATTTCCCCTACATTCAGTTCAAAACTAAACTTTATCTGTTGATTTATTCAACATTAACCCCCACCACAGTCAGTATATTTCATTTTAATTGGAGCAAATGAAACTTCTTTAAACAGTGAAATACTGTGCTTTTTAGTGTACTGTAGTTATACAACTGTTTTAATCTAACATTATCAATAAGAAGTTTGGTTGACTTACTGGGATAAAACAAACAGCTTACATTTCATATATGAAACTCAAAGCATTATGTTGCCGACCCAAGGTATCATTTTACACTAACACCCTCCTAAAAAGAAATCATTTCCTCAACACAACTGTCTTCCAGTGACCTAAAGTCCAGAAACTCGAATTTTGGTAGAAATTATTATAGATTAGGAGAAAAAAATACCTGGACTAGTTTCAGAAAATATTTTCTGTAGATTTCTCTAGAAAAATATTAACTAAAAATGGAAGAAAATTTTGATATTGGTTTGCTTACTGCATTAAGGAAGAAAAGCTTAGTGTGCTCCCAAATGACTATTTACAATTGTTTGCAATATTTTTATGTAAATGACAAAAAACAGATTTGAATTTTAGCTCATCCTGTCAAGCAATATATCATTTTACTTTCCAATATTATGTGAACTACAAGTGTGTTCTCATAAGCGGGCCAAAATGGATCACCTGAGTTTTTTTAATTTCAAATGTGTGTGTCATTTACAATAATTTTCAGTTCTTAACTATCCTTTGCATTTGAGCAGTACTCTGATTTTCCTCTCCAAAGGGTCGCTACATACATTACAGACACACTGGAAAACATAAGGGGAAGAAAAAATGCTAGATGGAAAACTCAGTGGAAAAAAATTTTATTTCCCCTTCCCGCCCCCCAAAACATTGTTCAAACACAGTGCTAGTTCCTTACTTTCTTTTCACTGTATAGTCTTAAATTGCTAATGTATGTTTTATACTAGTTTCTTTATGTTAGGAAAATTTTAGATACTACATTGAGACTTTATGTTCGTCCCCCACCCTGCAACACCTAAATCCAGGGACTTGTTAGTATTGTATTGCAAGAGCAACACAAACTCAAACTTGCAAATAAGCCCATTCTACATTAGCAACTGACTCCACCTTCTGACATACTGAACTTTCAAAAGTTGAAAAAGCTAAAATGCAGGCTATTAAAAAAACGAAACATTTTTTGGCCTGTGAATATAAAAGTTCTCAATAACTTTGATAATGTATTTGAAGTCTAAATAACTTTTCATTGCTAACATGGAGAATTCTTTTTTTGAAGTGACAGATTTTATGCCACTATAAGAAATGTTTAATACAAATACAGTTTTAGCCCCTCATGTATGACACTTACACACATGCTTAATTTCAAGCACAAGTAATCCCCCACTGAAGTCAATGAAAGGGGTTATTCACGTAAGTAAATCTTATACTATGTGTACCTATCTTAAGTATTTGTAGGATCATGTCCTTAATTTTCAATATTTTGGTTTTTGACTATAGAAACTTAGTAAAATTCAAATAAGATACCCTGAATGTAGTGGCACTTTATAAATTTTAATCTAAAGTTGCTATAGCACATTCAAATTAAATTAGTGTTACAAAGTTTAAACCACATTTTTTTTATTTTTTTTTTAGTATCAAGTGACTTAAATCACTTTATCCAATGGAAAAGAAAAGGTCTGAGATTATGTCAAACAAAAGCAGGAATGATTAAGTCAGAGAAGACAAGAGCTAACCACCTGAAAAAGTTTTGCTGCAGGAAATCAGGGAATTAATTTATATCAAAACCAAAAAAAAATTTTATGAAACATTTTAAAAATAGATATATCTCTGTAAGAAAGGTAAGAAATACACAGCACTTGTCCTTACTAATAAAATATGAGTAGGTTGACCATATTCCCCTACGCTGAATAAAGGACACCTGATAAAATTATTCGTATTCAAGTGAGTTCAACGTCAATCAATCAGAACTATGCAGTATAAACATTCAAATTAACATCAAGTTGACTGAGCCCCTGTTAAAAAGAAATACTACGTAGTTGGATTCTTTTTATTTATCTTCTTATCTTTAAGGCTTTATGGTTCAGACGGGAAGAGGTCACACACACACACTCTCCCATAGTGAGTGAGTGAGTGAGTGTGTGTGTGTGTGTGTGTGTGTGTGTCCAGCCAGCCCTCCACTCCCTCCTGGCGCTCTCTGCCCTCCATGCCTGGCTGGACTGCCAGGAAGAACGCTGTGTCTTCCCGAGGCAACATATTGGGGAGTGGGGGCACACAGGGTCACATGCTCCCCCACCAGATTTCTGCCAGGGTTCACATCAGAATGTGGCCAGCAGCAGCCTTTTGGCACTGTGCGGGAGGAAGGGAAGGGAGCTGCTTCCAGCCACAGGAGAGGAGTGGGAGGGAGTGATGATCTGGCCCATGTCTTTGCAGAGCTCATCTCTTCTACTCCCCCAACCCCTGCAGCTGGATGCAGCTTGTCCCTTCCTGCCTGCACAGTCGAAAGGCAGACACCTCCAGGCTGCCGCTGGCCATGGACATAACCCAGCCGCCTCCTGTCCCCCGGCTACAACACGGGCAGGAAGGGGTTAAGCCCTGATGATGCATTGTGCACCAGGGCCCAGGGAACCTGACCAGAGAGGTGGCTCAGTAGGGGAGGGGGCCTCGGGACAAAGCAGCCCTGAGCTCCCTGGGGGCAGGACCCAGGGTGCGGGGGTGAGGGTTGAAGAGGGTGCTAAGCCCCTGCCTGGGGGGTGCTGTGGAGCCTGCAGGGTTGGGGCATGAACAGGCTTGAAATGGCTTCCCCCACACCACTCCAGAGCTTAGCTAAGGGGTGGAGAGGCTTCCCCATGACAGCACCGTGCGAGGCTTTGGCACATGCAGGGCTCAGCTCCTGGAGTATCTTGGGCTTTCCTGGGACCCCAGTCCAGCCTGAGGCAGTGGGGGAAGAAAGCTGTCGGGAAGCTGAGTGCTCGGACCAGCATGGGGAGCAGGGGACCCCACGTGTTGCAACTTGGCCCCGTCACCAGCCTTGCACACCCACCCCCATCATCGGCCACTGGACCCTCCACTAACCACTGGTGGGTGGGCTGCTGGCAAGCAGGGATCAGGCCAGCAGCAGGATCCACCAGTACTGATGGGGGGGGGGGGGGAGGGAGTCAGAAAATACAGGATAACATGCCCATTTAAAAAAAAAAAAGTTGGGACACCTGCAGGAGGGCTTAAATATGGGAGTGTCCCTTTAAAAACAGTATGTCTGGTCACCCAAAATATGAGTCAACTGTCATTTAGCCCATCAGACGGCATTTACCAATATTTAAATCTAAACTGAGTAGCTTTGAGAGAATGCATATGAAATTTCAGTTATACAATTGCTCATTAAGAGCCATCATATTATATAATTATGCTACAAGCATATGAGTTTATTTAATTTATTTAGTTCTTGCACTGAATTGCCATTAAGAATAATGCAGACTTCTGGGTCATATGGGGCGGGGTCCATAATTTGCTGGCTGCAGAAAATCAAATACATTACATCTATGAAGGCTGTTGGTACATGCAATGCCTAATCAGCCCAGCTCTCTCCAACATGCCATTGCAATCACACCTTTGAGATTAGGCAATTAAGTTTTTATCAGTTTGGGGTAATGATAGGAAGGCAGCAGGTGGGATTAGTCCAGCATCAGACATCTGAGGACTGGAAAGACACCTTTTAATTTTCTGTCTATTCTATTTGCTGGCTACCCTGTTTTTGTAACTGAAAGAGCACAATAAAGTAATTTATTAGTTTAATAATTTAGGAAAAAAGTCTGATATGCTACTTGCTTAAGAAGTATGCCTTGAATTAAAAAGAAATTAAAAAAAAACAACTGTCAATATTTTGTGCTCCCATATGAATATTTAGATGGGTTCTTTGGGCAGGCCTAAAAGCCCTTCCCGCAATTGTTCTTCAGAGTCTCAGCTTTCATTGCCAAAAAGTTTTCTAGCTGTTACAGTTGTGAAGAAAGCATTCAAAACGAGCAGATGTTGCAGTGATATCTGCCTGAGCTTTTAGAGAGCCTGAAAACTGTGATGCCAATGATGATAGTTAACAATATTGACATTTTAAAGTATTTCATTGCTAATCAAAGCACATAAGAAAGAAGAGTAAGTATAATTATGAAAATCTACATCAGTGTTTCCCAACGTGTGTAATGCTGAAGGACTTGTTAAGGGGAGGGGGCAGTTGAAAGATGTACAAATTAACACCACACAGTGGGGCTGAAGGGATGCACAACTAATTTCACTTTTCTCAAGGCAGGCTCAGCTTTCAAAAACTTGGGAAACACTGCTCTAAGTAGTATACTTTATTAGGGTTTGGGATAGGTTTGTGGTAAAAAAGGGTAGACCTTACAGTCTAGTACAGACATAGGGTGAACCCACTGTGAGGGGGATGTCAGTCTGATTTCTTCTGTGAGAAATGGTAACGAGGTCTGCATCTGAACTTTTATATATTTGATGAAGTTTTCAAAACCTGGTTTTCATCTTGTCCATCCCCCCTTGATGCAGGGCTGTTCTCTATAAATATATCCCTCAGTAATTTGTCTACTCTGGTGTAAATATCCTGGGTAAATATGTGTATCATCTGAATCTGCTGATTTGGGCATATTCATTATTTCCTAAGTATCCTTTTACCCATGCTTTTATAATCAATATCCCTTCACTGCTTTCTAGTTACACAAACCCCATTTTCTTTATTTCATCCAAAATGACTTTTCCCCCTATAAAGCTGTTGAGTATTGCAATCATTTTAGAATTACTGTCTCCCTACTCATTCATTAATGTGTCCCCACTCTCTACTACTTCCTTTTTCTTTTGCCCCAATATATTTGTAAATGCCTTTCTTATTCCCTTTAGACACTTCTGCTATTATCATCAGGGGATTTTTTTGTTTGTTTTTTGGGAGATGGGGGTGTCTTTTCTCAGAGCAATCTTAACTTATTTGGAATATTTTTATTTGGTTCCCCAAACAATTTCAGCCCCACCTTCAGATCTTTGAACACTGCTTTTTTATAAGCTTCTAGTCCTTTTTCTTTTCTTTTATGTAAAAGGACAATGCTGGGTTGCATACTTATTGTGATGTCTTAAGATGCTCAAACTTTCTTTCAAATGCGTACATTTTAATTCTTTCCCTTGCACAATAGTCGCAAACATTTACAGGTATATGCATTCACATTTAGTTTTAAATAGTGCTCATTGTCACGTATGCCAGTGCCTCTATGTCACTGAAGAACATTTTTGCTTATTTTTCAAATGAGAAGCACAAATCACTTTTTTATTTCAGCAAAAACTCTTCCTCTACCCTGTTTCCTACCTATTTTGGTACTTAACTCCCAAAAGAGGGGACTGTTTTAGACTATCTAGATGCCTTGGATTTCCTTGACCTGTGTCCATTTGGATACAAATCTTCATTTGGCACAGAGCTGGCATCTGTTGCATTGATAAATAATCTCTTCCGATTATGAATAAAGATCAAGTGTTCATGCTGATATTTAATGAGCTATATTTGAAACCAATGACTATAAAATGTTGGTAATAGAACACAGAAGCTAGCAGGAGTGGACGTAGCTACTCTCAGGCGGCCCCATCCCTTTCCCCTTGAGCAGGTCCAGTGGATAGTTTTGGACAATGGTTCTTCTCTCCCAAGGGCACTCAAATGAGTTTTCAGAGAGTATCAGTTGGAACCCCTATTCTCTCTATATATGGGGCCGAAATGAGGGCTAGAGGAGAGATATGGATTGCAGTATGTTCTGTATGCTGACTACATCTTTCTGTCTCCATTTCAACTAACCTGATAAGTATGAACAAACACTTGTTTCAGAGTCTAGCAAAAATTGTGGGCTGGGTGATGGCTCACTGGATGAGGCTTAATCCAGGTAAGACAGAAGAGATATTGGGTAGACTGGGGAAAACAACTGCAAAGTATGGCAAAAGATTATATCTGCCATCTGATTAAGGGGGTTCTTCATTTGTACATTTGCAGTTTAGGCATCTAATTAGATTCCCAGCAGCTGTTAGTCAAACAGAAAGCAATAGTTTAGACTTCCCTGGGTTTGCTGGAGAATCTTTGGGACTTCCCAAGGATGCTTACTGTGAGCTCTAGCATCTTAACTGAAAGGGTAAGGAGGTTGAATTTTTAATAAAGGCATCTTTATCCAAAAAGTTAGTCACTGAAGCTATACAGATGTTCACAATCCCCTAAAACACAGACTCTTAAACAGTCTGTCTAAAAATCCCTTCCCCCTCAACTTCCAATCTTGGCATTTGTGCTGTCACCATTTCGTTCGTTCTCCAATCATCAGGGTGTGTTCCAGCCTAGACAGAACACAAACTTCTAATGTAAAAAAGCATCAGGAAAATACCCTGACTTTTTTTTTTTTTTTTTAAATACATCCTTAAAGGGGAGGGGTGCGAGTGTAATATACTCTCTGCTGTAATTTTCTCTCTTGCAGGGTTAAACCCAGTTTTTTACAGGTCATCTTCAAGGTGATTTATAAGCCCCCTCAGCTTAAAAGGATGAGAGCTGCAGGGCATTCTTTGTGATGAGTCATTTACTCTGAAATTCATTCTCCTCTACCTTGCCCGGAGTGACCCAAAAGCTCACGAATATGTTGGCCCACAGAATATTATTCCTGGGGCAATTCTGTGCCACTGCACGTGCACAGAATTAACGTTCCCCGCAGAGTTTTTTGCTTCACTGCAGAAAAATGACTTTCTGATAGGGAAGCAAAGGGAAGCCACAATAGCGCTTGTGTGCCCCTTCCGAGCAGCACAGGTGTGTCATTTTGGGTGCCTGGAGCAGCCACTGGAGACGTAAATCACCACAGGGCGCGATGCTGAGGACATCCCTGCCAGTGGTTCTTATCCTGTGCTGGGTCACCTACTAGTCCCAGCTGGGATGGGCAGGATGGGACTTCCTCTTCCCCTGCAAGGAATGGCCAGGGCAGACCCACCCCCGGAAACCTCCTTTGGCTGCAGGAAGCTCCGCATCCTCCCCTTACTTCCTGCCCCCATCACTCCGCAGTCATGGAGGGAGAGGTGACTGTGTGGGGAGCTGCTCCCCTGTCCACCCAACCCCAGTGCATCCGGATGGCCCCATACCCAGACACCCCTGCCAAGCCTCACCCCCAGCACCCAGAACCCCCCACCGAGGCCCCCGCACCTCAACCCTCATTCTGTCGAGACTCACCCACTGCATCTGAAGCCCCTTTACACCCAACCCCCCCATTGAGGCTCCCCCCAGACCCCCCCCGAGTCCCCTGCACTTGAACTCCCACCCCGAGAAGCCCCACCCCGAAGCTTGGACCACCCCAATGAGCTCCTGCACCCAGACCCCCACCTTAATGAGTCCCAACCAGCTGTACCCGGACCCTCACCTAAGCCCCACTCCCCCAGCACCAGATTCCCTCCCCCCGTACACCCAGAACACCCCTGCTGAGCCCCAATCACCTTCACTGGACCCCTATGCAGTCCCATTGTCCTGCGCCCGGACCCTCCACTGAGCCACCTGCACCCAGATAACCCCACACAGAACCCTCTCACCCCACACCTGGATCTCCCCACACTAAGGCCCTCCCTACTTGGATTCTGCTATTCTGAGCCTGCCTGCCCACACCTGGTACACTTGGCGTGGAGGGACAGGGCTCCGGGGTATTTCTGGGGCAGGCCTAGGCCTTGTGTGCTGTGTCAGGGTCTGGAGCAGCCTCACCACTGAGTCTTTGTCCTGGGTGATGGTGACGACGGCGATCTCCCAGCTCTGTGCAGCCAATGGCCTATGCTCCCCACTGCCATGCTTGAGCCTCCGCATTTATTTATTGACAAATAAAATTTGCAGAATTTTAAAATACCATGTGCAGAATTTTTACTTTCTTGGCGCAGAATTCCCTCAGGAGTAAAATATGCTGGAATACTCATCTGCTTTCTCAGGATTTCAGAGGGTGGAAGTGATGCCAGATGATTTATTTTTGTATGGCATGAAAGATATGTTAAAGATGACCTTCCTTAGAAGTTTTTAAGGTCAGGCTTGACAAAGCCCTGGCTGGGATAATTTAGTTCGTGTTGGTCCTGCTTTGAGCAGGGGGTTGGACTAGATGACCTCCTGAGGTCCCTTCCAACCCTGATATTCTATGATATTCTATGATTCTATGACTTGAACCTGGGAAACACACTTTTGAAAATGCTCAATTTTGAACCCAGAATGTTACCATCTCATTGACTTAATTTAATCAGCTGCAGGACTCTTCAAATGAAAGGGGGGAGGGGGAGGGAGAAGAGGCTTTCCAAACCCTGCCTCCTTGCTTGTCAAAAATATTTTCCCTGCCTCTCTTGGTGATAGGATATAAATCAGCTAAATGTGAGTACTGGAAACGAACAAGTAAATTTACTATTAAAATATTTAGTTTAACTTTAAAAATAATTAAACATGCTCACCCTGAGTCTGAAGTTTACTGCCAGCAGAAGGCTCAATCTTTCAACTTGTTGTCATATATAGGCAGACCCTTGTGCTCGTGCAGGGCCCCATCAGAGTAAACAGAGGTCTGTCTGCATACAAGTTGCAAGATTGAAACCTAAAATATTTTTGAAAAAACTCTGGAGCTCACAGTTAAGATAAAAATATCAGGAAATCTAGGCCTAAAAATTACACTGAATACCTAATTCACCACATCAAAACAGCATTCATTTAATGTAATGCTAAACACATAATGGATTTCACTCGAAAGATATTATTTATTCTGTAAATAAAAAAGATCACCCTTGTTTTTTCAAAATAAGAACAGTCAACTGTCGAAATGGATACACAAAAATTTAAAATACACTTACTTGATCATTTCAAAAAGCTTTGGATCTGAGACCTTTATATTTCGTGCCATGTTCCACGAAAGATGAATCATCGGCACTATTGACTTGACGCTCTGTAGTTTATTCCACTCGTACCGTTCCACTGCCAATTTATATTGACAGGCTAGAAGAAAAAGTTACAGAAACTTTCAGATAAGCCAATAAAGGATACAAGATGATCTCCTGGTCATCCTCAAAACCTGAATTTTGTAAGATTGGAGAAAACTACATACTGTATGCTACAGTGGTTGCCATTACAATTTTTACAGCTTTGAAAGTAAATTTTTACACAATAGTCCCTTATATTTAGAATATTGAGAGCATACACAATTCCACAACAACTTGAAAAAGCGTTTTTAAATAAAGTAATGGTTTTTAAAACGGTTTTATTTTAAAAGTAAACAGAGACCACTTCTTTAAAAACGGGATTTTTAAATTTAAATTCTCAAATATTTAGGGTTAAAAACCTAATTTGCTAGTTTCTGCAGCTGCCTTTGTTCCATCCAATTCTATATTACAATTCTGTCATATTTACAATACGCAATTTCTAGACAGATTACACAATAGAGAGAGGTTTGTTGTGATAGATTAGGCATGTTAAATTTATGCTAAGCAACATAAGGAATGTCTTGTTGCACATGTGTTGCTGCTCAGGGAATGCCAGTCAATTCAAGTGATCTTGGAATGATACTGCTTATAGCACTAAACCAAAATAAAGTTTGTCGTGTGCATTACTAGTTAAGAAAATAGCTATTTTTTGAGCTACATACTGGTCCTCTTTTGTCTGCTGAGTTTCCTCCCATTCTCTGAGATTATCTTTCTATTTTTCTGCTTATACCAGTTTGAACCCTAATGACTTTACATAATTCTCTTGTAGCTGTGGGTTTAAAGCTAACATTCCTGGAGCTTTTTAAAAACTCAAGATTTTATACTGGTTTATAATTGCCTGTTATTATTAAAAATAGGAGAGCTCAATGGTCTTGAAAAAACTAACTGGATGGTCAGTCCTCCTCACCTGTGCAACCTCTTTCCTAGATGGATGAATAGGATGAGGAGAGGAGAAAGAAAGGAAGTGAAGTGCAAGGTAGAGTGAGTTAATCTAATCATTTCCTTTCTCTTTTTTCTCTTTATACAAAAGTTTATAGTCACGATTGTGGTGAAGCTTAGTCTAAATAAATCATGAAAGGACTGTGGTGCTTATGTTTTCAGTCTTCCTTCAGAGGAAAACATTTCAGGTTTTAACATTATACAGTTTGTGTTGAAACAGATACAATTTTTATCTAGTAAAATATGATAAATTAATACAAAAAGCCCAAGAGAGTTGGGATGCATGTGGTACAATATGAACAAATTATCTATGTCACCATATATATTATTTCACCATACCTGTAAGAGGGCCAACATTCCAAGCAATGTTGTTGCACCAGCCAATAGCCTGAACCCAATGAACAGTGCCAGCATTTATCCACACCAAATCCCCAGGTCTCTGAATAAACCTATAAACTGGGACATTGGCTTCATACAAGTCTTCCAGGTTAGGCCACCAAGAGCCCATTAGGAAATTCATATTATTTCTGCAACAATAGGAAAAAAAGTCTTCCACATTTACCAATAGATAAATTAGGGGTCTATGCCTACTGACAAGATAAAGTTAAGTTAATCAGAATACTTGCATACAGCAATCACTATTACAAATGCTTCCAACTAGTAATTGATGACACAGGAAATGGTAAAAAATAAAAAATAAACCCCCCAATGTTTTCTTCTCTAGGTGGCTGATTTGAATCCAGTGGATGGTCATTATGTTCTGAATCTGTATGTAGCAATTGGCTGCATGTGTGAAATGAGCTGATGGCCTCCATTTATTATCCAGGTTTTTGTCTACAATATTTTTTCTTAACATTTCCCAGTATTGCTATCACTAATACAACTCCACTGGTAGTCGCAATCAACATAATATTAGTGTGGAATGACTACAGGCATTTTAACCACTGTCACCGCTCAGAGCAGGTCTGCACAACATGGTGTTCAAAATGCCAGTGGTTGCTGCTGCCTTTTCTACTCTAGCACTCCAATATTGCTACCACAATTGGATGGTAGCAATGGTGGGAAATTTTAGGAAAGAAGTCTAGATTAGACAAGGCATAGTGACTAGTGAACACATCTTCAACATCACCACCACCACTAGCTCTCTTCTGAACAGTCTCAGTAAAGAGGCCAAGGTATTAGTTGCTATGGTGATTGAATTAATTCTCCAACCCACCAATTCAACAGTACAACCTATATGCTAACTAATATATAATAATTGTACTGTTAATTATAAATTGCAGTCAGATCAGCTGAAGAGTTCTGGCTCATACAAATTTCTTCCAGTGAACAAATACATATGATCTACTAGTCATCAATAATTCAATCACTAACTGCTTTTCCTTTTATCCTTCTCCACATCTTACTTGAAATTGTTCATGAAGCGTGTCTTTTGACCTTTTCTTCATATATTTTAAATGCAAGGGCTGATCTGAGCTGGGCATGTCCCTTTTATCTGTCCTCTTTCATCCCTTGGGTCTGTCAGGCTTCTCTTAAGCCTGACGCCACGTTATTTGTGAGATGGTAGCACCCAGTCCTGCACTGCATTATGTTCAGTGATTCAGGCTCTCTCAAATTCTTTGAACTACTTTACTTTTAGCGTTTCACCTTTGATTTACTCTGCTGCTCTCTAGCAGTTTCAGAACAGTCTGACTCTAGTTCCAAGCTGTTTGTCTTGTTGGTGACATTTTTCCTTTAAAATATTTTTGTTGTCATAGTGGCTCAGTTTTGTGCAGTCTTTGAAAAGAATGTATCACTATCATACAATCAAATAATGAACACATACGAAAACCAAATGCAGTTTAAAAGTTTGCTAATCTACAGAATTAACACAACATGGATTTATTTTCATTGCTGATTGTGAGACACTATGGCCATTTAAAAAAAAACTGCAAAACCACTTGCATGTACACAAAATACACTTGAGTAACAAGTAATACACTTGAGTAATGATGGGCTTTGTAAGGTGGAAATTGGATTGAGGTCTTAAAATACATCTGGGAGTAGTAACTTTTGAGCCCTACTGATATGGTCTGAATCTGAACCTTTGACTTACATGTCAAAGTCTCCATATCCATTACAACCCCCCCCCCCAACCCCATGTCATCTATGCTCCCTCCTCCACCACCTTTATTTTTTCTTTTTAGAAGTTTTGAAATAAATCTAAGTCAACTGCTGATTGTTGTGGGCAAACTATCCCGAGGCAACTGAGATAATCATAAAGTTGGCTGTTTTTTGCATATTGCAATCTATTTAGTTAAAATGGTGGAAAAAGTATAAAGGAAAAACCTAGATCTTAACAGACTTTTCTGATTCATCAGAAGCTACAAAATATCACCTCCACCTCCCCACTGATAGCATATGTGAGGTGTTTCTGCATCTGACAGGTATACATACAGAAGCCCTCAAAACATCTGAGCACAGCATATGAGACTTACTTTTCACAGAAGTCATTCAGGACACCCCAATAGCTTTCAGGAACAACAAACCATTCACAGTCACCTGGACCAATATTTATGTTTACTGAACAGAAGTTGTTATTTTCTTGGTGACCTGAAATTCATGAGAAAAACTTATTTTCACAGTGATGATAATTTTGTTTTTACAGCACTGTGAGCACATAAAGTACTATGTAGGCACTAATTATTATTAAGGCAAATTATATCACAGCTTAATTATATATGTATTTGTAAATAATGCCTAGTACCACAGCATTTGAGTATCTACACTTTTTTAAAAATACACAATTAAAACACTGTTACTTAGGCTATGTATTAGTGACAACACAGCTTTGCTTTGATTGATAACTTTTAGTCATCCACAAATCAATTTCTCTAATCTTTGATGTGCATAATGCTTTGTGGCTCCCCTCTTGTAGATCTTAAGAGCTCTGCTATACCTGAGCTTCAGTCAAACACAATTATTATTTTTATTTTGGGGGCACCTGGAGGCCCGAAGCAAGCCTGGGGTCCCACTGTTTCAGGTACATAGTAAGAATTAATCCCTGCCCCAAAGAGCTTTCAATTTACATAGAAAGGACAGACTACAGTAGTATTACCTCCATTTTACTGATGAGAAACTGAGGCACAGATACACTAAGAGTCTTGCAGAAGGTCACATATGAAGCCAAAGGCAGAGCCAGGAACTGAACTAAGATCTCCTAAATCCTAGTTCAATGTTTTAATCACAAATCTATCTAACAGTGAAGGATGTATTTTACCCTCAGGTAACGAGTTTAAATTAAACAAAGTTTAGCTCTTAAAGGTTTAATTATAAACTGTCATTCTAGGAATTTACAAGCTCTGCTGGAAAAGCTTACAGAAGCTTGCAAGATGTGCAAGTGAAGTAAGTCAACTGTGTCTCATTTTTCTTAAAGAAAGAGGCAATTAAATGCAAAAGGTTAGCAATAATGAACATTTAAGGTTGTGAAAATAAAAGCACTTAAAAGTTAGGAAATTTCAGAAGTTAATGTTACAGGAGAAAGTAACTCTGTCACTTTGCATATGCACCATGAAGCATTTTCTAATTTCTTGTTAAACTGATACTCTAATATACATTTTTGTTATATTTATGCACATCATAAACTATATAGGATCTGCACTGTGACCAGGTTAACACCTTCTTGACTTTATTGCTTGATTTTTTCCATGGAAAGTGTCTGTACTTACCTGGTGTCCTACTCCCTGGAACCTTCATGTACAACTGGACTGTGTTCATTCCCAGGATTGTATGACCAACATGGCTTAGAAGATTTCCTGCTGACACCACACGTACAAAAGCAGGAAGTTTTGTCAGTTCATGGAGCTGCAACTTCCACCTGCAGTAAAACAGCAAATCAACAACTGTGAATCCCTAAAGTTCATGGGATACTTTGGGAATTATATTAACAGCATTTTACAAAACTGTTAACATATAGGTTACAGGAATAGAAACTGTTACTGCGTGTTTTCATGTTTCTTGAAGAAAACGTCACCCACAATTTAATGTCTCATTCTGGAATTATACCAATTCATATGTCAATTTAATGCTAATGTTTAATTGAAATCCAAGTCTTAATTGTAGAACTGTTCATTCTGGCCTAAGTTCTCAGAAAATTACATTTCAGAATTTTATACCTAGTTTATAGTGATTGCGCATGCAACTGTGGTAACTGCATACACATTAGGTGTGCAATTGAGTGCACATACTTCTGAAAACTTAGGTCTCAGATTCCATAGATCCCTAACTTTAAGTTTGGAAATGTCACAAAAATTCCTGCTATTCTTTAAACTTGAAATTTCAGCACACATCACATAAAACCTCTATGCATTACACCGCAAACAATCCCCAATTAAAAAAAAAATCCCACCATGAATTCCCACCAGTCAACATCAGTATATGAAAGTGGAATTCCATCCTTATTCTTCTCTCCTGCTCAAATTAACACATGAAGTCTGTTTACTAAGGAGATAAGGATGGCTGTGGTGGTGAAAACAGCAGTTACAAAATCTGTTTCCCAGCTATTACGAGAAGCACTCCCCACTAACAACGAAGAGGCCCTGCAGGAACTTACAAGTTGATCCCACTCCCAGGCTGATCACAGGATCTCAGCAAATTTTAGGAAACTAGCACAAGAGGAATGAGGTCTTAATTTCACCCCTGAACAGAAATGACAACCCAAGTGGAAACAGCTGCACGTGTACCTCAGAATGGAAGGGAGATCCAGGAGAAAACTGGAGAAGCTTAGGCAGCATGCTCTAGGATACTGGAGCCAAAGAGAGCAGTGTGATAGGTTGGTACTTGGAGAGAAAGGTGGGATCAAGGAAAGGTTTTTTCCCCTCCTTCAAGATGGGGAAACAAGATCTTTAGCCATAGAAAGGGCTTAAAAATCCACTTATCTGCATAGCCATGACAAGTAAAAAGTCAGATTGGTTGCATGAGTGGGACCTTTGTCACTCTGATTACCTGGACTATAATGTTTTGATAAACGAAGTGCAGAAATTCCTAGTTGCAGCACCAGTTGGCACTGTTCAAGACTTGCTGCTGCTTCTCCCATATCACCCCAGCAGGTGACTGTCTCAGCAGGAAAGACAACCCCAAAAGTGCTAAGAAATGTCTGAGATCCTGGAGCACACTGGACAGCAGCACAGAACAGAGCTGAAACCAGGTGGACCAGAACAGTGCAACAGAGCACTGGGTAAACCTGATGCCATCAGGGCTCAAGCCAAAGGGAAACTTAATCACTTGGTGAATCAACCTGCAGGAGACCAGGACCATCAGGATTGGACTACAGATGGGGGGAGGGGAGGGGGAGAGAGAAGAGGAAGGGAGTACAGTGGCAGCAGATGAAGAGAAGTATCCAGTCACCTGGAGGAGCAACCAGATGGCCAGTGGGGGAATAAAGATGTGGGGACCCATTTAGCAGGAGGCTGGGGCTTTCAGGAGCTGCAAGGGGAGATCTCACCAACAGCAAGACAAAATCATCAATCCTAAACTGGGGGACTGCAGAACAAAGACAGACTGAGACAGTGAGGGGTTCTGACCATCTGGAAAGTGGGGTCATCAGACACAAGTTGCAGACAGAACTTGACCAGCATGTCTACAGTGCAATTAGACACTTATGGCTGGCCTGTGCCAGCTGACTTGGGCTCGTAGGGCTTGGGCTAAGGTGCTTTTTAATTTCGGTGTAGATATTCGGGCTCAGGCTGTAGCCTGAGCTCTGGCACCCTCCCACCTCGCAGGGTCCTAGAGCCGGGGCTCCAGCCCAAGTCCAAATGTCTACACCTACAGTGAAACAGCCCCTTACCCCAAACCCATGAGCCAGCATCAGCTGGCACAGGCCACCTGTGGGCTTTAATTGCAGGCTAGCCTTACCCTATGACTCATTCAGCAGAGAACAGAGGCCTTCAGGCTCAAACACTGGGGACCCCAAACCAATGGGAGGCAGGCAGGCAACCAATCAGAGGGAGACCAGAGCTTTTGGGTTCAAGTCGGAGAGGGAACCCAAAGAGCAGACCTGTTACAGAGATATGCAGCCTAGCCAGACACTGGATCAATGGGGAATGTCTAGAGACAGGAGAGCATTGCTTAGATTTTTGATAACTACTCTATGTTTTTCATAATTTCCCCATTCTACCTCTTAGCCTCACTCATGTGAAATATCTGTCTTTAAATATCAAATTTTCTTATATTATCCAGGTTCCTCTTAACTGCAGGGAGGGATCATGGCCTGGGACACTGGTGTATTTCTGCCTGGCAAGTAGGCACTGTGTACATTTTTCAAGCCTTGTTTGTAAACAGAAGGAAGAGAAAACGGTTAGATCTGAGGAAAATTGAGATCAAAGAGACAACAAAAAGGACGGGGAGTCAAAAAGTTAGAGGAAGATAGGGAGATCTCCATTCTAACCTCTTTGGGACAGAGATTTGTATTATTCTATTTATAAAATGCTACGTATATTTTGTGATATAACAACAACAAAGGAGAGAGTGGGATGAAGAGAGCTCTTGCTGGTTTTCAATTTTATTTTTGAAATAAAAGTGACCAATAACTTGGGTAGAGAAGTTTACAGTAGGGCAGACTGATTTAAATTGAAGTGATTTAAACCTTGTGTTGCATTTGTAGAGCCCTGCAAATCTGCGGGTATCCGCTTTATATCCACAGATGTGGATATCCACAGACCATTTTTGCGATTGCAGATTGGATGCAGATACAAATTTTGTATCTGTGCAGGGCTCTATGCATTTCTACTTTTCATCTATTTTCCTAAAGAAAGGTTGATTCTCAGTGGTTGGTATATTTGGTACTTCTTTTTGCTAACCAGGAGGATACATCATATCTATGCATATTTATTTATATAACATTCACTTACTCAGATTTTTAATTTTATGTTCAATGTCATTCACCATTTTCTATTTATTAGATTAAATTTTACACATGATATTCCCTAAACTCCATTAGGATGGATACTGGTTAGTTAGTTAAATTAAAATGCACAAAAAAGTATTTTTAAATATTATTAGTTACATGTAAATACTGTAAATGTTCTGGATACACAAAAAACAAAAGTCAGGTTATCAAAATCATGTTTTGCATTTAAAACTAACCGATTTATTAAACAAAGGAAGTATTATCTGTAGTTAGGAAATTGAACTATTTGTTTCGGGTCACCATGTCCTTCAAGATTTTAGAACTAGCAGATCTCATCCTCTTAGACCTTAGGGTTTTTTAGGCCTCGATTAGAAAAGAAAAAAAAAACCAAGCTTTCCTTCTTTGTTTAATGACAAGCTTGTTCAAAGTTAACTGAACTAGTTGAATAAACTCAAACTAAGAATATATTTTCTGCATTTACAGAAGTGGCTACTGCAGCACAAAGCTGGTTTAACTTCATCAAACTCTAATTCCAGGTGCTTGGCCAGTGAATTCAACCAGTTCAGTTCCTTGACTTTCTTTAAAACTTTGGCAGCAAACACGTATTGCTTGAATTTTTTTATGTAAATTAATATTATTTTAACAGATTACAGTAAATTTATTCCTTAACATAGGCTGTCAATTTCAAATTTGATTTTAAATAGGTTTCTTTTTTAAAAGAAAAATGTATTCAATTTAAACAAAATTGATTTTTACTGGTTTGTAGAGAAAGTGGGGGGTAGGAAGAGGATTTATGAGAAGATTGCATGAATCAGCACATAAAGAATGTCACACATAGGTACAGAATGGAATAATGGTCAGACTAATTTAAAAATGGAAAGACAGACATAAAATAGTATATTAGAGAGAGAGATTTTAATTTAAAATCCCATAAAAAGCAACTTAATTTGGTTTACAACATTCAGGTTTTATAGTATTGGAGAGTTTCTGCCTGAATTTCAGCCTTAGCTCACCTCTAACAGGAAATAAAACCTAACCTGGACAGACCAGCCTTTAGTGCATTTAGAGTCCTCAATCTCTTCCATCAGCCCAACCACTGTTCTACCTGTCCATGCACAGTTCCTTCTCCCATCTTTTTTATATGCATATTTTGTTTTAGCCATTAAATACAATTTCCCATTTCAGCTAGAGAAACACTCATTAAAGAAGACTAAAATGAAGAACAAGTTAGTATTGGGCAGTTCCTCATTCAAGTCAACGGACAGCTGCAGTGCTATGCACTGTTCGCTGTTCATAGATCAAGAGGAAATCCAGAATTGCAAAAGGGCTTCTTTCCTCTTCTATGGAAAGAATGCCCAGTCTCATTTTGCAATGAGGATAAAAAGAAGAAAGAAACTAGTTCTGCAGAACACATTCAGGAATTCAAAAGAAAAAAAAATCAGAAAGAAGTAGTGTAAAAGACCAAGTGAACAGAACAACAGATTGTTAGTGGCAAACTGAGTCAAGAGCAGAAGGTTAAATTAAGATATTACTGAAAGGAAACACTAGAAGAATCAGACAAGCTGTCTGTATCAAATCTGAAGTCACTCTGGACAAGAGTTGGGGACTTAGCTGAGAGACAAAAGAGTCAAGCATTCATTCAGGGAACATTCATAGGGGAGAGCATGACACAAAGACAGTATCATAGACAAACCTTGTGGGATTAAAATAAACCTTACTGAATTAGCGTTAATACCTTTGGGATCCATGGGTTAAAATGTAGTTGTGTATGTATTGTTGTAGAATTGTATGCAACTCCTTCAGAAGGAGGGGGAAGCTAATGTAATTCCTTTGCTTATCAGACCTTTGAAGCCATGCCCTGCAGAGGCTGGCATATACTAGTTCAAACTGGATTCTCCAGGGAAGAACAGACAAAAAGATTTTTGGATAAACAGCCTGGTTTTAAACAGACTCAGGACCTTCTTCCTGATCCAGCAGATGGCCAGGAACCTTGATCCACAGAGCGCTCCAATCCTTACGGAAGGGTTGGAAGGACTATACCTGCTGAGGCACCATAAGACTCTGTGCTTGTTCTGAACTGAAGCACAAGGAAACCCCTCAAATGGGGTACTGAAGGACTGCTCCTGCCAGAGCCCACATTAGGGTTGTCGTGAATTCTGTTAAGCTTAGTAGCATGTGTGTAGGTTCTTTTATTTTTTAATGTTTTCTCTCTAGTGCTTTTACTTTAAGAATAAAATTGACTTGCAGAAAAATTGCTGTGTGGCAACTATGAGTCACACTGTTAACCGTCTCTGAAGAGCAAGTAAGCAGGCCTGCTTGGACACAACTGGGAACAACACAGCGAAGGCAGAGGAAACTGTTCAGAGTGGGGATACCCTGGTTAGAAGAGAATGAGATGTGTCTCTCTGTGCAAGAGAGGTGACAGTTAGGGAAGCTGGAAGCCTGAGAGTGGGTGCCTTTGTTCTATCATAGAGACGGAATACAGGTGCAGTTGCCCTGAACTGTGACAGAGAGAACTAGAGGGTCTATACTTAATGGTTACCTGGAGAAAAAAGGATATAGGACAACCCAAACTGAACAGCCTTCAAAGAGGAAAAAGAGCAAGAAGATAAGCCCAACACCATTGCTATAGTCTACACATCCAAGATGCAGGATCTAAATGTGAGGCTACCGAAGGTGAGAACAGCGACAGATGCTAACTGATCAGAAAAAATCTACCTTTTAGAGCAGGGGTGACAAACTTTTTGGCCCGAGGGCCACAACAGGGTGGGGAAATTGCATGCAGGGCCACGAATGCACGGCTGGGGCAGGAGGCTGAGGTGTGTGTGTGGGGGGGAGGGGGGGAGTGGGCTGAGGTGTGTGGGGGGTATGGAGTGTATGAGGGGGTTCAGGGCAGGAGGTTGGGGTGCAGGAGGGATGCAGCAGAGGGCTCAGGGCATGGGGTTGGGGTGCAGGAGGGCGTTGGAGTGTGGCAGGGGGCTCGGGACAGGGGGTTGGGGTGCAGGAAGGGTTCAGGGTGCGGGCTCCGGCCCGGCACCGCTTACCTGGAGTGGCTTCTGGGTAGCAGCGGCACACAGTGGGGCCAGGGCAGGCTCCCTGCCTGCCTGCCCTGGCCCTGCGCCACTCTGGGAAGTGGCCGGCACCAAGCCCCTGCAGCCCCTGGGGGAGGGGGGGCAGAGGGCTCCAAGCACTGCTCTTGCCTGTGGGTACCTCCCCAGTTCCTGGCCAATAGGAGCTTCGGGGGAGGTACCCCAGGCAAAGGCAGCGCACTGAGCCCTCTGCCCCCCCCCCAGGGCCGCAGGGATGTGGTGCCCACTGCTTCTGGGAGCAGCGCGGGGCCCGTGGCACCACGGGGGTTGCAATCCTGCGGGCCAGATCCAAAGCACTGAGGGGCCAAACCCAGCCCGCAGGCCGTAGTTTGCCCACTCCTGTTTTAGAGTATAAAAAGATAGAGGCATCGGAAGAGGCAAGCCTTGGATCAGGATTTCTTGGAGAGAAGCAATTCCGGTGGGAGTAGGACGGAGGAATGAAGAAAAGGTGGTGTACAGGAGATTAAATAGGGATGCAAGAGTAGAGCCCAATGGGTGAACATTAAGCTTATGAGAGAAAATGGGAGGATATGATGAAGAGCATGAAGGGTGGATACATCACACATAAACCTATGTTTAAAAAACATTAAGGTTGCAAAATCAAGCTCTCAGAAGTTAGGAAATGTTGAACGACACAGAGTCCTGTGGAAATAACAGTATGTGATCATGATATACTGTCTTTGTACATACGCACAGACGGACCATGTTTGCTAACTTATGAGTTCATGACCCTGCAATCTAAATAATGTTCTTTTAATATGTTTTGTGCATGTAGTTTTCTAGGTTTATAAAAAAGCATATACAAAAAACAGAAACAAATATGGCACTGTACATATATCATATGGCACTGTACTGACACTCATGTGGTTAATCAGTATGGTTGGAACTTTTAGATCCACTATACAGACCTCTGCCACTTGGGTAACAGTACGTTATCCTCTGTTGGGGGATGAGATACTTTACCAATGGGTTTCACAGATATTTGCTGGCAGCAGAGGAATGGTGAGACTCAGGGATCTCGGGTTCTATTCCGAGCTCTGGAGGAGTATGCTTTGGTGCACGCAGAATCTTTTGCCCATTTCCCCAAAGTTTGACTCCTCCTATCCTGTTCACTCCATCCTGCACTGTCTCAGTCCAGCCTCTTCTATACCTCTGGTTCCTTGTCCCAGTCCTAGGGCAGGCACTAAAAAAACTACGGGGCTAAGTTGACCTAAGTTATACAACTCCAGCTATGTGAATAACGTAGCTGGAGTCAACATATGTTAGGGCAACTTATTTCAGTGTCTACATCGTGCTGGGTCGACGGGAGAAACTCTCCCATTGACTTACCTTATGCTTCTCATTCTAATGGAGTACCGGAGTCAACGGGAGAGCGATCGGTGGTCGATTTAGTGGGTCTTCACTAGACCCGCTAAATCGACCCCCAGTAGATCGATCACCACATGTCAATCCCCCGGTAAGTGGAGACAAGCCCCCAGTCTCCAATCCTCAAGAATTCTCATTTCAGTCCCAGTCCTCTTTCCCAGCGAATACTAGTCTCTCTCTCTAGGCTCACTAGCTGAGTACCAATCAGCATTATACTAAAAGAAAATGGAAGCAAATTACATTATTTTCTCTTGAAATGTGTGCATAGTCTCTTAAAATACAAGCCTCCCGTCGGAACTCTTTGCTAAGAAAGGAGAGTTAGGAGAGAAGATGAAGTCTTTTGGAAGTGCATTTTTAAAGTCTTAATCCATACTGTGTGAAATCCTTGGGAACAAACAAGATGAGAGAACAACAGACTGGTGTTTACTTTTATACACAGAATGACACAGACTAGGAGATATGTAAAGGGATGTTTTGTATGGGAAGGGTGTGTGCTGGTGCTATACACGCGGTTTGTCTTCTAAGCTTTATTTTCCTCTCAATTATGCTACTAAGAAGCCTCAAGGCCTTATGATAAAATCCTAACTTTCCTTCAAGCTCTCTCTATGAACAACATGCAGCTCAACCTTTAAAAACACTTTCAGTCTCACATCATGAATTTGTTTCTGTTTGTTGTAGAACTTTTGCAACTGGCATCTACTTGCCTCAAAACACCAAGAATTTAACTGTATAAGTTAATTATACAGTTTAGGGGTTGGGAATGAATAAATAGTTAGTTCAGGGGTTGGGAATTCTAACACTTTGCAAAGATGTGTGTTTCCAGTATGGCAATGTGGTGTTGCTGCTGTGTTATCAGAAAAACATGCATTTCTTTTAAACTGCCGAAACAACTGTTATGTAGCCAATGATAAGATAAGCAACTCTAAGATTAACTGGGAGCCAAATCCAAATACATATCAGACAATGATAGGGATATAGTATGTATAGTTTTATTAAACAGCAACAACAAAAAGTAAAATGAGCTACAGGAACCTAGATGTGAGGAAATAAAATAGGAAACTCTCTAGATAAATAATAAAGGTGGGCATGTTGGCTCAACTTTGTTTATAACTATAAAAAATGACAAATTACATAGAGACTCACTTTTTGTCGTCTGACAGATCAATGTTGGTCCCAAATTTGATTGTTTTGAAAGGTCCTCTTCTTCTCCTACCAGAGCTGTAAAAATTATGAAAACATATGAAGTATATCCTTTGGAAAAGAAACTATAGAAGTATTCTATTTATACCTAACTCACTTATCAGAAGATGTGGATTCATTATCTGAGTGGTCCTTGTGGTGACTCTTTTTCTCATTTTCCTCCTGCAAAACAAAAACGTGACATTTCCTATCACTTTATCATATAGTATTAATAGATTTCATCTCAAACCAAATAAAATATGAAAACCTTTGCATCTATAATTTTTATATGGACAATTTTTAGAGATGGTCCAGAGGTTGCTTTGAAGATTAGAGGGAAACTGGGGATAAGAATGAGATAGGAATAGTGTTTTTGTTGACTTCCATAAAAGAGGAAAAGGAACATTGTGTCATGAACGTCATTTTAACATGTACATTTTACATTTCTTTGCTACTAGTAACTTGTTAAGAGAGAGAAAAAAATCTAATTTGAAAATACTGCAGTCATCTATGCAATTTTTTTCATGCAAAAGTTAATGACAATAGAGGCTTTCCAGCTGACCTCTTGTAACATGCCAGTTCATATGCATTATCAAACATTAGCTGCTCTGGAAGCCTATATGCATTCTTTTCCTTCTATTTCTTAAAGTTTTGATACAGCTACACTATGACAAACTTAAGAGTTGAGAACGTTAACATATTAGCTCTATATTTTAAAATTTATTGAAAGCAAATTATGCACACACTTTTACATTCACTCCCCTTCTTCCCTACTGACAGAAATATTAGTTTGGCCCAGCACCCCATCTCAAATACTTTGCATATTTCTAGATTCTTTCTCTGACAATAACCAGGGCTCCAGCCACACACCTCCCCAACCCCACTCTCTGGGTAAGATTCTGCCCCATCCTCTGACCCCTTTCTAGCTTACCTTATGGCCCTGAGAACCAGTGGGGCTTAAGGCTTCTGGCAGCCCCCACCTTCCAACAGCGTTGGAATGATCTGGAAGAATACAATCCTCGCTCACTTCCCCAAACAGCAGCCGGAAATCTTCAGTGGATATCCCATTTCCCCAATCACCATTGCAGATCTAGAAAAATCCCATTTGTGTCCCTGATCAGCCCAATCCAGGTGCCATCAAAATCCCCCAATGTACCCCCTCCAGAATGTCCTTGATTCCTTCGCCTGCTTCTCTCACAGCCCATAATTAGTCCTCTCCACTTTCTTGTAACTACAAATCCAGACTTGGATCTCCTACCACATATTACTGCTTCTAAATCATCAGTGCTAGAACTAGGGATGCTATCGTACCCCCTGGTTTGAAGTAGTTTCCATCATATACAGCATTTACAGTTTAGTTCAATAGCTCTCAGCACTCCCACTATACAAACTGTTCCAACACCCTGGTCTAATCTGCTCACAAAGTTCTTGTTTCTCCTGTCTGCAGTGCAAGTTCTAACTTAAAAGTTCTCCTGTCCTTGTCACCTCACCCAGCCCACCACCACTTCCCTTGTGGTTAAAGTGAAAATACCAGCCCTCGGCCCTCTGTTACTGCTGCTTCCCAACCTCTTCTAAGTTAGAGCTGGTCAGAAATACCTTGCACTCTTTGCTCTATTTAGCTTAGTATTTTCATGTATCTAGGATCACATCTGTGTGGAGCTTTCAGGAGTTCCCAAGTTAATTCCAAGGATGTACTCACCACTAGAATTTGGGGCCACAAAAACTAGAAAACTTTTTTTTTTTTTAAATATTAGATAATGTTAGCAAAAAATGTATTTAAAAAAACATGAACACTTCACTTTATGTATTGAAACAATGTTTTTATAAAAAGAAAATATTAATTTTAGAACCTGAGGCATTCCCAAATATAGGGGCAATTACATAATAATAAACACAGAATGCCATTACATAATATCAGATATGGAAAGCATTAACAGACATATTTCTGAAACTATAACATTATTTCTACTGTATCAAACACTTGAGTTGAAGGAAAACAGTGCGTGTGGGCTTCTAAAAAGCAGCACATAAACATTATATCACCATACTCTGAATAAAGAAATTTTATTTCAAAGTACTTTTCAGTTGGAAATTGAGAAATAGTCTGTAAAAATACTATTTGTAAAGTTTATTTTAAAGTTTTAAATGCATTTTTAAAGTTCTCAACAACTTTTAAATCTGAGTTTACATACTACTATATATCAGTTTAAGTTAGTTTTAAATGTATGTAAAAGTGATAACTAATAGTCTTACACTGAAGAAACTAAAGGTTTTTGTGCGGAACACTTTATAGTCTATTTGCCCATCCATTCACAGGGAATTTATGTGCTTAGCTGTGCCTTTAGCATTAATGGGAATCCCCTTCTTCCCAATATCAACTGATGGAAAAGACTCCTTAAAACATGATCAGATGATTTTTTTTTTGGAAGTTGTTACTGAGGACAAGTTGGTTGCAGAATTACTGTGTTCTTTATAAAACAGTTAAGATGTACTTACCCTTAATGACTCCTGGAATGAGGAGGCCTGGTACTGTGCATATTTAGCTATTGTAGTATGAGATCTACTGCTTTCGCAACGCCAGATTTTCTTTGTTCCAGTGGGGTCCCAGTTTTCATCTGCTGGTTGAAGTAATTGTGTCCTCACTTCTACTATGTGTTCATTATTTGCTTCTACTAATGTTTTAGTAGAGAAGAGTCCTAGATCTAAAGAACATTAATACAGTTCATAAATAATAGTGCAGTATAATGAAAAGGTTAAATTATACATTGGGAAGGTAGAGATTAATATATTTAAAAGAAACTAAAGGTATATACCGAAGCACAACATTTGATATTTTACCTGAAAAGGAAATGTGTAATTTCTCAGCTTTAATAAACAAAACTCAGTTTATTTAGGTTTCACATTAAATATTTTCATGTAGTAAAAAGCCTTCCCCACACAGGATTGTAAAAGCCCAAAAGAGACTACACTGCCTAAAAATGTCCTTCTCAGAAAAGGACATATGTATTACTAGCAGATATGACTAAATCTGCTATTTCTGAAAACATGTATTTCGGACAAATCCTGGGCTCTACAAAAAATACTTCTAATAAATAATAAGCATACTGAAGAAGTACAAAAATTTTAATCCATAAATCTCAAAATGCTTTACCAATACAGGTGAATTATCCTCCTCCATTTTACAGATGGGAAAACTAAGGCAGAAAACAGTGTGGGCAAAGAGTTTCAAAGATAGAAGCCTCATGTTAGGTTTTGAAACAGATGGTTAGGCACCTGCTTGACTAAAGTCAATGGGAGCTGCTGGATGCGAAGTTCTTTTAAAGTACCACAGAAATACTGCTTAGTTTGCAGACTACATATTACCCCAATTCCTTGTTATGCAAACATGAATATATTAAGGAAATAAAACTGACTTTTGTGAACACTTCAAAGATTTCCCCAAACTTCCCTACATACATATACATTCCTTTAGAAAGAAAAAAGTCTACCCTGTGCTTTGTTTTTTTGTATAAAACAAACTTACCTAATTTAAGAGCTCCAGCAAGGCCACGTATTACAGTAACAGGATTGTTTGGATTTGTACAAAATTGATGTAAAGGTGGAAAGAAAGCATCACGTTTATTTTCCAACTGTGAATAACAAAGGATTATTAGGTCTCAGGGGAAGTCAGACTTTTCATTAGTAAAACAACAAATAATAAAACAGGAGGAGGTCAGGAATGCTATCCATTTTCATGCACTCCAGTGAATTAGCAGTTATATCACACAATATTTTCTCATTAAATACTGATTTCACTCCTTTTGAAATTAAATTACTTATTATAATTTACTCCCTTGTAGAAATTCTGTCCAGACTGCTTTGGTGCAAGGCTTTTCTAAGCTCAATTTTGCTGCAGTTTATTTCTGTATTTGACAACAGATCCAAAAATCTAGTAACATGTATTCTCTATAGCATCCCTTCAGTATTTTTACCTCAGCAGAGCTCCTAACTTAATTTCTTGTTCCTCCCCAAAGAACATATATATTACAGAAATTAGTTATTTTAATAATTAAGAGTCACAGAATTATTTTTGTCCTCTACTGTACAATCTCCAAATCTACCAAATTTTTTTTTAGAACAAGACAATACTGTTTGTTAGACTATTTTCAAAAGTTATAAGATAATCCTTTAGATAATGTTAAAAGGAAACTGCCTAACTAAAACAGAAATGTCATTTACATTGTCTCTACCATTAAGTAGAACAATTGATTTTAGTCAGTTTTTAAAAAAAATGTTTAATTACTACATTGTTAGTTACATCTAATTTTGCTCTTGTTGCCAATCTTTCAACATTTTGCCTCTAGGGGTCAGTATAGGTCATGTCTCCAGAGCAAATGTTAATTTCACTGTGTGGATAGAAACTATGGAGATGCTGTATGAGTCTAAGTTACTCCTCCATGACCAAGGAACTTTACACAAAATTTGAGACATTGCTCAATTCTGATGTCAGAATGTATTGCCATACCAGAAAGTAGGCATGAGTAAGGGAAATCTCTCATGAAAGCTTTTGCACCTCAGGTTCTTCCTTATATTAACTTTTTGCTATAATATTGTTATTGCAACTTTAATTGATTTTCTTTGCTGTATTTTGATATGGACAGGAGAGTTCCATTTAGTTATCTGCTCATATAAACATTTGAGTAATCCTATGGAAATGCATTTTAAAATATTTTATAAATCCATTTGAATTATTACTGAGAGTTGTGTCTCATAAATTGTCTGACTTTTTAAATGAGTCCTTGAAGTACTAAAAATGTAAAAAGCATTCCTAATGTGTTTTCGTTTCAATTTAGCAATCACACTGGAATTCTCAGTTTGAATCACTTACAGTGTTTTTCTTTGTAAATATATCACAAGATTCTCTTTGGGGTCAAAATTCTGCCTTTTCACATGTTTGCACCCCTGTAGTAAAATTTAGCTCTGAATAAGATACTTTGTTTCAATACATATCTAAATTAAAAAGCTAAGTATATAGTTACAAAAGCCCTAACCTTTTATTCCTACCAGTCGGATGATACTTACATAAATACTAGGTGTAGGTGGATTCAACTTGTCCTTTGGCAAGGGAGGGTATGGTGGAGGCGGTGGTCGTGGAGGTGGACATTTATCCAATAAAATGCTACTGTTAGATAAGCCATTTTTACCCAGATTCCTAAAAAGGAAAGAGAGCTGTCTGTGTGAACATTTGATTAAAAAAATTACAAGTACAACAGAAAATATTAATGATGTACAAGGATAAACCATAATTATGGGGTAAGTGGAACCTCCAGGACATATCTTAATCAAGGATTCTCATTTAGTAAGATGACACTATTTTAAATTATTCCCACTATTTCCCTCTCCCCACATTTACAAAAACACCACCATTAGTTAAAAATATAACTAATCTCAAAAGAAAGAAAATAATCTAACTTATAATTTAACACAGCAAATAGTTTTTAACTTGAAGTGCAGTAGAACCTTATTAACTGGCACTGACTACCAGGTGATCCATTCATAGCAGTGAGGAACAAAAAATACTTTTCACATCAAGTCTATCTGGTAATAGTGGACATAGCATTATTAAATTGGTAATACACAGAAACTCTCACAGAATTTCATACAAAAGGCTGTTACGTCACAAACTGCAAATTTGCAATCACCGAGTAAGAACACATATGATTAAAAAACTACCATGCAGTAATGTACTTCATTCATTTATTTTGACAAGTTTAATTTAATACTTGTACTTCACTGTCTACTAGCATATACATATTGTAGAATAATTTGTTAAAGTCACTCTGCAGCACTCAACTTCTAAATCTTTCCTGTGAAGCACAGTAAGACTAAATTATTATGCTTGAACATTACTGAAGTGAGAATTAACGAAGATATACTGCGGTTTTTTTTGGTCTAGGAGTGGGACTATACAGTTACTCTTAAGTACAAAATTAATAATCTTTTCCCCCCCAAACAAATGACATTTTATATGCATATAAAAATATGGGGCTTATGTTGCACAGTTTCATCTTAAATCCTTTACTCTTCTCTAACCTACAAGGATAAATGTACAAAACATGATTTATTTTAAAAGAAGAGTGTGATGCCAAGAGGACTTGAGATCTTGAAATAGTCTCGATATCTAATATACATGGCCCTATTTCAGACTAAAAATAGTCACAAAATCTTTCCCAACAAATGATCAATACAAATAGCCCTCTGTCACACACACTATCATTCAAAACAAGAGTACAGATAAGAACCCTGAGAAAGGGCATCATCAAAATTCATCATGTTGTATTCGAACTCTGGTGTATGAGAAGTTACACATGTAGCTCAGCATAAGCGGTAAGGACATGTGATGAATTGTCAGTGAATACCAGTCATTGCACTGCATGTATTTTACTTGCTAAACTAATATGATACTAGATCAGTTTCTGATGTAGTAAATTCAGAAATTAATTGGAATGACTGCACAACAGTGGAATCAAACCCAAACAAAATGACCCTGTGCTGATTCAATGCAGTGTTTGAAATTTTCTATTCTTAAGGAGAAGAAACTCAAAATTATTACTCCCACAGCTACTATAATTTTGCTTCCCATAGCACATATAGTTCTGCAGTTGGTATTATTGCATAGTATTATTTGTGATGTGATCTATCACCTAGGAGTTCAGTCAGGAACCAGGACCCCACTGCGCTAAGTGCCATACAAACACAGAAGAAAAAGACAGTCTCTGCCTCAAAGAGCTTACATACGGTACAAATTTTAATGCCTTAATGTATCATGTTCACTTTGCCTATTACAGTTGCTGCACAAGGCCCTGACTTGGCACAGCACTTAAGCATGTGCTTAAATCCATCAGAAAAGCACGTGCTTAAATGTGTTGCTCAATCAGGGCTTAAAATATCAAACAATGTTGCAGTTGTACTTCACTGTTGCATACTGAAATATACCCACCAAGTTACACTTATAGCTGGGTGGTAGTTGAACTGGACATCTGTCACGCAAGAGGTGACTAGGGCGGGAAGGGGTTATGCAGCCAGAAGATGGGTTGGACTATTGTTAGTGTAGGGTGACCAGATGTTCCGATTTTATAGGGACAGTCCGGTTTTTGGGTCTTTTTCTTATATAGGCTCCTACTACCCCCCATCCCCTGTTCCAATTTATCATATTTGCTGTCTGGTCACCCTATGTTAGTGGGATGTCCACACACATCAATTTACAATCTTTTGATCACACATTGACAGGTGCCTGCTTTAGGATTGCAATCCCAAGCATATAATGTGCCCTTCAGAGCTGGTGACATGCTAAACTGGACACTTCCTTGGTACCAAACACATGTGCTATTTCAAAGGTTCTCAAATGTCACTGTACCGCGACCCCCTTCTGACAACAAAAATTATTACACGACCCCAGGAGGGGGCCAAAGCTGAAACTTGAGCCCTGCTGCCCCAGATGGGCGGCCAAAGCCAAAGCCCAAGGGCTTCAGCCCTGGGTAGGTGAAACGTAGCCTGCGCCCTGCCACCCAAGGCTGAAGCCACTCTTGGGCTCTGGTCCCGGGCCCCAGCAAGTCTAATGCCAGTCCTGGCAACCCCATTAAAACAGGATCCCGACTCACTTCGGGGTCCTGACGCACTGAGAACCGCTGATCTATCTGTAAGCAAGATAGATCTTGAATGGTCAAGATTAAAATTGAGCAGTCTTAAAAAACCCACAGGTGTACATTCTATTTCACTGTGCAATGCCCCAATACACTCATATGCAAACTGAAGAGACATTAAAAGTTCAGTATAAATGAAGGAACATTTTGTTATTTCTAATCACCTGTCTTCAAACACCTGAAATAAATTTGGTCTTTGTTGTACGTTAAGTCAATGGCAAGTTTTAATAAATCATTTTAATTATACGAACACTTTGTACCATGTGATTTTCCCCCTAAATTATGAAAATACCTTCTTCACATCTGGACATTAAAAATAGATGAATAGATTTTCTTCAAACCTTACAAAATAGAAAATCACTCATTTGTTTGAGCAGAGAACAAACATTAGAAATTTCTATGGGAACAAAGAAATCAGGGAATGAACAAACAGTTCATCATGTTTAGTATTCTGTGTCTAACAGTAGTCCATGCCATATGCTTCAGAGGAAAGTGCAGTAAACCTCACAACTACTGAACAACCTGTTTATAAGGAATTTTCTTCCTAACCCCACAGATATTTCCTGAGACATTATATCCCTTAATAAAAAACCCCCTATAATTGTGGATGGTGCCATTATGCAAATACATTTCTAATCCTTTTAAAAATCCTAATAAGCTCTTGACCTCAATAACATAAGGTGGCTGAGAGTTTCACAGGTTTCTTATACATTGTGTAAAAGTAGCATTTCATTTTTTAAATCAGGGTTAAATGCATCTTTCAATCTCACTAGGTATCACCTTGTTCTTGTGTAACCTGAGTTATTATTTCACATACCTATATCATGTTGCCACTTATTCCCCTGTCCAAACTTAACAGTTCTCTTTTCAATCTCTCCTCAGATGAAACTTTTCACGCCTCTTTTTTTTTTTGCCCCCATCTCTGGACTCCTAGCTTTGCTATACTTCTTTGAGAGCCAAACTGAACCTTTAGACCAGGTGAGGGCATATTATCATTATGCAAGGATATAACATTTTCCATCCCATTCTTTACACCTCTGTAGTGGTGCCCCTTATGTCCTTCCATGCCTCAGTTTCCCTGCTGGTTGATAGTCTACCTTCTCAGTGATTGGGTTGTTCAGCCCTCAAGCCAAACCAAAAACTTTTCCCCTTCCAGGTTACACAAAGTCCAAATGAAAGGAGAGTCCAAATACAAAACCTTCACCTAGTCCCTCTCGCTAGGCCACAGCTGTCCCCCAAAGGGTCTGTCTGAACTTTCCCCCTGGGTGCAAGATTACCAAATTAGTCTTTCACTCCTTGACCGCAGGGATCCTTAATTCTTTAGTTGGCAGAGCCACCCTCTCTTACGGAATACACCACCTGCAGATGGCACTACTGAGGCAGAGGAACTCATGCCCTCTATCTACCACAGGCTCCAACTTAGCAGCCCTAAACAATGAAGTAACTGTCCACTCCAGCCTCAACTCCTCTCTTTCACTCTTCCTCCTAAAGCTACTTCCTATATTTGCTTGTCAGCCAACTTTCTCTTTATCTCTTTTCTGGTCTTTCCCACACCAAACCTGAGAGAGTTGCATTAGGCCAGACAGGCCCAATCAGCCAATTAAGCAGCCAATAGGGGTGATTTAGGCTGTGTAGAGAGTGCTAGTTAGAAGAAAGCTCACCTGTGAGGGAACAGGCAGGGCTTCTCTAAAGCCAGCAGGCTGGCAACAGTGTGAGCAGGGAGGAAACCTGCAGTCTCTCTCTCTCTCATTCTCTGAGGCAAGGGAAAAGGAAGGGGTGATAGGAACCCCTGAGGAAAGGGATATTATGCTAAGAGGAAGGGTTTACCTAGTAGGTCAAGAGATAGAGGTCTGACTAGGAAGGGCGGAGAATGAACAGCTTGGAGAAGCATGGTAGGAAGTAGTCCACGTGTGAAAGCAGTAAGGTAGATGTTACTGCAGACCTTACTTGATTGCTGTAAGACCCTGGACTGGAACTCAGAATAGAATGTAGGCCTGGGTTCCCATACCATCTGCTGTACAGTGTTATTGCTAGGGGCAGTCAGTAGAAAGATTGATGGAATCACTGCACGAGTGACATAATCAGGGCAGGGGGCCTGAGGATGGCCTGACAATGCTAGTGCAAAAGGACTTTGAAAAGACTCCACAGGATGGGTAATCACTGTGGGACCTGACCAGAGGACTGAATCACAAAGCAGTCATGCTGCAACTCCGTAAACAAGAAAAGAATTGCAGAAGGCAGAGGAGAAGAAAGGAGGCACTGAGCTAGGTGAAGCCAAATTGCCAGAAGAAGGCACCACGCAGCAGTGCATAGAGCATACCCTGACAGTCTCCTTCTCAATGGAAGTCTCACCAAAGGTAGCTGCACTCTCTAGGCCCCTCCCTCTCTTTCTTACCATAGGAAGACCCTCAACATGTCTGCCACTTGCCTCTTCCTTGATCTCTTTCCACACTCAGCAAAATAAAATAAATAAAAAAAATAATCCCAGTCTCTTCCCCAGCATGCATTACTGTCAAGTCTACCAGATTTTCCTTGTCCTGGCCAAAATAGGGACTAGGTCTCTAACTTCCCTTAAAGGGACAGAAAGAACTTTTAACATCTTCCTTCCTTTTTTTTTTTTGGACCTCTCTGCGCTAGGAGTGGATGTTTTCTTTCATAATTAAGTCCAAAGCTGACAGTGACAAGTTACAAAAGGTCTCACAAAACTGGGTGACGGCACAACAAAATGGCTGATGAAATTCAGTGTGCTAAGTGCAACTATACGTACAAAATAATGGGGTCTAAATTGGCTGTTACCACTCAAAAAAAGAACTTGGAGTCATCATGGATAGTTCTCTAAAAACATCTGCTTAATGAGCAGCAACAGCCAAAACAGTGAATGGAATGTTAGAAATAATTAAGAAAGGGGCAGATAACACAGAAAATATCATAATGCCACTATATAAATCCATGGTACACCCACATCTTGAATACTGAATGCAGTTCTGGTCACCTCATCACAAAAATGATATATCCAAACTGGAAAAGGTACAGAGAAGGGTAACAAACATGATTAGGGGTACGAAACAGCTTCCATATGAGGGGAGACTAAAAAGATAGACTGCTCAACTTAGACACGAGATAACTAAGGGGAATTATGATAGAGGTCTATAAAATTATGACTGGTGTGAAAAAAGTGAACAGGGACATGTTATTTATCCCTTCACATAACACAAGAACCACTGGTCACCCTGTGAAATTAACAGGCAGCAGGTTTAACAAACAAAAGGAAGTACTTCTTCAAACAACACACAACCTGTGGAACTCATTGGCAGTGGCTGTTGTGAAGCCCAGAAGTATAAGTGGATTAAAAAAAGAAAAATTCATGGAGGATAGGTCCATCAAAATGGCTATTAGCCAAGATGGCCAGGGAGGCAACCCCATGCTCCGGGTGGCCCTGAACTACTGACTGCCAGAAATTGGGACTCAACGACGGGATGGATCATTTGATAGTTTCCCTGTTCTGTTCATTACCTCTAAAACATCTGCCACCGGCCACTGTTGAAAGACAGGATACTGGGCTAGATGGACCATTGATGAGTATTCTTATGTTCAGCCTTCTGCAGTGACCCTGAGTGTTTCTGCTAAATGGTTAGATTACATTTTGAACTCAAATGTGTATGAGTTCAGATTAATCTTTCCAATGTACATTACCTTAATTTCTCTACACTGAATTTCAGCTACCATTAAGTTGTCCAATCATTCTGCTTTGTTAGGTCCCTCTGTAATTCTTCAAAGATTTCTTTTTTTGACAAATATAAATAACTCATCTGCAAATACTGCCAATCTGCATTCACCTCCTTTTAAAAATCATTATTAAATATATTTAACACATGCCAGTCTTCCTATTTATCCTCTGGGGTAGGGTGTGTGTGCGTGCATACTTCTGAATATCAAGGCCTAAAAGATTTTTCCAGAAAGAAATAAAATGTTCTTGTTCCTCTTTAAAAACAAACAAACAAAAACAAACCCCCAAAACCCTGAAATATCCGCAATGTTAAATCCGCTTGCGTGGACGAATTTGTGGGGGTTTCAGAGAATGCAAATGTTAAGTTTCCATATTTAACTGAAGGAGGGATAATAATGAGTCTTTAAGAAAGGCATTCTTTCTCCCATGTGTCAATTCGGCACTCAAACAGAAGTTAACAAAAACGAATAGTTCAGTTGACGAAAAATTAAACACTCAAACTTTAACTCTCAGTTCTCGTGGTATCATTTTACTAATTCAACAGTCATTCACAGCAGACAAGACCAGAATTTCTAACTAAGAAAAAAAATCTTTTTGGTAACAGTCCTCTTAGATTTTCTACACCATAAAAACAAAACAAAACGTGCATAAATTTTTTCTTCCTCCACCTTTAGCCTTTCGTCATGTTGAATAAACCATTTATTCCTACTATATTTTCTGTCTCATAGCCAGTTTCTAATTTATGACAGAATTTTACCTCTCACCCCAGCTACTTAGTTTCCTTAATAGCCTTTTGTAATGGACTTTGCAAAGGCTTTGGACTTTTGTAATGGACTTTGCAAAGTCCAAATGAGTATCAACCAGTAATACTTTATGCTCTGCTGAAGTGCCCTAAGAATTTTAGCTTACTGATTAGTCATAGTTTTCTTTTTCAGTGTAATCTAGGTGTTTTATAACTATCTTTATTTACTGTTCCAAACACTTTCCTTGGTACTACGTGCGACTCCTCACTGGACTTCATTTATGACAGGTTTCAGAGTAGCAGACGTGTTAGTCTATATCTGCAAAAAGAAAAGGAGTACTTGTGGCACCTTAGAGACTAAAATTTATTTGAGCATAAGCTTTCGTGAACTACAGCTCACTTCATCGGATGCATTCAGTGGAAAATACAGTGGGGAGATTTATATACACAGAGAACATGAAACAATAGGTGTTACCATACACACTGTAACGAGAGGGATCAGGTAAGGTGAGCGATTATCACCTTTTGTAGTGATAATCAAGGTGGGCCATTTCCAGCAGTTGACAAGAACTTCTGAGGAACTGGGGGTGGGGGAAAGGAAATAGTTTTACGTTGTGTAATGACCCATCCACTCCCAGTCTTTATTCAAGCCTAAGTTAATTGTATCCAGTTTGCAAATTAATTCCAATTCAGCAGTCTCTGGTTGGAGTCTGTTTTTGAAGTTTTTTTTGTTGAAGAATTGCCACTTTTAGGTCTGTAATCGAGTGACCAAAGAGACTGAAGTGTTCTCCGACTGGTTTTTGAATGTTATAATTCTTGACGTCTGATTTGTGTCCATTTATTCTTTTACGTAGAGACTGTCTAGTTTGGCCAGTGTACATGGCAGAGGGGCATTGCTGGCACATGATGGCATATCACATTGGCAGATGTGCAGGTGAACGAGCCTCTGATAGTGTGGCCTCAGATGTTCTTGTCAACTGCTGGAAATGGCCCACCTTGATTATCACTACAAAAGGTTCACCCCCCCACGCCACCCCCCCGCTGGTAATAGGCTCACCTTACCTGATCACTCTCACTACAGTGTATATGGTAACACCCATTGTTTCATGTTCTCTGGATATATAAATCTCCCCACTGTATTTTCCACTGAATGCATCCGATGAAGTGAGCTGTAGCTCATGAAAGCTTATGCTCAAATAAATTTTTTAGTCTCTAAGGTGCCACAAGTACTCCTTTTCTTTTTGGACATCTGTAATTCTCAGGATCAACCACCAGCATTTTAAAAAAACAGATTCACTTAAAATTCTTACTTGCTTTAATAAACTTGGCTATTTGCTCTTCAAATTCCCATCTTCTATTTTATCACCCAAAATGTAGGCTTCTTTCTACTGTCTTAACTTGTGTTGAATTTTTTTTTTTTTCCGGAGGCTACTTATTTGACAAGTAAAACTTTGAGCTTTCAACATTTAAACCATTTTTTGCCTTTTTGTTTTTTTTTCTCTCTCTTTCTTGTTTTAGGGTTATTCACTATTTATACTCCTGTCTTATTGTAGCCTTCCATGCTGGACTTTATTTAAAAATAAACAAACAAAAATAAAGTGAGGAATTAAACTAAACAAGGCCCCTTTTCTACAGATTAGTGGTATTGTGCTGATTTCTGATATGATCCCTCATATGAGATGCTGTATTTAATTACATTGTGCCTCACTATTATTTAGTAGGTCAACTATACTTACTTCTTGCACCAACACCTGTGCATTACTTAGTTCCAAGATGAGAATAACTTGTTCTAGAACTACATGATCCAGAAAGCAGCCCTTTACAGGTGTTGAGAAATTGCTTCTCTAGCTATTTTAAAGCTATAAACACCAGAGAGAAGACTATTCTGTATGTCCACAGCAGACCTCTGAAGAATATCCAAGTACTAATGACAAACGTTAGTAAATCTTCAATACCCCAGCAGGTTAGTATGTACTAATAGAGGCCAGGACAGAATAGGAGTAAGGGGAGAATTGGTAGACCACGTATAAAAAAGTAGAAAATTATGTTCAACTATCCCCTATCCTCCAAAGCTCCCTAATCCAAAGAAATTCCAACATGGAAACAGGAGGGTAAAGAGAACCAAATATTCCCAGAAAGGAGTAGCAGCATCACAGGGGGAAAAGTAATAATTACTTGAATCTGGGATGAAGGCTTCTATTGGTAGAAAAAAAACCCTCAACATTTTCCCCAAAAATATTCTGAACACTGCATTTGAAATAAAGACTATGATGAGAATTCCCACTCCTGACAAAAATTAAATTAAAGCATTGAAACTGAAAGGCTCCAGGATTCACTGAGAACTAAGCAAAATGAATAGTATTTTTTCCCCTAACACAAAATATTACATTATTTATCCATGTATTTCTTCTACACTTTACACATGGGAAAATGTATAATGGGTAGCACAAATTTGACGAGAGCATTATTTTGGGTTAAAAGGGATTCAATGTTGAAGAAATCTTCCAACGTACATTAAAAAAAATCAAAATGAACAATTCCCCGCTCCCCTGATTCCTGTGTTTTATGGTTGGTTCCAGACACCCAGTTTTCTGTAATTAAGTCAGTCCTGTATTTGGGACATAACGTCCATCACAGACTGACGTAATAAACTTGAGCAATATTACAGGATCAAACAAATGAAAGAGAGCTGTGAGGGAGAAGGACCTTAACAATTAACTTGGGTACCTTCAGTAGGGAACAGAGAAATACTAGGGAAAATATTAATATGTACATTTCATATCCCCAAAGTTTACTCCAGAGCAACTGCCTGCCTTTAGATATGAACTAATGATTATGTTAGTATTTATTTTTAAGTTCAGTATTTCTCTTGTGGGTAGTTTGAGTGATTTGTACATCAATGTTTCCACTGAAAAATGTTAGCATTATTTTTCTGATTAAAAACAATATTTTAATTGTAAATGGGCTGTCTAATGGAGGATGCATCTGCAAGGATGCCTTCCAATTGCAATTATTGCTTTATTTTTTTCGTCCTGGATCGAAAGGACCTGCAGATTTTGCACTTGTCTGTTTGGTGCTCTTCCCCCTGACACTTCAGGCACGAGTTGTGGGGGTTGCCCATTGGCATGGGCTTATTGCAGGTCCCAAACGGTTTAAACCCTTGGCTCTGAGGCATGCCCTGGAGCCGAGGGAAGGAAAGGGATAGGGTGGAACCCCAGTCCCTAACCAAAAGTGTAACTCTAAACTAAAAACTGAAACCTAAGCTAAAGGAAGCACTTGCGAGGCAAGCAAACGCTGTTCCATCGACTGTCACTGGTGGTAAGACGGAACTGAAGCGGGGTTGGGTCGGCAGGATCATATATTGAGCACCATAAAGGTGCCACCGCAGGGGTCTCCATGGCCGACCCAATGGGTACTGCTAAGTGAAAACTTTCCGACGATCGTACACGTGGTGCATGCCCACCCTGACTGGAATTGACATGAACAAGCACTCGAAGAACCACCACACTTATGCCTGCTTTGGTTCATTGCCACTACTGCTCACAATTGATAAAATAAGTATGACAAACTATACTTAAATTCACAGAAGTATCCATCAGAAGTAGGCTATTTGTTAGTGGGAGCAACAACTATTCACATACTATCAGCAGAGGACTTAATGTTTTCAATCAGACAAGCAACACCTACTGTACTGGATTATGGACTTCCTTGAAAAATGTTTCAGGATGCATGATCTAATATGTTAGCAGAATATTTAATTTTTTCCAACTTTCTCACTAAAAATATTTTCTTACTACAATGGTGTGCAACTGCTCAGGGAGAGTGGAGGATTCTTTATCACATGTGCAGGGCAACCTCTCTCATAAGGTTGGCGTTTCCACAAGACTGGCAAGCTGGTGCCAGCAGAGCTCAGTTTGCCTGTGAGGTGGCCTGTGTCCCTTTCCCCTGGCGTTCTTCGTGCTTAGATCAGGGGAACAGTGGTCTTGTGTGGTAGCAACCTGCAGACCAGGGATACTCAGACCTCAGTGGTTCAGGAGAAAATTAGTGATCAACATTACCCAAAAGAGTCACAGTAGTGCGAATTCATGGTTTCATTTATTATAGTACTATATACTCATACTTAAACAGTATGATGGGAAATATTTAGTGTGTCGTGTGTATATATAATTCTCACAGCAAAATGACTCACCAAGCATTATTATTTTCTCAACTACAATTTGGTTAATAACATTGAAAGCATCCTGACTGCCTGTTAATTAAATCACACAGTATTTTAATATGTGCTGCAAGGAGCTGCGGAAGACACATTACAGAGCCACTTGTGGCTTCAGAGCCACAGTCTGAGTATCACTGCTGTAGACTAATGATGGGGAAGGTACAGCCATACCATGAAGACAATGGGAGGCATGCGGGGGGGAGGTGGGAGGGACAGATCCTCCAAAAAACTCCCCTTTATCGGGGACCTGGAGGTTAGATGTGGGAAGGAAGGGGTCAGCACATGGGAGCACAGCAAAACATGGAAGTGGTAGGCCCAAGCAGCACCTACTTCAAAGAGGGTTGATGATTCCGGGAGCCTCACCCCTGGATCACAATCCCAGTGGCTAGCTAAAGATTTGTTCAGTGAAAGGAGAGCAGTACCAATGCTTCCATCCTCCCTACTGTCCTAAATAAGGACAGGAAGAGCCTGAGGAGGGGAGAGCTACTCTTGGTGAAGCTTTCAGCCCTTATTTTAATGCTCCAGTCTTTTAATTCCACAGCTAGGAACAGGTTTCAGAGTGCTAGCCGTGTTAGTCTGTATCAGCAAAAAGAACGAGTACCACCTGTGGCACCTGAGAGACTAACACATTTATTTGGTCATAAGCTTTCGTGGGCTAAAACCCACTTCATCGGATGCATGTAGTGGAAAATACAGTAGGAAGATATAATACACAGAGAACAAGAAAAAATGGGGGTTACCATACCAACTCTAACAAGACTAATTAAAGTGGGCTATTATCAGCAGGAGAAAAAAAACTTTTGCCGTGAAAAATCAGGATGGCCCTTCCAAACAGTTGACAAGAAGGTGTGAGTAACAGTAGGGGAAAAAATTAGCATGGGGAAATAGTTTTTACTTTGTGTAATGACCCATCCACTCCCAGTCTTTATTCAAGCCCAATTTAATGGTGTCCAGTTTGCAAATTAATTCCAGTTCTGCAGTTTCTCTCTGGAGTCTGTTTTTGAAGTTTTTTTGTTGAAGAATTGCGACTTTTAGGTCTGTAATTGAGTGACCAGGGAGATTGAAGTGTTCTCCAACTGGTTTTTGAATGTTATAATTCTGGAAGTCTAATTTGTATCTATTTATTCTTTTGTGTAGTGACTGTCTGGTTTGGCCAATGTACATGGCAGAGGGGCATTGCTGGCACATGATGGCATATATCACATTGGTAGATGTGCAAGTGAACGAGCCTCTGATAGTGTGGCTGATGTGATTAGGTCCTATGATGGTGTCCCCTGAATAGGTATGTGGGCAGAGCTGGCAACGGGCTTTATTGCAAGGATAGGTTCCTGGGTTAGTGTTTTTGTTATATGGTGTGTGGTTGCTGGTGAGTATTTGCTTCAGGCTGGGGGGCTGTCTGTAAGCGAGGACTGGCCTGTCTCCCAAGATCTGTGCGATCCTGAAGGACGATCCCTCACTCTCAACTTCTTTCAAACTTTAAACATAATAGGCCTAGATGAATATTAATCTAACTAGTAGGTGTGAGAATTTTCTGCCCAAATTCTTCTAGTTATTGACTGAAGAGTTGAAAAAGTATAGCAGGGCAGCAAAATTCTGAATTATTAATTTTTTCTGTAAAACATGAGTTAGACAGGACGGGCACACACTGGGAAGTTGTGGGGCTGAGGAAAGAACATCTCATCATCTTTCACAAATGAGCAAATTTCTGCAATAGTTTTAGTTTCCATTTTTCAGGATATTTCAATATCGTGGTTCTCATCTTGCAGGAGGATCCCAAGGCTATGAGAAACCTTTTTTCTTAAGAGTGCTAAGTATGTATATACTCAGCAACACACACAGCTAGCCAGAACAGACTCAGGTTTTTCATCTTTGACCCAACTAAAACTAGTTCCCACCACTATTCAGGGACTGTTGGCAGCACTTACTGACCTCCAAGCTATGCTCTTTCCCACTTCCTATAGCTGCTTCTCTCTCTCTCTCTCTCTCAACGGCAGCCAGCCAGCTTCCATCTCCATTGCCCACCTAAGCGAATACAGCTGAGGTGCAGGAATGCTAAGCAGGTAGCCCACTGCTTATTGCCTGAAAACTGGGCAAAGTATTAGGTGAAGCCCTTGGAGACAGAAACCATATCTGCATGTATGGGAGAAGGACTATAGGAAACACAAGAACAGTCTTAGGGAGCAGAGGAGAGGATAAGACCTGATGACCACAGGATAGAAAGTTGGAACAGCATTTTTTAAGGGACAGCATTTCCAATAAGCTGGTGATTCTTGGTTGAAATGTTTTATGTGATTTCTTGTGAATTTTAGTTTATTTGTCTCTTTTTTTCTCTCTCAGTATCACTATAAGCCGGGACTTTAAAATTGACCAGAATAGATATTCAACTGTCCAGCATCTTCCAAACACACAGCAATTATTTAGATATTCTTTTAAACAAAGTAGACACTAACATGCAAAGTGGGCTAAGACTTTTCTATTGTACCTTAAGAAAATATAAAGAGACTTTCTATCATAGACCCCTTAACCCAGCAAAGCATATAACAGTCAAGATTGATCTTAAGATTTGTGGGAGCCCCCAATAGCTAGAAAATGAGTAGAGACAATATCAAGTTGTGGGAGAAGAAAATGAGGATAACTCTGAGTTGCAAAGGTTTCAGAGTAACAGCCGTGTTAGTCTGTATTCCCAAAAAGAAAAGGAGTACTTGTGGCACCTTAGAGACTAACCAATTTATTTGAGCATAAGCTTTGAGTTGCAAAGTTTGCAGAGGATATAGGGGGTTTTGTCTGTGTTTAAAACTAAACTAAAATCTTCAGTTTCTTAAATTTGCAACACTTACATTACTGGTATTTCAATGTTCTGTGGTTTTTCATATTTATATTCATATTTAATTTCAGTAATATTATATATATATTTATTATATATCACTGAAATTTTTAAATGAGCACATTACAATGCAGCCACAGGTTTAAAAGTAGAAGGAAGATCAAAAACTATCCTGAATCATTATTCCCAGCTATCAGAAATGAAATATAATTTGGAATCTCTCTTTTGGCAAGGACAGCAAAACATAGGAGCAATACATATGAAAAGCTATTACAAAATGAATGCAGTATACATGCTAGTCTTTTTGCTACTGCATACATACTTCGTGAGTTATTTCATTTTAAAAATGGACCACTGGGTGTGATGGGTATTTCACTGAAATAGTTATAGTTTATCAAACATTCGACTAGAAAGTTCATAAAATTCTCATTAGCTAACTAATAAAATCATGTATGATTTTGAGAGGCAGATTTTGAAGGCACAGAAAAAGGACAACTAAACCTCATGACAGTAAAGAAAGGAAATCCATACATACGATCAATTCTGCAACACTACAATAAAGTAGAGACCTGTTTATCCAAAACCCTATTATCCAAACCTCTGCATTATCCAAATCCCTTCCTTGCCCCCAAACACAAGATACATGTTGTAGAGGGCATGTATCTTGTGCTGGAGGACAAAGAAGGAATTTGGATAAGGCAGAGGTTTGAATAATAGAGCAAAGACCACTAGAGAGGACTACAAAGAGAACAATGATGATGAGCCACGGTTATAAGGGAGGCCACTCTGCAGCTGAATGGCTCCTGCAGCAGGGCAGGTAGCCCTCTGTAGCCCCACTGTCACGGGAGCGAGTGAGCAGGGGCTGTGACAGAGGACCTGCAGAGGGTTCCTGAGTTACTGCAGGGCTGGTGCCTGCAGGGATCTGTCACAAGATGCAAGTCCTGCAGCCCAGGGTGCCTGCTCTGCCCTGCCAGAACTGGAGCCTCCTCCATGCACCTACAAGGTCCAGATGTCACTGGCTCTGCGACAGCTCAAGGAGCCCTCTGCAGCCCCGCTGTTGTGGAAGTGAATGAGCAGGACATAGCAGAGAGTCACAGCCAGGACCACAAGGGGGAGGAGAAAGAAGAGGTCAACAAGCCTCCAGCTGCCTGGGAGGTCCACCCTGCTACCGAATGACCCTCAGGCCCTCTTGATTATCCGAATAAAATCAGTGTCCTCCATGCTATTCGGATAATTGGAAGTATACTGTAGTTAAAGATTACGCAAATTAGTGTCAGAAACTGAAGTTACTTTTAAACTTTCCACAATCAATTACGTACAGATGGTCCCAATCTACAAACTCATAAAACCTTCACTTCTGTAAGGATGACAGATGTAAATGCTGGACTTGGAAAGGACGCAAGACACTATTCTAATTCTTTTTTTTTTTTTTTTAAAGCTAGAACAAGATTTACCATTTGAAAAAAGATAGTCATGCACTGAAACATGTCAATATACAAGCAAAACCTCACTGAAGGATTTCTTTCTTTATATAAAGACGATCTCTTCTAGACTCTGCCCACCAACAATTATTTGACTATCACTAAATATTTCAAATTTTATCAGACTCAAAATGTAGTTAAACAAAAATGTTCTAAGTCATGAATATGACCCCTCTGCTCCTTGATTTATTACAGTTTGGGTCCACTATACTCCATGATTCCACAACCATAAGAACAGACACAGAACTGCTCGCTGACCACAAGATCAGCACCTCATAAAGAATGTAGAATTAAGATTCATTAGCTCAGTTTCAAACCATTTATATTAAAAATAGTGGACACAATTTCCAATGGCCACCACATTCTGTCTGATATTATCAAGTCACAAGACATCAGGCAAACAGTCTAGCAGTTCAAGTAATCAAGGTAACATACAAGGATTTTTTGCGTTTCACCTATTTGTGAGGGTGCAATGGGGGAAGGTTATGAAAATGTTTCATTGGTGTCATAATGACAAAGATTAAAGTTCATTTATTACATATTACCAATCAAAAACTTTTAGGGTGAAATACCTTACAGGATGGTTTAATTATTTTAAAAAAGCAAGCATTATAAACCAGGAAATTCAGAATAAAGGTTACATTTAAAAGAAACCCAAACATGCGGAGGTATGGAAAGTTAGGGCAGCAAAACAACCTTAACTCTGCCCCCTGTATGACATCATACAATGTGCTTATGATTAAGACATTTTAGTGTGTGTAGCCCCAGCTTAGATTAAACTGATTATGAAAGACATTTTTTTTTCTTTTTTTCCTTTAAGGTGTCGATACAAGGCAGAGTTAAAGTTGCCTGAGTGCCCTAACTGTGCACTTCTATATCTTAATATGTTTGGATTTCTTTTAAATTTAACCGTAAACTTTGAAAATCCAGGGTTTGTAGTGCTTTGTTTTTGAAACATTACATTGTCTCTCTAAGTTATTTTACTCTAATCCTTAACTACTTAATCTCAACCTTATCTCTATTTTAAACTTAATTTTTGTCTGGTAATTTCCTGTTAAAAATTACAAATTTAATACATTTTCAATAAACAAGAAACCCAAAGAAAATATTACCATGTGATATTTGAACATATGAGATATTCAACCTTAAAATCTTTTTACATTATTTTTAATTTTAATTTTTAGGGCCAGATTCAGTAAGATATTCTGGGTGCCTTACACCACAACAGACCTGTACAAATCTGACAGAATGTACTCCTCATTTTCCTTTATCTCCTTCACCCTTCATATACCTCATGTACAAACTCCATCTCCTAGTTTACCTCTCCTTTCTGCCCTTATTGTTGAGAAGTTCTAAGTTTAATAAACAGTTTTTGAAAATAAATATTTCCATTAATTTTGTTGCTATTTTTCATAACAGTTCTGTCAGTTGAGGCTGAAGAATTACTGTAAATACTCTCAGATAAATTAACAAAACTGCTCTCTCTGAAAATGACTGTCATTCCCCATTATTGTCAAAGGCAATTGAGACCAAAGGCTGCCTTAATTAAGATCCTTTCTTCAAAGTGGCCACTGCCTACTATTTTTCCCAATCGGATTGCTGTAAGGCTGCCTCTAAGGAAGAAGGTAGTCCCCAAGTTGTCAGAAGGCAAAGAGAAGCACTGTGATGATCAAGTAAACAAAGAGTGTGGCCATCTTTTGCTATGAAAACAACCTGTGGTCCCAATCCTTTTAGGAACAATAGGAGACGGCAGCCATTTTGAAAAAGAGAACAATTCTTTATGTAATTCTTTAATGAACATTATTCAGGCTCTGCTGAAAGAGAAACTTACGTAAACAGAATAATGTCAAAAAATGATCATTAATCTTAAAACACAACTTTGAATGTAGCCTATGCAAAACATTTCAGTGGACTTTAAGTATCAGGGAAGCTTGAAGAGTATGTATTATTCTGTTATTCAGATCATTTGGGACAAAAAAAATCCCACTGATATTGGGCGCTAAATTTTTTAAATGACCGACTTTTAGATTAATTTTAACTGAAACTAATTATTTATTTGTAAATTCTCCTAAGAATTATTCTGTACTCAAAAAGTGCTGTAATTTTGAAGAGGAGCCATGACAATTACACCCATAATATCACAAGTGAAATTCTCTCATAAAAGGCCCTGACTATTATACAGGGGACAAAAGCCTTACAAAATAACATTACACGCATTTTTTACTATGCCTATTTGCTTTTAATTATCTTCAAATACTCTAAATTAATCACTATTGCACCCTACAAAAAAGTGGATGCTGCTGAAATCCATGTTGCCTGCTGCATAATCCAACAGTCATTACAATAGAAACATTCCTTAAAGTGCATCTGAGCTTCAAATTTTATTCAGAAAAACAGATTAGAAAATGACTAGTAATTGCAAAAATAGCAGGGTACCTATAAAAATTGAAGTGATTCGTACAGAAACTAGTGACAGGAGGATCTCAGGACTTTCAGGTCAGATAAGTACCCACAAGTTTGGATGCTTAACTGAAGCTCGTGGATTGCAAAATCGGTATACGTCTCATGAAAATAGTCTCCTGTGCTACTTCAGCACTACCCCTTCTGATCCAAACCAGGATGTGCAAAAGTGCAATAAAAGTTCCCGGCCAATGGGAGCTGCAGCGCTGGTGCTTTGGGGCTGCGCAGAGCCTCCCTGGCCTAGGAGCTCAGAGGACCATGTCGCCGCTTCTGGGAGCTGCCTGAGGTGAGCACTGCATGGTGCCCACACCCCCCTCCCATGCACCAGGACTTTTAATGGCCCAGTCAGCAGTGTATACAGCTTTATCCAGTTAGCTAACACAAATCTAGAAAGCTTAGGCCCTTGCTGCTTAGTCTCAAAATGAACGAAGTAGATCCTGAATTTCCAAATTCAGCTGTTCTAAGTAAGTAGGTCTTAAGAATCCTATGCATATCAAGACTGACAAAAGCTTTTCTTGCCCCAAATCAGGACAGAAAATGGGAATCATATGTAGAGTTCAACACAAATAAGACAGGACTTTAGAACACGATTTTAAAAAAAACCTAAAGCATCATCATTAGGGCCACACTGCACCTCACAAATAAACAGACTTTTCCTACCTCTCAAATTTTATTCTAAACACAAGATTAAACAAGAAAGCAAGAAAAAGTGTGATGGAGAGTAGGTGGAGATGAAAGCTCAGGGAGCACAAGGGGCATAAAAAAGTTCTGCAGTTATTTAGGCATGTAACATGCATGTCTTAGAATTAATGTGGTAAGTTCACTTTTTTTTTTAAACGCCAATTAATTTTAAACATATCTTTGTTTTGGACCTGGAATCAAGGATGTGGGGTGGTATGTGAAAGAAGGGGAAGATGGGGAAGGAAGGAAGATGAAGAGGGACAGATAAAGTGGAGAGAGAAGATGAAAATGCAGTGAAATATGGAAAAAAGAAAAGGAGTACTAGTGGCACCTTAGAGACTAACCAATCTATTTGAGCATAAGCTTTTGTGATGTGGATCACTAATGGTGACCAGAGTCCTAGGAAGTCCAGTATTATGCAAAATTTGAAAGAATGCAGGTTCCAATTGTGAAGGTACAGAAGAGAGTCTGAAAATGCTGTTGGCACTGTGGATGCTGCTGCAGGGCACCTCTGTGGGAGCTGGATGCTCTGGAGATGGCAATGCTACAGAACAAGGAGGACTTAGTGCACAATTCCACAAAGGTGTCAACCTGAGGAAACAGTTAACCAAATGTCCCTGATTTCTCTGGGTAACTTAAAACACTTACTCACAGACTTGGAGACTATCATTTTCACATCCTGGATTTCCTTGTAAGCATCAAGTATTATTTTAACTAACAAGGAGATTGGCAGGATTTTTTTCTCTTAGTTTCTATGAGAAATAAGCAGACAGCTAGAATTCTCTTATTTCCATCTCAGGTATTTTAAGTCTCAGCCACATTCATAACTGCCCACCAAGATCCTGCACAGGAGCAACAGAAACCCCCCCATAAAAGTGGACCAAATTATGCCACTGCCACAGATGCTCTTGCAGACTCTTATTCCTTGGGAAGAGGAAATTTCCTGTCACTGCTGCTCATTTAACAAGGGCATGGTTAGAAATATTTGCTAGAAAAACTGGCTAAAAATAGCTTAACAAAATTTCAATATAAAGCCAAAAATGGAGTTTTCTTCTGCTACTCTGTCCTGCAGCAAGGCGGGAACAGGGAAACAAACGAGGGTGTGTGATTTAGCTGACTAAGAGAAGACAAAACTGAACATATCCATTGGTTGCTAACATGCCTATCAAGAAGAGTCTCAGTCATGGTGATAACAAAGGCACAAAAAAGACACTCATATGCTACCATCATTACTCGGGATGATTAGAGTATTATTCTATCGTCAAGCCTCCTAATATTGTCTCTCATTTTATTTGAATTCAATGTTCTTTCAATAAATAATGGTCAGGCTTATTGACTGAAGCCAGAATTGAATACTGTACCTTTGAGAATCACTTGCAGTACTGGTTAGACTTACATTTCACAGTTCCACAGATTCAAATCTCTTCATTTCACAATCATTCAAGAAAGAGGAAACCTCATACTGTATAAAAAAGTCAGCTATTTTAATGTTGATAGTCAAAAGACTGAAAACC